>NC_136073.1:871550527-872830016 GCF_964261635.1 Lissotriton helveticus
GATGAACAAGTTACTTACCTTCGGTAACAATATATCTGTAAGAAACATTAGTTAGTGGTAGATTCCTTACCGCCCCACCCATCCTCCCTGTTCTGCGAACTGATTTCTAGGGTTAAGGTCATCCCTTTTAGGGCCCTAGTTTCAATGCACCAGTGGTCAGTATCTTGCATGGCTCTGCGTAGCAAAATTAAGGAATCGCAAAATTTGCGATTCCTTAATTTTGCGTAAGCATTTAAGGAATCGCAAATTGCGATTCCTTAAATGCTATGCATCAAGAAATTCAAAAATTGCAATTTTACCACCAACTTCAAGTTGGTGGTAATTTGCGATTTCTTTCACAAATGCACTTTTTGGCATTTGTGAAGGTGCCATATGGTGCACATACATATGCGCACACATGTAAATTTCAGGGGTGCATCAGGGTGTCCTTATGACAAACTTGAAATTATTCTCAATTTGTGATTCTCAAATTGCGATTCGCAAATTGAGAATAACTTCACATTCATTCCTATGGGCCTCCTGGCCCATAGAAATGAATGGGAAATTATTCCTTAATTGTGACTAGCAATTTACTAATCGCAATTATGGAATTTTAAGAAATCGCTCAAAAATTTCGATTTTTTATACACATACCATTTTGCAATTCTCAAATAGCGATTCTCAAAAAATCGCTATTTGAGAATCGCAAATAGGTATTTTGATACATCTGCCCCATAGTCTCATGCCTGGGGGTAATTCTACGGTAAGGAATCTATCACTAACTAATGTCTCTTACACATATATCGTTACCAAAGGTAAGTAACTTGTTCTTTTGAACCCATGCATTGGCTGAGGTTCTAAGGCCTCCAATAAGGCAAATGAAAAATGAGCACAATAAACTATATTAGCCTGTCATTCTTTCACTGTTTTGTGATACTCACGCAATAGCTTTCTACAGATATATTGTTTCGTCACAATTTTTTCATATTTTCCTTTTAGGAGATGTTATGGGACCAACACTCAACAACTTGGATAACCTCCTGCGACTGCCATTTGGGTGTGGTGAACAAAATATGATCCATTTTGCACCCAATGTTTTTGTCTTGAAATATCTTCAGAAAACTAAGCAGCTTTGTCCAGAGGTGGAAGGTGAAGCCATAGACTACCTCTTGCAAGGTGAGATGGGGAGATTGTTCTAGGCTTTCTCCTATAAGATGGGATGTGGTGTGGGGGGCTCTAAACATCCTCTACAAAATGAGATGTAGGAGAGGCTCTGAACTACCCTGCCAAAAGTGAAATTGGAGAGATTAATATAAGACTACTTGTTCTAAAGTAAAGTAAGTGGAAGGTAACACAACAGACAACCTCCACCAAAGTGAGGTCATTCCAATTTCCAATTTCCAATTTCCAATTTAAAACATTTATAAAGCGCATCGTTCACCGTACGGTTTCTTGGCGCTAGCGAGAGGTCCGGCAGCTGAGGCAGAATAGCAGTCCAATGACAGGAGTGGGCGAGTTACACGGAAAAGGCCTGTTTAAACAGGAACGTTTTGAGGTCTTTCCGGAAAGAGACATAATGAGTGGCAGAGCATAGGTGGTCGGGAAGAGAGTTCCAAAGAGTGGGAGCCAAGGTAGAGAAATTGTCTCCACCCCACTTTTTGCGCTTAAATCGTGGGATTTGAAGGAGAGACTTGGAAGAGGAACGAAGCTCTCTGGAGGGGACGTATTCGCTTATCAGCGAGGAGATGAAGGCAGGGGCAGTGCCTTGGCGGGCCTGGAAGGTCATGCAGGCGGTTTTAAAAAGGGAGCGTTCCCTGACAGGCAGCCAGTGGAGCTCCCTAAGGAGGGGTGAGGAATGATGGTAACGTGGGAGACCATAGATTAGCCGGGCCGCCTGGTTCTGCACCATCTGGAGCCTTCGCAGGCTGTATGCCGGAATGCCATTGTACAGGGCATTGGCATAGTCCAGCCGCGAGATTACTAATGCGGCCATGATTAATTTAAGTGCCTGGGGGGAAAAGAAATGGGAGACAGTGCGGATTGTTCGGAGGGTGAGGAAGCAGGAGGAGACTACGGAACTAATTTGTGATTGAAGGGTAAGATGGCTGTTCATTTTGACTCCCAGTGTTTTAACCGAGGCAGATGGAGTGGGGGCGGGACCAAGAGTGGGGGGCCAAAAGAGGGGGTTCCAGGGACTGGACGAACCACCAGTGAGAACCAACTCGGTCTTATCCGGGTTCAATTTGAGATGGTTGTGGTTCATCCAGTCCCTGATAAAAATCATAATGGACTGGAAGTTAGAGACAGAGAGAGAAGAGGAGGATAGATCAAAGATGAGCTGGAGGTCATCTGCATAATTGAATACGGTGACCTCCAGCTGCTGAAGAGCAAAGATAAGAGGAGAGATGTAGAGGTTGAATAGTAGGGGAGAGAGGGAAGAACCCTGGGGGACACCACAGGTGACGGGGAGTGAAGTGGTCGTGAAGTCTCCTAGCCGAACCGCCTGGGTGCGGTCCCTCAGGAAGGAGGAGAGCCAGACCAGGGCTGTTCCCTGAATTCCAGCCGCCCTGACACGGGACAATAGGATGGTGTGGTCCACCGTGTCAAAGGCGGCGGAGAGATCAAGGAGCACCAGCGCCTGGTGTTGGTTGTGATCCATTCCCTTCCTGAGGTTATCTAGGACCGATACCACGACTGATTCGGTCGAGTGCCTGGGGCGAAAGCCAGCCTGGCGGGAAGCCAATCCCCCATTTGCCTCTACATGGGCGCTGAGTACCGCGGTGACATGGCGCTCCAGCACCTTGCCCAAATAGGGCAGCAGGGAAATGGGGCGATAGTTGGCTGAGATGGATGGGTCAGCGCCAGGCTTCTTCAGGATGGGCACTATAGTAGCTGATTTGAGTGCAGGCGTCACGACTCCCTGGGTCAGAGAGCTATTAAGGAAAGTGATGGGGGGTTCGGGACAAGAAGAGTAGATTTGTTGTAAAATACGTGCCGGACAGACATCTGCCGGGGAAACCGATTTTACTTTAGGGAGGATCTCCAAAAATGCTTCCTCGGTGAGGGGGGGAATGGAGGTAAGATAGCATTGGACGGTGGGAGGGGAAGGGTCAATAAAAGCAGACGAAGGGGGAGGGATGTTAGCCTTGATGGTTACAATCTTATCTAAGAAATAAGTGTTTCGTTGGTCGCATAGAGACTGGGATGGGGGAATTTGGGGTGAGGCTCTGTCGGAGAAGGCTAGGTCGTTCACTATACCGAAAATCTCCCTGGGTTTATTTTCAGCTGACGTTATTTTAATAGAGAAATAGGTGGTTTTGGCAGCGAGAATTGCCGTTTTATATTCGGCAAGTGATGTGAGATAAAGGATTTTTAGTGAAGGACAATAGTCTTTCCTCCAATGCCTCTCTGCCTGTCGGACGGTCAGTTTAAGCTTTTTTAAGTTGTCGTTGAACCACCTATTTGAATCCTTGGGTCGACGGGTGGAAATACGACGCAAGGGAGCTTCTGAGTCACAGCCTCCAGCTAGCCAGGCATTAATTGCCTTGGCTTGAGAGTCGGATGAGAGGCCAGAAAGGGTCGGAGTGGAATTTCGGAGCAGAGAGGTTAAAGAGGGGAGATCAACTCTATTCCAATTTCGCGCCCAGGTGTTTTTGACGTGTGGGACTTTAGACACCGGTTTGATAGAAATGGAAAAGGAAATGAGGGCGTGATCAGACCAGAGACACGGAGAAACAGTCACCGGGGAAACTGGAAGGTTAAGGGACCACACCTGGTCAAGTATGTGACCGTGAGAATGGGTGGGAACAGAAATGTGCGGAACAAAATTCAGAGAAAGAAGAGATTCTGTGAATTCTTTTGAGACAGTACACTCAAGAGGGTCAGAAGGCCAGTAATTGAAGTCACCGAGCACCAGGACCGAAGCATAGTTGACCACCAGGTTGGCCAATAGGTCTTGAAAAGCTGGTAAGAACAGAGACGAAGACTGGGGTGGACGATACATCAGGAGGCATGTGATGGGTGGAGAAAAGGAAAGGGAACGGGCGACAAGAAATTCAGTGGGGGGGATAGGGGGAGCGGAGAGGATTTGAAAGTTCAAATCAGACCGAGCGATTAATGCCACACCACCGCCTGTCCTGCCCGCCGGGCGATCAGCGCCTAGGGCAACGTAGGGGGGAGGGTGGCCAGGAGAACGGGGAGGGATGAGTCACAGAACCAGGTTTCGGTCAAGAGCAGTAAGTCCGGCTTCTCGGAGTCGAGAAGGACAGACAGCTCATGATGGTGTTTGACCGCAGATCTGGTGTTGAGTAAAAAAACGGATAATGGAGGGGTAGAGGTGGGGGCATTGGGTAAGGAGGGGAAATGCGACGGTAGGGCCGACAGTGGCGGCGGCAATATAGAGGAAGAGAAAGAGGTAAGCTCTAACGAGGCAATGCGCCTACGGATGGATTCTGAAAGTGGCCATTGGCCTTGGAGGGAGGTGATCTCCTCAGAGGAGTAGCAAATACAAGTGGCATGGGGACGTGCCCCTAGCCCCGCTCGGCCGCGGACGGGCGCAGACGGGCTTGCCTTAGGCGCGCCCGCTGCGCACGTCCGCTGCACGTTCTGGGGTTGCACATTGATATAGGAAATCTTAAGGGCGGGAAGGGGGCGTGGCCTCTAGGTGGGCGTGGCCAGCCGCGATGGAAGCCGGAGGGAGGGGGTCACGTGAGCGCTAGGTCCGCTACACGGCGCCCTCGAGGTGCAAAGTGCTGTGGCAGTAAAATAGTACGTTTTTAAAAGCACATACTCATAATATCACAGTTTTAAAATCACTACTCCCGGCTATTTTGCCTCAGGAGACTCGAACCAACCGAGCGCTAGCAGGTCAGCGTTTAAGAAGGGCGGGAAGGGGGCGTGGCCTCTAGGTGGGCGTGGCCAGCCGCGATGGAAGCCGGAGGGAGGGGGTCACGTGAGCGCTAGGTCCGCTACACGGCGCCCTCGAGGTGCAAAGTGCTGTGGCAGTAAAATAGTAAGTTTTTAAAAGCACATAATCATAATATCACTGTTACCTGTTACAAGGTGTACTTGGTGCTGGGCCATATGCTATGTCCTGAATCATGAGTGGAAGATGATGATGTATGGATTACCAACTACATCTTATGAAGTGAGGTTGCAGGGTGAAGGCAAGTGATTATTGTATTCTCCTTTGGGACTTACCAACATTATGAGTGCCCATAGGTGGCAAAAAACACATGTTAGCCCAATGAAACCAGTACAAAAATAAACTGGTTTCAAAGAGGCATGAGGCCCATAGGAATGAATGGGAATTACCGATTCGGTAAATACCGAATAGGTAAATACTTATTCGGTATTTACCGAATCGGTAATAGGGGGACCATTTACAAGGGTGGCACATTGACACCCTGTTGCACCCCTGAATAGTGCATGGGTGCACATGTGGCACACATACATGCCCTAAGGGCATGTATGTCTGCCACATGGCACTGTTAAACAAGCATTTACAATGCAATGGTCTCGTCTTTGTTAAAGTTAGAGCTAATGGCATTGCAAATGTCATTTTTTTCATTTATTGTTTTTTTTAAACCGATAAATATATGGTATTGTCATTTACAATGGCAATAGGTAAGCATTAGAGAGTAGTACAGAGTATTAGCAGTGATTAATAGTTAGTAGAGAGTGACTAGTTTATTAATAGAGAGTATACTTGTATAGAGTAGAGTAGGAGTGAGTTGTATGCAATAGTAGTTAGTGAGTAGTGTAGATTAATGGAGAGTAGTATAGAGTGAGTAGTAGATAGTGTGTAGAGAGCGTGTAGGAGTTAGCGAGTAGTAGAGACAGAGTAGTAGTGAGTAATGAAAAGTACTAGATAGAAATAGATGTAGTGTAGTGAGTTATAGATAGTATATGGAGTAGTATATCTATTTAGTAGTGAGTAGCGAATGACTTTTAAAATAGAGTATATATTAGAGAGCAGTAGTTAGTTAGTACTTTTTAGTATTAGAGTGTAATAGAGAGTACTAGAGAGTGAGTATAAAATTGTGGATAGTGTAATTTAGTGAGTTGTGAGGAGTGTGACTTGTATGTAGTAGAGAGTATTTAGAGAGTATATTAGAGTGTGATTAGTTGAGTCAGTAGTAGAGTGTGAATTGAGAGTATTAGAGAGTAGTAGAGATTGAGTAAAGTGTGAGTAGCTTACAGTAGTAGTAGAGTGAGTAGTTAGTAAAGTGTAGTAGAGTATTAGATAGTTATATTACAGAGTATTATAGTGAGTAGTAATAAGTAGTATTTTGTAGATATAGTTATTAGAATAGTTTGAGTAGGGTATTATACACTGAGTATTAGAGAGTTAGTAGTAGAGAGTGAGTTGTAGAGTGAGTAATAGTGAGTAGTAGATAGTTTTATATAGTAGGTAGTAGTGTGTACTATAGAGTAATAGGTATTAATATTGTAGAACGTTAGTAGTATAAATATTTTGAGTAGTAGAGAGTGTGTAGTAGAGAATTATTAGTGAGTAGAGTAGTAGAGAGTATTAGGATTAGGGTATTATAGAGTATTTGAGTGAGTAGTATAGAGTATTTGAGGTGTGGCGAGTGAGTAGTATATTGTAGATATAGTTATTAGTATAGTGTGAGGAGGGTATTATAAACTGAGTAGTAGAATACCATGCAACGGTCTCGCCTTTGCAAAAGTTAGAGCTATTGGCATTGTAAATGACAAACTTTGTATTTATGTGTTGGTTTTGAAAACAGATAAATGGCATTGTCATTTACAATGGTAATAGCTTAATCTCTCGCAAATGCGAGACCTATTGCATTTTCAATGCAATAGGTCGCGTATTTACGCGAGTTTGTGCCATTGACATTGCAAATAACAATGTGTTTTATTTATGTTTCAAAAACCAAAACATAAATAAAAGGCCTCACACTGCTGTTTCTCTCACACTGCTGTCTCTCTCACACTGCTGTCTCCCTAGAACACACACACTGCTGTCTCTCTCACACACACTGCTGTTTCTCACACACTGCTGTCTTTCTTACACACAATACTGTCTCTCACACTGCTGTCTCTCATACACACTGTCTCTCACACTGCAGGTGTGGGTTGTGGGATGTGGGTTTCCAGCTCATATCACACACACACACACCGAATTTTAAGCAAAAAATTAGAGTGGCAGGTGAGCCAACCAATGGTTAGCAGTGTGTGTGATTCAAACCCAATATGTGCTTGATAAGCCCACAATTTGTCTTGCAACAGACAATGCATGTACTGTCTAATAGGAACAACCTAAAAAATATTCCCCAATACATAGAAAATCATTGAGGTATGAAATAATTATCCCTATTTTATTCAGCTAAGAAGCACGCTCAATATAGGTCACTGATCTGTCAGACAAAACTATTTGAGGGCTTTCAGTCCATCCTGTTGTTCTTTGACTGTATATAAAACACAAACATTCAAAGTGAGCAGTACCCAAACAACACCTACTAGCAAACCCTCCAACCTCCTAATACCATCATTTGATTGTTTTTAATATGAGGATAGTGAAGTGACATAAGGCATCAGAAATCTATTGAGATAAACATATTTTATGTGATCCCGCTTTTATACTCACAGTGGTACTGCCTCTTAGTTTCATCTGGTCTTATGTATGGCTAGGACATATGTTGAGGGGTCCTAGTTCTTCTGAACTTTGCGACTAAATAATGAAACTCCTAATGTACCAAATAAGAAAACACCTGGAACTAAAAGTAGTTTTTCCCCAACGTGAATTAACATATTCACAGCATTTACCTTTTGTCTATACCTTTCTACTGTAGTGAAATCAGCCTATAGTGGGCAGCAATGGACTGTTATCTTTGTAGGTTTTCATAAGGAATGAATTCTCACTACTACACTTTACAGTGCGATTTACTTAGCACTGCCTACTTAATTATGTGCATAGCAGCTGTATTCGTAATTTTTCTTCAGTTTCGGGTTTACTTGATGTTTACCACACAGGGACTTTAGAAGAATGTCTTTTAAACTAGAAACAGTCTGACAGAACGGTACATTACATATTCATTACATACATGTCTCACTAGGATCCACTTTAATATTCATGACATCAGAGTTTGAAAAGAGATACAACTCATTTATGATTCTTGCACTATGGGCACACTCTTGGAAACGACTGCTGCTTTGACAACACTGGGTGTAAACGTGAACCTGCATGAAGAGTGAAACTAAATCTGATTTCGAGGTGGAAGGATCATCATTGTCTTCCTTTTTCATTACATTTAAATCATGTTTAGGGCGAATGTTTTCAACTACAGGCAAAACACCTGCCCACAGTCCATATTGGTAACTCTTTCACTCTGTGTTTTACAACTCCTGGAGAAGGAAAAGAAGAGAACAGAAAAAAGAAAAACTGAGCATGAAAGTAAAATAAGTACATTGAAGAAGCTATGGTACATGATGGGCAGGACACGCACCCACACACACAGAGACACAGAGCCCCACACACAGACACAGCCCCACACACAGACACAGCCCCACACACACAGTATGGAAGGACAACGACAGACAGTGCCCCTTCCTGTGGTGTGACTGGGAAGGTGGTACACTAAGCATAGGCTCAGATAACAACAACGGTGGAGGTGTCTAATGAATGGGGCATCAGATGGGCTAATGGCAAGTTCACCAGGTGTACGGAAACGCAGTAGAATGGGGTACACTGGGTAAGAGCAATAGGGTGTCAAAGGGCGCAAAGAAAGCAAACACTACAGTCCCGGAAGGATTAAAAAAGGCCAGGGTTGGTGTCACAGGTGAGGAAGAAAATGCATAAGGCATAAAGAGGTAAAAGAGTCACAGCTGGGTTCACTGTGGTTGGGAAAAACACAGTGTGGACAGCAAGGGAGGCATCAAAAGGGCGTGTGGTTATGAGGACAGTGGTAGGTATATTGCAGAGTATGGCTATTACGTAGGAAAGATGGCACTAGCCATTGGGTAACAGGGGGAAAGAACAGGTGGCAGAGGAAGTACCAAGTCCGGAAGTAGCTTGAGGTTGACAAACGTTGTGAGTTAGGTCAAGATAGAGATGTGTGAAGTATCGAGTGCTGAGCAGGATTCCACTGACAGGAGAGATGGGCGACAGGGAGGACTGCATATATAGTTGTTAGTGGTGAAAGTAAAAGGTTGACATGGGTAAGGACAGACAGGAGACATGGGTGAGGGTACAGAGATGATGGGTGAGAGTGCACACATGACAGGCGAGAATCAGCTAAGGATGAGATGACAGTAGCAGGTGAGTGGTAACAGGTGACAGTAGACGTAACTGAGTAACCAATTGTGTGGTGTGGCAAACAAGAGATGGATGAGGGGCAGGCAGGTGGTGAGGGCGGGCACGTTGTAAAAAAAAACACAAAATAAATGAGGCATGTACAGGTGAGAATCGAAAGTGGAGTGGAAAAAGTGGTGACAGCGGATAGGGCTCCTTCAGGATAGAAATGTTAAGGTTATTCACGTGACAGGTCGGCAAGGGCACATGTGGGGTGTGTGTGGAGAGGACAGACAGATTCGAGGGTTCACCGGGAGTAGTGCTGACAAGAGGAAGTGTTGAAGGGGCATCCAGTGGTGACAGTACTGGACTGCAATCCTCTTACGGGTATGAGTGAAGTCCCGCAGCCCCTCTCTTTCACTTACCTAGCGCCACATCGCAGGATTTCCGTAGCTGTGAGTGGTGCGCCTTCTTCACCTCCTTGTCTGCAAGGATCTTCTCCAGGACGCGGGTCAGGAACATGTTCTTGGTCTTTTTGCCCTCATGCATGGGCGCGGCGGGGCTGCTGTTGATGGGCTCCTGCCTCCCGCAGCCCCGGCCTCCTCCTCCCCCGGCGCCTTGCCCTCGCTCTGCGGCGGCTCCACTCGCACCTGGAAAAGGTGGGCGCTCGCTACCCTTACCGCCCACCCTGGGCCATGGCTGATGGTCTGTTGGTAGATCTCTTATGGGGCACAAAACGTAAACGTGTGCACCTAACAACAATACAGAGGACATGGAGTGGAAGGCAGTTTGTGGTGCCCCCCTTGGAGCTCCCAACTTCAACATGCAGTCCACTGGCTGGATGATGATGACAATTGGGAAAAGCAGCGACTGGCGGGCATGTACGTGGAGTGGTCCCTCTCGGTGCTCCTGATGCTCTGTATTGGTGTTCCCGCTATCATTCCATACATTCTCCAGCACATGGCTGCGGTGTGGGAGTCCGTGGTTCGTAGAGTAGTACGACGCTCGCCATATGCCCTGCATATGCCATTGTGGGTGGTGAAACACTTTCAGCATATAGCGGATTTCAAGTTGGTGCGGAGATGGTGGGAGGGTGGATGTCGGAGGAAGTGAGATCTATGTGAAAACAGGCACTTTATAACGCAAAGGGAAGCAGAGGTCTCCTTTGCACTAGGGACAGGGCAATTCTTACTGTACGAGAAGATCTCTAGTGTGGTCCCTGAGCTCTGGCCATTATTCCGGAGCAACCCCCCTTGCACCAACGTGCTACGGGTAATGCATTACATAGCCTGGAGACGTCGATTGATATCTCATCTGTATCAGGCGTTTCAAGAGGATGCCCCAGGGGAAATGGGACGATATAAATGGAGAACCTCCCACGGAACAAGAGTGGCTATGAATACATGAGAGAGTCAGGGGCACCAGCTCTAACCTGCAGTTTAAACTCGTTCAATATCATTTTCTACATCTGACTTACTTTACCCTACAAACACTGAGCAGAATCTACCCAGACCGTTCGGGTACCTGTCCCCCGTGTGAATGCAGGGGATACTACCTGCTGGTAAATGGGACGGGAGTAACGGGGCTGGAGTTCAACAACCCTTTGATACCTCCTGTATAAAAAGTGTCTACTCCTGAAATGTAACTAAAGTTATTTGAAAGAAGAAAAAAACAAGATGTGTCAAGAGGCCACACCCTTGTTCCAAATGTTTGTAGCCTTTAGCTTGTAGCCACTCCACCAGTGCTGCAAATGGTGGTGTTGTGGGGAGAAAGATCTTTTAGGTTCATTTTCTCAGCGACATTTGTGACAGGTCTTATTCTGTAGGGATCTGGGGTGGTAGCCTGAGGAAGATTCTGTGAAGTTTTCCCTCATCTTCGTACATCAATGCCACTTTCACATTATAGATACTGGTACATTGCTACAATATTGACAGCAATGCATTATTAGCTTGCCATTTCTATCGATGTCACATGAAGTTACTGTTATTTTTATCTGAAAATATAAATAAATGTTTTACAAAATCTAAAAACAAAAGCTCTTTTCTTGTACAACTATATTTTAAAATTGCTCAGCAACACTCATGCGCAGCCCACAAGTTTCCTAGTCCCATGTGCTGCTCGAGCCCTTTTTTTTTTTCGGGGTGGGGGGTGGGGGTTCGGGTTGATTCTAGTACTTGTATTCATGTAAATGGCATTACAGAAGAAGAACAAAAATAATAAGGACTACCACTTCCAGAATTTATAAAACAACAGCCCTAGACAGGCTCTGCACCCCAGGCATGGACCTGTGAAACTATGCTATGTGCATCACGTGCTGCGCCATGTCTGGAGCACATCTCTGAGCATTATGTACTGCACCATGCCCTCTGAATGCGCGCAGGAACCGAAGTCAATCAGTGAACCAAGGCTCGGATCAGGCAGGTCTTTGAAACGCCTCTTAAGTCCTACATCTCAAGACAATTCCATGAGCAGCACGGGGTGAGCGGGTGTGGTCAGCGGCGATGGGGGGACGGGTGTGGGCAGCGGGGATGTGGGTGGGTGCAGTATGGGGGGTGGATGTGGGCAGCGCAGAATGGGGGCAGGGGGTGTGGGCAGCGTGGTTCTCTCTCACCAGAGCAGTGCTCATGCATGGGCGCGGCAGGGCTGCGGTTGCTGGGTTCCTGCCTCCCGCAGCCCCGGCCTCCTCCTTCTCCGGCGCATTACCTTCGCTCTGCGGTGGCTCTACTTGCACCCGGAAAAGGTGGGCGCTTGATACCCTTACCGCCCACCCTGGGCCATGCCTGGCTGAGCGCACACTGGGGTCAAAGCCTCTGCTGCCCGGGCTATTAATAGTACATGGAAATGGCCGGCTCTACCATCAGCAGCGACCTGCACTCGCCATGTTGGAAGGAAGGAAGCAACGTCACACACACAGAGCCCAGAGCGCACCGGCCGGGACGGGAGGGAGAGAGCCGAGGAGGAGAGAGGTGAGACGAGGGGTGGGGGGAGAGGAGGCGACGAGGATAAGGTGGACATATACGAAAGAGGGTTAGGAAGAGGCTAGAAATAGATAAACAGGAAGGAATTAAGCCCCGTCCTTTTCTTTCTCTCCTCTTCTCCATTGGCTGGAACGTAAAACAACGGGTGTGTTTTTGACTTGTTGTTTACATTCCAGCCAATGGAAAGAGGAGAGAAAGAAACGAAAAAACAGACCACACACCGGAAAAAGACAGGGCATAAATGGAAAGAATGTCACTGAGACCTCTTCTCCAATGGCTGCCCTCCGTTTAGAAGGCCAGCCAATGGAGAAGAGGGGCGGGGTTTACCCTCGCTACTCAGAGACATTAAATCTCGCCAGCGAGACTGCGCATGTGCGCAGCCTACGCTAGCCGAGACCTAAAAAGCACAAAATTGCTTTTTTAACGGTTTTTGTTATTTACCACCAACTTGTAGTTGGTGGTAAATAACGAATCCTTACAAGTGAAAAGCACTCACTTGAGTGCTTCCTACAATAAGGATTCGGTAATTTACTGAATCAGTATTTAAGAATTCGGTAATTTACTGATTCCTTAAATTACCGAATCCTTAAATTAGGCCCCTACATCTCAAATGCCTAATACCGGTCGGTAACGGCCGAAATTTGGTCATTTCGGCCGTTACCGACCGGTGTTAGGCTTCTTACATCTGGCCCTAAATTTTATATCTCAAATATTTACCAATCATAAAATATACAATTAGATTGTAATTAATAGATAACGCTAATAGCTTTAATATTTTTCATACTTTGTGAACTTCTTGATGCCAATTAGATTCATGCTACAGAACTTATACACTCCTATAGGTACGTACTGTAAACTATTCATACTCACAGTCTTAGTATTTTGCAAAAATCCTTCTCTTTCAGTAACCCCATTGAATCTTACCCACCATTTTGGCAACACTGGTTAAGCAGTACTTAAAAATGCTATATGAAAAAATAAACTAAGATGCACTTGTGCGTGCTGATTATCTATGATCTCACCTATTGATGGTTGTCAACATTCGGTTGTTACTGTGCTGAATGTACTTTGCAGCATATGTTTCTCCAGTGTCTGATTTTTCTTGCACCACCCTGGCCGTTTGATTGCATGAGGATTGTTTTAGAAGAACTCTAGCGAGACACCGCCTTGAACCATGCCTTGTTTTCCCTGAGATATACTGGAGTTTCCCATGTACAGGCATATGTGGAGAGACCATTTTCACATAGTCCCATTCACATTTTGACTTATGGGATGCTACAAAGTATAATTAGTGTTTACAGTTCAGTCAGGCTCTAAACTCTGGATTTTCAGAATTTTCACTCATGTTTAAAAAACAACAATTGTATCTAGCTTTTCTGTCTTCCAGGTTACCAGCGACAGCTGACATACAAACGACAGGATGGGTCCTACAGTGCTTTTGGAGAAAGAGATTCCTCCGGCAGCATGTGGTAAGTGAAGTTAGCATGAAAGAGTACAGTGAAGTCCTTAAACCTGTAGGACCTTGCACAAGGAACCATAGCTCATTCAATCTAATTGTCCATTGCAGGGTTTGTCATCGACTGCTTTGCAGGGCCCTGCACCTTCTAGAAAGACTTGGAGTAAACTGCAGCAAAGGTGCGATTGCTTAACATTCAGGGAGGGATATGCAAGTTCAGTGACACTTGATTTACCAGCCTAAGCCAAGAATACGGGTCATCAAACCACTGCCCAAGATAATGTCAGCTGTAGGGTTGCTTTTGTTATGTTGGGTTTTCGAGAATAATACAGTTTTGAACTCTACAAAGCAGCTTGCAGAAGAAAGAAAGGGAGAGAGAGAGAGAGATTAATTCTTTGGAGGGTCCAGTTTATGGGAAGGACAATGTGTACTCTAATATGTACGATGCCTGCTCTTGTGGTTGGTGCAGTATTAGGGATTTCATTGTGATATCCATGATGATGACAGCCATTTACCCCCTGCTAAAAAACGCCCTTGATACAGCTAAACCAGAGAATTTTCGCCCCATATCTCTCCTGCCGTGGGTATCCAAGATCTCGGAGGCCTACATTAATTCCATCTTGACAAGATTTTTGGAAGACAACAACATTCTAGACCCCTCTCAGAATGGCTTTCGCCCAGGTCACAGCATGGAGTCTGCTCTCCTAGCTGTGCCCGAACATCTGAGGGTAGCACTAGATGCGGGACGCACTTCAGCACTGATTTTATTAGATCTCAGTGCTATTTTTGACACGGATTCCCACCAGATCCTGCTGCAAAGGTTGCAGGAGGTGGGCATTGTGGGTTCTGCCCTGGATTGGTTCATCAATCTAGCAGCTATTGCTGAGTGGATGACTGCCAACTGCCTCCATCTTAACACCAGCAAGTCTGAGTTTTTTGCTGGTAGGGAGAGACTCAGAGCTGTGGAGCGAACACTGGTGGCCTGCTACCCTGGGCTGTGCTCCCGCCCCCAAACAGGTAGTAAAAATGTAGGTGTCTGGGTTGACTCGGGCTTAGCTTCCAGGTCCAGACTAAGAAAGTGGTAGGGACCTGATTTGGCATATTTTGGGGGCTTAAACCGCTGCTGGTTTTTTTTGTACCGTCCATTAGTCAGGTTATCATTCAGGACTCAATTTTGTCTAGATTGGATTACGCTAGCTCGCTCTACTTGGGGACTAACATGACGGAAATCCTGAGATTGCAGAGGGTTGAAAATGTGTCAACCAGAACTCTCCTTGGACTCCCTAGAACCTGCTCTACTACTAGTGCCATCCTCCGACTACACTGGCTGCCAGTGGCCAGACGTGTAGAGTTTAAGTCCCTCTGCACTGCTTTCAAAATTTTGAATTTCTCCTCTCCAACTTCCTCTCACCTTATACACCCACTTGCCAACTCCGCTTTATGGGTCAAAATCTGGCGGTCGTTCCTCGGGTGAGAAGGGAGCTTGCTGGTGGGCGTTCCTTCCGTACATTGCCAGCCAAACTCTGGAACTCTCTCCAATACATATCCGCAGCACGAATAATTACCTGGCATTTCGTAAGGCTATTAAAAAGCACCTCTTCCCTCCGCTATAGGCCCTGCTCTCTGCTCGAAGCCTCCTAATTTCTGCTATCAGCGTTGGGACGCCCCTTTGCCGGGGCAGCTGTGCGCTTTATAAAATATTATAACATAACATTATAACATAACATAACATGTCCCCTGGCCATCTGTACTGCTATACTCCAAAATTGATAACCATGTTGCTCTCTTTGGCCTCTTCATTCACCAAAAGCATCGGAGAGCAGCAGGCAGCATTTACTTCAGGTGGTGGTAGGGATTTGCGTTTCGCATGCAGTAAGGCATAGTAAATAACACTAAATAAGCTGAATGGTAATACACAGAAACATTAATTAAAACTGTTTAAATTACGAGAAACAGACAAACAAACTGAAGGTGCTAGCAACCTTTGGGGTTGTTATCCATAAAGTTCAGATACTTACAACTTCCCCGATGATGCATGGATATCTTGAGAGAGGCTAGAAAACCAACAAGTATTATACCGTCAAGTGGAACAGGTACCTTCATTGGTGTAACATGAAAGGACAGATAGAAAGCAGGACAAAAGACACAACAATTGTCAAATATCTAACAGGCCTTTAAGACAAAAACCTTTCCTACACCTTATTAAAAGGACACATGTCCGTCATAGTGGCGTACACGAGGGGTACCATAGAAGAAGTTTCTTTAACACTCCAGTGTACACACCCACCAACATATAACTTAAATATGGTGCTAGCTCAGCTAATGAAGCCATCGTTGACTAAGGCAGGATTCAAATATTTAACACTCAAGACAGCATTGCTGTAAGAAAAAGCCCTCTTTTTGCATGGTTGCCCCCCTTTTTTGCTAAACTGCTGATGTACTTTGACTGAGTGTGCCCTGGGTTCCTGCCAAACAGGTACCCAGGGCCTCTGTTCTTTCCCTAAAACTGCATTAAAAACCAAACCGAATTGGCACTCTTTGGCCACAGGTCAGTCCTGTGTAAATGATACCACAGGTACCAAGGACACTGTGGCCTGGAAAGGCCTCTAAGAGCTGCAGCACTTATTGTGCCACCCTAAGAGGCCCTCTACCTTTACACACACACACTGCCCTTGCAGGCTGTGTCTTTTGGTGCAGAACAAAGTGAAGAGTCAACATGGCACACATCCCTGTGTGCTATGCCTACAACCCACTGCACTGGCATAGGTCAGCCACTCCTCTAACTGGGTGCACTATACCAGTGGTGAGGGTACAGGTGCATGAGCCCTGAACTCCTACAGCGTCTAAGTCAATTCTTAGACATTGTAAGTGCAGTAATGTCATTAAGAGGATATGGTGCCAGGAGTTTGTCATTACGAACTCCACAGTACCTAAATGGCTTTACTGAAAGCTGAGAAGTTTGGTATCAAACTTCTCAGCACATTAAACTTGCACTGATGCCACTGTGGGATTTAATTAAAAATGCACTCAGAGGGAATCTTAGAGATGCCCCCTGAAAAACGACCTAACTCTAGTGTCCAGGCTGAGTGGCTGCTCGCCAGCTGCCACCATCAGACATGTTCCTGGACCCCTGGGTCGAGAGCCTGCTGCTCTGGAGGTTCTTAAACAATGCACATCCTGGGACGAGGTGCAAAGCCTCCTCCCCCGGGATGGGCAGGGTCCACGAAGGGAAAGCTTTAAAGGCTTTCCGCCTTTGTGAGCTTCCCCAGGCCTTTTGCTGCTTCCAGCAACTGGCCCCCACTAGTTCTGACCCCCACTTTGGGCGGGAGAATCAGCGGGAAAACCAAGTGAGGAAGGGAGGTGGGCCCACCTTTGCCAACCCCACCCCTCATGTGAGGGATGGCAAGGTGAAGCACAACTCTCAGTCCCCGCCAACAGATAGGGGTGCCCAGCCAACCAGAGTGAGACATATGCCCCCCTCCCACTGGAGAGTGGTTTAATATGGGGTGTACTCACCCCAAGGAAGGGGCCCATTGGGCCCAACCTCTACTTATCTGTAACACCCCTAAATTCAGTATTTACGGGCAACCTTGAATCTTGCCTCCGCAGACAAGAAAAAACCAAGAAGAAGAGAGGAAGGACCGAAGAGCCGTGCTGAAACTAAGAAGAGGAGGACGCCCACTGACCTGGCCCGAGCCCTACCGGCCTGTCCCCACCTTGAACCTGATCCAGCTAAATCCTGGTGTGTCCTGCAGCCAGGAACCTCAAGAACCCCAAGGCCCTGCCCTGCATTCCACAAGAAAGACTTTGTCTCCCATGAGCACCGGATTTGCTCGCCAAAAGACTCTGACTGCATCCAAAACCTTGAGTCTGCGAGTTCAAGTGGCCCAACACCACGGGGAGGTCTCCCCGGCAATTCTGACCCGAGATCTGGTGATCTCTGACCTGCCTCGAATCTCCAATTGACGCCTGCAGCCCCTTTCTGGAGGAACCCCCCGACTGCGACCGGAGCCGGTAAGAAAAACCCAATGCCGATAGACACCCCTGCGCCTGACGTCCCACGGCCTTGGGTGGCCCAACCGACGGTGTCCCAGCATCCTCAGGCATCCCAACTTACCTCTCCAACCAGTGGTCACCTCCAAAAGATCTTCGTCCCCGAGCCAGCAGTCTTTGTTGCAACAGGAAAATCCCCATTGAAAACAACTGGGCACCCGACGCCAAAACTGCACCCTGCACCCAGCCGCCCGTGCGTGCTGCGGGTGTACTTTGGGTGCTATCATGGATCCAGCTTTGCCTTGAGCCGAACACAAGGAGCTTTGCTCCCACACACCTGTGGCCTGCCTGTGAGCAGCCACCGACCGGAGGCCTCCTATCCCCCATTGGATAACATTGGCAAGCCTCAGCACTCTGCACCTGGCCGCCCTAGTGCCTCTGAGGGTGCTTTGAGAGTGCATCCTTGACCCTGTGGGAAGCCTGGTTCTAACCTCAGAACACCAACTCCCACAAATGTGTGCTTACCTGTAAACCGACAACTCAATTTCCTTCCAAGGGATCGTATTGACTGATTTTTGCTAAAAATTGTTCCAAGTGTGGAGTTGGTTTTGTATGAGAACTTGAAAGACTGCAAATAACTAACAACTGCTTTACTTACCTTTTCTCTAGGAAATGTCCCAGTGTGATATCTAGGCATATCACACTGAATAGAAAAAGTAGTCCCTAAAGTGATCTGAAAAGTATTCAAAAGTAATCTAACAGTAATTTCCACTGTATTCAAAAGTATTACAAACATGTAACAAAGTCATTTTCATTCAGCTTGCTTGTATTGTTCAACTTGCCTTGAAAAGTATCACTTACACTTACCTGTGCCAGGCTTGTTTGATTCAAGAAAATAAATATAACTAAATAATGTTTTTAATACAAACAAATTGGTCTGAGTTCAGTCTTTGAGTGTGTGACATCATTTTCTGCCTGAGTGTGCACAACAAATGCTTAACACCACCCTGTGATGAAGCCTTACTGCTCGCCCACACTAGAACAAATAGTGAGTTGCTATCAACTTTTACCTCTGCTTACCTTTGGGGTTCCACTGGACTCTGTGCACACTATACCTCACTTTGGTATAGTATATACAGAGCCAGCTTCCTAGACGTTCTCATTGCCATCACTTCCCAGCCTAGGGTCAGTGAGTTACATCCACTCACAATACAAGAACCATACCTACAGATACACAAGGGCGAAGTGGTCACAAGGATGATGCTTCAGTTTCTCTCAAGTCATTTCTCACTTCCACATCAGCCAGGCTATCCAACTTAGACTCTTTTCTCCAGCAACCAAAAACTATTGCAGGAGGGTTCTACACACATTAGAAACAAGAGGGTGATCATATATTACCCGTAAGAAGCAAGACAAATCAGGAAAGGGAGCTATTTTTTTTTAATTTCCCTTGCAAGAGGAACAAAGGGGACTACAGGAAGGTGGATAGTGCAAAACAATTCACAGATGTTTTAAGATAGCAGGGGTGGCATCTGGGGAAAAATAAGAAAGCACTTCTCAAAGAAAAGAGGAGCCACACTGGCTATTTTATTTATCTGTTATGTTATGTTTATCTGTTATTGATTAAGATCTGCTTTTATTTATTTATTTATGCATTTTTATATAGTGCGGACTTTACCCGAAGGCGTCAGAGCGCTTCACATTAGGAACAGAAATGAAACATAATGAGAAACATTACAAAAGAACAGATTGCAAAAACATACGTTACTTACATAAGGTAATAGTGACAATTGTGAGCAAACAAAATACATGAGGTAGTAAAAATTGTGAGCAACCAAAAATACATGAGGTAGTAAAGGTAATAGTGACAATTGTGAGCAAACAAAATATTTGAGGTAGTAAAAATTGTGAGCAACCAAAAATACATGATGCTTGGATCTTACATTTATTAAGTGTTATCTGCCTGTCTCCACAGTTTTTAATGATATATGACTTTCTTGCATAAACCTATACTGCTCTATCACAGTGCTTTGACAGAGTCAGGTGCTAAAAGGGGGTACTTGGTTATATGATTTGAGTGCAACTTGATTGTGGCTCCCAGACTGCAGTGAAATACTACATGGGTTGTTGCGGTGGTAAACCCTATAAGGAAAAAAGCGGCCTCCCCCTGGACAGAGCTCTCCAACCTTCGGCCCATCTCCCTCCTACCACACATCGGTAAGATGACTGAGAAGCACGTGAACACCTACCTTTCCAAACATATCGAGGCAACGGAAGGCCTGGACCACTCTCAATCTGGGTTCAGGCCCAACCACAGCACCGAATCAGCCCTCCTTGCAGTGACCAATAACATCAGGATGATACTGGATGGGGGGGGATCTATGATTCTGGTGCTGTTGGATTTATCCGCTGCCTTTGATACGGTGTCTCACGAAGTGCTTCTCGGCCGTCTGAGGGATGTGGGACTGGGGGGCATAGCACTGTCCTGGATGGAGAGCTTTCTAACAGGCCGCTCTCAAGAAGTCAGGTTGGGCTCCCATAAATCCATCTCTAGGGAGCTCACCAGGGGAGTGCCACAGGGCTCATGCCTTAGCCCCACATTATTTAATGTGTATGTGGCCCCCCTGGCTGACTTAGTGAGGTCCTTTGGGTTTACCCCGGTGTCATACGCCGACGACACCCAACTTCTGTTCCCATTTAAAACCTTCACACCTGCTCTGAAAAAATCTTTTGCAGACGGAATGAGGGCAGTGTCAGAGTGGATGGCCAAGAACTGCCTACAATGCAATGTAGGCAAAACAGAAGTACTACTGTTCGGGGAGGCTGCGACTCTGTGGTCTGGTGAGTGGTGGCCCCCTGAACTGGGACCTGTTCCTATCCCAAAACAGACCGTGAAAAACTTGGGGGTGCTATTCGATCAAACCCTGACATTTAAAGAACATGTCAACCAAGTTGCAGGTACTTGTTTTAGGGCCATTGGACTGTTGAGAATGGTGTTCCCTTACCTTCCTGATACACACAGGAAGACCCTAGTCCAGGCACTAGTCATCAGTAGATTGGACTACTGTAATGGCCTTCTCTTATCAACTAACGAAGGCCAATTTAACAAACTGCAAGTAGTCCAAAATACGGCAGCAAGGCTAGTTCTCAACGCTCCACCCAGGACTCCCTCCCATCCTCTGCTGGCGGAACTACACTGGCTACCAGTGCGACAACGCACTAAGTTTAAAATTCTGTGCACCATCCACAAATGTCTGACAGGCACGGGGCCCAAATACTTAACAAAAGCCTTCCAACCTTATGTCCCAGGGCGCTCTTTACGATCAAGCAACCTCCACCTATTACAGGTGCCCAGAATTAAAAAATTTAGGCAGGGAGGCCGTGCTCTTGCATACTCTGGACCTGCTCTCTGGAACTCTCTCCCTCACACATTAAAACTTATCACTAACCATCTATCCTTCCAGAAAAAGCTCAAAACTTTCCTTTTCACTGGTAGCTAAATTTTCATCATCCACTCAGTTATTCCGGAACAGGCTCAGGCACATGCCCTGTTCCTCCACAGGCAAAAGCGCGGAGATACCCCTTCGGGGGTCTATTCAGGCGCTATACAAGCATATAAATAAATAAATAAATAAATAAAATAAATAATACATCTGACTGCCCGTGGAATGCAAAGTAAAGGACTCACAGCAGGCAAAAAGTGTATGGACACATAGGAGATTTGTGGGGCAGATAAAGTGCAGGATTGCAGGAACAATTTGTGGGCAGATATTCAGACCAGGATTATAACACAGGAGGTTTGGGTACCTTACACAAAGGTTTGTATGATGTGCCTGTAGGTGCTTGGGAATAGTTATTGCAAAGAAATATCTTATAATGACTTTTCTTTAAACAGCCAGGCTCTTCTTGGGAGTTCCCCTTTAAGATACAGGAAAAAATTGCTTGGTTATTTATATGTTCCCATCTGGTCTCTATTTTCCTTCGCATTAAGATCTAATTTTGCTTCATAACAATCCTCAAACCCACATAGCATTACTAAATCAAATGGTTTCACACTAAAACCTCCTTTTTATCAAAGGCTTGGCGTCTCCAATTCCCCTAGCTTTCCAATACTGGGACGTATAATGACTTAATACTCTTGAAATTCCTAGTCAAGCCTGGGTGTACCTTCGACCCTCCCATTCCCAGTGGAAGCATCAAAACCAAATCCCTGCAGCAGAATGATCTAATCACATCCAAATTGGCCTGAGTTGCATACTGTAAGGGGGAGGGGAAGGATCTAACTGTATGGGCTCTTACCCATCTACTCCACAACAGTGGCACATAAAGGGATATGATATCACATTGAAGAAGCTAGTAAGCTTAAAATTCCATTCATGCTCCTAAAAGCAGATCCCGTGTGCTCATGCAGCTCTGTGTTTAAAGGGAGCTTAGTGGTTGTTTTTATTCTAAATAAAATGAATCTTTGTGTATGTGTTGATATTACAGAGATGCATATGCTCCTCTGTTGTCAAGCTTGGTACCTCACTTCATAGGGAAATGCAGTTATACATTTTGGTCAACAATCCGAGGCAAATCTATGGCATACAGCCTTCTAAAAGGAAACCTTTCAGCATGCCAAATGTTGTGCCCATTGGTTAAAGGAATCAAAAGGTGTTGCGAGGGGAGCATTCTGAATACAAAATATATACAAATAATAATTTAAAAGCTAATATTTAAAACAATAAAAGCAAGGCTTATGACAGCCAGTGCAGGCTATATTGGTGTTTGTTTTTCTTTAAAAGAATCCAATTGAAACTCCCGGTCGAGGTCTATCATATTGAGAATGTGTAGTGCATGCCACCTGCTCACAGTCATCAGCTGCAAGCTTGATGCTGTGACCACCGCACCATCATCTAAACATCCAAGAACATCAATATTTAAACACTCGTCAACACCAAAGCATTCCTCTTCTCCAAAACGGTACAAACGACTATCTCTGTAATTTTTTAGACTCTCCATCACCATACTGCCTCAGGTTCACTCCTCAATCAGCAGGAAGAGTGGTAAAATATCACAAGAGACAAATGGGTACTGAGTGTAGTAAAACTTTTTTATTCTATGGGGTTCTGATCTCCTCCATCCATACCGTCAAACAAATCTTCTCAATTCTAATGAGATTAACTTCAGCAAGAAGTCAACATTCTTTGAAAAACAATGCAATATAGAACATGCTTCTGAATACGGGTAGTGTACAGAAGCTTCCCCCTCTCCCAAAAAGAACAGGAATATATTCCTGTTATTTTCTGATTTGAAAGAAAGGTCCATTTCAACCCTCAAAATTGTAAATGTGGACGCTCAACTACATGAAGGGGGACCGGGTTAGTGCCATAGATCCGGAGATTTGGGTTAAATCCATCGTTCTTTTGCTCACCATGCCACCTCAGTTTACAGCCAGCCATATGCAAATCAGTCTTAACCCTCCTCCACATGGAAACAGACCAGCCCGAACTGCCAAGCCAGGTCCTCCTTGTACCAAAAATAAGCATCCTAGGATCGGGCAGGCTAGCTTCAATCCAGTGGTACAGTGAGCAAGGGACCCACGTCTGGGCATACCTGTCCCACTTAGGGCGAAAAGTGCTACGCAAACAAATGATGGAGGAATGCTGAATGAAATCAAACATTCACCCCCAGTCAAGAGATCTGAGATGGCATTTCGGGCTGGACTGTTCCCATGAAGAACAGGGCCAAGGCTGATTTGCATATTGCTGGGTCCAAACTGGGGTGGCGTAGTGAGCAAAAGAACAACAAAAGTCAAAAAGCATGGAACAGAGTGTGCAAATCAATTGGATTTGTATAGCAGGCCCTCACTCACCACCCTGGTTGGTGACATGCTTCATCATTGGGCCCCACCGGGTGAAGCCGAATGCCTCCCCGGTGTGCTACAATGCCAGATTTACTGCGGAGCTGTTTTTTTTTGTGAGGGTAGTGGTGAGTGTGGTAAATATTTAAAATGACCAGATTGTGTCTCACAAACATTTTTTATTCGGTAGCCTATCTGACATATTAAAATTATGTGTAGGGAAAATTTACCAAATAAATTGTTTGGCTATTTCCACTTACAGTGGGGTCAACATGTTTCTGCCCTTGTCGTGTAATTTACTGGGCATTCGTCAGGACCATGGCAAAGTGTACCTCAGCGGTGTGGGCACGCTAAGGCCAGCCCTGACCAGAGGACGTGAAAGTTAAAAAGTTGTGAAAAATTGTGTAAACAAACCAACAGGTTTGTGGGGTAGCCTCTATGTTAGAGGTGCCCGTTGGATTTGTTGTGTGAGCGATCCACGCCCCATGGGTCTCAGGAGGGGAGTGGAGGCGAAAATGGCACGCCGCCCGCAACGCCAGGCACCCGTTCGGAACCTGTCTTCTCCCTCTGACCACGGGGTCAATGTCAGGACCAACCATGCCCTGACAGTTGTCAATTTCTCCTGGGGAGGGGTAACTGGCCTTAAGGAAGTTGTGGTTAGTGCAGACCTCCCTGTTAAATGCTTGCTTGGCAATAATTTAGAGACTTCAGCCTGGGCTGAAGTGGAGTTTAGGACACATGCAGAAATGTTAGGGATCTCTGCACATGTGTTTGCTGTGACTAGGTCACAGGTCAAAAAGTCAAACACTGAACAGGCCCTGGATTCTGGAATAATGGGTCAGGTGCCTTCCAAGAAAAGGAGCAGTAGGGTTAAGGCAGTGCCTTGCCCCCTGACTCAGAGTGATGATCAGTCTCTTGAGGGAGATGATTGTGCTCCAGAAGGAACTGTTCCAGAGGAGCTTGAGCCTGATCAGGTTGAGTTCTTGGGGACAGGGGGCCCTTCCAGGGCAGATCTGAGTCAGGAGCAGCTGAGCTGCCCTTCTCTTGAACCCCTCAGACAGCAAGCTGCTGCTGAGGCTGCTGGGAATGCTAGTGGCACCCACAAGATTTATTGGGATGATGGACTCCTGTATTCAGAGAGTAGAGACAGTATGGGTAAGAACAATAGTTACTTACCTGTAATCTGTGGTTCTCCAGTATTGGTGTCTTTCATAGATTCACATGCCTGAATCATTCCCCGTCGTCGGAGTGGGAGTCCCACGGTATATAAAAAAGCAATAATATGCTATAAATACATAGTAAATACCAATAAAAAACAAACCAGGAAGTAAAGTAGCCAAGCTACAGAAGAAAAAACTTCCACATTAGTGACTATCTCTGTCATTTTGTGTAGCCCAAACTGCAGCCAATCAGGCGGCAGCACCCACCAGAAGGTTCCCCCCAGAGGCTCAGGCTGTCAGATTTTGTCGCACGGAGTGATAGTAAACCAAAGTATGCTAAGAGCCTCTGAAGGGGAGGTGGGCGGGTGCATGTGAATCTATGAAAGACACCAATACTGGAGAACCACAGATTACAGGTAAGTAACTATTGTTCTTCTCCAGTATTAGGGGTGTCTTTCATGGATTCACATGCCTGAATCAGAGTAGATAGCAGTAAACATCCTTGCTAGGCAGACGCCATAGAAACCCAGCTTGTGAAACTGTGCACATTATATGAATTATATATAAAATGCCTTAACATAGCTTGGAGCATGATAAAATGCATCTAGTGAAAAATGTGCACTCTGAAAACGGTAGCAGAAGCGTCTGACTGCAGGAAAAACTGAGGTGGGAACAGAGGCTCACCTTAGCTGAAAATATTACATAGAACTGCTGGACACATGGAAACATCGGTCTTACTGGCTGCCGTAAACAGTAGTGATTGGAGAAAGCAAGGCTGCTAACCAAGGCTGCCGCTCTGCCGAGGTGCTGGAGAAGAACTCCATCAAACAGAGCAGTTGAGGAAGACATTGGCTTGGTAGAGTGCGTTCTAGGGGCTGCTAGCAAAGCTGTTCAACTTGTGGATGGCAAAATATTGATCGGAGCAAAAGATCAATACTGCAACTGTTCGCCCGGACCCTGTTGGGGTTTAACTAATCGTACTTTAGTAATAAAGTGAGCAGGTCTGTGAAAACCGAACTATCCCTTGTAAACAGAACATTTGAAACCTTTTCTATTATCAAGTGTATGGAAAAAACCCATTTTGTTGATCGTGGTGGAGGCAAAGATGCAGTTGAATTTACAGGCTCGATCCGAAAGAAATTCCGGAGGCACGTGAAGTATGAATTCCAGAGTAACTCGAACCACCATAGAGTTATAGAGAACTGTATGAAAAAAGGCTAAAGAACCGAAAGATCTGAACCTAACTGACTCTAATAGAGGACTGTTAAAGCCAATAAAAAAAAAGAAAATGACACCTTTCTAAGTCATCGTAGATCATCACTGAGGAAAGGTTGAAAGGATATCACCTGAACTGCCCTATTACCACACTGAGATGTCTCGATGGTAAAGGGCGAAGTGGCGGAGAGAAAATAATCTGACATTTTCTTGAAGGATTGAGTTATATTTTTTGAGGAATAAAAAGATGTGATCTCATCTTGTCGGCATCTGGAGCCGCTGCCAGTTAAGGCACTAGTAGAATTGCATGAGGCAATCCTGAACTTGACAGCTAAATGAGAACAAACTGGAAGATTCTGTCTATTAAGAGTAAAAGGATGAATTCTAGCCGAACAATATCAGATACCGCAAAAATATTTGCGTTGGAGAACTTGTCCCTGTTATGGCTAACACTCCCTTGCAAACCGCAGGGATGTTGAGATAGGCGAACCAAAAGTAATCAGGGACTAGGCCACTGACCTCAAAGATGGCTGTTCCGAGTGATAAACCTGGCCGCTCTGGAAGAAAATAGATTCGGAGGTGGACACGTCCGAATTGATTCGCACTCCGACCGGAAAAAGGAGAAACTCAGTAAACCAGTCTTGGCGAAGCCATGAGGGGTGAAGAGGGACACTCGACACCACGCCATTTTGTTCTTTCGGAGAACTCTGGGACCCAAAGGTATCGGTGGAAAATGGAATCAGAGTGAGATCAGTTGGACGACAAACGCATTTCCCTGTACATTCTTGTGGTGATGCCAACTTGAAAAGCACCAGTATGTGCTGTACTTCTTGGTCGCGAAGAGACCAGATCTGGAAGCACCCTACTGCCGAAATTTGAATCCACATTCCGTAGTGGAAAAACTCACTCGAGAGTGGAAATTGTCGTCCTGCTGAGAGTGCCTGTTAGACTGTGTCTTGTACCAGGAACGAGGAATCGTCAGAAAGTTGTGTGCGTTCTATCGCTCATGCACATAGATCACCGGCTTCCTGAGGCAACAAAGCTGATCTAGCCCCTTGTGTTTAGTGACATAGAGTACACCAGTTGTATTGTCTATGCGCCACAATACAGTTGTCTCCTTGAAATTATTGCGCAACAAAATTGGAGGGCAAGGAAGATGGCTCTTCGGTCAGCAGGATGATGTACCAAACCTCATATGAGGGCTCATTTCCCGAAGACCTTCAGCCCCGAAATAGTGCTCCCCAATACCTGAGGGATGTGTCCATGGTGATTGTGCAATTTGATACCTTTTTGAGGGGAAAAAACACACCTTGTGTATAAATTTCTGTCTTGGATTCACCCAAGAAAAAACCTCTTGCATCGAGGAGGGATTGTAATGAGATCTCCAAATGAATCAGAGACGTGAAACCAATGTTGATGCAGTTGCTGTAGTAGCGTTATCCTGTGCAGAAGGACACGCACAGGAAGGAGGTGGAGGTCATGGCCAGCTGAAATTTGGAGAATGTAATGAAATAGACTAATGTACTCAAAAGGAATAGCAAGAAAGAGCTGCAGGCTTCTCAATCGTAAGAGACAAACACCCTTGCTGAATTAGCATGGACTGTTGTTCCTAGAAAATCCTGTGTCGTAACTAGGAATAATTGGGACTTGACATGGTATATTGAGAAAAAAAAACAGGCATTGAAACAGTGACTACAAAGTCTGGGTGAACTGGATTGCTTATTAAGAAGAGTGATCCTCTGTAAATAAACCCGTCTCAGAAATGATGAATGCGTATGTATTGCAGACACAGATAGGCTGCCAGAATCTACATAAGAATCACGTGGAGTGGACCGAGAGTCCTGACAGACAGGCCTGTGATATAACTTAGAGTATAGATCAACCACGTCCCTTGCTGTGGAAGCATTGTTACCTAAACCTTGACACTCTGGAGGTCGAGTACACATGTTAGGTCACTGGCAGTAATATTTGAAAAACTTGCATGATGTACAACCTTTGAAGAATGTTTGCGCAGAGATGACAAAAATCCGGCACTACATATCTGACCAGCTAGTTGAAGAGGATCTGAGAGGAAAAAACCTAACTCCTTATTAGATTCAGAACCACTCCGACGGTCCCTGATGTATCCATAAGTGAATTTGTAAATGACTCGCGCAGATGAGCTGAATGCGATCACCATGAAGGCAATTGCCAAATGCTAAAGCATGCTCTTTTGACATCACACTTAGAATTTTCCATAGATAAATCGCAGTGGTGACCAAATGAAATCTTAGAGATATGCCCCCTTATCCCACTTGGAATGGAGTCATGATGGGATTTAAAGTAAGTCGTAGTGTCCTGGAAAAAAGACTTCCTGTATACGATTTAGAGTCGAATCATACAGTAGCATATCAGGTACTGGGTGGAACTTTTTTGGATTAAAATGCGAAAACTGTCCTCGGGCACCCCGAAAGAGTTAATCCCCGTACTGTGGAGAATCGAAGGTGTGGTATTGTCTGGTCAATATGATGGCCCAGAAGTAACAACTATAAAAAGGTACGGCCATTATCTCCGTATAGGCCTTGTGGGCGAGGAACTAAGGGTTCTTCCAACCTTAACTCCGCAACACAATACTGAAAAACTTGGAGCTGTAATGTACACTGCACGGTGTTATGTTGATGATTATCTTTTGTCCATCCTTTTTGTTAAAATAAAAATTCTAGAATCGCCAGTGTAGGGGTATTCAAGGATACGCACATTCTGTGCCCCCCTGTTAAAATTGATCCTGTCCAGAGAGCTAAAAGATTGCCCGAGAGTCACCAGCGCCAATCTTTTGGCTTAAGCATAGCTTAAAATCTCTGTCAATACAATATTGAAAGAGAAAGAAACCGTCCGCCTCTATCCTGGTGATAAGGGCTTGATGAAAGCGCGTCACCGTTCCTTACATGAGGAGGGTATATCCGTCGACATCCGCCGGGGGATAGAAGAATAAAGAATCATGCAAGATCCCGTAACTTGCTGAAAAGTGGCTACGACTAATAAGTAGGGCAAAGTAACACTGTAATAAGCCCAACTGGACGAAGCGTCGACTAACTGGACCATGGACTGGGTCCTGCATCAGAGGTCAACAAGAAAATGTGACCCTCAGTGTCCGCAGAGGAAAACTGTTGCAGACTTAAACTACTGTGGAGGTGACTGCTGACGCTGTCAGTCTACAAGTCCTCCGTAGACGTACTTCTTGTTGGCAACGAAAACTGATCCTTAACTTGGCCAACATTCCACAAGAAAACTCACCATCACTGAGGATGATTGATGAATCGAGTAGTGTGTCAACTTTGAAAGTTGTCGACGAGCCTGCTAGTGATTAAGAGAACTGTCGTCAATGTGCCAACTGTGTACGGACCTAAAGCCTGCGTGGCAACTGCCAATGTGCCCACTGTGAATGGCCCCAACTGCACTGTGTATAGGTCCACTGTTGGTAGCGTAGAGATGCCAGGTCCACTGCCAATGGACAAGCGTCGATGGATCACATGTCAGAAGGGCCACTGTCAGTGGCCCACTGCTAATGAGTCAACCGTCGCCCAAGCTTGCAGTTGACGATGTCAGCTGAATAGGCTCTCAAACGCCGACGAGGCTCCTCACCGTCGATGACTGCTCTTCAGCGTCGACGAGGGACACACTGCACCGTCGATGAGGCACCTCAACTCACTGTCGATGAGGCACCTCAACTCACCGTCGACGAGGTACCCCTCCGTCGACGAGGCTCCTCACCGTCGACGAGGCACCCCTCCGTCGACGAGGTACCCCTCCGTCGACGAGGCTCCTCACCGTCGACGAGGCACCCCTCCGTCGACGAGGCTCCTCACCGTCGACGAGGCACTCCTCCGTCGACGAGGCCCCTCACCGTCGACCAGGCTCCCCACCGTCGACGATTCTTCTTCAGCGTCGACGACGGACACCTTGCACCGTCGACGAGGTTACCCACCGTCGACGAGGCATCTCGCCGTCGACGAGGTCCTTCACCGTCGACGAGGCACCCCTCCGTCGACGAGGCTTCCCACCGTCGACGAGGCTCCTCACCGTCGACAACTGTACTTCAGCGTCGACGAGGGACACCTCTCACCGTCGACGAGGCTCGCCCTCAACGCGGCTCGCCGTCGACGGAGCTTCCTCGTCGTCGACGAGGCTCGTCGTCGACGCAGCCCCCTCGTCGTGGACAAAAGGTTCCCGTCGACGATGCCATCTTCACCGTCGACGTTGCCCGTCGTCGACGCGGCAAAACTCGTCGTCGAGGCTCAACATTGACGAGGCAAATTTGCATTTTGTGAAAAGGCTCTTGGTCAACGAAGCTCCTTGTCGGCTGCGCAGCTTCCTGCGACTTACAACCAGTGCATTTGAGGGCTCTGTCAACAGGATCCTGTAGCCCTGTGACACCGTAGATCACTAGTGACGGCAGAGATTGCCGTCGTAGAATACCAAGAGCGTCCAGTGAACCAGCTGGCACCTCCTCAGAAGAAAAATGCACAGAACGAGTCTAAACGCCTGAGAGTAAATCTCGTGGGCGTAGATGTGGGAGGCAGACTCGCAGCAGGTCAAAGACCCTTACCTTTGAAGGAACCTCATCTGGTGAAGTAAAGCCCAAAAACATACTGCACAGAAAGGCGCCATATAAACATCGAAAATCCTCCCACATCAGAAGGGGGGTAGGCAAAACACAAGAACATCCCCTTCTATCCTACCATGTAGCAACAGGCAGACAAAATAATCCATGGAAACGATCCCAGCTTTTCACCATTGACACAGGGTCAACAAATAGATTTTGTGGGAGAAAATATCACAAAATTTAATAGATATATATAATATAAATTAAGAAACTGAGCAGAGCTCAGGGAGACTCCCTGCACACGACGTGCGGTAAAAAATCTGACAGCCTGAGCCTCTGGGGGGAACCTTCTGGTGGGTGCTGTCGCCTGATTGGCTGCAGTTTGGGCTACACAAAATGACAGAGATAGTCACTAATGTGGAAGTTTTTTCTTCTGTAGCTTGGCTACTTTACTTCCTGGTTTGTTTTTTATTGGTATTTACTATGTATTTATAGCATATTATTGCTTTTTTATATACCGTGGGACTCCCACTCCGACGACGGGGAATGATTCAGGCATGTGAATCTATGAAAGACACCCCTAATACTGGAGAACAAGGGTACTCCCGGCGGTACTTTCAGGTCTAGAGGAGGGAGTGGCAAACTAACAGCAATAAATAGGGGGGAACCTCTATACTGACCTATATATCTTTACACCTTAGCATTTAAGTCTATTTGAATTTTCATACAGGATGCAACAGGAAACATTGAATCATTCACTTAGACGTAGTATTTATATTTTTTTCTTCATTTATTTTATTCATCATTGTAACAAATTATTTTTTCTCATTTTTTAGTAATTATATTATCAAGATTATAACACAGTGACATGGTGACATCTGTGCAACAAGTTTAAAATGCAGGACTAAATCTTTTCTTGGCAAGAACCCCTAAACACTTTATATACATATACTGGTATGAATAAAATAAATGAAGAAAAAAATATAAATACTACGTCTAAGTGAATGATTCAATGTTTCCTGTTGCATCCTGTATGAAAATTCAAATAGACTTAAATGCTAAGGTGTAAAGATATATAGGTCAGTATAGAGGTTCCCCCCTATTTATTGCCGTTCAGAGAGTAGAGACCCCAAGCCTGGTGCAGCCAGGAGGTTGGTTATACCTTTGAAGTTTAGCCCATGATATTCCATTAGCAGGACACCTGGGCCAGAACAAGACTTGCAATAGAATTGTCCCTCACTTTCCCTGTCCCCACATGTCTGAAGACACAAATAAGTTTTGTCGCTCCTGTGTAACCTGTCAAGCCAGTGGTAAGGCAGGTGGCACCATAAAGGCCCCCCTGATACCACTACCTGTGGTGGGGGTTCCCTTTGAGAGAGTGGGGATTGACATGGTTGGACCAATGGATCCTCAGACAGCATCTGGTAACAGGTTTATCCAAGTGGTGATAGACCATGCCACTAGGTACCCAGAGGCAATTCCCCTTAGGACCACTACAGCACCTGTTGTGGCGAGAGCCATCTTGGGAATTTTCTCAAGAGTGGGGTTCCCTAAGGAGATAGTATCTGACAGAGATGCAAACGTTATGTCTAGCTACTTGACTGCAATGTGGAAGGAGTGTGGAGTGAATTACAAATTCACCACAACCTATCACCCACAATGCAATGGTTTAGTTGAAAGATTCAACAAAACCTTAAAGGGTATGATCAAGGGTCTCCCAGAAAAGCTTAGGCGGAGATGGGACATCCTGCTACCCTGCCTTTTGTTTTCATACAGGGAGGTTCCTCAGAAGGGGGTTGGTTACAGCCCTTCTGAACTTCTGTTTGGGCATCCTGTTAGAGGCCCATTGTGTCTGGTGAAGGAGAGATGGGAGTTACCTCTCAAACCCCCTAAACAGGACATGGTGGACTATGTACTTGGTCTCTGCTCCAGGATGGCTGAGTATATGAAAAAGGCAACTAAAAACCTTGAGGCTAGCCAGGAATTACAGAAAGCCTGGCATGACTAAAAGGCTGTTCTGACTGTTTACCAGCCAGGACCGAAAGTGTGGGTGTTGGAGCATGTGGCCCCAGCAGCTCCCCAAGACAAATGGAATGGACCCCATACTATTGTTGAACAGAAGGGAGATGCTACCTATTTGGTGGACCTAGGAACTCCCAGGAGCCCCCATAGGGTGCTTCATGTCAACAGACTGAAACCATATGTTGACAGGGCAGACATGGGCTTGCTCATGGCTACTGATGGGGGACAGGAGGAGGAGAGTGACCCACTCCCTGACCTGCTCTCACAGAACCCTGATGATGGGTCAGTGGATGGTGTAGCCTTGGCAGGCAGCCTCACTGCTCAGCAGCAAACTGATTGCAGACAAGTGCTCAGTCAGTTTAGACATATGTTCTCTCTGACTCCAAGTCAGACCACTTGGTGCCCTCATGAAGTGGACACTGAGGACAGTCTGCCTGTTAAAATTAAGATTTACAGACAACCTGATTATGTCAGGGACTGTATCAGGACTGAAGTCCAGAAAATGTTGGATTTGGGAGTTACTGAACCCTCAGATGGCCCTTGGGCTAGTCCAGTGGTCTTAGTACCAAAGCCTCACACCCAAGGTGGTAAGAGAGAGATGAGGTTTTGTGTTGACTACAGAGGTCTCAATGTAGTCACTAGGACGGATGCCCATCCAATTCCAAGAGCAGATGAGCTCATAGATACTTTGGCCTCAGCCAAGTTTCTAAGCACATTTGATCTTACAGCTGGCTACTGGCAGATCAGATTAGCTGATGATGCAAAGCCAAAGACAGGATTTTCAACCCTTAGTGGGCACTATCAATTTGTGGTAATGCCCTTTGGTCTGAAGAATGCACCTGCCACTTTTCAAAGGTTGGTGAACAAAGTCCTAACAGGGCTGGAAGACTACTGTGCAGCATATCTAGATGATATTGCTGTCTTCAGCTCCACCTGAGAGAATCACCTGGTCCACCTGAGAAATGTTTTAGAGGCCCTACAAAAAGCAGGCCTAACTATCAAGGCTACTAAGTGCCAGATAGGGCATAGTCAGGTTGTGTACTTAGGCCACCTGGTAGGTGGAGGCCAGGTTCAAGCATTGCAGAGCAAAATCCAGACCATCATGGACTGAGTTGCTCCCACTACGCAGACTCAGGTCAAAGCTTTCTTGGGCCTGACTGGGTACTACAGAAGAATTGTTAAGGGGAATGGCTCCATTGTGACACCCCTGAATGACTTAACTTCCAAAAGAATGCCTAAGAAAGTTCAGTGGACAGTCGCTGTCAAAAGGCATTTGATGACCTGAAGCAGGCCACGTTCACTGCACCAATTCTGCAAAGTCCTAACTACTCCAGAGAATTCATTGTCCAAACAGATGCATCTGAGTTGGGGGTAGGGGCTGTGCTATCAGAATTGAATGATGTAGGTCAGGACCAGCCAGTAGCGTTTATTAGCAGAAGGCTGACCCCTAGAGAGAAACGTTGGTCAGCTATTGAGAGGGAGGCCTTTGCTGTGGTTTGGGCTCCGAAGAAGCTGAGGCCAATCTTGTTTGGCACTCTCTTCACGGTTCAGACTCACCATAAGACCCTCTTATGGCTAAAACAGATGAAGGGTAAAAACCCTAAACTTTTAAGGTAGTCCATTTCCCTACAGGGGATGGACTATACAGTGGAACACAGACCTAGGAGTAACCATGCCAATGCAGATGGACTCTCCAGGTATTTCCACTTAGAACATGAAGACTCAACTGGTCAAAGTTAGTTTAATGCTCCTGCGGTGGGGGGGGGGGGGATTTTGTGTAGGAGAGTAGGATCTGCTTACCATGGTTACCCCCACTTTTTGCTGGTGTTTCACTGTTTTTTTATTTTAGTCTGGCTGGGGCCCTGCTAACCAGGACCCCAGCCTAGCTGCTTCCTCTCTAAATTGATTACCTGCACATTAGGTACACTCCATGAAGCATATTCATTTTTAGAAAATTGCCCCTCCCAATAATAGATAACTGTAAGCTGTTAACTCTCCTTAGGTCTTTCCCTATATTTTTAATCAGGGGTTCAACATTGTATTTGCTAATTTCCTCTATGCTAGGGCTTATACAGACCCCCAAATAGATAGCCATGTCCGTTTTCCTTGGGTCATTATAGTCGATATTATCCGTACATAGAATAATAGTTTTCCCTTTGTTCAATGCATAGCCCGAGAACCGGCGAAATGTTCAGCTATTTTATTTATTTCTAAGATGGCCTCAGCTGGGTTTGGTGTTAATACCGCCACGTCATCGGCATAAGCCAACACTTTGGTTTCATAAGCCCCAGTAACAATTGGCTTGATTTTCTGGCTCTGCAATAGTTTAACGACCAATGGGTTGATATATAGGGCAAATAAGATCGGAGAACAGAGACAGCCCTGTCTCGTCCCTCTAGATATATTGATAACGTTCGATTCCTTGCCCATAAGTTGCAATCAAGCCCTTGGTTGCAAATACATAGCTCTAATTGCTTTAATAAACTGGGGCCCAAATGTATTTATCTCCAGTATCCCCTATAAAAACTCCCAAGACACCCGATCAAAAGCTTTCTCAGCATCACGGAGAATCATAGCCATCTGGCGCCCTGTCCTGGACATGATGTCAAAAAGCGAGATAACTCTGCGGGTATGATCGGTTGTACCCTTGCCCAGGATAAAACCATGTTGCCAAGGGGAGACCAGACGTTCAATGACCCCCCTGAGCCGGTTAGCCAACATGTTGGCGTATAGTTTAGAGTTTGAGTTAATCAGGGAGATTGGTCAATATGGAGATGGATTGTCAATAGGTTTACCTTTCTTAGGAAAAATTATTATGACGGTCTCTTTCCAGGACTCAGGAGGGGTTCCACTAGATTGTACTCCATTAAACAGATCCAATAAAAGGGGTAGTATTAAAGTTCCTAATATCTTATAAATCTCTAGGGGGATTTTGTCAGGACCTACGGCTTTCCCCGAGGCCAAATCAAGCAGGGCTAGCTGAACTTCTACAATAGTAATTTCCCTTTCTAGTTCTTCTCTTATTGGGACGTCCAGGCCTCCTCCAGGTTCAATGCCTGCAGTCAGTTCTGTTAAAGCTTTCCTAACTTCAGTTGTGTCTTTAAAGATATCATCTTGGGACAGCTTTTGATAGTACCCTTGAAACCCCTTAATGATATCATTCGGATCAGTAAATTCTTGTCCATCTATTTTAATAGCGGATATAGCATTATGGGAAATCTTCTGCCGAGTACGTAGAGCTAACTGCTTGCCTACCCTCTCTCCGTTTTCATAAGAACTATTCCGATGTGATTGAAACACTTCGGCTTATCTCTGGGTTAGCCAACTATTTAATTCTGTTTTTAAAACCAATATTCGGTGGAGGATGTGGACCCATCTTTTCCCTGTACTAATGCTAAAACATGTTCTTCCTCAGCTCTGGCCAATTCCAGTGAAAGTTGCTGGTTTTTATTTTCCTGCTCCTTTTTTGCTCTGGCTGTAAAGATAATAGTTTCTCCTCTAAGAGTAGCTTTAATGCAGGCCCAGACAGCCCCCCTAGCGGCACTAAAGCGATTCATATCGAAATCTTTTTGTGTCCAATCCCTAATAAATTCCTTGTAATCTTCATTCACAAGGAGCTTCCTATCAAACGTCCATTTAGTGCGGTGTCTAATAAAATTGGTTAAATCTATTACTAAAATTAAAGGGTTGTGATCAGATATTATTTTAGGGAGCTTCATAATTTCCACTTGTCGTAACAAATCTCTTGTTTCGAGGAAATAGTCAATCCTAACGTATTTATTATGTGGGTAAGAAAAATACCTGTATCCAGGGTCGGATTGATTTTTAAGTCCAAAAATATCCACCAAGTCATGGCTATTTTTAAGATGACTTAGGGCCCTCTATACTCTAGGCTTCCGACCGGAATATCTGCTCTGCCTCTGGGGTTCCCCGGTTCAGCACCTAAGGAGATGTTTAGGTCACCACAATAAATTAGGGACTTCGCCAAGAGGCAAGCTCTATTTCAAGATCCTCAAATACTTGGGGGTCATCTTGATTTGACCCAGAAACCGAGCATATAGTAATGCCTGATATAAGTTCTACTATGACCCACCTCCCCAAAGTATCCGCTATTTTGCGCTTGACTAACCCTAGTGATGTTTTGGCTAGGATAGCTACCCCACGAATATTAGAGGTTTGAGTTGTACAGGCAAGAGTGTTATAGCCCACGACCTTTAGTAATTCTCTTTTCTCCCAAGGTATGTGTGTCTCCTGTATGCAGACTATATCGGTAGAGTTTAACATTATTATTTCCACAAAGCGAGCCCTCTTAACCCTATCGTTCAAGCCCGCCACATTCCAGGAGCAGATTGTTATCTTCCCCATTGAAATCTACTACAAAGCTCCGAGTAAGTTCTACTGAACTTAGAGTTGTGTGTCAAGGGCTTAAGCACACCCTTTCTACAACTCAAGAGAGTCCAGTAGGTACCCAACTAGAGTAGATGGTGCATACACCACACCTCACTAGTTATGTCTTCAAGGCCAGGAATCAGTGGATCCCTGCTAGATGTCAGTAGATTACAGACATCCAAGACTGACATATTCCCTTTTCAAGAGTTAAGGGCTCTGTGTACTATGATGAAATTGAAGACACCAAAAAATGCAACCACCCAACATCTCAGAGAGGTGTTAACGCTTGATGACCAGAGAAAGGCTTCAGAGCCTGTAAGGGTAGGCAGTGGGGTGGAAGCAACAGAAGGGGAAGAGGCCAGTGGTACCAATCCACAGGACTCAGACTCTGATGTTGACCGGACTGGTGAGAATGACCTGGGAGAACCAGCTCCAACTGGAGATGAAGAAGGCCAGCAGGGCTCTCTCTTTGTCCCCCAAGAAAGAGTTGATGGTGTGCCTAAAAGGCCAAGATCTCCTTCAGTGGAGTCTAACCATTCTCGTACATCAGTAGGGTCTTCTGCCTCTTTTCTTAGGAGGGCCTCCTCCCAAGAAAAGAGAGAGAACCAGTTGAGGTTTGAAGAAGCACAACTGGATATAAGGAAACAAAGAGTAGTCTTAGAAAGGGAGTCCCTAGATCTTGAAAGACTAAGAAAAAAGATGGGACTAGAGTCCCATGGTGGCAGCAATGTGCCTAGAGGTAGGGATAGGTCTTATGACCATAAAAACTTAAGCACGATTGTCCCTCCCTACAAGAGTGGAGATGACATCCACAAATGGATAACTGCACTGGAGAGGGCCTGCTAAGTACAGAAGGTACCACAGGAGCAGTGGGCAGCAATCTTGTGGCTCTCCTTTGCAGACAAAGGTAGAGATAAGCTCCTCACTGTCAAAAAGAGGATGCTGATAATTACAAGGTCCTGAAAAGTGCACTTATAGATGGGTTTGGCCTAACCACTGAACAGTATAGGATACAGTTCAGAGATACCCAAAATGCACAGACAGAGGACTGGGTTGACTTTGGTCTTCTAGTCGAAATAGAATGTCGTAGTTCCAGGATATATGTTGCGGAGTTTCGTCCAGGGTCATCTGAAGTCCCAAGGACTGGGTTCCTATACTTATACTAAGTTTAGGGGTTGAACTAACTCTAGGGGCCCACCTATGGGAGGACCCAGGGAGGGGGTGATTACACCCCTTTCCCTTTGTCCAGTTTTGCACCAGAGCAGGGGCTGAGTGCCCCTGTTATCGGTTTGAACTGGGGTATGCACAGGGACACCAAGTGTGCCCCCAGCACTGTCTGAAAAGCATTCACTGGATGTACTCACCCAGCCCCAATACACTAAAGCCTGTCTGGGAAGGTGGTTACACCTCGCTGTGACAGGAAACCGATTGTCCAGGCCTCCCCTGCCTGAGTTTCGTCCAGCAGCAGGAGGTCAGACAATTGTCTGTGGCTGAAGCATCCATTGTGTGATGCTGGGGCTCTTTTAAACTATTACCGGTTAGGCAAGTGTGGACATGTCTTCTCCCTCTAGCCCTCTAGAAGGGTGGAATTCTACACCTGCTGCCAGGACTGGTGAGGGGGTGGGGTTGGGGGGGGGGGGGTAGGAGTCCAAAGTGTTTGACACCAAACACGACATGTTTCCATGCAGCCATTCCAAAGATAGCATTAACCGCAAGGTTATAATGCACTTAAGAGTATATGGTCTGGCTGCATCACAGAACAGCTACAGAGAAGTGATTCCGAAAGCTGCAGAGGGGTCCTGCTCATGCATGGGCACCCTCCGACACAAAACCAAGCACTCTGCCTTCAGGATTGTTAAGGCCTGCCATAGGAGTGACTTATAGGCTTATATGTGTCAGTGATATAAGGTAGATATAGGTAACCTATATCTCAGTAAGGGGTGCATGCACCACCTTACCCAGACTGCAGTAGCAGACCCGTGGTGCCATTTTGGAAGGCTTCCCAGGGGTGGCATAATACATGCTTCAGCCCATGGTAGGCCTCTGGGGTACCTATGCCCTTAGTATCTAAGGTACCATATACTAGGGACTCACAAGGGTAACCCAGTAACCAGTCTGGAGTGTACCTAATGTACATGCAATCAATTTAGAGAGGAAGCAGCAAGGGCCCCAGCCAGACTAAAGTAAAAAACAGTGAAACACCAGCAAAAAGTGGTGGTAACTATAGTAAGTAGATCCTACTCTCCTACAGTCACAATCTTCTAAAGACTTTTCATCCAAAGCCCCATCACATCCGTTTTTTCTGTGGCATCATGCATTTTCCTGGTCCCTAATGCACAACTTCAGATGAGATTATTGTAACAACGTCTACGGGATCATTTGTGCCAATTCTAAGACAGCTAGGAGGACAAAGTCACGCTCAAAGAGCTTGCAGTCCAATCGCTCACAAGATGTTGTTATTCAACAAATTTTCTGAAAGGTGTTCCATTTCGTCAGGCTACACAGCCACAACCTATGTTGAGAGACGCATCCCTCTTGGGATGTAAATCACACATAGATCAGCAGTAGTTCAAAGCACATGATTATAAAAGGGGAGGTCTTACCATATCCATCTCCTAGAGCCAAGAACAGTCCATTTTGCTCTCAAGTCTTTTCTTCTATATATGAAGAAGAATTATCTTTTGAGTCACACAGACAACACAATAACACTGCTTTATCCGAACTAAGAGGGAGAAACCCGATCCAGGTTTACGTCTTCTGAAGGTCAGGCTATCTGGTAATGACTGATTACAAAAGGCATAGACATAATGGCAGTCCTTCGCCCAGAAGTAAAAAAAATTGATGCAGACCCATTCAGTATGGTTTTGCAAGAAAATGGATTATGTGCTGCACGGAGCCTTCTGCGAATGTGGACTTCCCAAAATAGATCCGTTCACAGTAGCTTAAATCCAAAAACCGATAAAACAATGCGCCCAGGTAGGGAAAATCCTTTTGATAAGCTGGTCAAAAACGTTTGCGCATTTCCACAGTTACCTCGGATTCCCAATATCATCAAATTGATGAAAGCCAAGACTCGGATCATTCCAATAGCACTGGGTTAGTCGTATAAGACTCAGATGATTTCAGTAGCACTGGGTCAGTCGCATAAGACTCAGATGATTCCAACAGCACTGGGTCAGTCCCATCAATTATGGTTTTCCGGAGAAGTGCCAGTTTTCCAGCCCTACTAGGCTGTAGCCTATTAGGGTACATGCCCCTTCTTTTCTCACATCCCTGCTTAAAAGGGTTTGTTAATAGGTTTTCTTGTCAATTGTACTTAAATAGTAACTTTCTCTTTCTTTTAAATAGGCTTCTCTTTAAAGAAAATGTATGAAAATTGGCTAATATCACCTTTAATGGCTGTCAAAAGCTTTGCTTCTTCTGTTATAAAATATGGTCTTTTCTAAAATAAAAAGTGTCATAGAGCTTTTATAAAAAAGTGCTTGAGGATAACACATGTGGGCGGAACAATTCCGTGCTTAGGACTATAAGGATTAGTTACTTACCTGTAATCCTAGTTCTCTTCCAGGGGTATACTCATCAAAGTCATAAGCACTGAATAGTCCCGCCCACGTGCAGGACCCCGGAGCAATAGCCAATAATATGCATATATCTACATATATATATATATATATATAAATACATATAAATATGCATAAAATAACCATATATATATATAGATAATATGCATATACATATACATATGCAGCCCAATATAACCATACTAGTCTCAAAAAACTGCCACAATAGCCTGTAAAATCTTTACATTTGCTAAATAAAGACATATAAAACACATTATATGATAATGTAAAGAAGAAAACACTGCCTAGGTTTTCTTTGAAACACACAACCTTTATTTTCAAAGGTAAAAACGGGCAGGATCATAGAGGCAGCTTTAGCCTAGATAGGCTGCATTGTAACAACAGAAAAATCTAGCGCCGTGCCTTTAAGACCTCTGTGAGCCTCCAGGCTCCCATCATGCACGACAGGTGACAGTTAGGTCAGTTCTTTTGGACGGCGTATAACAGTGTGATAACTGCATGGGTAACATGTAAAAGAGACAGCTCTGGTATTCGTCCGGGGAGGCGGGTGGGTGTGCTTATGACTTTGATGAGTATACCCCTGGAAGAGAACTAGGATTACAGGTAAGTAACTAATCCTTCTCTTCCAGGGGATACTCATCAATAGTCATAAGCACTGAATAGAGTAGCAAGCCCATCCCATACCCTGCGGACTAATACCAGACTCTCTAAACGGTACACTCATATAGATATTACCCAAACAAATTCCTCAGGGATGCCTGACCAACTTGGGCATCCGCTTGAGTATCAGAATCAAGGCAGTAATGGCGAGAAAAGGTGTGAACCGAACGCCATGTAGCTGCTTTACAAATTTCATGAACAGGAAAAATTTTAAGCATTGCTATAGTAGCAGCCTTTCCTCTAGTGGAGTGAGCTCTCGGTCTACCCGGGAGTTGTTTTCGTGCCAACTGATAACATAACAAAATGCATGACACAATCCATCTAGAAATGGACCTCTTGGATGCAGGCAAGCCCGTATTCAGAGGACCGTAGTTCACAAACAGATGATCAGTTTTTCGAACACTCTTAGTTTTATCAAGGTAAAACTTCAAAACTCTTTTCAAATCCAAAGAGTGTAGAGCTTTTTCAGCTGAAGAGCTCGGAATAGCAAAAAACGTAGGTAGTGTCACTGATTGGTTAATGTGAAAATCCGAGACTACCTTGGGAAGGAATCTGGGATGAGTCCGAAGCACCACTCTATTTGCATGGAAAACGAGATAGGGTTCTGTAGCACAAAAGGCCTGAATCTCGCTCACCCTGCGCGCAGAAGTGATCGCTACAAGGAAGGACACCTTCCACGACAGATGTTGAAGGGAAGCCTTATGTATAGGTTCGAATGGAGGACCCATCAATTTAGACAAAACTACATTAAGCTCCCAAGGAGGTGAAGGAGCCCTCACGGGAGGATACACTTTCCTGAGACCCTCGAGAAAATCCTTCACAACTGGCATTTGAAAGAAAGACACCTGGGTTGGGGACCTTCGATATGCTGTTATTGCTGCCAGATGGACCTTAATAGAGTAATACTGTAAACCTGCTTTGGCCAAAGAAAGTAAGTATGGTAACAGTACCTGTTCCTGACCTCGAATCGGGTCATGTCCTTCAGCAGCACACCACATGAAAAACCGCTTCCACTTGAAAGCATACGTCTTTCTTGTAAAAGCTCTCCTTGCCTCTCTTAAAATGTGCATACAGTCCTGCGAGAGGCCTAGATGTCCATACTGGACGAACTCAGGAACCATACTGCTAGCTTCAGGGATGGCAGGTTGGGATGGAACACTCTGCCGTTCTCCCTCGTCAGCAGATCCGGACAGCAAGGAAGCCTCCTGTGCGGCACTTTGGATAGATGCAGGAGATCCGGGTACCACCATTGGCGAGGCCAATCCGGAGCCACCAGAATCATGTCTGTCTTCGACTTGTACAGTTTCTTGATCACCAAGGGAATGAGTGGAATCGGTGGAAAAGCGTAGAGTAATGTCTCTGACCAGTCCATCCATAGAGCATTCCCCTTGGACCCTCGTTGTGGGTACCTGGACGCGAAGACGCGGCATTTTGCGTTGCCGGCGTCCGCGAAGAGATCGATTTCTGGTGATCCCCAGGCCTGGAAGACATCTCTTATCACTTCGTCTTTTAAGACCCAGTCGTGTGCTTCTGCGAAGTGTCTGCTTAGGTCGTCTGCTTGGACGTTGAGGACGCCGGGCAGATGGACAGCTGAAATTGTCATACCCCGAGCCAGAAGCCACTTCCAGATTGCTTGCGCTTCCAGCGACAGAGGTCTGGATCTCGTTCCGCCCTGCTTGTTCAGATAGTACATCATTGTTGTATTGTCCGACAAGCAGAGAGGATGACCTGAGAGCTGGAAAGAAAGCCTTGAGAGCCAGATGGACCGCTCTGAGTTCCAACATGTTTATGTGATACAGCCTTTCTTTCTCTGACCACACTCCTTGAACTTGAAGGGACCCCAGATGGGCGCCCTATCCCTGCAGGGACGCATCTGTCACCAGCGATCGTCTGGGCATGTCCTCTTGAAAAGGCACTCCCACTACCAGATGACTCCGCTGCATCCACCATCGAATGGAGATCCGTACTGACAGAGGTAGTGACAGCTTGTCCTCCCAACGGTTTGAAAACTGGGACCACTGATCCTCCAGCGACTGCTGCAGAGGTCTCATGTGCAGCCTGGCGTTCGGAACGAGGAAAATGCAAGACGCCATGGACCCTAGCAGAGACGAGATCTGTCTGGCCGTTGGTCGAGGATTCTTTAGTAAGGTTTGACACTTGAGGAGAATAGAGGATAGTCTCTCCTCCGAAGGATACGCTTTTGCGTTCTTTGAATCTAGAAGTGCGCCCAGATAGTGTAGCCTCTGTGTGGGGTTGAGGATAGACTTTTTGAAGTTCACGTGCAGGCCTAGCCTCCGCAGCTGATGAATGCAGAACGTGAGATGTTTCTGAAGCAGACTCGGGGACGCACTCTTTAGCAGCCAATCGTCTAGATAGGGATAGACGAAAATGTTTCTCTTCCTTAGGAAAGTCGCTACGACTGCCATGCACTTTGAGAAGGTGCGAGGAGCTGACTTTAGCCCGAAGGGCAAGACTGCGTACTGGTAATGACTGGTTTGTATGCAAAACCTAAGAAATTTCCGATGCTTTGGGGCAATGGGAATGTGAAAATAAGCATCTTGAAGATCTATGGAGCACATCCAGTCCTTTTGATGCAGAAGTGGAATTATTTGATGTAACGCCAGCATTCTGAACTTTTCTCGCCGAATGAACTGATTGAGGCGCCTGAGATCTAGTATGGGCCTAAACTCCTTCTTTGGACCTTTCTTTGGAACTAGAAAGTATCGGGAGTAAATGCCTTGCCGACGCTGTGCCCTCGGGACCTCCTCGATAGCTTTCTTCAAGATTAACGTAGACACCTCCTGCTTTAAAAGATGAAGTTGATGGAACACAGACTTTTGAGGAGGAATGGAAGGTGGAGGAGACTTGAACCTGATTGCATATCCATTTTGCACAATATTCAGCACCCATTTGTCGTTTGTGATGTTTTTCCACTCGTCCAGGCAAAAACTAACACTTCCCCCCACCGGAGTGGGTAACGGGCTCAGGGGAAGCAAGCACTCACTGTTTTTGTTGCTGCTGATTGTTTCCAGGTGCAGACTGTCTGGAAATGCCACCTCTTCCTCTACCAGGACGACGCTGGGAGAATTGAGACATTCCCTGATTCTGCTGTGAGGACCATTGAGGGGTTTGAACCCTCTGCTGGTTCTGTCTCCGATCATAAGGACGGTATTTTTTCTTAAAGCTGTCCTTTCTCTTCTCGAGACCAACAGCTCTCACAGTATCGAGCTCCGTCTTCATTCTTGACATCTCATCGTCAGCATGAGACCCAAAGAGCGATTTACCATTGAACGGCAAATTCAGAATTCGGTGTTGCGCTTCAGGTTTAAGACCCGTAAGCCTTAGCCAAGCTGAGCGTCTTGCACAGAGTCCATGGGCATAGCCATGTGTATTATAACAACAAATCGTAGGGGAGGGTCCGAGGGAAATGTTTAACGACCAAACAGGTAAATACCCCCAGTGTAACTACATCAATAACAACAAAGCCTGTAGGTCAAGTGACGCTGAGATACATGAACTAGCACTGGAAAGATTGCACAGAAAGGATTACATTAGTAACCAGAAATCAGATAGGCTATCAACAAATGCTGTTTGAGTCCTATCAGCCCACCCAGATGGCGGAGCCTCATCATGTAGGACACCCAAACCTTGGTCTGTGTGCGAACGCCCAGATGTGTTTTGGCATCGCATCACTTAGCCATGGTCTGGTCACCGCAAATGTTCATACAGAAGGTGAAGCTGATATGTGCAGTGCAAAAATAAATCAAGTGAAGTGTCTAAAATGGCTGTCAAAGCAAACAAGGGCCTTTAATAGTGTTTGCCTGGACGTCAGATTAAAAGATAGTGAGGTGACAGTGTGACAAAATCACTGTCTAACTTGCTTGGTAGAAATCAAAAAATAGGGCCAACATGTTTCTGCCATCATGTGAAAATTCACTGGCATTCATCAGGGCCAAGCTCCTATATGCTACTGCAATTACACTATCAAACGTGCTAGAATGATGAAATAACATAGAAATAGCACTTTTTCATGAAGCGCACACTGAAGTTGTAAATCAAGTTTATTTCTTATTCAGCATCATGTGTTTGCATTTTTCTACATGGTTGTCTCTTTCTTTATATTTACTACAGGGAAGACCAATTGCATCTATTGAGCAATATTAAGAAGATGTGGTAGGATGGTCTTGAATGACCACTCTTATTCTACTTTGACAATGGTCTACCAATTTTTCTATGTTATTTCATCATTCTAGCACGTTTGATAGTGTAATTGCAGTAGCATATAAGAGCTTGGCCCTGATGAATGCCCGTGAATTTTCACATGATGGCAGAAACATGTTGGCCCTATTTTTTGATTTCTACCAAGCAAGTTAGACAGTGATTTTGTCACACTGTCACCTCACTATCTTTTAATCTGACGTCCAGGCAAACACTATTAAAGGTCCTTGTTTGCTTTGACAGCCATTTTAGACACTTCACTTGATTTATTTTTGCACTGCACATATCAGCTTCACCTTCTGTATGAACATTTGCGGTGACCAGACCATGGCTAAGTGATGCGATGCCAAAACACATCTGGGCGTTCGCACACAGACCAAGGTTTGGGTGTCCTACATGATGAGGCTCCGCCATCTGGGTGGGCTGATAGGACTCAAACAGCATTTGTTGATAGCCTATCTGATTTCTGGTTACTAATGTAATCCTTTCTGTGCAATCTTTCCAGTGCTAGTTCATGTATCTCAGCGTCACTTGACCTACAGGCTTTGTTGTTATTGACATAGCCATGTGTAGACAAGTCGGAAGCATCTGCAGTTGCGCTAATCACCTGGTTAGCCACTAGCCCACCTTCATGAAGGATTTCCAGAAAATCATGCTTGTCTTCTTTTGGAAGTTTTTCTGCAAAGCAGACAAGGAATCCCATAGAGAACGGTCATAGCGACCCAGTAAAGCGGAGGCGCTGGCAACCTTCATGTAGGAAGCAGAAGTGGCACACATTTTCTTTCCTACTGAGTCCATAGCTTTGCTATCTTTATCGGGAGGCACAGAGGATGATGCCGCTCCTGTCTGATTTTTACGAGCCACTAAGACGATGACTGAATCAGGTTGTGGCTCAGACCTCAGAAATAACGGATCATTGTCCGGAACTTTATATTTCTTTGCGATCCGCGAAGGAACCGCTCCCAAGGATGCCGGGGTTAAGAATTTGTGCTCCGCAGGTTCCAACAGACCTGGAACCAGAGGAAGTAAAGGCCTTGAAGATAACTTCTGATGTAAGGTCTCGAAAATGACAGTTGTCTTGGCAGTAGAGACAGGCATCTCGATATGAAGTTTTGCTGCACCACGACAGAGAACCTCATTAAAAGTAATCACGTCATCAATAGGTGAAATCCTACTCGGAGGAGTTGATGACAGCGTTGTAGAGTAGTTCCTTTTGAATTCGTAGACTTTGTCGAAGATCTAGTATCGCGTCTTCTAGAAGAGTGATGACGAGAAGACCTAGGAGATGGTGAAGCTCGCCTCCTCTCCGATGGAGACTTTCTCGGCGGAGTACGCTCACGTCTTTTTAAAGAGTGTACCACCCGTACAAGAGGTGACCTTGATCTTACAGACACCGGAGACCTGGAACGAGACCTTGGAAGGTTCATTTTTCTTATCTTCCAGTCTCTGAGTTCTCCCAGCCATCGTGGCGAGATATTAGCCCCTGTAGGTGAAGGCGCTCTTGAAGGCTCTGGAGAGATTTGTACAATCCGCAGCCCAGGGGAGGAAGAGGACCTTCCAGAAGACACAGAAACCTTAGACCGGTCTTTAGAAACCGTTCTAGGCCTTTTTGCAGCAGGAGACGTCCACGACATCCTCTTCGACGTCGATTTTTCCAACGGCGACTTCCTCGACGGCGATCTCCTCGACAGCGACATCCTCGGCGACGACATCCTCGGCGACGACATCCTTGGCGGCGACCTCCTCGGCGGCGACCTCTTCGACGACGAATGCCTCTTCGGCGGCGACCTCTTCGACGACGAATGCCTCTTCGGCGTCGACATCAGGCGCCTCGACGGCGATGATTTCCTCGGCGTCGTGTGCCTCGACGTCGCATGACTGGGGCTCTTCGACGTCGAAACCACTACTGCCCGGTTCGACGTCGACGTCATGTCACCTCTCGACGGCGACCTCGACTGACGTTTGGAGCCTCTCGACGGCGATCGTCGACGTCGATGAGACGACGTCGAGTCCCGTCCTCTTGCAGTCATAGGCGAGCCAGACCAGGACCGCCTATGCTCCTGTCGCTTCTCACCTTGCTTCGACGGCGAATTCTTCTTCGACGGCGAGGGATGCTTCGACGTCGACGTATGCCGCAACGGTGATTTTGATGCTGATTTGGAGCACACAGGTACCTTGGAAGAAGATCTGTCCCTCGAAGTTGAAGGAGACCGATGTTTTCTCTTCTCCCCTTTGTCCTTGCGCTCTTTGTGCTGAGAAGAAGGCTTCCTGGAGTGAACATCTTCTCTTCCACTCACAGTTTCTCCTCTGTCATGCAGGGACTGAAGCCTGCTCTTCTCTCTCTCTCTCAAAGTTCTACCTGAAAGCTTGCTGCAGTGGTAGCAAAGTTCTGGCTTGTGAGAAGATGGTAGACAAGCTACACAGACCGAATGAGGGTCTGTCTTAGCCATTTGTTTACCACAGGCCGGACACTTAGCAAATAAGGCCGGCATTGTGACTGGAAAAATTGCCAAAAAACAGCAAAAAATTGTTAGATTAGTCAGATAATGACTAAAGACGTCGAGTAAAGACGAACAAATTAGAGAAAAACCAGAAGAAAGTGAAAATATATCACCAACTGGCGAGCTCAATGCTCCAGGATCCTCACAGAAGGAGCCGGAAAAAAGAACTGACCTAACTGTCACCTGTGGTGCATGATGGGAGCCAGGAGGCTCACAGAGGTCTTAAAGGCACGGCGCCAGATTTTTCTGTTGTTACAATGCAGCCTACCTAGGCTAAAGCTGCCTCTATGATCCTGCCTGTTTTTACCTTTGAAAATAAAGGTTGTGTGTTTCAAAGAAAGCCTAGGCAGTGTTTTCTTCTTTACATTATCATATAATGTGTTTTATATGTCTTTATTTAGCAAATGTAAAGATTTTACAGGCTATAGTGGCAGTTTGTTGAGCCTAGTATGGTTATATTGGGCTGCATATGTATATGTATATGCATATTATCTATATATATATGGTTATTTTATGCGTATTTATATGTATTTATATATATATATATATATATGTAGATATATGCATATTATTGGCTATTGCTCCGGGGTCCCGCACGTGGGCGGGACTATTCAGTGCTTATGACTATTGATGAGTATCCCCTGGAAGAGAATAAAGGTTCCACGGAAGGAGAAGAACAATGGTTACTTTCCTGTAATCTGTGGTTCTCCAGTATTGGTGTCTTTCATATCATCATCATCAGTTCAACTTTATTCGGCTTCCAATGAAAACCATAAAAGTTACATTTACACAATTAAACATACATTTTAAAAAGTAGGCATAACAAGTCAGGTTCCGTAAATTCATGGGTAAATAAGAGTATAAAAACCGCTTAAAAACCATTCATAGGAGGAGGAGCCAAGATGGCGACCGAGATGGCTGCGTAAACGCTCGGCTCCGTGAGCCTTCTCACCCCGCGCATACATCCTGGCAACTATCCTGGGCCGTAACGGCATATTTATGTAGGAGAAGGATAACCTTCACTTACCGTTTGCTCCTGAGGCTTCTGCTTGCTGCAGACCCGTTGAAATGTCCCCGAATGTTTTGCGGCCTTCACGGAGCTGGGACCGGGGCCACGAGTGCATAGAGTGGCCGGCCGCGACTGCAACAACAGCGGCCTCTGGTGATGGTGAGGAGTCGGCCGGAGGGAACTGACGACTTGCTGGCCGCACAGCCCAACTTGCGGAGAACCGTGTGGGGAGTGCGATACAGCTGGGTCGAGGGGAGTGCATGATACTTGGCCCCCACTCCGGTGTTGTATCCGGGCACACTAACGACTTTTCCCGGAGTCAGCGTGCGGCCCCCAGGGAGCGGCGGAGTTTTTAGCCTTTTGGTGACTCTCCGCTGAGAAACCTGCCTTGACTTTTGAGATTCCCGTTGTGAATCCTGTCCCTCCCTGGTGTGGGGCCCGGTCCCGAAGTGAGGTAGAGAAAGACGAGGCCGGATCAGCTAAGATGGCGGATAGCACCCTCTTACGCACACCTCATCCGGGCAGAGAATCCGTTGTGAGGGAGAGTCCTGGGGTCTGGCGCCACGAGAGAGAGACCACGTCCAGAGATATATTGGCTGCGTTAACAACCCTGTATGTGACCCTGAGCCGGGACGCCGGGGATCTGGGAAGAAGGATGGTCGCCATTGTTGTCCCGCCGCTCCACATGGGCATGGTTCAATCTCAGGGAAGCGCCGATGTGCCCGCCTCTGCGTCAGTGATGAATGCCCCGGCTGCGCCTGCGTTCGTGGAGACGCCGATAGACCCGGTCCGTGATACCGCTTTGGATTGCTCTGTTGTATATGTGAGTGACTCGTCGGGGCCCTTATCTGTACTGTGGCTGAAGAAACAACATCGATCCATAGTTTGGGCTGCCCCGGCGGCGTTTCAACGATTACTGGATTGTGTGACTCTCTCTTCCTGGCTGGTGAGACTGTATTCGGGCTGGGGGATGTTTCCGGTATCGACACTGACACAGACGGATTTCCGCCATACGTCTTCGGCTGGGTTTTGGGGGCTACAGTCCCATGGAGTAATGGCGCTGCCCGGTCCGCCCGGATCGGTTGGACCCACCACACTGCTCTGTATGCCGATTGATGACTGGCTGCATGTGGGTACTATTGATAGGAAAGGCCAGGGGTGAGACCGTCTGGGACATGGAGGAGCGCATTGTTGGCTGACGGTGTTTAGGGGGACACTCAACGGGGATGTTATTAATTGAATTGATAATTATTGCTTACTGTGGCTATTCTGACCTTGCTTTTATGATGCTTATTGTTGAGGTACTGGGTTTTTAAGAACCGGCACAGAACCGGCAACCCAGCGGTGTCAGGGTACACCCAGAAACCTCGAGTCCTTCCTGATTTAGACCACAGAAACTCAGAGTCTTCTAGGTGAAGTCAAGGATCGATTTTATTGGCTGCAACCAAGGTAACAAGTGTCCTAGAAGTACAACACACGGGGAAGTATATTCTCAGGAGACTGCTCAAATTCACAAAGTCAGGCTTCTCTTTTTATACAGAATTTTAAGCTTCAGGCAAACATTCTTGGTTTTACAGTAGATCATTGACATATTTTCAATACAAAGAAAAAGCAGAGTCATGATGACATGTCCATATTTCACTTTGTGCTGCCTACAACAAATCACCCGGCAAGGCCCAACCTTTCATCAGATATCGGTAGACCCCTAATAAAAACGGGCCCCTCCCCACCATAAAGCAAGCGAAGCAAAAAGAGTGGAGACAGATGTGAGCAAGATACGGCAGGTGTGTGCGCGATGAAAAGGTTTTATGGCTTGTTGAGCCTTGATGCTATCTTGTTCGGCCACTGGAAGAGGAACTGACCTAACAGGTCCAGCCTGGGGCGATGGTTCCAACTTGCACAGGTCATAGGAAAGTCGATTAAGGTGTACGTGTCCTTTTGGGATCGAATTCAGCTGGATTATAAGCCTATGTAAAGGGCAACTCACAAAATGGCTGCCATACATAAAATGGAAGCCGAGGGTTCTGAACGATAATGACGATTTCGAGGTGAAATCGTCACTCGAATAGGCTGAAAATGCTTGTACATGGTGTACTCGTCATTCTCGGTCTTTTGATACTAAATTCGTCATGTTTCGACGAAGTTTAATTCTCGAGTCCAGAATTGTTTATATGAGTCTAGAATTTTCAGAACCACATTGTGCGCGCTGGGTGAGGGGGGGGCCGGGTGGTTTGATCGAGGGCCCTTCTCCACATTTTTTTCCTTCTCTTTCCCTTTTTCTATTATTCTATATTTCGGGTTTCTCCTTTAGGGCGATAGGCACGCTGCTGGGAGGGGTAGGCCGTAGCCTTCTGCAGGGGTGCAGGGTGGGGGGTAGGGGGAAGGGGGTTGTTTATTTGTTCTTTCTTTGTCTCTATGGCCCTTTGTCTTTTCTTCTTCTTGGTGTCGTCGTTTTTCATGTTTCCTACAGTCTGTTTTGTCTTAGGGGGTGGGGTGCTGTTCGACACGACCTGTATGTGTTGTTTACATTTATCCTGCCTCGTATGCCTTGCCCCCATGTCTTTAAGAGTATTTGCACTCTTTGCAGATTTCTGTTTCATGTTGCTATTGTAGGACCATGTATGACCGTATGGCAATTATTCTGATATTTTTATTTTTTATTTTTATTCACTGTAAAATGAACCCTATTGAATCCTGATTATCACGCTGTACGCTTGAATACGAGTTATATCCTGGATACGTGTCTGACCCCGAATTACGGGTTGCTATATCTTTCTATATTGCTTTGCTGAACTTCCGAATCGACTAGCGGCCGGCCGGAAGGGTTGTAGGCCCATGCTTGTATTTATGTGAAGTGATAATAAAGGTTCTCAAAAAAAAACATTCATAGTAGTACATTATTATCCAAATCAGTTTCAGTCCAGACTTTTTCTGTATCTTATTGAACATTTTAAGAACCCTAAAATCACCGGTATGCAATCCGGTTTTAACAGTTGCAGGTAAAACAACGCTGGGCGTGCCTGTGTAAAATTTAGTTGTTTTAAAATAGATTTTAAAAACAGTTTGCAGGGGGCTACATAAAAATCACAGAAAAGGACAAAGTGTAGCAGATCCTGTGGAGACAGGTTGTCGCAGCCACAGGGTGCTAGCACCTGTCCTTTATGGCTCCCTTTAGGTACTGCTAGTAAGAGGTGGAAATAGTCCAATCTAAACCTTACTAGCAGGAATCTTTCGTGCATTGAGAGAGGCCATGCAAGGTACTGCTCCATTCCTGGGGAGGTTTTAAGCATTAGGTGTCTACGCACTCCAGATGTTTGGAGTTCCTGCTCCTCCCGCTTAATCTGCTGACACACTAGATAGGATCCCTTTACAAAGGCCACATCTTCCTTAGTTATACACTCTGGCGTTAAAAAAAGATCCGGGCGTCCCAGCTTGTTGAAAGAGCTCTTTAGGTATTTGGCCCAAGGTATTGCGGACATATGGTCCAGTTTCAGCAAATCCATGTAGATTTTGTGTGTGAGACCGAGATCTTTATTCAGCCTGCTTTTTAGCCAGAAGAGCAGGGGGCGCAATCCAATAGTGTCGCTGATATATTGAGCACCAGTTTCTCCATGAATGGAGTAATTTGATGTCCCTTGTGGGACCCCCCGGCAGATGTTTTAAGAAAATATTTTCAGCCACCTGTATACCTTCAACTCTGGCGTACCCCCACAGCTCACTCCCGTATATGGCTATGGCGACGCTCTTGGCTTGATACATTGTTAACATTGCTGCCACTGGCCGATTACCCATCTTACTCGCAAAATTAAGAATTGCTGCATTACTCCTGGTCACCTCCCCCGCTTCTTCTTAATCAGAGGGGCCCAATTTTGTCTCTCAGCTAGGAGAACGCCCTAGTACGAAAAGGTGGAGGTTGTTGGCACTCTCGTTCCATTTACCATTAATGGATAATGACTCTTAGATCTAGACCCTACCTGCATTATAAAAGATTTTGCTTTGTTTATGGCCAAGTCTTTTTCTGCCATAAACCCCCGAAATGTATTTAGCAAGATTTGTAAACTTTTGGGTGTCCGTACTAGGAGAACTGCGTCGTCCGCATATAGCAGAACGGGCAGCCCCCTATCACCCACGTATGGGTAATCCACCCCAGTTGCCTGCAGCGTTCGGTCCAGATCATTTATATAAAAATTAAAAAGAAAGGGGGCTAGGATACATCCCTGACGTACCCCCCTTTCTATACTAAAAACCCTCGAGACCCTTAAGTCCTGTGAGTACCTGATGTTTGCCTTGGTCTCTTTATGGAGATCTCTCAGGTAATCCACCAGATTAGGGTCTACCCCCATGGCGTTCATGGTCCCCCACAGCCCCTCCCGATTTACACAATCAAAGGCTGAGGATAGGTCCGTGAACACCATGTATATTGATCCCCCTCGGGCAACAGTGTATTTTCCGAGTATGAGGTGTAAGTTGACACATTGGGCCACAGTAGATCTTCCCGGGCAGAACCCATACTGCACTTCTGATATAATGCTATTTTCTTCGGCCCAAGCCCTCGATCTATTCAAAACTATACCCCTACAACTTTGACGACTTAATCTATCAGGGAGATAGGTCTATAGTTCATAGTACTGTTCCTGTCCCCTTTTTTATAAACAGGGACTATGGTAGACAATCCCCACGATTCAGGACATCCAACCTTTACTGCTGCATTCAGCACTGCCACCAAAACTGGCGCCCACAGGGATATGTTAGATTTATAGAGATCAGGTGGGGCACCATCAGGGCCTGGGGCTTTTTTACAGGTGAGGTTATTGATGCTGTTTTCTACTTCTTGTACTGTAAATATGATCTCATTTCCATGCTTAGGGATTATTTGAGGCACATGGACTGATGTTGTGCGTTTGAAGATAACCCTGAAATGTTCTATCCATTCCTCCTCAGTTATGTTAGTTCCCATATCTTCTGATTTTTTGGGTGGGAATAACGGACTATTAATAATATTCCAGAATCTAGAGCTACTTGATAGTCTGAGGATCTAGGAGTTCCCGCCATAAGTCCTCCTTCAACTCCCTCTTACGTAGGCCTAGCTGTTTTTTATATGTAGCTCGAGCCGCACGAATTAACGCATAGTCCCTAGGGGCACTCTTTAATGCATTTTTCAAGTTCCTTGCAGCTTTTGAACATCCATGATCAAATCATTTTGGGTCTGCATTTATTGTATTCCGGCAGCCAACGGTTAGTAGGGTCCCTACTTTACTAAGTATGCCTTTAAAGGCAGTTAATATACCTTTGGCTGGGGACTCTGGATCCAAGCAGTACGTGAATTCTACCTTGCATAATTCTTTCAGATTTCCATAAAATAATGGGGGAGTTACTTGGGTCCACTTTAGACGCCGCCTATTGCTAGTTGTTTTGAGGGTACCCCCTGCCTGCACAACCTCCTTCCTATGCAAAAGATTAGTACTTATTCTAGCACAGACGGGGTTATGATCACTAAGAACAATTGTTACTTACCTGTAAACAGGTGGTTCTCCAGTATTGGTGTCTTTCATAGATTCACATGCTTGAATATTCCCCGTCGTCGAAGTGTGAGTCCCACGGTAAATAAAATAGCAATAATGCTAAAGATATATATATATATATATATATATGAAAAAACATAATACATAATAAAAGAGAGGAAATACAACTGAAAACCTCTAAAACAATTCCTACATAGGAATGCATGGCAAAGAGAAAAAAACATTTGTAACACATTAGTGTCATTATGTTAGTCCAAATTACAGCCAATCAGGCGCTAGCACCCTCTAGAACTTTCTCCTCAGAAGCTCAAGCCCTCAGAGTTTCGTAGCACCAAAGTGACCAAGAGTGCATGAGGAGAAGAGAGCCTCTGAGGGGAGGAGGGTGGGTCGCATGTGAATCTATGAAAGACATCAATACTGGAGAACCACCTGTTTACAGGTAAGTAACAAGTATTCTTCTCCAGTATTAGGGGTGTCTTTCATAGATTCACATGCTTGAATAGAATAGAAAGCAGTAACCTCCGAGAGCTGAGATTGCTAAGCACATATGGCAAGCAAGACAGTAATAATAATAATACAGTCATGTAAAACATCATAGCAATCACAGCAAAAAGAGCAAGGAGGGGGGAACAGAGGCTCAACTTAATGGAAAAGATGGCGAAGCACTGCCTGTCCCACAGCGGTATCCGCTTCATTGATGGCATCCAAACAGTAATGCTTGGTGAAGGTGTGCCTGCTGGACCATGTCACTGCACGGAAGATCTGATGAAGAGGCACACCAGCAAACAAGGCGGTGGATGAAGACATCGCCCTCGTAGAATGAGCCCTCACTGAAGACTGCAATGGTTTGCCAGCTTGTAAATGGCAGAAGGTAATGGCTGAAGGAAGACAACGGGCAATTGTTGGTTTGGAAACTGGATGCCCCTTACGCAGTCGTCCGTAAGCAATGAACAGTTGATCGGACTTGCGGAATGAGGCAGTTCTGGCAATGTAGAATTTAAGGCATCGTTTGATGTCCAAAGAATGTAAGTGCTGTTCCGCCGGAGAGCTTGGGTCCGGAAAGAAAGTTCGTAGGAACACAGGCTCATTTAGATGAAAATCCGTAGGCACTTTAGGTAGGAACGAGGGGTTGGTGCGAAGTGCCACTCCGTTAGGTTTGAACTGTAGATAAGACGGCTTGACAGTAAAAGCGTGAAGGTCGCTCACGCGACGAGAAGAAGTCAAAGCTTAAAGAAGCGTAACTTTCCAGGTGAGGAATTTGATATCCGCCTTATGGATAGGCTCAATTGGTGACTTCATAAGTTGAGATAAGACAATATTGAGGTGCCAAGATGGAGGAGGGCGCCGAACAGGTGGGAACTTGCGGAAGAGCCCTTTGAAGAATTGCCTTATGATTCTGGATGAACAGAGGGAAGAAGAAGCATCATGTCGAAAACGAGAGATTGCAGCTAGGAAAACTCTCAGGTTAGCATGTGAAAGTCCTGACTGAGAGAGACTCAAGAAGAACGGAAGAAGCTGCTCCGGAGTGGAATGGATGGGGTGGGCATTCGCTGCCACGCACCAATGACAAAATCTCTTCCACTTGAGTTTGTAAATTTTGATGGTAGACGGAGCCCTAGCCTGAGCAAGGATGTCTCTGCACTCCTGAGATATGTTCAAGTTTGCGAATTCAAGGTGCTCAGGTTCCATGCCGACAACTGTAGCGTGGAGGGGTCCGGATGGCACACCTGGCCCCTGTCCATCGTTAAGAGGTCTGGACGGGGTCGCAGAGGGATGGGCTCGCACTGGGACAGCAGAAGCAGTTCTGAAAACCATGCCTGTCTGGGCCAGCGAGGTGCGATCAATATGATGTGGAGGGCTGTCTCCACATCTTCCACAGCACCCGCGGTACTAGCGGAATCGGCGGAAAAGCGTAAGCGAATAGATCGCACCAATCGATCAAAAGGACATTCCCGCACGACCCGGGGTGGGGATGCCAACTTGCATAAGACGAGCATTTCCAATTCTCCGGTGTCACAAAGAGGTCTAGAGCTGGGTGACCCCATCGGTGGAACACAAGATCCAGAGTCGGCTGGTGCAGTTCCCATTCGTGCGTTGAGGAAGTGGACCTGCTCAGAGAGTCCGCCAGGATGTTGGACACGCCCGGCAGATGGACAGCTGTCAAGGTGATCTGATGTTGGAGAGCCCAATCCCAGATCGACTGGGCCAAGCGAGACAGATGTGGAGACTTGGTTCCTCCCTGTTTGTTCACGTAGTGCATGCTGGTGGTGTTGTCTATTTGGATAAGCACTGACTCCCCGTGAACTACAGGTAGGAACGATTTGAGCGCAAGGAAGATCGCCATCAACTCTAGCATGTTGATATGCCACTTGCGTTGGGGCGGATTCCACTTGCCTTTGATGGATAGGCCTAGGATATGAGCGCCCCACCCCTCCAGAGAGGCATCCGTCGTGAGCGTGAGATCTGGTGCGTGAACGAGGAACGACGTTCCCGTCTCCAAATTGGTTGGCTGCGCCCACCAAAGCAAGCTTTTTCTCATGGGGGCCGTGACCGCGACTAGGTCGTTGAAAGACCCGGAGACCTGACGCCACTGTAAGTCCAGCTCCTCCTGAATGGGACGGGTTCGCAATCTGCAATTTGCGATCAATGCGATACAAGATGATGCCATTCCCAAAAATTATTTTAACGTCCGAACAGAAACGGACTGTTTTCTTCGAATGAGGGAGACCAGACGAAGGATCTTCTGTCGCCGCTCCTGAGAGACAAACGCTTTTGAAAGTCTCGTGTCTAGGATCGCTCCCAAGAAGTTTCTCGTTTGCAGAGGCGCAAACTGTGACTTTTCGAAGTTGATGGTCAACCCCAGGGATTGAAACACCTGCTGGCAAAGACGAGTGTCCTGACATAGTTGATGGTGGGATTGAGACTTGAGGAGGCAATCGTCCGAATATGGAAAGATTTGAACACCCTGGAGACGCAGGTGAGCCACCACGGGGGCCAGTACTTTCGTGAACACACGAGGAGCTGATCGCAGCCCGAAGGGCAGGACCTTGAACTGATAGTGCATTTGTCCCACTTTGAAACGCAGGTACTGGCGATGTTGTTGGATAATTGGTACATGAAAGTACGCGTCTTGAAGATCTATGGTGGTCATGAAATCCTCGCTGGATAGAAGACGCAGGATTTCCAGTAATGTCAGCATGCGGAAAGATTGGCACTTTAGGAACTGGTTGAGAGCCCTCAAATCCAGAATGAGTCGCCAATCTCAGGTCTTCTTGAGTATGAGGAAGAATCGAGAGTAAAACCCCTCTCCCCTTTGATGTTTCGGGACCACTTCGACTGCCCCTTTTAAAACAAGAAGACGGACTTGATGGTAAAGCTCCTTGAGGTGTGGAGGAGGTGGGCCAAAAGGTGGAGTACGAGGAGGAATCTCGACGAATTCCAGGGTATGACCCCGCTGTACAATGTCCAAAACCCAGCGGTCCGAGGTGATGGAGGACCAGTGAGAATAAAACAGAGAGATTCGACCTCCAACACTTTGGGGATTGCAAAAGTAATTGGCGCTTAGGAGTGGAGCCACGATAGGAGGACTTTCCCCTATAGGGTCTGGAGGGCTGCTGACGAGTCTGCTGAGTGGAAGTGTAACGCTGGTTTCCCTGATTGTAGGAGCGGTATTGTTGCCCTCCTCGAAAATTGGAAGAAGTGCCGCGTCCGCGCGCACCTCGAAAGGACTGCTTCCGGTATTGCAACGTGCCCAAAGACTTTGCCGTATCAGTGTTTTTCTTAATGGACTCCAGGGCATCATCGATGTGAGAACCGAAGAGCGATTCACCATCATACGGCATATCCAGTATCTTGGATTGGACTTCCTGCCGGAAAGAAGTGGATTTTAACCAACCCTGGAGTCGGAGGGCAGCAGCACTTGCAAGCAGACGGAAACCTGTATTCGCAATATCGACTGCACAGTCGATCATTTCTTCCGAAGCTCTCTGCCCATCATGAAGAATCTGCTGAGCGTCCGCCCTGGAAGCTTCCGGTATAAGATCCATTAATGCAGATATGTCTGACCACATCTGCCGGTCATAGCGTCCCAAAATGGCCATGGCATTGGCCGCACGGACAGAAGTAGAAGCCATGGTTGAAAACTTGCGGCCAATAGCGTCTAGGCGTCGACCCTCTCTATCTGGAGGTGCGGAGATTTGAGACGCTGGGTTCCGGGCTCGACGCTGTGCAGCTTGAGTGACTACTGAGTCCGGCTTAGGGTGAGAAATCAAGCATGCCGGAGAACCAGTTGGGGCCTTGTATTTTTTCTCAAGGCGCGGTATTTGAGCAGGTAACGAGTTTGGAGCTTGCATGAGTTTAATTCCCTCCTTCCAAACAAAATCGATGATTGGGATCGGGTGGACCTGCTTATAAGGTTTATCCTTAAAATCGTAGAGGAAACAGTCCTCCTCACGTTGCGATCTAGGCAACTTGAAACGCTGAGCCGCTTTGTCCATTAGTAGATGAAAACTGGTGATATCTACAGGAGGTGATTCACCAGAGTTTCCTGGCTGAGGAGAGGGCGTCTGTGCTCTATAATCGTCCCACTCTGCCATATCCTGGTCGCCTGCATCGTCGTCCGAATTGTCAGGGACCTCTCCGTCTTCACGTTCTGGGACCGCCTCATCATCTGCATCGTGCGGATAAACAGTAGTATGTATCCTGATAGACGTCTGTACCTGAGACGAAGTTGTAGGTGGCAACATTGGCGGAAGAGACGGTGGTGGCAGTACAACAGCAGCAGGAGATGGTACGGGAGTACCTTGTGGCGTAGCTGGAAAACGACGGTTGTAATCGTCCAACATATGTTGGAGGTTTGAGATTAATGTCAATGGTATCGTAGCCATAGGCACTTGGACCAACTCCTACTCAGGTTGAGACTCTTGGTCTCCGCTATCTTCTTCAGTGTCCGAGTCCTGACATTTTATAATCAAGTCAGAGGGGCTATGGGCTGCCCCAAACGTGTCAACTTCATTTTCAGAGTCACTCTCATGCACGGAGGTAGTGGCGAACATCGGAGAAGGTGGTTGCGGCTCTGGAGCCGGGATCTGTTGGCACGGAGCCTTATTGCGACGATGGGTGGAATCAGCAGAGGATCCTGAAGTCTTCAAAGGCACCAAAGGCAATGAGGAAAATTAAACCGGTGCCACCGTCGACGGCGCCGTCGACGGAACTGATTTTGCTGTCGACGAGGATGATTTTGAAGAACTCATCGTCGATGGAGCCGCCGACGGAGTCGTCGACGGGCGATCCATCGTAGACGGAGCAGTCATCGGCGGTCTAGTCGTCGACGGCACGGGAGTCGACGGTGCAGTCGTCGACGCAGGCTGAACCTCCGTAGACGGAGTCCTCGTTGACGGGGCTTTGGTCGACGGAGTCTTGGTCGACGAGACCTTGGTCGACGGAGTCGTCGATGACGACGAAGATTTCTTGGAGACTTTCGTCGACGAGGATTCTTTCTTTTTCGTCGACGAGGTGATGGGAATCGTCGACGGGACAGGCTTGGAAGGCAGAGAAACTCTCGTCGACGTGTATGCCTTCGAGGAGACCGTCGTCGACGATGCAGTCAGTGCAGTTCTCGTTATCGAGACTCTCGTAGACGGTCCCGTTGACGACGGAACTCTGAGAGGCGTGGAAACACCCCGAGAGGCAGAAGAAGACGCCTGAGAGCCAGATCTCGTGGGCGTAGTGGTAGTAGGAGTGGTAGGAGACACCACAGAAGCCAAAGGCAGGGCCAGTTTCTTCTTTTTGAGGAAAGGAGATGGAAAGTCCTGAAAACTACCACGCTTAGTGGCAGAAGAAGGAACAGATTGAAAACTTTCTGCATCTGACAGGGCAGAATCTTTGTCCTTTAGATGTTGAAGCCAAAGGAGAAGACAGCCTTCTCTGTCCTTAAGAGTCTTAGTAGAAAAAGTTCTACAGAACTTGCAGCTCCCAGCCTCATGATCTGGGTATAAACAATAAATACACTTCTGGTGGGGGTCCTTTTCAAAAAGGCGCAGCTTTCCACAAGAAGAGCAGGGCCTGAACAAAGACTTCTTACTTGACATGTTGAGAAAAGTCTGGAACTAGAAGTTTTGAGGTGAAAAACTGAGCAGAGCTCAGGGAGACTCCCTTCACACGACGTGCGGTAGAAAATCTAAGGGATTGAGCTTCCAGGAGAAGGTCTAGAGGGTGCTAGCGCCTGATTGGCTGTAATTTGGACTAACATAATGACACTAATGTGTTACAAAATTTTTTTCTCTTTACCATGCATTCCTATGTAGGAATTGTTTTAGAGGTTTTCAGTTGTATTTCCTCTCTTTTATTATGTATTATGTTTTTTCATATATATATATATATCTTTAGCATTATTGCTATTTTATTTACCGTGGGACTCCCACTTCGACGACGGGGAATATTCAAGCATGTGAATCTATGAAAGACACCCCTAATACTGGAGAAAAGGGCTTTCCATAGTTGTGTATCCCATTATCGAGGTGTGAAAGTTGGTGGAAACTAATATGTAATCAATAAATGACCCGTTATAACCTGCTTTAAAGGTAGGGACCTTTTGTATGCTCAATGGGGGTAACAAACTAGTGGCTAAAAAAAGATAAAAATCATCTAGCATGTCATTTAGTGCATCACCATGAGTTGAATGCTCGAAGTGTAGTCCCTTCACCCTCGGGCAGCCCATTTCATTTATTTTAGAAATTCCGGGATTTCCACATGGGTGTGTATTAAAATCCCCCATTACCATTATACTCTTCCTTTGAAGGCCACGGTGCAGCCTAATGAATTTATCCAGCTCCGTGATCTTATTGCCTTTTTCCCTGCTAACAGCGTTATAGAAATTTATTAAACATAGGCTAAGATTACCCCGTTCAAGAACAATAGCCTGTATATCCCTGTTCAGAGAGGGGATAGACTTAATTTTACAATTTAATGACAGGGAGGTAAAAATCACCAGTCCACCCATAGCTCTTCCTCTAACTGCGGGGACTGCAGGGACAATAAAGGCTTTGTAACCTTCAAGAGAATAGTTACAGTCAACTAACCAAGTCTCCTGTAAACATATAATCAGAAAGTTACTAATGAACTGAATCCAAACGGGGTCAGAGATCTTATCAGCGAGCCCTGCTACGTTCCATGACATTACGTTGAAATTCCCAATCCTACTGGAGTCATATCCAGGTACTAAGAATGGAGTCTGGTTTAATGTTGCTGAGATAGTTCCAGCTAGTACCAAGGGTGAAGCGTTCTGTGCCTGCTCTAGTGATGTCGTCCTAACACTTAATAAGGGGTGTTGTGCAGATGCTACATATTCTGGACCCTGACTAATTGATAAGTTGGTTACCAATGTCTGGGCTGCCTGGTCCAATACCTGGGTTTTTACGGGGGAGGTGGGATATACATACACGATACGTGGTTCAATAGCAGAGGAGTAGCTGGAGGAATCCTCCCTCTGTCAATCGCAGTCATCGATACCTGATAGGGCATTACATCTGTTTGTGACCTCCAAAGGTGTAAGCTGTCCTGATGTGTCCACCATCCTAGCTCTATTTAGCCTCGGTGGTATAATATCCCACCCTGCTAGTCTTTCAGGAAACTGTGGCTTGGGTATGTGTATCGTGTTTCTGTAATTAGGGGTGTCATATGTGCCTGGCCTATAAAAGAAACCAAGGGGCAGTATGACTATACCCTGTCTCCCCTGTGATATACCGCCCTGTGCTTCCCTCAGTAACCTTTCCACTGGCACTGGGCTGTTAAAATTAATCACTAGACGGTCTCCAGCCCTAGTTTTCCTTGTTTTTCCTAGCCACGCTACTCTACGGGCCATGATTATGTGGTGTCCTACTCCACGTCCTTCACTAGTGTTTCGACTTAACCAGTGGGTTACCTTATTTTTTATTTGATAAAACTCCTCTCTCTCTCCCTGTCGTAGTGGGGGGATATTTCCCAGGACTATCACTAACGGAGAACATTCGGGTGGTAGATTTAAGATAGTTTGGTCGCCTACACCAATAGCTTGTTTGTCGATGTGTTTCGGGCCTGGCTGTTTCTCCCCTTCTAGAGATTTCTCCGGTTGCCTCATTTTCCTGTCCCTGCCCTCTGTTCCCTGTAGTTTCTCCCTGGCGCTTCCCCTACTAAGCCCCCCGTCACTTTCTCTGTCGGCATTATGTGTTGGCCCGTGTTTGCGGCGTTAGGGTGTTTTGTGTTAATCAGGGTCTTGGTGTGCACATCTTGACCCTCCGACCTTGGGCTATTTAGTGCAGAATTTAATATTTGAGTATTGTCTGCTGTGGCCTTTTGGAGGTTACCTAGGGTTTATCGATTATCTTTAGCCTTTCTATGATAGGGAGTATTAGGGACTTTACAAGATGCTCCACTTGCCCGATTAGCCCACCCTCTCCTGACCCAGCTATGTGCGTTCTTCTTGGTGGCTGCTGTTGGTTATTATTAATATTAAGATGGGCACCCTTATTTTGTACAGGGACTACAACTGCATCTGGCTTGAGGTTAGGGCTATTAGAGCCCTTTGATGTGACTGATTTATCTCCTAATTTAGGGATCTTGGCCTGTTTGCCATTTTGTCCTCCCCCACCCCGCTTTCTTTTTCCTGTTTGGTTCACACTTGCGGGTGTTACATTTACAACGGAAAGTTCATACCTATCCGAGAGGTGTGTATTACATTGTCCAATATCCTCCAGAATTATATCGCTGTCTCTAGTGCTATTCCCCGCTGTAACACCACTTAGTGTGTCTGACCCAATGCTAATATCAGGCAAGCCTAGGTCACTAAGACGCTGGCTCAGCCTGTTTTCGGGTGTAATGCTGTTCTGGATTGGGCCCAAAGATGACCGTTTAGAGGTAAATAGTTCAGCGGAGAGTCGTTTTTCAGTAGATAAGATCTCTTGTTCAAGGGCATCGACAGCCCTGGTGATATATTTGTCCATGGTTCCCACTACACTTCCACAGTCTGTTTTTGAAATAGACTTTGCCCCTTTTTATTGTCATGGTGGCATGATAGTAGTATCCTTAACCCAAATTCACAACAGCCTTCCGAAATAGACAGGACAAACAGGATTTACCTTAATCGGCCGGATGTCAGCTGATGTTTGTGGTCGTGCTGAGAATAGGATACCTTGAATAGATGGAAGGGGTGGGCCCCAGCCCAGCCTTCTCTGCGCCTCTTAGCCCGGCGCAGACCCACGCGGGGGCTGCAGTGATTTTAAAGCGCCTCCGGGCGTGAACCAGGCAAAGTCACTTCCGGTGCTGGGGCGCTGGGGAGCCTGGGAATTGTGGTCTCCCTCCGCTCGGCGGTGTCTTTCATAGATTCACATGCCTGAATCATTCCCCGTCGTCGGAGTGGGAGTCCCACGGTACATAAAAAAGCAATAATATGCCATAATATCCTTAGAAAAACTTGGTAATAACCAACCAGGAAGTAAAGTAGCCCAAGCTACAAGAAAAAAACTTCCACACTCATGACTATCCTAGTCATTTTGTATAGTCCAAACTGCAGCCGACAGCACCTACCAGAAAGTTCTCCCCAGAGGCTCAGGCTCTCAGATTTTCTCGCACAGGATTGAAGGTAAAACAACCTAGCCTACGAGCCTCTGAGGGGAGGTGGGCGGTTTGCATGTGAATCTATGAAAGACACCAATACTGGAGAACCACAGATTACAGGTAAGTAACTATTGTTCTTCTCCAGTATTGGGGAGTCTTTCATAGATTCACATGCCTGAATCAGAGTAGATAGCAGTATATAATAATGCTTGGAAGACGCCATCTGTAGCATAAGTTTGTACATATGAAAAACACATAATCATATAATCAAATGCCTCATACCTAAATGCATGAAAAAATGTGCAGTTACATGAGAATGTACATAATAATAGGCATGAAATAAGTGTCTGTAAAGCAATACAGAGGAGGAGGGAAACAGAGGCTCACCTTATCTGAAAAGATTACGCAGAACTGCTTGACCCGCTGAAGCATCAGTCTCGCTGGCAGCATCCAAACAATAATGCTTAGTTAAAGTATCTGCTAGATCAGGTCGCAGCTCTGCAGATTTGCTGAAGAGGAACTCCAGTGAAAAGAGCAGTCGAGGAAGACACAGCTCTTGTAGAGTGAGCCCTTGGAGTTGCCTGCAAAGGTCTTCCTGCTTGTGTATGACAAAAGTAAATAGCTGCAGAAATCCATCTAGCTATGGTTTGTTTAGACACTGCTTGCCCCTATCGTATTTTTCCATAAGCGACAAACGATTGATCAGATTTACGGATTGCAGAGGTCCTTTGTAAACAGTATTTTAAACATTTCCTGATGTCAAGGGTATGCAATGCTCTTTCCGCAAGGGATTGCGGATTAGGAAAAAATGTCCTTAAGATGACTGGTTCGTTCAGGTGAAAATCCGAAGGCACCTTAGGCATAAATTTTGGGTTTGTGCGGAGCACTACTGAATTGGACATGAACTGTAAAAAAGGTGAATGGACAGTAAAAGCCTGGACATCACTGACTCTTCTAGATGAAGTCAAAGCCAACAACAGAGACACTTTCCATGTTAGGAATTTCAAATCCACCCTGTGAATTGGTTCAAAGGGGTGGCGCATGAGCTGCGCTAACACTATATTGAGATGCCATGATGGAGGTGGACGACGTACCGGAGGAAGCATTCTGAAAAGTACTTTAACCCCTTCGGTGCTGATGACAGCTCCCAGTCGTCATTAGTTACAGTGGGCGTGTGCTGGTGACAGTCGGGAGCCGTCATGAACAAGCCCGCGATCGGAATGTGCCGCACAGGCACAGAATTCCGGCCGCAGCCAGGAGGTTAAAGAACTGCTGTATTATTCTTGAAGAATAAAGAGAGGTGAGCCCATCTTGACGGTACCTTGAAATGGCTGCTAGGAAAACCTTTAGTGTTGCGTGCTGATGAGGGGTAAATACCCCGAAACACGTGTCCAGGGATGGCGAAGATAGCAGAGAATCGAAAGAAGATGCATCGCGGAACACGAACTACACTTACCACAGTCCTTAGGGGCGATCCCGCTGGTGTGTGAGTAGTGTGCGACCCCACCCCCATTTGTAATGTTGTGTGAGATAAACCTGATCTTGCCAGGTGTAAGAAAAAATGCAATATCTGATCCAGCGTTGCTTGAAAAGGATGAATCCCAGCTGATTGACACCAGATACAGAACCTTTTCCATTTAAGTCTGTATGTCTTTATTGTAGCAGGTGCTCGTGCATTAGCCAGTACCTCCTTACAATCTGCAGAGATACTTAGATGGGCGAATTCAAGGTACTCAGGCGCCAAGCTGCTAATTTTAGAGAGGCCGGGTCCGAATGGTAAATCTAGCCATTCTAAATAGAGAGGAGATTCGGTATTGGTCAAAACTGTATTGGATCGCACTCTGAGAGGAGAAGGAGCTCGGTGAACCAGTATTGGCGAGGCCACCTGGGGGTGATGAGAATCAGGCGACACAACTCTTTCTTCATCTTCCGGAGAACTCTGGGAACCAACGGTATTGGAGGAAAGGCGTAAGCATATATTTGAGACCAGTTGATCGAAAACGCATTCCCCTGAGAGTCTCTGTGGGGATGCCAGCTTACAAAGAACAGGCATTTGCTGTTCTTCTTGGTCGCAAAGAGGTCTAGATCGGTGTAGGAGAGTAGGGTCTGCAATCCTATGATCACCCAGATTTTTGCTTTTTGCTGCACTGGTTTACGACTTTCCCTGGCTGTGGGCCTGCTAATCAGACCCACAGCCTAGCTGTTCTCTCTATCCAAATTGTACTCAGGTACTGAATTGGCACTGGGCCCTCTCTAAGTCCCCGTACCCAGGGCTGAGGCGCACCCAGAAGTCTCCCAGGGGCTGAAGCATGTATTGTGCCACCCCTGGGCTGACTAACTAAACTGACACAACTGGCTGCACGACAGCTGGGGCAAGGTGGTGTAATCACCCTTTGCTTTAGATATAGTATACCTATATCTAACCCTAAAAATGGACACACAGATCTCCTATCAGTCACTCCTATGGCAGGCCTTAACAATCCTGAAGGCAGAGTGCTTGGAATCGTGTGAGATGGTGCTCTGGCATGAGCTGAGCCTGTCTTCGTCTTTCGGGATCCATCCCTTAGCCGTTTCCATGATATCGCATACCATATACTCTTAAGTGCATTATACTCCTCGCGGTTATATGCCAACTCTGGTATCGCTTTATCAAAACATGTCGAGTAAGGTGTCATACGAATTGGAATACTAACCCCTCGCCAATTCTGGCGACGGGGTTAGCATTCCACCCTTCTAGAGGGACACGACATGTATGTAACCTGTAACCCCGGTTAAAGTCAGACATAGCCTCAGCTCCACAAAATGGATGCTGCCACCGAGACACAAGTCTGCCCTCCTGCTGCTGGGAGTCCTCCCAGAGCAGGAGGCAAGGACAAAGGGTTTGCTGCCAGGGGCGGTGCCAGCACCGTCCCAGACAGGGTTTTGTGTATTCCAGGTAGGCAGGGCTACAGAGGAAGGTGACTGCAAGTGGCACCCCGGTGCTCACTGTGCATAGGCCGGCTGAAACCAGTTCCAGGGGCACTCCAGACCCTGGCCTGGGGAAAGCCCGCCAAAGGAGAGGGGTGTAACCACCCCCCTCCTGGTCCCACCCATAGGGCAGGACTTAGTCGCGTGCCAGCCCCCTTTTCCCAGATAAAGGTAGGAGCAGGCCCCCTTCCAAATTAGATCATCTTTGGAATCAAGACACGACTTTCTACGAAAGGACATCAAGATTTCTTCTTCAAGATTCTCCCTTGTGGCTAAGGAGTAGTCACCCTGCATCCGCAGGCACCACCTTAAGAACCCTGCGGTCTGCTGCAAGTCCTTCCTCCGGAATCCGACTGCCCAGCTCGACAAGACCCGGCTTCCCTGGCACCTCCGACCTCTACTCACCTCTACAGCCAAGCTGAGAACCGTGAGTGCGACGAGACCTCAAGGGACCGACTATTGCCAAGACTGCACGACTTCTTCACAGCAAGCCCGCCGAGTAATCTCCTGGCGAGTGCTTTGGGGTCCGAGAAGCCCCAACCCTGAGCAGTTCCAGCACCGAAAAGCAGCCCCCCAGCATCTCCACGATCGGCGTGGGGCCCTTTTGCTTTTTGCTGCTCACCGCGTTGTTTGGCTACTAGCCCGCTGGCTTGTGGCCTTCTGAACGACGCCCGACGACATCACTGCTGCTGGTCTGGTTGCTCCAGACTGGCTCTTGCTCCCTTCCAGAAGAGGAGCACCCCGGACCCTCCTGGTCCACTCAAGACGCCATTTTGAGTCCACCGCGTGGGCTTGAATTAGCCAAGGCTTTGTTGCCCAATCCTGGGTTCTTCGACGCCGACAGCTTCATCCATCGTGGGACAGCTCGCCCCTCCATCCTGGTCGCCGACAACGCCTCCTGGTCCGTGAGATCTGCAGAGCCCAGCGTCGCCCACTCACCTAGCCGAGGTGACTACCATCCGGTGCCCTCCTGGTGCCACCTGACTACTGGCTAGTAGTCACGAACTTGGTCCCCTCTGCTTTCAGGTGTCATCCATCTTCAAGATCCAGGCTTGGATCAACTCGAACTCTCTTCACTGGTCGCCTGCCAGCATCTTTCTTCCAGGCTCCTGGTTCGTCTACGAGGATTCCCGACGTCTTTTGAGACCTATGCAGCTGCAGCCCCTGGGCTAGGTAACTTCGGCATTTCGGTGCCCCAGCATAGCCTCACTATCCAAGGGTCAGGATCCACTGTCGTTTTCTCCCTACCAGGTCGGGTTCGCCCGTGAACACTAACTTTAACTTTACTAGCTATCATAGACTTTGTCCCGCATCCCGCGTGAGAGTGCACACTCTGCACCCGAGTCCCCTGGGCCTCCTAGAAGTAATCTAACGATTCTATAGTCAAGTCCTAGCGATTCCAAAGCCTATTAGTACTGTACTTACCTGCTAGTAATTTCGCATTCCACTTTCAGAGTATATGGTTTTTCGTGCCCCTCGGGCATTTGTGTATACTGTGCTAACTTAAGTATTTTTATAAGAGTTTTGTTGTGTGCTTAGCTCCCTGTCTCATAAAGAGCCAGGGTAGTCTTGTTATAAATAAATACACTGTTTATTTTCATAACAACTTGTGTGGTGTCCTTTCACTGGGTGTTCAAGGGGTAATGTGATGGTAAAACAGCTGGCTTAACACGCCCTCTAGAGTCTTAGCCTTAGACTGCTCATATCCATGCTACTAGGATAGCTGGTCTATAAGGTTGACTTACAACCAATCATCAATAAGGGTTGTTTGGACTGATACAAAGTGCTCACTAGAATAGTGAACATTATATATCAGGCCAACTTCTCACATTGGTGAGCAGCGGTTGGGATTTGAGCTTGCTGTTGTTTTACCACACATATCCTAAGAATATCTTGTGAAAGATCACATAAGTACTAAAGGTACATATAACTTAGCTTAGAATACTCTGAGTTCTACTGAACCAGCTGTTGTAGCTCCTAGGGCCTAGCACACCCTAAACTACAAATCTAGCAAGGGATCAGTAGGTAAACATATAGTGTAGGTAAGTGCACCACTTACACCTCACTAGAAAAGCATGTCTACCCAGGGAGAGTCCTCAGGGACCCCTCTTGTGGTGATTGACCCTCCACAGGTCAGCTCAAGATATGCAGCTCTCAATTTCCAGGAGTTGAGACACTTGTGTACCTCCAGGAAATTGAAACAGGGGGCTAACCCCACCACTCCCTTCCTGTTGGATCTCTTAGAGACCTATGATGCTAGTAGAGCATCTCAGGGAGAGGGGAATATGCCAGCCTTAGAGGGGCACCTTGGTGATCCAGACCTCCACAACACTGTAAATGCAGTTGGGGAGGAGGATCCTGAGGAACTCTCTGGGGATGAGGTAGACAAAGGTCTTGAGGTAGTCAGAAGGCTAACTAGGGCCAACTTAGACTTGCTTGGGCTAGGATCTGGGGGACCCCCAGTACTGACCCTAAGTAGGCCTAACCTTGGAGTTAGGAGAGATAGATCTCTTTCTAGGGACTCCAATAGATCTCTGCACTCTAATGCCTCTTCTCAGAGGAGAAGGAACTCTCCCCAGAGGAGATTGACTTCCCCCCAGAGAATGGAGCATGAAGCTAGGATGAGACAGGCTACTCTGAGGATTGAAAGGGAAGAAATTGCCCTGGCCAAAGAGAAGCTTGCCTTGGCTAGAGAGCAGCAGATGAGTGGGTTAGCTCCCACTGGTGGCAGCAATCTCCCAAGAGATAGAGAGAAGGGTTTAGATACTAAACACCTGACTAAGATAGTGCCCCCCTTTAAGCAAGGGGATGACATCCAGAAATGGATGGCTGCTTTGGAGAGAGCCTGCACTGTGCAGTGCATTCCCCGAAGTCAGTGGGCAGCTATACTGTGGCTCTCCTTTGATGGTAAAGGTAGAGATAAGCTCCTCACTACAAGAGTGGAGGATGCTAATGATTACCAGGTCCTGAAGAATGCACTGGTTGATGGGTTTGGTTTAACCACTGAGCAGTACAGGTTGCTGTTCAGAGACACCCAGAAAACTCAGTCTCAGGACTGGTCTGACTTTGTGGATTGTGCCACTAAGGCTTTGGAGGGCTGGTTGCTGGGTAGCAAGGTTACTGATTACACAGGGTTGTACAATCTCATGATGAGAGAACAAATTTTAAATAATTGTCAGAACCAGTTGTTGCACCAGCACCTTGTTGATTCAGATCTGACCTCTCCCCAAGAATTGGGAAAGAAGGCAGACAAATGGGTCAGAACAAGGATCAAGCAGAACCAGAACCAGAACCAGGGTGGTCAGAAGAAAGCAGACCATAAGGGTAATGCTAAGAGTGAACAAAATGACCAAAGGTATTCACCAGGTCCCCAACAAACCAAAGAGGGTGGGGGTCAGGCTTCCCAGAAGAAGAAGACTCAAGAAGGCCAGTCAAAGAGGTGGTGCCAGTACTGTAAAAGTAAGTCTCACTGGTTTAGTGAGTGCACCAAAAGAGGAGGACAAACTCCTGCCACTACAGCCCCTAAGGCAACTGCACCCCCTAGTACAGTCAGTAGTGGTAGTGTACCTCCCAAGGCATTAGTTGGGTTAACCTTGGGAACTGAGGGGTCTGACAACTTAGTTGGCACACTCACTCAGGCTGTCCTTGTCTGTACAGGGGATATGGATATGTCCCCTGATATAAGTCCCAATACTTTGGGCAAATACAGGCAGACACCTTTGATTAATGGCAAGATGGCTCAGGCCTATAGGGACACTTGTGCCAGTGTCACCATGGTGACACCTAACTTTGTGGACCCTGGACAGATCATGCCAGGCACAGATTTCCTGGTGACCAATGCCAGCAACGTCACTACCAGTCATAGTATGGCGATTGTGGCTTTCTCCTGGGGTGGAGTGAAGGGTCAAAAGAAAGTTGTAGTCAGTTCAGACCTCCCAGTTGATTGTTTGTTGGGCAATGATTTGGAGTCATCACTATGGTCAGAAGTGGAGCAGAGGACTCACATGGAGATGTTAGGCTTGCCAGCACATGTGCTTGCTGTGACTAGGTCACAGGCCAGAAGATGCCCCACTGAACAGGTGCTGGATCCTGAAAGTATGGACCAGACACCTTCCAAGAAGAAGAGCAGTAGGGTTAAGGCTTTGCCTTCCCCCTTGCCCCAGGTTGAGGATCAAGTCTCTGAGCAGGCTGATCTGAGAGAACTGAGGGAAACTGAGCCTAAAGAGCTTGAACTTGATCAAGTTGAGTTTCTGGGCTCAGGGGGACCCTCCAGAGCAGACCATGGGAAGGCACAGTTAGACTGCCCTTCCCTTGAACCCCTCAGACAGCAGGCTGCTGCTGAGGCTGCAGGGAATGCCACAGGTGCCCACAGGGTATACTGGGAAGATGGACTCCTGTACTCTGAGTCAAGAGACCCCAAGCCTGGTGCAACCAGGAGGCTGGTCATCCCCTTGTCTCTGAGAGGTTTCCTTCTCACCTTGGCCCATGAGATTCCCCTTGCAGGTCATTTAGGTCAGACAAAGACGTGGGACAGGCTTGTCTCACACTTTCACTGGCCCCACATGAATGAGAATACCAAGGAGTTTTGTCGCTCCTGTGTCACTTGCCAAGCCAGTGGTAAGTCAGGTGGCACAACAAAGGCCCCCCTCATACCACTACCTGTGGTGGGGGTCCCCTTTGAAAGAGTGGGGATTGACATTGTTGGTCCAATGGAACCCCAGACAGCATCAGGGCACAAGTTTATACTGGTGGTGGTGGATCATGCCACCAGGTATCCTGAAGCTATTCCACTTAGGACCACTACAGCACCTGTAGTGGCAAGGGCCCTAGTTGGAGTGTTCTCCAGAGTGGGCTTCCCTAAGGAGGTTGTTTCTGACAGAGGTACAAACTTCATGTCAGGATATCTGACTGCAATGTGGAAGGAGTGTGGTGTGAACTACAAGTTCACCACACCCTACCACCCACAATGCAATGGGCTTGTTGAGAGATTCAACAGGACCCTCAAAGGGATGATTCATGGGCTACCTGAACCTCTTAGGAGAAGATGGGATGTCCTGATCCCCTGCCTCTTGTTTGCTTACAGAGAGGTCCCACAGAAGGGGGTTGGCTACAGCCCCTTTGAGCTTCTGTATGGGCATCCTGTAAGAGGACCCCTGTGTTTGGTGAAGGAAGGATGGGAGAGACCTCTCAAAAAGCCTGCAACCAACATAGTGGACTATGTACTTGGTCTCCGCTCCAGGATGGCTGAGTATATGGAAAAGGCATCTAAAAACCTGGAGGCCAGCCAAGAACTTCAAAAAGCTTGGCATGACCAAAAGGCTGTGCTGACTGTGTACCAGCCAGGACAGAAGGTGTGGGTGCTGGAGCCAGTGGCCCCAGAAGCTCTGAAAGACAAATGGTCTGGGCCCCACACCATCATTGAGCAAAAGGGGGAGGTTACCTACTTGGTGGACCTTGGAACTCCCAGGAGCCCTCTCAGAGTGCTCCATGTGAACAGGCTCAAGGCATATGTTGACAGGAAGGACATGAGCTTGCTCATGGCCACAGACGAGGGACAGGAGGAAGAGAGTGACCCTCTCCCAGACCTGCTCACTCAGAATCCTGATGATGGATCAGTAGATGGTGTTGTCTTTTGTGGCAGCCTCACTGAACATCAGCAACAGGATTGCAGGCAAGTTCTGCAATCCTTCAGACATATGTTCTCTCTGACACCCAGCCAAACTGATTGGTGTACCCATGATGTTGACACTGGAGACAGTCTGCCTGTCAAGAGTAAAATCTACAGACAGCCTGATCATGTTAGAGACTGCATCAAGACAGAAGTGCAGAAAATGTTGGAGCTGGGAGTCATTGAGCCCTCAGATAGCCCTTGGGTTAGCCCAGTAGTTCTAGTGCCAAAGCCTCACACCTAGGGTGGTAAGAAAGAGATGAGGTTTTGTGTAGACTACAGAGGCCTCAATGCAGTCACTAAGACTGATGCCCACCCAATACCAAGAGCAGATGAACTTATAGATAAATTGGCTTCTGCCAAATTCTTAAGTACATTTGATTTGACAGCTGGGTATTGGCAAATCAGGTTAGCTGAGGAGGCCAAACCCAAGACAGCATTTTCTACCCCTGGTGGGCATTATCAGTTTGTGGTAATGCCCTTTGGTTTGAAAAATGCACCTGCCACCTTCCAAAGGTTGGTGAATCAAGTCCTCACTGGGCTGGATGACTTCTGTGCAGCATATCTTGACGATATTGCTGTCTTTAGCTCCACCTGGGAGGATCACCTGGTCCACCTGAGGAAAGTGTTAGAGGCCCTGCAAAAGGCAGGCCTCACTATCAAGGCCACTAAGTGCCAGATAGGGCAGACACAGGTTGTATACCTGGGCCACCTTGTAGGTGGAGGCCAGGTTCAGCCATTGGAGAGTAAAATACAGGCCATCCAGGACTGGGCTCCTCCAATCACCCAGACTCAGGTTCGAGCTTTCTTGGGCCTGACTGGGTACTATAGGAAGTTTGTCAGAAATTATGGGTCCATAGTGACCCCTCTTAATGACCTGACAAGCAAAAAGATGCCAAAGAAAGTTCAGTGGACAGCAAGCTGTCAGAAAGCATTCAATGACCTAAAGCAGGCCATGTGCACAGCACCTATCCTAAAGAGTCCAGATTACTCCAAGCCATTCATTGTCCAAACAGATGCTTCTGAGTTGGGTGTGGGAGCTGTTCTGTCTCAGCTGAATTTTGATGGTAATGATCAGCCTATTGCTTTCATTAGTAGGAGGCTGACCCCCAGAGAGAAAAATTGGTCAGCTATTGAGAGGGAGGCCTTTGCTGTGGTTTGGGCCCTGAAGAAGCTGAGGGCCTACTTGTTTGGCACTCACTTCACCATTCAGACCGACCATAAGCCCCTCTTGTGGCTAAATCAGATGAAGGGTGAAAACCCCAAACTGCTTAGGTGGTCCATTTCCCTACAGGGGATGGATTTTACAGTGGAGCATAGACCTGTTACGGATCACAGCAATGCTGATGGGCTCTCCAGGTATTTCCACTTAGAGCAAGAAGACTCACCTGGTCAAGGTTAGTTTATTGTCCCAAAGTTTGGGGGGGGGTCATCGGGATGACCCCACTGCTGGAAAATCCGATCCACGGTTGGTTGATCAAGTTCCCATTCGTGGGTGGACACCGTTGACCTGCTGAGGGTATCCGCCAGAACGTTTGCAGTTCCCGGTACATGAACAGTCAAGAGATTGATTCTGTGTCGTATCGCCCATGTCCATATCTCCTGGGCTTCTTGAGATAGACGAACCGACCGAGTTCCTCGTTGTTTGTTTAACCCCTTCATTGCGGCACACGTTCAGCGGACATCACGTGCACTATCTCGGTAGTGCTGCGCACGTCCGCTGAACGATCCGGTCCCGCCCGCGCAATAGAACGTTCGGCACCAACGCGGAACGTTCGGCGCAACTGAGGGGTTAAATAATGCATGCTTGTAGTATTGTCTGTGCAAACCAATACCGTGGCCCCTTGAATGATTGCACAAAAGGACTTGAGGGCTAGGAAGATGGCTCTTAGTTCTAACAGATTGATGTGCCAGACCTTCTGTTGAGGGCTCCATCTCCCGCTGACCGTCAGCCCTTGAAGATGTGCTCCCCAACCCTCGAGGGATGCGTCTGTGGTGATTGTGTAGTTTGGCACGTCTTTAAGGAACGCGCAACCCTTCAGTAAATTTCTTTCCTGAATCCACCAGAGAAGAGCCTCTCGGATGCGAGGGGTGACTCGAATGAGATCTTCGAATGAGCCGGAGACTTGCAGCCATTGCAGGTTGAGTTCTTCCTGAAGAAGAGGCCTGAGGCGGCAATTTGGTATCAAAGGAATGCAAGAAGAGACCATTCCCAGAAAAGACTTGAACTGTCGGACTGAAACAGACTTTCTTGATAGTAAAATCCGAGCCATGTCTTGTATCCTCTTTTGTCTCTCGTCCGATACGAAAGCTCGGACCAGCTGTGTGTCCAAGGTTGCACCCAAGAAAGCTTGTCTTTGGGACGGGTCCAGCTGTGACTTGCTGAGGTTGATAAATAGACCCAATGACTGGAAGAGAGACAGACACCGTTGGACATGGATGTCTGTGTATGTGTAAGAACTCGCCTTGATAAGGCAATCGTCCAAGTAGGGAAATATTTGTATTCCCTCCAGCCGGAGGTGTGCTGCTACTGGAGCTAGGACCTTTGTAACCATCTGGGTGCTGATCGAATTCCAAAGGGGAGGACCTTGAACTGAAAATCCCTGCCAGCCACTCTGAAACGCAGGAACTTCCTGTGACGGGGTAAAATGGGAACATGGAAATACGCATCTTGAAGGTCCATGTGAATCTATGAAAGGCACCCCAATACTGGAGAACTAAGATTATAGGTAAAGTGAGCATCACGCACCAGACATTAAGGGAGTGTTTATCTAAACAGGACTAAAGACTTTAGGAAAAAAGCTTATTTTTGTCAATAATAGGCTTGTCAGGACCAGAACAGCCACAATAAAGCAATCTATCTCAGGAACCTCTATTTGGTTTGGTTTGTTTTTGTCTTGGACCAAGCTCTTGCTTTGCCAGAATCAGGTGGGAAATATCCATTGCAATGCGCTGTAATCACACAGTGCCTTTAACACACAGCCTTTACAATGCAAATCTTTACCACACATATGTCTTTATCACGCATGGTAAGTATAGTTAAGGTAAGTATGTGTGTGTATGTTTGTGTATGTGTGTATATATATATATATATATATATATATATATATATATATATATATATATATATATATATATATATATATATATATATATATATATATATATATATATATACACACACATACGTTTAGGAGTGGGTATAGGGTGGTAAGGGTATTTTTAAGGGTTTAGGGGTGGGTAAGGTTATTGAGTTGTAAGAGGGTTAGGACTTTAGGGGTTGGTGTTATAGGGTGTATATGGTATTTTAGAGTTTAGGGATATGTAAGGGCATAGAGTAATAAGGGTTTCTTTAGGGTTTAGAGGAGGGTGGTAAGGGTATTTTTAGGGTTTAGGGGTAGGTAAGAGTATTGGGTTGTAAGGGTGTTTTCTGGATTTAGGGGGTGAGTAAGGGTATTAGGAATAAAGTTATTTTTAGGGGTTAAGTGCGGGTAGGGGCATTGGGTGATGAAAGTATTTTTTTTGTATTTAGGGATGGTAGGGGCATAGGGTAATTTAAGGGAGATTTGGGGGGCTCCCGAAATCAAAATACAGATTAAATCCATTTATAAAAAAAGTCCCCTTCGCTGGTGAGGTTCCTAAGGGGCCAACAAGTCCACCTGTTACCTCCAGTAAGCCCCACACAGTGGGATTGCTGAGAGGTAGTCGCAGGCCACGCCCCTTTCTCGACCACTCTGCAAACGTGCCTCCTGGCACGCGTTTGGTTGGGCCATGAAGTCTCCTTGCTTCTTGAGGCTCCCTCGGGGCCAACTAGCCCTTTTGTTACCTCCAGTAAACCCCACACAGATAGATTTCTGAGAGGTGGTCAGAAGCCATGCCTCCTTTCTACACCAATCTGCAAACATGCCTCCTGGTGACCTGCTCCTTGAAGGATGAAGTCCACTTCAGTCCTGAGGTCTTCAGGACACAAGGGGACCTCATCGCCCCACCAGTGTGTCAAGAGGCGAGTTTGCAAAGTGGTGTAAAAAGGGGCGTGGCCTCCGACATCTCTCAGCAATCCCACTGAGTGAGGCTTACTGGAGGTAACAGGTCAGCTAGTTGGCCCCTAAGGACCCCTCAGCAGTGAAGGGGATTTCATCCCCCCAACCAAGAACGCGCCATGAGTTGTGGAGAAAGGGGGTGGAGCCTCCAGTGAGTTGCCGGCTTCCGATGTTTGTTTTTTTAAGTTTAGGAAGGGGGCTGTGTGGCTCCCCTTCCATTTACCTTTTTAGGCCCCAGGGACCCCATGCCCGGGGGCCTGACCCATTAAACAAAAATAAATAAATAAAACGGGAGAGGGGCCGCCCCCCGGGGTTCGGACTTTTTTAATTTCTTTATTTTTATTTTTAAGGAAGAAGGGACACATGGTCCTCCTTCCCTGGGCCATTTTTGTCGCCTGGGTCTCAATCTCCCAGGGCCAGCCCTCTTTTTAAATTTTTTTACATTTATTTTGGAGAGGGGCCGCGCAGCCCCCCCCTCCTGAGGCCACATCCTTTCTTTTTAAACAAAAATAAAAATGGGTGGAGGGGATCTGTGCGGCCACCATACCCCGGACATTTTCAGTCCCAGGGACCCCATCCCCCAGGGCATGGCCACTTCATTGGGGACCGTGGGACATTGCTGGAGCCGGCCCTGGGGGGTGGCAATCCCCAGGGCCATGGAGGGCTCTTGGAGGGGGGTAATGTGGGCCCCCTCCCATCTAGACTGTAGCCCCGGGGAAATGGTGGTCCCCGGGGTGGGGGGTCTGCAGCAGACCCCTGCCTTTACTTAATTTGTGCCACAGTGAGGGCCCCCTGCATTACATTAAATTAGCCCCGGGGAGATGGGCACCCTGGGACATGGCTTGAGCTGGCCCTGGGGGGTGGTGGTCCCCAGGGCCATGGAGTGCTCCTGGAGGGAGGGGAAACTCCCATCTCCATTGTAACCTAATTAGCCCCAGGGAGGTGGTGGTCCCCGGGCTGCATGTCGAGGCAGGAGCCCCACCACACATTTTTTTTATGAGCAAAGCCCCAGGGAGGTGGCGGCCCCCGCATGTATTTTGAAGACTGCCCCCGGGACCTGGTCCACCCGGGGGCCTAATTAAATGAAGATCGGAAGCCAGAAACATATCGATCCTGATTTAGCTTTGCTGAGAATTTATTTATTTATTTATGATTTATAATGCGCATGACTGCCTCAGCGACGAGGCGTCCCAGCGCAACCAGAGACCTGGAGGAAAGAGCAAGAGAGCACAGCCTAAGAACCTAAACATCAGTGAGTGGAAACAACCAAGTTTTTATGACTTTACGAAATGCCAAGAGATTGGGAATAGCTCTAATATGTGCTGGGAGCGAGTTCCAAGGTTTTGCCGTTCAAAAGCGAAAGGAACGGCCCCCTGCCCTTGCTCTCCAAATACGAGGAGCACAGACAAGCGCAAGGTCGGCAGATCTCAATGCTCGACCCGGCACGCAAGGTGTCAACATGCAAGAGAGCCCACCCAGGGCTTGGCGCCTTAAACTGAACGCGTTTCTCACTAGGTAACCAATGAAGCTTTGGGAGCACATGTGCCACCGAGCAGAATTTAGGTAAGGCCACCAGAAGGCGTGCTGCAGCCTTCTGGACCCTCTGCAATCGTTTGATGCAGGCCTTGTTAGCGCCCAAATACAGAGAGTTGCCGTAGTCAAGCCTAGAGAGAATGGACGCCTGAACAATGGTTTGACGAACTCTAGGGGGCAAAAAACCAAGCAAGGGTCTCAACCCTCGCAAGAGCTCGAAACAGACAGCGGCTACAGCTTTTGTCTGCTTCTCAAACGTTAGTCCGTTGTCAAACCATATGCCCAGGTTCTTCACAGCCTCCCTAGGTGACGGGGCAGGTTTCAGACGAACCGGCCACCACTGCTCAGACCAGAGCTCCCGGTCCTTGCCATATAGCAATATCTCAGATTTACTGGCATTTAACTGTAAACAGTTTGCTGTCATCCAATCTGAGATAGCTAGCAGATCCTCATTAAATTTCTCCAAGTTAACACCGCAGTTTTTGGAGAAGGCGATTACCAACTGGGTGTCGTTGGCGTACGACAACAAGGACAATCCCCTGTCTTTTGCCATCTCTGCCATGGACAACCCTCTAGTATTTGTGGAACATGCTACATCAGGAATAGGCTGGGACATCACATCTTCTGCACAGTGTACAACAGAAGCTGCAGTGTGGCTAAAAGCGGAGTCAAGATAAATATCTCACCCTGAATGTTATATTGCAAAAGGGACACAGGCGTGATCTCAGCACAGACTGAGCCAGAACCACTCTCAGACTACACTCATGGCAAACACATTCATGCTGAAAACCTTTGTCCCTGGAACGTATTTTAAGCAATGGCCAAAGTACAGAGCATCACTTTTATTGTAATTAAGAAACACACTTTCTCACGGAGGAGTGGTATCCCAGAGGAAAATCTGAGGTGCGCTCACAACTGTAAGCAGTTGTCTGTTATGATTTTATAGGGGGTGCACTGGACATTGTATCATGCATGTCTGCAGTAAGCATATCCTTGCTGGTTTCCTTTCTAGGTTAACTGCCTTTGTGTTGAAGTCCTTCGCACAGTCTCGAGGATTCGTCTTTATTGATCCCAAAGAGCTGATGGCAGCGAAGGCCTGGATCATCCAGCATCAGAAAGGAGACGGTTCCTTTCCAGCCATGGGCAGGATACTGAACAAGGACATTCAGGTAGGCCATCTGGGGGTGGGGATATAGCATCTGAGGTTATCAAGCCAGACTAGGTATCGCAATGAGATAATTGGTATGTGAATGGACTATGGGTGCGGCCTTATCCAACCCGTTGAATGAGTATGGCTAAGCCTGTTTAACTTTCAAAATGTTTAGAATGTGTAGATTCAGCTTTTTACGATATTGATAAGTAAAAGGACATGCATGTCAAATGCACAATGCCAAGGGAGCAGCTGCCCTCTTTGGTGCACAGGAACTGATGCCAGGGGCTATGTCTGGCATCTTTGTTTTGCTACAAAACGCATTTAAGGGGTGCTTTCAAACTTTATCTTGTCAGTTGTTAGTGAGCCCACACAATTTTACTCAAACTGTTACACACTGAACCACTTGCAGGCCTGCACGATTCATTGTAAAAGTTAAAAGTACAAGCATCTGAATGGGAAGTAATATCCAGTAAAAGGCTAAGACTGGATATGAACACCTCACATCGGAAGTGACAAGATCTCAGTGTCAACACTTCACAATTTTATTGCGTTATGTTTTGAGCAGGTACCAAAGAAACGCCTCTCACTGACAGTTTGTTTACAGAGGCTGTTTATTAGAGGTTCTCAATGCTGTTAGACAGGCGGCCACGAATAGAAAAGAAATGGACAAATAGCTGCAGCAATCATAACTTTCCATTGTCTCACTTCCTCCTGATTTCCAACAACCGAAGATGTCTGCTGGAAGATATAATGACAACCTCATTTGGAAACATGTTTCACCCTTTGCATTAGATGAAAATGAATCAACAGCACAACAAATGACGGCCAGAAACAGGGCAGATTATTTCAGATGACACACATACTGTGATACACAGATACTACAGAAAGTGGGCGGCATGAAGACACACTGCCTTGGGACACCTGGACATCTGGAGACACAGACAGAGGCAGACAATGGCACTGGGACACATGTCCCAGGGGAGTCAGTCCATTGTGAATATGCCTCTTAGGGGGGACAGACAGTGGAACACTAGGAAACTAGGAGACAGACACTGAGACACATTTCAAGAGTAGCAGAACCCAGACATCAACAGACAAGGGGGAGATGGCTATGGGATGAGACAAACAAGAGAAGGCACATACACTGAAAGACAAGGACACTAGAAAGCTGTGATGCTGGGGGATTGACACTAAGAGATGGGACAACGGCAGACATGGACACTGGAAAACACAACCATGTTAAAAATATGGACACTGTATGGTCCTTTAGTGGCACAGGCATTGTCAAACATGTTTCTTTACAAATACCAAATAACATTACATGACATAACCTACTTGTACTTTCAATAATTAGTTAGTCAATTCTTAAGAGCTCCCAGTTTTGGTAGAAAAGGAATGGAAGCACAGGGAGTTGAAGTTATAATAATAATAGAGCATAAGACTGATAAGACCCCGAGTAACCTGCTTATCCACTAGAGTACATTCTACATCGTTCCATAAACAGCAGTACAATTATTACTTGGTGGTATCTACAACAATATAAATGTTTTCAAAGGTTGTGGCTGGATTTCATAGTTTTTGAATGAAGCTCGGTTTAGTTAATCCCACCTTGATGCTCCTCGTCGGCAGGACCACGTCAACAATGGAACTTATTTAGGAGATTAAAGCTTATCCTGAATGCTATTAAAGCAGTCAGGCTTAACGTGAATAATACTAAAATATTCAGGATAAACAATATCATGAAATCTGTATTGTAGTGAAGGCTGGGTAGGATAGTTTTGGGCTTAGCAAAGTTCTTTCATTTTTGGGCAGAACATTTCTTGAATTGCGTCTCACTTGGGTTGTTGCATGCTGTATGTAGTTAGCTGTGTGGACTTCACAATGGTATGTAATATGACTGTTCCCAAGATCAATGAATGCAAAACCTAAGCTCACCTACATACCAAAACAGTGGGGGGTAAACCAGAAGTTTGAACCTCGTTTTACATAACAGTCAAAAGTTTGATGAACTGTTTTGTTTCCATTCAGGGTGGTATCCATGGCAAAATTGCTCTGACAGCATATGTGGTGGCAGCCCTTCTGGAGACAGCTGTCACATCTGAGGTAAGATCCATTTAGCACTAACCAGTCCTGAGGACCATTAATATGACCAGTTAGGATATTATCTGCGAGCCCTGACTCCATGCATATGATGGTCTCACAATATTAGAACTCTAAGGCTAAGCTTGGTGGGCTGTTCTTGATGCCTGCGCCTGGAAGCAGGACAATCTAAACACAAGACGAATTTGACAACATGAATCTAAGAGATTCAGATATCAGTAGCTAATAGTTCCAAGTTGGCATTGTGTGTTTGTGTGCACTTTGAGACCATGTTGTGGTATGTAGTGCAATGTATGAATGAAGTAAAGGAAACTAAACAGACTGACGGCCTGATTTAGTGTCGGGTGGTAACACAACATCTGTCATAAGTTCACAATGTCCCATCTGTCTAACCCTCACTTCTCCCTCATCATTTGGAGGTTGTGGATCACTGGGTGGGACACTTCAGCACTTCTACGACTGGCCCACAGAGACCTGACCAATCCTTCGCCCAACAGAGATATTGACCTTTTGAGATTAAAATACTGAAGAGGTCAATGATGTGGACACACACAAGTGCTCTTCAAATGTGCAATCACTGGTGCCTACCTATCGCTGATACGTTTAGGACCCCAAGGACAGGATCAGAACCCTAAATGGGCCATCTGCAATTTCTGGAGACAAACTATTACATTATCCTTGATGTGTAATCTACTTTAGCCTTGAAAAAGACCCATGCCTGAATGTCATTGAGGGGGAAAATCGCGTGTGTCTGGTCCAAATCATTCTGTTGCCTTAAAATAAAATAGAGGCTGACCTATGTATTCAGCTGTTTCAAATAAAATAGATTTATGAGATGACTACCATGTATTTGTAAAATCTGACTACTGTACCATTCACAATTAACAGACCATGCTTATAATGCATGTTTACTGTTATTAGAATTTGCTTACTCCACCCAGATATTTTCATATTTGTGGGCATAGATGTATTGCCCTCTTAGGGTAGGCTAAAAAGTTTCAGAATAAGTCACTATCAGTTGGAATAATTCCAGTTTTTCTACCCCTCTGGATATTCCTAGCAACCACTGGGTTTCTGACAGCAAAGTCGCTTTCAGAAAGATGCTTTTGGAAACTCCCTCTTTGCCATTAAGTATGGCGTCTGAGGAGCTGCCCTATTTCGATGCCATTCTCCTTGTCTTTTTTTATCCCCTCTCCAGGACTGTCACGCCCACATATGTATAGCACAGAAAAATAAACAAATGACACTAATGCATTTGAAGAAAACTCCCAGAATGCAAGGGACATTGTTTTTTAAATTTTTTAATTTATTTGCTAAATAACATTTATTTATTTATTTCTGCCGCCACAAACTGTGACAATAGCAGTTTCTGCATTGGCTAACTTTAAATATGGCTGGCCAGGGAGGTTGGGGCCTATAACGCCCGTGGTATTACAGCTGCCGACTCCAAATCCTACTTTAAGTTCCAAAGCCCAGATTCTGAAATGTTTAGCGTCGAGTTAGCATTACTTTTTCATTGCAACCCAACAATAAACCTGTTTTGGGATTAATAAACCAGCGCAAATTGGAATATGCGTTGGTTTGTATGGTAAAGTAACACAAATCAGCGCGAATCGCTACTTTGCATCAAGGGGGCTTTACATGGATGGTAAATGGGCGTTCCCATGCAACTGCCCATTCTTTTTGACGCTAGCCCCTATTCACTAATATTGGTAGACAGGATTTAGCACCAAAACTTAACACTGCTGGAAAGCAGGAATTAAAAGGAGAAATGTTGTAATTTCTCCTTTTTTTCCTACTTTGCATGTGTGCTGCGCTGTGCAGCTCACATACACAGTAGGAATAGGTTTTTAACTTGTCTAGCCATAGTATTTTGTACAGAAAGGGTACCCTTCCTGTACAAAACCTATTGTAAGCGCTAAGGTGGCTATGAATAAAGTGACATACACCTACCCTCACCCCCATGGCCCCTCACTGGCTGGAAAGACCGTAAAGCTTCACAGGAGGGTTCTGACAGGCTTCTCTGAAGCTTCTTTATATTCTTCGCATTTCACATGAAGGGAATTGATGCATGGTGTTCTGCAGGGCGTAAAAAGCAGTAGGATGTCAGGCTAAAATCCGAAGACGGTAGTGCTGCTGCAAAAAAATAGCCTACCGCCTGCAGTGATAGGGTTGAAAAGCATGCTACTTGATGCTACAAAGTGCTGGTCAATTAAACACAAGGCAGTCTCCTCCACCTCAGCTCAGATTTTATTTTATATTACTTATAAGTCAGGCTATCTTTATGCCCTCCTTCCTATTCTCCTTTGTCTTTGCCCACCTTTCTTCTCTTCCCCAGTCCCTACTGTTCTTTTGCAACACGGATTTTCCACTCAGTGCTCCTCTGTCACTTCAGCGCTCTCCTGCTGGCTGGTACTTTTTCTCTGCCTTCTCTATTCTTCTCAAATATTCTGGGGCATACGTACAAATGGATTGCGCCACCGGAACTGCACTTTTACCGACATTCCGGAGTCTAAATGCCTGCTTCATATTTACAAAGTGGCATTAAGCCACATTTTGTGGCTTAATGCCGCTTTGTAAATATGGTACCTGTTCACGCAGTTAACTGCGTGAAAGGGGCATGCAATGGGTGTTACTGTGGGCGTTCAACTGCAACACCCATTGCTTTTTGACGCTGCCCCAGATTTACAAGCATCTATAAATCTGAAGCAGCGCCAAAAACTAACGCCATGCAATAGCAGGCGTTCGAATGGCGCAACGATGATAAACACTTTTATTTCTCCTTGTTTTTAGGTCTCGGCCTGCGTAGGCTGCGCTTGCGCAGTCTCGCCGGCGAGATCTTATGTTTTAGAGTGTGGGGCTTGAACCCGCCCCTCTTCTCCATTGGCTGGCTTCCTAAACGGAGGCCAGCCATTGGAGAAGAGGGGCGTCTGTCCGTTTAAGCCCCGTCTTTTTGGGATTTGGGGGTGTGTTTTTTCCTATCCTTTCTCTCCGTGACGTCTTCAGGAAAAAACACCCCCCCAATCACGCTGCCTGCACGCCCAAGTCGGCTCTACATTGGTGTTCCTTACTAACCAATCAGAGGGCTGACTGGCGCGTGCAGGCAGCATGAGCAGCGCCGTCTCCCCTTCATCCCCCCCCCCCCCCCCCCTTGAGGGAAGCTGCTGAAGCGGGGCTGATTAATTGATTCCTCTCGGGCGTCCGGGGCGCTAATTATTTGCTCCTCTCATCGCCTCCTCTCCCCCCACCCCTCTTCTCACCTCTCTCCTCCTCGGCTCTCCCCCTCCCGTCCTGGACCATGCGCTCCCTGCCTGCAGCTGGGCTCTGTGTCAGAAAACGTGTTGAGCAAAGTATAACACGCTGTTTCATTACCATTGTAGAGTGAAGGGAGGAGCATCATGATGACTCACGCAATGCGTCCCTCCTGTTAGTCATGACCCCTCCTTGCTCTCCACAATAGTAGTAAGGAAAATGCTACTTACCAGTATGCATCTGTTCTTGGCATGTAGGGCTGCTGACATTCATATCTTAGCATAAATCGCCGCATAGATCACCGCCTAGTGTTGGGTCCGGATGTTTGCACCTTGTTGTCCTGGAAGAGTCTTCGAAGTATCACAAGATAGGTGACTCCTCCCCTGGACTACAGTGCGTATGGGCATCCTCTCCATCTTCAGATTGTTTTTCGCCATTGTGGCAAAGATTGAGTATAGAAAAGTAAGAGATGACCATGTAAATGTATGTAGAAAAGATTACTGCAGCTGTGACAGGCACCGGGGAGGAGGGTGAGCGATATGAATGTCAGCAGCCCTACATGCCAAGAACAGATGCATACTGGTAAGTAGCATTTTCCGTTCAAGGCATGTGGGCTGCTGAATTCATAGCTTAGCATAGACTGTATAGCAGTATCTCCTCTAGCGGTGGTCACCTGTACCAGCTGCAGCAATTTGAAAAAGAGTTTTAAGGACAGCCTGGCCTACAGCAGCTTGCTGCTTTGCTTGCACGTCCACAGAGTAGTGTTTAGTGAAAGTGTGTATGGTAGACCATGTAGCCGCCCTACATATGTCTTCTAGGGGAATATGTCCTAGGAAAGCAATGGATGCCCCCATTTTGCGCGTTGAGTGGGCTTTTGGGGGGACTGTTAGAGTGCGCTTAGCCTTTTGATAGTATATTTGAATGCATTTAACTATCCATCTGGCTATTCCTGTTTTTGAAATGGTATTACCCTTATGTTGTTGAGAAAAAGCAACAAATAGTTGCTTTGTCTTCCTGAATGGTTTAGTTCTGTCAACGTAATATAGCAGAGCCCTTCTTACATCTAGTGTGTGTAGGGCTCTTTCAGCCACTGACTGCGGGTTTTGGAAGAAAACTGGCAATTCTATTGACTGATTGATATGGAAAGTGGATATAACTTTTGCCATAAACTTAGGTTTAGTACGAAGCACTACCTTATTGTGGTGTATTTGCATGAAAGGTTCCTGAATGGTTAGTGCCTGTAGCTCACTCACTCGCCTGAGGGAGGTAATGGCAATCAAAAATGCCACCTTCCATGTTAAGAATTGTAATTCGCATGAATGGAGTGGTTCGAAAGGTGGCCCCATAAGTCTGGTAAGTACTACGTTTACGTTCCAGACTGGCGAAAGTGGATGTTTTGGAGGGATAATTCTTTTAAGTCCTTCCATAAAAGCTTTGATAGGTGGTATTCTGAACAGGGACGCGTGTTGTCTGTTTTGGAGATATGCTGCTATAGCAGCTAGGTGTAGCCTTATGGAAGAGTATGCCAGATTGCATCTTTGAAGATGTAACAAGTAACAGATTGTGTTTTGGATGGAGGCATCTAATGGATTGATTTGGTTATTATTGCAATAAATTACAAATCTTTTCCATTTAGCTGCGTAGCATGCTCTAGTAGTTGGGCGCCTTGCTTCCTTGATAATGTTCATACAGTCTGGAGGCAAGTTAAGATATCCGAACTCTAAGACTTCAGGAGCCAGATCGCTAGGTTCATCTGATTGGGATCTGGGTGCCTGATTTCTCCATGGTTCTGAGTTAATAGCTGTGGCGACAGGCGCAGTCTTTGATGGGGAACTACTGAGAGTTCTAAGAGCGTCGTGTACCATGGCTGTCTTGCCAATGTGGGAGCAACCAGGATCATTGTGAGTGGCTGTTGCCTTAGTTTGCGTGCCACTAATGGAATCAGTGGGGTTGGTGGAAAAGCGTATGCAAATCTGCCTGACCAGTTCATCCATATCGCATTGCGATATGGATTGTGGAGTGGTGTGGTGTGGCTCACTGGTTAGAGGTGGCAGACCCGAAAGCAGAGAACGGCCCGGGACCAGGGTTCAATTGCCGACGCGGCAGGGTCGTGGACCAGGGTCAGCGGACTCGATAATTCTCGCCTCGGGGCCTACTCTAACCAGGGATCACACTCGGTAACTCTGGGCATTAGCTTGCCTCATCTCTACAACGGCCCCCCAGATTCGCCGGGGATGCCTGGTTTCACCTTGGAGATACCCAGTAGGGACCATCTCACAGGGATAGCCAGGACGGGTTCCCCAGCGGTCTACAGCGCCACGACGCCTCAGGGCAGCAGTGCGCTTTACAAGACACATACACACACACACATACATTGCCTTGTGACAACGGGTGTGGGAACCTGGCGGCAGAGGACTGGCATTTTGAGTTTTCTCTTGTGGCAAACAGATCTATCTCTGGACGCCCCCACTTTTGGAAGAATGGTTGGAGAACTTGAGGGTGAATCTCCCATTTGTGTATCTGTTGGCTGTGTCTGCTTAGTAGATCTGCTATTTGATTGTCTTTTCCTGGTAGGTGTTCTGCGAGGAGAAAGATGTTTTTTGGAATTGCCCACCTCCATATGCTCTGTGCTAGGTGAGACAGCTGCGGAGAGTGTGTCCCTCCTTGTTTCTAGATGTAGTACATGGCTGTCATGTTGTCCGTCCGGATTAACACAGCCTTGTTGTACAAGTATTTCTGGAAGGCTTTCATTGCTAGAAATACTGCTAGCAACTCTAAGTGGTTTATATGCAGTGTCTTTTGCTTGACTGTCCAGAGTCCTTGGACTGTGTATTGAAGTAGGTGGGCTCCCCAACCTGTCAGTGATGCGTCCGCTGTTAATACTACTTGTGGAACTGGCTCTTGGAACAGTCGCCCCTTGGAAAGGTTTTGTGGGTTCCACCACTGCAGAGAGTTGTAAGTGCGACTGTCTATCAACACTAGGTCTTTTAGTTGTTCTCGAGCTTGGTTCCACTGCCGTGCTAGGCATTCCTGCAATGGACGCATTTGAAGTCGGGTATGAGGGACAATGAATATGCAGGAGGCCATCATGCCTATAAGCTGCATGAACACTCGAGCTGGCAAGGAGTGTTGTGGCCGAAATCTTTGATTGACAGTCTGTATGTTGGCTATCCTGGCTGGATTTGGATATGCCTTTGCCACTAAGGTATCTATTGTTGCTCCCAGATATTGTTGTATGTGGGAGGGCTGCAGATGTGATTTTGGGTAATTTATGGAAAATCCCAGACTGTGCAGCAGCTGGATTGTCTGAGACGTATGGTTTGCACACTGTGCGTATGATTTGGCTTTTATGAGCCAATCGTCCAGGTATGGAAACATGTGGATGTGTTGCCTTCTGAGGTGTGCTGCTACTACTGCTAGGCATTTTGTAAAAACCCTTGGTGCTGTAGTTACCCTGAAGGGGAGAATTTTGAATTGGTAATGGTGACCTTCTATTGTGAACCTGAGATATTTCCTGTGAGCTGAATGTAAAGGTATGTGAAAATATGCATTTTTGAGGTCTAATGTAGCAAGGAAGTCGCCTTGCTGGAGTACTTGTTGTAGAGTGATCATATGGAAGTGCTCTGAGAGTATGTATTGGTTCAGAGGTCTGAGGTCCAGTATCGGTCTGAGGGATCCGTCTTTCTTGGGAATTAGGAAGTATAGAGAGTATACTCCTGTTCCCTGGTGTTGAAAAGGTACTGTCTCTATAGCTCCCTTTTCTAGCATGGATGTGACCTCTTGTTGTAACAGCGTGATGTGTTCTTTGGACATTAGACGGTGTTTGGGTGGCATGTTGGGTGGAGTAGAAGTGAGTTCCAGGCAGTAACCATACTGGATAATTTGTCTCACCCACCCGTCTGTGGTAATGGCGTTCCAGACTGGTGGGAATTGTGTTAGTCTGTCTCCGACTGGTGTTGAGTGGTCTGGGGGGAGTGTGAACAAGTCACTGTTTGGTGGCGGTGGAGGCTCTGGTGTTATTGCCGCCACGTCCTCTGCCCTTGTTATTATTGCCTCTATAACTGCCTCTGTTGGAGCCTTTATTGAAGGTGCTCTGGGTATTACTTTTGAATGTAGAGGAAGTTTGGGATATGTTGCCTCTCCCTGAGCCTCTGAAGGAGGAGTGACGAAAGGAACTTCTGGATTGTTGAAACTGAAGTGCGCCCATGAACTTAGCAGTATCAGTATCTTTTTTCATCTTTTCTAAGATGGTATCTACTGCAGGGCCAAAAAAGAAATCTTGGCCAACTGGCTGGTTGAGGATGGTTGATTGCACTTCATTCTTAAAGCCGGAAATGCGTAGCCACGCATGACGGCGTAGTAATACGCTAGTGTTGATCAACCTGGCTGCTGTGTCAGCTGCATCAAGTGCACATTTAATGGAAGCGTTTGTGATGAATTTGCCTTCCTGTATTAGGTCGTTTGCTTTAGCTTTAAAAGGTTCTGGCAGGTGTTGTAGTAAACACTCCAGTGGTCATAATGTGCTCTATCGTAGCGTGCTAATAGAGCTTGTGTGTTTGCAATTCTCCAGGTGTTTGATGCCTGGGAGGCCACTCTTTTGCCTGAGGCTTCTAATATCTCTCACTCCTTGTCAGGAGGGGGAGCATCTCCTGTTGTTTGTGAATTAGCTCGCTTTCGAGCGTTTGATACAACTAGTGAGTCTAATGGCAACTGTGACTTAATATAAGAAGGGTCTGTAGGGGCTGATTTATACTTTTTCTCAATTCTGGGATTGAGGACACGCGCTCTGGCTGGGGCCTTCAAATATGTCTGGGGCGTGTTTTAGTACCCCTTTTAACATAGGAAGTGTACGTACACTTTTTTCTGAAGTGGGAAACGTGTCAAATAGGAAATCCTCTTCTATTGGGTCAGTGTGCATGTCTACATTATGATATTTAGCTGCCCTATCCACTAGTTGGTTAAAAACAATGGTGTCGTCAGTAGGCGACGGCTTTGTAGGATAGGTAGAGGTGTCAGGGATGGGTTGTGGCTTGTATGTATCATAAGGATCATTCTGGTCATCCCATGTGTTATCCTGTACATCCTGGTCCTCGGGTTCTTCCTGAGGATCTTCCCCATGTTTTCTGTCTCATCATAACCTGAAGGTATAGGAGAGTAAGGCACAAAAGGCATGTCAGGAAAGAAAGGAGGAGGAGTAAAAGGTCTTGAAGGAGATGTTCCAAAGTCTTTTTTCTTTGGAGGAACAGGGGAAGAAGTGTCAGTGTCCAATGGTCTTTTCTTCCTCTTGGTAAACTGTTCCGTGTCCTGTTTCAGGGTCTATATACAGTTTAGGTTGTTCTGCGCTCACTGGATCAGGATGGAAAAGTTCTTTCTCAACTGTCCGTGGCTTTGGCGCCGATGTTTTTGGCTTGGTCACTTGTTTGTGGTGAGTCTTTGACTCGAGGGCCTTCGGCTGTGGAGCTTTTTTCGGCTCGACTGCTGTTTTCGGGTCGGTGACCTTTTTCGGTTTGACGACTCTTTTTGGTTCGACGTCTTTTGATGGCTGTACTGCCTTTTTTGGTTTGGCGACCTTCTTTGGTTCGACGACCTTTTTTGGATCGACCATTTTTTTCGATTCGATAACCTTTTTCGGTTCGACGTGTTTTTTGGGTTCGACGACCCCTTTCGGCTCAAGGTTTTTTGGAGACTTGATGGCCTTCTGCGGGTCGACAGGTTTTTTAGTGTGATCTGTTTTTTGTAGATCGACACTCTTTTTCGGCTCGACTGCCTTTTTCGGGGAGACTGTTTTTTTTGGGATCAACGACTTTTTTGTTTTGACGTTCTTTTCTTCGGCTCGACCACCCTTTTAGGTTCGACGGCCTTTTTGGGAAGAGTGTTGCTCGTTCCTGGGGTATCAGAAGGCTTGGGTTTGGTCTTCGGAGCCGAGCCGGAAGGCGGGCCTCTGAAGGAGTTTTTCGATCTCGGCTACGGCCTATAGGCGATGCTTCGACCAGAGCCTTGTCTTGAGACGGAAGCGGGGTTCGGGCTTGGTACTCACGGTTTGCCATGGTGTGATCTGGTCATCGTAGTTCGACTGGTCCTCTACGGTGACGATTTCTAGGTCGGAGTCCGCCGCTTCTGGGAGGTCATGTTCGTCGTCAAAAATGTTCTCTGGTTCCGGTGCCTGCCGCTGCATCTCTTGTCTAGCGGCCCTTCGGTTCCGGATAGTTTTCTTCGACCGGAACTGAGCACAAGCTGGACAGGTTTCCTCGTTGTGCTCGGGAGATAGACACTTGTTGCATACTGTATGTTTATCAGTATGTGGGAATTTGGAGTGACATTGTGGGCACCTTTTAAACGGGGTCCTTTCCATCGACAGCAGGCCCACGTGGCGTCGAAAAGGCCCAACGGCCCGCGTCGACGACCGGATCGAGATGGAAAGTATTATTTTGGCCTTAGAAAGTTGAAAAGTTTTGGTTCCGAAGTTGGAGTTGAGGAATAGCATCCGAACCCAATGGCGGAAAAAAACAATCTGAAGATGGAGAGGATGCCCATGCGCACTGTAGTCCAGGGGAGGAGTCACCTATCTCGTGATACTTCGAAGACTCTTCCAGGACAACAAGGTGCAAACATCCGGACCCAAAACTAGGCGGCGATCTATGCGGCGATCTCTGCTAAGATATGAATTCAGCAGCCAACATGCCTCGAACATTGTGTTTTCTTTATGTCTTTTCTCGTGATGTTTAGCAGCATTAAGCTGGTCCCTTTTCTATTTCTATGCTGAGCTCTGGACAGTCAGGGAGTTAGTTCCGTCACAGGGGAAGATGGCGGCAGTGTGAGCTCCTGTCTCGGGGTTTTGACGGCCAGTTTCTGGGCTCCAGATCGAGAGTGGTTATAGGTCAGCTGCGTCCGAAATTCCATTCAGCACTGTTTTGATAGAAGAGGGAGACGCCGGTGAGTCGTGAAGCTGTCTGCACTGCTTGCCCAGCACAGTCCCTCAGGGACCATCTACCGCAGGGATGGAGTCTCACGCAGTCACCATCCTGCCCCCCGGACCACTGATGTCCGATAACCAGATTTGGAACTCGTCTGCCTCTGAAGAGGATCTGGAGACAGAGTCTGGAGCTCCAGTGGAGCGTTGTGGGGTGTTCAGCAAGGTGAGGACAGGGAAGGCGGGGCACCTGAAAAGAGAAGGCGCACCTGGGTCAGGGGATAGGCGGCAATGGGCGGGGACTTTGTGCAGAGAAGCTGCTCCTTAAGATCTCCAGAGAGAGGTTACTAGATGTTTTAGGTTACTTGTGTTTGTTGTGCCTCCATGTGCAGTTTATCAAGGGGGCTATTCAGGGCTGTTCTCAGAGGTGGTACCCACCCATCCTGAAGTTAGGGCCTGCGGCTCGGGTGCCCACGCCCTCGGTGTCTCCAGGGTGGGTGCGCTGTGTATCTGTTCACCCTTTGAATGAGAGACACAGAAGCTGGCAATATGCTCTTTGATATCAACAAAGAACTGCCCCTGTTCTAGTATAGATTATAGCCTCCTCTCTTTGCTGACACCTTGACGCTACTCTTGAGCTTCGCGTCTCTTCGGCCACCCAGAGCCCTTGCTAGACCTGCAGCGGAGGTAGAAACGTATCTCCGCTATGGTACAACATCTTCTTCCTAATAGCATGAGCGAATTTCCGATACACGTCATAGATACAGCCCGGTCTTTGCCCCTGACGTCCGTTGATTCTGCAACTTTTCCGTGGTGGTTTTATTTTTTAAGCTGATTACGTTTTATTACGTCTCCTCTCTTGTATGCACACATGCCGTTCGAGTACTGTTTTAGCGTGTTATAATAATTAATAAAGCATGGCCTGGGATCATTTTTTAAAAATGCGCAATCACTGAGTATATGCACTTACATTTGAATGGGGAATACCTGCATTTCTCAGTATGGATTAAATACTTTTAATTGGAGAGTACCAGCACTTCATGTTAACAAACGGGACTTTGGGATAGTCTATACCAGCATTTATATATTTCGATTACCATCCTCGTCTGTGTTCCTCGTCACAGTCACAAAGTAGCACCCCGAGTTCCAGACACAGCATTTACCCTGCTTGTGATCGTTTGCTTTTTTTTCTTGCCTCTGTTCCCTGGGGCGTTACTAGGCAGAGATGGGCGTGTGGCTGACCTACACTGAGGGAAGCAACGGGTGAGCTCTGGGAGTTGGTGGGGGCCTCGAATAACCCATTTGTAAATAAGGAGACTCCCCTGGGTAAGGGTGTGTGTGTGTCTCTGTGGCTTTGTGTGTGTGTGTGTGTGGCTCTCTGTGTCTGTGTGTGTGTGTGTGTGTGTGTGTCTGTGTATTTGTCTGTGGCTTTGTGTGTGTGTGGCTCTCGGTGTGTGTGGCTCTCTGTGTGTTTTGCTCTGTGTGTGTGTGGCGCTGTGTGTGTGTGTGACGCTGTGTGTGTGTGACGCTGTGTGTGTGGCTCTGTGTGTGTGTGTGTGAGACTCTGTGTGTGTGTGGTGCTGTGTGTGTGGCTCTGTGTGCCTCTGTGTGTGTGTGTGTGGCTCTCTGTGTGTGTGGCTCTGTGTGTGTGGGTGTGTGTGTCGCTCTCTGTGTGCGTGTGTGGCAATCTGTGTGTGTGTGGCTCTGGATGTGTGTGTGTGCCTCTGTGTGTGTGTGTGTAGCTCTGTGTGTGTGTGTGTGTGTGTGGCTCTGTGAGTGTGTGGCTCTGTGTATGGCTGTGTGTGTGGCTCTGTGTGTGTGGCTCTGTGTGTGTGTGTGTGTGTGTGTGTGTCTCTGTGTGTGTGGCTGTGTGGCTCTGGGTGTGTGTGTGTGTGGCTCTGAGTGTGTGTGTGTTGGGCTCTGTGTGTGTGTGTGTGTGTGTGTGTGTTGGGCTCTGTGCGTGTGGCTCTGTCTGTGAGTGTGTGTGGGTGCGTGTGGCTCTGTGTGTGTGTGTGGGTGCAAATGCAATAGGTCTCGCATTTGCGAGAGATTAAGCTATTGGCATTGTAAATTACAATGCCATTTATTTATATGTTTTAAAAACAAAAATAATGTCAGGAGCAATGCCAATTGCTCTAACTTTAACAAAGATGAGACCATTGCATTACAAATGCTTGTTGCTTTTTCTGTACTGCATTTTGCAGCACACATAGAAAGAGCAAAACGCCATTAATGATTGTTTTTGTGCATGAAGGTGTCCCTTCATGCACATAAACAATCATTAAATAATGGTGATTTGCTACTTCTATATGTGCTGCAGAACACCTTCCTGCACATAAACAATTAACCCTGCAACTGAGGCACCCTTGCCCTATGGCGCAAGGCTGTCTGTGTTGGTTCAAGGCAGCCATTTTTAGCACCATCTCTAGGGAAAATATAGGGGTACACCGTATTTTTGTAAATAAGGTGCATCCCTGCATTTTGGAAATGGGGCGGTGCTGCAAAATGTGCCGCCGCGCTGCGCCATTTCCTTGTACATATGCTCCTCTGACTTCCCTCTGCAAAGGAGGGGAGGCCAAGAGATTAAGAGTAAAGAAAGTCAAGGGTAAGGAAAGAAAGCACCACAGGGAGAAACCAGAATGGAGACAAACTCCATGAAAAGTAAGACAGAGGAGAACATTCTTAACAAGACTTCGAATTCGATAGAGCAACTCTTCTGATTCATCCTCATTTTAGAGACAAAATTGCCATAAGGAGGAGAGAATGATTAAGTTCCTACCTGTCCCTATAATCGAAGGAACCCCAGGAGATTCTGCCATCGTGATGTGTTTTCTCATAGACCACATCAGAATTTCTATTAGGCATAGGAAATGGTCCATGAGACAAAATGGCAAGGATGAGCGGGAAAGAGGTGATGTTAACTAGCTTAAAGTGTAGTCCGAGGTTGAAGGTTCGGCTCGTCAGAGATTAGTATGGCCTGTTAGATAGAGCATTGGCCCGTGATACAAGATGTTGTTTCTGTGAGTAGTAGAAGTGGTCTGTGATGAGAATGGAGGAATGATTACTTATTCTGGACAATTGGTGTGTGGAGTTAGAAGAGATGCCAAAGCGAGCCAGAACGTAACCAGTCAGCCACGGGGAGGCATTGTGGTGCCTATGCTCTAGTAGTGTACTAGAAACGAGACAAAGTAGGCAGAAAATCTCTTGTTGCTGAAATTCCCCTATCTTAAGTTCTTGGCTAGTCAGAATCCGCCCTCCTCAAGGGTACATTTCTAATGAAAAGTGGGATCAGTTAAATTAAGTCACAACCATTTACATGAAATAACAAACAGAAAAAAGGTCAAGAACATTGCATAACATACAATTAGCCCCATAAAATTGTGCAATGCCAGAGCTGTAAATCTGATAGAGCTGTATATTGTTTCCTTGCTGAATCATGAAAGTATGTTCCTGTTTTGTATTCTGCAATCAGACAACTGTTTTCAATGATGCTCACTGGTATGTATAATAAAAAAAGAAAAGTGAGGGCAAAGGTAAATGCAGCATGGAAATTGAAGCAAACATAGTTACATCAAGGACAATTAAACAATTTCAATGAATACTGGTTGCCAAGTTCCTGGCTCATGAAGTAATCCAGAGGGTTCATTAAAAACAGCCCACAGAGTCCTGCAGCACTTATCTCTCAAGACTGTTAGACAGTCTGCTTCGTTGGTGCTAAAGAAGACCTGCAGTCAGTGCCGGAAATGAGTAGGATTCGGCTACCTGAATACAATGAAGGGGTTTCTTATTTTCCCTTAGAACGAAGGCCTGATTTAAACAGCTATCACCTCTTCTTTGTTTTGAGTATCATCCTGGTGGGAGCTATCTGGAGCCTAACATCAAGATGCCAATGCAATGGAGGGAAACAGGCACACAGCGTATCACTTCACATGTACTTAAGAGAAACTACGATTCAGAGGCAGGTTTTGACTTTGTTCATGCTCTGTAAGAATGCTACATTCATCGTCGGTATGAGTAATTACACAAATAACGATGTAAATAGCACCTATTGTTTTTTTATTCTTTTGTAGCCCTACTTATCCCAATGTAAGGTGTTGGACAGTCTTACATCACACATGCACATTATACAGAGACACTAAGGACCTGATTACAAGATCGGCGGGCCATCGGACTCCTGAACCCGTTGTGGAGGTGCGGTCGGGGACAGCCGCACCAGCGGTTTGATCGCCGTATTACAAGTACAGCGGTTGGAGCGTTTTGGGACCGCCGCAACCGCCAGGGATCCGCAATATGCATGGGGTGCCACTGCGGCACTGCCATGCATATTACGTGTTTCCCCACTGCCAGCCTTTTCATGGAGGTGAGCCCCCCATGAAAAGGTTGGCTGTGGGGAAACAAAATTTGCCCCTGTGCATGGGGTGCATGCAGGGGGCACCTGTCACTGCACTGTATGGACTGCTTAGTCTATGCTGTGCAGAAACATCCATTGGTAATCCTGCAGCGGTGCAGTTATAAGGCTCACTATGAGCCTTTAAACTGCACTGTCTCAGGACCCCCATGTCGTCTGGCCACCACACAACAAAATTACTCATAATCTGGCGTGCGGCGGTTGAGTTTGGCGGTCCTGGAGCGGGGTGCTGGCATGTCGGTCCACTCCAGGACAGCCAAACTCGCAATTAGGCCCTCAATCAATCATTTGTAAAGCGCACTACTCACCAGTGACGGTCTCAAAGCGCTGGGAGGGGGGGGGGGGGGGAGAGGGGGAAATTCAGCTACTGCTCGAACAGCCAAGTCATGAGAAGTCTCCTGAGGGTCAGAAGTTCCTGGGTCTGCCGCAGGTGGATGGGGAGGGTGTTCCATGTCTTGGCAGCGAGGTGGGAGAAATAAATCTTACCCTAAATCTTACAAGTGAGTAAATCAATGCACAGGGTGTATTACATAAAATGAAGGTTACAAGGTGAAGGAGTCACATATCGTCCTAATTGATAGGTATCATGAGTTAGTATCACATGGCTGGGTCAAACACAGTGGTTAGGGTTGTTTGTACAATAACACTTAATGACTACCCAAAGAAACTATTTTAGCAACTTTAGAATAATGCCCGGTTACTCACCGGTAATCTTCATTACTCCGAGTCCTGGTCTACCTGTCCCATACCTTATCAGTGAGCAGCTTGTCTGCTCCCCAGAATCCTTTTACCTAGCAGAGTTTTTAGCACTTCCTCCAATATGGCGCCACCCATGAGGTGAGAATATAGGGGAAAGTGTGTCACACAACATCCTGAGAATACCAAAGAAACCCAGAAACAAAAGCAGTCACCATAAAGAAACCCCAGGGAGGGAGGGAATGGCTCAGGAATGGGACAGGAAGATCAGGACTTGGAGTAATGAAGTTTATCGGTGAGTAACCTGGCATTACCTCCTCGTCCGTCTTCCCGTCCCATTCCTTATCAGTGAGCCCACGGTGATTGTAAGAAATAAAGACCAGAAATTGCAGCAAACAGGTCAATTTAATAAAAATGAAAGCCGTACAAATCGTAAATCATGTACAGCAGACAAAACATGAGAGCCAATAGCAGCCGAGGCCACCAGCCCCAGCTGAAGATGGTAATGAGAAACAAAGGTATGGGGAGAGGCCCACGTGGCAGCATTACAAATGTCACCCAAGGAGGCACCTTTGAACAGGTCCCAGGAGGAGGAGACACCCCAGCTGGACCTACCCTGGACCGTAGAAGGGAGAGGACAGTGAGCGGACTTATAAGTCGAAACCACAGCACACTTCATCCAACGTGTCAAGGTGGATAAGGAAGGAGGAAGGCCCTTCCCAGAGATCCTGTAGGTAACAAACAAGGAATCAACCTACCGAAAGGCACTGGTCCGATCCAAATAGATGCGGAGAGCCCTTAACACATCCAAAGAATGCAGAACCACCTCCTCCGGGGAGGAGGGGTCTGGAAAAAGACAGGGAGGACAATATCCTCCTGACAGTGGAAAGAAGATAAAACCTTGGGCAGAAAAAACAGCCTAGGACGAAGAATCACTTTATCAGAGCAAACACGCAAAAAGGGGGGGAAGCCATCAAAGCACCCAGCTCACCAACCAGCCGCCCAGAAGAAATGGCCACCAAAAAAAACCTTAGCCGTAAGGAACTTAAGGTCCACGGAGAGCAAAGGGTCAAAAGGGGCCCAGTCAAGGCCTGCAGAACCAGGGGAATATCCTAGGCCAGGACCGGAAAGTGAGAGACAGGACACTGAATCAAAAGGGGAGACAGAATACACAGAAGAGCACCCAAAAGCAAGAATGGCAGGCCATTGCACACGGAGAGTGGAGACACCGAGCCCAAGGACAACCGGATCTAGTAAGAAGTTCAGCGCCAGCACAGCCGCACAGGCGGAGGAAATCAGACCCTTCCCTAGGCATCAGGAGGAGAAGTTTTTCCAATGCCGGTCATAAGACTTCAAGGTGGAAGGGAGTCTAGATGATTGGACTCGTTGTTGGTCTCAACAGAGACTGAACAGCCCAGAAGGAGAAGAGCAAACCACAGAGGAGCCAACCAAACTGCCTGCAACTCCTTCCAGTTCGATGACTGGAGAGACTCAAACCTGGACCTCCGACCTTGAGCCTTTGAAGCACACAGGACAGCACCCCAACCCACGACACTGGTATCGGTTGACAACACCACCACAGCTGGAGTAGGAAGAAGGTCGAAACCCCGGGAAAGAGGCTGAGGGGACAACCATCATTGGAAAGCAGGCCGAATCCCCCGTGTAACAGGATAAGAGCTTCGTAGTCCTGAGAGGCAGGATCCCAGTGGGCCAGAAAGTGATGCAGGAGGCGATACAAATACAGATGGGCCCAAGGGAGGAGATGCAGAGTGGAAGCCATCTCCCGCTGACTCAACAACCAGAGCCAGAGCAAACACCTGGGACTGGGACAGAACCAACGAAAGGTGTCGGAACAAAGTCAACTGTCTTTCCTGGGAGAGGAACGCCATCCCCAGATCCATACGGAAGTGAGCCCCCAGGAACTTCAGAGTCTGGGAGGGCAGCCGAGAGGACTTCCTGTAATTGATGAGGACCCCACTGGACTCCAGAAGGCGACAGACCTGGTCCACATCAGATAGAGGTGTGGCGCCGCGGCCAGGGCGAGGAAGAGGTGTGGCGCCGCGGCCAGGGCGACTGACTCCGGAAGCTGGGGATCACGGTTCGATCCCTGGCACCAGCGGCAGATTAGTCCAGCACCATGTGACTCTGGGCAATAGCTTGCTTAATCTTCCCGACGGCCCCCAGCGCCTAGAGACCCTAACGGGTGATTGTGCGCTTTACAAATGTGTATTATTATTATTATTATTATTATTATTATTAATATTATAGAACCTGAAAGAAAAAAGGAGAAACAATCAACCAATCACCCAGGTAGGGAAAAACTTAAAGACTCCTGGAATGGAGAATACCCAACAGAGGGGCCAAGAGCTTTGTGAAAACCCTTGGCACCGATGAAAGGCCGAATGGAAGCACCCAAAACTGAAAGTGCCGGTAGTCTACAGCAAGAAGGAGAAATTGCTGATCCGCAGGATGGATAAGCACGTGCAGATAGGCATCCATCAGGTCCAGTGAGGCAAGGAAACACCCCGGAAGCACCAGATGCAGGATAGACAGCAAAGTCACCATTTTTAGGTCTTGCCTGAGCCAGCGCAAGCGCAGCTCTGGCAAGACATTTAGTAACTGGGCTTTAAAAATCCAACCACGGCTTTTTGTGTGGCCTCGAGCGTGCGGTTACGTGCACAGTTACGCGCGCAACCACCATCTGGCTTTCCTCTCATTCTCCCAAGCATGCACCCCTCAACACCCCTCCCCACCACAGAGTGCGTCTTCCGCGCGCTTGTCTCTCTGAGCATCCGTTTCACCCCTCTCACTCTCGTCCTCTTTCCTTATTCAAACTGCCTTCATTTCTCTAAAACCTTCTTACTACCTCTCTGCCCCTTAACGTTCTACTCTTTCCATCTCTCCTTTTAAGCTCCCCTGTCTGCCTCCCTCTCTCGTTACCCTCTTCACCCCTCTTTTTATGTGGTATTCTCCTATCCCGAGTCTCGCACCCCTTGTTTGCCTCTCTGCCCTTCCGCTTGCGTGCCCGCTGTCATGGAGCGCAGCCAAGGCTGGTGGTACCGCTGGTTATTGATTGTGGCACCTTAAGACACGGATTCTTTGTACTGTTGCTGAAGAAACACTGACACAGAATTCCCTCTTTGAGATGCTTAGCCTGTCCGCCCTCGCTCGCTCCCTCCCTCCCCCCCGTCGGCCCCTCCTCCATCCATTGTGCGCCGCTGCTGGTCAGAGCCCGGCGCGCGCTTTTGACGGAGGCAGAGAGCTGCACACACAGGCGAGATCCCTTTGGCCGACCCAGGGATCCTGAGATGTAGATCCTGCTGGTCCTGAGGCTGTACTGTAACTGCACCTATGGTAACGACCCCCGGCCTTGGCTTGGACTCAACCCCACTCCTGTGGCGAGGAGTTTGTTATTGGCCATTTTCACTGAAAGTTTGAACGGCGAACTCCGGGAGGCTAGATTTGTATGCTTTAAAGGCATTCTAGAGGACAGGGCTGAAGGAGAGGCTTGCTAAGCATTGTTTCTGCAATATTACTGCTAGTACTGGCAGCAGCTGTAGGAAGCAGCAGCGAGGGGGCGGGGTTTCTCCTCTAACCACTATATTACTGAATGCTGAAAAGGGGGGTCGCAAGTTTGAAAAATCCTTGTGCCACGCTAGCGCTTGCATTTGGGCACTAGACGCTTCAGACCTGGTATATGCACAGCAGCCTGTTCGTACTGCCAGCCTCTCGCTCTCTTTATTAAAGTAGCAATGCATTTGGTGTCAATTTTGTTGGTTATTTATTTTTAGTGTATTGTTTTAGGTTTTTCAAGGGGGCACCTTTTAATCACTGGAAACGCGAACAGTGTAAAACTCTGCAGTGTCCCCTTTCGGATAGTGATGCACAGACAGGTGCCACAGCGCGAGGATAGGAGCCCCGCCCCCGGAGCTGTGCACTATTCATATCTGGTGCAGAGGGTTGTGTAGAGTGGCAGCTTTCTGACAAATCCACAGGTGTCCAGTGCATCTCCTTGAAGTCTTTGGTGTGTGCTCACTGTCGCATACATTTCTTGAATGTCTGTTTTGTTAGACGATATGTGACAAAATGAGCAACCCAATATACCCTTGAGGGTTTGAGCAAGGAGATAAAAGGGTAGAAAAACCTTCAAGGGATTTTGAATGTGGAATTTAGATATTTGTAATGATTTAAATCTAAGACCCCCACAAATGGTAGTCTGTAATAGCTTTTGTTAAATGACTCAATTCAATGCGGTCACACTATGTGATCCAAACATAAAGAACAAAAAGAACACAGGTGTATGTACACAGCATCGTGATCCAACTATTAAGGACGACCATCTTTCGAAAACTATCCGACAGTTCTGTCGTGAAACTTCTTAAGGGCCTGTTGGGCACCTATTTCATTATTGGATAAATCAACTGCTACGTACTGTACAGGGGTTATCTTGTATATCCTTTCTGTCCTGAAGATGATCTCGGCAATTCATTTATAGAGACCGAAACATCGACCTACGCTCTTTTCTTCCTGGATTTAAGATATCAAATTTCATTTTAGAAGAAAAACGTACACAACGGATTAAATGAAGTTGTTTGATTTCTGATATATGCACTTCTTGTATTCCTGTTGATATACTTTCAGTACCCTATTTATGATACATATAAAATACAACTTTTTACATACACCCGTGTTCTTTTTGTTCTTTATGTTTGGATCACATATGTGACCGCATTGAATTGAGTCATTTAACAAAAGCTATTTAAATTATTTACAGACTACCATTTGTGTGGGTCTTAGATTTAAATGGGGAACGTCGTTTACGACGCAACTTTTAGTACGCATTGCTATTACAACGCGGTCTTTAAATCGCATTCTATTACAACGCATGACTCTGGGGGGCGCTCAAGGATAGGGTACTTTTAATTTACTTTCCAACACCTTCCCTAGTGTCAACGGGGACTGGTGTTGGAATAGTAAATTAAAATATTCACTATCCAACACCCCTTTCTGTTATGCGTTGTAAAAGAATGCGTTATAAAAACCGCGTTGTTACAGCATGCGTGCTAAAAGCATGCGTTGTAACAACGTACATCCGATTTAAATCATTAAAAATATCTAAATTCCACAATCAAAATCCCTTGTTTTGTTAGACGTCCTGCTTTAAGAGAGGAAACTGATGTGGTAGTACTTTGGTGCAGCTTTGGGCCCGCTAGTGGCGCTGTACAGGTTTCAAGGCGCTGTCGGAAGCATGCTCTGCTGGAGGGAGGGTGCTGACAAGGAAAGCTGTCCAGGAGTGGCTTGGCTAGGCATGTTCTCTAGTGGCCCCGGCGCGTAGAAATGGATAAGTAGGAAGGCCTTCAGACAAGCTCACAAAGGGACAGAGTGGGGTAGGGATAGGGTACAAAGAAAAGCCAGTAGGTTTGGCGATGACTTCCAGCAGTTTAGCTTTGTCAATGCTTGCTTTGTCATTTTTAAAAAAACCTTTATTATTGGCGAAGGTGCAGGGCCTTTGTCAAACACGTTGTCACTTTCCCTCTCTATTTCTTTCATCTCTGCGTATGTCTTCTTCCTGTCTCTTTCTCTCTGTCTCTGTCTTTACTCTTATCTGTCGTTCTCTCCGCCTCTGTCTCTCTCACTTCCTTTTCTCTGCCTACTTTCCAATCTCTCTTTTTCTTTCTCTCTCTCTCTCTACCTCTCTTTGCTCGCACTTCCTCTTTTCCACTCATGCTTGCTCTACTGAAGCTGTTTACTATGGGAAGACTGTCATGGGACTGGAGGTGTCGGGGTAGGAAATCTGACCCACTGTGGAAATCTCTACTTATACATTTAAAGGAGGGATCACTAGCCTTGGCTTGTCCCAGGTCACTTTGCCCTTTGATAGTAGGAATAGGCAGATGCATAAATCTGAGAGGATTCTGAGTCGTAAGAGATGTATTTGGGCACAGATGGAGGAGACAGGTTGTCCTCAGCTATGCACAGATTTATTCTCTCTGTTTATTGTTACTGACGTATTTTGCAATCCGTGAGTGGAGGGTGGAAAGTGTCTTGTCACTACGTAGGTATATCTTTCTCCTATGTGAAATGTCATATAAGCCAGTGACTTGATTTTATTTAATGTTGGGAAAACTTAAAGGAAATAAAAACATTTGGCTTTTTCCCCTAAATAGATTTATGCTGTAAAATTCCCCTTTAGAGGTAATGACCTTTAAGCCTGTTTTAAGGCATGGGTGGGCTTCTTGGCCAATTGCCGAAGGCCCCCATCTTTTAAGGCCCACCCTGTTAAAGTGATCAAAACAGAAGACTACCTCTCACTCTTTCTTGTTCTCTCTCTTTCTGTGTGTTATCATCTTCCCCTTACCCCTTCTGACTCGTCCTTTCTCTACCTATCCCACAATTCTCAACCTCTCTATCCACATCCTTCTCTACCTCACCTACATCTTGCTCTATCATCCATTTCCCTGTCTTGCTAACCCTTCTTTACCTCTCTACTTTCTGTCTGCCTCCCATTAACTTACTCTTAGCTCCTGTTTGTTTTGCCTCTCTACCTCCCACCTCTACTCAAATTTGCCTCCTTCATCTCCCCCTCTTCCTCTTCTGTTGTAAGTTAACTCTCTTTACCTGACCAGAGACTAAATCCCTGCCATTCTCTCTAACTTACTTCTCTACATATCACACTCTGACTAGCTGTCATTTCTCTATACCACCCAATACATTTCTTTCTCTGTTGCACCTTTCTGTCCCATGTCTCATTCCTTTACCTAAACACTCCAGTTTTACCTATTTATACATGGCTACGTATCTATCACACTACCTTTAAACTCTCTCTGTACGTCACACCTCTCTTTCAATAAACCTCAGTGTCCCACAGCACTTACCTCTCATGACCAATGATATTGTGCTGCATAACTAAATACTTATAAGGTCCCAAAAGCGAGACCTATTGGCTATGCCAATGCTTGTTAAAGAATGCCTGGGAATGTAGAGATTGACCCTCTTCAGATCCAAAACAGGTCGCAGGTCCGCTGTATACTTTTTGGAGACCAGGAAGAGGACAGAATAACTACCCTGGCCCTGCTCCAGAGGAGGAACCTCCACGATAGCCGCCTTCTCCAACAGAAGCCGCACACCCTCCAGCAAAGCCGTCTGCCTCAGAGGATGACGAGGCAGAGGAGTCTCCCGGAAGACCAGAGGGGGAGGAGAGGAAAACTCGATCGGATAACCTGCTGACAACGTCTGCACCGCCCAGGCATCCGGAAGAGTCAACCATTGATATACAAAAAAGCTAAGGCGACCACCAAACGGAAAAGGCAGACAGTCATTGTTTAGGAGGAGTGGAGGCAGAACCACTGGATATATTGGAAGGATTGCAACTTATGAATTGCAAGTAACAAGTGTCAACAGCAGTAACCCCACTTACCCATCTACATACAATACACATCTGTGATCTGCATGCAACTCAATGTGTTTTGCGGGAAACACACTAATCCTCTGTACTGCTCTGAATGGAGTAACGAGGCACTTTATAAATCATTATGAGTCAGAACAGTGACTATATAAAACACAGATCTCTCAAGCAAGAGCATTAACCAACGGAGTTATCTTCCCATCATTATTATCCCCTGAAATTTGCTGGGCACACAAAGGTCTCCTCAGCAGGTGCCTTAATCACATAAGATATTTTAAAATGCAGCCTCTTAGGGCCCGATTCACAGAACTAACTTAAGACCAAATCCTAAACTTACTACTTTTGGTATTCACAGAATGCACTTACTACTTTTGGTATTCAAAGAATGGGTTTACGACTACTAACTTAACGTCCGAACTCGGGCTGGAGATTCTGGCCCGGAGACGGGGCTTCCAGCCAAGAGGCGGAGCTTTCGACCAAGAGGCGGAGCTTCCGGCCCCCAGGCAGAGCTTCAGGCCCGGAGGTGGAGATTTCGTCAATGGCTAAATCCCCACCTCCGAGCCGGAAGCTCCGCCTCCAAGCCAGAAGCTCCGCCTCTGGGATGCAAGCTCCGCCTCTGGGATGGAAGCTCCGGCCCGAGTGCGGACGTAAAGTTAGTAGTCGTAAATCCATTCTGTGAATACGAAAAGTAGTAAGTGCATTCTGTGAATACCAAAAGTAGTAAGTTTAGGATTTTGTTCTAAGTTAATTCTGTGAATTGGGCCCTAAGTGTCCAATAGAGTTAGCCAGAACAGGTTTACTGTCACATTTATCCTTGTTGACATTTTCTTTGCGGTAGAGATTAAAAACAATAAATATATAGATTGTCAGACTCTGCTTTTCATGACTCTGACCCTCGTGACTCAAACCCCTCTCCATTGCCACACTTTGACCCAGAATGTATGGGTTTCCAGGGTAGCTTTTTTCCAATTCCAGCACTACCTAAGGCTGAGCAATTCTGTAGCTACATGCCCAATTTCAGGGAACTTTCTGAGAACAATGTTAATACATGTTTAAGCCACTGGTGCCACTTATACACTCATTTGGAGTACGTGGCTTAATATGGATGAAATACTGAGAAGAGGCAATTACATCAGTGCTGGGGTTACCGATAACGTCACTAAGGGGCGCGCTGGGACTTCGAGCCACTGAGTCGACCGGAAGGCTGCTCGGATTATAGAACTGAATAGATTCATCAGAAGCCCATAATCAATCATTGAGAGACTAATTTGGATTTTACGACCAGCACTCCGCGCCCACAAGCGACAGGAGACGGTCACCAGGCGAAGATAACACAGAGCGTGGGGGCTACTGACTAAAGAGGCCACATAGTTCTTCTGTGGGGACAAAGAAACGCACGCTCACACCATGTGGTGTTTGATTTAAAGTGAATTCTATGGTCCTGATGAGAGTCCCTATAAACCCCGGGACTTGAAACGCGTAGACTTCTGGTGCTGCCATAAAAGCTTCATATAAAAAAAGAACCCCTGGATTTATAATTGGTTTAGGGAAAATTTGTTTAAATATATCAGATGTTTAATTTGTATGTACTGGTATAATATATGTTGGGAAATCTAACATTGTGATAAATTGAAGTGGCAGACCTATTTTTCACTCCACAGGTTCAATTACGTCGTTGGAGTGTATGTATATAATTCTGTACAGTATGGTGAAAGGATGGGAATAAATGTGGATGGTTGATGGTATGAATGGTTGACTGCTTGAATATTTATTCATTATATTTGTTCGTGTCCCTTTAATCGTCAATAATGATATTCTTTGTTGTTCAAATTATGTGGTAATCGTGTTGTGCGTTTTTTGAAAACAAGAAAAAAAGCAAATAAAAAGCAATTCAGAAGCCTTCGGATGTTAATAAATTGGACATTCTGAACTAAAATAGATTGTTTGTAATAATTATCAGCACTGGCACTCTTGTTTGTTATATGGTCATTGTGCGCTCAGCCTTGCTGATTAGAGCCACACCCTCTTTTTGCTACTAGGGGTTACCTCTTGGCATAGAGATCTGCATAATAACACGTGATGTTTGCCCATTTATTTATCCCCCGTAATTAAACCAGTATATTGCTGGTGTTAATGCCAAAAGCATTTTGAACACCTTATAAGTTTTACAGCATCACAGATGGAGTACAATTTCAATGGCCAAAGAGCTCTATCCATAATAATGTGTTACTATTTTAGTATCTGCCTTATTTGGAAGATCCAGGGAGCCAGTTTACCATACCTGTGCTTACCAAGTTTCAAGAGCAAACATCTCGTAATTGTCTTCGCTGCATTTTCAACAGTTCTTAGTAAAGGGTGTTCCGCCAGTCCAATAATCTTAAAACTAGGGCTCGTACTAGCAGTGGTTAATTTGTAAAAAAATAAGTGCTGGGGCGCTCATCACGAGGCAGCTTGGACCAGCACATTTTTCCTGTCAGCGCTGTCTAAAACAGAACCAACTACAAAAAATTGAACCCTACAAGTGGGGGGAGAGTGTGGTGTAATGGTCAGAGCTGCCGACTTCGGAGCAGGGAAACCAGGTTTGCGTCTCAGCGTTGGCTCAACATCTTGCGATTCTGGGCAAATCACTCAATTTCCATCTCCCTACAAAAAAAATCACTGTGCCCTTAACTGGTGCTCAGTTTGCACTATAAGCGCCGGTGTTGATGAATAAGTGCTGGTGCTGAGCACCAGAAACCACTGGCTCAAATTAAGCACTGTGTACTAGGTTGATGTTGTGAATGGTAAGGAAAATGCTACTTACCAGTATGCATCTGTTCTTGGCATGTAGAGCTGCAGAGTTGTACACTTAGCATTAGATCGCCACCTGGTGTTCAGCTCGGATGATTGCTGTCATCTTGGAAGAAGTCTTTGTAGTCACGAGATAGGTGACTCCTCCCTTGGACGATAGTGCGCATGGGCATCGGCTCCATCCTAAGATTGTTTTTCGCCATGGGAAATGATGGAGTTAGTAGAAGTAACGAAAAAAGATGTCCATGCGTGTGCATTTAAGTAAGATAAAACTGGAACAGATACAGGTCCCGGGGAGGCGGGAGGGCGTGTACAACTCTGCAGCTCTACATGCCAAGAACAGATGCATACTGGTAAGTAGCATTTTCCGTTCGAGGCATATGAGCTGCAGATTGTACACTTAGCAGATTGTGCAGCAGTGTCTCCCCTAGCAGTGGTCACCTGTATCTGTTGCAGTGGTTTGAAAGAGAGTTTTAAGGACAGCTTGGCCTACTGCAGCTTGCTGCTTGGCTTGCACATCAACACAGTAGTGTTTAGGGAAGGTGTGTGTTGTAGACCATGTTGCTGCTTTGCATATGGCCTCTAGGGGGATGTTTCCTAAGAAAGCCATAGAGGCTCCTAGTTTGCGTGTTGAGTGACCTCCATGAGGAACTGTTAATGTACGTTTTGCTTTTTGATAGCATATTTGTATACATTTGGCAATCCACCTTGCAATCCCACCTTTAGAGATGGGGTTGCCTTTATGAGGTGGAGAGAAAGACACAAACAGTTGTTTTGTTTTCCTAAAAGACTTAGGGCCCGATGTAGGTAATTAGTATTTACCGATTTGTAAATACCGAATTTTACCGATTCGGTATTTACAAATCGGTAAATGCTATGTAGGTATTTTTACCGAATTATTTAATGAATCTGTAACATTCGGTAATTACTGAATTAAGGCCCATAGGAACCAATGGCAGTTACCGAATCGGTAAATACCGATTCGGTAAAATTACAGAATTGACAAGGGGGACAGGGTGTCACTTTGACACCCTGTTGCACCCCTGATTCAGGCTTGTGTGCCATGTGGCACACATACATGCCCTAAGGGCATGTATGTGTGTCACATGGCACAGGTGTACATGCACAGATGTGCATGTACACAGGAATTCGTTATTTACCATCAAATAGTATTTGATGGTAAATAACGAATTCTTAAGGGCATGTGGCACTGTTTTCAGTGCCACCTACATCCCACATTACCGATTCTGTAAATGTAACAATTTGGTAATTTACAAAATCTGTAAATTTACCGATTTGGTAAATTTACAGAATCGGTATTTTTTAGGCCCCCTACATCTGAAACTACAAATACCGGTCGGTAACGGATCTGGCCACCTACATCTGGCCCTTAGTCCTATCTATATAGTAGAGAAGAGCTCTTTTAACATCTAATGTGTGGAGAGCCCTTTCTGCCACAGAGTCTGGGGTTTGAAAAAACACAGGTAATTCTACAGATTGGTTTAAATGAAAAGGAGTTATGACTTTTAGAAGGAATTTTGGATTAGTTCTTGAAACCACTTTGTTACGATGTAGTTGTAAAAATGGTTCTTGTATTGTAAATGCTTGTATTTCACTTACTCTTCTAAGAGAGGTAATGGCAATAAGGAAAGCTGTTTTCCACGTGAGGAATTGCAGTTCACACTTATGTAAAGGCTCAAAAGGGGGTCCCATGAGTCTTGCAAGAACAACGTTTAGGTTCCATACTGGAGAAGGTGGCAACCTGGGAGGGATCATTCTTTTTAATCCTTCCATAAATGTTTTAATTGCAGGCACTCTGAATAGAGACAGATGTTGTCTATTTTGTAAATATGCTGCAATTGCTGCAAGGTGTAGGCGTATGGATTAATATGCTAAGTTACACCTATGTAAATGTAAAAGGTAACAAATGATATTCTGGATGGAAGCATCTTTGGGATTAATTTGGTTATTGTTGCAATAAATGGCAAATCTTTTCCATTTAGCAGCATAACAAGCTCTGGTAGTAGGTCTCCTGGCCTCTTTAATAATGTCCATACAGTCTGTTGGTAGGTTAAGATAACCAAACTCTAAGACTCAGTTGATTTGGGTCTGGATGTTGGATGTCTCCATGGTTCTGCGTTAGCAGGGATGGAGTCTGTCGTAGCTTTTGGTGTGGAACTAGAGATAGTTCTAGCAGTGTGGTGAACCACGGTTGGCATGTCCATGTGGGAGCTGCTAGGATTCGTTTTAGAGACTGTTGTCTGAGCTTGCGTACTACTAATGGTATCAGTGGTAGTGGCGGAAAAGCGTAAGCAAATCTGCCTGACCAGTTCATCCATATCGCATTGCCCTTGGACAGCGGGTGTGGAAACCTGGCGGCGAAGGTTGGGCATTTTGCGTTTTCGTGTGTGGCGAACAGATCTATGTCTGGATGACCCCACTTGTGAAAGAAATGTTGAAGAACCTGCGGATGTAGTTCCCATTCGTGAATTTGTTGTGTCTGCCGACTCAACAGATCTGCTATCTGATTGTGAACTCCTGCAAGGTGCTCTGCCAACAGATATATGTTCTGTGGAATGGCCCATCTCCAAATGTTCTGTGCGAGCTGGGGACAGTTGTAGAGAGTGTCCCCCCCTGTTTTTGTATATAATACATGGCTGTCATGTTGTCCGACCGGATCAAGACAGCTTTGTTCTGTACTAGTACTTGGAAAGTTTTGAGTGCTAAGAATATTGCTAGCAGCTCTAGATGGTTCATATGGAACAATTTTTGTTGACTGTTCCATTGTCTTGAGTTGTATGATGTAGGAGATGGGCTCCCCATCCTGTGAGGGATGCGTCTGCTGTGAGCACTAGTTGTGGAACAGGTTCGAGGAACGGCCGCCCTTTTGTCAAGTTTTAGGTGTTCCACCACTGCAGAGAGCGATGTGTGCGGCTGTCTACCAACACCAGGTCTGTTAGTTGACCTTGAGCCTGGTTCCACTGTTGTGCTAGACATTCCTGTAACGGACGCATCTGTAGTCTTGCATATGGTACTATGAAGATGCACGATGCCATCATGCCTATTAGTCTCATGAACACTCTGGCTTGCAGAGATTGTTGCTGTTGAAAAGCTGTGACTAAGGCTTGAATGCTTTGTATCCTTGCTGGACTGGGATATGCTAGAGCCGTAGACGTGTTTATTGTAGCCCCTAGATACTGATGTATGTGAGAGGGCTGCAGGTGCGACTTGGTGTAGTTGATTGTGAACCCTAAGTCGTGCAATGTTTGAATTGTCTGATGTGTGTGTTGAACACACTGATTGGATGACTTGGCTTTTATGAGCCAATCGTGTAGATAAGGGAAGACATGTATTTGTTGTCTCCTGAGATGTGGTGCTACTACTGCTAGGCACTTTGTGAATACTCGTGGTACCGTTGTCACTCCGAATGGAAGGACTTTGAACTGATAATGTTGTCCTTCCAGTACAAACCTTAGATACTTTCTGTGAGCAGGATGTATAGGAATGTGAAAGTAGGCGTCCTTCAGGTCTAGTGTTGTGAGGAAATCGCCTTTTTGCAGCAGTGGGAGCACTTGTTGTAAAGTGATCATATGAAATTGATCTGATTGTATGTAATGATTGAGGGGCCTGAGGTCGAGAATTGGTCTTAGTGTCCCGTCCTTCTTGGGCATTAGAAAATACAGCGGGTAAACCCCTGTTCCTTGTTCTTGTAAAGGAACTATTTGTATTGCGTCCTTTTGTAGAAGTGACAGAACTTCTTGAGTAAGGTGTTCTGTAGACATTGGTCGTTGCCTGGGCGCTATGTGTGGAGGGGTTGCTGTAAGTTCTAGGCAGTAGCCATACTGGATAATCTGTCTTACCCACTTGTCTGTTGTGATGGAGTTCCAGACAGGCAGGAATTGCAGTAATCTGCCCCCTACGGGAGTGGAATGCTGTTGGGGGAGCAGAGGGAAGTCACTGTTTTGTGGCGAAAGAGGTTCGATTACTGTTGTTACCCCGACCTCTTCATTTGTTGTTATTCCCTCTATATCCTCCTCTAAAATATCCCTTGTTAGAGGATGTTTGTGTGTTGGATTTGAAGGACGTTGTATTGTCTGCACCAGTTTGTTTAGAGCCCCCTCTATAGAACGAGCGACGAAAGGAACCTCTAGTTTTTGTGGACTGTAAAGCTGCCATAGATTTGGCAGTGTCTGTATCCTTCTTCATTTTTTCAAGTGCTGTGTCTACTTCTGGTCCAAATAATTGGTTTTGATTAAATGGTTGATTTAAAATGGTGGTTTGTACTTCCTGTTTAACCGCATGCGTGCGGGCGGAATTCCGCCCGTACGCTGGGTTTTTTAAAATCGCACTTTACGTGACGAGCTGGGCTCGTCATGAGCGTGCGAGGAGGCTACCTCATGACGAGCCCAGCTCGTCATCAGCGTCGAAGGGGTTAAACCCTGAAATGCGTAGCCACGCATGTCTTCGAAGTACGACACTAGTATTTACAGCTCTAGATGCAGTATCTGCTACATTTAGTGCCCACTTGATTGAGGCATTAGAAATAAGCTTGCCTTCTTGTATAAGATCATTTGACTGTGTTTTATATTGGTCAGGTAGATGTTCTAGCAGTTTTTCTAACTGATCATAGTGAACCCTATCATATCGGGAAAGGAGGGCTTGTGTATTAGCTATACGCCATATGTTGGTAGCTTGCGCAGCTATTCTTTTGCCTGAGGCATCTATGACCTTGGATTCTTTGTCCGGTGGGGAAACCTCTCCGGAAGTTTGTGAGTTTGCTCTCTTCCTAGCATTTGACACAACTAGTGAATCTAATCTTAGTTGTCCTTTAATGTAGGTTGGATCTGCAGGTGCAGGCCTATATTTTTTCTCAATTCTAGGGTGTCAAATCCTAGTACGTACAGGGTCTTTAAACATTTCTGGAGCAAGTTTATTGACCCCTTTAATCATAGGAAGAATTTGAACAGATCTTTGCGATTGTTCAAATGTGTCTAATAGAAAATCTTCCTCTGCCTCATCAGAATGCATAGTGACCCCATGGTAAATGGCAGCTCTGTTCAATAGGTGCCCAAAACCAATGTTATCTTCTGGGGGAGAAGGTTTTGATGGGTATGACTGTGGGTCAGGAATATCTGGTGTATCCTGTGGGTTTGGGTACTCCCAGTCTCTATCATCTATAGGGAATGGGAAAGGCTCAAGGATAAAGGAGGAGGTGAAGGAGACATCTGTGGTGAATTGTTAAGAGGAGCAAGAGATGAAGGAGAAGGAAGTATAGATGAAGAAGGGTGCATAGGGGATGTGGCAGATTCCTTCTTCTTGGCAGGAACCACAGGCGTGGGTGTTTCATCTGCCTTCCTTTTCTTGTGTGGTGTAGTAGACACATGACCTGTTTTTGGGTCAATGTAGATCTTCTTTTGCAGAGGATCTGGCTGGAAAAGTTCTTCTCCTTGTGGAACCTTTGTCGGCGCTGATTTTTTCGGTACCGGACGAGGTTGCTGTTTGTCTTTAGCCTTAGGAGTTGTTACAGTGTCCTTTGGCGTAGTTTTCGGCACCGAAGTTGTTGTTTTCTGTGTCGTAGGCTGTTTCGAGGGCTTTGACGTGTCGGAATCAGGCCTTGTCGGTTTCGGGAGTGGAAACTGGTCTCGTTGGCTTCGAGGCGTCGGACGCTGGCTTCGTACACTTGTCTTTAAAAGTGGACGGTTTCGGAGCCGAGACTTCTTTCGGTTTCGGTGCCGAGGGAGCTGGTGGGATCGGCACGTGCAGCTAGCTCGGTACCGAGCTACCGGAAGGCTTAGTTATTTTCTTCGGAGCCAGGCTCGATGGCGGGGCTGTAGAAGTGGTTTTTCCGTCGCGACTGGGCCCCGGAGGCAGAGTATTGATCTTTGCCTTCGGTCTGCATGTGGTGCAGGGGCAGTAGTACTCACATCCTAACCCGATGGTATGGAGTCATCTGAGTCGTCTGCCTCTGATACGACTTGGAGATCATCGGAATCTTCTTCAGGTACGAGCGGAACCTCCTTGTCGAAGATGCCCACAGGTTCAGGAGCTGATCTCTGCATGTCGTGTTGACGGGCCCTCCGATCTCTGATGGTTTTCTTGGATCGAAAGGACGCTCAGGCTGTACAGCTGGATTCGTCGTGTTCTGGCGATAAGCAGAGATTGCAGAGCTCGTGGTGGTCACTGCGTGGAAACTTTGCTCCACACCCGGTGCATCTCTTGAATGTCCTCCTTTCCATGAGGTGTAGGCCTCACGGCGTGGATAGGCCAAACGGCCCGCGTCGACGACCGGAATCGAGCTGATGGAGTCGAGACGATGTTAGTCGGTATCGAAATTAGTTTGGGAGAGTTTTGGGAAGTTTTTTGCGCTTCAAAGTGCTGGGAAAGTGTATTTCTAGCCGGAGCGGAAAACTTTCATCCGAACCCAGTGGCGGAAAAAAACAATCTAAGGATGGAGCCGATGCCCATGCACACTATCGTCCACGGGAGGAGTCACCTATCTCGTGACTACAAAGACTTCTTCCAAGACGACATAAACAATGAATCATCCGAGCCCAACACCAGGTGGCGATCTATTTTTTTTGTAAACAGATTTTTATTGATTTTCTATACCAACATACAAACAAATGGTAGCAGGTCGTCAGTTTGCAGTTCACATATCAACATTTCAACTATTACACCCCACAGAGCCATACCCTATCTGTCCCTCCACCCCCTCCCTCTCTACCCCCACCCCCCCTTGTCAGTGTGCCTCCTGCATCAAATCCTCAATGCAACATAACTCAACATGGAGTCACAGGTAGCTCCTCTCAAATCTCGGGGATCAGCCCTCATACCCTGACAGGCCTCAAACGCCAAACGGGTCCGCGTATGTAACCCCATCCCATCCCCACAACTCCTAGCGACTTTCTAGTTCCTTAATAACCAGTAAAATGCAGTCCTAACGTGTAAAGTCCCCCGTATACGTCCCCGCTTCCCCCGTTGCTGCCTCCACCCCCTAGTTCGCCTGCGCCTCTTCCTCACTATCCACCGCAACCTCTGACATTGATTGTAACTCTGCCACTAGCGCGCACCACGCCCTAGCTGTTTCTAGCGCCTTATCATTAGCTGCGCGGTTGGCCATTTGCAAGCGGAGTGTCCCTTCACTAGTTGCCCATTGCAGAAAACACCCCCGCCATCTCAAGAAGCTGGGACCCCCCCTAGATTTCCAGTGTAGTGTAAGCTCCCTCTTGGCCAGGATCAGTCCCAAGTCGATGAATTTACTGGTGACCTTCGTGGCCGGGGTGTGTGGGAACCAGAGCAGGAGGCAGACTCCCATGCTCGTTTCAACTTGACGGTCAGTGATCTCATTCAGACAGGCCACAACATCAGTCCAGTAGGAACCAAGCCCCGCGCAAGCCCAAAACATGTGGCCAAAGTCGGCACCCTCCGAGTTACAACGGGGACACACCGACTGTGCCCCACCAAAGACCCGTTGGATCTTGGCCGGCGTCCAATACGCTCTGTGTAGCGTGAAATATTGGACCAATTGAAATCGGACATTGCGCGTGCCCTTCCAGGCCCGGCGCACAAGCTGGGGCCACGCAGTCTCCGGTATCTGCCGGCCAAGGTCCGCCTCCCAGCGTTCCCGCAGCGTATCCAATGGAGGGGGGTCATCCAGTGCCAGTCTCCTATACAAGCAAGTAACAGCCTTGAAGGTGCCAGCAGCCATCACAACGTACTGGCATCCCAAAGACGTAGGTGGCTCCGCCCGACCCTTCCTCCATCGTCTCTGGATCGCAGAGACCAAGGACGCATGGAGTAAGAAGTCGCCTCTCGGCAAATCAAACGCCTCCTGCAGATCGGAAAACGACAGCAGGACACCATCCCTGTACAGGTCTCCTACCACATGGAGCCCACAGTCTTCCCATGTGGCTAGCCCCGACCAGTCCCCGCCGTGCGGTAAAGCTGTGCACATGCCTAAGGGGATCTCCGGCGCATACGGAACGTGGATACCCGGTCGTTTCTGACTTCGAAGCCAGCAGTGTCGGAGGGTGCGTTCCTCCAGAGACAACTGGTCTAGGCGAAGGCCCTGTTGGAGCAATATGAAGGACAGGACATGACGCTGTATAATTCTGCCATGTGTACCGTCTGGACCCCTGAACTCCCGCGCCACTGCCTGGGTGAGCCACTGCAGCTGCGCCGCCAGGTAGTACCACTCAAAATCCGGCACAGCAAGCCCCCCCGCCTCCCGCGACCGGAGTAGGGTGGAGAGAGCCACGCGCCTCCTGCCAGGGCCCCATATGAACCCTATCACCATTGATCGTAATGTCCGAAAGAAGGAGAGCGGGATCCGCACCGGCAGTGTACAGAAAAAATAAAGTAAGCGTGGGAGGACCACCATCTTCAGTAAAGCTATGCGTCCGGCCACAGACAGGGGGAGGGTACGCCAGAAACCAATACTGCCCCTGACGCCTCTCAACGCTCTGCCCACATTCCCCTCATACAGGGACGAGTGGGTATGATAAATGTAAACCCCGAGGTATGGTATACATTCCGGCTCCCAGCGCAGCTCTCCAAGCCCCGCAGGTCTCGCACACCGGGGAGTCAGGGGGAACAGGCAAGTCTTAGACCAATTAACACGGAGACCCGATAGTTCGCCAAACTCTCGAAGCAATGCCCGCGCTCCTCGCACTGAGGCCGTCGTGTCAGCTAGGTACAACAGGAGGTCATCAGCATACAAGGAGATGTGGTGTCGGACACCACGCATCAGCACCCCTTCATAATGTTGCCCCTGACGCGCCCGCGCCGCCAACGGCTCGATCGCCAACGCAAACAGGAGCGGGGACAGGGAGCAGCCCTGCCTAGTACCCCTCGTCACTGCACATGCCGCAGAGATTGTACGGCCCGTGCGGACCCTGGCAGTAGCGGAGGCATATAAAAGCTGCGTCCAGCGGATAAAGCCGTCCCCCAATCCGAACCGACGCAACACGCCGAACAGATATGGCCATTCCACGCTGTCAAACGCCTTTTCTATATCCACCGATAGAACAGCCGCGGACGGAGGACCCTCCCCCTCAACATCCATAACCCGTAACAAGCGGCGTATACAGGCAGAAGTATTCCGCGTGGGGATAAAGCCCGCCTGGTCCGGGTGGACGAGGGAACACATATGGGCCGACAGTCGCGTAGCCAAAATCCTGCTCAACACTTTATAGTCCACAATGAGCATCGAAAGGGGACGGTACGCCGTCCTCGACGCGGGTTGGCCGCCCTTCTTCAGCAACGGCACAATGATCGCCTCCCGCGCCGACTCCGGCAGCCTGCCCAGCTCCCATGCCTCACCATAGACCCGCAACAACTGTGGTGCCAGGAGGTCCAGGAATGCAGCATAGAACTCCACAGGGAGACCATCACCCCCAGGCGTCTCCTTCCGAGCCATGTGCTTAATCGCTGCTCTAATCTCCCCCTGCGTCACAGCAGCACCCAGAGCGTTCCCCTGTTCTAAGTCCAGCTGTGGTAGCTGGACCCCCTCCAAGAAGGCATCCAAACCAGACGGAGGTAAGGACAGTTTGCATCGGTACAGCTCCGAGTAATAAGCCAAGAACTGGTCATTAACGTCCCGTTGGGAGTAAACCAGCGCCCCGGTAGGTGTGGTCAGGGACAGAATCGGCGCGCCCCAGAATGGGGGTTAGCCAGCCACGCCAGCAGCGAACCAGCCCGGTCCCTCTCGGCATGGGCCCGGACCATGTATTCCCGATAGTCGTGGCAGCGGAGCCTCTCCACTTGTGCAGCTACACGTTCTCTTGCCGCCAGCACCTCCTCCCTATCGCTCCCCGCCGCGTGGTTAGCCTTCTCCACCCGCCTAAGCGAATCCTCCTACCGCTCGACGTCGGCCAGCAGCGTCCTACGCACCCCGGTCGAGGAAGAAAGGCACGCGCCACGTACCACCACCTTGAAGGCATCCCATTCGACCGCTCTGGTGGTTGCGGTGCCCGCGTTCTCCTGGAAGTAGCGTTCAAGGCGCTCCTGCAGGTCCGAGCGGAAGACCGGATCCTCCAACATCAGCGGATTCAGCCGCCACGTGGGGATCGGCTGCCGCTGCCTAGACCATAGGACTGCTAGTAAGCAGGGGTTGTGGTCCGAAATGGTCCTTGCCAGGTATTCGCTACTGCACACCAGTGCTTGGGCCCCAGCAGTACAAAGAAAGGCGTCAAGGCGAACGTGGAGATCATGGGGCGGGGAGTAGAATGAATAGTCCCTATCCATGGGATGAAGCGTACGCCAGGCGTCTAGGAGGCCCCAGTGTTCTTGCCAGGTCCTCCGAGCTTTGGCCACCCTGTGCACCACCGACTGAGCTAGAGGTGGATGCGAGCGATCTAAATCCACATCCACCACCGTGTTAAAGTCCCCCCCATGAACACCGTACCGATCAACATAGGGGCAAATCTCTTCGAGAAGGCCGAAAAGAACGCGGCCTGGTCAAAATTAGGGACATAAACACTGCAAAGCGTGACGTCCCGGCCATCCAACCTCCCCAACACCGCTACAAATCTCCCCTCCGAGTCAATCTCCGTCTGCAGGGGCTGGAAGGGGACACCCGCCCGAACCCAAATCAGTGCCCCCCTAGCATGAGCGGAGTAGGTCGTGTAGTAGAGCTGCCCCCTCCAGCGCCGCTGCAGCGCTCGCCCCTCTGCCTGAGTCAAATGCGTTTCCTGCAGAAAGGCTATCTGAACCCCCCTGCGCACCAGATATGCATGCACCTTATATCTCTTACTTATAGAGTTGAGCCCCCGCACATTCCATGTAACATATTTCAGTTCCAACTTAGCCGCCATCGATAAAGCTATAGCAGTAACAGAACCTCGGCGACCCTAGCGGCACACTGACAAACCCCTGCAACATTACACACCCACAACTCACCGGCCACCCACCCTCCCCCAGAACAGGCGTCAAACAGTTGCTACCCATCCAAACTCCCACCCCCACAAAGGAGGGAAACTCTGGAAAACACCAGAGACTCACAGAATATGTGAGATAGAGGGGATAGCTCAGCACCACCGGCAGGCCAGCTCGAAGACCCCTACTCAGTGGTGGGCCGACCCCAGTCTAGAAGGGACTTCTCCCCCCACACCCAGACAGCGCTCCCGCCCAATCGAACACATGGCGCCATGTGGCACCCTCTGTACCATCAACACCCCAGAAGGACAGGAAAAGTAGCCCCACCCGACATCCCTTCAAAAGGAGCCCCAGCAGCACTGTCACAAGCATCGCCATATGCCAAACACCCCTCCTTACTGTTCCTTGCACAGCTGCCTGACAGTCACTCGTCCAACAGTCCATCGGCCGTTTGGGGGGTAATCTGAGGCAAATCTCCAGGTTCCTTCTCCGAGCCCCCATCCGAGCCTCCCTGTCCCGTTTCATCAGAGCCCATACGGGAGCCCGAGTCAATCACAGGACCCACCGCCGCCACTCCAGAAATAAGCGACACTGCTTGCAAAGCGGCCTGCCTTTCCAGTTCCGTCTGCGACGCCGGTGGGGATCGCTGGCTCTGTCCCCGCTTCCGATTGCGTCTGCTCCGCCGCGGCCGCGGCCGACCCTCAGCAGCCCCCGGCCACACACCCGAACCATCCTTGCCCGCCGGTACCGTTCCAGCCATTGCCAGGCGTCATCCGGCGTGTCGCAGGACGTCGCCACTCCGTCCACCAGCACCTTCAGGCGCGCAGGGAACAGCAGGGAGTACTGAACCCCTCGTCGCGGAGAGCTCGCTTGACAGCCACAAAAGAAAAGCGGTCGCGCTGGACCTCCTGAGAGTAGTCAGGGAAGAGAGACACAGACGCATTATCCACTTTGTACGGACCGTTCAATCTGGCTTGCCGCAGAACAATGTCTCGATCCCTGAAGTGCAGCAGACGGGCTATGACAGGTCGGGGGGGACGGCCAGGAGCCAGAGGTCGGGCTGGGACCCTATGAGCTCTCTCCAAGGTGTAGAAGTTCGTCAGGCCCTCAGGCGCCACCTCGTCTCGCAGCCATCGCTCAAGATAAGAGACCATATCACCCCCCTCGACGTTTTCGGGCAAACCCACCACTCTAATGTTGTTGCGTCTGTTGCGCCCTTCAGCATCAGCCGCTCTCCTCTCCAGGATTCGCACCCTACGCACCAGATCCTCCAGCGTGACGTCCGTCGTATTCTGGGCCGGTTCGAGTTTCTCAAGCACCAATTCCGTGGATTTGACGCGGTCCGCAAGCTTGTCGTGATCTGCCTTCAGTAGGCCTAAGTTCGTAGAGACCTGCGCAATATCCTGATGTAGCGCTTCCCTCGTGTCGCCAATGGCCTTGAGAATCTGGTCCATCTGCTGTTGTTGAAGGCCTGTGCTCTGGCTATCCGCCGGTCGATGGTCGTGCGCCTCAGGGGGGTCCTCAGCCTGATCTGCCGATGTCGCACCAGCACCCTTCCGCGGCTTCCCCATGATGCACCACTAGCGCGCCCAGACGCGTCCAACACCAGAGGACTGCCCCGTAAAGGCACAAAGGTCGCAGGGCTCACCTCCACGTAGTAGGCCCGGAGGTGAGATAGGGAGAGGGCTGGCGGGCAACACTAGGAGACAGCGTGTGGCCACTCTCAGGTACTACGTGAGCACAGGCCGCTAGCTATGCAGGCCACTCCAAAGCATACCAGGCCCCCAGCGGAGGTCCGCAAAGTCCGGGAAATAGAGCCCCAACCAGGGGAGCCCAGACGAGGCTCTGCGCCCCCTCCAGCACGATACTGGGTCCAATGTTAAGAGAGCACGCCAGGGAGTATAGGCACCGCAACACAGGCCAGCCGAAAGCCACCCGCTGGCCAGATCCCGCGCCACAGGTTCCAAAACGTTCCCACTAGAGGGCCAGCACGCTCTCCTCAAGGCGTGAGTGGGCCTCCGAAGGTTCCCGGCTCTGAATCCACCAGACGGATAGCTGCAGGCCCCCAAGGACCGGGCACCCGCTCCCGCACCCAGCGCCTGGCCGGTGATGCTCCAATATCCAAGGCCACTGCCCCAGAGCGTCCGTCGTGCGGTCTCAGCGCCGCATCCCACATCACCTGGGCCGTCTTGGCTGCTTCAGGCGCGGCGCACTCCGCCGCTGTAAACGCGCCTCCAGCCAGTAGCCGCGCCGTCACCGCTCCTCTCGGGCCCGGGCTGGCGTCTTCGCTCACTCACCAGGCGCTGTCGCGGGTCCTCGGAAGCCCGCACCAGAAGGTCGCGGCGTCCAGCACTGCCGGGCCAGCCCCCCGAGCGCGCCGTCCCCCACTCTGCAGCGGTGGGTCCACCCCACGGGGCCCCTCCAAAATCAAGGCCGGGGATCCGGGCCGGCCGCAGGCCCACTGCAAGATGGCCGCCCTTCAGTAGCCGGACCTCCCGTCAGCCGCCGGGTTCAAGGCGACCACGGAGCCCTCTCGGCTCACAACTGCTGCCGAGGTGTCCCCAGACCTCCAGGGTTCGCGGCAGGTCGGTGGCGCTACTGGGGAAGGGGTAAGTCAGGAGAATTCGCCGAGGTCGGCCCGGAGCTCGGGACTCAGGCGACCATGCTCGTCGGCGCTTAAGCCACGCCCCCACCAGGTGGCGATCTAATGCTAAGTGTACAATCTACAGCTCATATGCCTCGAACAGAGCTTTATCCTCAACGAAAAAGAAAATTAATTTTGGAGGCACGTTGATTTGGGGGGAGGGATTAAATGAGTGTTGAATTCAACAATACTCTGACGTTGTGTACTTTAGTCAGTGGTGCCGGTTCTTGCCCTAATGTTGTGTATTGGTTCCTGCCTTAGAATGGTGTCACAGATAAAAGTGAAGATTGAGTAGGATGATTACATATGATGAGTACATGTCTCTGAGCCACGCTAGCCAATGACAATGTGATGCATCTACCCTTAAAATAAAAAATTACTTAAGAAGTCTTTAAGGTGATGTTGGTAAAGTGCCACCCATATCCTTTCTGCAGTGTGAGTTGTACCTGTGTCGTTTGTGTTTATCTGGTTAGTTAGGTTCTAAGCCCATGTGCACATGGGCATTTCGAAGTGGGGAGGTGGACGGAGAAACAGGTATGCAGATGTTAACCTAGGCATGATACATCAGGCTTCTGCTATGCCCTAAAGCCATTATTAGTGCCCATGTTGAATAGAGAGGGAGTTTCTATTGATGCCGAGTCGCTGATTCTACAGTTTCTTTTATATGCTCGAAACTCTCTGTAATTCGAAGCTCAGCAGGATTTTGCAATACATCGGGTACAGTCACACAATGTGCAGGATATGCTTTAATTGTGGATTCTTATTAGAAGCCTTGACACAAAAAAGGAGACTACCAAAAAGGTTATGGTGAAATCCAACATGATGCTGTGTGAGTTTGCAGTAGGAAATGCCTTATGGCAAGTGTCATGGGATTGTCTTGGTAAACAATATAGCTGATTAGATGTTCACACATTTCTACTCATGACATCGTTACTGCAGCTGGGTGTCACTATGATTGTCCTCCTTGCAATAGCCTTGAGGTAGCGGGGCTACTGTGAAACAGGTGAATAAATGCTTTTTTGAAGACTTACGAACACTGGATCTTCCTTATCCTTTAGACATTAGTATTTATTTTGTTCTGCTTCCATTGATGTTATTGAAAATATGAAAGGTTTCAGGAGGAGAAAGGAAAGGAACGTTTCATACAAGTGAAAAAACAGACTCTTCATCGTAAAAGAAATATTAATTTTCTTCTTTTAAAGAAGAGATGTGGGTTACTTTATGCATACAGGTTCAGAGGATTCACTTATGCATAGAAGGTGGGAGACTTCTATTCAAGGGAGGAGGGTGTCTTCCATATTTCGAGAAAGTTGAATACTTATGTGATCAGAGGGTACTTCCATAAAGGTGGGAAAGAACCAAGCACAGGTGAAGAGGGTGAGGGCTGGTAGGGTTCATATACATAAGCTGAGGGTTTTCTAAATGCAGGATAGAAACCCCTCCTTCATCCCATTGCATCACTGCAGACTGCCACAACAGACATCAGAACTTCATCTGTATTCTCTTCTCTTATAGGAAGAAAAATCAGCGATAGCCAAAGCAAAGGATTTTCTGGAGAGCAATCTGTTTTCGGCAGACGATCCTTACACAACAGCTCTTACAGCATACGCCTTGACTTTACTGCATAGTTCTTCTGGAACGGTGGCCCTGCGGAGGCTAAATAGCATGGCTATCATGCAAGGTATGTCTTAAAGAAAGCTCCCACAAGATAACCCATTGGATTCTTGTTTGATAGTCTTACCAAAGCAAAACAAAACAATGCCAGCCAAAGAAACTTTATTACATATATTATTTTGAATCTCTGGTCATGGCATTGGTTTCAAGATGTCACAAGTTATCTGCAAGGTGCACAGTCAAACTTGGATTTGTAGCTCAAATCACGTTTCATTCTGTTACTTGGTATCCAATACATTTAAAAGTAAAACTGCAAGTACCAGAGAATTAAGTGTTATAACAAAGTACAACAAGAACTGCCAGACATTAAACCGTACATGGAAACTTGGCTGTTCAATAATAAGTCACCTACATATTTTAGAACGGCACTACTAGCTTCAACCTTTTCAAATGAGATATGACATGTCAATAGCTCATCCAGTCCTGTATTTATTAATTCTCATGAAATCTGTGCTACAATATTTCTTAACTGGAAATGCATTACCACTAGTACCGAATTGTAAAGAAAAACAAGGAATGGAGTACCTATTGACATGTAACCTTGAACAACTTGAGAACTTAGAGAAACAACCCTTTGTTAGCTTGTCCCTTGACAACTTCATGTAGATAGCCCATTTGAGATGGTGATTCTAACTCCACTTTAATTCTATTTCATACACTACGTTTATTCTGTTAGATGGACATCTATATTTTAACTGAACAGTGTTCTACGTATCCAAAAGCATGGGAAGGCAAAATGACAAATATGGGGTGCTGTTCTTAAAACCAGTGCCTGCTACTAGCAGCTGTATTACGGGCACCTCTTGACTGCACTTTGCAAACATATTGCACACATGTATTGCTTGACTTTTTAAACATTTCAGATGGATTCACACACTGGAGTTTAACAGGGACAATCGCCACAGACGAGGACACTTTCATGGGATTCAATGATGGCCTCTCGCAATCAGGTACTACAGTTTCTGTCTTTTATGGATTTATTTGTATAGGGTGAGATTAATTGGTCAATAGTGTTCCAACAAACAATACAGAACGGAATTCTGAAATAAAGTTACAAAATGGCATTTTGTTACAGGTTGTTTTAGTACAGGAAGGGGGACCATCCTGTACATAAACAATCCATGGCATTTTGCTTTTTCCATGTCTGCTGCACAAGGCAGCAGACATGGAAAAAGCAAAAACGAGGAGAAATAATGCATTTCCCTGGTCTTAATTTTGGGGCTACCGCCTATGTACGTTGCCCTTGTACATAGGGGGCAGCGTCAAATTCAATGGGTGTTGTGCTAACCATAGCGTGAAATGGGGCCTTATTTACAAGGCAGCGTTGAGCCACGTTAAGTGGCTTAACTCTGCCTTGTAAATAAGGCTAAGCCCCTATTGCCACCACAACTTCACTCGAAGTGACGTTGTGATGGTGATAGGGACTTGTAGATATGCCCCATAGTTTCACAACTTAGCCGGAATTCAGCTAGCCTGGCTGATTCCTATTGGTTTGCATTGTGCACCCGATGCTGGTAGCACCACTGCACCCGGCCACCCTAGTGCCGCTGGAGGTGACCTGTTGTTGCTGCCTTGGACTTTGCCCTGTACTCACCTTAGAACCAAGACACTGTTCCCGTAAGTTGCTGGCAAGGCCTAGTAAACCGCATATAATTTTCTGCCCATAGGTTAACTTTGCAGAACTCAGAAATTGCACTGTGCCGACTTTTCCTACGTAAAAGAATTCATATTTAAAAACGTACAAACCTGAACAATTTTCTTCTGTTGCTTAAACATATATAAAGATACCTGCTATTTTTTAGGGCTCGGCTATAACGCGCTGAAAGCGCGTTCTCGCCGAGAACTATGTCGGCGTCTCAGCAGTCTGAGATGCCGAAGGGAGACAAGACCTGGCCGCGCGCAGCGTTTTTCCATAGGATAACGTTGTGCGCGCGGCCAGGTCTTGTCTCCACGGCATGCATGGCAGGCCGGATCGCGTCGCGCGCCTCTGTGGAATGCAGGGGGAGTCTGCATACCAGCGCACGGCGCTGATCAACAGGCAGGGTCAGGTTTTTCACTAGCAGTATCTAGCCAGGTCTCCTTCCCCTGTGCTGCCTGCAAAGTGCACTTGTACAGAATTTCTATTTGATACATTTGTGGTGTTGCCCTTCAGTTGTGTGCCAAGCTGATGTACTATGGTATTGACGGAAAATGTCGTCATTGTGTTGCCAAATGCCAAGGAAGACTGTGTCATGATGTACTGTAAATAGAAAGTAACTTGATTTTTCTTCGTTATTTTGCATGCGAGGCTGTCATGATTACATTGCCTAATGTCCGCTCAAGAATACACATTTGCACATTGCAGTGTTTGCATCTTACTGGTCTGCAGTTGATCATTGTGTTTGACCAAGGTCTGTACAATTCAAAGTCTATTCCTTCATTATTGTGTTTTACAGAGTATACATTCATTTTGACTCATACAAAGGCGTTTCAAAAATTAGTTCACTGCATATTTATAGTTTGATTTTTGAAGAGCTTTTGTTATAAGGGGTTGTAGAAGTGTTCAGGATTTTGGTTATTTTACTTGTGATCGCTGCATATTTTTTTAACAGTTGGATGTTTGTAAAAATGAATATTCTGCCCTTTTAGATTAATCTGTTCCTACTATGTAAGTTTTGCACACTTTGGCCTTTGTTACATCTAGCCAGGAGTAATCCCTCTTATTTATGTGAGAGTTCTGTTAATTCGGGGGGAGCGGACATAATAGGGAATACACATTTTTGAGCAACGTTTGGGAATCCTTGATGCCCCATTCCTGCATGTTTTACACGCTGTGAGCATATGTGCGCGGGCACCACGTCCGACTCACACATAGTTATTAGCATGCAGATGCTATAATATCTGGAGTTATATCTTTAGCTGGTAAGGAGCTAGAGAATACTTTTTTTGCGTATCTATACTATATGTGCTGCATTTAGTTCATATGCATTAAAGTGCTTTTTGTTTTTACAGTAAAGAACGGATGACAATCCAGTCAAAGAGGCACTGCTTTGTTTTTCAGTTGCCTAAGTGTGTACGCCTCATCACTTCCTTCATTACACACACGGACACGCACACACGGACACCACCACTGCCATGCACACACGGACACCACCACTGCCATGCACACACGGACACCACCACTGCCATGCACACACGGACACCACCACTGCCATGCACACACGGACACCACCACTGCCATGCACACACGGACACCACCACTGCCATGCACACACGGACACCACCACTGCCATGCACACACGAACACCACCACTGCCATGCACACACGGACACCACCACAGCCATGCACACACGGACACTACCACTGCCATGCACACACGGACACCACCACTGCCGTGCACACACGGACACCACAACTGCCGTGCACACACGGACACCACCACTGCCGTGCACACACGGACACCACCACTGCCGTGCACACACGGACACCACCACTGCCGTGCACACACGGACACCACCACTGCCGTGCACACACGGACACCACCACTGCCATGCACACACGGACACCACCACTGCCATGCACACATGGACACCACCACTGCCATGCACACACGGACACCACCACAGCCATGCACACACGGACACCACCACTGCCATGCACACACGGACACCACCACTGCCGTGCACACACGGACACCACCACTGCCGTGCACACACGGACACCACCACTGCCGTGCACACACGGACACCACCACTGCTGTGCACACACGGACACCACCACTGCTGTGCACACACAGACACCACCACTGCCGTGCACACACGGACACCACCACTGCCGTGCACACACGGACACCACCACTGCCATGCACACACGGACACCACCACTGCCATGCACACACGGACACCACCACTGCCATACACACACGGACACCACCACTCCCATGCACACACGGACACCACCCGTGCTTAATTTGTAAAAAAAAAAAAGTGCCAGGGCTTTCATTTGTAAAAAATTAAGTGAAAGGGCACTCGTCAGGAGGCTACTGTAGTTTGCCATACACATTAGGCGACTTTGAGCTATTGGCATTGTAAATGACAATGACTTTTATTTATGTTTTAGTTTTTAAAACATAAATAAAAGACCTTGTCATTTACAATGTCAAGACCTTAAACTCGCGTTCATTTACAATGCTAATAGCTCTAACTTTTGCAATGCCGAGACCGTTGCATTGTAAATGCTTGTTATAAACTGGTGTGGATCTCCTTTTTGAGTCGTGTGTCTCATGTGTTGACCATTGTGTGTATTTTCAGATGCATTCTACTCCTCTATGATAAGCCTAAGGCTGCTCGACCACACTATACCCTAACAGAGCACCTTGGGATTGTCACAACAACCCCCCTGTCCACTTATAAGGGAATTCCTGGACTCTTTACACCGTATTTCTCATTTTGATATATCATATAAAGAGCTCGCTTCCTATAGAAATCATTACCATGGTAATTGGCCTGGCTTTCAGGGGAGGCAGGCAGATTAGACTTAATGGACATACCCAAGATGGTGAACTGGTATTATATTAAATATATAAAACAAAATATACACAATTTTAAGTATATAATACATATATGCATTTAATTGACATGAATATTTAATATAAAAATATGTCTACCAATTTATTATAAATTTTATTAAACATTTTGACTTTTCCCCAATATTTTATTAATGGGAGACTCCACAGTCTAGAGCTCTCTCTATTGTAAAGTACGGGACATTTTAATTTTTTTCAATTAAAGTTTATAATAAATTAGTAACAATATGTGTACGTTAAATATTAATGCCAATTAATTGTGTATATTCATATTAAATGAAGGAACAAATAGAAAATGCTAAAACACTATTAACTTAATTTTGAATTAACTGTAATTAGTTTAAATATATTGAATTAAATAATATCTGAAGTTTACATTTCTATGAATATCAATTCTATGAAGGAAAATTTAAAACCTACTTTAGCTATTGAAGCTAAAGTAAAGGAAAAACATAAACAATAAACCATAAATGGGACCAAATGTCCCACACGAAACAGCTAATATTTATTTTATATATTATACGTTTCATTCAGAGGGCCCATCAAGCAATTACCTTTATTTCAGACCTAACTGGTTTAAAATTGGGACATGTTTTCTTTGGCCATGTCCAGTAAGCATTCTATCGTCCTTGCAGCTTATTTAAATGGAGGCAATATTGTATTAAAAAAATTAATGAATTTACCTTATCCTTCAAGACTGGTGAGGTGTTTTTTTCTTGTGAGATTGATTTTTGTGTAATGAAGCTGATTTGAAGTTGACGAAGTGACATGGGTGTTCAGTTGTAGAGAGAGGAAAGCAGTGCAGGCCCAATTCACAAATATCAATTAACAAAACCTGTAAGGATAACATGCCATAGGTTAAGCGAGAACATCTCAAAACACCACACAATCGGGCCAAGGTCAATGCCTCTGTACATATCTTGTCCTATTTGTCTGAAAGCCAGGGCATCCAATGATAATGTTCTGCAATTTGCGAAATGGAGCATCTGTTCATGTTAATCTATGTATAGTTCACATTATCCAACCTAGTATATTTTCTGATGTTTGACTAGTTTTGTTGCAGCTGTTACTAGACAATCAGCAGCAGTTATGGTAAAATTAATACTGTGATAGGAATGGGGAAATTACAACTGGTTGGGAAACTCTTAAGACCATTTACAGCGAAAGTCCATGGCCCGATTCACAGAACTAACTTAAGACAAAATCCTAAACTTACTACCATTTTGGTATTCACAGAAGGCACTTACTCATTTTGGTATTCACAGAAAGCACTTACTCGTTTCTGTATTTACAGAAGTTAGGAGTCCTAACTTCGGGACTCCTAAATGTCTTCTGTGAATACCGAAAGTTAGGATTTTTCTCAGTTTAGGAGTAGTAAAGTTAGGACTCCTAACTTTAGGACTCCTAAATGCCTTCTGTGAATACCGAAAGTCTGAAAGTTAGGGGTTTTCTCAGTTTAGGAGTAGTAAAGTTAGGACTCCTAACTTTAGGACTCCTAAATGCCTTCTGTGAATACCGAAAGTCTTAAAGTTAGGATTTTTCTCAGTTTAGGAGGACTACATTTTGAATTGGGGCAGAGGGAACCAAACACACTTCACAAATTGTGGATTGGAAATTTCTTTCAACCAATATTACCGTCTTGTTGCACCTACAGTTTCCCTTGCTTGGGAGAATTAGCTTCCTTTCCACCACATGCAAAAGAATGAAACAAATTATTTTGTAACAATCCTGAAAAGTGTTTTCTTGCTCTCGTTTGTCACCTCTTTAGTGGTTTCTGCAGAAGTGGAAATGACAGCCTATGCTCTGCTCACATACACACTTCTAGGGGATGTTGTTTCGGCGCTGCCTGTTGTTAAATGGCTCTCTCAGCAAAGAAACGCCCTTGGGGGCTTCTCGTCCACACAGGTAATCAAAGCAAAACATCCAACAAAGTGCCTGCTTTCTGTAATGGCATAAATGTACATGGTTTGATTAGGTGTGTACTTTATCCAAGTATCAGAAAATGTCCTGATCCCTCTATCACATAAAGTGCAAAGGTATTTTATCAAGTATAATATGCAGAACAAATACATTTTCCTGCTGAAGGAAAATGAAAAAATGGAGCCTAAAAAATGTGAAGTTTTTTTGCAAGATAGACTGAGTTCAACTCAACCCTTTGATGTACAAAAGCAATAGAGATTGTAGAATGTTCAGTTGCAGCTTACAAAACAGAAGAAGCGATAATGCTGGTGGGGGGTTTCTCTTAGTAGCAGGTGGGTTCTACATGCAGGTAGGATCAACATCTCTGCCAGTAATGTGGAGTGATCTGCAGTCTTCGTATAATCCAGGACAATGGCAGTCAAAAAATGCCTCCTCAGCACTATATGCTGTTAGATTCTACTGCTCTTCTCGCCGTCAGGTTTTAATCAGTGTGCTGGGTATAGATCTGATTAATATAGAGGAATGACTCTATGTAATGTGTAATAAATACGTGCTGGGTAAAGGGCAACATAGAAGTCATTGTGGGAGTAAGTAGCCGTTTGTAATGGACAAATTGTAATTAACTGTGGCCCGTGCTGTTTTTATAAACATGTCTTAAATCTCATATTTATTTCTAGATAAACTAAGGCCATTACCAGTGTATTGTATGTGTACATTTAGCAAAAAAAGAGAAGTGCGATCATTTCTGATTCCTGTCAGCTCCTATAATTTACATTAAGTTAATGTATTATTATCTTTTTATTCTGCGTTCCATATAAAAAATCTGCAGTTTTACTCAAATAGGTAACAGAACAATAATTTATGGTTTGACAATTCCTTTGTCATACTGTCTGAGGCAACTATTTTGCTAGTTATCATAGCAGTACCGCACTTATGTACAAATTCCGTATGATCCAAACTCAGCTAACATGTGTTTAATCAACTGGGATACGATACTAAAAATAGCAACTGGCCGGAGCACTGTTTCCTAAACATTGTTTACAAAAATATTGCCCTACTAGAGTTAATAATATATCATCTACACCCAATGAGGTGACGATTTTGTATACGATAATTAGGCACAATATTTGTTTCTGACAATATTTTTGCTAATGATTTTCTGACCTAAAATCATTCAGATAACTTAATTTCTCCAAACTAAGCTTCACAATGCCACAAAACAACGTTTAAAACATCTACAAGTTTGCTCTGTCTACTGAATTTGTTGCTGTGGTTTATCCTTTTTACTAGTCGCCACTCACCGGTTCTCTGATCACCTTGAACTGTTGCTCATTCGTGCCTGACGAGGGATCTCTATCCCTATCTGCTGATTGTATCCCGCTTCTGCTGCCAGAGCTGACGCTCGTCTTCCTTTTTGCCCCGTGGTGCGCCTCCCCTTGACTCGCTGGTGTGAGCGTGAGCTGCAATCTGCACGCTCTGCCCTTCGCTCCCAGCTGGAGTCAGTAGGGTCGAGGCCAGGGAAAAAGAACTACAGCGCGTCAAGCCCGGGGGACTGCGAGGACCAGAAATCCCAGCTGGGGTCAGCTGGTTCCTCTTCCCCCAGGCGACACGCCCACGGACACGCCTACTGACGAGGCAGGATAAAGCTTTGTGACACCCGCTTCGCGGGCGCCACTCACCGGTTCTCTGATCACCTTGAACTGTTGCTCATTCGTGCCTGACGAGGGATCTCTATCCCTATCTGCTGATTGTATCCCGCTTCTGCTGCCAGAGCTGACGCTCGTCTTCCTTTTTGCCCCGTGGTGCACCTCCCCTTGACTCGCTGGTGTGAGCGTGAGCTGCAATCTGCATGCTCTGCCCTTCGCTCCCAGCTGGAGTCAGTAGGGTCGAGGCCAGGGAAAAAGAACTACAGCGCGTCAAGCCCGGGGGACTGCGAGGACCAGAAATCCCAGCTGGGGTCAGCTGGTTCCTCTTCCCCCAGGCAACACGCCCACGGACACGCCTACTGACGAGGCAGGATAAAGCTTTGTGACACCCGCTTCGCGGGCGCCACTCACCGGTTCTCTGATCACCTTGAACTGTTGCTCATTCGTGCCTGACGAGGGATCTCTATCCCTATCTGCTGATTGTATCCCGCTTCTGCTGCCAGAGCTGACGCTCGTCTTCCTTTTTGCCCCGTGGTGCGCCTCCCCTTGACTCGCTGGTGTGAGCGTGAGCTGCAATCTGCACGCTCTGCCCTTCGCTCCCAGCTGGAGTCAGTAGGGTCGAGGCCAGGGAAAAAGAACTACAGCGCGTCAAGCCCGGGGGACTGCGAGGACCAGAAATCCCACCTGGGGTCAGCTGGTTCCTCTTCCCCCAGGCGACACGCCCACGGACACGCCTACTGACGAGGCAGGATAAAGCTTTGTGACACCCGCTTCGCGGGCGCCACTCACCGGTTCTCTGATCACCTTGAACTGTTGCTCATTCGTGCCTGACGAGGGATCTCTATCCCTATCTGCTGATTGTATCCCGCTTCTGCTGCCAGAGCTGACGCTCGTCTTCCTTTTTGCCCCGTGGTGCGCCTCCCCTTGACTCGCTGGTGTGAGCGTGAGCTGCAATCTGCACGCTCTGCCCTTCGCTCCCAGCTGGAGTCAGTAGGGTCGAGGCCAGGGAAAAAGAACTACAGCGCGTCAAGCCCGGGGGACTGCGAGGACCAGAAATCCCAGCTGGGGTCAGCTGGTTCCTCTTCCCCCAGGCGACACGCCCACGGACACGCCTACTGACGAGGCAGGATAAAGCTTTGTGACAGCCGCTTCGCGGGCGCCACTCACCGGTTCTCTGATCACCTTGAACTGTTGCTCATTCGTGCCTGACGAGGGATCTCTATCCCTATCTGCTGATTGTATCCCGCTTCTGCTGCCAGAGCTGACGCTCGTCTTCCTTTTTGCCCCGTGGTGCGCCTCCCCTTGACTCGCTGGTGTGAGCGTGAGCTGCAATCTGCACGCTCTGCCCTTCGCTCCCAGCTGGAGTCAGTAGGGTCGAGGCCAGGGAAAAAGAACTACAGCGCGTCAAGCCCGGGGGACTGCGAGGACCAGAAATCCCAGCTGGGGTCAGCTGGTTCCTCTTCCCCCAGGCGACACGCCCACGGACACGCCTACTGACGAGGCAGGATAAAGCTTTGTGACACCCGCTTCGCGGGCGCCACTCACCGGTTCTCTGATCACCTTGAACTGTTGCTCATTCGTGCCTGACGAGGGATCTCTATCCCTATCTGCTGATTGTATCCCGCTTCTGCTGCCAGAGCTGACGCTCGTCTTCCTTTTTGCCCCGTGGTGCGCCTCCCCTTGACTCGCTGGTGTGAGCGTGAGCTGCAATCTGCACGCTCTGCCCTTCGCTCCCAGCTGGAGTCAGTAGGGTCGAGGCCAGGGAAAAAGAACTACAGCGCGTCAAGCCCGGGGGACTGCGAGGACCAGAAATCCCAGCTGGGGTCAGCTGGTTCCTCTTCCCCCAGGCGACACGCCCACGGACACGCCTACTGACGAGGCAGGATAAAGCTTTGTGACACCCGCTTCGCGGGCGCCACTCACCGGTTCTCTGATCACCTTGAACTGTTGCTCATTCGTGCCTGACGAGGGATCTCTATCCCTATCTGCTGATTGTATCCCGCTTCTGCTGCCAGAGCTGACGCTCGTCTTCCTTTTTGCCCCGTGGTGCGCCTCCCCTTGACTCGCTGGTGTGAGCGTGAGCTGCAATCTGCACGCTCTGCCCTTCGCTCCCAGCTGGAGTCAGTAGGGTCGAGGCCAGGGAAAAAGAACTACAGCGCGTCAAGCCCGGGGGACTGCGAGGACCAGAAATCCCAGCTGGGGTCAGCTGGTTCCTCTTCCCCCAGGCGACACGCCCACGGACACGCCTACTGACGAGGCAGGATAAAGCTTTGTGACACCCGCTACGCGGGCGCCACTCACCGGTTCTCTGATCACCTTGAACTGTTGCTCATTCGTGCCTGACGAGGGATCTCTATCCCTATCTGCTGATTGTATCCCGCTTCTGCTGCCAGAGCTGACGCTCGTCTTCCTTTTTGCCCCGTGGTGCGCCTCCCCTTGACTCGCTGGTGTGAGCGTGAGCTGCAATCTGCACGCTCTGCCCTTCGCTCCCAGCTGGAGTCAGTAGGGTCGAGGCCAGGGAAAAAGAACTACAGCGCGTCAAGCCCGGGGGACTGCGAGGACCAGAAATCCCAGCTGGGGTCAGCTGGTTCCTCTTCCCCCAGGCGACACGCCCACGGACACGCCTACTGACGAGGCAGGATAAAGCTTTGTGACACCCGCTTCGCGGGCGCCACTCACCGGTTCTCTGATCACCTTGAACTGTTGCTCATTCGTGCCTGACGAGGGATCTCTATCCCTATCTGCTGATTGTATCCCGCTTCTGCTGCCAGAGCTGACGCTCGTCTTCCTTTTTGCCCCGTGGTGCGCCTCCCCTTGACTCGCTGGTGTGAGCGTGAGCTGCAATCTGCACGCTCTGCCCTTCGCTCCCAGCTGGAGTCAGTAGGGTCGAGGCCAGGGAAAAAGAACTACAGCGCGTCAAGCCCGGGGGACTGCGAGGACCAGAAATCCCAGCTGGGGTCAGCTGGTTCCTCTTCCCCCAGGCGACACGCCCACCGGCGTTACAACTATATATTATAACCGGGTCAACGCGTAGCGGGACGCGTGCGGGACCAAGCGCGGGGCCAAGCCCGGGCAAAGGGCGGGCCGTCTGTGGCCGTCCGGGGACGACCGAGGACGGGACGGGCCACCCCACTTATGCTTAGCCATCGAGGATCTACCAAAGTTATATCTCGAAACCAATTTGAAAATACATTTCAAGTCTTACGGATCAAATTGTTATCTCAAATCCTGAAATAAAGATTCTATAATTACATAAAATCAACTGCGATTAACATACCATCAATTACTCTTCTGATCCCAATTATGAGGGCTGTAAAAAAACTTCGCTCACGAACAATCTATATGAGGCGTATGGGGACTGAAACAGCTGTTAGAAAGTCTGCAGATAACTCACAGAAACCTGGCCAAATATCAAGTACTCCAGCTATAAACACATATTTTTCTACCCTTTCCAAGAAAAAAACAGTATCTTCATTTTCAACTGAAAACCAAAATAAGCTGGATCTTTCTATAAATAAGGAAAATTACGATTCGTTACCTCTCTTCGTCCAGAATACTGACAATCAAGGACAGACTAAATCTGAAAGTAACTTGGCAAATATTTCTCTCACTGGGGAACGCCAAAATCCGTCCCTAGATGCGGCTCAAATAACCCCTATAATACCAATAAGTAAACAGGAAAATGAGATACCTTCTGACGTGTCTATAAGTATCAATACGAAGCCAGAACAAGAAAAATCTGAAACACTATTGAGCCAAATACATCCTTTAACTAGTTCACCAGAAAAATCCCCTATCCTATACCCAAACCAGGCCAACTTCACTGATCCAATTTTTTCACATTTAACCTTTGGAAATACTACTTCTCCTCTCTCAAAGGCGCTTTTTACACTGCAGGAAATCTTGGAATCAGTACTTACTCATCTTGGTCAAATTCTTGCTAATTCCGATGACACTTTGGACGTACAAATAGGAATACTGAAATATCTGGTTGAAGAAAAAAAGAAATTATTTCAAAATAAAGACATTTCAAAAAAACTTGATTCAGTCGAAACATTAAAAGATGAAGATCTCCAAAAAAATAGAAATATGACTCCAAAACAACGAGAAGCTAGTACGCAAACGAATAACATAGCAAAAATTGTGACTAAAACAAAGGATTTAAGAAAGAAGAACAAACCTCTTATTACCTATTCTCTTAAAAAATTGTTTAAAGAAGAATCGGAAATCATTAATGGAAATAGCAATAAGCATTTTCCTATTTTTTCGTACAAAGTGTCTGACAATAACCAAGATCAGGGTATTAGGGACAACAAAGTAGAGTCATCGGGAGTCACTGCTGAACAGAAAAGTAGTCAACAAGAAAAGTCTGAAAAAAGTAATGAGAGGGAAAATGCTAGGGGGAAGAAGAAGAGAAAACCACTAAGGAGAATACAGAGAAAAAAAGGGAATAAACTGAAATTTCAAAAATCCACTCCCATAATCTTGTTGAACTCTCCAGAAATTCAAAAAACTCAGTTGGTAACACATCTGAACCCAAAAACTGAAGAATTCTGTCCAGTGGTAGAAAAAAGAACAAAAGAACGAATTACCAAGGCTACTGAGGAAGCGAAAGACATTATTTCTCAACCATGGGAAGGAATTCCATCTAAGCATATAATTATAGAAGAACTGTTTCCTACTGACAAGATGCCATTGAATCGCGGTAGAATACTGAACCTTTTACAAGAAATGCCACCTCTGATCTCTCTGACAAGCAATGAAATTGATCTAGTTCTCTTTCCGAATAAAGAAAATAACAAACTAGCACAGGTATCCTTTTTTTCGCCAGTTCTGCCTGGAATCATACTAAGGGAGAAGGAAATTCTACATAAAAATGGTTATGACGTAATTTCCGTAGTTGAACCCATACCCAATAATTTAAACAAAGGTATCCTAACTAACCGAAGAAGTGAAATTACTAACACACTCTGGGGAGAATCAGTATCAAATTCCACGAGAAAGGACTCACTAAAAATACAAGTAAAGCAAGGTGAGAGGTCAGTATGGTCCAGGGACTTAAGTCCTAGCAATAATGAGAACTCAACAAAATCTTGGGCATGGTTATCTGAAACCTTAAACAGTAAAAAATCTGTTAAACCCCAACAATATCAAGTTTAGCAAAGGTCTAACGCTACTGTCCTGGAATTTGGCTGGGAAGACTGCCAAAAAAATGAAGTATGTAACTAAAATCCTCCCAGATATTATTGGTTTACAGGAAACATGGATCACTAATCCCTTTAAACAAAAAGGATACTATGTATATGAAACCTTGGCAAAAGGATCTAGAAGGGGGCATGCCAAAGGTGGTCTAGCAATTTTATTAAAAGAAGATCACTCTTGGTTACAAGAAATAATTAATACAAATACGGATAATTTACAATGCTTAAAGGTATCTCTTAAATCTAAAATATCAGCCACTTTTGAGAAAATACTGCTCTTCAACGTCTATGCACCTCCCAGTAGCAACTGCGATCTGTTGTTCGAACGCCTAATGGAGACCATCTCTCACATTATTGAAGACCAATTTAATTTGCCATATATTATAATGGGAGACATGAATGCAAAAATGTCAAACTGCGAAATAAAGAAGTGGGCTCTCCTCTTTAAAGAGGAATCTTTGGAAACATCACTTCCTGTACTCCCAAAAGGAATGAAATCTGACAGGAGAGGTCGCGCACTATTATCATTTCTCCCTAGAATTAACGGGACAATTTTAAACGGTAACATCCATGGTGATAAACCAGCATCGTATACGAGGCAGGGTAATGGATCTCCCTCTATCCTTGATTACTTCATATGTGGGATCGGAGAAAAAGATCAAATGAGTCAACTTTCGATTACATTCAATGAGGAAAGTGATCATGCTATCTTATGTCTATCAACTGAATGGACTGCACAGTCCACCTTCCAGTATCAGCCGATATTTCATCAAACCAAACTGGAAGTAAACGCAACGAGGGGCCGAATATATTGGGGGACAGAAAATTTGGACCATGTGAGGCTACTCATCTCCCAAACTAATCTGTTGACTACTACATACTCAGTCGATCCTATAAAGAACTTTGACTGCATATTAAATAAGCTGAAATATGCATTACAAAGTAAGTTAGACCAATCAAAATCAAAGAAAAGCAAACGAAGTAGTAAACATAAAAATTCAAATAAACCAGTCGTAAAACAAATTAACAGGTTGATACGGGCCCAGTATTTGAATTTCTCAATTACAAATAAAAAGGAAATCAACAGATTAAAAAATCAAGTACGACGTGAAAAAACTAAACAGGAAAAAATGAAGCAGGACACTAATTGGATTGAAATCCAACAAGCAGTTAAACAAAACAACCAGCGCAAATATTGGGCCCTGATTGCAATAATGACCGGAACCAAGAAAAAGTTGGAAGCAACTCCTGTCACAGAAGAAGACTGGGAAATTTACCTTCAAGAACTATACGGTCTGAACAAGTCTATTAATAATGGTGAGGCTGAAGTACAAACTCTGGGAAAGAATGACATGAAAATCAACAAAACGTCGGCAGTGTCTGTCTCTACGATCATAAGAAAGGCAAGAAGTACGGGTGCGTCGGGACCCGATCAGATACCTATTAAGGCCTATCAAATTGACCACAAAGAGTGGGGACGGTTGCTCTCGCCACTATTTAACTATATAATCGATAGTGGTAAAATGCCAATCTCCTGGAAGGGGAGTATAATTATCCCGATTTATAAAAAAGGAAAAAGAAGCATTCCGGGAAATTATAGGCAAATTGCCCTCATGGATGCTGCCGGGAAGATCTTTGCTGCAGAAATATTGGATAGGCTGAAAACTTGGGCATTTTCCCTGGGTTTAATCCCTAAGTTTCAGTCTGGATTTCGTCCAAACCATGCAGTGACTGACAATGTAGCGATCTTCCAAACCATTCTGGACAAATATGTATCAGGGAAAAAGCAAACCATTTATGCAGCGTTCATAGACTACTCGACAGCCTTCGATCGAGTAGATAGACCGACCCTGTGGTCAAAACTGAGAAGAATGGGCATACCGGAACAGCTATTGCTTTTAATAGTGAATCTACACAATGATACCTGGTGCCGTGTCCAAATGGGGAGTGATAAGGGCCTATCAAGGGTAATTCGCACATCTAACGGCTTAAAACAAGGGTGCCTCTTGGCTCCAATTTTATTTTCTTTGTACTTAAGTGATTTACCATCCAAACCACAACAAGGTTTAAGTACTCCGCCAAAGATAGCCAATGAGTATATTCACTCCCTGCTGTACGCGGACGACATTGTCTTGTTCGACCTAACACCATTCGGACTTCAAAATCTCCTAGATATTTTACATCAGTACTCTAGGAAAAATTTCTTAATTCCAAACATAAATAAGACCAAAGTGGTTGCTTTCTCAATCCAGAAGAAAAGGGTGAGATACGAATGGAAGTTGGGAGGGGAGAAAGTAGAGCAGGTAAAGGAATATACTTACCTGGGCAGAATCTTCTCACAAAACGCGAGTAACAACAGTCAAATTGATCATCTAAAAAGGAAATGTGACCTACATGCTGGGGCTTTGTCCCGCCTATATTCTGCTACTGGACATAGGCACTTTTCTGCACTAATTCAAGTTTATCGAGCCAAGATTCCGCCGGTCATATCTTATGCTTCGGAATACATCCCCATTAATCAATGGTCATATATGAACTTAACTGAAGGTAAAATACTAAAAAAGTTATTGAAAATCTCCACATCGACTCCAGTACAGGCGTTGAGACTGGAATGCAACATCACGAGTGCCTATGCTACAGCTGTAGCTAGTATCATAAGGTGGGCCTATAACCTTCTCCACTCTAAAGAAGGCACTCTACGAAGTTTATTAAAAGTTGAGACATTTAACACCGGTTCTACCAATCTCACATTTTCAAAAAACATGCGAGAGGCTTTTCAGCTTGCTAAAGTAAGTGTGGAAATTCTGTCTACATGGTCTCCAGCCCAACTCAAACTATTTTTTAAAAACTTCACCCCTAAATTGAGTTATGACATTGACCACTTACATTGTGCTAATTTATCTTTGTATAAGACCTATGTGGACTCCCATGAATACAAGCAATACCTGCCCTACCTAGACTATACCCTCATACACGGTGCAAGGCGCGCAATTATGATGCTGCGCCTGGGAATACTTCCTGTACTAACTTTTATTTCTTCCTGGAGATCAGACAAGACAGCTTTATGTACCTTTTGTCAAGGGGGCAATCAGAATCTGGAACACCTTCTTTTTATATGTCCTAACACAGAAATTGTGAAGGCAAGATTACTATGTCTTACGCCCATTTATCGATCATGTAGGATCGTAAACTCAAAGGACTTTTTATTAATTTGCAAAAACCCCCCAAATGAATATGTTTGTTATAGAATTTTTAAGTTTTTGAAAATTTCACTGAAAATGTACTAAATGAGAATGTATAAAGCATATATTTTATTTTGTGGTCCTCAAAAGAGTACCGTTACAAATAAACTTTTTTGACTTTTGACTTACTAGTCGCCTTATAAATTTTATATATATATATATATATATATATATATATATATATATATATATATATATATATTATATATATATATATATATATATATATATATATATATATATATATAAAATTTATAAGGCGACTAGTAAGTCAAAAGTCAAAAAAGTTTATTTGTAACGGTACTCTTTTGAGGACCACAAAATAAAATATATGCTTTATACATTCTCATTTAGTACATTTTCAGTGAAATTTTCAAAAACTTAAAAATTCTATAACAAACATATTCATTTGGGGGGTTTTTGCAAATTAATAAAAAGTCCTTTGAGTTTACGATCCTACATGATCGATAAATTCTTTTTTTCAGTTAGATTAGGTTACTTGGCTTTAATACTTTAGAGAAGTAATCTGTTCAAGTCTTTAACCCTCATTGTGTATCTGTTCTGAACTATCTGATTGACGCTTAGCAGAAACAAAACTATCTTTCTTGTTATAGGATGTCTGTGCAGATAATGTTCTTCTCCCTCTAGTAAACCTTCATAGGTAATGTTTTTATCCTTGCCCTAGGACACTTGTGTAGCATTACAAGCGCTATCAGAGTATGCTATACTTTCATATTTTGGAGGAGTGAACCTTACAGTCTCTTTAGCGTCAACTAATCTGGATTATCAGGAGACATTTGAGCTAAACAAGCACAATAAAAAGATTCTCCAGTCTGCTGTGGTAAGTTTCCTCTGTACAGCCTATTGTACATATTATAGATACAATTCTTTAAAGATGATTAAGTATTGTTATTATGAACATTTATGGATAAGTCGCTCAATATAATTAAATTGTCTCTAAGTGCCCAACAGAAACTCATGTATACCTTTGCAGAAATCATGGTTAAGGTCCTTGTTACGCGTACGGCAGTCCACACGTCCGCAGGGCGTGCAGTGACGGTCTGACCACTGCCAAACTGCTGGTTCGCCTGCAGTATTAAGATTGGGGCAGTTGGACCACTACAGGATCGCAGCGTCCCCTGGGGAGCCAGGATCCCGCACCGGTTGTGTAACGGTCAGGAGCAGGAATATGCTGGTGGTGCCCTTGCGGCACCACCAACCATATTCTGAGTTACCCTTTGACCGCTCCTAGGGTTGCATGACGGGGAGCACAAGTTGTCCAGCCTGTAATTGCCCCCCTGTTCCTGCACGGTTTGGCACGCCTGCCACACCGTCGAGGAACATGCTGCAGGCACTGACACGATAGCGGGCCGCTTGTTAGGCTCTCCTATGAGACTGCATGTTAGACTCTCCTATTAGTCTACCACAGCCAGGCCTGATCAGGATTAAACTTCTGATCAGGGAGGCGGGTGTCCCAAAGCTTTGGGGGACCTCCAGCAGACGGCGCGGTTGCGGCGCCACTGAGGGAACCCCAAAGTTGTAATAAGGCCCTAAATCTAATTTACAATAATTCCGGACATTGGTTATGACTATTGGCATTGGTTGCAAATGTATGAATTGAGAGTGTTCACTTAATGCACTGCAGTTATCTATCAGCAGTTGACAGAGCTCCATGAAATAAATATTCAGCCCATACTCAAAAAGCACAACACTACAGTACATTACATCAGGGTGTTTGACAGAAAAAGTAGAACATGTAATGTAAAATGTAAGAACAGAGAAAAGCCTGACTGTTAGTAAATGATTGAAGGTGGCTGAGTGAAGCTCCCCTGATGACCTATTTCTGATGTTTACCAGACAGAAAGTTCTCTTCAAACTTGCGTACCAGAAATTTATCAAATCGTGATGCTCACTGTAGGCAAGGAAATGGTCTCAAACTTGAAAATCAAAAACAGCTTTTGTGAGAAAAGAAGGATGAGTTGCTTTTTAATAAGGCTTTGCTCACCTTCCTGGCAGATTTAACGTTACTAAAAAACAAACTTCCACGAAAGGTGCTCTAAATCTGCCTAGAGTATTGGCTCAAAGGAAGGACCTATCGGTTTAGAGAGCACTGCATTCAATTCCCAAGTAAGAGAAGGCCTATTATCTGGAGGAAACATTGCCCTGAAACACCTCCAGGAAATCCTTAATTACTGGAATTGTGAAAAAGATGCCTAAAAATGACACTTATGGTAAGCAGTGGTAGCAGTCAAATAAACTCTAATAGAAAATGACTTTAAATAGGATCTTGCAAATCAAGAAGATAAGATAGTAACCACCTTATTCTTTGGACTTTCTGCTTGCAACTGCACCATTAGCACAACTTCTTACACTTCAGTGCATGTTAAGACTTCATGGAAGGACACTTCACCACTCTCAGACTGGCCATGCAGTCATCAGATACATTCCAAGTGTCTCTACTACAAGACCTCAAGAGCTAGTACATCAAGCTGAGCGGCGGAAGACTGGGATAAAAACGAGTTACTCACCTGTAACTTCAGTTATCCAGTACTAGCAGACCGTCCCGACGTTGTCCGGGAGCAATTAGGCTTCAGGGCCCCCGCCCGCCCCAACGTTGTCCGTGGGTCCCCCGGAGCCTTCCTCCATATATTGAAGTATTATACCTCTATGTTTACTTTGTACGCTTTTGTAACCTGCACACGTCACTTTTTCCTCCTGTAATGCAGTATTATACCTCTATGTTTACTTTGTACACTTTTGTAACCTGCACACGTAACTTTTTCCTCCTGTAATGCACCGTTTGTCTCACTTTTGTAATGCTCCTTTTGCTTCCTCTTGCTCACGATGTACGCTTTTGTAACCTGCACACATAACTTTTTCCTCCAGTAACGCACCGTTTGGCTCACTATTGTAATGCTCCTTTTGCTTCCTCTTGCTCAGGATTGTCATTTTTGCTTCACGTCGCGACCAGCGCTTCTTCCAAGGGACTACTTTTTTTTCGGTAAATTTTTTAAATAACGTATATTTATTAAGCTTATATAGCCTATGTCCATCTGCACACCCTGACGATTACAACGATGTATCGGGTGTGTGGATTGGCGCTGTGGTTCCCGAGTTTACCCGCCACAAAGGTTCAAAGTTCTTCCTTTATAATAGTAGTATAGATTGGTATCTTTCATAGATTCACATGCTTGAACCATTCCCCGTCATTGAAGTGGGAGTCCAGGGTACCATAGTAAAGCAGTATGTAGTTGTATAATAGGCTAAAATGGCAATTAAAGGTTAGCTTAGTAGTGTATCTATGTCCTGTTTTAAGAAAAGAACCAAACTGTAACTGTGATAAATCAGGCTACAGCACTCTCTAGAACCTTCCGAACAAAGAATGTTTTCTTTGAACCCAGGAGTGTTTGGTACCAAATTACTCAAAATAAATTGACACTAATGCCAGTGTGAGATTTATTGTAACATGTACTCAGAGGGCACCTTAGAGGTGCCCCCTGAAAATCTACTGACCCTGGGATGGGCACTTACTGGCTTTAGGCAGCCTGCCACACATGGACATGTTTCTGGACCCCTGGGAGAACAGCCTCTGCTCTCTGGGACCAGAAACAATGCACATCCTGTACAGAGGTGTCACACCTCCTCCCCCGGGATAGGCCGCCTTTGTAATGTGACCCCCAGCCTCTGCTGCTAGCAGCAGAAAGCAGCCCCCAGTTTACACCCCTACTTTGGGCAGGAAAAACGGCAGGAAAACTCAGAAAGGCTAGGAGGTGTGCCCACCTTTGCCAGCTCCATCCCTCAGATGGAGGAGGCGAAGTTAAGCACACTTTTCAGCCCCCTCCATCTTGAAGATGATGGGACTCCTCCAATCAGGGCTACGTCTATGCCCACAGGAGGGTGGCATAATAGTGGGTGTAGTGAACCCGAGCTAAGGTGCCCATTGGCCCTACCAACTACTCCCCTTAAACTACCCCCTAAATTTAGCATTTAGGTGGCTCCTCCGACCTGAACTCAGATTTCTGCAGTCTACGAAGAAGAAGGACGAAGAAGACGCTGCCTGAAGACGACTGCTGACTCGGCCCCAGCCTGTCTCCAGCTTTAAAGAGTCTGCAAAGAGGACTACGCCTGTCCTGTGGCCAGCGGCTTCCAGAACCCTAAGGAAGACTGCCTTCTCTTCAACAAAGACATATCTACCGAGGACATCCGCCCTGTCCACAAGAATCAAACTACAAGGACTCTGGATCCAGCTGGAATCACAACTCCTGGCCACTCTGCACCTGACGCCCATGGCTCGGATCTGAGTCGCTCACCTGTCCATTGAAGTCTCCCCAGCAGTCCCGACCTCAAGTGCAGTGTATGTTGACCCCTCCTGGACACCGCGAAGATGCCTGCAGCCTTAATCCAGTGGCACCCCCTGACTGCGACCAGCTTTGGTAAGAGGACTCTGACGTCGAAAGGCACACCTGCACCTGAAGCCCCTGCGCCTTGTTGAGCAGAATCGACGGTGCCCCTAAGACCCCTAACATCTCTACTTACCTCTGCTGTCATTGGTCTTCCTCCTGCAACCTCTGGTGCGACTCCTGCAGTCTGTTTGTCGAAAGCAGAATCCTCATTGAGAAGCATTGGGTGCCCAGTGCTGAATTTACACCCTGCACTGACCGCCCCTGTGCCGTGCTTGACCCAATCCCCACAACTTGCCCCCTACAACCAATTTACTTGCCTCCAAGCAGTGTGGCTTCGAGCACCCCCAATCTCCACTGAAATGCATTGGGCCAAACTCTGATTGTGACCTCTGCACCCAGCCGCCTCTGTACCGCTAGTGGTGCAGTTTTGGTACTTACCTGCCCCCTGCTGATTTTTGGTCCCGAAGACTGGAACTGCAGAACAAGTTACCTACCTTCGGTAACGTCTTATCTGATAGAGACATGATCTAGCTGCAGATTCCTTACCTATGAACTTCCCAGGTGTCAGACTGGAACTGGAAGATTTTTCTTTAGCAGTACCCCTACAAACCGATTGGTTGGGTCATCGACGTCATTGTGACGTTTGCGTCGTCAATATAGGTGCCACCTCAGCACGAGAAACAACTTTTACAACGCAGTCATTAAATCGCACTACCATTACAATGCAGTCATTACATCGCAACATCCTTTACAAGGCATGTCACTACAACGCAGCCATTACATTGCATGTCACTAAAACGCATGACACTACAACGCATGTCACTACAACACTTACCTTAAATGCAATGTAATGGTATGCGTTGGAAAGGTATAATGCGATGTAATGGAATGCGTTGTAAATGTAATTTTAAGAAATTTGTTGTAATGGCATGCAATGTAAATGTATGCGTTGTAAAGGATGTTGCGATGTAAAAACTGCATTGTAAAGGTAACATTGTAAATGTATGCGTTGTAACGTCATACATTCCCTCGGCACACAGACATCAGTACTTTTCACAAATGTCCACGCCAGTTGCACTGAGCCATAAAGTTCACTGACAGTGGTGTGTTTTAGACAACTAGGGCCCAGAAGGGGAACAGCTCTGAAATTAAGAACTGATCTGCAATGCGGGGAGGATGGGTGGGTAAGGAATCTGCAGCTAGATCATGTCTCTAGCAGATAAGTCGTTACCGATTGTAAGTAACTTGTCCATCTGACAGAGACATCTAGCCACATATTCCTTACCAGTGAACAGATTCCCAACCAATGCCACCCCCAGAGGAAGGACTGAGAACAAGTTTACACAAGAAAGTCCTGTAGGACCGAACAGTCAAAGAGGCACTCCCTACGGACCTGATTGTTCAGACAATAATGCTTAACAAACATGTGCAGGTATGCTCACGTAGCCACCTGGCAGATGTCAAGAATCTAAACACCACTCTAGAGAGCCGTCTGGTGTAGGGCCAACATCCGAAATTTTTCCTTGCGGATGAACTTGTTCAAGATTCGTCGGTCTAGAATAGGTTTGTATTCTCTTGTCGGGCCTCTTTGTTCGACTAGGAAGTAACAAGAGTAAATCCCTTGTCCTTGCTGCTGTTTTGGACCCTTCTCTATGGCGTTTATTTGTAGAATGCTGTCCACCTTCTCTATGGCGTTTTTTTGTAGAATGCTGTCCACCTCTTTCTGCAAAAGTAGAATGAAATGTGACACTTCCTCTTACCAGAGTGGCTAACGGGCACAAAGGAAGCCTCTGCTCATTGCTTGGCTGGCTGCTTAGCAGCTGATGACTGCTGCCTGTTGTTTCCTCTCCCCCTACCAGGTCGTCATTGCTGGAACTGAGACCTCTGCTGTTGCTGATTTTGAGATGACCATTGAGGGGTTTGAACCCTCTGTTGGGAGGAAGCGCTTCCTGAATTCTTTCCTCTTCTCTAAACCAACGGCCTTCACAGTATCCAATTCTGTCTTCATCTTGGCCATCTCATCATACGCGTGATAACCGAACAGCGAAGACCCATTACACGGAAGGTTGACAATTCTCCGTTGGGCATCTGGCTTCAGGCCCGTGAGACAGAGCCAAGCCAAGCGTCTGGATCAGATACTGTGTGAATATCCGTGGGCGGCCAGATCAGACGAGTCTGCAGCCGCACTTATCACCTGGTTCGCCACCAAGTCCCCCTCATGTAGTATCTCCTGAAAGTCCTGTTGGTCTTCTTTCAGGAGTTTTTCTATGAACCTGGCGAGAGAGTCCCAGAGAGACCTATCACACCTCCCTAAAAGAGCTGAAGCGCTGGCCACTTTCATCACAGAGGCCGAGGTATTACACATCCTCTTATCCAGACAGTCCATATTCTTGCTATCTTTCTCGGGAGGGACTGACGAGGAAGCTGCAGTCGAGTGTGCCTTTCTGGCCACCGCCACAACAACTGAGTCAGGAGGAGGGTCTGAGCGTAGGAAAAGTGGGTCTTGAGTCGGTGCCTTGTATTTCTTGGCAATACGAGATGGTACAGATCCCACTGTGGCAGGGGTTAAGAAAGTCTGCATGGCAGGCTCAATGAGGCCTGGGACTAAAGGCAGCAGAGGCCTGGATGGTGATCGATGGTGTAGAGCTTCGAATATAACAGATGTGGAGACTGTCGGGCCGACATACTGATGTTGAGCTTTTTGGACCCTCTGCAGGGAACGTCATTGAAGTTCCGATGTCGTCAATCAGAGAAACTCTGGATGGCGGTGTTGCAGACAGAGTTGAGGAATAGTTCCTGATAGAAGATCTGATGGATGTTGACCACATCGGAGATCTTCGCCTCCTCCTCTTGGGGGAGGAAGTGTGATGCGAGCAAGATTGCTCCAGTGATTTTGTGTGGCGGGAGGATGGGGACCTTGACCTCCTTGGGGTTCTTCTTGGAGAGACCCTCTATTTTGTCGTTAGAGGACTTCTGGGTTCTCTTGACGGAGAGTAGGTTCAAGAATAATCCGAATCAGGATTTCTCTAACCGGCACACCCTGTTACAGAATGTCCAGTACTTTCCAGCCATCTTGGCGAAAGATTAAAAGGATGAAACTTTTTTGGCGGAACCGGAGAGCCCTCCTGTGAAATCTGGACGATGTTAAGGCCCTGTGATGATGAAAGTTTCCTCGACATTGAACGTTGTGACCTCGACGTCGACCTTGTACACTCTGCAACCGCCTCAGAGACATCGATCGGTGCCTGGACAACACTGTCTGCACCGTCTTCGGCGTCGACTTTCTTGCCAGCGAGATGCTGGAGGATTCTTGTCTCCTTAATCTCAGCGTTGACGTCGAATGCCTTCGCGGGCGAACCGGAGATTCCAATATCGATCGCCTCAAGTGAGCACCTCGACTGCGACGGAGATCTCAACGTCAACAGTTGGTTAGCTCTCTGCACGGTCTTCGCCGGTGAACCCCCTGACGCCGTCATCCTAGAAGGTGGCAGAGTGTTCCTCGCCGTCGACAGATGCTTCGACATCGACGGGTGCCTGGCAGGTCTCTCAGGACCAGCATACTTCGAGCCAAGAAGTATGTCTCGACGTCGACTTACTTTTGTGCAACGGAGAATGTCGTTGTCTTGACGGCGATTTGTCGCTCGACGCTAAAGAGTGTCTCGGTTGCTTCTTCGACGGCGATCTCGACGCGGACGGTGAGCAGTCAGAGATCTGATTCTTTCTGGACTCTGGAGCGGTAGATCTTAGCCGTTTTTGTTGTTCCTTAAGAGAAGAAGGGCCTTGGCCGCTGCCAAGGCAACTTTTAAGATGTCTTTTACCTCGCCCCAGCAAGGCATGGAGCCTAATCCTCTCTCTGTCCCGAAGAGTCCGTTTGGAAAACTGCTGACAATAATTACAAGTATCAGGCTTGTGTGAAGATGGCAAACACACGATGCACACCGAGTGTGGGTCAGATTTAGCCATCTTTTTTCCACAAGATGGACATTTGTGGAATAATGCTGGCATTCTGACCAAAAAAAGAATGTAAAAATGTCAGAAAAGATAAATAAATATCAACCAGCAGTCAAAAATATAGAATGAGAGAAAAAAACAATTTCTGACTAAAGATAATCAAAAACTGTCGAGCTCAAGCTCGAAGATCCTCACAGAAGGAACCGGAAAAAAAACTGACCTAACTGTCACCTGTGGTGCATTATGGGAGCAGAGGGGCTCCTGGAGGTCTTCATGGTACGGGGTCCAAGTTCTTGGAAGCCTTAAAGGCAAGGTAACACTTTTTTACTTTATTATGATGTTTATTCATCTATGCAGCTTATGGGCCAACTACCTGCTATAACCTACTTTTCTTTTCAGAAAATAAAGGTTTTCTTGTATAACACTATTTCAGTGTATGTCCTCTATTACGGAGTTATGTGTGAGATAATTTTTTGTACAAGAAAAACCTATGTAATTTTGGCATGTTGTGGAATTGTGTTAGGCTGCATATTTATGTGTTTATATACATGTATATATGTATGTTGTGGGAGTGCTAGGCTCTTGGTTCCCCAACATACACATATATATATGTATATTTCTATATGCTCCAGGATCCCGTTCATGGGCGGGAATTATTCAGTGCTTATGACTATTGAAGAGTATCCCCTGGAAGAGACCAAAAGACACCCTGTTTAGAAAGAGACACTGGGGCATATTTACAAAAGAATGACAGAGTGAAGACAAGATAGAGAACGCCACGATCCGCCATTCTGAAAACAAAGGGATGCACCATATTTACAACATTATGTTGCACTGCATTTTCCCTAGCACTGGTGCTGAACTCAGCTGCCTATTGCCAACGTAGGCACCCTTGCACTATAGTGCAAGAGTGCCTGCATTGAAGGAATGATTGTTTATGTGCAGAAAGGTGTCCCATCCTGCACATAAACAATCTAGAATGACGATTTGTGTGCTGCACTGTGAAGCACATATAAAGGTTGCAAATCATCATTTTGTCAATGATTGTTTATGCGCATAAAGGGACACCTTCCTGCACATAAACAATCATTCATGGGCGTTCTGTTGTTTCTATGTGTGCTGCACAATGCAGCACACATAGAAATGGCACCAAAAAAACGAGGAGAAATAAAGCATTTCTCCATGTTAAGACCAGGTTTTTCCTGATCTTAATTTTGGGGCTGCCTCAAATTTATGCCATCCTTGTAAATAGGGGGCAGCATCAAAATCAATGGTTGTTGTGGTGAAACGCCCACCGCAACACTCATTGCCCACCCCTTTCATGCTAAGTATAGCGTGAAAGGGTGCCTTATTTACTAGGCGGTGTTAAGCTACGTTAAGTGGCTTAACGCTGCCTTGTAAATGTGGGGAAACCCCTATCAGCCCAGGAACGTCGATAAAAGTGACTTTCCTGTGGTGATAGAGGCTTGTAAATATGCCCCCAAGTTTTGTAGCCAAAACACAATATGGAATCAAAAAAAGGTATCCATCATAGTCTCTAGCAGTCCAGGATCAAGCAGAACCTTAGGATGAGCTTGTTCTTTTATTTGGATTGTCTCAAAAATAATTGAGGTACTGACCTCTGGCATTGTGGTTTGTACATTACACTTTCTCGCAGCTCGGTTTAAAAGCTCATGGAAAGCCACCAGATTGTCAATATAGATGAAATAGATTCCACAGATCCTTATGAGAGGCTATTAATAGGCTGACAAAACTCAGAACCCAACACACTCTATTTTAGAACAAACTCTAACAACAGGAGAGGGTAGAAGACTAATCGCTGCATCATATAAAGTGCTAATAGCCGACACTAATGTGGATATGACTTCTTTTAAAGACAAATATTCGAAAGAGCTGGGCAGGAAGGTGGGAACATTAACTGGACACTAGTGATGTTCTATGATCTAAAATGCACAGACATGCCAGTTTGAAACTTCTGCAGTTAAATGTCTTCCATTAAACTAATCTGACCCCTCATAGATTATGCAAAATAATAATGTCCAAATGCACACTGCCCCAGGTGTGGGTGGAATCGGGCAGATTTACTGTACATGCTGTAGACTTTCGGGTTGAAATTACCAAAGTCCTGGAAGAAACCAGTGGGGGAAGGAACCTGCATAAAGCTGAGACCTGCCTACTGGGGCTCATGCCCAGAGCTTGGAAAGTAAGAAATGTATGCCAATTTATAGATTTGACATTATAGACTGCCAATGATCCTTGATAATACAGTGAAAAGAATTAACCATCCCCTTTCCAGCAGCGATTCAGAGGTGGGCAAATTATGGATCAGAGGGTTGATTTAAATGGAAAGGATGAAGACCTGGATTACACTCTTAACTAAATTAAAGCAACACAGTGACAGAGGGGCACTTGGAGAGGCTGAACAAAAACGACCCACCTAACAACTGAACCTGCTGCAATGAGTTTCTCAGTGGGGATTTGAGGCTAGTGGACTTCCCCAAGCCTCGTCCCATTCCCCCGTCTCTGGTATGCCACCTCCCTTCTACCACCTCACCCCCCCCTTTGACTCTGCAATGTTTAAGAGACATCTGTATCAAGCTTGACTTAATGTCCAGCTGTGATGTCATATATTTGGAAACAAATATAAAAAAGAAAGGTAAACAGATTAGGCCCCCGGTTAGTTGGAGGAATTTTGTTACTAACTTTAGATTTTATGTTATGGATCACATCAACCCTATTGTTTGGTAAATGTCAAAGACTATCAGGAATACAATTGCAAAGCTTGGAAGTAGGCAATTCGTTCTCTACTTGTGAATTCGTCCCTGAAAATTTACTCCACACTCGTACTGAAACTAACAACATCAAGATCACGGGATTGGACAATGCTGTTTAAGAATACTTGTTTTGTGGCCAATGCTGCAATGTGTTTATACAGGTACACTTTTGGATGCCACCGTTAAGAATTGTAAATGTTGAGGAGGAGCTTGGCGGGCATCAGTGATGGCCGCGTGAGCACAGCGCTCTCCGGACCCCCGCCACTCCCGGCATGATATCCTGACCATATCCTGATTCTTTGCGAGGATTTGTGTAGAGGACACTGGGCTGATCTTCCTGGGATTTTTGGAATTTGATTTGGACCCGGGACGCCGAAGATACGACGGCTTGAACTTTCGGGGTCCGCCCTTGAGGTGCGCCCGGGACTGGGTGCGGCGTTGTGGCCGTCTTGGAGTTGAACAACAGCGGCAGGGGGATTGGACTTGTGGGTCCCCCTCTTAAGTTTCGGTTTCGATTCTGCCTCTGACTGAGACATCTGGCAGAAGAGTCCGGCCTTTGCTGGGTCCGGCGCACGAGACGGCTGTCGGGCCTTTGGCTTGCTTATTCTCCTTCCAGGCTAGTTCACTCCTAGTGGTGCCCTCGTCGCTGCCTTTTGGTCCCGACGCCCTACTTTCCTGCGGCCATTTCCATTGGGTCGAGTGAGTCTCCTGGTGACGCGGCCTCCGACATGGCGGGCAGGGGGGACCGAGAGACCCGAAAGACCAAGACGCCCCTGCGTGGGGGCCCGGTCCAGTCTAACGTTATGGACCGTTACACCCATACGAAGGGGTCCCCTGGAGCCGCCCTGCCTGGTCCAAGTGCGGTTGACCACATCGTGGACGCGTCAACGGAGCCGTCCTTGCAGGACATCATGGGCGCCATTTCTGGCATGCAGGAAACAATAGGCCAACAGTATGAAGCTCTGGCCCACAAAATCGACACCGTGGCCATTGAAGTGAACTTGATTCGGGCCGACCTATCTAAAACCAATGAGAAGGTGAAGTCATTGGATCTCAAGTCATCCAGCCTCACGGCAGACGTCTCGGAGATACAGACGGAGATTGGCAATCTCCGTAGGGTGAACGATTTCATGACCCGGCGCTTGGAGGACTTTGAGACCAGGGCACGTCGCTGTAATGTGCGTGTGGTTGGCGTTCCGGAGAATCCAGACCCGCACTCTGTTGATCTCCTGGTCGAGGACCTGATCCAGAACTACCTCTCTCCGTCTGGGTTGAGTAAATTTTTCGCAGTGGAACGTGCCCATCGTGTTCCAGGAGGCCAGGGTAAGCCGGGCGCCCCGCCGAGGCCTATTGTTGCAAAACTCTTCCACTATAGAGATCGGGACGCTATCCTGCAGGCATCGCGCGTGAAGGGCCCGGTGGCCTTTGAGAATGCCACGGTGAACTTTTACCCGGACTTTTCTCAACAGGTTCAGAAACAGCGTATGGGTTTCCGTGGAGTCAAGAAGCGCCTCCGAGACATGGGATTGCGATATGCTATGCTTTTTCCGACCAGGCTGCGAGTTGAGTACAATGACCGAACCTTTTTCTTTGATCGGCCTGATTCAGTGAATGACTGGTTGGACTCTCTGCCGGACCGACCTCCTGTGACTGAGCCCGCCGACCACCCGGGTGGTGCTGAGGGTGGTGCAGAGAGCTGAACTATTTGTCTATGCCCGGGTCTTCGTGTAGAGTAACTTCTTCTGGGATTTTATGCCTAAGTGCCTCTACTGTCTGTGTGTTCTCCTCGTTAGTTGTCTTGATCGGGGTGGCGGGTGGGTCAGGGCCTTTCCTCCTCCGGGGTCTTTTTGTAGAATGGGGGTTCTTGGGCGACAGGCACACTGCATGTTGGGGTGGCTTTTTAGCTTCTTGCAGGGTTGCAGGGTGGGGGGTGTTTCCTTGATCGTTGGGGGGTGGGTGGAAGGGATGTTTGATGTTTGTCTTTTGTTTTATCAAGGCGATTCTATCTTGCTAATGATGTTTTTGATGTCATGCTCATTGAGGGGGGGTTTCGGCGTTGCTGTGTGGGATGGGGGGTAGCGGGTTGAGGTTTATTTCGTGGAATGTCAATGGTCTGGGGGATCGTATTAAGCGAGGTGTGGTGTTGCGATGTCTACGACGTTTGTCTCCAGATGTTGTTTTTCTGCAGGAGACTCATTTGGTGGGCAATACATGTCGCCGCACATTCGGGGTTTACCACGGGTTCCGGGGGGGTGGGTATCCTTGTTCGGGCTTCCCTCCCCCTGGCTATTGATGATGTGATCCTTGATGATCGGGGGCGTTACGCCGTCCTCGTGGGATGCTATGAGGGTCGGACCCTTTCCTTGTTTGCCGTCTATGTGCCCCCCGGTCTACAGACCTCTACTTTCTCCGATTTGGGCCGGGTGTTGTTGAACCTCCCTGATAGTACTCTTTTTATAGCGGGGGACTTTAATTCAGTGTTTTCCGGTCTACACGATCGTCACCCCCCTAGGGATACTCCTTCGGCCCAACAGTGGCTGGGTGGGTTTCTGGATACGTTTGGCTTGGTGGATTGTTGGAGGCTTATGCATCCTACTCAGCTTCAATACACTTTTCATTCTGGGGCCCATGGGAGTTTGTCTAGACTGGATTATTTCCTGATGCCTGCGGCGCAGTCGCCGGCGGTTCGCGAGATTAGACACCTCCCCCGGGGCATCTCTGATCATTCACCGCTCTGGCTTTGTTTTGAGGTGGGGGTGGAGGCGGCGGGCCGTGTGGCTCCTATTAACCCATGGTACCTCACCTCCCCCGAGACCCGCGGTCCCTTGATTAAGTCTTTGGACAATTATTTCCTAGACAACAAGGGGTCCGTCTCATCGGCGGTATCCCTGTGGGAGGCCTTTAAGACAGTGATTCGCGGGCAGGCCCTTTCCCTTATTGCTGAATCTACAAAGGCGAGGAATCGGGAGGTGGTGGACCTTGAGAGGGAGATTGCAGAGATAGAGGCTGACCTGGAGTCGAATGTCACACCTGGTAAACTCCACGCCCTGGGTCTGAAACAATTTGCCTATAGGTCTTTGGTTACAGATGCGGCTAAATTGATGTTTCGGGAGCAACAGGGTCGTTTGTATGATGTGGGGGACAAAGCGGGTAAATTGCTGGCATGGCTGGATAAGAAGGAGAGGGCGAATCGTGTGGTGCCTGTGATTCAGACTTTGAATGGTGTGAGAGTGACTGACCCGGTTGGAATAGTTGAATGTTTTGCGGACTATTTTCGTGTGGTTTATTCCCCTGTGTCTGCACGGGATGTTGATGACTCTCGTCTTTTATTGCGTGATATAGCTCTGCCCAGTGTTTCCGATTTAGACCGAGTTTCTTTGGAGTCCCCTTTCACTACGGACGAGATAGCGACGGCTATTCGCTCACTCCGTTCGGGCAAAGCTTTGGGCCCGAATGGATTGCCTATTGAATTGTACAAGCTAAGTCCTGATAAGCTGGCGCCCTATCTTCGCACTATGTTTTTGGAATCCCGGGAGCGGGGTATTCTCCCATATGATCAGCGTCTGGCTACGATTGTTGTTATTCCCAAAGAAGGTAAACCTCGGGACCTTTGTTCGTCTTATAGGCCCATTTCCCTGTTGAATGTTGAACCCAAGGTTCTGGCTAAGCTTCTGGCTACCCGCCTCTTGACGGTCATTGGTGGCTTGGTTCATCCGGATCAATCCGGATTTATCCCGCATCGCAACACGGCTCTTAACCTACGTCGTCTCCACGGAGTTGTTGCGAGGGCGGGGCTTCTGACGAAGCCGGCCATTTTGGCTTCGTTGGACGCATCGATGGCCTTTGATACGGTGGAGTGGCCCTATCTTTGGGCAGCTCTTGAGAAATTTGGTTTCGGACCTGAGTTTATTGGTTGGGTGAAGTTGTTATACGCCGAACCCTTGGCGCAGGTGGTGGTAAATGGTCGGGTTTCTGTCCCCTTCTGCCTTGGTAGAGGCACCCGTCAGGGATGCCCCTTGTCTCCGTTGCTTTTCGCGCTCGCCCTGGAACCGTTAGCTGCGTGGCTTCGATGGGAACCTTCACTCAAAGGGATCCGTTGGTCACCGGATTTTGAAGACCGCGTCTCGCTTTACGCGGATGACATTCTTCTGTATCTTACTTCCCCGCGTAAATCTTTAAATGTATTATTTGACGTTCTTACTTCGTTTGGTGCTAACTCAGGTCTGGTTATTAATTGGGCTAAGTCTTGTGTGTATGTTCTTTCAGGTGTGTTGCCCCCCTTGCCAGACAGATTTCCTATCCAGGTTGTCCATTCTGGCTTCAAGTATTTGGGGATCTTTATTTCACTGGACTCTTCGCTCCGGTTCGAGCGTAATCTCCTCCCCCCGCTTCTTAGACTGCGGCTGGACGTGGCCCGCTGGCGTAAGCTACCCCTGTCTCCTCTGGGCAGGGCTGCTCTTTTTAAAATGATGTCTTTGCCACGATTCCTATACGCACTTCAAAACTCTTTTGACGACGTTCCCGCTACCTATTTCCGAGAGATCGAGAGTCTTCAAAGACAACTGATCTGGGACGGGCGTCCATGTATTGCCCTGGCAAAACTTACCATCCCTTGGTACGACGGGGGCATGGCGCTCCCCGATATCAAGAGATATTATTGGGCCACCCAGCTGTCTGCCATTAACCACGCAATGTATTCCCCGGGTCGCGATCCGGCCTTTGAGATGGATAAACTCCAGCTGCCGGGAGGGGATTTTAATAGAGCGCTTTATTCCAGATCGGCCGGGCGCCATCTTACGGGCCCGTCCAGGATCGCAGTCAATGTGTGGCGCGCCGCGAATGTGAGTTTGGGATGGGAGAATCGACTGACAATGGCGACTCCGCTTTATGCTTCCGAACGTTTGGGAGGTCTCTGGTCCTCTAAGGGCTTTGACCGCTGGGATATGATTGGGATATGTAAAGTGGGTGATGTCTGTGTGAAGGGTGGAGTGAAGTCTTTCCAGGCCCTTAAGGCCGAGTATGACTTGAGTGACAGAGAGTTTTTTCGGTATCTGCAGGTCCGGCATGCCCTGGCCTCAGTTCTGACTCCTGATGTGCCACTGCCCGAGTCCTCCCCCCTTGAGGACCGCATTCTGGATGGACACTTGCCCGATAGCACTATCTCCCTGATTTACAAAAAACTGATTAATAATCGCGCTGACTTACTGGTCCGACTTAGGGAGGTTTGGGTCGGGGACGGGTTGGACTTAGATGACGAGGATTGGCAGTCGGCACTCTCTTCTCCGAAAGAGGTCGCCATCCCAGCCCGTCTTCGCTTGGTTCAACTTAAGATCCTCCACCGGGTGTATGTAACTGGCCCGCGTCTGGTAGCAATGGGTTTTTCCCCGGATGGTTTATGCAAACGTGGTTGTGGGATGAGTGCTACATTTCTGCATATTCTTTGGGAGTGCCCAGTGGTGGCAGCCTATTGGACTGATGTGCTTGCGGTGATGACTGCTGTGACTGGTATTGCCCTGCGGCCTGAGGCCCGACGATGCCTGTTGAATGTGTGGGAACCCACCGACTGTTCTGTGGCTCAGACCCGATGGGCGACCTTGGGATACATGGTCGCGAAACGGGACATTGCGCAACTCTGGGGCGCTTCCAGACCTCCCGAGGTCTCGGTGTGGGAAGATAACATGGACTGGTCCATGTTTCGAGAGAAGACCGTATATGTGGCTTGGGGCAGACCCAGGGCGTGGACGAAGATTTGGAGTCAGTGGAACGAATATCGTGGTGACATCTGTACCCCTCCCTTGGTTGACACTCCCGATGTTACCCTATCTCCCTAGGCTGGTGTTCCCGAAATTTTCATATTGTTCTAAGATTTTCCTGTCCTCCCCGCTGTCCACCCCCCCGGCCTTGCCGAGTCCCATTGACTGTGCTTTCGTCTTCCTGATTAGTGGCTTTCCCCTCCGCCTTCTGGGCTGACTTTGATTATTGTGCATTCGCCTTGTTTAGAGTTAGTTGTTTCTATGTTTTGAAAAAACAAAAAAAATTTATGTCCTGTCCTATGGTTTGAGCAATACTTGATATCTGATTTGTGCCTGGCCACGGAAGTGTTCGTTTGCTTCTTATGTTGTGCGTGGCTATTAGCGGCCAGCCCGTGTGGTTGTAGGCCCATCTTTGTACTTTTTATTTTAATTGCTCAATAAAAGTTTTTATAAAAAAAAAAAAAGAATTGTAAATGTTTATAGAATTATTAATTGAAAATCAATAGATACTAATTGAAAAAAGGAATAATGGTGAGAGATCTTCCAGTCACAAAATGACCCACCCAAGTCTTAATCCTTATGGTGAACACCTGTGTAATCTCCAACTTCTTGGGCTGTGAGGGTGGTGTATGGGTATGCTGTGGCTTCCTGGAGATGGCGAATGGAAAGTATAGGAGCTCCAGGCCTCGTACCCTTTAGGCCGATACATATCCTGCTGACAAACCATCATCCTGGCATCGGACAATGCTATATCGCACCACGTTCTCATTTGCTGGCCCGACAGGCATCTGAAGTGATTTAAAGGTGCATCACTGGGCTAACAAGTGAGGTACTGGGCTCCAGTCTTGCAGTCTGGCTCTGGCAGGTGCCAAAATTATGCTGTTCCACACCTGGGGCACACATGCTGAAGTCCAGTTTCCCCTTCCCCCCCAACCTCAGATTGCAGGAGTTGATGGCTGACAAGGCACATCCTTGTTGAGACAGCCACTTGTGGTTGAAGTTTGCTGCCGTGTGAACATGCTTGTCTGGGTGGATCCACTAGGGGGCTATCTTGACATGAGGGGAGCACAGAGGACCGTTCCCCCACCTGATACATCTCTGGGCTTGCGATGCATTCACTCGGAGGCCTCACACCTTCTTGAAGAGTTTTGTTGATTGGTTCTTTAGTCCATAGATGAACTGGAACTTCTAAAGACAACTGAGGAGGCTATTGACCAGAGTGGCTGCCAGTTATATTTGTTGCTGTCTGGGTATACTGAGGAAATGGTTCTGGCAGGTAGTGGCAAGAGAGGACACGTCTTTGTTTCTACAGGTGAGTTGTGCTGGGGAAAGAGACTGTTTTTCCTCCATAACTTGTTTAGGAGGCTGAGCTCACAGAACCATTGCACATGCACATCTCTTCGTACTACCATTGTTATGAGCTGATATGGCTGCACTGCCAACTGCTTGAACTAATAACAGCACATACGATCATCAAGCAGCAATGAGTCGCAGTTGGCTCAAAGGTTTCTGGAGTAGTCCATTATATATTATCTGACTCGCTACCGTTTCACAGGCTGTGAGAGGCTGACCTGGTATATGATGTCCACTAATGTAAGTGGACACCTTGCACCTATACAGACAACCCTTATGGTGATTTAAGAGGTCTTAGACAACCATAGAAAGCTATCCAAGTGGTAGCTGTGGAAAGCAGCCTTCAGGCTTAGTCCAGAAGGAGTGTAAAGCAGCTTGTTTTACCAGAATGTAATCTTATAGTATAGATTAAGTCAAAAGAACCACATCAAGTATTTATAAAAATATTATTTATTATAGAATACTCTATAGTATGTTCAAATATCTCCAACATGGAGATAAACACAATGCACACAATACTTCAGTTAGAAACATAGTAAATAGCACGAAATACACAGTGGACCCCAGGGGGGACCAAATCTATACATTAAGAAAGTGGTATAAGTACCACGACTCAGTTCAAGACAGTGTCGAGAGGACGTAGAGTTGCAGGGGACCCACAGTCCCACCCAAGGTGAGTATATAGGGGCCCCACAGAAAGCGTGTGCAGTTTGGGAACACGAACGCATGCGCCGTATAAGTCTATGTGCAAGTCGCGGTTGGATTTTTTAAAGATTAAGGACCCTACCCATGGACCCTGAGGAAACCCCTTAGAAGACATAAAGTTGGAGAGCCACCCCACCCGTGGATACCCTAGTACCCATGTTACCTACACCAGGGACGCCGGGTGCATAGGGGTGAAGTGGTGTCAGAAACCGCCGCAAACCCAATGGAGAACTTCAGGAAAGTGCAGCTGCTGGAAGAGGAGAAAGTGTCAATGGGAATCAAAACATGGATCTTGAAGAAGAGTACCTGAAAGCAGAGGAGACAGAGTCTATGTCATTCAGGTGTGACCAGGAGAGATGATGATGACCTTGACTCTGCAGCTGCGAGGACCAGGCGACACTGAGGAAGACCAGGACCCGGATACGAGCTGTCCCACGAAGGATGTTGAGTGCTGAGGGGTCAGTGTCCAGCAGGAGCACCAACAAGCCTTTGCAAATTCAGCCCATGCAGGAAGTCAAGAAGGTGCAAGGTTGGGACCAGCAAGGTCCAAGGGACTCACCACAAGCAGGGAAGTCAGGGCAGGACCCAAGCAATCAGGGGAGCCCAAGGAAAGCAAAGGTGACCCTCAAATGGACCCACAGGCCGGAGGCAATGGAGTCGCGAGAGGACCTTGAGCAGCTCACCAAAGGTAGCAGGACACGGTGCCCACGAGGCAGTGTGGCTGAAGGTCTTGGTGGAAGAAGTTGCCAGAAGTTGGGGCTACATGCAGCCCAATACACTTGTTGCAAAGTTGCCAACAAGCACTTGCAAAAGAACGTGGTGCACAGGGGTTTGATTATTGCAGCCCCCACGAGGGATACTGGCCTCAAACTCGGTGAGAGGACAGCTCAGGCCTCAAGGAACGTAGAAAACCACCACCTGTGGGGGCAGAGCTTGCCGAAACACAAGATGGCCGGGTGAACGTTGAGCTCCGTGAGCCATCAGAACTATTCATCATATATCCTCACACCCGATGCTACAAATTGATATCTTGTGGGTGGAGTGCACCGCTAGTCTCAGGCTGCCATCCAGTGTGAAGTTGGTTAGCAGAGCCCAGACATTTGGGGAAATTGACGGGCATGGCACACACTGCCGTCGTGTGCCCCTCCCTTTACAGCTTGCCGGACGTCTGACATCTTGCCTCGCGGCACCGGAGCCCTACACTGCACCGCTCCGAGGTGCCTCTGAACCCGGGCTCTGCCGAACTTGCGCCGCCATACATGCGAGCCGCTGGAGGTGTGGCACGCTACTGCTGCAAATTGCCACCGTTACAGAGAGCTCGTGAGGCCGCGGTCACCCCCGGAGGTATCAGAGTCGCTCCACCGCCTGGGCGAGTGCCGAGGCGGCCCATCATGGAGCGGTGTGCCTGTGCTCCCCTCAGCGCCATCCTTGTTGGCGACCCTACAAGAGTGAGTAAAGCACTGCATGCTGTTGCCCTGGAGGTGGGTTTCTGCCCTGTGCTGCGAGATCGCTTGCTGTGATCTCGGCCCTTGGCCCTGAGAGACTCTGCCAGTAGTGTAGCTGCCTGGGGATCGCTTTCACTGATCCACATTACTGTTAAGCCTACTGGGACCTCCGGTGTTGGGGGCGAGTGTTGGCGGCCCCACGCAGGCAGGGCTTTCGTTCTTCAGCTGTCCTGGGTGGTTCTGGGAGCTAATCCTGGATGAATCCTGCCATTAGTTGAAGTCCTGGTTTCACACGGCCGACCACCCAGCAAGACGCTGATCCTGTGTGATTTGGGCATCGTCATGATGCTTGTCAGCCTCTACATACCTCTGGTACAGAGCGCCTGGTAGCTACTGCAGGTACTTCCTGGTTGGCGGTCCCCTGTGTGCTCGGGGGTGCTCTTGTGAGTCGGAGTCTGGCTGGGGACAGTCGGTGAGGGATAGCCTGAGATCGCGCCTGACACGACGCTTGGGAGATCACTGCGGGAAGCACAGCGGTGCTATTCACCACGGATCTGGGTGCGCGATTGCATCGTGGGTGGACGGGTCTCTTCCTGCGCCAATATGGGTACAGTGGATAAGACCCAAACAAAACTGCTGTTTGATCAACGGAAGACCAGAACCAGGGGAACAGAGGGGGCCCGTTCTTCGATTGACATGACCGAACGGCTTGTGATGGAGGTGGAAGAAGCGCAGTCGAAGTCCGACACAGTCCAAAAACAAATGGCTAAAGACAGGGGTGAGGATCTGGAGGCCAGGTCCAGGAGGAGCAACATTCGAATTACGGGCCTACCAGAGTCCACCTCGATAGGCAACTTGGAACAGTTGATGGAGAAACTCCTCATTGCACTGCTGGGGCGTGAAATCTTTTCGGAGATGTTTGTGGTGGAGTGCCCACAGCTCATTCGGCCCGAGGCCTCCTCCTGGAGCCCCTCTTCGCACGTTAATTGCTAAACTACTGAATACAGGGACAGAGACGCAACACTAAAGCAAGCTAGAGAAAAAGGTGTACTGACATACGAGGGCTCCACAATATCCCCGTTAACCGGACTTCACTATGAAGGTCAATGAAGCCAGACGTCAATTTGCTCCCCTGAAGCGGCACCTCAGAGAGCAGCACATGGATTATGCTATGCTGTATCCGGCCAGGCTTAGAGTTATGATGAACGGCAAAGTTAGCATTTTCACGGACCCAAATCTATACAGAAAGCGCTTAAAGACTTTTCTAAATCGGAGGAACGGAGTTTGGACGCAAAAAATCTCGACGAGGCATCAAATGAGGCGTCTGGAGGCGTCCTGGATGAACAAAACTGGAGAGGTCTCGACTCAATGCTGTTTCTTATCTTTGTTGTCCCGATCGTTCAGTGCGTTCATCCCCTTCCCCGGGAGGCCCTTGATGTCACACTCCACTGAGGAATGTATGACGTTACAACGCATACATTTACAATACATGCCTTTACAACGCAGTTTTTACATCGCAACATCTTTAAAACGCATTCTTTTACATAGCATGCCATTGCATCTCATTTTCAGAAACTACCTTTACAACGCATTCCATTACATCGCATTATACCTTTACAACGCATATCATTACATTGCATTTAAGGTAAGTGTTGGATAGTATAGGGGTAATAATTACTATTCTAACCCCAGTGAGTGCAACAGTAGGGTAAGTGTTGGATAGTGCAGGGGTAAAAATTACTATTCTAACTCCAGTGAGTGCAACAGTAGGGTAAGTGTCAGATAGTGTAAGGGTACTATGCGTTGTAATGGTATGCGTTGTAATGACTTGCGATGTAATGCCTGCGTTGTAGTGACATGCATTGTAATGACATACGTTGTAGTGACATGCAATGTAATGGATGCGTTGTAATGGCATGAAATGTAAAGAATGTTGCGATGTAATGGCTGCTATGTAAAGGTAGTGCGATGTAATGACTGCGTTGTAAAGGTTGTTTCCCTCCACTGAGCATTGTACGCTGCATGGCTCTGTGAAGATCGCCATAGAGTCACTGAGTATCCTGGACTTCTGCAAGTATTGTTGTTGATAATGTGACTGTGGTCTGAGGGAAGGTTACTGTATTGGCTTGAACATGCTTACCACTTCATGGGGGATCGCAAGGGGTTCATGTATAGTTGAAAGATTGTTTTCTCCACCAGCAACGTGAAATAATGTTAGAATTGTTGGCTCCGGACATGCCTTACTTGCTCCGATAGCATAACGCACTGAGTGTTTTCTTTTCAAGTACTGGTAGTGGTGTTTTGGTAACATCCGCTTCCGAGTGTAACTCACTTTATGGCTTATTGCCATGTTCATTCTAGGATAATGGGTGGTGGGTGGGGGGGCTTCGCCTGTGCTGAGTTGTGGTTTGCATGGCGTAGGTGGGGGGCGGTAACATTGTTATGGGTAGTTTTTTTCGTGTGTTTTTGTCACAGCGCTGATACGGTACCAGACAATTTTGACTAAAGAGTTCTGTAGTAACAGGCCCCTCTGGGGTGACTATGGGGGTGGCCATCTGAGGGATACCACAGTGAAACTGTTTCCTCCCATGACTACTAAGTGATAGGTTACAATTGCTGACCCGGAATGTAAGAGGGTTGAATGACTATCGGAAAACCAGGAAAGTGGTTGCATACCTTGACAGGCATAATATAGATATTGCCCTACTAGTAGAGACCCACCTTCCCTTAGACAACCCAATAATAACGTGCAGGAAATTACAGGGTACGTGCCATGCAGCGGGATTTCTACGCACGCACGAGGGGTCATTACCTGGTTACACCCTAGAACTGGTCTCTCCCTTGAATGCCTTCACACGGATGCAGAGGGTACATTTGCGATTACTAAATGCAAGGGGAAAGGCATGGAGTTCATCGTTATAAACGCTTACAGCCCTAATTTTGATCACCCACATTTTTATCGAGCACTTCTCGAGGTAGCATGTCAGTTACCCCCTCTACCGAAAGTGTGGGGAGGTGACGTCAACTGTGTTTTAAACCCTGCTCTAGACCGTTTGGGGGCCCTGTTAGGCGTCAATCACTAGTTGCTAGGGCAATTGTAGATGCGATAATTGAGCTGGGCATGGTGGACGTTTGGCGCTCGCAGCTTAGGAACGAGGGAGGATACACACACTACTCTGCCCTGCACATTTTAGACACTAGAATAGATTATTGGTTTCTGGCTGATTCGATGGGTCATGCAATTTGCGGCTGTGAAGTCTTCCGCCGCTCATACTCCTACCATTCACCAATCCTATTGGTCCTGGAGTGCCCAGAAAAACGCCCTGCCCCTTTTACATGGAGATTTCCTCTATATGCTCTCCTGGATGAAGTTTTCAAGGCTGATATGTCCGAAGCCATTGACGTCTTTTTTTATATTAATATAGGCTCAGTTTCGCACTTCGCAACTGTTTGGGAAACCTTTAGGGTTCATATTAAAGGGATAGCAATAGCTAAACACTCAGGAGTCCTGTGCTTTATTAGAGGGTGTCTTGCTTCACTAGAAATAAAACTTGCAGATTTGGAACGTGAAGCCCTCGAGGGAGGCAGCGACCGGTGAACGGACAAACTCAGGGCCACATTGGAGGAGTATCATGAGGAAGCCAACAGGGAGGTCAAATTCTTGGGGAAATATGCCCTAGGGAGAACATACGGGAGAGAGATCGCCCCAGTGCTTTATTGACAACCATAATGAAGGGTAGGCGGAAGGCACTAGGTCCCATAGAGATCAGTTCAGCCTCGGGTGGGATGACTAACGTTATAAACGTTGTTGCCAATCTTTTTAAGAGCTATTACTCAGAGCTATATAGCACTTGATCACAAAGTCACGACACTGCCATGCTGGATTACATAGAACACGTTAACCACTTCCGCGATCATGACAAGCTGAGCTCGTCATGAGCGACGATGCTCGCACGCTGATGACGAGCTGAGCTCGTCATGTAACTGTGGAAAAGTAAATTTTGCCATGTTCTGTGTCCCTACGCTTCATCCATCATATGTTATGTGTGCATGATCAATATGCATATGTTATTCCCCATTTCTGATTAAAGACGCAATTACAGTTGTGTCCACCTCTAGTATGTTAGTTTCCAGTCCTCGTGAATACTACGAATATCAGGCCTATGTAAGTAATGTTGCCACGTTTCTCAGTGTGCACGTTATTCAATTATAAAGTCCCCGTTTCCAGGCCTCAAAAGGGCCCGGACCACAGATTCAGCTCCTGTCTCCTGAAAGCCTCGCTGAGGAGCGATACAGCCCCCACCTGTATCCTCGACCCTTCACTTACTTCCTGCCTTGCAGTGCCCGGTGCACCCCGGCTCTGCCTCTGAGTCTGCCAAAAGTATGTTATAGTTCCTGCTATCAGTTCAGTCCTCCTCCTCTGCATTCCTAAGCTACTGAACTGCATCAATAGTTTCCGTCATTGTCTAGCCTTCTCGTCTCCACGTTAGAGAAATACTGTATTTTATGGTCATTTAATATTCTTCACGCACTACATGTAGAATAATGCATGGTCCAGTCTTAGAATCAAGTTAGCTTTTCCCCTCATGACTTCTAGTTTATATCAACATGTTCCCTAAACATTAGATACCAGATAGGGTTTAGGTACATGTCGCTCCGACCCTCCAGACTCTAGTCTCCGCTCCTAGCACAGAGTTCGTAGCCCCCAGCTTCTCCTAGTAACACGTCATTGCTAGTTTTCGCGCACCATTAGGTTAGAGGTCCCGGCTCCTTAGGTAGCCCCCTCCAATGTTTCCGCCCATTCATGACATATTCTGTTACGTTTTGCATCACATGTCTAAGTAAACTCCCAGTTACACCTCTTATTACTGTTATCTCTCGCGACTGCTACGCGTCACGCCTTCTACTCCACCCACTGTTACGCCTACTGCAATGTACTGCTATGTGTTTGCGCTATGTATATAAGTCAATGTTTTGTTATTAAATATTAGCGCGCTCATCCCAGACCTAGCCCCAGCAGCTGCTGGGCCTCTTTTCCCTTGCTGGGCCTCAGTTGTCCTGTTCCCATGCAGGTTGTCCTGATCCTGTCCTTATGCTGTAATAAACCTGCAGAAACTCCTACTACCTCGAATCTTGACTCTTATTTTATTGAGCTATCTGTTATGCTATAAGTCTAGTCAAAAATAGGGTATTATTTATTTATTTACCACATAATGGCGCCCGAATAGGGACTTGCCCTTTCCCCACGCGTCGGTGAAGCCACGCCGACCCCCTGACCCTCTGCAGTCGTGACGGAACCATACTGGCCAAGTGCAGATATTTCTGCTTCAAGTATCCCTCAGGCCCACGGAGGAGACGGAGGAGGCGGTCCAGCATCCGAACGAGACGGTGGAGGAACGCGGCGAGTCCCGACCAGAGCCCAAGCCGAGAGTCCAAGGTCCGAGGTATCCGGAGGCCCACCCGTAACTGAAGTCCGAAGTCCGAAGTCCGTCGGAGTCCAGTCCAGTCCGAGGCCTTCCGTTCCGTGCTGCCCGGTGAGTACCATTGCTGGGGTAGTGTCTAGACAGGGTCAGTCTAAATTGACTCCTGGTCCGTGGGTTGGTGGTACCCAAGCCCACAAACGAAGTGTTCACCTAGGTGGATACGGGTCTTGATGCGTTCCTTTATGGGACCGGTATGTTCCGTACTGTTACAGCAGTGCATCCAGTAACTCTAGTCTGTTCCGTTCTCGAGAATTCTGTTCTGTTTCTGTTTTCAGTATTTTCAGGTAGTATTCTGTTCGAACTGTTATGTTATGATATTGTTTAATGTATTTCCAATGTCGTGGTATGCCTGAATTGTTTTCCCAATTGTTATTGTTTTTCGTGTATTGTATTGTGTTCCGATTCAAGTTTAGAATGCCGCTCTTTTCCAAGTTACGTCAGTTAAAAACTAGAAAGGGTCTGCTGGAAGCAGCAGTTCCTGTTCCGCCTAGGGACAGTCCAGGTCACTTTATGTATCAGAAACATGGCATAAGCGCCATATTGTATCTAGATTTATGGGTAGAGTATACCAAACAGTTAGAAGAAAAGTATAGATGGCCCGTATCGGGTACATGGGATGCCGAATGTATCATGCGAGTAGAAGAAGCATTATGGAAAAAGAAAGCCAGACAGTCACAGAAAGATGCCATCGAGTTATGGCGTAAGGAAGCGCATAGAAGAACGGAAAAGGAAGTCAGAAAGTCAGAGTTAAGTAGAGAATCCCAAGAACGAGCCCAAGAAAGAGAATTAATCAAGATAGGTGAACAAGTTAAAGCCGAACAGTCAGACAGACAGAGGCATGCCCTTATTAAGGGTATGTATCCTCTTCTTGCCGAAGGAGTGCCAAAAGCGACCCCAGAGGCATCCAGTAATTTCCCGCCACCATTAGTTCCGACCAAGCTACGTCACAAACCGACCGCAGCTGATATTTTTATTTCGTCCTATTTGGATGACACAGTTCCAGAATATGCAAATCCAGTTCGCGCTCCACCTGTCCCTGTAAATCAGGCACTTCCCGTTCCTCCAGACACCGGAGTACCTGTTACGGTACCCCCGGGTCAGCCAGCCATACAAGTTCAGCCCACGTTACAATTACCGACCCTGCAAGCACAAAGAATGTCAGTCGACGATTCTAGTCTAGGGGCCGCAGGAGGAGGTCCTCCTCAAACCCCGCCGCCTCACAAGCGTTTGTCAGCACTCGAATTACATGCTCAAGCATCACAGCGTACTCCAAAAAGTAATAAGTCAGTTACAGAAATCAGACAAGCCCTTGCCGAATGCGTCTATGACACAGTCCCAGGCGAGTATAATATGGTTTTATATTCCGTACGTGTAAGAAGGGTGACCGAGTATCTAGTCACCTTACCAAATATGAAAGAAGATCTAGACAGAATATATCGTTTCATCCGTACAGGGGATGATCCAGAAAGTATTGGCGAGATTATGTCTCAAAGGAAAGCCGAGATTCAGCTCATGATATTAAAGTTCCTGATCAATTGTTTAATAAGAGAACAAGATTACCCGTCTAAAGATCCCGCCGAAATGAGAATCCTGACAAGGTGGAGTGATAATATAGCCGAGGGTAAGCACAAGACCATTAGTGCCATGGAAAGTATGTACAAGAAAATTCGTAAAGAAGTAATAAGGTTACACGAACAGCGTAAAGCAGCACAAGTAAGCGAGAAAGAAAGTGTCTCTGATCCTGAAGAGGAAGACGAGAATCCCGCCAGAATAGCGTATGTAGGAAAATCCAGATTTCCAGATCGCCATTTACGTCCAGAACCTAAGTCTATTTTTCATCATCCAGCACCAGAACGAGGCTCTCTAGAACAAGTATTTCAAGCTACCGATCACATTCTGAAATCACGAGTCGGATATAGCGAATTAAGTACCATGCACGAACAAGAACTAGCCCGATCAGCAGTCCGATGGATTACTGATTCTACCACTTTTCCAGACGAAATAGTGGCACAAATGTTTCTGAAACTGCCCCCAGCCGAGCAACGACTGGTGGGTATGTATATGATCCAGCACCTCATTACCCTGTATGAGGGTCAACATTCTGATCCAGGCCCGTTACATGATATCCTGAACGAGTTACTCCAGTACAGATGGAGAGGTCTAGGTACCGATTTAATTAGTGTCATTCTAGAACAGCGCCACAAGTATAGAACGTTCCTGAACCCGCATTTTGTTCATGTCTCACCCCCAGAAAGTAAACCATTCTACATAGACAGACAGAATCCGCTACGAGAAGTCCACCCAGTCCAAGGGGCGGGTGGCGTAATGCAACGAGTGTTTGTATACACTCCGATATCAAAGATGGAACTTCTTGAAATGAAGAAATTAATTCCCAGTCATGACAAAGATCCAGCGGGGTTCCATAGAGAATTAAAAGACATGCTCCGTATGGGAGAATACACTTACCCAGATATCATTAAAATGTTAAAGGTCCTGCTACCCGCAGGGGTGTATGAAAAGTTAAAGGAAAAAGAATGGGAGGTGGGAGAGAAAAAGATCGATTGGACAGCTCTAGAAGCTGAAGACAAGGCACGAGTACCAGGTACCGGTCTTGGAGATAAATGTAAAGAATTACCAGAATTATTGATTCAAGTTTTACCCAGATTATTGACAACTAGGAAAGAAGACTGGGATGCAATCTCAGCCTGTAAACAGAAACAAGATGAGGATATTAGTGATTTTTATTCTAGATTTGAGAAATGTTTCAGTATCAACAGTGGTCTCAAGACAAGTAGTGAGTCATACCCTCATCTTTTCGTTACCAAATTAGTCGAGAATTCAAGTCCACAAATTAAAAACCGAGTTTTGAAAGTCGAAAGCACCTGGCAAGCAAATACTCCGTCCCAGATGCTCCAGATGCTTCAGTATCACCAGAATAGAATTAGAGAAGAGCAAGAACACGAAAGAAAACGTATGAAAGACACGAAAATGAAAGTGCTAGTTGCACAGTCTATTCCTCAAGACAGTCAGAAGAGAGGTCCGAATCAAGCCAGTCATCCTGCGGCTCCCGTTAAAGGGAACTGCAATTATTGTAAACAGCCAGGTCATTTTATAAACGAGTGTGCAGTTCTGAAACACAACATAGCTACTGGTAAGACTAAAGAAAGACCACGTCCGCCGAGACAAGAACAAGTTTCACAGACTCCTCAGTCACAGAATGCACTACAGACAGTTACAGTACCGCAGCCTATTGCTGCAACACAGCACGTTACATCGCAGATGTACCAGTATGCACAGTCCGAGTATCCAGAGTACCAGTCATATTCATGAAACAGCCTAGAGAGGGAGGTAGGCTTGCCTCTCATCGAGATACCTGTAGACCAAGAAGGTCCCTATGTTCATAGTCAAGTATTAGGGAAAGACAGAAAGTTTTTGATCGATACAGGGGCAAGTAGGACCACAATTAGTCATGCCGAAGTTCCAGGGGCTCCGCTCTCAGGCTCAAGAAATGTTTCCCTTGGATTTTCAGGAAAACCCATAGTTAATGAAATATCTAAGCCAGTTACTCTAGAAGTAGGTCCATTGTCCCGTACTACTGATCTGTTACTTACTAAGTCATGTCCAGAAAATCTATTAGGCATTAAGACGTTGAAAGAGTTAGGTGCAGTTATTTGCTGTTCCCCAGAGGGAATACGTCTGTTCCTACGTGACTTCAAGGGTCACTATGTATTACGAGATTTTGATTCAAGATTGTCTAATGTTCCGCAGCATTTATGGGCGCAAGGTCCAACTGATGTAGGTTACATGCAAATCACACCCTATCGTGTGACTCTCAAACCAGGTGTAGTGTTACCACGAATCAGGCAGTACAGATTGCCACCTGAGGCTGTAGCAGCCTTATCCAAAATTATTGACGAGCTCATGGCTCAAGGAGTAGTTGTAGAAACTGACTCCAATGTGTGTAATTCTCCGATCATTCCAGTCATGAAACGTACTGATCCAAATGCACCCCCAGTATATCGATTAGTGATTGATTTACGAGAGCTTAATAAATGTATTATTCCTCAGTACCCAGTTGTTCCAGATATTTCTTCCCTGTTAACAGCCATTGATTCCGAAGCCATGTTTTTCACTGTTATTGACCTCAAGAATGCATTTTTTAGTGTTCCAATTCATCCAGACAGCCAGTTTCTTTTCGGATTTTGTTTAAATGGAAGGAGCTATATGTTTACACGCGCTCCTCAAGGTTTCACAGAAAGCCCTAGTATTTACAGTCAAGCACTCAAGAGACAACTAGACAACATTCACATGCCAACTGACACTGCCCTGCTCCAGTATGTCGATGATCTACTGATCACAGCCCGTTCTGAACGTGACTGCGAACGAGCATCACTTACAGTTCTGTATTTCCTTGCCGAGATGGGACACAAGGTGTCACCTTCGAAGCTTCAATTCTGTGTCCAGCAAGTGGTATACTTAGGACACTTGCTGTCCAAGAGGGGTAGGCAGTTGACACCCGACCGTATCCAGTTAATAGCGAGTCTTCCCCAGCCCAGAACCCAGAAGGAGGTACGTGCTTTTATCGGCCTTACTTCTTATTGTAGACAATGGATTCCCCAGTATGCATTCCTAGCCAAGCCACTGATACAGTTAACGACACAGGAGGCAGCCGTATCGACTGTCCTCCCTTGGACATCTGACCATACACTTAGTTTTAACGAGTTAAAGAAAGCCCTATGTCAAGCTCCAGTTCTAGCTACACCGAACTACAGTAAGCCTTTTGCACTTTTCGTTACAGAACGCGAAGGTACAGCATTATCTGTTCTCACACAAGATCAAGCAGGTCAATACAAGCCCTGTGCTTATTTTTCGAGCACATTAGATCCAGTCGCCCAGGCGTTGCCTGCGTGCCTCAAGTCAGTTGCAGCCACAGCACTAGCTATCAGACAAAGTGATTCTATAGTTTTAGGACATTCCCTGACAGTACAAGTCCCACATTCAGTAGAAGTTCTTTTAAACCGAACACAAACTCAGCACTTGACAATTGCACGTTTAACAGGTTATGAATTGACACTGTTCCAGCCACACATAGAAATTAGACGCTGCAACGTCCTGAATCCTGCTACACTGTTACCATCAGTTAATTCAAATCCAGACACACATGATTGTGTGGAAGTAGTTAACATTACGACAAAGCCAAGACAAGACCTGACAGATATTCCATTACCAGATCCTGACCTGACACTTTATGTGGATGGTTCATGTATGAGAACTAGTACAGGAGAACTAGTCGCCGCGTATGCAGTGACTACTGACACTGAAGTTATTGAAACACACCGTATTGATACCCTGTCCGCTCAAGCAGCAGAGCTAGTCGCTCTGACACAAGCCTGTATACATGCCAAAAACCTGAAGGTTAATGTTTACACAGATTCACGTTACGCATTCGGAGTTGTACACGACTTCGGAGTGCTCTGGCAGGAGAGAGGTTTTATGACTTCTCATGGAACCAAGATTCAGCATGGTCTCCTTATTCAAGCCCTGTTAGATGCCATACATTTACCGACATCTATTGCTATCATGAAGTGCAAAGCACATACGAAAGTCACTGACATTATTTCCCAAGGTAATGATTTAGCAGACCGCACAGCCAAGCTTACAGCACAGACTCCAGACATTCCAGTTAATCAGACACATATTCCAGATCTGACTACATGCATGACAGTTAAGGACCCTACTCAAGATGTCATAGATATCCAGTTACATGCTACTCCCGATGAAATCAAGAAATGGTCTGTACAAGGAGGGGTCCAGACAGATCAAGGATGGTTAACGAAGGGTAGAGCCACATGGTTTCTCCCCGATTCTATGGTTCAAGTCATTATCAATACCGCACATAGTCCAGCACATTTAGGAGAAAAAGCTATGTTAGACAGTATCCAGAACATTTGGTTCAACAAGCATTTACGAGCTGCAGCCAAGCAGAAAGTCCGTACCTGTATGATATGTTGTCAGTTTAATCCAGGTAAAAGTGTCCCGGTGGAACAAGGTGGTTTCCAGCCCCCTGACCACCCTTTTGAGGTCCTCCAGATGGATTATATTCAAATGGAGCGATGTCGAGGTTTCAAGTATGTCCTTGTAGTAGTATGCGCTTTGTCCAGGTGGACAGAAGCATATCCAGTCCCAGATTACACAGCCGCGACCACTGCCAAGCAGTTGGTTCGTGAATTCTTCCCTAGATATGGACTCCCTAGAGTCGTATATTCTGATAACGGCCAGCCATTCTCATCCGAACTCATGAAACATGTTTCCCTTTTGTTAGGGTACCAGTGGAAGTTCCATTGTGTACGCCATCCAGAAGCAGCTGGACTAGTCGAAAGACATAATCAGACTCTGAAAATCCGTATAGCAAAAGTCTGTAAAGACAAGGGTGTGGACTGGTTAGTAGCTTTGCCAGTCGCTCTGTTTTACATGCGTATGGTCGCACATTCCAGATCAGGTCTGTCCCCGTATGAGGTCGTTTTCGGCCGCCCCCCTAACATGTGGGGTACTCCTAGACCCCGAAGTATTACCGATGTTTCATGTAATATGCTGACAGATTACCTGGCTTCCTTGATGTCTGCCCTCAACTCATGTCGTTCACAGGTTGCCGCCGCATTTCCAGACAATACCGAGGTGGCACCGCACGAGATCGTTCCAGGCTCCCTTGTGATGATCAGAAATTTCGACAGATCAAGTCCGCTGGAACCACGTTGGAAGGAGCCACGTCAGGTCCTCTTGACCACCCGGACTGCCGTCAAGTTGGAAGGCAGGAAGGGGTGGGTCCACCTTTCTCATGTAAAACTTTTCAAAGGATCGAAACCAGTCTTCAAAAACATTTCCAAGAACATTTCCCAGGATTCGAAGGATTGCCAGAACATTGTTTTAAAGGACTGTCCCGCACAAGACATTATTACAACCCCTCCCTTGTTAGAGAAAACTCCGCAACAGGAGTATAAGTTAAAGCTCAGGTCTAATAAGTCAGCCAGTTTGATTGTATAAGTCCTCCCCTAGGTGAAACGGTTAGACTGTTTCTGACATGTATAAAATAGACCCCCATAGTGAGAGAGTCAGTCAAAGCTCAATCAAATGTATCGTTTTTCTGAGTTTCGTATTATTCATCAGCCTAATGGCTTCCTGCACCAGCTATGCTTTCTATCTGTGTTTTTCAGTTCCTCATGTCAATATGTCTGCTCATGCTACAGTAGAGCACACGTTTAGTGATCTGCCTCCTCACGAATATTCATACCGCCTCGCCATGCGTAATAACACATTTATCCGTATGTTACATTATTCACACCAGACCAGCAATGCCACTAATTGTTGGGTGTGTGGTCGACTCCCCCCTTTCCAGACCCCGAAGGGAGTTCTGCCACTCTTTCCTTATCCATTCTCACACAATGGTTCGTGTGGAGCATGGTCCACGTTAACGTCATCCTCAACAGATATGTCTTTTCTTAACAGTACATGTTTCCCAGACAAGCAAGGTTTCCCCCACAGAACAGGTTTAGATTTAGAAAATGAAGTATATAATTTAGGAAATTATTCGTCGAATTTCATGGTTCTGAATGTTCAGTCTGATACTACTCCAGACTCACCCGCCATTTCAGTACTACCAGTCAAAGGCGAATTATGTGTCCGTAGTTATGGTTCTGTACATATAGGTCATAGTGAATGTACTACTGTTATCCAGTATAGTGACAGTGGGAAATCTATTTTCAAAGCTTCACGTCATTCTTATTTTATTTGTGGTCAAACTGCATATGTCCGTCTGCCCCTCGATTGGGAGGGAACCTGTTACATTGCTTTCCTTCTGCCACCTGTTTTTCTAGCCCCACCTGACTATCATAGGAATTCTTTCTTAGTACACACTAGACACAAGAGAAATCTCCCGATTGTCGATTATACTGAAACCGCCGCAGAGCAATTCATTGATATTGATAAAGGTGTTTTCCCTTATTTAGGTACAGTTGTAAATAGTAAGCTTATCCGTAGGTTAACGAGAACCCTTGAAGCAGTAGTAGATGAGACTGCCTCCGCTCTAGGTAACTTAACCGAAGAGCAATCCTTTATGAGAATTGTCGTTTTACAGAATCGTCTCGTCCTTGACGTCATACTGGCCGATAGGGGCGGGGCCTGTAGAATTCTCGGATCCAGTTGTTGCATTTTCATTCCAAATAACGCGCCGTCTGTTTATTCAGCTATAACCAGACTCCATAAAATTGCCCATCTGTTACACCAAGATCCAGGCACCTGGACATGGTCCGGTTGGTTCTGGAATATAATTTCCGCATGGGGTTGGAAAGTCCTGTCCTTTTTAGGTATTGCAGTAGCGATCATATTTAGCTGCTGCCTCTGTATACAATGTGGCCCTGCGATTTGCAGCATGTGTGCTACCTCTTGTATTCCCAGTCCCAAGCCCTGTTCTAAATCCCGTTCCAAGACAATTCGAGACGAGCAAATGGTACTGTATGAAATGATAGACGGTATCATGAATATTGATGTTTCCTGATGGAAGCGTAGTGACAAGGAGGGAATGTGGAAAAGTAAATTTTGCCATGTTCTGTGTCCCTACGCTTCATCCATCATATGTTATGTGTGCATGATCAATATGCATATGTTATTCCCCATTTCTGATTAAAGACGCAATTACAGTTGTGTCCACCTCTAGTATGTTAGTTTCCAGTCCTCGTGAATACTACGAATATCAGGCCTATGTAAGTAATGTTGCCACGTTTCTCAGTGTGCACGTTATTCAATTATAAAGTCCCCGTTTCCAGGCCTCAAAAGGGCCCGGACCACAGATTCAGCTCCTGTCTCCTGAAAGCCTCGCTGAGGAGCGATACAGCCCCCACCTGTATCCTCGACCCTTCACTTACTTCCTGCCTTGCAGTGCCCGGTGCACCCCGGCTCTGCCTCTGAGTCTGCCAAAAGTATGTTATAGTTCCTGCTATCAGTTCAGTCCTCCTCCTCTGCATTCCTAAGCTACTGAACTGCATCAATAGTTTCCGTCATTGTCTAGCCTTCTCGTCTCCACGTTAGAGAAATACTGTATTTTATGGTCATTTAATATTCTTCACGCACTACATGTAGAATAATGCATGGTCCAGTCTTAGAATCAAGTTAGCTTTTCCCCTCATGACTTCTAGTTTATATCAACATGTTCCCTAAACATTAGATACCAGATAGGGTTTAGGTACATGTCGCTCCGACCCTCCAGACTCTAGTCTCCGCTCCTAGCACAGAGTTCGTAGCCCCCAGCTTCTCCTAGTAACACGTCATTGCTAGTTTTCGCGCACCATTAGGTTAGAGGTCCCGGCTCCTTAGGTAGCCCCCTCCAATGTTTCCGCCCATTCATGACATATTCTGTTACGTTTTGCATCACATGTCTAAGTAAACTCCCAGTTACACCTCTTATTACTGTTATCTCTCGCGACTGCTACGCGTCACGCCTTCTACTCCACCCACTGTTACGCCTACTGCAATGTACTGCTATGTGTTTGCGCTATGTATATAAGTCAATGTTTTGTTATTAAATATTAGCGCGCTCATCCCAGACCTAGCCCCAGCAGCTGCTGGGCCTCTTTTCCCTTGCTGGGCCTCAGTTGTCCTGTTCCCATGCAGGTTGTCCTGATCCTGTCCTTATGCTGTAATAAACCTGCAGAAACTCCTACTACCTCGAATCTTGACTCTTATTTTATTGAGCTATCTGTTATGCTATAAGTCTAGTCAAAAATAGGGTATTATTTATTTATTTACCACGCAGCGCGCAGCGGGAAAACCGCTAGCGCGCATGCGGTTAAGCTGCCCTGGTTGCAAGATGGACACAGGGAGGACCTAATGCGTCCTCTTGAGGCCTGGGAAGTCCTTGATCCGCTAAAGACCATGCAAGCAAGTAGTGCCCTGGGCCAGGATGGTTTAACGGTGGCCTTGTACAAGGAGTTCAGGGAGCAACTAATCCAACATTTAATTTCTTTGTTAGAAGAGATGGGCGAGAGTGGACCTATGCCCGCTTCGATGCGCGAAGCCATGCTGTTCACACTCTTAAAGCCAGGCAAGCCACTGCATGACTGTTCTTCATACAGATCATTGTCGCAATTAAATGTCGACACCAAAATATTTGCCAAGGTCCTGGCGAATCGACTAGCCCCTCTTGTTCCGGTTTTGTGCCAAGGTCCCGGCAAATCGACTAGCCACTCTTATTCCAGTTTTGGTTGGTCCTGAACAGGCAGGATTCGTCCCGGGTCACTCATCAACTCACAACTTACGCACATTATTTGGAGCAATACAACAGACCAACCCTGATTTTAAGGCAGCAGCGATTTTTCTGGATGCCGAGGCGGCTTTTGACTAGGTTGATTGGAACTTCATGATGCTGGTGTTAAGACGAATGGGTTTGGGCGACCTGTGTATTCAAATGATAGGAGTCCTCTATAATTCCCCAGCGGCCAGGGTGAGAGTAGGAAACATTGTAACTTCCACAATCACAATTTCTACAGGCACCCGTCAGGGGTGTCCGCTATCCCCTCTACTTTATGCGCTGGTCGCGCAGCCGTTGGCCTGCGCCCTCTGGGAATATCACAGTCATAGAGGGCTTTGGTTCCCCAATTATAATTTACTAATTTCCACTCATGCTTATGATACGCTCCTATAAATTAGAGATCCAGAGATTAACCTTTCCCCGGTGTTAAGGGAGGTGGTTTGCTTTGGGGAATTTTCAGGGCTGAAAATCACTTGGTCTAAATCCACAATTTTCTCCTTCACTCCTACGATGCTCCCGAATGATCTAGAGTTTCCCTTCTCCTTTTCTACTGACCCTGTACGATACTTGGGGATCCAGGGACACACGTGCTCAGAGACGGTTTTTATGGAGAATTATGGCAAAGCGATTGCCAAATTAGAAGACGATATATACAAATGGATGAGACTCCCTTTGTTGCTCATGGGACGTGTGCCCCTTATGAACATGCTGGCGTTACCTCCATTCCTTTTCTTATTTTTAAATATACCTATGGTTCTCCCCTCCCACTTCTTTAAGCATTTAAAGTCCCTTCAGGTTAAGTTAGCCTGGGCCGGTAAGCAACCACGGTCAAATGGATTATTCTTACTCTCCCATATTCCATGGACGGGCTTGGCGCTCCGGATTTGGAACTCTACTATCAAGTTGCACAATGCTTGCACACTTTTTATTGGCTTCATCAGCAATCTCCTCCTCTCCAATTACACATAGAAAGGGTAGCTGCGGCTCCTTCGCACCTTGTTACAGCTCTGTTTCGTGTTACAGTGAGGCACACAGGCGCCTTGGACTCAGTTAATGCAACCATGCATGCCTGGCACAATTTAATAAAAAGACAAGCCGCCTCCATCCTATATTCTCCCCTAACGCCTACTGAGTGGTGCGCTTGGCTCCCGACTATCATAGAAACGGAGGTGGTGCGCGCCTTAAACTGCCTGGATATTTCAGTAAAAGGTGACTTTTTCGCTGATGTTATAGGAAAAGACTGGGAAGACTTTATTACAAGGAAAGCAGGGTATCACTCCTCTAACTATGTTCCACTTCTATAGAGCCCGTCATACTCTACGTGAGATGCTGGGTGAGGAGTTGATGGAATCTCTGGAGGTTGCTCCTTTCTCTCTGCTGCTACGCTCTGAATCCCCAAGCAAGCTTGTTTCTCACATTTACACCATGGTGCAAGGTTACCGTAAAAACCACTTCACTAAAGCCAGACTTCAGTGGCAGGCGGATTTGGAGGTCATGTTAGACGATGATACTTGGCAATATTCCTGCGAAGCCACACAGCGCATCTCCCTGAATGGCCAGCACCGTCTTATGCAGTTAAAATTCCTCAACAGGCTTTACTATACTCCTGCCCGTATACATAGCTACGGCTTGAGGGACTCGGATAGGTGTGACAGGTGTGGCGAAGAAGCTGCAGGATTCTTACATTTGGCCTGGCTATGCCCCCCAATCATAAACTTTTGGATTTCAGTATTCTGAACACTAATGGCCAGACGTAGGAAGCCTAATACCGGTCGGTAACGGCCAAAATGGACGAATTTCGGCCATTACCGACCGGTATTAGGCTTTTCAGATGTAGGTGCCTAATTTAAGGATTCGGTAATTTACCGAATTCTTAAATTCCGAGTTGGGGTCAAATGTAGGAAGCCTAATACCGGTCGGTAACGCCCGAAATTACCGAATTTTGGCCGTTACCGACCGGTATTAGGCTTTTCAGATGTAGGGGCCTAATTTAAGGATTCGGTAATTTACCGAATTCTTAAATACCGATTTGGGGCCAGATGTAGGAAGTCTAATACCGGTCGGTAACAGCCAAAATTACCGAATTTCAGCCGTTACCGACCGGTATTAGGCTTTTCAGATGTAGGGGCCTAATTTAAGGATTGGTAACTTAAGGAATCGTAAATTACCGAATTCTTAAATACCGATTCGGTAAATTACCGAATCCTTAATGTAGGAAGCACTCAAGTGAGTGCTTTTCACTTGCAAGGATTCGTTATTTACCACCAACTACAAGTGGGTGGTAAATATCGAAAACCCTAAAAAAGCAATTTTGTGCTTTTTTCAACTCTGCCATGTGGCAGACATACATGCCCTTAGGGCATGCATGTGTGCCACATGTGCACCCATGCACTATACAGGGGTGCAACAGGGTGTCAATGTGACATCCTGTCACCCTTGTAAGTCTACCCCCTTTTACCGATTCGGTATTTACCGAATCAGTAATTCTCATTCATTCCTATGGGCCTGCAGGCCCATAGGAATTAATGGGGAATACCAAATCGGTAAATACCGAATCGGTATTTACCGAATTTTACAGATTCGGTAAAATTTACAGAATCATTAGCTACATATCATTTACCGATTCTAAAATACCGAATCAGTAAAATTCGGTATTTTAGAATCAGTAAATGATATTTACCTACATCTTGCCCGTGGTAAATTACCGAATCCTTAATGTAGGAAGCACTCAAGTGAGTGCTTTTCACTTGTAAGGATTCGTTATTTACCACCAACTACAAGTTGGTGGTAAATAACAAAAACCGTTAAAAAAGCAATTTTGTGCTTTCTTAACAGTGCCATGTGGCAGTATGTGTGCCACATGTGCACCCATGCACTATTCAGGGGTGCAACAGGGTGTCAAAGTGACACCCTGCCACCCTTGAATGTGTTCCCATTAATTCCTATGGGCCTGGAGGCCAATAGGGATGAATGGGAAATAGCGAATTTACCGAATCATTAGCTACATATCATTTACCGATTCTAAAATACCGAATCGGTAAAATTCGGTATTTTAGAATCGGTAAATGATATTTACCTACATCTGGCCCTAAGTGACATAACCGCTGAACCCCTGACTCCTGATCCCTTGCTGGCCCTACTGGGCTTCTCTAAGAAGATACGTAAAGATATATAGCGCCTGGTTGACATGGGGATGTTAATAGCGAAACGGGTAGTTGCAATGCACTGGGCGCGAGGTTCACCCCCCACTCTGACACAATGGTCTAGAGACATGTGTTTTTGCAATATGCAGTCAGAATTGTACAGTGATCTGCTGCCCCCAAAGAGCCGCCCCAAGAACTTTTGGAGCCTGTACAAGAGTTATTTAGAGGGCAAGACATGACCACATGGGTAACAGTGTCGCATTGGGCAGGGTCCGAGATGGTTTGGGTAGATACTGCAGATATTGTGGATGCAATGTTGGGTACGTTGCAACAGACACTCACCGTGCCTTTCAGGTCCTCTCACTTTTCTGTCTGAAACTGGGTAGGATTGCATGGTTCCTTGGTCATATCATCAGGCTTATATGGAAGGAGTCCTAAGACAACTGTGAACCCAAAAAGATTATATGTATCCCTCCGGTCATTTTAGTATTGTATTCTGCATTGTTCTCCAAGTAACACCCTTGGATGTAACTTGATGTGAGCTGTGGATATTAGTTGTTTTGTTCTCTCTTTTGCTTCTTTTATTTGAGCTGTATGTATTTATGTTTATAAAATCTATAAAATAACATGATGTAATTATACGCACAAGCACAATTAAATCGAGTAAATCGCAGATGCCATTCCAGGAGTGCGACTATAAGTGTATATATAAGAAGTTTACAAGAAAGTATGTAACAAACTCAAGTGCCAATGCTCAATATGATAAAATATGAAAAATGCTAATAAAAATATTTGACAGAACAAAAAAGAAAAGAAAACCACCACCTGAATTGTTGAACCCTTCGGAGTCTGCAGGAGTTCAAGATCAGCAAGGGAGATTCCTTCAAGTGTCTTTGATGCTCTACAGGCCTTGGTGGGTTTCTGTATGAAGCACAGACACAGACGATGCAGCAGACAACCAGGGAGATGAAGTTGGGCCCTTACGAAGTCCAGCGAAGTCCAGGGTGTCCAGACGGCAAAGATGAAGTGGTATTGGATTTGAATCCTATCCCACGACGAATCTAGGGGCCTACACTCAGGTAAGGCCTTAAGTACCTTAAGTACCCTAGGGAAAAGGTTGGGAAGATTCAGGGGACCCTCCCAAGGGAGGGTCTGGTCAGGGGGAAGGTTACTTCCATGTCCTTTGTCCACTTTTGCGCCAGAGCGGAAGCTAATGGCTCCCAGGGCTGGTTTGAACTGGACTATGCACAGGGACACCAAATGTGCCCCTCATGCAGACTTTCTGGCGCTGGAAAGCGCACCCGCCCAGTCCCAGTACACTAAATCCTGTCTGGGAGGTAGTCACACCTCCCTGTGACAGAATGCCTATTGTGCTGCCTTCCCCTGCACGGGTTTGGCTCAGCAGCAGGAGGACAGAAATGTGTCTCTAGTCGGCAGCACCATTTTGTGCTGTCCGGGGCTAGAAGGTTGGCACCGGGAACACTGAGAACCTAACAAAGGGCTCTTCCACTACTTGGAATCACCGTAAATGGTGTGGGGGTATGGTTCCACCATGTTTGATACCAAACATGATAGGATTCATTGCAGCCGTTTTCGAGAGGGCCATCGCGTAATTACGTGGTGCCACTCTATATAGTATATGGCTGTTTCACTGACAACCCAGGAGAATGAACTCCGTAGGCTTCAAGGGTGTCCTGCTGATGCAGGGGCATCCTCTCACTTAGAACCAAGCACCCTGCCTTCAGGATTGCAAAGGCCTGCTATAGGGGTGACTTATAGGTTTTAAGTGCAGTGACCCTTAGATATAGTAAACCTTATTTCTTTAGTAAGTGGTGCATGCACCAACGTACACAGGCTGGAATGACAGGCCTGTAGTTCCATTTTGCATGGTCTCCCATGGGTGGAAAAATGCATGCTTCAGGCCATGGAGGACCTCTGGTGTCCCTATGCCCTGGGTACCTTAGTACCATATACTAGGGATTGATAAGATTACTCCAGTATTCATTCTGGAGTGTACCTAAGTACTGAACGCAACAATTTAGGGAGAAAGTAGACAGACTGGGGTCCTGATTAGCAGGATCCCAGCCAGACTAGTCAAAACAGCATCACATCAAGCCCTACGTTCCTACACAGGCTAAGGGAGGACTTGGACTGCGTAGCCTACCAAGAGCCGACTGCTCATGCTTTGAAGACTACAATGTGTGGATCGATAAGCCGGTTTGGTTGGGGCAGATCAGCTAAACTCATGCATCTCCCTCCTGGGCATCCTGATCTCTAGATTGTAGCACTACTCACCTCATCAGGACTTTCGTGCTGCTGCACAGTGTGCCAATCAGTTGCAGTCAAATTGTACACCGAGCCTGCCAAGATGCCATCCTCATCTGTACACAAAAGCTTTAATAGCTGCAATAAATGGAGGCAAAGGGTGTGGTGGAACCAGTAGACAATCGAGATAGGATCTTAAATACCATCAAAACCACACATGATTTGTTAGAAAACAAAACTGACAAGATAGCAATAGATCTGCAATGGATGAGAGAAGGCCAGCACTAGCAGAGACCGTAACACACACCGAAAAAAAGCTGCAAGATCCTCACTTTTCAATACAGACATGAAACTGCAGATCACACACCTCACGGATAGAGTGTGCTTTTTGGAGGGAAGGGTGGAGGATGTAGAGGGTAGGTCTTGCTGTAGTAACATTTGTATAGCAGGAATGCCGAAGGGCATCGTGGGTGAAGATTCATCTGCCTTTTGTTGTACCAACATTGTTGCTGGGTCTCGCTTTTCAACGTTTTAATCAATTGAAAGAGCACACCGAGTACCAGTGTGTAGGAAGCTGGCTCTTTATGATATATCACAATGGGATATATTGTGGTAAGAGTCCAGGGGTTTCCTTATGAGAAGACAGGGGTGTGCTATGGCAATCCCAAAGGGCTTTGTTAGGGGGTAGTGTGATCGAGCAGTCTTAGGCTTGACACAGAGGAGTGCAAGACATCTGAAAATACACAAAATGGTCGATAAATAAGACACACAACTCAAAAAGGAGATATACACCAATTTATAAAAATATCAAGAATCTTTATATATGTTTAGTTATCAGATAAGTACGTTTGTAAATAGAAATATTTTTTTGTTCATAAAGTCGGCAGTGCAATTTTTGAGTTCTGCAATGTTTACCTATGTGAGGAAAATCATGTGATGTATCAATTCTTGTCAGCAACTTATGGGGGGCCCTTCTCCAGGAGTTAAGGGGAGTGGTGGACAAGATACAAGGCAGCACCTGGTGAACACCACCAGCGGCACTAGGGCGGCCGGGTGCAGAGGTGCAAAAACACATCCTGTGCCCAATGTTATCCAATTGAGAACGGTCGCGGTAAAAATGGGCTGCAGGAGGGGACTGTGTGACCAGACAGGTGGAACCAATGGATGGCTTCGGTTCCTGCGATGGGGGATGTGGGGACACCTTTGGTCCTCTACTCCTTTTTGACGCGTCAGGTTTCTTCATGCAGCAACACTCGCGGTTGAGGGGGCCTGCCAACAGAGGCCTCGGGTGACGTTGGGGAGTTCACGAGGAGTCACTGTACAGTGGACTCAGTACCTTGAGCGCTTGGGGACCACACCGACACCGTTGGTCCACTTTGACACAGGCTGGAGTGCTCAGTGCGGTGCTGCTTGGCAGCGTGGGATTTTGGCAGGGACGTAGTCCTCTTGGTCTTTCTTTTGCTGTCTGCAGGATGTAGAGGATAGTTCTACTCTCCCTCTCGAGGTCTTGCTTCATGGGAGAAGGCTGGCTGGACTCCGCGGCTTTGGGGACTCAGCAGCTGCAGGACAAGTTGGCTTTTGGTGCCATAGGGGAAGTCAGCAGGCAGGCTGGCAAGGTTGATGTCAAGTCAGTTGCTGGGTCTTCTGTTCTTGCTGTGCAACTCTTCTCATCCTATTCTTTCTGCAGGTCGTCAGTATCTGCTCTTCTGGTGCCAGGGACTCCCCTAAATACTGAAATTAGGGGTGTTAGGGGAGTGTAGGGTAATAGTCAATGGGCTAGTGACCCTTGGGGTCGCTACACTCCGTATATGACCACTTCCTGTTGGAAGTGGGCATTACCTTGTCCCAGAATTCCTAAGTATGCCATCACAAAGATGGCTACTTCTGAAAAATCATGTCCAACACAGTTTAGCCCACCTTAGGGGTGGTACTAGCCTGGAGGTGGCGCGCCTACCTGACTACCTAATTTTGCCATCTGTCCAGGTACCAAAGGGGCTCTGGACAAGGGTGTTGACTTCCTCTCCTGTGAAGGAGAGCCAGATTTGCATTTTAAAGATGGAAGCTCTTTGAAACTTGCCGGCTTGGGAAGGCTAATCAGCTGGTCATCCTGTGGGAGGGGGTGCTATACACCCTTCCTGGACAGGCTTCTGTTCCGGGCCTCCTGGGAGCAGTGGCTCTCACCCTAGGAGGTCAGAGGTCAGAACAGTTTTTCAGTGGTGGCAGGCTGCTAGAAACCAGTCACAGAGCATACAAGAGGCTTGTAGGTTTTCAGGACGCACCTCTATGGTGCCCTCTGGGTACATGTATGTAATAATAATCCATCTGTAAAGCATGAACATATCACCCCTTAAGGTTTCAAGGTGCTGGGGGCCATCGGGTAGATTGAGGGAGCTATACGACATGTTTGATACCAAACATCCCTATTTTCAGTGAAGCCAGATTTCTTGTGATCCTCTGCCAATAGCCGCAATTTAATTGTGTCCTGAACACCGAGATGGATAGCTTGCACCTTTCCATGCCTACTACACCTTCTATACAATACTCAGAGAGATTCCCGCCAATTTCACAGCTTATTACAGACTTCTTTATGCACTAGGACAGGTTGCTGACACTTAGCAGCAAGAAGCTCAAGGTTTAGCAGCACAAAAATAGCAACTGACACCAGAAGAGAATGCAAATCTGGATGCACCTCTAACCCTGGGGGTGGATTAAACTTAAATAGCGGTAGATCAGTTAGCTACAGGCACAACACCTGGTAGTAACGGACTTTTAGAGTTTTATAAAGCTTTCTGAAACAAATTACGACGACTCCTAGATTCGTACTTATTAGCCCAAAAGAGGACCTTGCTTCCTCCCATGACTAAAGAATCGGTCCTCGCAAAGCTACCTACAGCAGGTCATGACACTGGAGCTGAACCTATTAAACATGGGGAGTGCAGTTCCTAAGGTGTTGATGGAAGGGAAAGGGGAAAAGACAATGCTTTTGTCATGTTGCCCTCACACACCCAGAGAGGTGTCATGCTTCATCATTGGGCCTTGCTCCTCGTCGGACCGGTGCTGCAATGCTTGACGGGCTCACCGTTTCCGGGGCTCTTTGTCAGAGATCTTTTTTTGGAGAAGCCGTTGGGTGTGTGCGGGTATGGGGGCAGTGGGTGGTAATGTGTACGTGTAAGGTGATTTACAATAGGTCAGGGTCAATCCTAATCTCAATAAATTTAATGGTGATCCTGCCTAAATAAAATAAACTGGACGCCATGTGGGAATGTGATGTTCCTAACAGGCGGTTTCTAAGGTGGGGTCGACATGTTTCGTGCCTAGTTGTTCCAAAGGAATCGGTTGGCACTTCTTCAGGACCTAAGTGAAATATAGTGCACGAATGAAAGAACAGGCTCCAAGACTTTTGGGAGTGGCCTGTTGTGGGGCCCTAGTAGTCCTGTACTGGGCGAAGTGAAACCTGCAAAAAAATTAAGAAAACAAATACAGGGTTTTTAGGGCGGGAGGAGAACAAGGGATGGGGGCTTAATAAAAAATTACAATGGATCAGGAGAATGCCGTAGCCCCTAACTAAAGGGACACGCTGCAAACTGTGGGTGGAATCAATGGCCCCAGTGGTATAAAGGCATAGTAAGAGGATGCTGGTATCACTGCCCATCTGTGGAATTGCAGGCACAAGGCCAACTGTAAACCACCCTCTATGGTCAATCACATTAGTCATAAGTACTCTATGGTCAATCACATAAGTCATCCAGCAAGCGATTGCTGGACACGTGGACAACTGTGTTGGAATTAAAGAGAAACCACATCATGCAAGCAACAATTTATGCAATTAAAAAATGTGACAGAAACCATTGGGGAATCAGATTGCAGATTACCGGATTGCTGGTAGGCGAGTGATTTTTTACCATACTGCACAGTAGTATCCATACGTGGTAATGGCTTGATACATGCTCATTAATAACCCCACGTAACTGTATGTCACAATGCAGACAAGCCTGTGCCCCTTGTTTGTAGTGTATAAAACCATGCGCACATACTGACACCTTATGAAGGTAAGGCGCTATAAGAATACCACAGAGAGTAGATGTTGAGTAATGAAACCATTACGCTGCACAATAGTAAGTAACACACATGGTAGCAAGTAGCGGAATCAAATTTTGAATGGCCAAAAGGTCCCGCCTCGAAGTTGCAGGGATTAGTAAAAGTCACCATTAACAATTACCGGTAAAAAGGGCCAAACACACATGGAAAATTACACATTGAAAGTTAAATAAGGCAAACGATACAAAGCAAATCAGAGGAGAGTAATGCTCCCGTTTTGTCACTCACCCGTAAGTTCAGGAACTACTGCCCGACGGGGTTGACAAGGAGCACAATGTTGCTCCACCCCTCCGAGAAAAAGGAGAATTAAGTTAATGAGGATGGCAGGTAAAAAAGGTGCTCTTAAGGCTTACCGTAACGCCCGAATGCATGACAAGAAAACTCACAATCGGGTGGCGGCAACTAGCTTGTATGCCTACTCTTGCTCCGGTTCCCCGTAATCTCTCATGCTGGAAGCAGTGTATTTGTGCAGAAGGTCTGGTGGGAGGCTAGACCGTTAACTTGAGCCACCATCTTGGGGGGATTTTTGCGTTCGTAAAAAACTTTATTGAGACCAAAACCAGTAGGTTTGGTGTATGTTATATTGAAACATGGCAATTTAGTATTTTACCTTGGTTAAGACTATGTGAAATACCAGCGAGCTTATGGTGAGACCATTTCTAGAGGTATACTCTCTGTAGGTCATGTGGGTGCATTGAGGAAACTGATCTGTAAAGATAGGTGTGCACGGCATGCCATTTTCCGTGTAACGCTGTGAGGCCTATCTGTCAACATAGGAGCTGACATTTGCCAGTATAAATAGCCAGAGTTGTTTATGTAGCACCACTACGATAAAAGTGGGACATGTCAAGTGTACTGTAATAACACTTGTGCACGGTAGGTGTACATGAAATGCAAAGGAGGTCTCTGTTGGGGTGAAGGGTGTTTTCGGGTAGTCATAGATGTCAGTAATTAGCCCAATGTAGTAGCCCTTGACGAATTTGCCAAAACCTACCGGAATGGCTGTGTCAGGCACCCAGACGACATGTGTCAGACATGTGGAACGGTTGGGCTGAAAAAGTTGTATGGACGATAACTATTGTACTCTAAGAGGTAAGTAGTACTGGTTGAGCAGTCCTCTAAAGGAACTTACTTTGCCTAGGGATCAGTTGTTAAGGCTTGCCCACGGGATATCATCATTCAGACCTCTTGTATGGGCAGATAGTTTAAAAACCCAGCGTTGTTCCTTCCTGAACAGGGAGTCTTTTAAGATGTTTTTGTTGAGTTCTAGGATAGTCCATTGCAAATCGTTGGATGAATGTCGTGCTTCTACAAAGTGTGTGTATAACTTCTTTGTTGTTTTACCGCACTGGATGTTGCTCCTGTGTTCTGTGATTCTCGTTTTTACGGCGCGTGTAGTCATGCCAACGTATTGACGAATGCAAGGGCATGTGAGCAGGTACACACAATTGCTGGTGTTACAATTGGTGTGTGTTTTTTGTGTCCAAACCCAGGTGTCAGTTAATGCAATCGTTTTAGTTGCTTTCGTTGGAGGACACTCCACACATTGCCCACAACAGGGGGTAATCCCCTGAGGGTGTTCACATGTGTGGTGTGGGGCTTAGGTCTTGTATTCACGACCATGTCTTTGCTATTAGATGTTCTTTTGTAAGCGAACCTGGGTTTATCAATTTTTTTTTCTCCCACCTGTTGGATCTTCCAGTGTTTGTTTATTACCTTTTTAAGCAGATTGGATTCTGGGGTAAAGGTAGTCACACAGGTGAGGATGTCAGCAGTAGGTTTTTCTTGTTTTTCTAAAAGCGCCCGTCTGTGGGTGCTCTGGGCTCTCTTCCGGGCATTTTTTATTTGTTTGGATGGGTATTGGCGAATGGTTAAGTTATCACTGAGTTCGGAGGCCTGGCTTTTGAAATCCTCCAGCTCAGTGCAATTCCGCCTCAGTCTGAGGAATTGCCCATAGGGAAGGTTTTCCTTTAGGGCCTTGGGGTGGAAGCTCTGGTATTGCAAGGGACAATGACTGTCAGTGGGTTTCTTGTAGGTGGTAGTAGTCAGTTTGTTGGGGTGTTTCTTGATCAGGAGATCCAGGAAGGGCACTTCGCTCGAAGAACTGTGAGCGGTAAAGTTGAGGTATGGATTTAGACCATTGATCCATTCTAGGAAGAGTGCGATGGTATCACTGGACTTTTCCAGAAGATCAGAATATCATCGATATAGCGACGCCACAATTGGATGTTGGTTCTGTGGGGGTTGGTTTCGGTGAGGATGTGCCTGTCCTCGAAGTCTGACATGTAGAGACATGCCAGACTCGGGGCGAAGGTGCTCCCCATTGAGGTACCCTGTTTCTGGTGGAAGAGGCTGTTTTCAAATTGAAAAAAGTTTTCTGTTAGGGCAATGTGGGCACATTCCATTATGAAGCTGAATGGTGTAAGGGATGTCCAAGTGAAACTGTGCAAGATGGATTCCATCACCTCTAGAGTGTTAAGTTGGGGAATGTTGGTGTACAGGGCCTCCACATCCAGTGTGAATAGTGCATCTGGTTGGAAACCCTGTTCGTTGGTGGAGTCAATTAGTTTGAGGACATCTCTAGTGTCCTGGAGAAAGGAAGGAATGTTGCGGACCAGTGGTTGGAAAAAATGGTCGCAAAATTTGGAAAGGGGTTCAAGGATGGACCCTATCCCTGAGACAATAGGTCTCCCCGGGGGTAGGCTAACCCCTTTGTGTATTTTGGGGAGGGTATAGAAGTAAGGGAGTTTGGGATTTTTTTGTATGAGGAACTCTGCCTCGTGTTTGGTAATCCAGCCTTGATTAAGGGCTGCTGAGACCATGGAGGTAATCTTGGTGGTCAAGCGTTTGGTGGGGTCCTCTGAAATGGGCGTGTAGTACCGTCCGTTGGTGAGTTGTCGGAGGCATTCATTTCTGTAGTCGGTAGTAGACATGATGATGATTGCTCCCCCTTTGTCCGCCTCTTTTATGGTGATAAGAGGGTCGTTAGACAGATTTCTTAGGGCCTCCATTTCTTTCTGGGAAGTATTCTGGTAACTGGTTCTAGGACGGGAGAGAGTTAAGTCCTTATGAACAGCTTTTTCGAAGGTCAACATTTCTATTGGAACCATGCCTGCATGGGGTGTGAAAGTTGATGGGTTGCGGAGTTCTGTGTCGTTGTAGGGCCTTGGCGGCTCATCTGCGAAGAATGCCTTACGCCGGAATTTGCGAAAGAAATTTTGGAGCTCGCAATTGGTGCGGAAGTTGTCACTGGTGGGTGTGGGGACAAACCCCAAACCTCATTTGAGTACGGTGGTGTCGACATCAGAGAGCACTTTTTCAGAGAGGTTGACAATTAGTTTTACTTCTCCTGGTGGCTGCGTAGTTCTCTGGTTGATGTTGGGGTCTGATCTTGCCATTGTACCTGTTTCTGTTGTTGGTTCCCTCTTCTTCTTCTGCCTCGTCCTCTGCCCCAGCCTCAGTCCAAAAAAGGTTGTGGTTGAAAGGGGGCAAACAGAGGTTGAGGGACCTGTGGGTATTGTGGGTACTGCCACAACTGTTGTCCATGGAAGGGTGCGGGTCCTTGGTATGTTGGTCCTTGTTTGTAAGCTGGTGGTCCATACCCAGGTATCGGGTTGCGTCTTTGCTGGTTGTTGCCACGTGAGTCAGACCTTGAATTGCTGCCTGACAAGTAGGTTCGTTTGCGGGATCTGGCTCTGTCGTCTGAGGAATAATCATCCCTTGAGGGGGTGTAGTCATCTTTTAGATAGGGATGTGACGGCGCTAAATTGCACCCCGATCCTAGTTAACTCAGCTAAATCACTAGGAATCACGCTAGATGAAAACCTCGACATGAAACAACACATTAACTCAATGGCCAAGAGCGCCCGCTTCAACCTGAATTACTTAAGAAAACTGAAACCCTTTATCTCAGTGATGGATCTAAAACTGGCTATCCAATCACTAGTTATCTCGAGGATCGAATACGGCTGCACCACATTATCTGGCCTTCCGAAAACATCCACAGCACCACTAAAAGCCTGCCTCAACGCAGCGGCTAGACTCATCACGGGAACGAAGAAATTCGATCACATATCTCCGCACCTGAAAGCACTAAACTGGCTACCTTACGAGGCCAGAATTCAAATGAAGATGGCCTGTATTACACATAAAGCGGTTCACTACAACACGCCTAGATACCTAGCCAAGAAACTTAAGCTATCAGGAGGTAACAGACCAACTAGAAGCACAAAAGAGTTACTATTGCGACCAGCTTTCTTCCACAAGATAAAGACCTACAACAGAGCATTCTCCGGAGCTGCCCCCAGAATCTGGAACTCACTCCCTCCAAACCTCAGGAAGATTCAAAATACAGCAACATTCAAACGAGAACTGAAGACTCACTTGATGAGTAAATACCCTACATAAAGAAGCAGACGGACTACTGGGATGATCATTCACGCTACCAGAGGGCTGTCCTCGGCATGAAAATTGGAGGATCAATATCTGATAACTAACTGTTTTCCATGGTCAAGCCGAGGCTAGACACGTTACTGCTACCTCATATTCTTGTGTACTTATAACTACCTCATATACTTGTGAACTTATAACTATATCTCACAGACATAATCTATGTAACCGCTACCTCACCCTATTTTATCCATATCATCCTTGATATGCACTGGATTGCCATATAACCCTACCTCACCGAGCTTGGATTGTTACCATGACACAAGCTAAACCTTGTTCGTCACCTAATGCTAATTGCACAGACACTAGGAATTATATATCTAATCATGTCCATACAGTATATTACCCTCTACCTCATAACTATTTGTTGTTGTTATTACTGCTATTATAATGTCTACCTGTAATCCTTTTCCCTGTTAAGCGCTCTGATACCCACGGGTCTTGTCCGCGCTATACAAAACTCTATAAATAAAAATAAATAAAAATAAATAAAAATAGGATTTACCTTTTCTTTGCTGAACCGGACTATGTCCTTTTGTAATTTGTTGACTTTCTGTTGCATGAGGTAGTCCTTGCTGTCATTGATCTCCTTTGTAATCTCCACCAGTTTGGCTTTGAATGTAGCATTGGCAATGGTAGCTTTAAGTGCTCCTTCTGCTATGGTAATCTTGGGGATCAATATATCTGCTAGATGTTTGGAGGTCCTGATAATTAAAACAAGCAGGTCACGGGTACATTTCCAGGAGACCATTGACCATTCTTCCTTGAATTGCTTGTCTTCTAAAAAGATCCTGGGTGAGTTGGTGACTATCAGGCCATTCGGGGCTATGTTGGCCCTCAGATATTCGGTCATTATTGCACCATGCATAATGATTTTCATTAGCTGGCGCTTCATATTAGTAATGGTCGTCCAGTCGCTGTTGGTGCTGCCGCTGGCACTGCCACCATCCTGGTCAAGTAGCATTGGGGTACGTAGTATCTCTGACACTGCATCCTCGTCGAAGGTGAGCTGAACCCTAACTGGCCCCCTTCAATCTTAAATTTAGATTCTAAGATACTCAGGGGTATATTCTCAAGAACGTATGATAATTATGGCAAAATTAGCTTAACGCAACTTTGCACATCGCAGTCTATCGCGGGAAAATAATGCCATGTTAACGTTATATTCTCAACCCGGCGGCACCATGCGATAGTCTCACGATAAAGCGCCAAATAACTGCATTAAAATGAATGCAACACCGAAAAAAACACTAAACACGAACGCGAAAAAAGTTGCGATGTGGCCAATCGCGATACAAAAATCAGCGATAACCACCGTCAGGCCTGCAATTCCCACGCGTCATGCAGGAAAATGCACTATAAAAGCAGAACCAAAAAAAAGGCAAAAAAAAAAGAAACTGCTTAGCACCATGGATGCACCCGGACCGAATGCAGAGGACAACGCAACCCCACAAGCCCCACAAACGGCCAGCAAAGAACCTCAGGGTCGGGGAGGCCAAGGAGAAGAGGAAGAGGGAGACACAGTTCAGTCTGCAGGAAACAGGATAATTGTTACGGAGGTGATAGAACACTACTGTTTGTCACCTTCAACGTATCATTGGCAACAAAGACGCAAATATGGCAGACTATCTTGGACCATATGAATGCAGTTGCAGCGTTGAGGAGGACAATGGAAGAGGTCAAGAGGCGCTGGAATGATGTGAAGGGCAAAACCAAGAAGAAACTTGATGCCAACATGAAAGCAGCAACGCTTGCCCCAACACGTGCGGGAAGCCAGCTATGGCGTAGAAGCCTTGCTTGGTCTCCAGCTGTTCCTGCACAGTGGAGGGAAGTGAAAGTGCTGGGGTACCAAGCTGATGATGGCATCCAAGACAGGTGTGAGGAACTTTGATAGGGCTGGCTGTGAGACGCCTCCGACTCTGGCGGTTGTTGGTTGGAAGGTACCAGAGGCCAACAGGTGTGGCACGGCCAGCAGCGTTGTCTGCGGAGAGATGTTGGCTGTCCGCTGTGTTCGTACCATCAGCCTGTGGGCAACAATGGTCAGGATGCGGAGGATGTTGTCCTTTTGACCTGTAGTGGGCAATGACACCCACTGGTTTAAGTCTGTGAGGCTGGTGCGTTTTCTGCAGGTCCACTCTCTTTGTCTGCGCTGCCTCTGTGGTAGTCCGCGTGGGAGGGGGGTGGTGGCCTGGGGGTGGTGGCGGTGGGTTTTGTGGCCCTCTTGGGTCTGGTGTTCTTCAGGTGTGGCTCTGGGCTGGGCTCCCTTTTATGGCGCAGGTTGTCGTCCAACTTAACACAAGGTAAGAGCAGGTGCTCTTACCGCCTTATCGTATGTTTTGGGTTCTTATCGCCGATCTGGCTGGTCGTTGAGAATGTTGCAAAGTGGTGTTGTCATGGCTTTTTGCACGGAACGCATACTCTGCATCTTATTAGCGTTAGTTGCCGGTGTCATCTGTGGCGATTCTTTTTGCGCCTGCTATCGCAGGAAAACTGGTGATATCGGCTGTTAGCACCAGCTAGTGAATAGGGCAATACATTTATCGCCACTTTAGCTGCGATAAAGTGCTGATAACTTGTCGATAAGTCCTTGAGAATATGCCCCTCAGTTAGATTTTTCTCAATAAACTTTGTATGCTCCTTCCTCAGCAGGTGCATCCTGAATGGGAGAAAGATGGCCTTGTTAACACTTGCATTCTTTTGCATGTGGTGGATAGTTTACAAGAGGGGGTAGGGGGTGGGGAGCGAGAGCGAGAGCGAGAGCGAGAGAGAGAGAGAGAGAGAGAGAGAGAGACACCTCCATTGACATGGAGAAAGCATCTGACTACCTTGATTGGCAATATTTGGACCAGGTCCTCAAGTGTGAGGGATCTGGTGCTGAATTTTGAGCTTGAGTGCTGCTCTTATATATAGGCTCTACTAAGAGAATGAAGGCAGGTAAATTCTTCTCCCTCAAGTATCTATTCTGAGAGACATGAATCGAGGCTGCTCCTTCTCCCCCTCATTGTTCTCCCTCGCCGTGCAGCCCTTGATAGGGGGCAGCATGGGCTGACAGTACACAATTAAGCCCACATCATTTCATTATCTGCGGACAATGTCGTATGATTTTTGAGGTATGTGCGCTATGGCTGCCCGCATCCTTTGCATGGTTTATCATTTCTCACAGGCAGAAACCGTTTCTCTTATGTTAAAGTAATTCCTTTGCTCATTGTCATCTCAAAGTTCATGGCCTTATCGTCTTACATTTTTATTCCTCAACTTTAGATTCCCAGCATTCCGACTGGATTATTTGTCAGTGCAAAAGGCGAAGGCTGCTGTTTAATGCAGGTAAGAGCAGTAAGCAATGACCATACATTCATTTGAAATGGCTAGATGGGGCTTATTCATCTCAACTGAGAAGTATTTCATGCTGACGGTCAGGAGATCCTTCAGCTTTAAGGCCAGTTAACTGGTAAGTTGTGTGCATTTCTGGAGCGCATTCAGACCATTTAGATGGGCGTTAAGCACTATGAAGACATCTTCAGTAACCATCATTATCTGGGTTATAGTTGAGGGAATTGGATACAATGAAGTGTTTAGCGCCTTCTAACCCTCAGGGAACAGCAGGTGTATTATAAAAAGTACAAGAAGGGAAATGAGAGTAAAACCTTCAACATTTGAAAAGAGTGGAATATAAAAAAAAACTGAAATGTCATGCAAAGATGATCTGTGTCAGTGTAAAAGAGTAACGATTGCCTTTGATACTGACTGATTGGCATTGGAAGTATGCACACAGCCCTGAGATTCTAGAGCGCTGTTTCATGTAGATGGGCTGCTGAGGCCTGCTGGTCCAGCACTGTATCAACCAGATACATGGGCTTCATGTTGCTGATTTTCTGCCTGATGGGAACAGAGAGGTTTGATTAAACTGAGATGGCAGGCTCCAGTGACAGGACAGGTTATTCCACACTTCAAACCATGCTGACCCTTTCTAGCACAGATCAGTATCAAGTAACTTTGTATTCGAGGACAAACCCTGATGAAATGATATTTTTTTCAAAGTACTCAGATGAGCGTTGAGCTTGTATCATGACACAGGCATATATTTCCCAAAGACAGATGACAAGATTTGACTCATTCTATATCTGATATATTTTTTTAAACCCATAAAGGGTTAGATGCCTAGCTGCCGCTTCAAATAAAGCAGTTATACTCCACTTTAAGGCTCTGTTTTCGATCAGAACCTCACTTTTTACAGAAATCAGAGGCCGAAGTCTTTCTTTGAACTTTATACCATGTAGACAAAATGCCATGGTCTCTGCAGCTGGCCTACTTTTCCTCCTAGATTTCTATTGACCTCTCACCTGAGTTGACAGCTAACTAGGAGCATTTCTTTGTCATACTGTATAAAACTTTGACAAAAGCATATCAGATTACAGTCACTGCTGCTTACAGAATAAGGATCTCGGTGCTCAAGTTGTAAAAGCATAAGTGCTTGGGTCCAGGGTATTTCACAGAAGGCCACTGCACCTTGAGCCCCTCCTCTGACCCCCCTCCCTGACCCCCAAATGCCTCTGGAGGCGCTGCCTAAGGCCAGTGCCACTGTTACCCTCTTACCACCACACTCACAAATGTGACAGTTTGTACTATTCCATGTCATTCAAAGCTGGAAGAATAACCTGGACGGTGTATCGTTATTTTATTGTATATTGAAATGTTAAATACTCGGTTGGTGTGCTCTGTTCAAACATTGACAGACAGGGCACCCTTGTGGTGGACTGTTAGAAATGAGTGCCAGTGTTATGAAATAAGCTCCGGTGAAAAACACCTACAAACACTGGTATAAACTAATCATTGATAAAACAAGTTAATTACCTGTACACTGTTGTTCTCCAGTATTGAAATCTTTCATAGATTCACATGCTTGTATCTTCCCCATCGTCATGGTGGGAGTCTCTCGGTATTTAGAAAAGAAGTACCATAGAAACCACCAAAAGGAAAGAAAAACTTTGACAGTCATCTGCATTTTTATGTAGGTCCAAACTTCGACCAATCAGATACCAGCCCTAGACCTCAACTCCCCAGTCAGCGTCATCAGATCTCAGATTTCGCGCACAAGTGTGCTAAGGTAAAAAAGTAACATGAGGTCAGAAGTGGCAAGCCTAGATGGGGCCCCATGTGAATCTATGAAAGATATCAATACTGGAGAACCACAGTGTACAGGTAAGTAACTTCTTTTTTCTCCAGTCTTGAATCTTTCATAGATTCACATGCTTGTATCAGAGTAGTTAGCAGTGTAATTCCATTAGTTTGCGACTAGGCGAAGACCTTTATTTGCAATAAAAGAGACATATTGAAAACATACTAATACGTATGAATCATGAAGTAAATCGTAAAATAGCAAATAAATAGTGAAAACCAAATATACAAAACAAATAGAATTGATAGATATGAAAGACTGTACCTTAAGCAAACAGATGATGTCTCAGGACAACTTGATCCACTGCAGCGTCCGCTTTCCATGCTGAGTCTAGGCAGTAATGCTTAGTGAATGTATGCACGTTGGGACCATGTTGCCGCTCTACAAATGTCTGGAAGCGATACACCGGCAAACAAGGCTGTAAAGGCTGCCATCTTCCTCATGGAGTGTAAAACACACGAAGTGCCTGAGCCACACTTACTTAAAGAAATAACCTTTTTGGGGCTGGAAAATATTTCTTCAAACCAACCCTGACACCATTATTCTTTGTCAATTATTTTGTTTTTTTTGGAAAATTACTGACACTTAGAGTGACAAAAAAACACTGTACATTGAAATATTTACACTTTTGTACATAATAGAAAAACAAACAATGTCAAAAATAATGTGTGAAAATCAAACATCGTACAAAGAAATGAATACATTACACAAAAAACAACAATACATACATATAAACAGTCAATAAATGAGAGAAATCTAGTAATTGGGGAATATTGTCAAATAAATGACAGCAAATCTATAACGTCTGGACTGGTGAGTCCTAGTTTTCTTTGTAAATAAAGTTATATTCCACCAATAAAACTGCCGACGCGTTTCAAGACCAGGACAGAAGTCCCCGGTCTCTCATCAGGGCTTTTATTCTTTGTGTCTGAAAGATGCAAAGAAAAAAGCATTTTACTGTCTGAATCAACTGATAGCCTCTATACTTTTAATCACATGTAGTACTATATGTTGAAATTAAGAGTCTTTACATACCAGGCTCTTTTGGGAAGAGGAGGAGGTGTGCTGCTGTGTACTGATGCACCGAGGAATTCACTTATTCTATGTGGGCAATCTGATCAAAAAAATATGTGGGGGTTTGTATTAGCACTTTATGTATTTGCCTATTGAAATCTACGCCATCATTTTGTTAAGGGAAAAGACTGACCTTCAATTTGCCGTCCGGCGGCTTAATAGCAGAGAAGGTGTAACCATCTATGGGTTTCCTGTAACAAACGTTTAGAATTGTAAGAATGAATCGCTCTGCTCTAGTCCTCTTGTTGTTAGTATATACAAGCTAGTCGGGGGCACCAAACATCGCCTACCTTATGTATGCTTCGTTTTTTGTTAATCGCGATGATTTATCCGAACTTGCACTCCTGCCGGGCAAAGAGAAAACTCGTAAACCTCTTGCCGGTTAGTTAACAATGGAAGTCTGGGGCATTAATCAAGGGGCCTTTACCTTGTAAGCACGCACTGTCTCCGCACTCAAACTCGCTTCAATCTCGATCTGAAAATGCTACTTACCAGTATGCATCTGTTCTTGGCATGTAGAGCTGCAGAGTTACACATGCACACCCGCCTCCCCGGCTACCTTTATCTGTTCCAGTATTATCTTAATTTGATACAAATCACATGGACATCACTACCTCTTGTACAGCTCCATCACTTCCCTAATGGCAAAAAACAATCTGGGGATGGAGCCGATGCCCATGTGCAGTATCATCTAAAGGAGGAGTCACCTATCCCGTAACTTCCAAAGACTTTTCTACAACAAAACAAACTGCAAACATCCGTGCCCAACACTAGGTGGCCATCTATGCATAGTGTGTAACTCTGCAGCTCTACATGCCAAGAACAGATGCATACTGGTAAGTAGCATTTTCCATATATATACATATATATATATATAAACATATATGCACATACATATACAGGTGTATGCTCATAAATTAAAGTTTGTAAACTTTTAAAACTATACACCTAAATATGTATGAACGTACATATATGTAACTATGCAGCCCAAAGTGAGAACTCCAACTAAAATAGGGACAAACAGCCAGAAAAGAAGTCAGCAATATACTTGTAATAGAGACCATACACCCAAATGGCTTCATACAAGGATCTTTTATTTTCCAGAACAAGGAAAAAAACAAGTAATTGCAGGTAGTTTGGCCCATAGGCTGCATAGGAATAACTGTCCTGAGACAGAAAAGACAACTGGCACCTTGCCTTTGTGAATCACCAGAAACTAGGCACTTCGCCTTTAAGAACCTCAGAGAGCCCTCTGCTCCCAGCATGCACCACAGGTGACAGTTAGGTCAGTTCTTTTTGTAAAGGCGTATATTCCAACATGAAAAAACCTTGTACCCACTTTGCTCATCTGGGGAAGAGGGCGGGGGGCTTATGACTTTGATGAGTATACCCCTGGAAGAGAACTAGAATTACAGGTAAGTAACTTATCCTTCTCTTCCAGGGGATACTCATCAATAGTCATAAGCAGTGAATAGAATAGCAAGCCCATACCCCACACTTCGCGGATGAGCAATGTAGCACAAGGAAAACAAATAATTAAAACCAGATGCTACCATTCACTAACCAAACAGATTTCTCAGAGATGCTTGACCTACTTGAGCATCTGCCTGAGTGTGTGAATCTAAGCAGTAATGACGAGAAAAAGTATGAACAGATCGCCATGTAGCTGCTTTGCAAATCTCGGCTATGGGGATATTTCTAAGTAGGGCCGTGGTAGAGGCCTTTCCCCTTGTCGAATGCGCTTTAGGTCTCCCCTGAAGAGATTTATTCGCTAACTGATAAGCCAAGGAAATACAAGAGACTATCCATCTTGAGATGGATCGCTTAGAGGCTGCTAAACCAGTATTGATAGGACCATAATAAACAAATAATCGGTCCGTCTTTCTGACATCCTTGGTTTTGTCCAAATAAAACTTCAACACTCTCTTAAGGTCTAAGGTGGAGTTGAAGGATTAGGGAAGAAAGTGGGCAAAGTGATTCCTTGGTTAATGTGGAAATCAGATACCACTTTCGGCAGAAAAGTAGGATGAGTTCTAAGAACTACCCTACTTGCATGAAAAACCGTGTAAGGTTCCTTACAGCATAAAGCTTGTAGTTCGCTAACTCTAAGAGCTGAAGTAATTGCCACCAAGAAAGACACTTTCCAAGACAGATGCTGTAAGGAAGATTTGTGTATAGGTTCAAATGGTGCTCCCATTAACTTGGTAAGGACTACATTGAGCTCCCAAGGGGGAGAAGGAACTCGCACTGGTGGAAACACCTTCTTTAATCCTTCTAGGAAATCTTTTACTACAGGCATCTTAAAAAAGGAACCTTGTGTTGAAGACTTTCTGTACGCTGTAATAGCAGCTAAGTGTACCTTATTAGAAGAGAATTGTAGACCCGACTTAGCTAGATGCAATAGATATGGTAGAATAACCTGTTCCTGCCCTTTAATCGGGTCATATCCATTATACAAGCACCATATATAGAAACGCTTCCATTTAAAAGCGTAGGAAGCTCTGGTAGAAGGTCTTTTGGCTTCCTTCAGGATAGACATACAGTCCGCTGGCAAGTCTAAATGCCCATATTGCAAGAGTTCAGGAGCCATACTGTTAACCTCAGCGAGGGGAGGCAGGGATGAAACACTCCCCCCTGACTCCTGGACAGTAGGTATGGGCGACAAGGCAACCTCTGGTGTGAAACCTCGGAAAGTTGAAGAAGATACGGGGACCACCACTGGCGTGGCCACTCCAGGGCGATCAATATCATCCTGGAGCTGGTCTTGTAAAATTTGGTGATCACTGCCGGAATGAGAGGCAGTGGGGGAAAAGCATAAAGCAGGCTTTGGGTCCAGCTTATCAGTAGTGCATTCCCGACTGACCCTGGTTGGCAAAACTTGGATGCATAGACGGGGCATTTGGCGTTTGTCTCGTCTGCGAACAAGTCTATATCTGGAAAACCCCATCTTTTAAAGATATCCAGAGCAACTTCGTTGTTGAGCACCCAGTCGTGAGCGTCTATGAAGTCTCTGCTTAAAAAGTCCGCTTGGACGTTTAAGACACCTGGAACATGGACTGCCTTGATGGTCGGATTTCTGGCCAGTAACCATTTCCAAATCATTTGTGCCTCCTGGGACAGAACTCTGGATCTTGTGCCTTCCTGCTTGTTTAGATAAAACATCGTGGTGGTGTTGTCTGTCTGAATCAAGAGGTATTTGGACCTCAGAGATGGGGAGTAGGATTTGAGAGCCAAGTGAACAGCTCTTAGTTCCAGAAAATTGATATGGTAACCTTTTTCCGTGTCCGTCCACAGGCCTTGCACTTGAAGATGATCCATATGAGCACCCCAGTCCTGCAGGGAGGAGTCTGTGAAGATGATTTGAGTCGGAGTCTCTTGGAGAAAAGGAAAACCTGTCATCAGGTGTGACCTTTTCATCCACCAACTGATGGAGTCTTTGGCAGACTGGGGAAGAGTTATGCGATCCTCCCAGCTTCCTGAAGCCTATGTCCATTGTTCCTCCAGAGTTTGTTGAAGGGGACGCATGTGTAACCGGGCGTTGGGTACTATGAAGATACAAGAGGCCATGGACCCTAGGAAAGAAGACACCTGTCTGACCGAAGGTTGGAGAGATCCAAGCAGATCTCGAGACTTCATCTTGATAGATGCAAACCTCTCCTCCGAAGGACACACGCTTCCTTCCACGGTGTACAGAGATGAACCAAGGTAGTGAATTTTTTGAGTGGGATTGAGAATCGATTTCTTGTAATTGACTCTTAGCCCCAGAGTGCTCAAAATCTTGAGGCTGTACGACAGATGCGACTGAAGCAGAGATGGAGTGGAACTCTTGAGAAGCCAGTCGTCGAGGTAAGGGTAAATAAAGATTCCCTTTTTGTGTAGAAAAGCCGCCACTACCGCCATGCACTTCGAAAAAGTTCTTAGTGCAGACTTGAGCCCGAATGTCAGAACTCGAAACTGGTAATGGCGTTGAGCCACCTGAAACCGGAGAAACTTTTGATATTTCCTGGACACTGGAATGTGGAAGTAGGCGTCTTGTAAATCTATAGCGCACATCCAGTCCCCTTGGTGTAAATGAGGAAAGATCTGATGTAGAGCCAGCATCCTGAACTTTTCTTTTCGGATGTATTTGTTTAGGAGTCGAAGATCCAGTATAGGCCTGTACTCCATAGAAGGGCCTCTTTTGTGAACCAGAAAATATCGAAAGTACACTCCCTGGCGCTTCTGATGAATTGGGACATGTTCTATGGCTCTTTTCATTAGAAGATTGCTCACCTCCTCTTTTAGTATGGGATGACACAAAGTGGGAACGCCCTTCGGAGGGATCGAAGGAGAAGGAGACTTGAATCGTAGAAGATAACCATCTCTTACAATATTTAATACCCACTTGTCGTTTGTTATATTGTTCCACTCCTCCACAAAGCCAGCAATACTTCCTCCTACCGGAGTGGACAACACGTTGAGAGGAAGTGTCCCTTCAAGGTTTTGGTTGTTGTTTTGAGGTAGAGGTCTGCTGTCTGTTGTTGCCTCTTCCTCTCCCTGGTCGTCTTTGATGAAAATGGAATCTTTGTTGTTGCTGATTACCCTGCGACGACCATTGGGACGACTAACCCTTTTGTTGGAACTGGCGTTTATCACTGGAACGAAAACGCATACAAAAATCTTTCTTTTTTTCTAAACTCACGGGTTTAACTGTATCTAAATCAGCCTTCATTATCACCATCTCTTCCTCAGCATGAAGACAGAAGAGGGAAGAGCCATTGAACGGAAGGCTTGTGATCTTGCCCTGCTTTTCCGGTTTGAGACCAGTTAATCTGAGCCATGCGGAACGCCTCGAAACAGATACCATGCGCATATCCGTGGGCAGCTAGATCAGCAAAATCCGCGGATGCACTGATCATTTGATTTGCAACAAGACCCCCTTCTTGCAAGATTTCTTTAAAATCCTGTTGGTCTTCTTTAGGGAGTTTATCAGCAAAGCGAGTAAGAGTTCCATAATAGAGCGGAGGCACTGACGACCTTCATGAACTGTCAGGAGGAGCTGAAGAGGAAGACATGGTTGACTGAGTCTTCCTAGCCGCTGCCACTATGATGGAATCTGGAGGTGGGTCAGAGTGTAGGAATAATGGATCCTGATCTGGGGCCTTATATTTTTTGGCTTTCCTTGATGGTACGGAACCCACAGCTGCAGGTGTTAAAAAGGTCTGTTTGGTAAGATCAAGAATACCAGGGACCAAAGGTAGCAGCAGCCTAGATGAGGTACGGTGATGCAGTGTTTCGAATATTACTGAAGCCGAAACCGTAGGCACTGACATAGTTATATTCAGCTTATTTTCTCTTTGACACAATACCTCATTTAAGGTAGTTAAATCGTCAATAGGTAAAACTCTTGAGGGAGGAGTAGATGTACATGTTGGAGAGTAATCCCTCATTGACGTTCTAGAAGAAGAAGTCGGCCAGGTAGGAGATCTTCGTCGCCTTCTCTTTGGTGAAGAGTGGAAAGAACGAGATCTATCCGTGTATGCCTCTTATGGGGACGCGGAGAGCGTGACCTGTGAGGGGTTCTTCCTCTAGAAGGCAGAGCCGTAGGAGATCTTGATCTTCTAGGAGACACCTGAGGAGAGCTTCGAGGAGTCTGAACCGGAGATCTTGATAGGTGGGAAGGCGAATAGGTTCTGGAATAGTCCGATCCAGGACTGCGAAGGGGCCTAGCTGTCTTGCGTCGAGGTTCTTCATCAACCACCGGAGAGCCCTCCGGTGAAACCTGGACAATGTGGAGGCCTGGAGAGGAAGAGCCAGCGGGAGAATGAGGCACCGCAGCAACTTCCTTAGATGTCACAGCAGGTTATTTGTCCCTCGACGTCGATGGCCTCGACGTCGACAAATGTTTCTCCCTCAACATCGATATGCTCTCAGTCGCAAAACCATTCTCTGCAAAGAAGATCTCGACGTCGATCTGCCATGACGTCGAGATGACATCGACGTCGACCTTCGATGGTGTGGTGATCTCGATGTCGAGCGATGAGCAGCCCTTGACATCGAATGTTCTTCATGCCTCCTTGACATCGGCAAACTCTTCGACGTTGACCTACGACGAGGTGACGGAGAGTGCCTTGACGTTGACAGGTGTCTAGGCGTCGATGTATGCTTCGACGATGACAGAGCCTTATCATGACCATACCTTGATCCCAAAGTATGACGCTTCGACGTCGAGGCCTTCCTCAACGACGGTGACTCTCGCCGCCTCGACGTCGGAGACTGCGCAGGCCTTCTCTTCGACGGTGGTAACGACGTCGAAGGTGAACAGTCCGGAATCTGCCTTTTTCTTGATGATGAAGAGGCAGTCTGGTGTCTGTGTCGATGGGTTGGAGGAGAGGAGGGCTCTTGATGTCCAAGGCCGCTTTCCAGATGGGCTGTTCCTCTCTCCGCCACTGCTTTCAGGCGAATCCTCTCTCTATCCCTGAGAGTACTCGAGGAAAACTTCTTGCAGTGGTAACAGGAGTCTACTTGATGGGAGGAAGGAAGACAGGCGATACACACAGAGTGTGGGTCCGAAAAATCTTCTTCCCTCAGGATAGACATTTTCTGAAGAGAGCTGGCATTCTGACAGAAAAAGATGGATAATTTCTGTCAGAAACAGAAGATAAAACCTTCACCAGCACAGGAAAATTGCTAAACAGCAAGAAAAAAAACAATTTCTGACTAAAAGGTAAAAAAACTGTCGCGCTCAAGCTCCAGGATCCTCTCAGAAGGAGCCGGAAAAAAGAACTGACCTAACTGTCACCTGTGGTGCATTCTGGGAGCAGAGGGCTCTCTGAGGTTCTTAAAGGCGAAGTGCCTAGTTTCTGGTGATTCTTTTTTTTTTTTTTTTAAACCTTTATTGTGCATGAAAAAAGAACAAATACGGGCCCACAACCGTCAGCCTGGCCACAATACTTCAGAAGCACAAGCGCAAGCAATACAGTTCCTCAGCTGCAGCGGAAGACATAGCAACAATCAATGGACATCACACTGAATAGAGTCATGCCGCCGAGGAAAAGGAGCATGTAAGGTTAATTTTAAATATTTTTTTTTTTTTCCCGGGACTAAATATAATCAGTGAAGAATAAGAAATAAGGAGAACCGAGTCCATACAATAGCATCACGACATGGGGAGGCGGCATCATCACTGGAAACAACAATGGAAGTAACGACCTCGAGCAGTATGGCGGTACAGAGTAAAACAACAGGATCATCAGCCAGCATGTACTCACCACATACAGTGCCACCCCCCCCCCACGAACCCCATCGCGGACCCAGACCAGAAACAGGTGAAGAAAGCGCAGAAAGATAGAAAATAAGGCCCATAGAAACTAAATGAAGAAAAATAAAACCCTCCCCCCACCCTACACCAATGCGGAGGCTACGGCCTACCCCCCCCCCCCCCCCCCCCCCCCCGGCAGAGTGTCTGTCGCCCATTAAAGAACCCGAAATACAGACCAAGAAAAAGAGAAGGAAAAGGAAAAAAGGAAAGAAAAAGGAAAGAAGAACCCCTCACACTTGAAATATAGGGAGTAAGAAAAGAATAAACTAATCCAGTACTCCCAGAAAAGGAAAAAAAGTGGGGAGGAGCCCACCCAATATCAAATCTCCCGGACTCCCCAGCCACATAGAACTTCTACGTCGTGCACAACAGTAGACTCGGAAGACCTATAACCAAACTCAGAATCAGTCACCCCCATATCCCCGGGCCAGCACCAAACCCACCACCCCCTCGGCAAGAGCAAAGAACAGGACATAGCAATCACAATCGTAAGGGGGTAAAATCAACACATCTAACGCAATCAACATAGCAGAATGTGATGCAGTCCGGGTCGCAAACCCAACGAGGAAAAATCCCCAGCCCTGGCCCGAACGACAAAATCCCCCCTAGCCCGGCCATCGCTGAGAAGAGGGTCAATTCTATATGCTCTCGGTCACCCCAGCCACAAATAAATAGTACACTCTGAACACAACAGTACAGCATTAAGCACCGGAGAAAGTGGGGAAAGTCATCTCACAGAACAGCAAAACACAACGAAGAAGCGCCCCTGCACGAGTCCCCACCCGCCAATCAAGCACATGTCCGTACAGAAAAATACCCCCTAGCCCTGGCCAGTCCGCAAACGTGTCCCAAAACATGGCGCCCTCAGAAGGCCCGCCCCAGCCAAGACAAAAAGACAAAATGGCCGCACTCGACAAAGAGGAGAAGTCCAGAGACAAGATGGATGTCGCCAGTCCCAAACAGCGTCATCAAACAAAAGAAGCTGCGTATCCAAAGCGGCAGTGCGTTGCAAAGTACAATTTAGCGACGTCGGTATTAGAGAGGCGCAGTCAGCCAGGATATCCAAATGTTGTATCAGCGGCTCCATGAACGCCGAGGTTGCAAGTGGCATTAATGCGACAGACATTGTAGCAGTGCCAAGGTAGACAGATCGCAGTCCACACACAGAACCTCTGTCAGGAAGCCGCTCCGGCACACACTCTCGCGGCAACAATGTATCACAGTCAGGAGGCAGCTGAGGCTGATCAACGCAGCAAGGAAAGCGGATTGGGAAAGCATAACCCGATTCAAAGGCAACTCTGTCCAGCTTCTCCCCCAATAGTCTTGAGCACACACGCCATTCGTCCCTCAGTTGATGAAGAGCGATGAGAACAGAAGCGTAGGTCAATGCCGATCGATTCCCCATTACCTCCAATTTGCGAGGAGCGGCATACAGGTCAACATCCCACTCGGGTCCGCGCTGGGCACAACATGCAGTAGTCGAGACGCCATCCGCCATCACCAAAGGGGAGCCAGCCACCATTGCAATGCCGTCAGGGGTTTAGCAAAGATTTCCAGGCAGGATCAGCGCTTTGCTGCAGGGGTCAATTCCCCCGGGACTGTAAAGGTCCGGAATTGTGGAGAGCACACAGCGCAAAATCCCCTTCCGATCGGCCCTAAGCAGAGGCAGGCTAAGTAATGAGCCCCGGCAGCTGAAACATCGCCAAAGTTGAGAAAACAAGGCACGGCTCACCCCCAGCGTCAGCAGACGGAGAGCAGTGAAGTAGACTCCCAGCCGGTCAAAATCGCCCTCCACGCAAGTGCCCGGTTCAGTTGACCTCGCCGCTCAAAACACTATGCAGGATGTCGGCTCCGCTCCTGTACGAGCGACCCCCGCAGCTGCAGTCATCACAGGCAGCGCGCTGTGAACACAGATCCGGTTCCAGGGCTGGGGCAGACCTCGGCAAATCAGCTCGATGGAATCCCAGGTTAGCAGGCAGGTAGGGACATCGGAGGGACACCTACAGCATCAGCACACATTCCCCCACATCCCGCCGGTGCACAATAGCAGGATAATCGACAGGATAGCTGTGCGAGAAACAAAGGCTCGGGGAGCCGGGAGACTACCAGTCCGTCTCCGCCGCCATCTTGGCTCCTCCCTAGTTTCTGGTGATTCTTAAAGGCAAGGTGCCAGTTGTTATTCCTATGCAGCCTATGGGCCAAACTACCTGCAATTACTTAGATTTTTTCCTTGTTCTGGAAAATAAAAGATCCTTGTATGAAGCCATTTGGGTGTATGGTCTCTATTACAAGTAGTTTTAAATGTTCTTTATTACTACAAGTATTGCTGAATTCTTTTCTGGCTGTTTGTCCCTATTTTGGTTGGAGTTCTCACTTTGGGCTGCATAGTTACATATATGTACGTTCATACATATTTAGGTGTATAGTTTTAAAAGTTTACAAACTTTAATTTCTGAGCATACACCTGATTATGTATGTACATATATGTTTTTATATATATATGTATGTATATATATATATATGTATGTATATATATATATATATATATATATATATATATATATATATATATATATATATATATTGGTATAAGCTCCGGGGTCCCCGAACATGGGCGGGGATTATTCACTGCTTATGACTATTGATGAGTATCCCCTGGAAGAGAACCCTCATTTGTATGCTTCCTCTCAACTGAGGATGGCCCATGGCTCTCTTCAACATCAGATCCAGATTCTGATTTTGATTTCTTTTTCTGGAGCCATAACAACAACCTGGCCTTTATCCTTTAGAGTCTTTGCTGAAAAGGTTCTACAGTATTTACAGTTTTTGGCTGTGTGTTTAGGATAAAGGCAGTCTTTATGTGGATCTTCAGAAAAAGGTCTTGCCTTTCCACAGGATCTACAGGGTCTGAAAAGCCTCTTCTTAGAACCCTCAGACATCCTTAAAGTAAAGAAGGTAGAAAACAATACCTTGAGGTGAATTCAAGCAGGGTCAAACGTTCACTCACTGACAAACTGAGCAGAGCTCAGGGAGACTTCTTTACACATGACGTGTGGTTAGAAATCTGAGGTCTGATGGCACTGACTGGGTAGTTGAGGTCTAGGGCTGGTCTCTGATTGGTCGAGGTTTGGACCTACATAAAGATGCTGACGACTTTCAAAGTTTTTCTTTCATTTTGGTGGTTTCTATGTACTTCTATGGTACTTCTTTTCTAACTACCGCGAGACTCCCACCATGACGACTGGGAAGATACAAGCATGTGAATCTATGAAATATTCAATACTGGAGAACATATTACTTTTGCCTCAATCTAAATTCAAGCTTTAATATCCGAAAAGTGGAGCAAAATAATGTGTTCTGTTCCATATTATGGAAACTACACACATTAATGACTATGGCCCTTATTTTGAAATGGATGGTATTGGGAAGTCGTATGATTTCTGGCAAAAGTACTCAATCTGAAGGAGAATCCTATGGTGGGACATGCTCATCCACTCTCTCCCTGTTGTCGATTCTCCTTATTTCCAAATTGCTCCAGAATAAGAGAATTTTCCATTTCCATCCAATTCTACACCTGGCCTACTAATTTTCCTGAAGAAAAGCCTTTTTGAATATTGCACCTTTTGTCAACAGGATTACCATAAAATGTAGAGATAAGCATTTGGGTCTGATTTAAAGTTTAGCAAGTGTACTACCATCCCACAGGAGAGTTGAGGTAATAACTTCTGCCATCCTGGCAGAGCTCTCTATGCCTTCAGAGGAGAGCCTACCACAGCTGCTCCTCTGAAGGCATAGAATGTTTGCTGAGTTGCTGCCATGTTTTATGCGGTCACACATCAAAAACATTTTTTTTTACAAAAACAACTACCAAAGCAGGTGTTCGTTTCTGTAAAATAAAAATCTAATGACCCTGACATGCTGTGAGCTTCTCTCAGGGTATAGGGGCCATATTTATTGCTTCCTTTTAAGGACCACCAGGTTTTTACTAGAGGCACAAAAGTAAAAAATAAAGATACATCAGACCGTATGTGTCAGAAAGTGACCATTTTTGCATGGTTGCCCCCACCTTTTTCCTGACAACTGATGCAACCTGACTTAATATGCCCTGGGTCCCTGCCAACCAGGTTCCCAGGGCCTGTGTTCTTTCCTAAAACTGTACCTTTGTACCCAAAATTGGCACATACCTGGCCAGAAGTAAGCCCCTTGTAAAAGGTACCTTGGGTACCAAGGGCACTGTGACCAGGGAAGGCCTCTAAGAGCTGCATCACCTATTGCGCCACCCTTAGAGGCCCTGTACCTTAACACCCACACACTGCTATTGCAGGCTGTGTATTTTGGTGTAGAAAAAAGTGAAGAGTCGACATGGCACACATCCCTGCAACCCACTGCCTGAGTCCTAGATAAGTCACCCCTCTAGCAGGAGGCTCTGTACCCCTACAGAGTCCATTATTAAACATTGTACGTGTAGTAAAGCCATCAAGAATATATGGTCTGGGAGTTGGCCATTACAAATTCCAGAGCTCCATAATGGCTTTACAAAAAACTGGGAAGTTTGGTAGCAAACTTCTCAGCACATTAAACCCACACTGATGCCAGAGTGGGATTTAAAGTAAAATGCACTCAGAGGGCATCTTAGAGTTGCCCCCCTGAAAATCAACAGGCCCTGATGTGGTTCCTGAATGGCTGCCCGCCATTTGCCACCACCAGACAGGTTTCTGGAACCCTCGGAATAGAGCCTCCGCTCTGTGGGTCGAGAAACAAAGTCCATCCTCGACAGAAGTGTCATGCCTCCTCCCCCAGGATAAGTTGGCGAGGCTTAAAAGACCTACCACCTTTGGAAGCTGTCCCTGCTTTTTGCTCCCCCCCGCAACTGGCTCCTACTGGTTCTGGCCCTCACTTTCAGTGGGAGAATCGGTGGGAAAACCAAGCTAGGAAGAGAGGTGGGTCCACCTATGCCCACCCCACTTCTCAAGTGGGGGTGGCAAGGTGAAGCACACATCTCAGTCCCCGCCATCTTGAAGATGAGGGGACTCAGCCAATTAGGGAGCGGCTCATGCCCCCTCCCACTGGTGGGTGGCATAATAGGGGGTGTACCCACCCCAAGGAAGGGACCCTTTGGTTTTTACCTGCACACCTCTTTAACGCCCCTAAATTTAGTATTTATGGGCAACCCTGAACCTTCCCTTATCAAATTCAAGGAAAAAAGAAGGACAGAAGAGCCGTGCTGACCCAGGAAGAAGAGGACATCTACTGCTTTTACCCCAGCCCTACCGGCCTGTCCCGACTACGACCTGTCTAAAGCAAAGAAACCAGCATGTCCAGCAGCTGCCCAGAACTCACCTTACAGACTCTGTCTCCCGTGAGCACCGGATTTACTCCACAAGGACTCCAAGACCAGAAACCGGATTGCGGCGACTCTGCAATTCTGCACCACTCTGCACCGGACGCCCACAGCCCGAGTTTGAGTGGCCCAACACCACAAGGAGGTCTCCCCAGCGATCCTGACCTGGGACCTGATCATTCCTCCAGCAAGCTCCAAGACGATGCCTGCAGCCTCATTCTGAAGGGACCCACAACCGCAATCAAAGTTGGTAAGAAAACCTGACGCCAGAAGACACTCCTAAACCCGACTCCCCACGGCCTTGGGTGGCCCAACCGACGTTGCCCAGACATTCCCTAAGAACCCAACATACCTCTCCAGACAGTGGTCGCCTTCACAATGTCTCCCTGCCCAAGCCTGCAACAATTTTACCGAACCAAAGGTCTCCGTTGAGAAGTACAGGGTCCCTGACCTTTCCTTGGCACCCTGCGCCCGGCCACCCTAGTGCCTCTGGTGGTGCAGCTCCTGGGCTTATTGTTGACCCCTCCAGTTCTGACCTTAACCCCAGGAGCCTTACTCCCACACCCGAGTGGCCTGCTCGTAAGCAGCCCCTAACCGAAGGCCCTCAGCCCCATTGGCTAACACTGGGGACCTGCTCTCTGCACCCGGCTGCCCAATGGCCACTGGTGGTGCAACTCGAGTGTCTAACTAGACCTTGAGGACGTTGGTCCTAATACCCAAAACTCCCACTTGTAAGACGTTTACTTACCTTTATAACCAATAACCGTTTTTCTGCCATAGGAACCCATGTTATGAGATTTTGGGCTTAAAAATGTTGTGTTGAACTGTTGTACTGTATGGAAAAGCCAGAAACTATAACTCAAGCCAATCAAAAGCTCTACTTACCATGTATTGTGAGATCCTTAGGTGTGGTATCTAGGCATACCAACCCCAGTACTCTATGTAATCTAAAAGCAATCAATAAGTATCCTAAAGTTCATTGCTATGTAATTTAAACAGATTTTTAAAGTCTTACCAACCTCTAACAACTGCAAATCCATTCCCAATTACATTTCTGTGTAAAGGTTTACCATTGAAAGTATATATTACCTACCTGTACTAAGTCCTCCTTATTTCTTGAAATAAAATACAAGTATACCTTTTCTATACTTACCTAATTTGTCTGGACTGAGTGGGTGCATCAGTCTTGATTGAGCGAATACAATGCTTAACAGACCCTCTGGATAAGCCTAACTGCTCGCCCACACTGCCACAAAGAGAGCTCCTGGTACTTACCTAATTTAGCCTCTGTTACACCTGGACTCTGTACACACTATACTGTACTTTGATATGGTATATACAGAGCTAGATTCCTACAGTGTGGTCTAAATAGGGTGGGGTTGGGTGGAGGGGCTATTTCATGTATTCACATCGACTGCCATAAGTCCTTCCAGCTGTCAGTATAAGGCTTTCACCAGCAGAGCTAGCAAGGGAAACACCAATGGAAACGCGATGGTCCCCCAATTCTAAACCGAGTGGGCAGAATGTTGGTAGGGTGGACAAGGTTTTCAACTATGTTAATGGTGGAGTACCTTATCTGCATTCTCTATATCAGCTGGTGTTCCTCAAAAACTCCATGTAACCATTTCTCCTGATCCACAGTATGTGGTAGTTTTTACTAAACATGTTTGGGACTCTGCAGCTGTCTTCGCACTAGATGATAGGTGCACTTATTTGTTTTGTTTTTTGCTCTTATTGTCTAAGGCTGGACTCTGTGACTTACGAACCAATAATTTATTATAAAAATTACAGGATCCCTTTTTTATATAGCCAGATTGTACATGCCAGTTAGAGCCATTGTGGGCACATTTCACGACTGATGTCACACAAGGGTTATGTATGGATGCTGAAATATTCTGTTCATATAGAAAGGTAGGGGGATTCTCATTTTGTACTCCTATTTTTCTGTCATAGATTGATGTGACATACAATGTTCCAGACCCTGTTGCTAAACCAGCTTTTCAGCTGTTAGTCAACCTGAAAGAGCCAAAACCGAAAAGGCATCGCAGGCACCCACACCAATTAAGGTCCTACTCTCTAGAAGACAACCGCTCTGAACCAGCACATAGTAACAGCGCATTAGCTGATGACGATGACCCAGCATCTGATGAGGATCGTCAAGAGTACAAAGTGAGCCTCGAGGCTTGCATCAGGTAAAGAAAAGATGCTAACTGTTTATCGACAAGCTAACCTGTACAGATAAATGAGTGTAATTTTTCCAGTCGTCTGCCACATTCATTTTGTTATCTTCCCAAACTGGCACCACCGACTAGTACCTGGAGTATTTAGAGTGATGGATTACAGATGTGCACAAAATATGAAGGAGTTCACTCTAATTGAAAAATGCCTTTCCATCACCAATTTTGAGACTCATGATAGCCCTCAGCAGGTCACTGCATCTATATCTTACTGATGTACAGACATGTCTCCAGGTAGGGCCTGTAGTGCTACTTCTTTTCGAAGAAAAACACACATTTTTCATCAAGCATAGAAAACCTCTTTTAAAAGTGAGTTTGGTTGCTTGGTGCTGTAGCACTCTGAAGTTTAATAATATCTACATGTTTACTGTTATCTGTAGGCACATCATACAAATAAGGAGTTAAAGAATATGGGGTCAGTGGTAATGGCTGTAAATAGCCCACCTCATGAGTTATGTCATTGAAGCAAAGTCAAGAGAGCATACAGAGTGCTACATCCGTTTGTGAGCCCCTCCCACTTATGCTGATTAAGTCATCCCTTCTTTTGCCCACACTCCTGAGCAACTTCCTCCCCCCACGGCAAGGATTCTGCAAACTGAGGAAGGAAATGTATGGGCTGCTTGGCATTGAGTTGCACACAGCCAGAACTTTACATGTACATTTTTTTATGTTACCGTATTGGTTGTGAGATAGTGAATGCATTCATAATTGGGTGATGTTGTTTTTATAAGGATTTCGTGAGGAATATTATGTTTTGTATATCATAATCGGGGGGAATTTCCCTTGCTAGAGATGCTTAGAAAAAATAGGATACCTCAAAGAAAACAAGTTACTTACCTGTAACTTTGGTTCCCCAGTATTGGTAACTTTCATAGATTCCCACGCTTTTGTATCATTCCCCGTCGTCGGAATGGGAGTCTCGGTAACAAAAATACCATAGCAGTAGGTACAAAATAGAAAAAAAAAAGGCTTAGGCCTCATTCCCTTTTGTAGCATATCACCCTCTTTTTGTAAAAGAGACCAAACCTAGGCATCAGCCAATCAGAAGTGCCTTACCCCTTAAAACCCTCCTGAAGGAACCTCAGAGCCTCAGATTTTCGTAGCCGTTGTGTATCAGTCACCATATCTGTTGTAGGCTGAGCTTTCCTCGGGGAGGTGGGTGGGCGCATGGGAATCTATGAAAGTTACCAATACTGGGGAACTAAAGTTACAGGTAAGTAACTTGTTTTCTTGCCCCAGTATTGGAACTTTCATAGATTCCCATGCTTTTGAATCAGAGCAGCAAGCAGTTAGCAATAAAAAAACACATTTTGTGTCATAAATACATCGCAATAGCCAACATGATACAAAGATACAAAATGTGTAAACTACGGAAGGTGGGATAGAAAGGAAAGCTCACCAATTATTGGAAGAGGTTCCTCAGGACAGCCTGGCCCACTGCCGCATCCTCTTGCTGTAAGGACTCCAAGCAGTAATGCTTAGTAAAGGTGTGAACGCTGCTCCAGGTGGCAGCTCTGCAAATGTCTTTAATCTGTACCCCCGCAAAGAGGGCAGTTGAAGATGCCACTGATCTTGTGGAATGTGCACAAATCCTGCCAGTCAGAGGTTTCCCTGCCGCAGTGTGACAATGCAGAATGGCACTTGTGATCCATCTTGATATCCCCTGTTTGGACAGCAGGAGGCCTTTACTTGGACCACCAAAGGCAACAAACAATTGAGAGGACTTCCGAAATCCCTTGGTGCGATCCAAGTAGAATTTTAAGCACCGTTGTACATCCAAAGAATGTAGTGTCTTTTCCGCTGGTGTAGCCGGTAGAGGAAAGAACACTTTCAGAATAACCGGCTCATTCAAGTGGAAGTCCGAGGGTACCTTGGGCGTGAACTTTGGGTTAGTTCTCAAGATTACAGTTTTTCTTTTAAATTGTAGGAAAGGCTCCTGGATAGTAAGGGCCTGCAACTCTCCAACACGTCTAGCCGATGTGAGAGCGAGGAGGAGATCCAATTTCCATGAAAGGAACTTTATGTCAGAACGATGAATTGGTTCAAATGGGCCTTTCATGAGCTGAGAAAGGACTAGATTTAGATGCCAAGTAGGAGGTAGAGGCCTCACTGGTGGATAGACTCTGAACAAGCCCTTAAGAAATTGTTTGACAATCCTGGAAGACCACAAGGAAAGTCTGGACCCAGACCTTCTGTATCTTGAAATGGCCGCCAAATGAACTTTAATTGACGAATGAGCTAGTCCCGACTTAGCCAGGGACAGCAGATAAGGTAGGAGCTGATGAGGCTTGGAAGCAAAAGGGTCAATTTTTTCTCTCCTGCACCAGATACAAAATCTTTTCCATTTAAGACGGTAATTTACGAAGGATAGACCTTGGTACAAGTTGTAATTTAAAACATTTATAAATTTAAAACATTTATAAAGCGCAGCGTGCACCGTACGGTTTCTTGGCGCTAGTGGAGAGTTCGACAACTGAGGCAAAATAAAACCTGTCGTAGAAAAGAGGGGAAATTACACGGAAAAGGCCTGTTTGAAGAGAAACGTTTTTAGATCTTTACGGAAGGAAAGATAATGAGTGGCAGAGCGGAGGTGATCAGGGAGGGAGTTCCAGAACGTGGGGGCTAGGGTAGAGAAGTTAGTTCCACCCCACTTTTTTCGTTTGAAACGTGGGATTAGGAGGAGGGATTTGGAAGAAGAGCGAAGCTCTCTAGTAGGGACATATTCATTTATTAGCGAGGAGATGAAAGCGGGGGCAGTGCCTTGACGGGCCTGGAAGACCATGCAGCCGGTCTTGAACAAGGAACGTTCCTTAACAGGGAGCCAATGAAGCTCCCTGAGGAGGGGTGTGGAATGATGATAACGTGGGAGACCATAGACCAGCCGGGCCGCCTGGTTCTGGACCATCTGGAGTCTCCGCAGGCTGTATGCTGGAATGCCGTTGTAGATGGCATTGGCATAATCCAGCCGCGATATCACCAGTGCGGCCATGATCCACTTGAGTGCCTGTGGGGAAAAGAAACGGGAAACAGTGCGTATGGTTCGGAGGGTGAGGAAACAGGAGGAGACTACAGTGCTGATTTGTGAATGAAGGGTGAGCTGGTTGTTCATTTTAACCCCCAGTGTTTTAACTGTGGTTGAGGGAGTGGGGGAGGGACCAAGAGAGGAGGGCCAGAAGAGGGAGTTCCAGGGACTGGACGAACCACCGGTGAGAACCAACTCGGTTTTGTCCGGGTTCAATTTAAGATGGTTGTGGTTCATCCAGTCCCTGATGAAAGTAATGGTAGACTGAAAGTTAGAGACACAGAGAGGAGAGGAGGACAGGTCAAAGATGAGCTGGAGGTCATCGGCATAATTGTACACGGTGACCTCCAGCTGCTGAAGAGCGAAAATAAGGGGAGAGATATAAAGGTTGAATAATAAAGGAGAAAGAGAGGAGCCCTGGGGAACGCCACAAGTGACAGGAAGTGGAGTGGTCGTAAAGTCTCCTAGCCGGACCGCCTGAGTGCGGTCCCTCAAGAAGGAGGAAAGCCAAATCAGGGCTGAACCCTCAATTCCAGCCGCCTCGACACGGGACAAAAAGTGGTGCGGTCCACCGTGTCAAAGGCGGCAGAGAGATTGAGGAGTACCAGCGCCTGATGATTGTTATTGTCCATACCCTTCCTGAGGTTATCCAAGACCGAAACCACAACTGATTCGGTCGAGTGCCTGGGGCGAAAGGCAGCCTGGCGGGAGGCCAATCCCCCATTAGCCTCTACGTGGGCGCTGAAAACCGCGGTGGCATGGCGTTCCAGCACCTTGCCCAAGTAGGGCAGCAGGGAAATGGGGCGGTAATTGGCTGAGATGGACGGGTCAGCGCCAGGCTTTTTTAAAATGGGCACTATAGTGGCTGATTAGAGCGCCGGGGTCACTACTCCCTGCGCAAGGGAGTTGTTGAGGAAAGTAATGGGGGATTCAGGGCAGGAGGAGTAAATATATTGCAGGATTCGAGCCGGGCAGATGTCTGCCGGAGAACCCGACTTTACTTTGGGGAGTATCTCCCGGAATCTAGCCTCAGTAAGGGGAGGGATAGAGGTAAGATGACAACGAACAGTAGGAGGGGAGGGATCCACAAAGACAGATGAAGGGGGGGGATATTAGCCTTGATGGTAGCGATCTTCTCCAAGAAGTAAATGTTGAGTTGGTCGCATAGTGACTGGGATGGAGGGATTTGAGGTGAAGCTCTATCGGAATAGGCCAGGTCGTTCACTATACCGAATATTTCTCTAGATTTGTTTTCAGCTGCCATTATTTTTGTAGAAAAATAGGTGGTTTTGGCAGAGAGAATTGCAGTTTTATAATCGGCAAGTGATTTAAGGTAGAGGGTTTTTAATGAGGGGCAATAGTTTTTCCTCCACTGTCTCTCTGCCTGTCGAGCGGTCAGTTTTAGTTCTTTTAGGTGGTCATTAAACCACCTATTGGAGTCCTTTGGTCGCCGGATGGAAATGCGACGCAGGGGAGCCACTGAGTCGCAACCTCCAGTCAGCCAGGTATTAATGGCGTTGGCTTGAGAGTTGGAAGAAAGACCGGAGAGAGTCGGAGTGGAGTTCCGAAGCAGGGATGACAAGGAAGGGAGATCGACTCTGTTCCAATTCCGCGCCCAGGTATTTTTGGCGTGTGGGACTTTGGATGTACGGTTGTGAGAGATGGAAAAGGAAATGAGGGCATGGTCGGACCAAGAACAGGGGGATACAGTCACCGAGGATATTTGAAGATTGAGGGACCAAACCTGGTCAAGTGAATGACCGTGAGAGTGAGTGGGGACAGTTATGTGCGGAACAAAGTTCAAAGAGGAAAGAGATTCTGTAAACTCTTTCGAAGCAGTGCACTCAGAGGGATCCGAAGGCCAGTAGTTAAAATCCCCTAGCACCAGGACCGAGGCGTAATTGACCACCAAATTGGCCAGCAGGTCTTGAAATGCCGGTAGGAACAGAGACGAAGACTGGGGTGGGCGATACATTAGGAGACAAGTAATAGGGGGAGAAAAGGATAGGGAACGGACTACAAGGAACTCAGTGAGGGTGATAGAAGGAAAGGGAAGGGTTTGAAAGTTTAGTTCTGACCGAGCGATTAACGCCACACCACCACCAGCCCTGCCTGCCGGACGATCGGCACGTAGGGCAACGTAGGAAGGGGGGAGGGTAGCCAGGAGAACAGGAAGGGAAGAATCACAGAACCAGGTTTCGGTCAAGAGCAGTAAGTCAGGCTTCTAAGTATCAAGCAGGACAAACAGCTCATGGTGGTGCTTGACCGCTGACCTGGTGTTGAGTAAGAGAGCAGATAACGACGGAGTAGGGGGGAGAGGGTCAGGCGGGGAAGAGCCATGTGGCGGAGGGATCGATCGGGAAGGCGGCGATGTAGGAGTGGAAGAGGAGACAAGACCTAATGAGGCGATGTGCCTATGGACAGTTTCTGAGAGAGGCCAGTGGCCTTGGAGGGTGGTAAGCTCCTCAGAAGAGTATGAGGTAAATTTGGCATGGGGTCGTGCCCCTGGCCCCGTCCGGCCGCGGACGGGCGCAGACGGGCTTGCCTTAGGCGCGCCTTTGGCGCGCCCGCTGCGCACGTCCGCTGCGCGTTCTGGGATTGCACATTAATATAGAAAATCTAAAGGCGGGAAGGGGGCGTGGCCTCTAGGTGGGCATGGCCAGGCGTGGAGGAAGCCGGAGGGAGGGGGTCACGTGAGCGCTAAATCCGCTGCACGGCGCCCTCGAGATGTAAATAGTAATGGGAGTCAAGGTAAGTTTTAAAATCACAATTTACACAAGTAACACAGTAAAAAAGCACACTCCCGGCTATTTTGCCTCAGGAGACTCGAAATCAACCGAGCGCTAGCGTCTCAGCGCTTAAGAAGGGCGGGAAGGGCGCGTGGCCTCTAGGTGGGCGTGGCCAGGCGTGGAGGAAGCCGGAGGGAGGGGGTCACGTGAGCGCTAAATCCGCTGCACGGCGCCCTCGAGATGTAAATAGTAATGGGAGTCAAGGTAAGTTTTAAAATCACAATTTACACAAGTAACACAGTAAAAAAGCACACTCCCGGCTATTTTGCCTCAGGAGACTCGAAATCAACCGAGCGCTAGCGTCTCAGCGCTTAAGAAGGGCGGGAAGGGGGCGTGGCCTCTAGGTGGGCGTGGCCAGGCGTGGAGGAAGCCGGAGGGAGGGGGTCACGTGAGCGCTAAATCCGCTGCACGGCGCCCTCGAGATGTAAATAGTAATGGGAGTCAAGGTAAGTTTTAAAATCACAATTTACACAAGTAACACAGTAAAAAAGCACACTCCCGGCTATTTTGCCTCAGGAGACTCGAAATCAACCGAGCGCTAGCGTCTCAGCGCTTAAGAAGGGCGGGAAGGGGGCGTGGCCTCTAGGTGGGCGTGGCCAGGCGTGGAGGAAGCCGGAGGGAGGGGGTCACGTGAGCGCTAAATCCGCTGCACGGCGCCCTCGAGATGTAAATAGTAATGGGAGTCAAGGTAAGTTTTAAAATCACAATTTACACAAGTAACACGGTAAAAAAGCACACTCCCGGCTATTTTGCCTCAGGAGACTCGAAATCAGTCCTGTCTTGATCTGTCCACCATAAGGCCGCTTCCTTCATCATTGGAGTGACGGTCACCTTGTCCTCGAACGATCCGTGAACCTGTTTCCATTGGTTGTCTAGTTGCTCCTGCAGAGGATGCTTCCTCAGTCTGCAGTGAGGAATCAGGGGAATACATGATGAAATTACCCCCAGCAGAGATTTGTAGCAGCGTACTGAAAGACACCTTCTTTCTTGTAAGTCCCGAGCCAAGGTTTGTAGTTTCTACCTCCTTTCCAGGGTCGGAAAGGCTTTCGAGAGCTTTGAATCCAGGATGGCTCCCAAGAAACGCGCTTTCCTGGACGGGACTAGGGAGGACTTTTCCTTTTTTAAAGTGAGTCCCAGATTTTGAAACAAGTTTGTACAAGCACGAACAGCGTCCCGCGCTGCGTCCATGGACGGGGCCTTCAGCAACCAGTCGTCCAGGTAGGGGAAGACTTGAAAATGGTTTCTTCGTAGGAATGCCGCTACAGGTGCCAGCACCTTTGTGAAAATCCTCGGGGCTGAGCGAAAACCAAAGGGTAAAACCCTGAATTGAAAGTGGCTCTTGGCTACTGTGAATCGTAGAAACCTTCTGTTTGCTGGGTGAATCGGGACATGGAAGTACGCATCCTCGAGATCGAGAGTGGCCATGAAATCCCCCGGGCTGATGAGCCGCAAGATGTCTTGGAGAGGGACCATCCGGAAGGACAGGGAGATGAGATAGGTGTTGAGCTCCCTGAGATCTAAAATGGGGCGCCATTTCTCCAGCGTCTTCTTCGAGTCGCAGGAGACACAGGTGTTTCGATGGAATGGCTGCCGGGGGCTTGGGTGGAGGGACTTGCGTAAATTCCAAGGTATGTCCTTTCCGAATGATGTTGAGCACCCAGCGGTCCGATGTTATTTTGGACCAATTCTGAAGGTATTTGGTTACCCTGCCTCCAACTGATGACTTCTTGGAGGAGGGTCCAGTAGGAAGAGCCAGGAAGGCGCTATTGGCGCTTGGACATATCCCGTCCCCGGCTAGCCTGTTTCCCCTTATTGTAAGGTCTGGAGTAGTTAGAAGATTGGCCTTGTCTCTGTTGATAAGGCTGGCGGTACTGCTGGGAACCTGAGCCATTAGATGAATAACGCTGCTGTTGATAGGAACCCCTGTAGTTATTACCTCTGCCTCTGGAACCCTTAAAAGGAGACTTGCGGTATTGAAGGGTACCCAAGGATCTGGCTGTTTCCGTGTCCTTTTTGATCTCCTGAAAAGTGTCATCGATTAGCTTCCCAAATAGTGCTTCCCCATCAAAGGGAAGATCCAGGACTTTGTTTTGAATCTCCGGTCGAAACCAGGTAGCCTTCAGCCACCCCTGGCGACGGAGGACTGCAGCCCCAGCCAAGGAACGAAACGCTGTCGTTGCAATGTCCATGGCACAGTCAATGATCTCCATTGACGTCGCCTCTCCCTCCTGCAAGATATTTTTTGCCTCTGATGTTGATTCTGGATGTAGCTGGTCCAGGAATGGAGCAACATCACACCAAAGTTGGCGGTCGAATCTGCCCAATATCGCCAGGGCATTGGCAGCTCGCACCAGAAGACTCGCCATCGACAAGAATCTTTTTCCAGCATTATCCAATCTCCGCCATTCCTTGTCCGGAGGAGTTGTCAAGGGAGCGGAGGGGTTGCGGGATTTCCTCTGCGCTGCTTGCGAAATAACTGAGTCTGGTTTGGGATGGCCCGTTAAGGCCGCTGGCCCATCGTCAGGTGCTCTGTATTTGTTATCCAGACGCGGTGGCACAGGGACCACCGTCGCTGGGTTCTTCATAGCCTCAAGGCCTTCCTTCCACAGATGATCTACTATAGGTATGGACCTTGTCTTCCGGTAGGGTTCCTTGAAGTCGTACAAGAAACAATCCGTGGCCACCGGATCCGGAACTGGAGATGAAGGGTCTGGAATGATGTATTCATCCCATTCAGTCGTATGATCAGATCCATGATCCGAATGTTGATCCTCATCTGAGGAATCATCATGGGCGTCTGCCGGCCTGGAAGGTTCTTGCGGAAAGGATGTCTGAGGCTGAGGGGACGCCTGAGCAGGTAATCCAAGAGTAGCCGTTGAGGCAGAAGCCAAGACAGGCGTTGCAGGCGCTGCAGGAACCAGAACTGGCCTAGTAGCCTTAGATTTGTAGTCCTGCAGCATCTTATGCAGGTCTTGTAGGAATGAAGATGGTACTGTAACCATATCCTGCCCAGAATAATGTTGCGACTGGGCTGCCTGATGATGTCCATCATCCTCCTGGTCATATCCCCCTTCAGAGTCCGTCTCTTGACATTTGACCAGAAGTTGAGAGGGACTATTGGCATAGCCATATGAGTCCTGGTCATCCTCATCTGACTCCCCTTCCTCAAAGAGCAAAGCTGGTGGCAAGGGGGTCACTCTCCTAGGAGATGTCATCTCCGGCGTTATTCTTGTGACCGAAATTGTAATCCTTTTTTCAGATGACAATATCGTTGACGGTTCCGTCGACGATGGTTGCACACTCGTCGACGAGATTGGGGTCGTCGATGTCGTCGACGATGAAATTGTCGACTATCCAGCAGTCGTGGTCGTTAAAGTTGTCGTCGTCGATGCTCTCGTCGACGTCGTCTTCGACGCTGTCACTCTCGTCGTCGATGCTGTGGTACTCGTCGATGCCTGCGTCGACGACGCCGTCGTCGGCAAACCTCCCGTCGACGCTGATGAACCTGCCGTCGACGCTTCCTTCTTCGACGGCGATCCCTTCGTCGACGCATCCCCCGTCGACGAGCTCGCCGACGGAACCAATTTCAATTTCGTCTTCAATTTCTTTGTCGACGGAAACTCTGCCGTCGACGCCTCCGTCGTCGAGGGTTTGGAACTCCTCTCAGAAGATTGGGAAGAGGGTTTCTTGAAGGCTGGGTCAGTCTTCGCACCCTTGGAAGGCGTAGAAGGTCCTACCCTCTCCTTTTCACCGTGGTGAGGAGATTCGCCTGGACCCAGGCTCTCAGACTCTCTGGGGGTCTCTTTTGAGGCCTTAGAGGGATGTTCCACAGAAGGAGAAGGGGAACCCCTACCCCTTTTGACTGACCTTCTAGATGACACAGCTGATGATGACTCCTCACTGTCACTGGAAACTCCATGTTTCCTCTCCTTCTGTTTCTGAAGCCAGGTCAAAAGTCTACCAGCACGATCCCGGAGGGTCTTGGTCGAGAAAGTGCGGCAGATTTTACAGTCCTCAGCTTTATGATCCGGATAAAGGCAATAGATACAATCCTTATGCCTATCTTCCACAAACAACCTTTTCTTGCCACAGGTGGAGCAGGGCTTGAAAAGGGCCTTCTTCTTATCCTTGTCAGCCATCCTTAAACAATCCTGTTGAGCAATTCTGAAGAAAATTTGAAGAAAATCCTTTGAATAGAGAAGAAATGAGCAGAGCTCAAAGGAGACTCCCTAAGCACAACGTGCGGTAGAAAATCTGAGGCTCTCAGGTTCCTTCAGGAGGGTTCTAAGGGGTAAGGCACTTCTGATTGGCTGATGCCTAGGTTTGGTCTCTTGTACAAAAAGAGGGTGATATGCAACAAAAGGGAATGAGGCCTAGGCCTTTTTCTTTCTCTCTTGTACCTACTGCTATGGTATTTTTGTTACCGAGACTCCCATTCCGACGACTGGGAATGATACAAAAGCATGGGAATCTATGAAAGTTCCAATACTGGGGCAACAACTGTTATCTATAAACTAATCACGGAAGGAATGGTGGATGATTTACCCAAACATTTTGAACGATGGCAATTGCAGCTACAGGCCGGGCAGGGGGATTGTGAAGATTCTTTGTACTACAGTCAAACAACATGTATATCTGCTAATTTACAAGTACAATGTTTTAAAACCTGGTGCTATTTGTATGTCACACCCGCCCAAATACATAGGTGGGGGGGCACCACTGGTGCTAGCTGTCCGCGATGTGGTGAGGCTGCTGCAGATAGCACTCATATGTTTGCGACCTGCTCGTAATTGTCTCAATTATTATCTGATATTGAACTTAGGCTGAGGGTAATCTTGGGTTTTCCTCTGACACTCACCCCGCTGACTGTTATGTTGGGTATCTCTGATCAAGTGACGGATGAAAATCATAAGAAATTTGTATTTATTGCAATGGCTATTTATCGTATATGTATAGCTACAGGTTTGGTTAGATATTATTCCCCCGACAGAATATGTTTGGCTTAATAAAATCATGTCCGTGTACAATTGGGAGATGGCGGTTATAAAGAGGAGAGGCAGGCGGGCCAGAGAGAAAGGAGAGAAGCTTTGGCTACCTATGTCTAATTGGCTTAACCACTAGGCAAAGATTCATGTATATTTCAGTTTGCTTTCCCATGTGCCCATTCATTGTATTAGTGTAGTATGTTGTTATCATATTATTTTTTTCCCGGTGCTTCTTTTTCTCTTGTTTTTCCCCTATTCTAGATGACTGCTTTATTGGGAGAAAGGTGGATCCGCCGGGGTGGGAGAAAAAATCATGAAAAAAAAATTGGGGGGAATTAATCACAGTCTTTTGAATGTTTTTTTTTTCTTGTTGATTATCACTGTATATGTTTGTTTTCTGTGCTTGGTACCCCAATAAAAAAAAACATTTAAAAAAAAAGGAATATTATGTTTTGCGTAATGTTCCTAGGTGTCCTAGGAGTCGAGTATGCAAGTGCTGCACACTAGAGTGCTTCTGTAAATACCTAGTGATAGAAGCTAGAACACGGATACACATATCAGACCAGAGTTCTCAGACACACTAAAGATACGGCGGAGGGACAAAGAGTACTCCATGAGTGAGACCTCAAAGACATCACATAGAAATTGACATTCTTTAAATGCGACCAAAATATATTCTTCCAACGTCGAAAAACAAAGTATACAGTGCCTCATTAGCATAACTCTTCAGAGCCTAAAACATTGAATCCAAGGGGGAAAATGCCTCAGTCATAAAAAAAATTGGCATTCGAAAAAAAGTATGTAACTGCTTCGCCGCGGCACGCATTATGTCGCGGTGGGGACAAATTTGACGTGTGCGCCGATCAGACGGCACCCGGCGCACACGCCCACCATGACGTTGAACGGCCAGGGACAGTCCGACGCATGGAAGCGGGTAAACCTATTCTACATTCATAATAAACTTTTTATATATATATATTTGCAAACGTTATTTAGATTTATTTATATTTCTAACTATTTTATATTATTTAAATTAATTTAACATTATTTCCTGTGGGGTTTCGTTTTAAGTACCTACCTCTATTATTTTATATGGGGAAGTGTTACAGTACCACTGGTTGTCCATTTGTAGTGCTGGACTTACTACAAAAATGTAAGTTACTCCAAAATGTAGTTTGTGAATACTGAAAAGTAGTAAACTTACTCAAAAGTGCAGTTTGTGAATTAGGCCCAGAGTTTGTGAATACCGAAATAAGTAAACTTACTCAAAAATATACATTTACTTAAAAGTATAAGTTACCTTTGTGAATCAGACCCTCCATGTGCTGGTTAAGAAATGTCTATTTAGAAGATGTTTTTAGAATGATAGTGTTTAGTGTAATTGTTTGACGTTGTACCTTGAACTCACATCCTGGGAGGAGGGAGCATGTGAAATTACAACACTACAAGCTGCAAACCAATCATTAAAGTAAATAAGGGTTTTGGTTTGCAGCTGTCTGTAGATCACAGGTGTGTATAGACTGAAAAGAGGGACCTATCTCCCTAAATTGGAGGCTTGCGAGCAGCAACAGACATTTGCAACAGAGTTTTAAGTACAGCTAGTCCGACTCAAGCTTCTTGTCTGGCAATGCCCACACAGTAATGTTCGGTGCATGTGTGGATATTAGACAAATTCCAGACTTTAAAGATGTCTGTGAGTGAGATGTTGCCTAGGAAAGGCCATAGTGGTCCTTTTTACATGAGTTGATTCAGCCTTAGGCACAGAGTAATACGTGTGTTTGGCTTTGGCACACCGAATTTGGATATATTTGAAAATCCATCTGGCTAGGCCTGCTTTGGAAATAGTTTTTCCTAGGTAGGGCTTGCCAAAAGCTACAAAGAGCTGCTTGGTTTTCCTAAAGTATTTGGTGTGACTGTTTTAACATCTAAAGTGTGTAGAGCTCTTTCAGAAAATGGGACTGGAAAAGGGAGGATAAAACACCAGTCTTATTGTTGGGTTCAGTGACAGAATATCGAAACCATAAACATCGTGATACCGAAATATCATGTGAAAAAAATATTAATCACGAAAATATTGTTATTCTATAAATATAATTATAAGTACAAAAATATCAACAACAACAAATAGTGTTATACACTAATATCGAAAACATATACAAAAATATCATATATGTGTATATATATATATATACGGCACATAGTCTACAAAGGGCTTTGGAGAAAGCCAATAGTAGACCCAGGGAATCGTTGTTGGGCATCAACATGGAGGAAAGTGAACCACGGGAAAGTGAGGAGACTTCCAATACCCCAACACTAATTCTAACTTACAGTAGCCAGCATCGCCAAATTCGGTCTATAATTAATCGAAATTGGGCGATAGTGCAGACGGATGCAGTCATGACACCAGAGATACCCGATAAACCCACTATAACATATCGGAGGGGTATTTCTATGAAAAGCCAAATAGCTAAAAGTATCCCAGACCTCAGTAGTAAAAAGAAACTGATTCCATGGCTACCTGAAAAACAGGGATTTTACAAATGCTCGTCATGTCGGGCTTGTAAATTTGGGGTAACAACCAGGAAGTATACCACACCATTTAGCCCGAAAGAGTTCAAAATTCAGGGGTGCTTTGATTGCAAAACCGAGTATGCAGTTTATATCCTGACGTGCACTTGTGGGCTCAGGTATGTGGGAAGTACCAAGCAGCAAGTGCACGTCAGGATTCTGCAACACTTACGGGCTATTGTCAACAACGACAGTACATACCCGGTCGCGAGACACTTCAAAGCCATCCACCAAAACAAACTAGCGGATTTAAAATATTTTGTTATTGCTGCAGTGAACGGCAATCTGCGAGGTGGGAACCGGGAAAAGAACTTGCGTCAGTTAGAATCTAAATTCATTGTGGAATTAGATAGCAGGCACCCAAATGGATTGAATAACACAGAGGATCTTCATTATTTCCTCTGATATTCTATCCTTAAATATTCAATATCCCCTGTGTACCTCCAACCTTGTATATTTCCGAAACTTTAAAAATATAGCTCCGGCCCCCGCCTTTTTTGTCTCAATACCGTTTTTGATCTTTCACATTACAAGTATAACTTATTTTTTCCTTGTAATTTTTAAAATCCATGAATGATTTATAATTCATATCAGTAAGTAGTATATATTAAGTGAACTTTAAAAATAATCACATTACTTTTTGCACTTTATTAAGGAAATTCCTGGATGCTGCTAAAAAACAATGTAAATTAGCACATAGTTTGTATTTTTGCACATTGCGTATCTTTGCACATAAATTTACCAGACTGTCAGGAGTTGATGATGTTCACCAATAATGAAATCAGGAATTCATTCCGTGATAATTGTATAGAATTTTAGAGTGTTAATATTTTTAATAGCTTATTACTATTTTTAGATTGTATTCTGTACATATGAAGTGTCTGTTTTTGCTCATTGAAAAATAATAGATATATATTCATATATATTTTTTAGCACTATACATTTTATCAATGCATATATTTATCTATTTATATCCATTGGGAAATATATGGTGAAAAATTCAACCAAAACATCAACTAAAACATCTACTAAAATGAAATCAATGAAATTGGTATTATATGTGCATTACGCTATTTTACATTATACTGCATTTAGGCTGTAATGTTTTGCAAATCATGTGCAATCTATTGAATGAGGTCTTTTAAACTACGAGTCCCAGCATGCATACCTGACAAGTATTTCCTTCATTTCTATATATCACATGGAGGGGGTGAAAGCATCACATTTTGAAAAAAACTGTATAAAAACTAAAAGTGGACTACATGTTTGCAAATTGAGAAAGAATACAAAGGTATTCGAAACGCGTCTGACTATTTTGGATAAATAAAGACCTGCATTTTCCACGACATTTGGAGTCTGTTGTTCATCCTTTGGCGGTGTTCCGGCTGGGCACTGCAGAGAGGAGTGAAGGCACCTATATATATATATATATATATATATATATATATATATATATATATATATATATATATATATATATATATATATATATAGTTAAAAATTGTAAATATTAAATATTTTAACTTATAACATTAATGTAATGTTAATTAAATGTCTAAATAATATTTATATATATATATATATACTAGCAGCCCATCCCGACGTTGAGCCGGGAGCAATCAGGTTTCTGGGCCCCCGACCGCCCCAACGTTGTCTCAGGCTTCAGGGCCCCCGCCCGCTCCGACGTTGTCCGTGGGTCCCCCGGCGTGCACCCGCCACTTTCAGGGCCCCCAATGAGCCGCACACGGGCCGCTTCACCTACCTCAGCCGCCGCTCCTCCCCGCCTGTCCGCCGCTCCCCGCCACGCCTCACCACCTGTCTGCCGCTCCTCCCCGCCTGTCCGCCGCTCCTCACCGCCTGTCCGCCGGTCCTCACCACTCCTACCCGCCTGTCCGCCGCTCCTCCCCGCGCTCATGTCCGCCGCTCCTCCTCACGCTCCTGTACGCCGCTCCTGATGTCAGCACGCACGTCGCGGCCGGCGCTACTTCCAAGGGACTACTTTTTTTTTAATCGTAAATATTTTACAGAACGTATATTTTATTTTTTTATATAGCCTATGTCCATCTGCAGACCCTGACAATTACAACGATGTATCGGGTGTTTGGATTGGCGCTGTGGTTCCCGAGTTTACCCGCCTCAAAGGTTCAAAGTTCTCTCTTTATAACAGTAGTATAGATATATAAATATAGTTATTTATAGCACACATATATTTATATGTGTATGTTAATGTACACATATATTAATTAAAACTAACATTTAAAATATTAATTATAATTTATATTATAATTTCCGTTTTTTTACTTTACTAATATAACACATATATATATATTTACATACAAATCAAAATTACAAAATAAAACTATAACAAATAAAGTAGAAAACACTTAAAAACATTACAATATAATTATTGATAACAAGTAAGCAATAGGAACAAATACTTTTTTACTAAAGATAACTTAAAAATAACATACATTTCTTAATATGAAAATATATAATTAAATTCACAAATAATAATACATAATTAAACAACACTATTACATTTTAGAAATAATAAATACACTATTCCCACTCTAGTCGATGCAACAATAAGTGGTGGACACAGCAGGGGTAAAAATTACAATTCCCACTCCTGTCAGTGCAACAGTAGGAAAAGTGTTGAACTAGGGAGGGGTAAAATGTACTAGTCCCGCTCCAGTCGATGCAACAGTAGGGAAAGTGTTGGACTCAGGAGGATAACATTTGCTATTCCCACTCCAAGTCAGTGCAACAGTAGGGAACGTGTTGGATTGCGGAGGGGTAACATGTACTATTGCCAATCCAGTCAGTGCAACAGTAGAAAAATCGTTTGACTGACCACAACACACACCTAACATATAAAATAAAAAATATATTTATTAAATAATGTACATGTTTATAAATAAATTACACATTTTAATTTAAGTTATTCATTAATGTAAATGTAATATTTAATGAACTTGCCACCCTATATCCCTACAAACCTAACAACCCACACCTAAAACATAACTTACTTAATAATTACACACTTTACATAATTAATTATCAATTAAATAATTAATCAATTATTACTTAACTAGCCACCCTATACCCCTACAAACCCATCAACCCGCACTGAAAACATAACTTAAAAGTAGTTACACAATTTACATAATTAAGTACCAATCAAATAATTAATAGGTAATCAATTATTACTTAATTAACTACCCATCCAATAAACCTACAGACCCAACTAAGAGCCAGCCAAACTCTCATGCTCACATGGGAGTGCAAACCACTTCTGCCCCTGCTCGGAGAGCAGCCCCGCCCACAAAGGTGCCACAACGGTGAAAACTAAAATGATAATAACCTCAAGTTAATATCATTTTATTTTTCCTTTATTTACACTGCAAAAGCAGTGAGGCAACGCTCCTCCACCGTAGCGGAAGAGCCGCCACTGCTCGTCTTATCAGAAAACTGGCTTTGTATTCAGCTTTAACTGAAGCACAATCCCAACTATTTTTTTAAGGAACTTCCAGAATGTGAAGTTGAGCCATTTTTGGTTGTTCACTGGATTTCTATTTGACATTTACACATATAGCCTTCTTTTTAATCACGTTTCCAACCAATTCACAAAGTTGGACAATGTTACTCACCTATTTTTCTTTTTTTAACAAGTGTGAGTTTTGGAGATGCACAATGAATGACTCGAATGCCTTTAATTATAGCCCTCTCTTTTATATTACGTTTGATTCACCCCCTTCCATCACTCAATGAGGCCTTAACTCTGGATGATGATCTATTTGGTATTACTGGTCGAGCACTGATATTTTGTCACCATTTAAAGCTTGTTAGAGTTGGAGGATTGCTGTAACCCAGCACCATTTAGAGGAGGGAGAAGAGATGACTGCCGGTGGAGCCCACCGCAGTAGGACGAGCCTACATTGACACGAATAGAGGAGGGAGAAGAGATGACTGCCGGTGGAGCCCACCGCAGTAGGACAAGCCTACTTTCACACGAAGGCAGGCTTGTCATATTTTGCGCGGTCCTGCCCATGCAGGTTTTCCTTTACCAGGAAGGGAATATCAACAGATGGAGAAAACTCCTGATGCCTCGGGCTGGAGATTTTTCGAAATCAGTGGTTTTGATCCTGAGAAACAAAAAATGCTGAGCAGGCCACGACATCGTTAATTGCGGTCGAGTTTCTGAGAAATGAACCGCCTATACACCAAATCTTGATTTCCAGGGTGTAATTCTTGTTATACCCTCTTAGAAGGGGAAATGTATTGTTTTGTTAAGTTTAATATTGTATATTTGCAGTATTATAAAACGTATGCCCGGTGGCTGCCTATGCTCAGTTCAGTAGGTCGATTCAGCAGGTTGATTATGAGGCAAAGCCAATATCTGAAAGAGACACGTTAGTGATAGATTCCTTACCTTAGAATATCCCCAGGCGTCAGACTGGATCTGGAATTTTTTTTTGTCAGCAGTACCCCTGCGCGTCGGAAGGTGGCGTCGTGCAGCTCCGCATCCGTCACTAGCGTCGCAGGCGCTGAAATGACGTCATAGAGACTACTTAGGCGCCACTAATGCGCGCTGACGTCATTTCTTTCTTTTTCCGCGACAGCAAGCGCAGATCCGGTTAGAGCACGTACCCTAGTCACTTTTTGACTAGCTGTTTTGAGACTTTTTGTCTCCACTATTTTGAGTCTTTGACTCCTGGTGCCATGTAAAGATGCCTGGGTTTAAATCCTGTGGGGCCTGTCGCCTTACGATGTCGGTGGCCGACCCCCATGGAGTCTGTCTCTAGTGTTTGGAGCGCGACCATGACTCCTGGTCATGTTCCGACTGTCTGGCCATGGCTCCGAAGGCCTTACGGGATTGCCCCGTCAGCTGTTTGAAGCCCAGCAGTCGTCTCCGCGCCGTTCGAGATCCAGGGGTCAATCAAGGGACCGACCGCGGAGCCATCATCATCGCTCCTCTGGGTCGAAGTCTTCACACTTGGAATCGGGTAAGAGATGTCATAAAAAGAAGTCGAAGAAGCGCTTACGCTCTCTGACGTCCCCCCCCGTCAGTCTCCAGACGAGGGGGGCGGGGGTACCTCACCGCGGCTCCGTTGGAGCCTGTGAGTCCTGCGGCCTACCCACCTTATTCGGGTCCGTCGGCGACTCCGGTCCAGGTGCAAGATTTTCTTGCTGCCATGGACCGCCTTTTCAGGTCTCGGGTCCCCCCTGAGGGTCCTCCCTTGCCACCGGCTCTGCCAGCGGATCCTGCCCCGGCGCCGCAAGGTCCTCCGGGGGCGGCTCCAGCCCTGGCGCTGCATTGGGTCCCGTTTGTTCTACCTCTGCCCTTGCCTGGGTTTCCGGACAAATTTTGCTCCAGGTTGGGACCCCAACTGGGATATATGGAGCCGGATCGGCACTGACCGGCGCCCTTGGACCAGTTATATTTCCCCACCACCGCAGCGTGGACCTCTGGCAGTGGCGGAGGGGGATGACTGTGAGGGGTCTAAGGACCCTCTTGCATGGCAGTGCGAGTCGGAACAGGAGTGGGCTGAAGAGTCGGAGGATGCAGGTGGCCTTGACCTCTCCTCTGAGCCTGGTTTCCTTTCTCCTCCTGCTGTGGCCATGGAGGAGGGCGCCACATACACTGTGGTGCTCCGTAGAGCAGCTGAGGCCCTTGATCTGCCTACAGTGACTCCTCACCGAAGTTCTTCAGCCGGCGGCAAACTCTATGGAGCCTCTGCTACCGTTCAATGAGGCGTTAACGGATGTGTTAATAGGCACCTGGTCTAGGTCAGCCACGGGGGTCCCGGTGGATAAGAATGTGGCCAGGCGTCATTGCCCAGCTCCCCACGCCGGTGGGTGGCAGGATTTACCATCAGCTCCTCCACTGGCTTTCTGTGACTTTGGACATGGGGTTGCTGCAAATCGTCTGAAGGGGCTATTCCCTCCCCTTCGAGTCTGCCACCCCAGCCATGCCACCTCAGTTCCACCGCATATCGGGGGATCACTTTGCGCTTCTCCAACAGGAAGTCATGGCCCTCTTGGCCAAGGGGGCCATCGAGCGCATTCCTGGGCCAGAAGTAGGACTACTTTCTGGTCTCCAAGAAGGAGAAAGGGGGCCTGCGCCCCATCTTTGACCTCAGGAACGTCAACCGCTTCCTCCGGAAGGAGAATTTCAAGATGTTGACTCTGGCTCATGTCTTAGCTGTCCTCGACCCTGGAGACTGGATGGTAGCGTTGGGACTTGCAGGACGCATATTTTCATATCCCCGTCCTGCCGGCCCACCGGCGTTACCTGCGGTTCACGGTAGGCCAAGAGCACTTTCAGTTTGCCGTGCTCCCCTTTGGCCTTACCAGGGCCCCTCAGGTGTTCACGAAAGTGTTGGCGGTGGTCGCAGCTCATCTGTGCAGATCAGGGGTTGCAGTCTTCCCCTATCTCGACGACTGGCTGTTGAAGGCGGTCTCTCCCCAGGTAGTCGTCTCCCACCTCCAGACTACAGCCGACCTCCTGCATTTGCTGGGGTTCTCCATCAACGTGCCCAAGTCGCACCTGGAGTCCCTCTCAGAAGCTCCCCTTCATCGGAGCGGTTCTGGATTCCACGCATTTTGGGTTTATCCTCCCGAGCAGCAAGTCCGGGATATTCAGGGTATGATTCCGATCTATACCTGGTTTCAGTCAGGATGACCCTCCGGCTCCTGGGCCTGATGGCCTCCTGCATCCTGCTAGTGCAACACGCCAGATGGAATATGCGGGCTCTGCAGTGGGACCTGAAGTTCCAGTGGGCACAGCATCAGGGCAACCTGTCCGATCATGTCCAGATCTCAGAAGGCACATCACGACAATTGCAGTGGTGGCTCATGAATCGCGATTGGGTCAACGGCAGATCCCTCTCCCTTCTCCAACCTGAGCACACAGTGGTGACAGATGCGTCCCTCCCAGGATGGAGTGGCCACTTGGGAGAGGCGGAGATCAGAGGCCCCTGGTCTCCGACGGAGTCCCGGCTTCATATCAATCTTTTGGAGCTTCAGGCAATCCGACTTGCACTGAAAGCATTCCTTCCCTCTGTCGGGGGAAGTGTAGTGCAGGTGTTCACGGACAACACCACCGCCATGTGATATTGCAACAAACAGGGCGGGGTGGGGTCTCCGGACATGGCTGGAACATCAAGGCACCACCTTGGTGGTTCAACACCTGGCAGGTTCACTGAACTCCAGAGCGGACAAACTCAGTCGACGGTGCATGATGGATCACGAATGGTGTCTGAACTCGGACGTGGCGCAAGGTCTCTTTCTGCAGTGGGGAGAGCCTTAGTTAGATCTATTCCCCACCGAAGAGAACGCGCAATGACGTCAGTCCTGCGCGTTGGCATTTCCAAGGCGGCACTCGGTCGGCGACACTTTTCATCGTGAGTGGAGCTGCGGTCTGTTGTACGCCTTTCCGTCTTTACCACTTCTGCCCAGAGTACTGAAGAAGATTTGATGCGACCGGGCCCAAGTCATCCTTGCGGCCCCAGATTGGGAATGAAGATACTGGTGTCCGGAGCTACTCAGCATGGCGATTGATCCCCCGATCCGACTGCCTCTTCGGGAGGATCTTCTGTCGCAGCAGCAGGGGACGGTCCTCCACCCGAACGTGTCCAGCCTCCACCTCCATCGGTGGAGATTGAGCAGTGACAGTTGACAGCTTTCGATCTTCCTCCCGAAGTCTGTGATGTCATTCTGGCAGCCAGGCATCCCTCCACTAAGATGGTATACGCCTGCAGGTGGAACAAATTTGTGGCATGGTGCACAGCAAAGGCTGTGGATCTCCTTTCTGCCCCTCTTTCCGAGGTCCTTCTGTTCCTTCTCTCTTTGGCCCAGCAAGGCTCTGCTCTAGGCACTATCAAAGGTTATCTTTCGGCCATCTCCGCTTTTCTGCGGCTTCCAGATCAGCCTTCTCTTTTTAAGCCCACGGTTGTTAATCGCTTCCTCAAACGCATTACGCACACGTTTCCTCCCGTGCCTTTCATAATGCCTCAATGGGACTTAAATCTTGTTTTGACCTATCTGATCTGCGCTCCCTTTGAGCCCCTTCATAACTGTCCCTTACGTCTTCTCACTCTAAAGACGGCTTTCCTGGTAGCTATCACCTCTGCCAGAAGAGTGAGTGAGCTCCAGGCTCTTTCTTCTAAACCTCCTTTTCTTTCTGTTCATCTGGACAGGGTGGTTTTAAGGACTCGTCCTTCTTTCTTGCCAAAGGTTGTCACGCCCTTCCACATCGGGCAGACCATCACTTTGCCCACCTTCTTTCCGCCTCCGCATCCTTCAAAGAGGAAGAGAGGCTCCACCGTCTGGACCCAAAACGTGCGCTCTTGTTCTACCTGAAGTGCACCCAACAGTTCCGGCTGGATGACCAACTTTTTGTTGGCTACATGGGCACCAAAAAAGGTCGGGCCGCGCACAAACGAACCATCTCTCGGTGGGTCGTTCTCTGCATCAAAGCATGTTACTCCTTGGCTAAAAAGGAGCCTCCTGTGGGGCTGCATGCCAATTCTACCAGGGCTACGGCAGCCACTACTGCCTTGGGACGCGGCGTTCCCTTGCAGGACATTTGTCAGGCAGCTACATGGGCCTCGCAGTACACGTTTAGCAAACATTATTGCCTTGACAGTAAAGTCCGGAGAAGCGGCTTCTTTGGCCGTTCTATTCTCCGTGACTTTCTGGTGTAATCTTGTTCGCAGACCCACCACCGGGGTTGGAATTGCTGAGGTATTTATTCTAAGGTAAGGAATCTATCACCAACGTGCCTCTTTCAGATACACAAGTTACTACTTGTGTAACGATATATCTGTAAGAGACATTAGTTAGTAATAGATTCCTTACCGCCCCACCCATCCTCCCGGTTCTGCAAACTGATTTCTAGGATTAAGGTTATCCCTTTCAGGGCCCTAGTTTCATGGCACCAGTGGTCATTTGCTTACATGGCTCTGAGTTCCTGGCGTGGAAAGTCGTGGAAAGAACTGACGTCAGCGCGCATGGGTGGCGCCTAAGTAGTCTCCATGACGTCATCTCGACGCCAGCGACGGACGAAGAGCCGCACGACGCCACCTTCCAAAGTCCCGGGGTACTGCTGACGAAAAACCTTCCGGATCCAGTCTGACGCCTAGGGATATTCTAAGGTAAGTAATCTATCACTAACTAATGTCTCTTACAGATATATCGTTACACAAGTAGTAACTTGTGCGATAGGGCCATGGGCATGATTCGTTCACTGTGGAAACATGATGTCATATGCCATAGGTATAATATGATTATGTGAAAACTACACTTTAAAGACAATAGGCCTTTATGGGTTACATGGAACCTCACAATTTAAAGCAAGGGATCTGATGTTGGTTGCTCTCTCTGACAGCACACAGATGTGGAAGATTTAAAGGCTTACATAAGAGGAGATGTGTATTTTTTCCGTCTGTAATATTATACATATTTATAACTAAGAGCTTCCATGGCTAATCCAGCGCCACCCGGAAGTGAACCGTAAAGATGTCATGTCAACTGCGTCATTGTTACAAGCAAGCACAGTGCCATTGTGAATGGTTTGGCACATCGGGGTAACCAGTGTGTACACATTCACAAGTTTAAAGAGGATAGCGTAGAACAATGTATCATATATTTTAGCAGTATGCATGAAACTCCAAGGGAAGGGGCAGACGTAGAAAAAATATCTCTGAAAACACAAACAGGGAAAGAAAAGTTAAGTCATCTCAATGAAGGGTTTAAACTGTAAACATCTGTGCATGCGTTAATGGTGTTTACATACCCCCGAGTCTCTTGTTTATTCCGGTTTCTTGGGATAATCTCTTATAATAGACCCTGCTGCCATAAATCACATGCCTGAATGCGGGTTGCTAACATATCACGTTCTGGAATCTGATTGCATCATTCCAAAACGTTTCTTTCACCATGGAGACAGTGGTCTTGTTTGAATTTGGGTGGTTGTTAGTTTGCTCCAGGGAGCTTTAAGTCTCCACAGGCAACATACCTAAACTAATTCCATTAGACAGCTTGTAGCGGGAAAGGCATGTTATTATTGTGTGCAGCTCCCCTTTATACATGGGGAGCCTCTAAACCACACATGCACCTTTTCGGTGCTTCCTGTTAGCATCTGGAGAAAAAACACAGATATGACATGTTTGAAAGCCTATTGGAAAAGAGGTTTACTCGTACATATTTTAATAAGCATTAACTTTAAAATTTTACTGTCTGGCATGTTTCAGTGTCTTTCTGAAGACCACAGTATCTCCCAGCCCCCGCGCCCCCAGGTCAGCATCCCACTAGCAGACGTGAAGATCAGCTGAGTGCTCAGTTGCTACAGTGTCACAGCCACGTGGGTCTGAGTGGCACAAACCTCTGGTTTGAGGTGAAAGTAAGGTGTGGAAATGTGAAGACAGGTGACAAGGAGAGTCAACTGCGCTGTGGGCTAAAGGTGCGAGGCCGCCGGCATCAACTAGGAGCCGAATGCTCCTCGTGTACTACAGCGCCTGTTTGACACTTTGAAATATCCACCTTTTAAGTATCTGTAGTCTGTACACCCTACTGCTGACTTTCATTAAGCCTCACATTCTGCCAATCTCTATGTTTACACTCTCTCTTTCTAATTGAGCCTAGTTCTTACATGTAGTCTGTATCTTATTGTGCCAGCTTTTCATATAGGTACTTATTCGTATTATTTTGGCTTCCCTGACACTTTTTAATCTGTCCCTATTTTGCTCTATTTTGTGGTTCATCTACTGTTCTCCTCACATTTCCTAACGTTTTTCATTTGGATAAATAATTCTTAACAGCTTAGTCTTCTTTTCAGACCAATGTCTATGATAGTCTAACTTTAGAAGTCACTTTGCTGGCATGAAGCTTACTTTAGAAATGCAATCTATCACTCCTCTCAAAAGCGCTTGCTTCCAGCTGATGGGAGGGTGGTGGCAGGGAGAGGCGAGACTTTAATGACACTCACTAGATTAAGCCTCATCTAGGTTAGCGGTCACATGCACATGACCCAGGGAGTCTGTTAAGCACAGTAGCTACTTAGAAAACACAGGCAGCTTTGTTGACCCCTCCCTCGCAGTGTCTTGTCTGTGGCTGCAGGGAGCAGCATTTTTAGCTGCTCCCTGCAGGCGGCAGCAATACCTGCTCCTGCTAGATGCGATGAGCTGGCTAGGGCTGCGGGCCTCCCCGCGGTCCCCTACGAAGAGATGGTGGGTGTCCAGGGTGGGCACCAAGGCACACACCCTTTGTTGGACAGGCCCTGGGGGATGGGGTACCTGGGGCCGACATCAGCTCTGGGAGGGGGCCTAGTAGGAATGCTACACTCATAAATCCTGTTCTAGCAGGCTCCAATCCGTTTTGAGAGAGTGGAGACATGTAAGTCTGCACCTAGTAGTACATTTACACTCTGAATGGTGAAGAGCTAAAAACTCTAAAGTCACTACTACTACTACTACTACTACAGTTTTAAGTTTACACATGACTAAATTTGCATGTGTAAATTTACCTTTACGAATAGGGCCCTAAATGTATCTATTGCCTAAATAAATCTGATCATAAACCCAAAAATGGTGATCTATGTATGATTTTTATTTCTAAAACCGTGAAAGCAGAAGGTAGGCTTCTACGTCTCCTTAATGCCGAATCACCGGGCGCTTATTAAGAACAAGCATTGGAAATGCAATAGGGCTCGCATTAGGAAAGTTTGAGCTATTGGTCTTATAAATTAATTTTTTTAATTTATGTGTTATTTTTTAAAATAGCTAAATTAATAGCTTTGTCATTTACAATGCCAATAGTTATAACTTTCGCAAATGTGGCAACTATAGCATTTGTAATGCAACATGTTTTGTATTTACATGACTTAGATGTATTGATATTACAAATAACAATGGCTTTTAATTTTTTAAAATAATTAATACTTAAATAATTTATTTAATTTGTAATGGCAATAGCTTAAACTTTTGTAAATAACTTTTGTGAAGATTATGTTCAGTGTTTTTTATTGTGATGAAAATCCAAGAACAGAAGTGAAATATTAACATTTTTTTGTGATTTGTAATAAAGCGTGAAAGCTAGTAAACAGCTGGAAACATTGAAAAAAACATATTTGAACCAGTGATGCTGTGGTTGCGCTGAGTGATGCTGTGGTGGTGCTGAGTGAAGCTGTGGTTGCGCTGAGTGGTGTGTGCAACGGTGGAGCTTAGTGGGTGCATTGGTGGAGCTGTGTGGTGGGTGCATTGGTGGAGCTGTGTGGTGGGTGCATCAGTGGAGCTGTGTGGTGGGTGCATCAGTGGAGCTGTGTGGTGGGTGCATCAGTGGAGATGTGTGGTGGGTGCATCAGTGGAGCTGTGTGGTGGGTGCATCAGTGGAGCTGTGTGGTGGGTGCATCAGTGGAGCTGTGTGGTGGGTGCATCAGTGGAGCTGTGTGGTGGGTGCATCGGTGGAGCTGTGTGGTGGGTGCATCAGTGGAGCTGTGTGGTGGGTGCATCAGTGGAGCTGTGTGGTGGGTGCATCAGTGGAGCTGTGTGGTGGGTGCATCAGTGGAGCTGTGTGGTGGGTGCATCAGTGGAGCTGTGTGGTGGGTGCATCGGTGGAGCTGTGTGGTGGGTGCATCGGTGGAGCTGTGTGGTGGGTGCTTCGGTGGAGCTGTGTGGTGGGTGCATCAGTGAAGCTGTGTGGTGGGTGCATCAGTGGAGCTGTGTGGTGGGTGCATCAGTGGAGCTGTGTGGTGGGTGCATCGGTGGAGCTGTGTGGTGGGTGCATCGGTGGAGCAGTGTGGTGGGTGCATCGGTGGAGCTGTGTGTTGGGTGCATCAGTGGAGCTGTGTGGTTGGTGCATCAGTGGAGCTGTGTGGTGGGTGCATCTGTGGAGCTGTGTGGTGGGTGCATCCGTGGAGCTGTGTGGTGGGTGCATCCGTGGAGCTGTGTGGTGGGTGCCTCGGTGGAGCTGTGTGGTGGGTGCCTTGGTGGAGCTGTATGGTGGGTGCATCAGTGGAGCTGTGTGGTGGGTGCATCGGTGGAGCTGTGTGGTGGGTACATCGGTGGAGCTGTGTGTTGGGTGCATCGGTGGAGCTGTGTGTTGGGTGCATCGGTGGAGCTGTGTGGTGGGTGCATTGGTGGAGCTGTGTGGTGGGTGCATTGGTGGAGCTGTGTGGTGGGTGCATCAGTGGAGCTGTGTGGTGGGTGCATCAGTGGAGCTGTGTGGTGGGTGCATCAGTGGAGCTGTGTGGTGGGTGCATCAGTGGAGCTGTGTGGTGGGTGCATCTGTGGAGCTGTGTGGTGGGTGCTTCAGTGGAGCTGTGTGGTGGGTGCATCAGTGGAGCTGTGTGGTGGGTGCCTCGGTGGAGCTGTGTGCATCGGTGGAGCTGTGTGGTGGGTGCCTTGGTGGAGCTGTATGGTGGGTGCCTCGGTGGAGCCGTGTGGTGGGTGCCTCGGTGGAGCTGTGTGGTGGGTGCATCGGTGGAGCTGTGTCGGTGGAGCTTTGTGGTGGGTGCATCGGTGGAGCTGTGTGGTGGGTGCCTCGGTGGAGCTGGGTGGTGGGTGCCTCGGTGGAGCTGTGTAGGTGGCGCTGTGTGGTGGGTGCATCGGTGGAGCTGTGTGTTGGGTGCATCAGTGGAGCTGTGTGGTGGGTGCATCAGTGGAGCTGTGTGGTGGGTGCATCAGTGGAGCTGTGTGGTTACCTGATTCGTGATGTGAACTGTACAGGCCGACAACCAACAGTCTTCTTATTAATTCCTTAGCAGACATCGCCCCTAAGACTATGATGAGCAGAAACATGCCTAGATCACACAGTACTATCACATTTATTAATCAAGTTATTGGTATCTTGAGACAAACAGCAGGGCAATGTGACACTGCTTAGCGATAAGAGAGCACAGAGCATCCCACAAAATACATATCTCCAGTCCCAAATAGAAGATCTTCATTCAGTCAATCTTTGTTGTTTGTCTAAAGATTAGAGCAGCATAAAGGTGAGTTAAATGTTCACCATTAACCTTTTGTTAGCTGGACTCAAATTTTAATGGGTGCACAGATAACCCCTTCTATGTGCATCTTGGATATAGTATAGGGGTGGACTGTTGGAAAGAAGAATTTTGATGCTGGTATACGAGACGGGTAGGACGGTGAGGAGAATAATGAAAAGTTACTCAGGAGACAAAATATAAGGTAAACGTACAAGATGAGAATTAGGAGCAGTAAAGAAGAATTATAATAAGAATAAACGAGGAAAGGAAGGAAAGATAAGCCAGATTTTTTATTATAAGCACTGGATAAACACCATCCTCATTGTTTATGGAGTGAAAACGAGTAAATTCTAATAAACATTGATTTTTACAGTTTGTGAAAACAATGGAAAACACTGAAACAAAACCACACCAGAATTCACAACAAACATACTGAAAACACAAAAGCCTAATTGCCTTTTAGTGTCTGATTTTTAATGAAATGTTTTAGCTAAGGTTACCTTATGTTTATATATAGGATTTGCACGTTTTAATATTATATTGTATACTAAATAGGGTTATGTATATTGTAAAGGATATTGCCGAGAACAATAAAGCTTGTTGTTGGTTTGCCCCCCCCACCTCCTCTTGCTTCGAAGATTCGATACTGGAGAACATCACACAACACCATCTTGTGGACTTTTGTGATGGCGCCGCACGGCATCTGCCTGCAGGCCATGTAATGAAGCACCGGCCCTACTCAGAACAAAATGTGGAGGAGGGACGTAACCCTGGATGCTTATTCTTGCCTTGTGCTTGAAGGGGGAGACAATCTCACCTTCTACCTCTCTCGTAGAAGACACTGACAGAGGGCGGGGAAAAGTGAAGCAGTGAATGAGAAACACTGGGTGGCTAGGGAAACGGAGGAGACTGGATGCTAGGCGGCTGCAGGGATAGAAGGGGCAGTTGACAACTACGCCAAAAAAAGAACACAAAGGAAAATCTTATAATATCAATCTTGCTGGAGGGACTGAGTGATAAAAACAACATATCAATTCCTATAGTTCCTTCCGTACCTCTTGCACCATCTGGTGTCACAATGTAATAAAGCGTTGAATCAAAACATTTATATTACATTGAGACAAGATAGCACTGACTTTTAGAAAGGAAAACATATCATTATAATGAAATAGTGAAAGAACTTGATGTTGGTGTACTACTTTGTGACCTCTGACCAATGCCACGGAAATTAAGGAGAGAGGCAGAATTAAGTGGGAGGAGAGGGCGAGAATAAAACAAGTCCTGGTGGCGAAAGATGGGAGTCAGCAATTGAGGAAACAAGTTAAACAAGTTTTAAAAGGAGACGAAACTGAAAGTACGGCCGGCCGGCCGTGAATAATTAAGGGGTGAGAAATGCTGCCTTTGATGTGGTAATGCGAGGCAGGCAGGCAGGTGGCTGGTGGCATTGTGCACGCGCTTTTTAGGGCTTGCACTTGCGCAATGGCCTAAAAAGCACATGCACTTGGTGAAATCGCCAGTGGAATCGTGCTTGGTTAAACGCTGTTTAAGCCCCTTTAGAGCTTCGCCAGCTATGCGCATGCGCACAGCAGGCGAGCCCTAAAAAATGCTCTGAAGTCTAAAAAGAGCAAGCAAGAAGAACATGAATCAAGGGAAGCAGTCAATAGAGCTTCCTCAGAACCCACTCTTTCTCTCCCCCTCAAAAGGCCCTCTGTTTGTCACGGCTGCTAGTCCTCAGGATCGGAAAGATGCTCAATAGGGGTCCACCTCCTGACGTCTCCACACTCTGACTGAGTATTTCCAGAGTATAAAAGCAGTCAGGCGAGGGAAAAACAGGGAAGGGGAAAGGAACAGCAGGGATAAGGACCTGTAACGACAAGGAAGGACACGTTAGTTCCTTGTACTCTAACTCCTTAACTATGTCACAAGTGCTGTTGTGAATCCTCACCTGATAACTCTCAGGAAAATAGACCCTTCCCTCTGATGGAATCTTCCTCAGACTAAATGAAAGAACAGTTTGTTATGGCCTGTCTATTTCCTGATAGAGACACACACATCAACCTCCCACATGTATCACCCTCATTCACTCACCAGTAGCCTGTGGAAATCGTGACTGAACATGGGGTTCTCAAGAGGCGTCTGGATAGATAACAGTCTCTCCCAGCCGCTTCTTGTAAGGTGCACCAGCATCCGCCGATGGAAAGAGAACAACGAACTGTAAACGACCAAGAAAGCCAGCCGGCTTCTCCTGCTCACAGGTCAAGGATGAAAACACAACAAAAATAAAGTCCCTGAAACAGGAGGGGGCAATCCTGCGTCTCCCGTTCAGTGTTCTCAGCCGAGAAACACCATTCAAACATAGATAAGCGTGGAGGGTGAAATCCCGCGTCTCCCTCGCCACCTATGGAATACAACACCAGCCGGTGTTTGTTGCACAGATAAATCCGCGTCCCGTGAGTGACAGTGAGGGGGAAATCCAGGCGTCTCCTGCTCACTCACATAAACAAATATAATCAGGATCGCAAGAACGCGGAGGGGGCAATCCAGGCGTCTCACGCGTCTTGCGATAGTAACCTCTTGACAGTACCAGCCGGTACCTGTCGTCACGTGGATCACTACAGCTTGCTCTGCAGCCACAGAACAAAACGAACCACACCTTCCCTGGAACTCCGCGGGGACAGGGCGTCCGCAACCATAGGCTCAACAAGACAAATCACAAGCACCAGTAGATGGCGTCCAAGAGAATATATGCCTTCTGAGGCCCTCCCCCTTCATGCTAGGCATTCTGGGAGGTGTAGTCCAATTCTATGTAGGCACGTTAGTCAGACCCTGACAGTATGCCCCCCTGCCCTGTGCCTCCTAGCGCCCGGCTTCGTCGGGTTGCGAGCAAAGAAGGAACGGATCAGGCGCGGAGCGTGGACATCACAGCAGGGCTCCCACGAGTCATCCTCGGAACCATAGCCCTTCCAAGAGACCAAAAACCATAGCTTCCCCTGACGGATCTTGGAGTCCATGATACGCCGGACCTCGAACTCCATCTGGCCGTCCCTCAGCACCGGTGGCGCGGCCCTTTGTTGCAACGAACCAGCTGGTTTCAGCAAACTGCTGTGAAACACCGGGTGTATTCGCATAGACATGGGCAGTTTCAGCTTGTACGCCACTGGGTTGATTCTCTTGATGATAGCATAAGGACCGATAAATCGTGGATGGAAAATACTGCGATACCTGAACCGAATGTTTTTGGTAGACAACCAGACCTTGTCTCCTATCTGGTACACAGGACTCTCCTGTCGATGTTTGTCTGCCCATTTCTTATAGGAGCCTTTTGCTTGACCCAGAGACTTTTGGATCTGTCGATGAGTCTCCAGCAACGCCTTTACATGTGCCGCCACATTGGGTTGATTCTGAACTTCACCGGGTACTGTCAAGGGTAAGGTGTTAGCGTGGAACCCAGTATTCGCCTTGAATGGAGATTCTTTTATAGCACTGTGCCATGCGTTATTGTATGATAGCTCAGCCAACCAGAGAAGAGAAACCCAAGAATGACTGGCTTCTTCCGAATAGCACCTCAGATATTGTTTGAGAGTTTGGTTCAGCGGCTCTGTCTGACCGTCTGTCTGGGGGTGGAAACTGGTAGACAGAGCGTCTTCCACTTTCAGAGCCTTACACCACATGTGCCAGAACCTGGCCACGAACTGCGGCCCCCGATCCGAGATTATCACCCGTGGGAGTCCGTGTATCCGTACCACTTGAGTCAAGAGCATTTGAACAGTCTGGCTGGCAGTAGGTAAGTTCTTGCAGGGAACGAAGTGCCCCATTTTGGTCAGGCTGTCCACAACTACCATAATCGCGTTGTACCCTTGGTCCATGGGCAACCCCACGATGAAATCAAGGCTGATGGTGTGCCACGGACGTGACGGAGTGGGCAGTGGTCTGAGTTTCCCACGACTCATGGCATGGTCCCCCTTTGCTCTTGCACATGTGTCACACTGTCCTATCCATTTCTCCACGTCTTTCACTAGAGTGTCCCACCAAAAATGGCGTTTCACTAGGTGAACTGTTTTTCTCACCCCAGGATGGCCTGCCATAGCGTTCCCATGACACCAGTTGAACGCCTGGAGACGCAGTTCGTGCGAGGGCAAAAACAACTTCCCTCCGTGCAAGGGCACTCCATGGTGGATGGTACGGATGTCGTTCTGACTTGCCCAATTCCGCCATTGGCCTTGATCTCTGTCCTTTTGTACTTGCTCAATGAATCGGTCAGCTGTCACCAGACACACCACTTTCTCTGGATCGATTATCGCTCTTGTTTGTTCCTTTGCTGGCACCGTATCCCCCCCTTGACGAGAGAGTGAATCTGCTTTTCTGTTTTCTGTTCCGGGACGGAACGTAACGATGAAATTGTATTCTGCGAAAAACAGCATCCACCGCATTTGACGCTGGGACAAGTGGCGAGCGGTTTTCATGAACAACAAGTTCTTATGGTCGGAAAATACAGTCACTGGGTGTTGTGAACCCCACAAATAGTGCCTCCACTCCTGAAATGCTCGCTTGATGGCCAGCAGTTCCTTCTCTGAGATAGTGTAGTTGGCTTCAGCAGCATTCAGTTTCTTTGACAGAAAGGCCACCGGATGTAGTTGACCCGTCTCCCTGTCTCTTTGTGACAGCACAGCTCCTAATGCTGTATCGGAGGCATCCGCCTCGACGATAAAGGGCAGATCTAGTTGAGGGTGCGTCAAGATTGGGGCAGTGACAAAGGCTTCCTTCAGCGACTCAAAAGCTTCCATGGCTTCAGCGTTCCACTGGAACGTACATCCTTTCCTTAGCAGTTTGGTAATGGGAGAGGCCAACAAGGAGAACTGGGAGATGAAACGTCTGTAATAGTTGGCGAAGCCAAGGAAACACTGCACCTCTTTCACACAGGTAGGTACTGGCCAGGCACGCACTGCATCAACCTTTCTCTCTGCCATGTGAAACCCTCCTGGTGTCAGGATAACCCCTAGGAACTCCACCTCCTCCACACCAAACTCACATTTACTGAGTTTACAGTAGAGTCGGTGCTCCAGCAACTTTTGTAACACCAGGAGGACATGACTGGCGTGTTGTTGACGTGTATCCGAGTAGACCAGAATGTCATCGATGTACACGATGACAAACTGGTCCAGATACTCTTTCAACACATCATTTAAAAAGTATTGGAATGCCGCCGGGGCGTTACAAAGCCCGAACGGCATTACCAAATACTCAAAAAGGCCATAACGGGTTTTGAAGGCCGTCTTCCACTCATCACCGCTGCGTATTCTGACCAGGTGATAGGCCCCACGAAGATCCAGCCGGGTGTAGATCACGGCCTCCCTCACCTGATCCAACAGCACGGGGATGAGCGGAAGAGGATACCGATTCCGTATGGTCTGTTTGTTCAATTGGCGATAGTCGATGAGGGTGCGCAGCTCCCCATTGGCCTTCGATGTAAAGAACAGAGGGGACGCTGCTGGTGACCGGGAGGGCCTGATAAAGCCGATAGCACTAAAGTGCGCCAGATATTCTTGTAAATGTTTGGACTCGGGTTCTGACAACGCGTATACCCTACAAGAAGGAATAACAGCACCTTCCACCAGATCTATACGGCAGTCATACTCCCGATGTGGGGGTAACACCTCGGCCTGACTCTCACTGAACACCTCACTGTACTCGTGATACTCTTTGGGCAAGACAGTTAACTTTTGCGCCGCGGTAGCGACGTACATTGTCTGAGTTAATGCTACAGTGTGTGCTGTGGATGTATGTAAACACAAGTCCTGGCACTCAACAGACCGAAAAGCCAATGTTTTCTCTCTCCAGTCAATAGAAGGATTGTGTTTCTCCAACCACGGAATACCCAATATCAGTTCGTACTGCGGAGCTTCGATTATGTTTAACACTATGCTCTCGACATGGGAAAGAGCACTGTTTTCCAGTATCAATACCAGTTCCTCCGTACGCTCAATGATGGGACCAGATTTGAGGGGGGTGCCATCCACCGCCAACACGGTCTCCGGGTTGTCGACGGACACTCTTCCCAACCCTAGACGACGCACCAAACCGTCGTCCACAAAATTCCCTGTTGCCCCCGAATCCACCATGCTCCACACCGCATGTGTCTTTCCCTGAGACAACAGGGAAGTGGGCAAGGCTACGTGAGTGATCGGGGCTTCGTTCTCAACCGAAGCTAACGATGTCAGTCTCCATTCCTTAGTTTCCCGGCCCTTAACTGAAGGAGCGTCTTCAACGTTTCTCTCGGACTCAGCTGTGGTGAGAGCCACTTTCTTACCCGAGAAAAAGGTCTTGGATCTCTTGGGCTTAGAGGGACACTCCTTAACGTAGTGCCCCTTCTTCCCGCAATACATGCACAGGCCCTGTGTGCGGCGGGTTTCTCTTTCTGCTCTGGTAAGTGGGGACCTGATGGCGCCAACATCCATTGGCTCAGACGGGCTATCGCTAGGTCGAGGACCGGATGGAGGTCCTTGTCCCATAGAACCTGAAGGGCCATCATGTCTCCTACGGTCACCTCCTCGCTCGCCTAGACGATGATCCAAGCGGAGCGTGAGGTTAATTAAATCGACACAGGTTGCTGGTTGAGGATCAATCTGAGCTATTACATCCTTCAACTCGTCTGACAGGCCTTGGTAGTACAGCGCCATCCTTTTTTCTTCGGGCCATGCTGTTTCGGCCACCAGACGGTTGAAAGTAGTCATGTAAGTGACCAGATCTTTCTTCCCCTGTCTAAGACCCAGCAGCTCTCTGTCTGCACTCAGGGTTGTCGCTCTGCGATCAAACACCCGTTCAAACTCACGGCGAAAGGCCGTCCAATCATTCAGGATAGGGTCGTCATTTCTGACGAAAGGGACCGCCCAGTTCGCCGCATCTCCGGATAAATAAGAGATGGCGAAAGCCACTCGAGACATATTGTTAGGGAACGACGCTGGTCGACACGAAAAATGCAAGGTGACTTGTGTCAGGAATGCTTGGATTTTTTGAGGGTCACCTGAATATCTTTCTGGGCTGGCTAAAGGTATCGGGGGGGGAACGGTTACTTGGATAGCGCGGCCACTGGTAGCAGCATCGAAAGGATTGGCCTGTTGCCGATCTAGCCTTTCTTTTAAGGCAGTAGTCTCTGCCTTCGATGCCGCTAGTTCCCGTTGGACTAATACCAGGGCCTGGAGCACGTCGTCCATTGTCGCCATGGTTTGAGCAAGTTTCCGACCAGGAGGAGTAATTTCTTGGGCTTGTGATTCTGTCACGGCTGCTAGTCCTCAGGATCGGAAAGATGCTCAATAGGGGTCCACCTCCTGACGTCTCCACACTCTGACTGAGTATTTCCAGAGTATAAAAGCAGTCAGGCGAGGGAAAAACAGGGAAGGGGAAAGGAACAGCAGGGATAAGGACCTGTAACGACAAGGAAGGACACGTTAGTTCCTTGTACTCTAACTCCTTAACTATGTCACAAGTGCTGTTGTGAATCCTCACCTGATAACTCTCAGGAAAATAGACCCTTCCCTCTGATGGAATCTTCCTCAGACTAAATGAAAGAACAGTTTGTTATGGCCTGTCTATTTCCTGATAGAGACACACACATCAACCTCCCACATGTATCACCCTCATTCACTCACCAGTAGCCTGTGGAAATCGTGACTGAACATGGGGTTCTCAAGAGGCGTCTGGATAGATAACAGTCTCTCCCAGCCGCTTCTTGTAAGGTGCACCAGCATCCGCCGATGGAAAGAGAACAACGAACTGTAAACGACCAAGAAAGCCAGCCGGCTTCTCCTGCTCACAGTTCAAGGATGAAAACACAACAAAAATAAAGTCCCTGAAACAGGAGGGGGCAATCCTGCGTCTCCCGTTCAGTGTTCTCAGCCGAGAAACACCATTCAAACATAGATAAGCGTGGAGGGTGAAATCCCGCGTCTCCCTCGCCACCTATGGAATACAACACCAGCCGGTGTTTGTTGCACAGATAAATCCGCGTCCCGTGAGTGACAGTGAGGGGGAAATCCAGGCGTCTCCTGCTCACTCACATAAACAAATATAATCAGGATCGCAAGAACGCGGAGGGGGCAATCCAGGCGTCTCACGCGTCTTGCGATAGTAACCTCTTGACAGTACCAGCCGGTACCTGTCGTCACGTGGATCACTACAGCTTGCTCTGCAGCCACAGAACAAAACGAACCACACCTTCCCTGGAACTCCGCGGGGACAGGGCGTCCGCAACCATAGGCTCAACAAGACAAATCACAAGCACCAGTAGATGGCGTCCAAGAGAATATATGCCTTCTGAGGCCCTCCCCCTTCATGCTAGGCATTCTGGGAGGTGTAGTCCAATTCTATGTAGGCACGTTAGTCAGACCCTGACACTGTTCCTGTCTTGAAGGGACAGAGTTCTGATTGTTGTGAGGTCACACCTATGACTCCAGGAGTTTCACCTGCAAAAAAGAAGGCAAAATCTCTGCCTTCATCTACTTGTATGGATTAGCCATTAACTAACAAAATCTCTGCCTTCATCTACTGGTATGGATTATCCATTAACTAAAAAAGCATCAACGAAAGTGATGTCAACGGGTGCTTCAAGAGTATGGACAGAAGTCATTGCAGCAGGGACCTTCATATACTTTTCATCCCTGTAGGCACGGATATTATAACCAAAAAACACAAACAGGAGGAAGGAGACACACAGAAACTAACAGCAAAAGAAACAGAGGCCCATCAACAAACAAGGGCCATGAGAGAGGGCAAAGAAGCTGAGTCCTAGAGTAGCCCACCTCTTTCACGGTCCATGCCTGTGAGTGGAAAGGTGAGGGTGCATATGTCCGCAAGGAGAAACATAACATCAGACTGATGGGTAATGGGTGTAACCTATGGACAAGGACACAGAGTAGCATTTACAGTAATGAATACATTTCCTACCGTTAATCTTCATTTCCTTGAATGATAGTCCTCCTCGTACCAGTCCAACTTCCCCTCCCTCTCTCCCTAATGACTAAGAAAATATGTTTTTTTAGTCAATTAGAAATGTTTGCAGTTCTCTGTGGGTGGCGGGACTCCTCAATTTGTAAGGACTAAGACAAGGAGGACGGGTCATGGGCAATTGAAGGTTGGGGCTGGGGATCTTTATTGGCCTTTCATTGCTGCCTGGAGGCATTTCAACTAATAATACACAGGATCAAAGCAGAGCGATCTTCGCCTACTCTACAGTCACAACAGTACCAAACCTCTGTCACAGGATTTAAAGAGCATTTGATAACTAGAATTGTTGGGGGCTATCATAGACATTTTAAGATTTTTATTACTTACTTTTATGTCTAAATTATGCTGGCGGTTGGAGTGTGATCTTTTCAACAGCCCAATGCTACAGTCAGTCCCCCAGAAAAGGAAGGTAGAATGCCCTTTCAAACCAAACCAAAAACCTAACCCTGGGGGACCCCTGACTCTACCCCCATAACCTCAACTCCCACTACCAAACACTAACCTTAAAACCGATAACTCTATTTTCCTCGATAGGATAACATTGTTTTTCTTTAAAAAGTTTAGAAGTGTGGAGTTTGAAAACCTTAAAAATTCTTTCAAATTATACTGTTTAACAAAAATGATTTTACTAACCTGTTTACAGGAAATCTCCCAGAGTAGTAGCTAGGTATACTACTCTGTGAAAGAAAAGTAATCTAAAAAGTAACTTTCCTGGTATTTTACTCAAAAGCCAATTCAAGTCTATGTACTGTATTTACAAAGTATTGCATTTCTCTGCAAGCATACTGTAAGTCAAAACAAAGTGCATATGCAATTACAATTCAAACTGTTTACAAACTGCATTACTACTGTAAAGTATTTATTGCTTACCTGTGCCAGGTTTGCTTGGTTCTAGAAAAATAAAATAACTAAAAGAATATTTTTTATACAAACACAATTGGTCTGAAGTTCAGTCTTTGAGTGTGTGGATTCATTTGCTGACTGAGTGTACAACAAATGCTTAACACTGTCCTCTGATACTGCCTTACTGCTCAACCACACTACCGCAAATAGAGAGTGAGGTGCTATCTAACTTTTCCTCTACCTACCTTTGAATTTCCACTGGACTCTGTGCACACTATACCTCACTTTGGTATAATATATACAGAGCCAGCTTCCTACAGTCGGTGCCCGACATTTGCTTCCTGCTGTCACGATACAACTTTAAGCCTGTGTCCTTGGGGGGGGGGAGACATTTCCCTGGCATACTGACGTCATGGCAAAAGGATTCGGTAATACTGACAACCTGGGAAGCTCCTCGTTGAAGGGTTTAGAAAGAAAGGAATTGACATGGGCATGCAGGGGTGGGATTTTTATGGGGATACCATTGTACTTTTTTACTGACTGTTGCCGAGGGTCGAGGACTCTGTTGGACCCCTTCTACCTGCTTCACAACTTGCGGAACCCGCTTCGCGGGTCCCGCTGCGCACCGGAGTCACTGGGAAGCCTGATTGTGCTGCGTGTGTAGGTCCAGGGCTGCGAGCGTGCGGGGCAGGACTTCCAATACCAGAAGCCTCTGCACACCGCGCCTCTCGTCACCTGGCCGCTCTCCCTGGCCACCACGCCCCGCCTGCAATCCCTTAAAGGCTCGTGAGGAGTAATCATCGTGGGATACCATTGTACTTTTTTACTGACTGTTGTCGAGGATCGAGGACTCTGTTGGACCACTTCTACCTGCTTCACTACTTGCGGAACCCGCTTCGCGTGTCCCGCTGCGCACCGGAGTCACTGGGAAGCCTGATTGTGGTGCGTGTGTAGGTCCAGGGCTGCGAGCGTGCGGGGCAGGACTTCCAATACCAGAAGCCTCTGCACGCCGCGCCTCTCGTCACCTGGCCGCTCTCCCTGGCCACTACGCCCCGCCTGCAATCCCTTAAAGGCTCGTGAGGAGTAATCATCGTGGGATACCATTGTACTTTTTTACTGACTGTTGTCGAGGATCGAGGACTCTGTTGGACCACTTCTACCTGCTTCACTACTTGCGGAACCCGCTTCGCGGGTCCCGCTGCGCACCGGAGTCACTGGGAAGCCTGATTGTGGTGCGTGTGTAGGTCCAGGGCTGCGAGCGTGCGGGGCAGGACTTCCAATACCAGAAGCCTCTGCACACCGCGCCTCTCGTCACCTGGCCGCTCTCCCTGGCCACCACGCCCCGCCTGCAATCCCTTAAAGGCTCGTGAGGAGTGTTCATCATGGGATACCATTGTACTTTTTTACTGACTGTTGCCGAGGGTCGAGGACTCTGTTGGACCCCTTCTACCTGCTTTACAACTTGCGGAACCCGCTTCGCGGGTCCCGCTGCGCACCGGAGTCACTGGGAAGCCTGATTGTGCTGCGTGTGTAGGTCCAGGGCTGCGAGCGTGCGGGGCAGGACTTCCAATACCAGAAGCCTCTGCACACCGCGCCTCTCGTCACCTGGCCGCTCTCCCTGGCCACCACGCCCCGCCTGCAATCCCTTAAAGGCTCGTGAGGAGTAATCATCGTGGGATACCATTGTACTTTTTTACTGACTGTTGCCGAGGGTCGAGGACTCTGTTGGACCCCTTCTACCTGCTTCACAACTTGCGGAACCCGCTTCGCGGGTCCCGCTGCGCACCGGAGTCACTGGGAAGCCTGATTGTGCTGCGTGTGTAGGTCCAGGGCTGCGAGCGTGCGGGGCAGGACTTCCAATACCAGAAGCCTCTGCACACCGCGCCTCTCGTCACCTGGCCGCTCTCCCTGGCCACCACGCCCCGCCTGCAATCCCTTAAAGGCTCGTGAGGAGTAATCATCGTGGGATACCATTGTACTTTTTTACTGACTGTTGCCGAGGGTCGAGGACTCTGTTGGACTCGTCCTACCTGCGTCACAACTTGCGGAACCCGCTTCGCGGGTCCCGCTGCGCACCTGAGTCACTGGGAAGCCTGATTGTGCTGCGTGTGTAGGTCCAGGGCTGCGAGCGCGCGGGGCAGGACTTCCAATACCAGAAGCCTCTGCACACCGCGCCTCTCGTCACCTGGCCGCTCTCCCTGGCCACCACGCCCCGCCTGCAATTCTACGGTCTACCTACTTAAGGGAAGGCCATTACCCGCTAAGCGGGAGCGTGCGGGAGCGTCCCGGGAGAAGCCCGGGACAAGGGCGGGACCGTCTGTGGCCGTCAGGGGCCAAAGGAGGCCGGGCTGGGCCCACTCCCTTTGCTCCTATTTTTGTGTCATATATCTATTAACCTTGTGCCATATGTATTTTTTCTTTGCGATAGATTCCCTATGTTATTTGTGATACCTTAGGTAGAGCAGAGTCACGATTGACATAAATACCCCATAGAGATATTTGTTTCCCTGGTTTTTATTTCCGATCTGGTTAGGAGATGTCCTCACTCGAGATAAATTCTGCCCCAGGTACGACAGGGACTACTATTTTAGGTCCCCTGGATACATTTTTTGCCAAAATTAAAAGTGAAGTCGATAAGGACATTACCCTCGCAGAGAAGAGAGCCGGTCGACGTCTCTCTATCGAATTGCTTAAACAAAGACCTCTCCCGCCCCCGGATGTAGCTACAGGTCTCTTAATAGATCTTACAGATTCAAATGAGCATGATAACGACTCCTCTTCTACAGATGATATTCCCCTTATTTTTCTGAATAAACTATCTGATCAGATGGACCCTATAGCTATTCCGGACACTATCCCCTCTCAAGTACCGGATAGTCAGTCAATAGACTTATGTACCCCCCTTAACGATCCAGCCCCACTTTATAATATAAATATACCTTCACCCATATTTACCCCAATTGGACCAATCCAACTTCCTTCCAACACTCCTGTTGGGAAGTCCATAGATCCATTAAAAAATACACCCAATAAGGTTATTAACAAGTGTGCTAATAGTCCCTCGGGTGCTCCCCCGAGGAAGAGGAGAAGGAAAAATGCACCCCAAAGTGGAAATAGTACTTTTACGAAATTTATTAATCCGTTGCATACTTTACATACGACGTCGCTAAAGGAAGGGAGAGTGGACCCATTGGGGCACACGACCCCTAAACCGATATCTGTCCCTAGTTATGCAGGGTTATTAGATGATATTAATTCCCTTATAAAGGCTCTCATTTTACCGCTCACAGAAAGGATTGTAAGTTTGGGGGAGAAAGTCGATCAAATTCTCCAAGGGCAGAAGGGTTTACTTTGTTATATACCTGATGGTATTGACAATTTAACACAGCTTAACAAACATTCTAGCCAACTCAAGCCAATGCCTGGTACCCCAATAACAACTAAAAAACCCATAGATGGGACCTGCAAACACGTGTTAGATACTAAACTAAATACAAAACCTAGTACAACCAACAACACCACCATCAAAGATAACCCTATCCCGAATACAGGGACCCTAAACAGACGCCCCAATAATACTAATCCACCAGGTAATACAACTTCTGACCCCACACTAAGAGTAAGATCAGGAAATACTGTTGACCTACCGCCTGAATGCCTAAATTATGTCATCGTACTTACTGGTGTACCACCTCCGCCAGTGGGTAATCCAGAACATCATTCTAATTTAAAAAATAAGGTTATCTACTGGCTGAGGAGAAATAGGCCCCCCCCGAAGCATCTAAACTGTGAGATTGTTTCGGTGAGGCGTTGTAAGTGGGTCGGCACCAGACCTAAGGACATCGAGGGAGATGTGATCATAGTCAATTTTAAAAATCATAGACTGGTCACTTACCTCAGTGATTGGTTCCCTGGGAAAGGTGAGTGGGGGATTACCACGCACAATTTAAGTTATTTTTATCCGGAATCATTGATGAAACCTCCGCCCCCCAACATATCACTGTTGAGGAATAAACAGCAAAACGCCATGAATACTCGGAAACCGGAAGCCCCGTTGGGACCTATGATGTCTTTGCAGTCGGACCAAAGATATCATATTCGAAATGTCTCTGCCCCCTTACAACCAATGTCCACTTACCCCCACTTCAGTAGGCATATATCCCATCTTCCGTATCGCTTACAGTCTCCAATGACTTTCAAAGCCTACACCCACTATAACACCAATAGCAATCCTCATTTACCACCGTGGCAGTCTAACCAATTGCCACCAATTTATAAAAATCCCATCCACCTTAATCAATGGGACTACCCTCAAACTTTTAATCCTAAGGAACTCTGGAACATACCATTGACTAATCTATTCCATCCTCCTTCTTGGATGGATGAGAATGAATGACTCATTGAGTACAATAATAGAAAGAAGACGTGTGCGGGGCAGGTGGTGCGACAACATATTTTCGCTCAAAATATTCCTATTAGCCCGTTGAACGAGCAACAGGACAAGGTGTGGGAGGGGGACATGCCAACAGGACTTGTTCTGGAAATTAGCCCCGCCCCTCATCGTTCCCAATTAACTTCCCATAATTGTTGTACTCTTAGTGTAACGACTTCACTGGAGCCTGTTACTATGTCTTCCCAACCCTTGAGAAATTCCATGGGGACTACTTTGAGCCCGGATGTATCCATCACCACGGTATCGCATTCTGATTCCCTCCTATCTTGGAATGTGGCAGGCCTAGGAAGCAAAGTCCTAAACAAAGCTTGGTTAGCAGTCATACAAAGGCATGGTATATTGTGTTTCCAAGAAACATGGCTGTCAGAGGAAATTCATCTGCAGGGGTATCAGACTTTTCACTCTCCGGCAGTGTTGTCAACACAGGGACACAATAAGGGTGGCCTCTGTGTTTATGTTTCTACCACTGCGGATGTTAAGGTCTATACATTTTTTTCTAGTTTGTACTTTCAAATCTTATTATTATAATGGGGCTCTAATGAGAAAATATTACTGGTGAATTTCTATAATAACATCCCTAATAGCGAAATGGAGTCTACAGTGTCAAATATGTTGTCTCATATGACCCGATTTGTTGAATACTCAAAGGGGGCAAAGATATTTTGGGTCGGGGATTTTAATTGTACCATTTGCCCGTCCATTGAAACAAATTTGTGTGGTCTGTCTGATTATGGGGCAGAGGGCCCTATCCATTTTTCTCACACAAAGATGGGGTCACTTCTAAATGGTATTGTTTTTAATTTTGATTTATCCTTTGTGAATCAGACGTGCTCACCGCCTATCCCCTTTGAGCCAACCTTTTTTGGTAGAGGATGTAATTCGGTCATTGACTTTGCACTTACAACCTGTACCACTCCAGGGTTCATATCTTCCTGGGAAGTTGGCAAAGACATATTTAGTGACCACTACCCTTTAAGTATTGGGCTAAATGTAAAAAGGCACCCGGACAGAATGGGAACTTCCCGCTTGTATCCATTTAAGATTGACTTAGCCAAAACTAATGGATACGTGGTAAATTGGGGAAAAATCGTTCCTAGCACGTTCCTACAGAAGCTGCTTTCTCATTGTATTAGTGACATTAATGTTTGCCTGGAGGAATTTGAGGAGCCTATAAACACCATGGCAGCCTTTGCTAACATTCAATATCACATTAAAAATTTGTTGGTCCGTATGCCTAAAAATAACTTAACAAATTCTGAGGGGTGGTTTAATGGGAAATGCACAAAAGCGCTGAAAGCCTTAAAAGGGGCCTTGAACCTGAAACCAAGAAATCTGTCTAAAATACGAGAAGCCAGGAAACTATACAAACTGGCCATTAAAGAAAGAAGATTGGCTTTAAAAAAATCTGCATGGGATTCACTGATGGAGGCCTCTAGACAGAAAGATAGCTCCCTCTTTTGGAAGCTGGTGAAATCACTATATCAACCGAGGGAAAGAGGCAACACAATGGATCTTGCTATAACTGGGGAAAGATGGTTAAGCCATTTCACCCAATTATATAATCATACAAGGAAAGAAGACATGACACTTCTATCACATCCCTCTCATCATCCATTTCCAATAGATCTAACCTTTTCTATAGAAGAAGTTAGTGCCGCAATAAGGGAAAGCGCACCAGGCAAGGCAGCAGGGCCAGATTGTACCCCGGTAGATGTGTATAAAGCTGAACCAGACTTCTGGGCACCGTTGCTTACAAATGTTTTAAATCAGGGAAACCGAAGTGGGTTTATTAAAACATGGTCTGATGCCATAGTGGTCCCCATATTCAAGAAAGGCAATAGGGACGACCCTACCTGCTATGGGCCAATATCCCTATTGGATGGCCTCATGAAAGTAGCAGGTAGAGTCATTTTAAAAAGATTACAATTGTGGGAGGAGGATCACAAAGCAGTGTCACACTTACAGTATGGCTTCAGGAAAGGCATTGGGACAACCGAACAGTGTCTAAATTTATCCCTCCTTATCTCCAAAAATACCAAAGCCAGAAGCGGAGCATTATTTATAACTTTTATCGATTTAAGCTCTGCTTTCGACTGCGTGGACCATTTATTATTATGGACCACGCTGGTTGAACTGGGTATTGATGCTTGCTTAATCACCTTTATCAAAGAGCTTTATAATAACTCAGGAGCTAGAGTAAGGTACGGCAATCAGGGAGAATGTACTAAAAAATTTCCAATCTCAAGAGGGGTGAGGCAAGGCTGTATCTTGGCCCCACGGCTTTTTACTTATTATATTAATTCAGTTGGACAACACCTTTCACTTGCTCCAAATGACTATCCTACGGTGAAAGATTTACCAGTTTCAATTTTACTGTACGCCGACGACGCGGCCATAATGTCCCAGACCCAAGTCGGTCTACAGAGGGCGGTAAACAACTTCGCTAGTTACATGAAGGATAGAGGACTTAGAGTGAATATATCAAAATCGTTCACCATGCCATGTACTAGAAAGATAAATAGAGCCCCTTGTAATATATTCCTGGAGAAACAGAAAATAGCAACAACTGATCATTTTAGCTATTTAGGAGTCTTGTTTGACAGAAGGTGCCGCTGGAAGCCGGCGATTGCAGTAAGAAAGCTGGCTTTCACCCGCACCATAGGCGCCTTGCGCACTTTCTCGGCTACACTTGGTGGTAAGCCAACTAAGGAGCTTTTACAGATCTACCAGGCTAAGTGCGTGTCAACAGCTACTTATGGGGCGGGCCTATGGGGCTTTGAGAATGACTACTCTCTGCAGGGCTGCGAAAATAAGTTTCTATGCTACTTATTGGGAGTACCAAAAAGTACCTCCACATTTATGGCGCATATTGAGGCAGGAGTTAAATATCTTGGTGACATCATTAAGATGTCTCCAATCATCCTGTGGCATAAAGTGTGGGTAACTCCCGAAGCAAGTTTCAACAGGGACCTCATAGCAGATTGTCTAACTTTAGATAGGGTTGCCAATTTCAGATGGTTATCATATGTAAGATCAATTTTTTATGAGTTGGGACACCCAGAATATTTTGAGGAGCCAAGTACTATGGAGGGTATTTCAAGATCATTTCTTAAAAAAATGCTAATTAATCACCTGGAAACTGGAAGATGGAACTGTGAAAAACAAAAACACTCAGTCTTAAGTTTCCAGGAAATTACCCCCAATGAAGGCTTGCAAACTTACTTGACTGTTGTCCCTAGTCAGTTTCAGCGTATGCTTTTGTCCCGCTTGCGCCTAGGGACTTTCTTTCGCATGGTCACCTTACCTGACGTGAACACCTGGTCACCAAGTAAATTGGTCTGCCCATGCGATAATATTGCTGTGCAATCCAACATACATATAATGTTCTTTTGTAAATTGTACAGTTATCCCAGACAACAATTTTTAAAATCCCTATTAAAGCACTGGGGTCTGAGGAACTGTAGACCAGCTTTTCAGAGAATGTTACAGTTAGAAAATGACCATGTGATTTTTGCCGTTTCAAGCTTTCTAAATGCAGTTATGAAGTACCGTAAATCCATGTGGTAAAAGATTTCCTTTCCTGGTATCCCATCATACATAGTTGTTTGACGAGTTAGGTGCTAAGTTAAGATCAATTGATGTTTTATTATGATTTCTTTTTTAATTCCTTAAGCAATCGATTATTTGTATATGTTTTAATCATATTTGTACTAAAAATATATAATACATTGAGAAATGCCATCTGATGTATTTGCTGTGCTTTTATGATTTTTATTTTGAAATCAAATAAAGCTTACATTTACAAATGTAGCTCTGCTCAGTCGCTACCGTAGGTACTGCAATGTTGCTGCGAGGTGCAATGGTGCCACCTACCAGGGGGGCAGGGCCAATTAATTGAAAAAATAAAGATCCAGTCTGGCATCAGACGATGTGCAAAAAGTGAGGAATTTGCCATTTGAAGAATCCGTCATAACAGAGGGTATTGCTGCATAAGTATGGGATTTTGAAAACATTTAAAATGAGGAACTTATCACTGTTCAAATTAACTGTACACAGAAAATGCTCATCTAATGGTTGTATTTTCTTGTCTTTTAAACCAATCTCAATCATAGAAACGGTTGACATAAGAAGCCCTTTGGCTCCTAAACTCCTTTTTTAATTAACCCTTAAAAAAGGGAAGAAAGAAAAGAAGATAATTATTGAGGTAGGTACTTATCTCAAATGTAGAAATTAGAATTTGGCACTGTCACTTTAAACTCCTATTGCTTCAACAGTCCCAGGATGCACAGCAGTGTCAGTTAGGGCAGATCGTTTTGGAAGAAATATAACAGTAAGACCTCAAAATATGCTTCTAGTTTAATGGCGAGTGGGGAGGGTTGTTTGTGTCTTCAGTTAAGTTATCTTTGGTAGAAAATTTGTCTTACAAATAAAAACATACTGCTCTGTCCATGTTGAGATTCATAAACAATGGATTAGAATATCAAGTACCTCCACACAAGGCGGGGGCAAACAATAAGCTTACAAGATACAAAAATACGAAATCAGCTAAGCAATCAAGATGCACAGAAAGGCGTGGTCTACTAATTTAACAGTCGTAAATTCAGTGCCAGCCTACAAATCACACTAAGTGCCCACTTCCGATATCGCTGGGAAGGGCTCCGAACGGGATCCGTAGTGTGCGACTCCAATTCACAGCCCATGTTTCCGACCGAATCATCCCCATCCCTGATGAGTAAGTACGATGCGAGTATCCCGCACGCGCCAAGTGAATCTTCTCCGAATCTGTCTGCCCGACTCATCCGGAGCCGAATCGTACCGTCCAATGGAGCCGGATTCCGAACGAGCAACTACGATGCACGATTCGGACAGCTGTATCGACTCGGTGTCAGCTAGACAACGGAGCTGTCGGAATCAGACTTCAGGGCCCAGAGCAGGCCACGGTGTGTACGCATTTCCCCACCCACCCCTTTTTTGCTATGGGAGCCTGTGTACGCGTCCGTACACAAGCTCCCATAGAGTGCTATGGGAGTCCGAGCGAACCAAGTCCGTAACCATGCGGTTGCATCGTACTCACTCGGTCGGACTCGCATAGCGTGTTTTGCTAGGAAAGACTTTCGGATCCGATTCGTACGGAGGGCTTTCCTAGCGAGAGCGGAATTGGGCCCTAATAGAGACGTTCCGAAAAATAGCACTATGGAATTCATTAGGTGATTGAGCTGTAGGTTTACTTGGAAGGAGACTACTGTCCATTTGACAACTAGTTGTAATACAGGGCACTACTCAGCTATCCTGGACTGTTTTTATCAGATCACAATCGTATGGTTTACAAATTACAATTTTGTTTTACTTATGTCTGTGGTCTCATCTTGCTAATATCTAGTTGCTCTCTTTACATCTAGTTTTTGAAATGGCCTAACAGCTTGGGAGGATGGGCTTCAGGAAGAAATAAAACAGTCTAATTTATGTGGAAGTCTTTTGGAATGAAAGTGACATTTGTTTTGAGTCTTCAACAAAACCTTATTTTGATGGAATAAGATGTAAGGAGCTTAAGAACATAAACTTGCTCTATGAACATATTCTAGATTTACTTGCTGTTCGTTATTCCGCCATGTAGTGGCTTGAAAAAGTTTTGACTTTGAGTGACGAGCACTGTGTAATGATGACTCATTGTGATGCCCACTGTAAGCCATCAATGTTCCAAAACATGACCGCTATTTTAGATTCCTTTCTTTTCCGCATACATTTCTTGAAGCATTTGTGGCAAGCTTCTTTAGAAGATGTAGAATTCGTGATTCAGGTGTCAACAAGAAGGTTGATCGTATCTGAGAGGAACGTCTGCATTGGTTTGTTTACTTCGCGTCTCTGTTAGGTTTTTCTTCAAAGGCTACTTGAATCATTGTTTAAATTATGCTCAAAAGGTAGTCCTAAACAACAAGCATCCAGTGTGCATGCTTAGTATGCAGAGCCACTCTAAGTCAGCAGACTGCTACATGTGTTTTTTACTAAGCTGGAGACTCTACAAGATAGACAAAAAATTATCTTGGTATATTGGCAAAAATAGTGATGTTGGGGGAGATCAGGTTTTTAAAACATAAATAATAAATTGTTTCAGAGAGGTTTCTCTGAAGATATGACAAAGTAATGGCAACAAAACAGACTCAAAGAGGAACACAGTCATTCTGAACCTGAGGATCTGTACTGTTATATGATCGAAACTTCTGAATCAATCTCAGATGTGATTATTAAGATACTTATGACAGTGCGTCAAACAAACAGCTTTTCAAAGCTGAAAAAAGGGTTATCCAAGTCTGTTGTAAAATGTCAAGCAAGAGAACAGGAACAAAGGGCATTGAGGTCAGTAAAAATATCAGCAATGAGCTCACCGCCATTTTCAAGGCATCCACCTCCACGGCCATCTTCCCCAATGACTGGGAACAAGCAGAATTCGAACGCCTACTCAAAAAACCTTCCTCCGACCCTAGAGACCTCAATAACTACTGTCCCATCTCTCTACTCCCCTTTGAAGCTAAAGTCCTCGAAAAGACCATCAACCGCCAACTCACGGAACGCCTGGAGAACAACAGTCTTCTTGACACCTCCCAATCTGGATTCTGCACCAACCACTGCACCGAAACTGCCCTGATTGCTGCAACCAACATCACAAACCTCTTGGATAGGGAATAAACAGCGGCACTGATCCTCCTCGATCTCTGAGCTGCATTTGATTTGATTTGAATAAAATGTATAAAGAGCAGCAAATGCACATAGGCATTAAGGCGCTGTAATCAAGGTGATCTGATCAAGCTGGGGACAATTACACATACACACAAGGAATGCTAAAAATATCATCCTATAAGGGAAACAACCAGGTCTTTGAAGATTTTCTGAAGAGAAAATGCGTTTTAATACTAGTCAGGTGATTACGGAGAGAGTTCCATAGTCTAGCTGCAGCGACCGAGAAGGTTCTCCCTCCCCATCTCTTCGTCCGGACTCTGGGCACAGTAACCAAATTGAGATGGGCTGAGAATCCCTTTGGTAATCCTTGATGAATTTTAATGATTGAGCTTCATTGGGCATTAATAACTAGGTCACGAAGACTGTAATGTAGCAGAGATGAGAATGAATATTAAGAGACGCAGGTTTACAGTTTAAAGATTTAGAGATTTGTAATAATGTAAAATGTGTTTATTTCAAGTAGATGCAATACATCTTCCACTGGCAGGATAACTTCTGGTGGCATTACCAATGCTGTACTACAGCTAAGTTTTAGTAATTCCTCCAATGGCAGATTCACCTCATCCACAGTCAATTGTTCACTGCCTAACGTATTTCTGCTGATGGTCAACATTGCATTTGTGAACTGGAGAGGACGGTCTTCAAGGTGCCCTGCTCTTCCACATCACTTGATGTGAAACAAAATAGAAACTACAATAGTGATTACATTCAATCATTTTCATGTTTGTTCTAAAGGATTATTATTCATGTAGGGGAATGTGTCGCAATGCTATGTAAAGAAAGTGTGTGTAGAGATAACTGGATGAACAGAACGTGTTTATGTTAAAGTCTTGGCGGTCTTCTTCTGTTAGGTGGCTTCATTCTGGGTCTTCGAACATGGCAGTCCTAGAAGTGCCTTTGCTGTCTGGCTTCCGAGCAGATATTGAAAGCCTTGAACAGGTAAAGTAGTCAAATCTCATTTTATTTTTGTACAAAACGTGTTTTCATCATTTGTATCCCAAGGGAAAATGTTACTGAATTATACATCCAAGAAATACATATTTATGTTTTAGAAAGTAATTCCCTTATATTTACAGAAAAATGTGTATACAGTGTTGCACAGTTATGACCATCAGTAAAATATAGGAACATCAAATGATTCATCACACATACTGCATTCCTGATCCCATAACTTGTTGCCATCACCTCCCTACCAAAGTAAAAATTATAAGAAGCTAACAAGAAAAAACCCATGATGGTGTTGAAATCTAGTTTTCAACCCAGACCAAGATCCGATGGAATATTTGGGACTAAAGGATAGCCAAAGGAGAGGAAAGAAAGAGCATAGGCCAAAATGAACAAAATGAACACGTATGTCTGAAAACACAATTTCAAGTGCTCTAACATCTGAATCAAGGTTTTCAGATGTGAAATATAGAGCTGACTGTAACAGTAGCAATATGTATACAGTAAAGTAGCCTATAGAAATTATCAATCTTAACATCATTAGTCACAGGTCATTTGAGATTCCAGGATGGCGACATTATAGCTGATTCCTGGACGAATTGGCCACCTTTGAAAGGGACAATGGAGAACAACTTTGGAAAAAGTTACTTGGCTGGGGAATCTCACATTCATTGCTCAGTGTTAGAATTGGGGGTCTCTGGTTGGCGCAAGTATCCTCTTGTGACAAGCAGGGACCCTCTCTTCTAAGTCAGGGCACAGGATTCCCCTCAAGAAATAACCTCTGCTCACCCTCTAGGTAGTGTGGCGCAAGCAGTCAAGGCTAATCTCTAGAGTACATGTAGCTAAGCATTTGCAATATCACACACAATAAATCATTAGCCCACCACACAATGACACAAGACTTGATTTCTGTAAAAATATAACTCTTTTATATAAATCTGCAAATAGGCTTCAAAAACTACAGGCTTCAAAATGGTTCCAGTAACTTTAAAAGGTTGCCACAGTTCTTAATGGTCAAATTCAGTTCTTTAAAGGTAATTCTGAACGCTTTCTCACTTCTTTGGGGGTCTGTGCGCTTCGTAGCGCTCTTGGTACGTTTTGTACGATTTTCGGGACGAGCCCTACTATACCTTGCGCTTATCGCGTGAGCTGGCGTATGACGCGAACACTGTGAACTGAGGAGTACGAGACGTACGCTATCTCCGATGCAGGCGTACTCTACGTCCAGCTCCCAGCTCACAAAAGCGCACAGGTCTCCTCAATGGCAGGGAACGCAGCGCATAGGTCAATTGGTGCCAAGGGGTGCGAGGCACACAGTTCTACGTGTATGCTTCCTTCTTTGCTGGGTATGAGGCGTACAGGTGAGAGTAGTACGCCACGCACAACTCTCAGCGCATAACGAGGCGTACCAGCCTCAGAGGAGCACAGTCTATGTTAAAAAACGAAGCGCACCACCAGCGTACAGTTCTGATTTACAAATAGACACGGACAGTCAGAGCTGGCAGTGAGGGGCGTACTAGCAGGGTACGGTGTGCACAAGCTCTCAGAGTACGCTCCCGCTACCAGGGAAAAGCACAATTCTCAGCGCACACTTCAGGCTCAGTTCAATTAATTATTACGATGCGCACAGTGTCTTGTAAAACGTAGAAGCGGACATTCAGGATGGGTATACAATTCGGAGCACACAATACCTTCGTGTCCGTCAAGCTTCGGTGCGGCCGATGCCAGGCAGATGTTCCTCGTTGCGGTGCCTTCTAGGAGGGTGACGCGGCGCGGAGACCACGGGACCACTTATCTCGAGGTTGGCGGTGTTCAGGGGACACAGGCTTATAGGCAGGGGCTGCGTCCTGAAGAGGGGAGCAGTGTGTGGAAATAATCCCAGCAGCGGTATGCTGCGATCAGGGCCTCTTCCTCGGAGGGGCGAGTACGGGTGCCACCAGTCTTTGCTGTGCGTTCGTGCAGCTCGGGGGCCACAGGTTCACGGTGCTTGGACCCGGTGGGGGCACAGGCGCTTCAGAGTGCGGGATGCCTTGGAGGGGCGAGCACGAGGGTCACCAGTCTTTGCTGTGCGTTCGTGCAGCTCGGTGGCCACAGGTTCACGGTGCTTAGACCAGGCGCTCAGAGTGCGGGACGACTTCCCAGGTGCACTCGGGTCTCCAGGATCAGTGCTGATAGGGAGGATCACACCAGCAGCAGCTTCCTTCTTTAGGGGGGGGGTAGCACCCACTGTTCCTGGGGCGCAGTTCAGGGGGCAAGTTCACCAGCAAGCCCTTGGAGATCTTCTCAAGTAAAATGCACAAGTTGAAAATAAAGTAAAGTCTCTTTCAGTCTTTGCCTTTTCTCCTTCATGCAGCAAGGCACCCACCACAGGCCAGTCTCTCAGGATTAGAGACAGTAGTCCTCCATACAGCGTTCCCAGGTCCTTCTCTTCAGGCAGAGTTTCTTCTTGGCGTCAACAGGATCTGATTTGTTAGGAGCAGGGCTCCTTCTTTTATAGGACATTTCTTTTGTTCTCGCTGGCCAGGGGGGCCTTTGCCTAATCCAGTCAGTCTCTGAGCACTGTGTTTTGCAGGCTCTTGTTTCTCCTTTCAGTGAGCAGGGCAGGGACATCAGCCGCTCCGCAGGAGGTGGAGCCGGCATTGTGGTGACAAGTACAGTCCAGGAGTACTCTGTTGACAGTCTTCCCTCTTCCTGGGCCAGGTGCAGGGCAGAGTCATCAATCGCTCCCCAGGGGGCGGAGCCAGCATTGTGGTGGCAGAGCACAGCCCTATTCAGAGTCAAGGGGCACTCCCTCACCCATCCTGGTGTAATCCCCCTATTCACCACCTGTCATCCCTAGCCCTGTCACTCACAGAACCCAGACAGCAAATACACATAAGAGCAGAGGCGGGCTGAAATGGTTAGGCAAGCAAATGCTAACTTTCTAAAAGTAGCATTTGCAAACACAGGATATTAAAATAAACTTTACTAAAAGAAGTATTTTATTATTCTGAGTTCAGGCATACTAAACTTTATTTTCTACCATGTTTCCTGAGCCTGCTGGGATTATAGAGTGTAATAATTCCAGCAGCCCATCTTGGCCTATGAGAACAGGTAGCCTTACAATAGTGAAAAACGAAATTGGCTGTATTCCAGTATTAGGACATGCCACACACATCAGGGCTTGTCCTACCTTAAGCTTACAATGCACCCTGCCCTTGGGCCTACCATAGGGGTGACTAATATGAAGTTAAGGGAAGGTTTAGAGGCTGGCAAGTGTGTGCACTTGCCCAGCCAGCCTGACAGTACCAGACTGCACGCAGGTTCTGCAGTGGCAGACCCTAGACACATTTTAAAAGGCTGCTTCTGTGGGTGGCGCAACCAGCGCTGCAGGCCCACTAGCAGTATTGGTATTTACAAGCCCTGGCACTCCTGGTGCACTTTACTGGGGATGACAGTAAATCCAATGAGCCAATCATGGAGATCAATTACAGGTACACTTTATATTGGGAGCACTTGCACTGCGGCACGGATTGGCCGTGGCGCAGTGCCCTGAGCAGCTAACACCAGCAAAACATCTGAGGCACATCAGCAAAAAGTGGAAGGGAGACTCACGCCAAGGTGCCAGGTCTAACACGTGTCCCCTCCAGCTGAAATGTGGGGAGAACTACCCTACCCCAGGGAGTTCCTCATCACTAAGGCGGAAAACCTGGACAGACCATCAGCATTGGCGTGGTCTATGCCAGGAGGATGGTCCACCGTGAAGTCCATACCCTGCAGGGAAATGGACCACCTCAACAGCTTTGGGCTCTCACCCCTCATTTGCATCAACCATCTGAGGGGCCTGTGGTCTGTCTGAACCCGGAAGTGAGACCCAAACAAGTAGGGTCTTAGCTTCTTCAGTGCCCAGACCACAGCAAATGCTTCTCGCACAATTGCACTCCACCTTTGTTCCCGTGGAAGTAACCTCCTACTGATGAAGGCTACAGGTTGGTCCCAGACCTCCTAAGTCATTTGTGATAGAACAGCCCCTACACCATGCTCTGAAGTGTCTGTTTGCACTAGAAATTCCTTGGAGCAATCAGGAGCCAGGAGCACGGGCGCCGTGCACATGGCAGTTTTCAGGGTGTCAAAAGCCTTCTGACAGGTGTCCGTCCAGATCACATTCCTTGGCTGCTTCTTGGAAGTCAGCTCTGTCAAGGGTGCATCAATGCTGCCATACCCCTTGACAAACCTCCTGTAGTACCCTGTGAGACCCAGGAAGGCTCTCACTGCAGTTTGGGTCTTGGGGGGTCCCAAGCCAGGATGGTCTCAATCTTGGGTTGTAGGGGCACCACCTTGCCACTCCCCACTTGGTGTCCCAAGTACACCACTGAGCCCTGCCCGATCTGACACTTGCTTGCCTTGATCGTGAGGCCTGCCTTGCGCAGTGCCATCAACACTTCCCATAGGTGTTGCAAGTGTTTTTCCCATGTGCTACTGAACACTGCAATGTCATCCAGGTAGGCTGCGCTGAACTCAGCCAGTCCAGCCAACACCTGGTTGACCAATCTCTGGAAGGTGGCAGGGGCATTCTTCATCCCAAATGGCATAACCCGGTACTGGAAATGCCCATCTGGTGTGGAGAATGCTGACCTCTCTTTGGCCCCATCGGTTAAGGCGATCTGCTAGTACCCAGACGTTAAATCAAACGTGCTGAGGAACCGGGCAGCCCCTAGCCGATCAATGAGCTCATCAGCTCTGGGGATGGGGTGCGCGTCAGTCTTGGTGACTGAATTGAGTCCTCTGTAGTCCAGGTGTGGCTCCCGGCGCTGCAGCCTTTGGGACCAAGACCACTGGGCTGGCCCAAGGACTGCTGGAGGACTTAACCACCCCAAGAGCAAGCATTTTGGAGACCTACTCCTTGATTTTGCACCCCACATGCGGAACCTTGTATTTCTTGACAAAGGAAATTAGCTCAGCTTTCTTGTAGGCGTCCAGTTTTGACACATCTCATTCTATCTCCAACAGATCAGAGGCTTCAGATACTGCCCTCTCCACGCTGTTGGTGCCAGGCATGGCTTTAAACAAAAATGATCTTCTTCTAGCAAAGCAAAAAACATTAAAAAGTCTGTGGCTAAGTTACTGGACTGTAATCACTGTGCAATGGTCAATAATCACTGTATGGACACTGCAAATGCAAATTCGTGATCCTCACCGCTGCGTCCAATGTTAGAATTGGGGGTCTCTGGTTGGCGCAAGTATCCTCTTGTGACAAGCAGGGACCCTCTCCTCTAAGTCAGGGCACATGATTCCCCTCAAGAAATAACCCCTGCTCACCCTCTGGGTAGTGTGGCGCAAGCAGTCAAGGTTAATCTCTAGAGTACAAGTAGCTAAGCATTTGCAATATCACACACAATAAATCATTAGCCCACCACACAATGACACAATACAGGATTTCTGTAAAAATATAACTCTTTTATAAAAATCTGCAAGTAGGCTTTAAAAATACAGGCTTCAAAATGGTTCCAGTAATTTAAAAAGGTTGCCACAGTTCTTAATGGTCAAATTCAGTTCTTTAAAGGTAATTCTAAACGCGTTCTCACTTCTTTGGGAGTCTGTGCGCTTCGTAGCGCTCTTGGTACGTCTCGTACGACTTTCGGGACGAGCCCTACTAAACCTCACGCGTCTCGCGTGAGCCGGCGTACGACGCGAACACTGTGAACTCAGGAGTATGAGACGTACACTATCTCCGATGCAGGCGTACTCTACGTCCAGCTCCCAGCTCACACAAGCGCACAGGTCTCCTCAATGGCAGGGTACGCAGCGGATAGGTCAATTGGTGCCAAGGGGTGCGAGGCACACAGTTCTACGTGTATGCTTCCTTCTTTGCCGGGTAGGAGGCGTACAGGTGAGAGTAGTACGCCACGCACAACTCTCAGCGCATAACGAGGCATACCAGTCTCAGAGGAGCACAGTCTATGTTAAAAAACGAAGCGCACCACCAGCGTACAGTTGTGATTTACAAATAGACGTGGACAGTCAGAGCTGGCAGTGCGAGGCGTACTAGCAGGGTACGGTGCGCACAAGCTCTCAGAGTACGCTCGCGCTACCAAGGAAAAGCACAATTCTCAGCGCACACTTCAGGCTCCGTTCAATTAATTATTACGATGCGCACAGTGTCTTGTAAAACGTAGAAGCGGACAGTCAGGATGGGCATACAATTCGGAGCACACAATACCTTCGTGTCCTTAAAGCTTCGGTGCGGTCGATGCCAGGCAGACGTCCCTCGCTGCGGTGCCTTCCAGGAGGGTGACGCGGCGCGGAGACCACGGGACCAATTATCTCGAGGTTGGCGGTGTTCAGGGGACACAGGCTTATAGGCAGGGGCTGCGTCCTGAAGAGGGGAGCAGTGTGTGGAAATAATCCCAGCAGCGGTATGCTGCGATCAGGGCCTCTTCCTCGGAGGGGCGAGTACGGGTGCCACCAGTCTTTGCAGTGCGTTCGTGCAGCTCGGGGGCCACAGGTTCACGGTGCTTGGACCCGGTGGGGGCACAGGCGCTTCAGAGTGCGGGATGCCTTGGAGGGGAGAGCACGGGGGCCACCAGTCTTTGCTGTGCGTTCGTGCAGCTCGGTGGCCACAGGTTCACGGTGCTTAGACCAGGCGCTCCGAGTGCGGGGCGACTTCCCAGGTGCACTCGTGTCTCCAGGATCAGTGCTGATAGGGAGGATCACACCAGCAGCAGCTTCCTTCTTTAGAGGGGGTAGCGCCCACTGTTCCTGGGGCGCAGTTCAGGGGGCAAGTTCACCAGCAAGCCCTTGGAGATCTTCTCAAGTAAAATGCACAAGTTGAAAATAAAGTAAAGTCTCTTTCAGTCTTTGCCTTTTCTCCTTCATGCAGCAAGTCACCCACCACAGGCCAGTCTCTTAGGATTAGAGACAGTAGTCCTCCATGCAGCGTTCCCAGGTCCTTCTCTTCAGGCAGAGTTTCTTCTTGGCGTCAACAGGATCTGATTTGTTAGGAGCAGGGCTCCTTCTTTTATAGGACATTTCTTTTGTTCTTGCTGGCCAGGGGGTCTTTGCCTAATCCAGTCAGTCTCTGAGCACTGTGTTTTGCAGGCTCTGGTTTCTCCTTTCAGTGAGCAGGGCAGGGACATCAGCCGCTCCGCAGGAGGTGGAGCCGGCATTGTGGTGACAAGTACAGTCCAGGAGTACTCTGTTGACAGTCTTTCCTCTTCCTGGGCCAGATGCAGGGCAGAGTCATCAGTCGCTCCCCAGGGGTCAGAGCCAGCATTGTGGTGGCAGAGCACAGCCCTATTCAGAGTCAAGGGGCACTCCCTTCACCCATCCTGGTGTAATCCCCGTATTCACCACCTGTCATCCATAGCCCTGTCACTCACAGAACCCAGACAGCAGATACACATAGGAGCAGAGGCGGGCTGAAATGGTTAGGCAAGCAAATGCTAACTTTCTAAAAGTAGCATTTGCAAAAACAGGATATTAAAATAAACTTTACTAAAAGAAGTATTTTATTATTCTGAGTTCAGGCATACTAAACTTTATTTTCTACCATGTTCCCTGAGCCTGCTGGGATTATAGAGTGTAATAATTCCAGCAGCCCATCTTGGCCTATGAGAACAGGTAGCCTTACAATAGTGAAAAATGAAATTGGCTGTATTTCACTATTAGGACATGCCACACACATCAGGGCTTGTCCTACCTTAAGCTTACAATGCACCCTGCCCTTGGGCCTACCATAGGGGTGACTAATATGAAGTTAAGGGAAGGTTTAGAGGCTGGCAAGTGTGTGCACTTGCCCAGCCAGCATGACAGTACCAGACTGCACGCAGGTTCTGCAGTGGCAGACCCTAGACACATTTTAAAAGGCTGCTTCTGTGGGTGGCGCAACCAGCGCTGCAGGCCCACTAGCAGTATTGGTATTTACAAGCCCTGGCACTCCTGGTGCACTTTACTGGGGACTGACAGTAAATCCAATGAGCCAATCATGGAGATCAATTACAGGTACACTTTATATTGGGAGCACTTGCACTGCGGCACGGATTGGCCGTGGCGCAGTGCCCTGAGCAGCTAACACCAGCAAAACATCTGAGGCACATCAGCAAAAAGTGGAAGGGAGACTCACGCCAAGGTGCCAGGTCTAACACGTGTCCCCTCCAGCTGAAATGTGGGGAGAACTACCCTACCCCAGAGAGTTCCTCATCACTAAGGCGGAAAAACCTGGACAGACCGTCAGCATTGGCGTGGTCTATGCCAGGACGATGTTCCACCGTGAAGTCAATACCCTGCAGGGAAATGGGCCACCTCAACTTTAGCACTGTAAAAATCAGTAATTTGCAAAAGGAGTGTGCCATGAGAACAACTGAATGAATTCCAAAAAACATAGATTGAAGCAGGGCACCGTCCTGTTTAACTTATACACAGCAAACCTGAGTCAACCAATCAATCAAGTAGGATTTGTATAGCGAGGCTAATCACCCACAAGGGTATCGAGGTGCTGAGCTCCAGGCTGCTTGGGTGACCTCAGTTGAATAGCCAGGTCTTGAGTCATCTTCTGAACTCCTGAAGAGAGGGTGAAGTCCGCAGATGGAGGGGGAGGCTATTCTAGGCCTTCGCCGTGAGGTAGGAGAAGGAGCGTCCTCCACTGTTGCTTCAGAGGATGAGGGGGGTGCGAACGAGGGCGAGACAGACAGATCGCAGGAGTCTGGAGGGTTGGTGGAAGCTCATGTGGTGGGTGATGAATGCTGGTCCTTGGTAGTGCAGAGCTTTGCAATCGCGATTCAGAATCTTGAATTTGCATCTCTTGTGTATGGGGAGCAAGTGAAGTTTCTTAAGGTGAGGAGTGATGTGAGTCCGTTTGGGAAGGTTGAGGATGAGTCTGGTGGCTGAGTTCTGAATGGTCTGCAGACTGCAAATTATAATTTGCGGAAGGGAGAAGTAGAGATTCATTCAGCTTCCAGAATCACTATCGTTTAATCAGAGGGGAAAGAATCACTAATGTCTTCCAACCAGAGTCTCAAGGAAATTGTATCTGAGATCCTCAACCACACAGTCACAGTGCGCTGTATATTTTTTCTCTGCTCGTGTGGTCAGGTGTATAGTTTCATCATCGGGTTGTTACCACTTGAGTATACCATCCTCCACCCTGATGGAGACTGAATAGTGTCAGTCGTGAAAAAGTTATTTAAAAATACCTGTTATCCTGTATAGTGAACTTTAATGACCATGATAGGGGTATGATTTAAAATTTGGTGGTGCTTAGGTGGATTTGTTACTGGTCCACCACACATGGTGAAAGGTCAACAGGTTTCGGCCGGAGTGCTCGGTTGAGTCAAGCAGCCTTTGTCAGGACCAAAAAGCGAGCAACAACTATCATTTATCCTAAATACTTCAACAGTTGTGAGGGTAAGTGGGTTCACTTACTCTTCTTCGTCAGTGTGCAAGATTGCTCCTGAACATAGGAGCAGCCTTTTTTCTATGACAGAGAAGAGAGTAAGAGCAAAGAAAACAGATAGGCAAAAAAAACATAACATTGTGATATGTACATTGTGTGGGAAATTCCGAATGTGGTGCCCCAGTTTACTCTTTAGAAATTGGGAGAGATACTTTTCCTCTAGATAATAAAGACAATAGACTATTAAAAACAGGGCACTATGATATATAGAAGATGAAGTCTCTATCATAACTGCTATGAGTATTTTTGTGGGGAAAAAAACGATGGAGAGACAGCATGATTTATATGAATGATTTGATACTTTTTTTTCAACACTGATTTCAGATATGTTGTTGATATTAAGAAATCAGGAAATTGGTGAAGATAGGTCAAACATACGGTTAAATTTGGCCTGATAGGATGACCTACAGTTAAAAAAATTATGATCTTTTATAGAGGCATTATTTATGATGAATATCGAAAATACCTTATAGGGAGGTACTGAATCCTCTGTAGGAAGCAGGCGAGGTTGAGGTCCTATGAAAAACAAAGTGGATGCAAAGGATTTAGTCGTCGGCAATACCCGAATGGTACGGACGTGCCGTCGAAGGGGCGGGGTCGTTGTTGGAAGGGTTATTGTGAGCTAGAGAAATCTCAGCTTACCTTCTTGTAGGAGCTGACTCCACAGACAATGCTGCTCTCCTCTGTTTTCCGAATTTATATCAATGGCTTTAATTGATGGTAATGTTTGATGTGGAAAAGATCATTTCCCCGTTCCGTCACAGGTCAAGGGTAGAGACTGCAGAAATATTCCTAACAGCTGTTTGTAACTATTTGGATACATGGTAACAGGAAAAGTTCGTAGTAGAACTAAAAACTAAAAAACAAAAAGGCAAAGTTTGTAAATGAAATTTTAAGGTAAAAGAGAGCTCATTATTTGAGTTACGGCAGTGTGTCCATCAGTGTTAATCTTGAAAATTGGTCTTAATGCTAATAAATCGATACCGGTGTCTCGACAGATGCTTATTATAAATCTCCCGATTGTTGTATCAAATAGAGAGACAGTTTTCAAGACAGTGGAGTTGCTCAGGTTTCTTGTATTATATCTGAACATTTGCATCTATTCAGTTGATAAGGGTGTCGTCATTGTTCTCTTATAGTTAAGGCACTATAACTTCTCAAGGGTCACTTATGGAGCGACTTATCAATTTGTGAAGGGGGAGTGTCATTTCGTGTGGCCCTGGTGTATCGACCTATTGGTGGTATTTTGATTCTCTGAAGCAGAGATGCCTAAGTGTTGCCTAGTGGGAGGGCTCTCTGTTTTGGCCTCTGTGTATTTTTGTTGTTGCATCTATCAGTTTTAAAGATAGCCAAGGAATGTTGTCATTCATCCCCTGGTCGAAAGTCGTGAGGCGGTATACCCAGCGTTGTTCTTTTTCGAATAGTATGCGTTCTGCATAATTATTGATGGTTTCTAACGTTTATAGAATAACCCATTCAAGGTCATTTGTAGTGTGTTTTGAAGTGAGGAAATGGCTACTCATCTGAATGGTCGCTTTTCCACATCTGATGTTGCTCCTGAGTTCCTTGATGCGTAGTTTGACTTTGCAAAAGGAAAAATTGATGGACGGAATGCTGAACAATGCAAACATTCACCCCCAGTCACACAGATCTTGGTTTAATCCATCATTCTGTTGCTCACCACACCACTCAGTTTGGACCCAGCCATATGGCAATCATAAAAAATGAAACCAGAGGGTCCTGTGCTCACTGCGCCACTGGATTCAAGCTAGCCTAGCTGATGTGAGATGATGTCCCGAAACTGGGCCCAGGATGCTTGCTTCTGTTCCAGGGAAGACCTGGCTTGGCAGTTCAGGCTGGGCTGTTCCCATGAGGTAAGCGGTAGGTGCACAGCACTTTTTATCAATGTTGATTAGAGGTTTGTTCAGGGAGGGTGCACTCGAGGGTGGTGTGGCCGTCACACACCATAAAGTATCAATAAAGTGGTGTAAGCAAAGAATTTGCATTTACATCCCCTCATGGAGGCACTCCAGGACGTTCATAGAAATGACTCTGTGTGTTTTCCAAAACTTGGATTTATTCCAAACATATTTCAAATATTATGGAGTTTTGTTGCTCCATTTCGTTGGTTTGTAGATATTAACAGCATATCAGTACGATAACAACCATAGTTCTCCGATGCATTTCGGGCTGTACGCCCTTTGTCAAGGAGAGGCTGGAAAGAAGGAAAATGAGCCCGGGTCAGGGTCAAGAGTTAAAATGGGAGGGTCAATGTGGGCCAGTTAAATAGTTAGCGAGTGCCGATCAATAGGCGAGATGACGTGGGAGTCAAATAAACGTGATGAAAAAATGAAAATAAACGTGCTTAATACAGCGTGAATCATTACAGTGCACATACGCGGCAAGCGCATGTGAGTACGAGGATTAACTGTCGGGTAAAAACGTGAAAGGTATACAAGCTCGCTATGATATCCAAAGCGGACTGTGAAGGATTCAATACTTACTCGGTGATTAGCGCCGTGGCGGTCAGCAAAGATAACGCGACGGTCTGAAGATGCGGTGTGGTGAATCAAAAGATAAATACATAGGTGCAAACATAAAAAACGGACTAAAAGGTTCGTGGGTAGTGGCCATCTTAGATAGGGGAAAGAAGGAAACTGATGAGGGACTAGAAAGGGCTGATACGATGAAAAGTAAGAGAAATGTAAGGTACAATAAGGATAAAATAGAGAGGTTAGAATAGAGAGCAATGCAAAAAAGTAAACAATGGTAAATTACAGGTAACAACTATATTCTACACGATCGTTTAATCCTTGGGGCTTAAGAGTATGTAAACGAAAAGTCCATTCAAGTTCTTTCTGCAAAAGTAGTTTACGATTGTCAACTCCTTCTCTTCGTGGGACACATTCAAGAACAATGAATTGCAGTTGTGCAATGGTATGGTGGAATTCCTGGAAATGTGTGGCAATGTTGGATTTCTCTTGTTTAGTACGTATGTTGGACTTATGTTCGTTGATACGAACCTTGACTTTTCTTTCAGTTTTGCCAACATATAGTTTGCCACATGGGCATTTTAGGGCATAAATGAGGTTCATAGAGTCACATGTTGCGTTTACTCGTAATTTGATAGGGGTCCCTTTCATTGGATGTTTAATTTGATCTCCTCTCATTAGACAATTACAGTTGTTACAATTGTGACATGGTTGGGTTCCTTTGAATTTTTGTTGAACAACGGGTGGTGAGGAGAGAATTTCTTTAATGTTCTTACCTCGCGTGTGAGCGAACAGCGGAGGGCTATCAAAGATATTCCGGGGGCGGAGCCGGGCCGGCGACCAAGATGGCCGCACGGGGTCCCGGCTCCGCCGACCTTCTCCCTTCGCCTCCAGTTCTGGCTACCCGCCCCGCGCTTGGACGGCGCGTTCGTATGTCGGAGGAGACGCTGCGATGGGGCGCCCGGCTGCTGTGAAATTTGGACTCTCCGGGATCAAGATATCCCCATTTGCTCTGGGCGGCCCGTCTGCTGCCGGAGACCGGGACCTCGCGTGGCTGTGCACCCGGCTGCTGGCTTCATCCTGACAGCCATGTTCTCCCGTGAGACGGCGCTCCTCCACCACTGTGCTGAGGGAGTCTCCCTACACCGCCGGAGCCCTCTACTAGATGCGTGGCGCAGCTTCTCTGTGTTGGATGCTTCGCCCCCCTCCCCCCCCCCCAGCACTTCCTCGGCAGCCGGTCTAAGGTAACAGCGCTTTGCCGCCTTTGAGGCGCATTATATGCCTGAGTGTTCTGGACTGTGCTACACATCCCGGCTTATTTGTGCCAGTGGACATGATATTGCCGTGTCGCTTTCCTGCTGGGGGGGTCTGTGAATGATTCTCTGTGGAGGGGGTGCCTGTTCTCCTACGCTACGCAGTGACTGGACGTCGCTGAATCTTGAATCTTATGGGGGCTGGCGATTTTTCGTCTCGCTGTGCTGCATGGTGATGGTGCATCCTGGAAAATGGCGACTCTCCTTTGTTATTACGGCGGCCGGGTGTGTGGGATGCTGAGTGAGGGCGGACAACTATCCTTGAAGGGCCGTCTCTTCCTATCCTGGTGATGGCGTGAGGCTGTTCTGGCTGTTTCTACCTGGTGTTTACTCGTGCGCCATCACTTGCTTTTTCCATTACTGCTGCAAGACTACTCTTGCTATCCCCTGGGATGGGGTGATGGCAAGTACGAGATGTAACTTCATGGCGGCTGCAGTATGGCCGTGCTTCCTTTTGACACTCCTGGACAGCTCGCTACAGTTTGAATATTTCGTATATGGCCTCGTGGATGGCAATTGCTGGCAGTCGATGGGTCGCCCCTTGTGCTTTTACGAGACTTTGGTTTCTCCTGGTCTGAACTGGGTGCCCCCGTTCGTACTTTCCTTCTGACCCGTCATCTCCAGCTCTATTCGATCTGTACCATCGAGGAAGAACGGCGCAAAATGGCGGCGACACCCCGGACACTGCTGCTTCTTGTACCATTGCAGGGAATTCGGTTCCTTTGGTGTTGACACGTTCATTTGTTATGCTGCTCCACCTGTTTTTTTTTTCCTGCTTGAAACTTTCTGCCCTGTTTCTATTCAGGCCGACGAATTGTATGTACGACAATGACGCTTGGCGCCCTTTCCCCTGGTATGGAGAGTCTTGCGTATTGTTTGATAAGCTTGCGAGGGTGGGCTATTTAATCGATCGTGTCCCTGCGTATGGTTTCTGTATCTCAAAGTTTGGAAAGGTATTATTGCAGGGATGCGGGATTCGGGAGAGAGGGTCGGGTCCCTTGGAGGGCCCCCCCTTAGCTTTCTTCCCCTTCTGTGGGGTTTTCGATTCCTTTTTTCTTCTTTTCCCTTTTCTTTCCCTTTCTTTGTGTTGGATATTGTTTTTCTCTTTCCTCTTGCCTCTTTCCTTCTATATTTCGGGTTTAGCTTTGGGCGACAGGCACGCTGCTGGGGGGTGGGCCGTGGCCATGTGCAGTGGTGCAGGGTGGGGGGGTGGAGGTGGGGTTTTGTTTTTTCCCTTTTAGTTCCATGGCCTTTTTTTCATGTTGTTCTCTTGGTTTTTCTCCCCTTTTTTTCCCTCTTTTTTCCCTTTTCGGGGTCGGGTTTCCTGCACATCTCTGGGTGCCTCCCGGGTTCGGTACGGGGGTCTCTGTTCTACTGCTCAATTTGATAGCGGGCGGGTATTGTTTGGGCGGGGGTCTGACCTGTTTGTTGATTATCCTGATTATCCGTTTCGTTATGTATGCCCTGCCTATGATGGTCCGGCCGTGCATATCCTGTTAACAGTACTACCTTAGTGTTGGCGATGTTTAATGATGTGCGATCCGATCCTGTTTTTCCTCCTTTCAAAAAAGAAAAAATGCAACCTTTCTGATCCTGTGAACATGTTTTATTCGGCTCTCCTGATTTGTACATCGATATTGTGAGGGGTACCATGGCTTAGATCCTGATTTACATTGTTTGAATGTACTACCTCTGTACCTTTGATTCACTGTCTCGTATGCCGAATTTTGATTGTACCTGTGCAATGTCAATAAAGGTTTTTGAAAGAAAAAAAAAAAAAAAGATATTCCGAAAGTCTGGTTCCATTTGGAGAATGGGCCAATGGTTTAAAATGATTTTTTTGAATCTGTTGGTAGCTGTAGAGAATTTGGAGACAAGAACCATGCGTTGAGCAGGAGGTTTAATGTTCTTGACTAGACTTTGTGGTCTAGTGACGTTGGCAACACGTGTTTCGGCTTCATTGATAATTGCTTGGGGATATCCTCTATCTAGGAACCGTTGGTGCATTTCCTTGATGCGATGAGTGTAGGTGTCTTGTTCAGAGACAATACGTTTAATGCGCAACATTTGTGAGTAGGGCAGGTGTTTTTTAAGAGACCCTTGGTGGAAGCTCTGATAATGAAGTGTGTTGTTGCGGTCGGTGACTTTTCGATGCAAGTCAGTGATGATTTCCTGGTTGTGAATTTTAACCTGTACATCCAGGAAAGGGATTTCTGTGCTGCTTGTTTCCCACGATAGAAAAATTCGTGGATCCTTGGTGTTAAGGTCCGTAAGAGCTGCGATGAGTTCTTCCTGTGGATGCGCCCATATGAAAAAAAGATCGTCTATGTATCTTACATACATTTTCAGTTTGCCATGAAATTTGGGGTTCTCATATATGTAGCTTATATGAAGCAACAAACCCTACAACACCCAAACAGACACTTCCTCTTCAGGGAGTGATACATCTCAGCGTCCACCACAAAAAACATCTACCATGACATCCACAGTTCGTCCACCCACTCATGATCAGGCATCTTTCTCTACCACTGAAGCAGAACAACCCAACGCCGTTCATTTTTTAGGATTAGGCCCAGACACAATCACAGACCCCGGAGGAGCAAGAAGAAAAGATTTGGAAAGAAGCCCTCCGAACACACGAAGCACTGTAACCAAGAAGGATCCGAAGCCCAAAAAACCAACTTAGTCATTAACATTTCTGACACAGACACCCCGAACATCAAATGAACCTCCTCGAGAAGGGTACTTCTTTTGTTCCAGTCACCCACACCAATCTACTTGAGTTGGAAGTAAGCACTTTCAAGCTTACCAGGAAACTAAGGCTACGACACTTCTTCAAGAACATCGTACCTCCTACTACTGACATCAAAACAGATCAACTCATGGGCCTACGCCCGTCTAGCAACTACCTAGCCCCTCAAAGCCACAAAAGCATCGATCTGTTTGAGAAGCTAGTTAAAAATGACCTTGCAAAAGTGAATTTTGGAAATTTCAGTAAACGTCGAAATACTTCACAGAAAGATCTAGACACCTTAAAGACTTTAGCTAATAATCCCAACATCCGATGTGCCAAAGCCGATAAAGGCGGAGCGCTTGTGATAATGAACACAACCATGTACGCACAACGTCTATGTGAACATATTCAAGATCCAGACACCTACATGGAACTTCAGAACAATCCCACTAAGGAGTTCCAGGACTCGCTATTGAACATCATTAACCGGGCGCACCAATTAGGGACAATTGAAGACCGCACTAAAAAATACCTAATTACAGAATATCCTAGAAGTCCTAAAATCTTCATGAGCCCTAAAATCCACAAGAATCTCCGTGACCCACCTTTTCGGCCCATCGTCTCCACAAAAGGATCGATTCATGAACCAACTGGCAAATATCTCGACAGATATTTGCAACCTTTGGTCATTAAAGCACAAAGCTATATAAAAGACACTACTGAATTTCTCAATAAGCTCGCTTCAGTTGACATCATTGACAATGAACCACTGATTCTATGTACAGCCGATGTCAGGTCATTATACACCTCCATACCCCACCAGGGAGGCATCGAAGCAGTGGAACAGGCCTTACTTATAAGTGACATTAACCCTCAAATGCAAACATTCTTGATGGAGTTGATGATCTACACGCTTTACCATAGCTATTTTCAAGAAAATGACAAATGGTACCTTCAACTTACAGGAATGGCCATGGGAAACTGCGCGGCTCCAACATACGCGAATATCTACATGGAGAACTTTGAGAAAAGCTACATATATGAGAACCCCAAATTTCATGGCAAACTGAAAATGTATGTAAGATACATAGACGATCTTTTTTTCATATGGGCGCATCCACAGGAAGAACTCATCGCAGCTCTTACGGACCTTAACACCAAGGATCCACGAATTTTTCTATCGTGGGAAACAAGCAGCACAGAAATCCCTTTCCTGGATGTACAGGTTAAAATTCACAACCAGGAAATCATCACTGACTTGCATCGAAAAGTCACCGACCGCAAAAACACACTTCATTATCAGAGCTTCCACCAAGGGTCTCTTAAAAAACACCTGCCCTACTCACAAATGTTGCGCATTAAACGTATTGTCTCTGAACAAGACACCTACACTCATCGCATCAAGGAAATGCACCAACGGTTCCTAGATAGAGGATATCCCCAAGCAATTATCAATGAAGCCGAAACACGTGTTGCCAACGTCACTAGACCACAAAGTCTAGTCAAGAACATTAAACCTCCTGCTCAACGCATGGTTCTTGTCTCCAAATTCTCTACAGCTACCAACAGATTCAAAAAAATCATTTTAAACCATTGGCCCATTCTCCAAATGGAACCAAACTTTCGGAATATCTTTGATAGCCCTCCGCTGTTCGCTCACACGCGAGGTAAGAACATTAAAGAAATTCTCTCCTCACCACCCATTGTTCAACAAAAATTCAAAGGAACCCAACCATGTCACAATTGTAACAACTGTAATTGTCTAATGAGAGGAGATCAAATTAAACATCCAATGAAAGGGACCTCTATCAAATTACGAGTAAACGCAACATGTGACTCTATGAACCTCATTTATGCCCTAAAATGCCCATGTGGCAAACTATATGTTGGCAAAACTGAAAGAAAAGTCAAGGTTCGTATCAACGAACATAAGTCCAACATACGTACTAAACAAGAGAAATCCAACATTGCCACACATTTCCAGGAATTCCACCATACCATTGCACAACTGCAATTCATTGTTCTTGAATGTGTCCCACGAAGAGAAGGAGTTGACAATCGTAAACTACTTTTGCAGAAAGAACTTGAATGGACTTTTCGTTTACATACTTTTAAGCCCCATGGATTAAACGATCGTGTAGAATATAGTTGTTACCTGTAATTTACCATTGTTTACTTTTTTGCATTGCTCTCTATTCTAACCTCTCTATTTTATCCTTATTGTACCTTACATTTCTCTTACTTTTCATCGTATCAGCCCTTTCTAGTCCCTCATCAGTTTCCTTCTTTCCCCTATCTAAGATGGCCACTACCCACGAACCTTTTAGTCCGTTTTTTATGTTTGCACCTATGTATTTATCTTTTGATTCACCACACCGCATCTTCAGACCGTCGCGTTATCTTTGCTGACCGCCACGGCGCTAATCACCGAGTAAGTATTGAATCCTTCACAGTCCGCTTTGGATATCATAGCGAGCTTGTATACCTTTCACGTTTTTACCCGACAGTTAATCCTCGTACTCACATGCGCTTGCCGCGTATGTGCACTGTAATGATTCACGCTGTATTAAGCACGTTTATTTTCATTTTTTCATCACGTTTATTTGACTCCCATGTCATCTCACCTATTGATCGGCACTCGCTAACTATTTAACTGGCCCACATTGACCCTCCCATTTTAACTCTTGACCCTGACCCGGGCTCATTTTCCTTCTTTCCAGCCTCTCCTTGACAAAGGGCGTACAGCCCGAAATGCATCGGAGAACTATGGTTGTTATCGTACTGATATGCTGTTAATATCTACAAACCAACGAAATGGAGCAACAAAACTCCATAATATTTGAAATATGTTTGGAATAAATCCAAGTTTTAGAAAACACACAGAGTCATTTCTATGAACGTCCTGGAGTGCCTCCATGAGGGGATGTAAATGCAAATTCTTTGCTTACACCACTTTATTGACTGTTCCCATGAGGAACAGGGTCAAGGCTGATTTGCATATGGCTGGGTCCAAACTGGGGTGGCGTGTTGAGCAAAAGAGCGATGGATTAAACCCAGATCTTTCATAAACCGTTCTCTTTGATCAGCGTTCTTTAACCTGCTTTAATCACCATACGGAATAATTTATATAACTCACGTGACAAAAACGGTGTAGTGGCAGTATTAGCTCTGGCTCTCTCTGCAACTTTTGATATGGTTAATTTCTTTACTGTTCTTTATTGTTTCATGGTCAAGCAAACAACAGAGTAGACACTTGAAAAGTCATGTTACTATATCCTTATTAAAGTTCACATAGTCTAGAAGGGAACATTTAGGAATGACTGCGTGCCTGGAACACATACTCTCCAAAAGAAAGCCTAATTAACAGCCCTTATGTACAGTCAGGCATGACCACCATTTCAAGAACTGAAATCAACTAAACATTCCTCTCCCCAGCTTCAACCCCACTTTGTCATCCAGCTAAACAACGTTGCGACAGCTGGTACACACGGTCTGAATCATAAACCTATACAATCTGCCTCCAGTGTTACGATTTAAAGCTCCTAACATATTTCGAAGTTGTTGATCATGAACATAATTGTCAGAAAAGTTCAACATCTAAAGGGGTTTGTCATCTGTTTTAGGATTGTCAGCCCTCAATAACGGTTCCGACTCAAGCTCCAACCTCGGACTAGGTCACATCCATAACTGCTTTGGTTAATTTATATAAGTTGGCTTTCCACCTACCATGATCTGGAGCTTCTGGGTTTCACCAGTTCATAGCTATTTGTCATTCTGCACTGATTAGTGCTAGATCCATGAATTGGCTATTTCATATGCTGGCATTGGGCCGTGCCATAACCCCAGTAAACATACTACTTTGGGCACTCCCAATTCGGTGCTGGGTCAGTTTCCCCTGGAATGTCTTGTAAACTCCAGGGGGAGTCGATCACTGCCAGGAGTATTGCCCATGGACAACTGTGTTGGAACTAGTTTGACCTCCTCTAACGAGATCAGCGCCTCCAAAACCTCCCTTTGCCCATTAGGCAACCATGTCAGAGCCATCGTGTGCACATAATGTTAATCACAGCCCTGCTCCTTACAGTGTGCGGAGCATATAGATCAAAATAATATGTGGCAAAGGTTGCATTAATATCCATCAGGGACTGCACTACCTGCCGTCACCCCAGTGAATCATTGAAATAACCGCGTGCAGTGTTGTGGCCTGAACCACTTGCGCTAGTAGGCGTCCAGTTTTGTCACCTTCCATATGACTCTGGGCCAGGTATTCCCTGTAATCCAATAAGTCTAGCCTCTCATGCAGCTGCTTGTGGGAACATTGTTTTTTTTTTTATATTTCTTTTTATTAATACTTTGAACAACAGAAACAAAAAAAAGAAATAATCAAGGCAGTACAATCGTCCTGCGGGGAGGAAAGCATAAGATCATAATACAATCATTGACAGTGCAAGATGGGAGGATTGAGGGATGTAGCAAGACCGGAGTCAGACCAAGCAACATAATAGCGGGAATGCCGGGTCACGGGGAGGGAGGCTCTGCCGCTAAGTTTGTGAGGGGAGGTGTACATATGTCTCCACGATAGGAGTTCCATTGACCCCAAATCTTACCCCACTTGCGAGGCCTGCCACGTGCCACATACACCGTCTTCTCCCTGAACATGCACCAGTCCATATTCTCCTTCCAAGCCAGAACTGTGGGTGGCCTCTGAGAGCCCCACAACTGGGCAATATCCCTCTTAGCAATCATATTGCCAAGGGTCACCCACTGAGTCTGTGCCGAATCATAATCATTTGGCTCCCAAACATTCAACAAGCATCGTCTAGCTTCAGGCAACAACGCAACACCCGTGACCTCTTCCATTACTGCATGCACTCGATTCCAGAAACGAACAACCACCGGGCACTCCCAGAGTATGTGAAGAAAGGTGCCCGGGAGGCCACAATCACGCCTGCACATCCCATCCAAAGCATAACCCATGCTGACCAAGCGTGGACCTGTAACATATATCCTGTGGAGAATCTTAAGCTGTACAAACCGGAGGCGGGCCGGAATCGCAACCTCTTTCGGCGAAGATATGGCCGACTGCCAGTCTTCGTCATCTAACTCCAAACCATCGCCGGTCCAGGCTTCCCTGAGTCGTTGCAGAAGGTCGGTCCTATCGTTTATCAACTTTTTATAGATTAGCGAAATCATGCTGTCGGGAACATGCCCATCCAGTACCCGATCCTCAAGCGGCGACGCCTCCGGAATAGTAGTACCCGGAGGGAAAACCGCCGTCAGCGCGTGTCGGATCTGAGCGTATCGAAAAAACTCCTTGTCACTCAGGTCATACTCTAGTCTCAACTCCTCGAAGGTTTTGACCCTATCCTTAGTCCAGACATCATTCACCCTGCATATACCAATCACGTCCCACCTATCAAAGCCTTTCGTCTTCCATAGGGAGCCCAGTCTCTCAGAGGCATAAAGGGGAGCCGCGCGTGTGAGTCGATCCTTCCATCCCATGGCATCATTCGCACGGTGCCATACTTGCACCGCTATCCTGGTAGGGCCAGTGAGCATCCTCCCTGCGGATTTCGTATAAAGCGCCCTGTTGTAGTCACCACCAGGCAGCAACCATCTGTCCATTGCGAACGCGGGATCGTACGTGCCCTGGTTAATCGCCCCCAGTTGGGAGGCCCAGTAGTAGCGCTCAATATCCGGGAGAGCGATTCCACCATCATACCAAGGGAGTGTTAATTTGGCTAGGGCTATACGGGACCGCCCACCCCATATCAATTGTCTCTGCAAGCTTTCAATCTCCCGAAAGTAGCTGGCCGGGATGGTATCGCAAGTATTCTGTAGGGCATATAAAAATCGGGGCAGTGACATCATCTTGAAGAGAGCCGCTCGCCCGAGCGGGGATAACGGAAGTCTACGCCATGCCTCGACATCAGACCGCAAGCGCTGAAGCGGGGGCAACAGATTACGTTCATAACGAACCACAGGATCTAAGGTGATAAACACCCCCAAGTATTTGAAACCCGCGCGTACCACCTGTATTGGGCACCCACGCGGCAAGAGAGGAGAGTCTCCCGAGAGAACGTACACGCAGGACTTGGACCAATTGATCACAAGGCCAGAATTTTTACCGAAGGAAGTCAATACGTCGAATAGCACTATTAGCGACTTCCGAGGTGACGTGAGGTATAACAGGATGTCGTCAGCATAAAGTGACACTCGGTCCTCAAAATCAGGGTTCCAGCGTATACCCTTCATTGACGGTTCCCACCTCAGCCAAGCCGCCAAGGGTTCCAAAGCAAGGGCAAAAAGAAGCGGAGACGGGAGGAGGAGCTTGGCGGGCATCCGAGATGGCCGCTTGAGCACAGCGCTCTCCGGACCCTCGCCGCTCCCGGCATTTTATCCTGGCTGAATCCTGATTTCTTGCAAGAATTCGTGTAGGGGACGTTTGGCTGATTACCCTGGCACTTTTCAGAAATCGATTTGGATCTTGTATTCCTGAGATATGGTGCTCTGAACTTTTGGGCTCCGCCCTTGAGGTGCGCCCGGGACTGGATGCGGTTCTGTGGCCGTCCTGCAATTGAACAACAACGGCAGGAGATCTGGCCTTGCGGGTCCCCCCTTCCTAAGTTTCGGTTTCGATTCCGTTCCGACTTGGGCCACGGATGTGGATGTCGTGTTGCGACTGAGACTTGGAGGCAGATCGGCTGTTGGGCTCTCGTGTGACCTATTTGCTGGCTTGGCGACCTCTACCCGAGTTGTGCCCCCTTTTTCATCTACTTTTGATCCTGTACTTTGGGTGTCGGGCCCGTCGAACCTGGTGGCTTGTCCTGTGACGCATCTTCAAAATGGCGGGCAGAGGGGACAGAGAGACGCGCAAGACGAAAACACCTCTGCGCGGAGCTCCAGTTCAATCAAATGTCATGGACCGTTATACCCATTCTAAGGGGTCCCCCGGAGCTGCCCTGCCTGGTTCTAGTATAGCGTCCGAACGAGTTTTGGAAGAGTCGGCGGAGCCCTCCCTACAGGATATCATGGGCGCCATCTCGGGTGTGAGGGAATCCATCGGCCTACAGTACGAGGCCTTGGCCCACAAACTTGACACCGTGGCTATTGAGGTGAATCTGATTCGTGCTGATCTCGGCAAGACGAATGAGAGGGTACAATCACTGGATATTAAATCCTCTAGCCTTGCGAATGACGTCTCGGAGCTCCAAACAGAGATTGGAAATCTCCGTCGGGGGAACGACTTCATGACCCGTCGCCTGGAGGACTTTGAAAATAGGGCGCGTCGCTGCAATGTTCGCCTGGTTGGTGTACCGGAAAACCCTGAACCCCACTCGGTGGATCTCCTGGTTGAGGATCTGGTCTTGAACCATCTGGCCCCTTCTGGTCTCACAAAATTTTTCACGGTGGAACGCGCACATCGTGTTCCAGGGGGCAAAGTCAAGCCGGGAGCCCCGCCGAGACCCATTGTCGCGAAGCTTTTTCATTATAGAGACCGGGACGCTATCCTGCAGGCCTCGCGGGTGAAGGGCCCGGTGGCCTTTGAGAATGCTACGGTGAACTTTTACCCGGACTTTTCCCAACAGGTTCAGAGACAACGTATGGAGTTTCGTGGTGCCAAGAAACGTCTCCGGGATCGGGGCCTACGTTACGCCATGCTCTTTCCCACCAGACTCCGGGTCGAATACAATGAGCGTACCCTTTTCTTTGATCGGCCAGATGCTGTTAATGACTGGCTGGACTCATTGCCTGACCGTCCTCCTGAGACGGACTCCGCCGCTCACCCTGGTGGTGCCGAAGGTGGTGTGGAGATCTAACTGTTCGGCTCTTATGTCTTATTTTGCATACATTCTCAGGAGTGTTGGCCGGCGTCCCTCTACATTGTGATCATTCTGTCTTTCGTTTGTTATTTTTGTTCTTGCTGAGGTCGGGGGGTGGATGGAACGGAGACCTTTCCTCCTCCGGGGTCTTTGTGTAGAATAGGGGTTCTTGGGCGACAGGCACACTGCAGGTTGGGGTGGCTCTTTAGCTTTTTGCAGGGGTGCAGGGTGGGGGGTGTTTCTCTTCAGTTTGGGGGAGGGGGGTTGGGAAGTTTTTTCTTTTCTGTGTGTTGTTTTCAAGGCGAGTTGCTCCTGTGTTTGCTGCTGTTTCTGATGTCTAGCTCATGGACGAGGGGTCTTGGCTCGGGCGGCTGGGATGGGGGGTAGAGGGTTGAAATTTCTTTCCTGGAACGTTAATGGCCTGGGAGATCGTATTAAGCGCAGTGTGGTCTTAAAATGTATACGACGTTTGTCACCGGACATTGTTTTCATGCAAGAAACCCATTTGATTGGTAATGTTTGTTATGCAATGAATAGATGGGGCTACCGCCTTGTGGCGCACTCGGGGTTTACCTCCGGATCTAGGGGTGTGGGTATTCTTGTTCGAACCTCCCTCCCCCTGGCGATCGATGAGGTGATTCATGATGACCGTGGGAGATATACTGTCCTGGTGGGTAGGTATGAGGGCCGCACCCTATCTCTCTTCAATGTTTATGTTCCCCCGGGTTTGCAGGCCTCTACTTTTACTGACTTGGGCCGTGTTTTGTTAGATCTCCCTGATAGTACTCTCTTTCTGGCCGGTGATTTTAATTCGGTGCTTTCCGGCCTTCACGATCGCCATCCCCCTAGAGATACCCCGCAGGCTCAGCAGTGGTTGGGTGGGTTTTTAGATACCTTTGGCCTTGTGGACTGCTGGCGACTGTTGCATCCTACTCAGCTCCAATACACCTTCCATTCTGGGGCTCATGGCAGTCTGTCTCGGCTGGATTATTTCCTGATGCCCGCAGCCCAATCGTCGGCGGTTCGTGAGATTTTACATTTGCCGAGGGGTATTTCTGATCACTCGCCGCTCTGGCTTCGTTTCGAGGTTGGGGTAGAGGCGGCGGGCCGAGTGGCTCCCATTAACCCTTGGTATCTTTCCTCCCCTGAGACTCGTACCCTCTTGCTCAAGTCCATGGATGCATATTTCCTGGAAAACGAGGGATCGGTCTCTTCGGCGGTGTCCCTGTGGGAAGCCTTTAAAACTGTGATTCGTGGACAGGCCCTTTCCTTGATTGTTGAAGCTAAGAGGGCTGGGAGGAGGGAGGTGGTGGACCTTGAGGGGGAGATCTCTGCTTTGGAGGACGAGTTGGAATCCGGTGTCACGCCTGAGAAACTCCATGCCCTGGGTCTAAAACAGTTTGCATATAAATCTCTGGTCACTGACGCTGCAAAGGTGATGTTTCGTGAGCAGCAGGGCAGATTGTACGATGTGGGTGACAAGGCGGGCAAACTCCTAGCGTGGTTGGACAAGAAAGAAAGAGTTAATCGTGTGGTGCCCGTGATTCAGTCTGCGAGTGGTGAGAGTGTGATTGATCTGACCGCCATTGTTGATCGTTTTGCGGAATATTTCCGTGTGGTATATGCTCCCGTGTCTGTGAGGGATGTTGCCGACTCCCGCCTTCTTCTGCGTGATATCGCTTTGCCCTGTGTCACCGACTTGGACCGTATTGCTTTGGACTCCCCTTTTACGAATGATGAGATAGCCGATGCAGTTCGATCGCTCCGTTCGGGCAAAGCATTGGGCCCGAACGGTTTGCCTATTGAGTTGTACAAATTACGCCCCGATAAGGTGGCGCCGTATCTCCGCGCCATGTTTCTAGAATCTCGTGAGCGGAACATGCTTCCTTATGATCAGCGTCTGGCGACAATCGTCGTCATTCCCAAAGAGGGTAAACCGCGTGACCTCTGTTCCTCGTATAGGCCCATATCCCTCCTAAATGTTGAACCTAAGGTGTTGGCTAAACTTTTGGCGACCCGTCTCCTTTCGGTTCTTGGGGAGTTGGTCCATCCGGATCAATCTGGCTTTATCCCGCATCGCAACACTGCTCTGAATTTACGTCGCCTCCACGGCGCGCTGGCGAGGGCGGGGCTTTCGACTGAACCGGCCATTTTGGCGTCCCTGGATGCCTCCATGGCCTTTGATACTGTGGAGTGGCCCTATTTATGGGCGACACTTGAGAAATTTGGATTCGGGTGCGAGTTTATTAGCTGGGTTAGGCTGTTGTACGCGGAACCTCTGGCGCAAGTTGTAGTGAACGGTAGAGTGTCGGCCCCCTTCTCCTTGGGCAGGGGTACCCGTCAGGGTTGCCCCTTGTCCCCTCTGTTGTTCGCGCTCGCTCTTGAACCGTTGGCGGCCTGGCTCCGTTGGGAGCCGTCCCTTAAAGGTATTCGTTGGGCCCCGGATTTCGAAGACCGCGTCTCGCTTTATGCGGACGACATCCTCTTGTATCTTACTTCTCCTCGCAAGTCTTTATCTGTTTTATTTGACGTTCTTGCGTCCTTTGGCGCTAACTCAGGCCTCGTCATCAACTGGTCTAAATCCTGTGTATACGTTTTATCTGGTATCTTGCCTCCGTTGCCGAGTAGACTTCCTCTTCAGGTGGTCCGGGATGGTTTCAAATACTTGGGAGTTTTTGTTACCTTGGATCCGTCCCTTCGTTTTGATCGTAATCTCCTTCCCCCGTTGCTTAGGCTCCGTTTGGACGTTGCCCGCTGGCGCAAACTTCCCCTGTCTCCACTGGGTCGGGCGGCCCTGTTTAAGATGATGTCACTACCGCGGTTTCTCTACGCTCTCCAGAATTATTATGATCCTATCCCCAAGACCTATTTTCGGGAGATCGAGAGCCTTCAGAGGCAACTTATTTGGGATGGGCGACCGCGCATTGCTCTCGCGAAACTTTCCATCCCGTGGTACGATGGGGGCATGGCGCTCCCCGATATTAAGAGATACTACTGGGCTTCCCATCTGTCCGCTATTAATCATGCTATGTTCTCGCCGGGTCGTAATCCGGCGTTTGAGATGGATAAACTTCAGCTTCCGGGAGGTGACTTTAACAGAGTGCTCTATTCTCGTTCCGCTGGGCGCCATCTTGTGGGACCTACTTTGACTGCTTTGACGGTGTGGCGTGCTGCGAATGTGAGCCTGGGCTGGGAGGATCGCTTGACGTTGGCGACGCCGCTTTATGCTTCGGAACGTCTGGGCGGTCTTTGGTCTTCCAAGGGTTTTGACCGTTGGGACTTGATTGGGATCTCTAAAGTGGGGGATATATACTCTAAGGGTTCTGTGCGCCCGTTTCAGGCCCTCCAGGCTGAATACGGCCTGAGTAGTCGGGAATTCTTTCGTTATTTACAGATCAGGCACGCTTTGGTTTCGGTGTTTGCTCCTGGTGAGATTCCGCCTGACTCTTCTCCACTTGAAGACCGTATCCTTGACGAACATCTTCCTGATAGCACTATCTCCCTGATCTATAAAAAGTTGATTAACAATCGGACTGACTTATTGGCCCGACTTCGGGAACAGTGGATGGGAGATGGGTTGGAACTTGATGATGAGGATTGGCAATCGGCCCTCTCCTCTCCGAAGGAGGTGGCTATACCGGCTCGGCTCCGTTTGGTCCAATTGAAGATCCTTCATCGGGTGTACGTGACGGGACCGCGACTGATAGTGATGGGCTTTTCCTCCGATGGACTGTGTAAGCGTGGATGTGGTTTGCGTGCTACTTTCCTGCATATTCTGTGGGAGTGCCCGATGGTGGCTGCTTATTGGGTGGCTGTGCTTGATTTGATGACTGTGGTGACAGGGATATCCTTGCGTCCGGAACCTCGTCGCTGTCTTTTGAATGTTTGGGAGCCCACGGACTATTCGGTGGCACAGACTAGATGGGCCACCCTGGGCTATATGATTGCGAAGCGAGATATTGCGCAACTTTGGGGGGCCTCCAGGCCCCCTGCCCTCTCGCAATGGGAGAATAACATGGATTGGTCCATGTTCCGTGAGAAAACTGTCTATGTGGCCAGGGGTAGACCCAGGGCATGGGTGAAGGTGTGGGGTCAATGGAACGAATACCGTGGAGACATTTGTACTCCTCCCCTTGTGGACACTATCGAGATTACCCTGTCTCCTTAGGCTAGCGTTCCCGGAATCTTCATATAGGGACTGAGCTGGTGTCTCCGGCTCTCCCCCCTTCTTCTTCCTGATCTCTGCCCCCCTCCCCCCCCCCCCCACTCCGCACTCCTTAGTGCTTAGGATATTGCTACTGCACTTCCGCTGCTGTCCTCCCCTTGCGTCCCTTGGGCTGACCTTCAGTGATACACTCTCGCCTTTTTGTATGTTTGTTCTTTCATATATATAAAACCTGTTTTTGTCCTGTATATTATGTGGAGTATTGCATTGTTTATTGACGGTTACCTCTGCGGGCATGTATGATATGTGTCTACTCCTCTTTAGCGGCTGGCCCGTGTGGTTGTAGGCCCATCCTTGTACCTTTTTGCTTGCTCAAATAAAGGTTTTTAAAAAAAAAAATTAAAAAAAAATAAAAAAAGAAGCGGAGACAACGGGCACCCCTGACGAGTACCCCTTCCGAGAGAAAATGAAGCAGAAACACGACCATTAACAACCACCTGAGCCAAGGGGTCCTGATATAATAGTTTCACCCAACTGATGAAAACAGGCCCAAAACCAAACTTGGCGAGGGCAGCGCAGAGGTATGGCCATTCCAGCGTATCAAACGCCATTGTGGCGTCCAAAGAAGCCAAAATGGCCGATTCACGCAACGTGGATGCTCTCGCAAGGACGCCATGTAGACGACGAAGGTTCAGTGCCGGGTTCCGGTGCGGAATAAATCCGGACTGATCCGGATGGATCAGGTCGCAGACAACAGTGTTTAAACGGTTCGCGAGCACTTTTGCGAGGATCTTAGGTTTGGCGTTTAAAAGCGAGATGGGCCTGTACGACGCGCAGCGATCCCGCGGCTTCCCTTCCTTGCGAATCACGACAATAGACGCAAGTCTTTGATCGAACGGGAGGGTACCTGCAGCTAGCGACTCTAAAAACATTGCGCGAAGGTGCGGTGCTATTTCATCTGGGCGCAATTTATAAAGTTCGATGGGAAGTCCATTCGGACCCGTGGCCTTTCCCGATCTCACAGAGAGTGTCGCGTCCACCAGGTCCCTATCCAGATCCGACAAGCAGGGCAAAGTAATGTCTCGCAGAAGCAGATGCGAATCCTGTTCCGGTCTGTCAGACACTGGGGAGTACACAGTTTGGAAATACTCAGAAAAACACTCCACAATCTCAACCGGGTCAGTCACTCTCACTCCATCCGCTCTCTCAATCGAAGGAACCACACGACTAGCCCTCTCCTTCTTGTCCAACCAAGCTATCAACTTTCCAGCCTTATCACCCACATCATACAAACGGCCTTGCTGCTCTCTACTCATCACCTTAGCGGCATCAGTGACCATCGCTCTATAGTCAGTTTGTTTGAGGCTGAGAAGGTGTAACCAGTCCTGGGTGATGTCAGATTCCAGCTTTCTTTCTATATCTGATATCTCAGTTTCAAGCCGGACCACTGCCTCGCACTTACGTTTCTTAGCGTTATTGATTAACGATAAGGCGTGGCCACGGATAACCGTCTTGTAGGCTTCCCAGAGCGAGACAGACGATGACACAGACCCCACATTCTCCACAAAATAATGGTCGAGGGATTTAATCAATTCTGTGCGGATCTTAGGGTCACGGAGGTACCAAGGGTTGATCGGGGCTACCCGACCCTCAGTTCCCGGTCCCGTTTCCATTGTGAGCCATAAGGGGGAGTGATCTGAAATACCCCTAGCCAGATGTCTAATCTCCTTCACAAGTGGAGCCTGCGTTGCGGGCATCAGGATATAGTCAAGCCTAGAGAGACTGCCATGTGCACCAGAATGAAAGGTGTATTGTAACTGTCCAGGGTGCAGTAACCTCCAGCAATCTATCAGTCCCAGAGTATCAAGGAAGCCACCCAGCCAGGACTGGGACCTCCCAAGATCCCTAGGTGGGTAGCGATCGACAGTTCCGGAGACCACAGAATTAAAGTCACCGCCCACCACAAGGACGCACTCTGGGAGCCCCAGTATCACCCTCCCCAAGTCAGTAAAGGTCGTGGTCTGAAGGCAGGTGGGACATAAACGGAGAGCAAAGTGATGACCTTCCCCTCCCATCGCCCAGTAATGGCAGCATATCGCCCCCTGTCGTCGAGAATGACAGCATCGATCTCAAGGGGGAGGGAGACTCTGACCAGGATACCCACCCCCCTAGAGCCAGTGGTGTAGCCGGAGTGTGCCAGGAGACGGTAACCCCTTCGATTCATGGCCCGGCATGTGTTGCCTATCAGATGTGTTTCTTGCAACAGCACCACATCCGGGGAAAGACGTCTCAAGAGTTGTAACACCACACCACGTTTTATCTTATCCCCCAGCCCGTTAACATTCCAACACAGCATTTTGAGCCCTCTACCCCCCATCCCGAACATAGTCACAGCATCCACCCCACATTGGTCGCAACAGCCAAGTCCAAGAGTCCATCAATACAGTGCCTTAAAGTGAATCAAAAAATAACAACTCCCCCCCTCCTCCCCCTAACCTACCCTAGAAACAAGACCCCCCACCCTGCACCCCTGCGGTAGACTCGAAGGCCCCCCCAACATGCAGTGTGCCTGTCGCCCTAGCAAATAACTAATCTACGAAAAGAAACCCCAGAGGAGGAAGAGACTCACTCCCTCCGCCACCCCTGGAGAACCACCTCAGTTGAAGCAAGTTAACGGATCCGCAAACCGTGTCAAAAGATCCATATGTAGTCCAGCGAACCAAGTCACATAACCATTCCTGTTCCACCAGTCCACCCCCAGTTCCACCGGAATGGTCAGGGCGTTCCTGCTGCCTGGGGAGTGTGTCGAGCCAGTCACTTGCAGCCTCAGGATGATCAAAGAAGAAAGTCCGATCTCCATGTTCCACACGCAGCCGAGCTGGAAAGAGCATTGCGTACTTCATGTCCCTGTCTCTCAGTCGTCTCTTTACTCCCTGGAACCCCATCCTTTGCTTCTGCACCAACTGAGTGAAGTCGGGGTAAAAACTCACCGTCGTATTCTCAAATTTCGTGGGGCCCCCCAAGCGCGATGCCTGCAGGATAGCGTCCCGATCACGGATATGGAATATTCTGGCGATTATGGGCCGCGGGGTAGCACCCAGCTTAGGTTTGCCACCCGGCACTCTGTGAGCCCGCTCAACCGCAAAGAATTTACTCAGGCCCTTGGGTGCGAGATGATTGACGATGAGGTCCTCCACGATGAGGTCGACATTTAAGTTGTCTGAATTCTCAGGGACACCCACAATACGGACGTGGTTCCGCCTTGAACGACTTTCAAAATCCTCCAAACGACGGGAGAAGGAGTCATTAGAGGACCGTAGATCACGGACCTCCATTTGTAAATCGGAGACATCCGTCGTGAGGCTAGAAGTCTTCAAGTTCAGGGATTTAACTCTTTCGTTCGTTTTAGCTAAATCCGCCCTGATCAAGTTGACATCGATCGCCACTGTATCCAGTTTGTGCGCCAGGGCCTCATACTGTACACCGATTGAGGTCTGCATACTCGCAATGGCGCCCATAATATCGCGCAGAGTCGGGTCTTCGTCCGCCACAGGGTCGTCCCCCTTGTCCACCGGAGGCTTGCCCGTTCCACCTGGGGATCCCTTAGGATGGGTGTATCGATCCATGACATTAGATTGGATGGAGCCCCCACAGTGAACAGTCTTGGTCTTTCGCTTTTCAACCTCGGGCTTGCCGGCCATTTTGGAAGTTGCGCCCCCGAGGGGACCCCGAGATCTGGTAAAAATGGCTACGTCAAAGCCCCCACAAATGCACAACCGAAGTACAGTGTGTTCCACGTCACACACCAAGCGGTGATATACAGTCACGGGCCTGAAGTGGGACCGCGAGGGGAAGCAGTCTGTGGGCGACGGAGTCGTCCGCTGTGCAGAAGGGTCCGGGCCAAAAGCGAAACCGAAAGCCAAGTCCAGGGTCGAAAGTAGGAACAGGGAAGCCGCTGTTGTTCAATTACCGTCCGGGCGGATCCTCAACTCTAGCCTGGGGCAGAGCCGTGGAGCAGGCCAGGAAAGTTCAAATCGTCATAAAATCGGTTCCCTCGGACCAAATCAATTTTTGGAAGCAACTATCATATCAGTTGAGCTTCATCTTCAATGATTCGTCGTCATAACCAGGATAATAGTCAGGATAGATGCCGGAGGTGGCGAAGGTCCGGGAGTCCTGTGCTCACGCGACCATCCCGGTTTCGCGCGAAGCTCCTCCTCTGTGGTAACATTGTTGTTGGGTCAACTGCTTGTGGTAAGTGCCCCGCGCTCTGTTATTACCATTTAATTCTCAAATTCCATCAGCTGATTATGCAATACCTTTTGAAGCCACCCTGTTTCTTTTGATACGCTTTATCAAATCCTACTCCTGCTCAAATAAATCCGTATTGATGGAACACTTCCTGTTTGAGTGCCCCCTTTCACCTCTACAACTTACAACAGAAAAAAATGAGCAAACTCCCATGATCTATCATCGCTCCTCTCCTAGTAAAAATGTGCACCAAACCAATATCAGAGCTAATCAACTGTTTCGATCTTTACCTGCTACAATTACGTGGGCAACACACAAATAATACTTACATTGGAAAACACTCAAGACTTAGGAAATCGAAAACTCGACAACTGTCTCAAAACATAGACCAATGGATGACATGCAACCATCATAAAACCAGCATCTCGAAAACATAAATTACTTAATTGGGGAATCTGGAAAAGTTATGACCCGTTAACTTTCTGGGCTGACGCTCTAGAACAGTTGCCAAATATATCAAAACCAGACAAAGTCTAGAAATGACAAGTGACAGCCGCGGCCTGTGGAGGGAGTTCCGGTGGGGCAGAAAGGCGAGGCGGGGGAGGGGCAGGGTGGGGGGGTGCTAAAAAGCGGAATATGGATAATTGGAGGTAAGTAAACAATTTAATAAATTAAACGAATTTCGTAGCACGCCCTGCATTGCAAAATGCGATGCAGCGCGTGCAATGAAATTCGTTTTATTAATTAAATTGTTTACTTACCTCCAATTATCCATATTCCGGTTTTTAGCACCCCCCCCACCCTGCCTCTCCCCCGCCCCGCCTTTCTGCCCCACCGGAACTCCCTCCACGGGCCGTGGCTGACAAGGGACTCTGCACTCTACGTGCATGGCCAGGTGGACCAACCAAGTAAGCTCTCTTTCTACGGCACGAGGACACTGTGGCATTCTCCCCATTTTGTATTTCCACAAATGATTGAAACGAGGAGATCACTCATTCTCTAAAAACTTGATAATGCAAACAGTTTGCATCAAAGGATCCTGCTTTCAACCATTAATTGACACAGGAGAATTCAGAGCTCTGCTGCAAGACTGCTTCTACTCGTTAAAATTCAAACATACAACTCTTCTATTTTTAGAGTTCTCCACTGCTTACAGGCTACTAAATTATGGAACTGACTCTCAGCAAAAGTAAGGGCCACTAACAATCATTCTTAATGCTGAGCAATAGTTAAGAACAGGTTATTCATATCCTGATATCTGTGTACCCCTTCAGGTGCTATTAACTCAAAATAGGATCACAACAAGAATTATAGCCCTTCTGTACGGAGACTACGAAAGACCTGGCCTACTTCTCAAAGATCTAATGGTAGAAATCAACCAATCTTACTGGTGGACAACATATTGCAGGTTCCTTTATTCTCAAATATCTAAAATAAAACTGAAATCTCTTAACCAAATACTGTAGTTTTAGTCTTGTTGCTTCTTCTCCTTACTTAGATAGGATTGCATGCAATCTGGACAAGCGTCCTCCCGCTAAACACCTGAAACCACCGAATGAGGTAGAAGTGTCCTGGATGCATGAATTCTACAGATCCTTTTTCCTCAACTTCCTCATCTGAATGCTGTTCTCTTCGACTCCTATTCAACATTGCATGGCTTTTTGCTTGTAATTTATATGATCTGCACACACATCAGCCCATAAACTATCTTTCCCTTAGAAAAAAACAGGAAAATACAAGATTGCAGTCTACCAATACTCTAATCTCCTCTATCCTCCTCTATCCTATATTACCCCACTAAATATATTGCATACATTCACATATCCTAACCAACATGTCTAACTTTTATTTATTCCAGCACAATGAATCAGCTCAAACAAATCTGTCAAATTTGGAATCATTTCAGCTGTGTGATTGCACAGGGAAGAAGGGGGTGGTGCATTGGAGAGGCTGTAACCCTGGGGAGGAGACAGGACGTTGGACCTTAAGCAGTAACCGACCAGCCACACTTGTCCCCTACCCAAACCCCACCACAGAGAAACTGAAGCTCTATTGACCTGCTTCCCATGACTTGAGGTGCTTTTAAAGTGTAAATTGATTCCTGCAGTGAACAGGCACCACTTGTGATCTGCGGATGTCACCTGATTAGCTTGTCTGCTCTGGCATTCAAGGCCTATTAAAGATTGTTTTTGATTAGGGAAATACCCAGCTGTCCCAAGCAATTCCAGAGGCGTAGAGCCTCCTGTTACAGGACCCAGGAAACCTCTGCACTCGACTCCAGGACCCCTCTCCGCCCTGCTTGTTGCAATACCAGACGGCCATTGTGTTGTTTGTGAGGGCCTGCACCAGGCTACACTCGTTGGATGATAGGAAGGCCTTCAGAGGTAGACCAATATCCCGCCACTTCAACAGACTGACATGATCTGGCCTTTCTTTGGAAAACCGAGTTCCCCGACCTCCACCTCCCCCAGATGACCTCCCCAACCCAGCAGCGACACATCTGTCACCACCTTGAACTCTGGGTGGGGAAGGGATTGGGGCCTGCGGTTGGCCAATTTTGACCAAGCAGCCACCACAGCAGGTCGTGAGCCATCTAATCTGAAATCCAAATGACATCCGATAGACTTCCTTAATACTGGGCACGAGCCTGAAGATGAAGATAATATCAATGTAGCTAATGATATGTGGAATGTTGTACCCCAGGAGATTCCACTGGTCAAGAAGACAGATAAAGAGGGCAGACAGCTGATGTGGGATCTTGAACATCTTGGGCTAAGGGTAATAAATGGTAGATCCAACCAGGATAAACCCCCTGCTATCACCTATACAGGCCACAATGCAAGTTCTATCCTGGATTATACAATAGTAACATTACCCTTGCTAAATTTAATAAAAAACTTTCAAATAATCTGTTCTTTAGATAGTGACAACTCCATGCAACACTTTGAGATAACGCTGACTACAACCAGGTACTTACAAGCACCCATGATAGCAGGTAATACTTCAACTATCAACCTGAAGCGATTAAAATGGACGAGCGAATCAATCCCTCAAATAGCGCAGGACGCCAAGAAACTATTTCAAACGATCACCCAGGAGAATGCCCTGTGCTCGGAAATTTGGTCTGATTATTTGGAAAAGCTTCCCAGGACCAGCATTAATTTTAAAAAGAAGAACTATTTCAAAAGTAATACCAAATTCAATAAAACAACACTCTCATTGAGGAAACGTTTGCAAAAACTAACACGACGAGCATATGGCCACAGCATAAATCCCAGTATCTGGCAAGCAGTCCGGGTACTAAGGAAAGAATACAAGAAATTAATTTGGACAGAAAAAAAAAAACAAGCAAATGATTTCTGGTCTAAACTGTTGTATAATGTAAAAAAAATCAGATTCCAGGGCTTTTTGGTCACAAGTCAACTCCCTAAATCGAACAGTGCAACCAACAAGCATGACCTGCAGTAGTGAAACTGTATGGGTCCAACATATAGTCGCCACATTTTCAATTAAGTCATCAACGCATTTAATACCAACCACAATATTTGCAGGCAAAACATCCGGAATACTGGAGCAGGAAGATATCACCTCTGTCCAGCCAACCAACACGATCAACCATCATGAAAGTATGGCTCAATCGTCACGGCAAGATGAGGAGTTTCTTATACTACAAATAATCAAGAAAAGCAGGCAAGACAGTGCACCAGGTCCGAACGGCATCCCGCAGGCCATTTTTAAAGAGGACCCCCAGTACTGGGCCAGCAAATTCAATCTCCTCTTTCGATCAATAAACAACACTGGTCGTGTCCCAGATAGCTGGAGGGGAGCTATCATAAATCCAATCTACAAAGGTGGAGATCGCAAAGATCAAAATAATTATCGCCTGATAGCCCTCATTGATGCCGAAGCTAAATACTATGCATCTCTTGTTCTAGCTGATCTAGTTCAATGGTCTGAAACGAACAACAAAATACCGCTGAACCAGACTGGATTTCGCCGCGGTATGGGAACCATGGCAAATGCAATGTCACTGTGCCTGATTGCTGAAAAAAGTCTACAAAACCACTTGGAACTCTACACCTGTTTCGTGGACTTTAAGGCGGCATTTGACAGTGTCAGCAAGCAAACACTTTGGGCCAAACTGAAACACCAGGGCCTACCGGACTCAATCCTCACGCCAATCATTGACCTGTATACCGATACCTGGATGCAGGTAAAAATTGACAACGGGCAGCGGTTAACGCGGAAGATCGGCACCGTAGACGGCCTAAAACAAGGCTGTGTGTTGGCCCCTTACCTCTTTAATCTGTTCATGGCAGATCTGACAGTAAGCCTAGACCAGATTAATGCCCATCCTCCCCGGCTAGGTAATTTACGTGTGACACATCTATCCTATGCCGATGATGTGGTGCTATTAAGTCAAACGAGAATAGGCTTACAACGTCTACTGCAAGAACTGACCAGTTACACCAAACAGAATATGTTAGAAATAAACAGTAAGAAAACCAAGATAATGGTTATAACACGACGCCACAAAGCCCCACCAACTTTCCTAATAGACAATGTTAAGCTGGAAGTGGTGGATAGCTACAGGTATCTGGGGATACAACTAGATAAGCGCCTCAACTTCTCTACTCACTTTAAAGACATTGAAAAAAAGGGTTCTACCCTATTACATGCCTTCACCAACTTAGCGATCGAGCTCAAAGGCCCATTGGTCTCTCCATTGCTAACCACAATGAAAGCAGCAAAGTTACTGCCAACAATAGCATACGGGAGTGTGCTACATCATGGCAAAAGTGCGACACTCATTGACAAAATACAAACCAAAGTCTACAAACGTGTATTTGTCTTACCAAGCAACACATCACCGGCACAAGTAAGACTTGAATTTGGTTTGCAATCGCAAGTGCTTTTGAAAAAGTATGAGACCATCAAATTCTGGTATGATGTCTGGAGGAATCAGGAAAATGAAGTCTACAGCGCTATGTGGGAAGCAATCCAAAAGAGTCCGAACTCCGAGTACGCTAAGTACTTAAGACAATCGCTAGAAACACCTGAGTTGAAAACTCTCTGGGAAACTAAGCTTCCAGTAATATCATTCAAACCAATGGTTAAGAAGACTGCCAAAAGGCACTCGCTCCTTAACGATAAGCTAACCTTTAGTTATCGAACCCACGCCTGGATGACTATTAACTCATATAAAAAGCCTGTACCAGCAGCCTATTTAGACCTTGCTTTCTCGCCATTTATTAAGCGCAAATACCTCAATTTAAGGTTGGGCAACCTTCCAACAAGTGCAGATCAACCGAAATGGAGGCCCCAAGAAAGTAAAGAATGCGAACTTTGTGGTGCAGGTAAACAAGACTTCATTCACTTGATTTGTATCTGTTCAGCCATGAACCAAGCTCGTCGGTGTTGGCTAAAACCTAAGTTCAATGAACACGGAGTACGCACCTGTCGGTCAGCGATTCTTCAAATCCTATGTTCAATGGATCCACAATTGATATGTAGAACAGTCAAATTCATCACCTATTTCGAGAAAAAACGAGGCCCTTGGGAAAGACTCGATCTTGAAACAAGAACTCCTTTCATTGTGGCAGAGCCATGGCCCTCAACAAGCATATCGTTAAGCTAGATTGACATCTGATTTTATAGACTTTATCTTTTATACAGTAGTGTCAATATCCTGTTTTTAAATACTGTGGTATTTTTTATATTGTAATGGTTTTAATTAACTAAACAATAAAGAATTACTTACTTACTGGGCCAGTGGAAGTTCAAATTACATTGTAGAGCCTGCAAATGCCACCTGGCATATTCAATAATGAGGATGCAGGTGGCTAAGAGGCTAAGGTCCAGGATCAAGGATGAATCATTGGAATCATAGCCTGAATGTCCTGCACTCATTGCATGGAGGGAAGGCCCTGCATAGCTCCCGTGAACGGGAGTTTCTGTGAACGAGTCAGGTGCGACTTTGGCTTGTTGATAGTAAAGTCAAATGATGTTAGGAGGTTTGCCTTCATCTGAAGGGGGTCTGTGACTTACTGTGGCAAGGCCGTTTTCAAAAGCTAGTAATCAGGATAGGGGACAAATAGGTTGAAAATAGGCCTGAGACACCCGTCTTTCTTTGGCACAAGGAAAAAGTGAGAGTTATAATCCTGTCCTCTTTCAGAGTACGGAACCCTGATGATAACACCTTTGCAGAGAAGCACTCGGACCTCTTGTAACAACATGGACAGGTGCTCCTCTGAAATTCGCTCTGATGTGGGAGGAAACATTTGGTGGGACGAAAAAATTGGTAGAGCATATCAATGCCCAAGATTTACAGGCCTTGTCTGATGAACATGATGAATTTCCATCCTGGAAGGAAATGCTGAATCATGCCCCTATATGATGGATATGTGCCACAAATGGCAACCTAATACGGCATAGAGGCTATTGCCACAGTGGAAGGGGAATGGAGGATTGATGCCCCTCCTGACCAACACGCTAACCTGTCAGACCTGCGTCCATGGCCTCGAAAGGACTGGGGTGATTGCAGTACTGGTTTGGGAGACTTGTCTTTGCCTATACACCAGAGCCCTGGGGTATCCTCTGAACTTTTTGAACTGATGCAGGAACTGCTTGGCAGGGTTCCACAGAACTAGGAAGTGCACTGTGGCTCTACTCTCCTTATGCGCTAAGGCAGAGTCTGCCTGGAAGAGGTGTGGCGCCGCGGCCAGGGCGACTGACGCTGGAATCTGGGGACCACGGTTCGATCCCCGGCTCCGGTGGCAGGTTAGGCCAGCACCATGTGACTCTGGGCAATAGCTCGCTTAATCTTCCCGACGGCCCCCAGCGCCTAGAGACCCTTACGGGTGATTGTGCGCTTTACAAATGTGGACTTTACTTTACTTTACTTTACTTTCACCAAAAAGACAGGGCCATCAAAAAGACAAAAAGAAAATTCATGAAAGAGGCTTGTACCATCTCTAGAGAATCCCATGGAACGCATCATTGTGTGTCAGCAGAGCACAACGATGGCTCTCGCAAGGCAATCAGTGGTATCTAGACCAGCGCAAATCACTTACTTGGCTGCATCTTGTTCATCATGAACTGTTTGAGAAAAAGAGGCCACAAGGTCTTTCAGGACCGCGGGTAACATCTCAGTGGCCATGTCCTAGAGAGAATGTGTGTAGAGACGAATAAGCATACAGCATTTACAGATTCCAATGCCAGGTTGGCAGAGGAGAACACATGTTTGCCAAACACTTCGGGCAGATTTATGAAGGCCTTGCGCCGCCGGTGCGTCACTTTTTCCCATGTTAAAAATGACGCACCGGCGGCGCAAGGCCTTCATAAATCTGCCCCTTCAATCCTCTTAGACTCTCTATCCAGAGGAGGCATGAGTAAATAATTGATATTCACCTTATTTGTTGAAGCCTGAATCACAAGGTTGTCCAGGGAATCATGGTTATTAAGTAAGTCAGGGTAATCAGGAGCCAGGAAGCCTGGCCATCTGCCTATCCACTAGGCGTCAAGTACAGGGCTTTGACAAAGAGCTCATCAAGGTATCGGTGAGGGCAATGTTAAAAGGGAGCAATGGCTCAGAAATGGACTGCCCAGGCTGCAGAATTTCTGTGAGGACATTGATTTTGGTCTCGACTGAAGGCAGCTGTATGTAAATGTAGGACCTCAGCTACCCACCAGACCACTACTACAAATAATGCACTCTGTCACTAGTGGCCCAAATGGTGAGACAAACCCTGTCTCAGGGGAGGTATCAAACCCACTTTTCTCTTGTAAATCCATGCAAAAGTTGTCACCCCCTTCCCACCACCCCTCTCCCCATCCTGTGGTGCATGTTGTTCAAATTCAAAGGCAAAAAGATAATGGAACCTCTGCTGGAGTGTCCGCCCTGATAGAGGCACTAGTCTGAGTCAGATTGTATGTCGACCACTTGCGCTTTTGTAATCTTGTACCGTGACATCAGCCAAGATCGAGTCAAAGTTGGTAAAGTGTCTGATATTGGAATCAGCGATAGATCCTCTTCCAGCAATGCTGGAATCAGTACGTCCATTAATGTGGAAGGGCCTGCCGCAGGGCTTAAGGCCAGAATGGGAGGCTGTGTCAGAGTAGGTACGGGCCTGAAGTGGGTCTCACGGTGTCATATGGCACTGAGGATGGATCTGCCAATGGTAACCCAGCTGGAGGCCTCTGTAATTCCTTGGCATGCCAGAGAGAGCCGGAAGGGCAACAAAAATTTGCAGGATGCCTCCTGCAGAGTCCCTGATGGCCTGTGAACGCACCGTATTAATCAATCAATCAATCAAGCATTTATATAGCGCACTACTCACCCGGAGGGTCTCAAGGCGCTGGGGGGAGGGGGTCCGCTACTGCTCGAACAGCCAGGTCTTGAGCTGCTTCCTGAAGGCGAGGTGGTCTTGGGTCAGGCGGAGGTGGGTCGGAAGGGAGTTCCAAGTCTTGGCGGCCAGGTAGGAGAAGGACCTTCCTCCTGTGGTGGCTCTTCGGATGCGGGGGACGGCGGCGAGGGCGTGGCTGGTCGATAGAAGCTGGCGTTTGGGGGCGTAGAAGTTGAGGCGGCTGTTGAGGTATCCTGGGCCTTGGTTGTGTAGGGCTTTGTGTGCGTGGGTGAGGAGCCGGAAGGTGATTCTCTTGTTGACCGGGAGCCAGTGCAGGTCTCTCAGGTGTCCGGAGATGTGGCTGCGGCGGGGGATGTCCAGGATGAGTCGTGCTGAGGTGTTCTGGATCCGCTGGAGTCTCTTCTGGAGTTTGGCGGTGGTTCCGGCGTAGAGGGAGTTGCCGTAGTCCAGACGGCTGGTGACGAGGGCCTGGGTGACCGTCTTCCTGGTCTCGGAGGGGATCCATCGGAAGATCTTGCGTAGCATGCGCAGGATGTTGAAGCATGACGAGGAGACGGCGTTGACTTGTCTGGTCATGGAGAGGGAGGAGTCCAGGATGAAGCCCAGGTTGCGTGCGTGGTCTGTTGGTTTGGGTGCGCTGCCCAGGGCGGGGGGCCACCAGGAGTCGTCCCAGGCGGAGGGTGAGGATCCTAGGATGAGGACTTCCGTCTTGTCCGAGTTCAGTTTCAGGCTGCTGTTCGACATCCATTTGGCTACGTCTGTCATCCCTTCGTGCAGGTTGGCTCTGGCGGTGGTGGGGTCGTTGGTGAGGGAGAGGATCAGCTGGGTGTCGTCGGCGTAGGAGATGATGTTGAGGTTGTGCTGGCGTGCGATGGCTGCGAGGGGGCTCATGTAGACGTTGAAGAGTGTTGGGCTGAGCGAGGAGCCTTGAGGAACGCCGCAGATGACTTCGGTGGCCTCCGATCTGAACGGGGGGAGGCGGACTCTCTGTGTCCTTCCGGCGAGGAAGGAGATGATCCACTCCAGTGCCTTCTCCTGGATTCCGACGTTGCTGAGGCGCTGTACTAGGGTACGGTGGCAGACAGTGTCGAAGGCCGCGGAGAGGTCCAGGAGGATGAGGGCCGCTGCTTCTCCGTTGTCGAGCAGGGCTCGGATGTCATCGGTAGCTGCGATCAGGGCGATCTCGGTGCTGTGGTTGGGCCGGAAGCCAGACTGCGAGAGGTCGAGGGAACCGTTCGTCTCGAGGAAGGCGGCCAGTTGCTTGTTGACGGTCTTCTCGATTACTTTTGCCGGAAACGGGAGCAGCGAGATGGGGCGGTAGTTCTTGGGGTCGGTGGGGTCGGCTGATGGTTTCTTGAGTAGAGCGCTGAGTTCGGCGTGCTTCCAGCTCTCCAGGAAGGTGGCGATGTTGAAGGAGGTGTTGATGATGTCCCGCAGGTGGGGTGCGATGACAGTGTCGGCCTTGTTGAAGATGTGGTGAGGGCAGGGGTCTGTCGGAGATCCGGAGTGGATGGAGTTCATCGTGCGGATGGTGTCTTCGTAATCATTTAGGGAATCAGCTTCACAGCTGGGGGCTTAAAGGGAGACTGATTCACATGATGAGGCCTTGCACCTGTTCTTTAGATACAAACTAACAGGGTGTGTTTGGTTCATGCCTCGCTTTTTTATGGGTGCGTATAGACTTCGATTTGGAGGATATCAACCTCGAAGTCAACAGCTTGTGGGAACGATATTGAGAGCATGAAGGAGTTCCCCCAACGTTTTGGAGCAGGGTGAGCCATAGGCGAGGGCCGCAACTTCTTCTTGTGTTATGTGACATACAGCTTCGCTTTTCGGTCCTGGGTCACCTTCAGGAGTATGAGGGTGCATTTATCTGCACAACTTCAGAGTTGTGGCTAGAGTACACACATATCTGTAGTTTTAGAGAGATATATTGTTTCTTGGAACAATGGTTTTTGTTATAAGTTTTTGGAAGGCTGACGAAACTGGGAGCGGATTGCCATATTCGGGTTAGAATGCATGGAAAGAAAATAAATTACGTCAGCACGCAAGGGTGGCACTTCAGGGGGTGTGTGGGCCACTGCAGGGATGCTTGTCACCACCTAGTGACATGCCGGGGCATAGCAGGAGAAAAGTTTCCGGATCCAGTTGGATGTCTTAGAAGTATTTTAAGTTGAGGAATCTGGGTTAGACATACCCATGAGAAAATGTTTTTATCCTGCCATTATTTTTCTTTTGTGTAAAAAAACATATTTGTTCAATACCATCATGTGTATGACAGTGAAACCTATGTCAGAAGTCTAAATAGCAACAACACTCAACATTTTCTTTCTTCCAAGTGGCCAAACTAAGTTGCAATAGGTTTCAGATATCTAAATCAAAGCCTTCCCAATGGCTCCTATAAGGGTAAAAAAAATCTCATTATTCCGCGCCTATCTAGAAGAATAAATATGGAAATATATTTGTAAAGAAGGAATGTAAAGATTAAATTCAGGTACCGATTGGTATTTATTTTCTGTAGCAGACTTACAAGTATACCACAAACACCAAAAGAAGAGTTTTTTTTAAATAAAAACAAATCCTTCGTGCTACAGACCGTAAACTGTATTTATGTTTCTGAAATTATTGGTCTTTGATATTAACGGGTGTTCAGCTTCCCATATATGCACTTACACTACGGATTTACACTCAATTGTTCAATAGGAACAGTGTATGGCATTTCAGAAGTCTGTATTTCCAGCCTCTCGATCAGATTGCAGTGGAGGCAGTAAGTCGTGGAATGTGTTGCTCAATTTCCTTTTTATTTTTTTGTTTGTACAACGTTAACTTTTTTGCAAGCCACACTGAGTTTGACATAAAGTGTTGTCATCCTGCTTAGTCCCAGCAGTGTCCGGGGAATTTTTTGAACGATAGCCTTCAAATTAGCTTTCTGGCTTCATTAGTGCATTCCTCTCTCTACCCAACAAGGTACTAAAACGGTCAGCTTTGAGGAAAGGAATGTAAACCAACAAAAGGGTCGGAATATTCTGTGTTGCAATGCCAAATTAAAGACGCAGTTGAGGATATAAAGACTACGTGAGCTCACACTGTTAAATCGAGTAATAACATGTTATTTGGTAACACGCTGGATCCAGCAGCAACCGCCTGGATTCTATTTGCAGCAACCGGTCACTCAGGGCTCATTACAAGGTATTTGTGGCCTTAGGAATAATGGTGCGGTATACCTTGACATTGAATTACCGACACCACAGGAACAATTCGGAGGTAGAGCAAGTCTTCGGCATTTACAGTTCTGTCCTTCAAAATTAATTAGATTAGGAATACATGCTTCTGAAACCCTTCTCGGCAGTTTTTTCTGAATACCGGGCCGAGGGACCTCTGTGCCCAGGCAATCGATTAGGCTTGACTTGACTGTGCTAGGAAGTCTCCACTGTAGGTGACGGTTTAGTCCCTCAAGGCACCTTAGCTTTTGGGCGCTTCATTCCTGCTAGCTGAACAGTGACATGAGGATCTAGTTGGACCAATGTATATGAAACTGGAATGAAAACCTGGCACTTAAACCTTCCCTGGAGTTACTCACACAAGTGCTTTAGGGATGCTAATGGTAACTTCCACTTGGGAGGCATAGGATCTTTGGAGCTTGCCTTGCTACCTTAATGGGCAAAAGGGGTAACTGTGCTTATCTTCTGACTCGTGTGTCTCTCTCAGGATCAGAGCACTCCTACTCTGCATAAAAGCCAGGCGGTTCGTAGGGGACATCTTACCAATGCTATTAGACTGAACAGAACTATTTATTTATTTTATTTATTTATTTATTGAAGTTTTGTATAGCGCTAGCTGGACCCGAGGGTGTCAGAGTGCTTCACAGCATGTACAATTATGAGCAAACAAATTCTGTACGGAAAACGAGAGCAGAGAAGAAACAGAAAGAAAGACAAAAAACACCTTCAGTATACCAACTCAAAGGCAATATGTAAACAGTTGCGGAACATATCTCCAGGTGGAGGGGTTTCAAGAAGTGGAATAGTAATCCTTTCCAAAGTCCTTTCTGGGTTACTCTTTACGGTCTAGAGCGCTCTAGGAAGAGGGCTTTGAGAAGTGTCTTGAATTTCGGAAAGGAGGTGGTCATTCTGATGTGAGGTGGGATGGAGTTCCACATCATGGGTGCATTACCCGCAAAGGATTTATTTGCGGTTCTGAGTTTCCGATATTTCAGTGGGATGAGTAGAAGCGTGTTGGAGCTTCTGAGGTTCCTGGACTGACCGGCCCTTTTGAGTTTGGCAGCCAGATATTCAGGTTTGCCTGTGAGCAAGGCTTTATGCCTGAGACAAGCTGTGCGAAGATGGCTCGTTGATCAATAGGAAGCCACTTTAGTTCCCTAAGTGCCGGAGAGATGTGCTCAAATTTCTTCGTTCCTGTGACCATTCTTGCTGCGGCGTTGAGGGTAGAGCCAGGGGACCTAGGTGAGATTTTACTGATCCGGTCAATGCTGCGATTCCATAGTCAATTCTGGAAAGCACCAATGCCTGCGTGGCCTGTTTAAGATCTTCTGGAGGGAGGAAGGGTTTTATTCTGTACAACCGCTTCAGGTTTAGGAACGCGCTTTTTGCGGCTTTTGAGATGTGTTTTTTCATGTCCAGCTTGGGGTCGAGGGTAATCCCTAGGGATTTCACCGAGTCCGTTGGCGCAAGGGCCATTCTTCGATTTGAGGGTTTTGTCTCTATTAGAGATGAGGGGAACTTCTGTTTTCTCTTGGTTGAGTTTGAGGTGGTTCATTGAGAGCCACTGTTGGACCTCTTTGAGCGTCACATTTAGTCTGTGGATGTCTTCGATTGAGGTAGTTTCCAGATAGAGTTGTGTATCGTCCGCATAGAGGTGGAAGGGGATGTTGGAGTTCCTTAGAAGTGTGGGGAGGGGTTCCATGTAGATGTTGAAAAGTTGTGGAGAGAGTACTGACCCTTGTAGAACTCCTCTACTGACGGGAAGGGGGTCAGACTCAAAGTTGTTGATTTTTATTCTTTGTGTGCGGTTGTGAAAGAAGGAGGAGAACCATTTTAGTACCGTCCTTTCAATGCCTGCTCTCTCCTGGAGGACTTTGAGGAGCAGGATGTGGTCAACTGTATCGAACACGGCCGATAGGTCAAGTAGGATGAGAAGGCTTCATTGGTCAGAGTCAAGTGACCTGTGAAGATCGTCTAGGACATTTAAGATTGCGGTTTCGGTGCTGCATCCCTTTCTGAATCCTGATTGGTGTGGGTCTAGTAGTTTGATGTTCTCTAGGTGTTGGGTTAACTGTGGGAGAACACATCTTTCAAGAATTTTGGATAAAAGAGGAAGGTTTGATACCCGTCTGAAGTTGTTCAAATCCTCAGTGTCCAGACCTGTTTTTTTTAGTAACGGAGTGACTTGACCTACTTTGAGGCAGTCAGGAATGAGTCTCGTGCTCAGTGAACTGTTGATTATCTTGCACCAGATTGGGGCTAGGGTAAGCTTCAGGTCTTTTGCCAGGCTCAAGGGTAGCTGATCTAGGGAGTGGGAAGAGGATTTAGCGGCGGCTATCAGTTTAATAATCTCTTCTTCCTGGATGGGGCGGAAGGAGGACCAAAGAGTAGGAGGGATCACAGGGGTGTTGCATATTGTTGCTAGTGTCGAGGTCACTGTGAGGGTGTAGGGGTAGGTGCTGAGTGATAGATCTATTGTGGTGATGTTTTCGTTGAAAAAGCTGGCAAAATTGTCACAGAGCGTTTTTGACACCACCATGTTGGTTGTCGACGGGTTGGATGTTTGGATCCTAATGATGTTAAAGAGTTCAGTGGGGTGTTTTTTTGCGTTGTCTAGGGCAGAACAGAAGAAAGATGTCTTTTTGTTCTTGATGTGCTTGTTGTAGTTTCTGCGTGCTGCCTTGAGTTGATCACGATGGAGGGAGGAGGGATTATTCCTCCAAGCTCTTTCTACGGTTCTGAGGTGTCTTCTTTCCTCATTGATGTCAGTGGTGAACCAGGACCTAGAGGGGGTGCTTCTGTTTTTTTTTTAGTTTCAGGGGCGCCAGCCTGTCCAGGGTGAGCGACAAGTTAGAGTGGTAAAGCGAGGTAAGTTTAGTGGTTGAGAGGTGCTCCGCTTCGATTGGGAGGAGCATGCTTAGCCCTTCTTCTAGTTTGTCTCGAGGGTCTCGGGATGTGTTCCTGGTCCATTATGGTGGTGCCAGAGTGAGGGGTTTGGATAGGGCCGGTTGGTTGATATGAAAAAGAATAATGTGGTGATCGGACCAGTCAACGGGAATGATGTAGTCAATAATGTTAGATTTCTTGTCCGAGATGATTGCATCCAGGATCGCTCCTCTGTGGTGCGTTTCTTCTGAACAGTGATGGATCATACCGTTATCTAGCAAGAGGCTGTTGGGAAATTGGATGAGCTGGTTTTTTGTTTCATTCCATCTTAAGTTGAGGTCAACCAGAATTATGCTGTTATCGTTGCTGAGAGCGCATTGAGTGATCAAGTCCGAGAGCTGTGTTCCAAATTCGTTGTGGTTACCAGGTGGGTGGTACAGGAGATGGCAATGTAGCGAACTGTTAGTATGCGCTTTGATGATGACCGATAGGCATTCGAAGGAGTTATAAAGGCATGAGGGATTTTCTGATATGGAGAGGTCGCTTTTGTGAATGATTGCTATGCCACACCCCTCTGTGCTCGGGTCTGTCTTTGTGGATGATTGAGAAACCGGGCGGCAACAGCATATCCATGTTGGGGTAAGACAGGGTGTTAAGCCAGGTTTCCGTGATACATCAAGGTCATGTGAGAGGATGGCTTCAGCTATTTCAGTAGCGTGTTTGGAAGCGGATCTGCTGTTGATGAGCATGCAGTTAATTGGAGGCTATTCTCTTAACAAGAAAGGCAGAGGTTACACAGGTCGGCTGCAGCAAATGTCCAATGGTACAACACATATGGAAGGAATAACAGTAGGAAGAAAATATACAATTACGAGGGTGAAGCCCCTGTATGGAATCTCCCGAGCTCTAGAGAAGTAGGTTTGAAACCCCACCATTAAGCACAGAAGAGGCAACTGGCTAGACCACTAGAGCATAAATAGATGCTTGATTTCACAGGGTGGTGCAGTGGGGGGGGGGGTTAAGAAACATGGATGCAAACCTCTTAATAACAGCTAGAAAAGCAGTTGCCAGTTCCACCGCTGGGATGTAGGTATATCTACAGGATGAGAGTAGGAAAGAGCAGAAGTACGCATCTGTACAACTTGAGCACATGGGGAATGGAGCATGGTGTTCATCTGATGCAACAGGTGTGTTAAATGTGCTGATTTTGATTGGTACCAGAAGCAAGGGAACCCTTTCTATCTGTTCACATAGACTCTACCACTCTGTATCTTCTGAATTCCCTCTCTCCTGTTAGCATAATGAAGTAACTGATTTTACTAATGGAAAGACGCTTCCCAACCGGTGCTGTTCAATTTTGGCTTTTGCTTTTATGAATTTTATAGCTTACACAAAAGCAACACTAGTTAAGCAGAGGCACTGGATTTTGGTTCAGCTATGTTACTCTGAACGCTGTATTGAACTACAGGTGGCTTGGTCTGAAGCCTAAAAGGCTATGAAAACTCCAGCCACCCCTTTAAGGAGCAACATACCACCAGTCTCCCATCATGCACTCTGCTTGGCAGTTGAGGCGGCTCTCTTTTAACAGGGATCAATGATCATGGCAGCACTGAGGTTAATTCCTTGCCCCTTCTCCATAGAGGTGGAAGAGTTGCCTATTTTTGTAAAAATAAATGTAAGAGTTTTATTCAGCGCGAACTAGACCCGAGGATATTGGTTATCAGAGCCCTTTACATAGCACCTGTTTCGTTACATGAGGACACATTCATTTTCATTAGGCACAGGGAGATTAAGTGATTTGCCCAGAATCACAGGATGTTGAGCGTCGTTGCCGAGACTCAAACCCGGTTCCCAAGCTTCGATAGTGACCGCTCTAGTCGTAGGGCTACATCCTCTCCCCAGTCTGCCTATGACTATTGAGAAGAATCCCCAGGAGTACTAGGATTACAGGTAGCTATTTACTTTCCTCCAGAGGATCTTCATTACTAGTCATAAGCAATTAATAGAATAACAAGACAATAGGTTCCACAGGCAGGCTTGGCCCACACGGGCTGCTTTGAGGCAACTATGTCTTGTAAAAGTAAGACCTCTAGGTAGCCATTTACATTTTACACCATTCAGTATATTCCTTAATAATGCCACAGACACGGGGAGCAGCCACGATTGCGTCCAGGATGGCCGTGTGAGTCCAGGGCTCCCGAGACCTCCGCCGCCCCGGTGACTATCCTGTAGTAAATCCTGATCCCAGGCCGTGGGATTTGATGACGGCGGACGTCCGGTGCTGGGCGCTCTGATTGGCGTCCCGATCGGACGCTGTGTTCTGGAGTGAGAGGCCACTGAAGTTTGCGGCCTAAAAGTGCAAAAGCCGGGGTCTCAGGTGGACGCTCAGCCCCAGCCGTAGTTGAATAACATCGGGGCTGGCTCGGGAGGTTCCCGGCTCGGCCCCGCGAAAATCGTGGCCGCGCCCACAGCGCCCTATGTGACTAATGCTCCTTGTGGCCTCCCTCCCTTACAGGGGGTTGAATTCGGGCGCAGGGAAGGTGAAAGGCGAGCGCCGGGACCTACATTGCATGGGAGCTGCCCCCTGCCAAATCCCTCTCTTGGACTGCTGGCATTGAAAACTGGTCCCCCTCCGAGGCCTCTGATATTGTGGGCTTTGGGGCATTGGCGCCTACCGCTCCTGGTTGATTCCCGGCTGCTGCTTGGCTGGGCCTGTGCCGACCTTTGGTGCCCCTGTGAGTATGCCGGCTGGAGGCGCCCTTTGGACCCTCCCACCCCCTCATTGGTGACCTTTAATTGACGCTGTTGCTGGGCCGGGTGCCAATTAGTCCTGCCGCCCTGGAGAGGTACCGTGGTTGAGCGCCTGGCACACCTGGTCGACTGCCGGTAGCGTCACACGCTTTATTGGGCCCCTCTCCTGTTGCCCGTTTGGTCTGTACCGGCTCCCGCGTGAGTCGAGCTGGAACTGGCGGAGGCCTGGTCGAACTGGGGACTGCCACGCATCGGACTGAGCTTTGCACCAGGTACGCCTCTTCAGGAGTTTGGTGAGTTGGTGGGGCCAAGGGGATTGCTGTCGACCTGTGACGTTGGTTAGGACGGCGGATGACCTGCAGCGTGGGCCCGAACAGTTGTGAATACGGTGGAGCCCGTGGGGCTCTTTCCTGGGTCTAGTGCTCCGCAGTGGTGACGCTTCGGCGGATTGGATCGCTTTCAACGGTTGGCATCATGGCAACGCGACCCGAGACGGACAGACAACAATCTAAGGCGACCAGGGGAGCCAGGTATACCCAGACCAACAAGCTTGACTGGTACACGCAGCCTAGGGGGTCGCTGGCTGGACCCGGGAGGTCACACGATGGGACTGCGGAGGTGTCGGCTGCCACAGCAGAGCCCACGCTGCAGGACGTGATGGCTGCGATCGATGGGGTGCAATCGTCACTTGGTAAGCAGATGGAATCCATAGATCATAAACTTGATGCTGTCACGATTGAGGTTAACTTAACCCGTGCGGACCTCACCAAGACCAGTGAAAAGGTGAAGTCCCTGGACATTAAAACGTCTAGTCTCACTGATGATGTGGCCTTGCTGCAACAAGAAGTGCGTGATCTCAGGGCCACCAGTGACGTCGCCAGCCGCAAGTTGGATGAATATGAAGGGAGGGCCCAAAGAAACAATGTACGTATTATTGGTGTGCCTGAAAAGGCTGAGAGACAGGCCGCTGATCTTTTTGTAGAGGACATCATTCTTAATCATTTGAAACCCCGTGGCCTTGGGATTTTTGTTACGGTGGAAAGAGCGCCTAGAGTACCGGGAGGAAGGCCGCGCCCTGGGGCGCCACCCCGGCTGATGATTGCAAGGGTGCTCAACTTCAGGGACAGAGACGCTATCCTGCAGGCCTCCAGGACTGGGGATCCTCTGAAGTATGAAAACTCTACCCTCAGCTTTTACCCGGATTTCACGCAGGCGGTACAAAGGCAATGGCAGACTTTTCTGGGGGTTAAACGGAGACTTCGAGACAAGGAGTTGAAGTATGCCATGATGTATCCTGCCAAGTTAAAGAGTTGAACACATGGGTAAAGCGTTCTTCTTTGAAAATCCTGAGGTCCCCGCGGATTGGTTGGAAACTGTCTTCCCTCGGGAGGAGCGGCGGAGACGGAGCAGTGATGAAGACGACGGCGCTCAAGAGCAAGAATAAGAACTATTTTTGCAGCAGGTGGGGGGACCCGGGTTGGGGGTGGGACCATGTTGGAGCGGGTATAGAATTCAGTCGATTGTAGAAATTGCCTAGTTAGGTCTGACAGTATTATTGGGGTTTGGGCGGGGAATCGGGAGTCATGCTCCTCCTCAGAGTTACTTTTCGATCGTCTAGTGGTTAAAACTTGGGGCGACAGGCACACTGCGAGTTGGGGGCGAAGGAATACCGTGAGCAGGGGGGTGGGTGGTGCATGGGGTTTGATGAAAGGGGGTGTATTTGGGGACTTTTTTGTATTGTTTTTGTGTCTTTTCAAGGCATTGAATTGGAAAGTGTTCAGTGGTTGAAGGGTGATCGCTCCATCTGTGTTTTTGATGATGGGGGATAGGGAACTGAAAGTATTGAGTTGGAATGTCAATGGGTTGGGTGATAAAATTAAGCGTAGTGTGGTTCTTCAATATCTTAAACGGCATGCTCCTGATGTGGTTTTGCTACAGGAAACCCACTTGGTTGGTAATACGTGTAAAGCGATGCATAGAATCGGTTACAGGTTGGTGGCGCATGCTGGTTTTACTACTGGCTCTAGGGGGGTGGGTATCCTGACTCGTAAAGCGCTCCCATTGGTGATCGACTCTGTTTTTGAGGATGATAAGGGTAGATATGTGGGTGTGACGGGTCGATGGGAGGGGCAGGTTTTGTCACTGTTGTCTGTGTATGTGCCTCCTGGCATGCAAGCTTTAACTTTTGTCGATTTGGGAAGAGCTCTGCTCGATCTCCCGAGTGGACTGTTAATTTTGGGAGGTGATTTCAACGCGGTTGTCTCTGGAGCTCTGGATAGATATCCCCCGAGGGATGTGGGACGCGCTCATAGCTGGTTACCTGACTTTCTTGAAACCATGGGACTGGTCGACGGCTGGAGACTGCTCCAACCGGATCAGAAACAGTACACCTTTCATTCTGGTGCTCATGGTAGCATGTCAAGGTTGGATTACTGTCTTGTCCCGGCTGTTTACGTGCACTGCGTGTTGGAAGCTGCGCACCTCGCTAAGGGGATATCCGATCACTCCTCGCTTTGGTTCCGTTTCGGTGTGGCCTTTCGCTCTGAGGGTAAAGTGTGCCCCATAAATCCTTGGCACTTACGTAATCCCAAAATTAGAGGAGACATGATTAAGGCATTAGATCACTATTTCCTTGAAAACGAGGGGTCAGTGCCCTCATCGATTACGCTTTGGGAGGCTTTCAAAACTGTGCTTCGGGGTCAGGCTCTTTCACTGATAGCAGGGGCTAAGAAAGACCGGAATAAAGAAATTGTTGAGGTGGAAGCTAAGATTGTGGGCCTAGAGGAGGAGCTAGAACGGGAGGTGACTTGCGCTAAGCAGCATGTCCTTAGTATCAAACAGCATGAATACAGGACGCTGGTTACGAATAGTGCTAAAGCTCTGAGTAGAGAGCAGCAGGGTCGGCTGTATGACATCGATGATAAAGATGGAAAGCTTATTGCTTGGCTGGACAAGAAGGATAGGGCGGATCGGGTTGTCCCGGAGCTGGTGACGGAGGATGGGTGCCATCTTACTGATCCCCAGGTTATAGTAGATAGCTTTGCTCAGTATTTTCGCACTGTGTACTAGTCGGGCTCGGACCTCCCGGAGGAGGACTCCCAGTTGATGTTGCGCGACTTGCAGCTCCCGTGTCTGTCTAGGGAGGACCGGGACTTTATGGATAGTGACCTCACGGTGGATGAGGTAGCTCAGGCGATACGTTCTTTAAACTCCGGTACGGCGTTAGGACCTAATGGGATCCCAATCGAGTTCTATAAACTTCGGCCCGATAGGGTCGCTCCCTACCTGCGGCGCATGTTCATTGAGGCTCGGGAGAGGGGGATGCTGCCTTATGATCATAGAGTAGCCTCTATTGTGATAATTCATAAGGAGGGTAAATCCTGTTGTGCTTCCTATAGGCCTATTTTGTTATTAAATGCGGAACCCAAGATCCTTGCTAAGATCCTATCTATTAGATTGATTAAGGTAATCAGTGGTTTGATACACCCCGATCAATCGGGTTTTATCCCCCATAGGAATACGGCCCTCAATCTGCGTCGATTGCGTGGGGTGCTCGCCAGGCCTCACACCCTGGTGGAACCCACTGTAATAGCATTGCTCGATGCAACAATGGGCTTTGATATGATAGAGTGGCCTTACCTGTGAGCTGTTCTTGCTACATTTGGCTTTGGCTCTGAATTCATCCGCTGGGTCCGCTTGTTATTTACAGAACCCCTTGCCTAGGTAATCGTGAATAACCAGGTCTCGTCGCCCTTTGGTCTTGGACGGGGCACCCGGCAGGGTTGCCGCCTTTCTCCCCTTCTATTCTCGCTGGCAATGGAACCGTTGGCCGTCTGGATCTGCTGGGAACCCTCGGTTCAGGGTCTCCGATGGTCGCCACACTGGGAGGATAGGATTTCATTGTATGCAGACGATATATTACTTTATCTAGCCTCCCCGAGGAAATCCCTTGATGCGGTTTGTGACGTGTTGTCCTCCTTCGGTAGGAACTCGGGGCTCTCTATAAACTGGAGTAAATCGCAATTATTCGTTCTTAGTGGGGACGCCCCGCCTCTCCCGCTCAACTGCCCTATCCAAATAACTACAGATGGGTTTAAGTATTTGGGGATATTTATTTCCTTAGACCCCGCGATACGATATGCTAGGAATCTGCTCTCCCCCTTGGTCCGGCTGCGTAACGATGTGGCCGGTTGGAAGAGACTTCCTCTTTCTCTGCTTCGGCAGGCAACTCTTTTTAAAATGATGTCTTTGCCCCGATTTCTTTACGCCTTACAGAACACGTTAGATGTTGTTCCAGAAAGTTACTTTCGGGAGGTTGAAGGAATACAACGTAGTTTGTTGTGGGATGGTAGACCTCGGATAGCGCTAGCTAAACTGACGCTTCCATGATATGACGGCGGAATAGCACTCCCTGATATCAGGAGATACTATTGGGCTTCGCAGCTAGTCGCCATTAACCTCTGTACTTACGGTTCTCCTACTGATCCTGGGTATGCAATGGATAGATGACTTCTTCCTGGGGGCTCCTATAGTCGCGCACTGTACGCTAGGTTGGTTGGGAGTGGTTTAACAGGTCCAACTAGGAACGCGGTACGGATTTGGCGTGATGCTACCAGCTCTTTGGGAGGGAGGGACCGCTTGACGCAGGCTACCCCGCTTTTTGACTCTGAAAGGTTGGGCAAGCTTTGGAATACGAAGGGCTTTGACAAGTGGGATCTGATCGGGATCTCTACTGTCAGTGCGATGATGGTTAAGGAGAGGATTACGACGTTCAAGGAACTGCAATAGGAATATAGTTTGGGGAAAACTGAGTACTTTCGTTATGCGCAGGTTAGGCATGCATTGATGGCGGTACTGCTGGCGCAGGCGGACCTCCCCAAGGCGTCACCTCTTGAGGACAGAATTTTGGATGGTCACCTGCCTGAGAGGACCATTTTCCTGATTTACAAAAAACTGATTAACCATAGGTCAAATCTCCTGATTGAGCTACGGGACAAATGGTCGAACAATGGTATTGAATTGGATGACGAGGACTGGCAAACTGCGGTCTCCTCACCGAAGGTGGTCGCAATCCCAGTGCGCCAGGTCCAACTGAAAATATTGCATAGGATTTATATCACAGGGCCCCGTCTGGTTCGAATGGGACTATCGGAGACTGATTTGTGTAGACAAAATTGTGGCTCTGAGGGTACTTTCCTTCACATTATTTGGGAGTGTCTCTCTGTGTCCGCTTATTGGAGTGGAATACATGAAGTCATACGAGAGGTTCTGGGAGTGGCGGTGTTCCCAGAAGCACGGAGATGCCTCCAGAATATTTGGAAACCCACAGATCTAAATGTGGCTCAGACCAAGTGGGTAACTTTAGGTAATATGATAGCGAAGCGAAATATAGCGCAGAGGTGGGGGGGCAGAAAGTGTACCGACGGTTGAAGAGTGGATGGGAAACATGGGCTGGTGTATGTTCCGAGAAAAAACTGTTTATGTTGCAAGGGGCCGCCCCCGTAAGTGGACACCTGTGTGGGGACTGTGGAATCGTTACAGGGGGGACATTTGTGTGCCACCTGCAGAAGCGCCCATTGATATTCCTGCCTCGCTGTTATTGTTTATGATTTTGTATTGTGTTATTATCTGCAGAATATTTTGATGCCTTGTGTTAATAAAAAGAATTATAAAAAAAAATAATGCCACAGACACGGCCCTACCTCTTGTAAAATAGGCTCTCGTCTACCAGACAAGGTCTTGTTGATATTGCTATAGCAGAGCACAGCATGGGAAGCAACCCATTTAGAAATGGACTCACTTAAAGTGGATAACTCTGAATGCACAGCCATAGTTTACAAACACATGGTCAGTCCACATAATGTCTTTGGTTTAAACAAGATACATTTTTAGAAGTCTTACTTCCCAGAGAATCCAAAGCCCTTTCTGCTGGATGAGAGGAATTCTGGAAAAAAAAGTTTGAAAGGGAAATAATGTGGTTAACATGAAAGTCCTGTACAACTCTGGGGCGATAGCTAGGAGGGTTTCTCATCACAACCATATCTTTGCAGAATTCCATATACTGCTTTTATTGCTTAGGGTATGGCTTTTACTAACCCTGTGGGGCAATAGTAAGGCCACTACAGAGCTGCCTTCCAAAACATTCTTTATAAAGCAGCCTCAAGGATAGGCTCAAATGGAGGACACATTAATTTAAAAGGAGCCACATTAAGCTCACAAAGAGGTGAAGGGCTCCTAAAAGCTGAAACCCCTCCTCAATTCGTTCTAAGAAGTCTTTTATAACTGGGAATTTGAAGAAAGAGTTTTCAGAAGGCTGTTTTCTGTAAGTGTTAATGGCTGCTAGATGTGCCTTTAGAAAAGAACACTGCAGCCCAGTTTTAGCTAAGCCGATAAGTTCACTAGTCTAAATGTTAGAGGTATGAATGTGCCGACTAACTGCTTAAGCATGGGAATCAATTGCAATCTCGATGGTAACCCAAACAATACTTTACTTCTGATCTGAGGAAAACTTGTGTGTGTGTTTGTGGGGGGGGGGGTTAGTTTTTTTTTCCAGCAGGAAATGTTAGGGGGGTTTATAAAGCAATGGAGCACGGATGATAGGAGTCTGCTAGCCCTCACTATCAGACAAGTGAGACCTAAAAAGGAATAGACTGTCATGTTTATATGGAGCTTCGTGCAGTTTCGTCATTCTAAAGGGATGAAGCTCACTGACACATATCCGAACAAAGTATCTCTGAACCCTTCATCATCACAATATAACTGAGTCAACTGTTGCTATCGCCAGTATTGTTCCAGTGGTGAAAACAGCCTCTAAATATCTTGTTACAGCCTTCACATGTCTGCAGCAAAAGTTGCAAGGCATGTAATGGTGTGCTACCTTAATACATTTGAGAGGGGTGAGTACAGATCCAGACAATACCTAAAATTCCTTTTCTGTTCGTTTGCTTTTCGATAAATGCAGAGACTGTTGGGAATAACATTTTGTCAGTCAACTTTGTCACGCTTCAGATAAGGGTATTTCACTTTGCAGACCCACTGCGGTTTCCTCGAGACAAGCTGGCCATGTGGAATGAGCGCTCTCAACAGGGGGCATACGATATATGACTTTCTAGCTTGCCTCTGGCATTGGGGTGATGCCTGCAATGGACTTGCGTCTTGTTAAATATGTGGGCTTTCGACATTCGAGGTTAACCGCCAACCGGTAGGGGGTGAACTAATTGAAGACCACTCTCTGTGTAGTCTACCATACGGGTGAAATTGGCCTTGACTTTGTGGTTGCAGTGCATAGTGCCCGGAGTAAAACATCAGTTGCCAATCGTTATTTGCTACCACGTGCCAGAAAAATGCAGATAGCTTTAAGTTTTTTTGACATACTTCTTGTAGTAACTATAAACATGTATTTTGGATTACAGCACATTTCAAAAGGATAAGATGGAAATGTTATGGTAACAAGGAACTGTATCATTCCATATTTCCCCGGTATGCTTTCCCAGCACTGCCAGCTTCGGGTTGGTGTACCTTCATACCCACGTCTCGAGGATTCAGTCACTGACCAGAGTCTGGCTTTGCTTGACTAGGACTATCAGTAGTGTGGATGCGGTTTATATTTCGTTAACATGTCTGGCGTAACTGTGGTTTGGTGTGCAGGCAGAGATCTTTACCAATGTATGCTAGTGCCAGCAAAAAGATGTGTATGCGCTGCCTCGTGCAAAGTTTGTGCTCAAGGAAATGAGACTACTGTAGCTGGATAAGGAAACCCTTTCTTTATTGTGATTTTTTGGTTTTATAACTGGCAAGGGTTAATTCACAGAATTACAAAAAAAACGATAAGGATGACATTAGAAGTACATTTTAAAGCATCCTTGATGGTTATATTGAGGTATTTATTAATCACAAATAACATCAGTATATGGAATCATGGAAGGAAAGTCTGGACTAGAAGCAACATGTGAGGTTATTTATTGTAGTAAGAGCGCAAATAATTGCATAGAGGTCAAGTGGCAGCATCAACCTTTGGCAGCATCAACCTTTGGCAGCATCAACCTTTCGTTAGAGATTATCACTGATGATGGAGCCAGGAGAGAAAAGATGGCTAACAATTTAAGAGATGCCGGAGCACCTGTATTTACCCTGTAATAAGTGAACTGTACATCGGGTCAGCAGAGGGAAGTAGTCCCTTTCCTAGGCGGACTGCACTAAAGCCTGTTCAGAATTCACTGCCAGGAAGGTTTAGATATCTATGCCTTCAGAGAAGCCACCATGACACTAAAACGTTGCTGTGTCTATGTCATGTTCTAGGAATCTACAGAGTAAAGTGTTTTTGTTTATTCAAAAAGAAACTCCCAAAGCTTGAGTGTATTATTGAAAAACAAATAATGTCCTTAATGTGTGAGGAGGTTTTTCCCCCAGTGTAAGCGGGATCATAATCCTATTTACTATATACGGGACCAGCAGGCTTTCTATTATGGTCCCAAATAGGAAAACATAGGGTTGCAGCATCCACCCTCAATAGGACAGATGGTTTGATGTTGATAGACCCAGGGCCCAATGTCAATCGGACCAGCGGCCAGAGGATTCTGCCTGCAGACTTTGCAAGCATGGTAGTTCCTCTGTAAGCGTCCGCGGCGGAGTACACGGCCTGCCAAACACTAAATAAGCCCCACGTTCTGAGCTCATCTGCACTGAATGGTAATCAACCATGTTCCATTGTTTTATTAGTTTATTTGAATTATTTGAGAACTCCACTTCGTAAGCATGTCTCCAAGAAAAGGGGGAGTTACGTCAGATTCCCTTACCATGACTTTCCAGGTATTGAAATATTTCATTAAACCAACCACTTTATAATTTGCGCAGCATTACACGTGTCCCTGTTACAGTGCACGCTATTCTGTTACATGGTAGTTCTATAGTGCACTCTTACCCCTGATGTAGCGCTGCAGTGCTGTGGGTTGCATTGGATATGCAGCATAGCATGGTGCTTGGTTTTTCATGAAGACTGGGGTCTCATAATGTGGTTCTTACCCGACTCTAACACTACTAGAAGCCGAAGACTCCAGCATAAGCAATCTCTGATTTAAAGCTTAAACAATACAGAAAAATACCGAAACAACTATGCACCACACCATTACACAAATTGCGAAATATTTTATTTAAATACCAAAACAAATGTTAGAATTAGAAGTTTAATTATAATTGGTAGGTTTTTAACTTTCCAATACTTGGTTGCATTTCTAAAAGAAAAGTGATGTGCTACACTTTAGCATTTCTCGTTGCTTTTTTGCTCTTAGTGCATGTTTTTTTGTTGTTAGCACACGCCTGCATTTCATTTAATGTTCCCAATCTCCAATCTTCCGTGCTTGACTCTGCTGCACTTGCCCAGCCAACTTAACGTAAAGCCTCTGCTTTTTAATTCCGTCACATTTAGAGATCATTTTTATATTTTAATTTTTACAACTGGCTTTTTTTAAGTATACCTACATTAATATTCTGCTAAAATGATTTAATTTTGTAAACAGCCGTGGACTCTAGGTTAAGGTGTGTGTGTGTGTAACCTAAATGGCACAACTTTAAATTCCTGTAGGGCCGACTCAGCCTTCCCTCCTTCCAAGGTTAGCATCATTGGAAGATGCACAAAACGAGCAAAGGCCAGCAGTATTTAACTTCCTTAGCCTCTAGTGAGATGCTGTTGACAAGGAAGGCAGGCATACGTCTATTCAGTAAAGCACAATGAAATGTTGAATTTGCTTGGGTAGCGATTAGCGAATAACCTCTGATTACTTTATACCTGCTCCTTCAATGAGTTTCTTTTAGCCTCTAATCCGAAATCATTGTTTTAGGCTTTTAACTCTGCAATCCTATTTTCATACGTTTTTTGAAACTTCATACGTTTTTTGAAACAACTGGTCATAGTAGCAACTGTTGTCATCAGTGCTATGAAAAGGCCAACCTCTCTACTTGAACCAAGTTGTTATTTATGTCATTTTGAATCTGTATGTGTACTTGCACTTAGTGAAAAAAGTGAAGCGTGATAGTAGGGGATCTCTGAGGGTTATTATTTTTAGTCAGTAAAGGATGTAATGCCCCATAGTCCGTTTTTTGTCTTAATAATTCACCTATTCCTTCTTCTTTAAAGGGCAAGACAACAGCTTGAAAGGAGTAAACTAACAGCTGGTACAGGGTATAAATTTAGTGCCGGTGAAAGATTAGGGATAAAGAGGTATGAATCCGAAGTTGTCTCCTTGTGCACACTCCAGTAAAGACAATTGCCATGCTGGTGCACACTGGTAGTCCACCACAAAGTCGGGCTAGACTGGCTAATTATCCCTCTCCGGCATTTTATCAATGTGCTGCAGGTGTGAGTATTGGGAGTTAGAGGGATAGCGTTTAGAGCGTATGGCCTACCCAATAGGTCTTCCATGACCATCATTTAGCAGTGGCCTTTCGCAGGGTGTTGCTAGTTTGAACTTTTTTACTAGTCCATGAACACGCTTTTTAGGTCTCGCCTACGCAGCGTGCATGCGCTGCATAGGAGGGCCTTTAGCCGCCACTCTGCTCATTTTCAAGCACACACTCGTGCTTGGGGCGGCATCCACCTTTCGGGAGCGAGCAGGGGCGCGCCACAAGCATGAGTGCAGTGCTTGAAAATGAGCAGACTGCCGCGCGCCCACGCACCACTCCCGGGCTTGTTTTTTTTCTGCGTTTTAACTTGCATTTGCTGTACGTTGTTAAACTTCCCACGAAGTCGGAGCCGTCCTGCTGCTCAGTCAGTGCTTGTTTCAAGTTTAAAACGAACCCAGAGCCTGTACTGTTGCTGTTGTTAGGGTGCAGAACCCTGGCTTCGGATATTAAAATAGACACATTCGAGGCAGGCACGAAGGTAAGCTGTCAAGGGGGAAAAAAAGTATGCCGTGGGACATTTCGTCCCAAAGAAAGCTTTTATATTTCAGCTATTGTTCATTTCCGAGGTATGGAGGTGCTTCTAAGCACTTCAATAGTCAAGCAAATATTCCTTTCCAGTGTCGTGAGTACCATTTAAAATAGCTCATATGATATAAATTCAGATGCACAGCCATATAATATTGACATACAATAAATCCTTATTCTTCATTGACATCCCAAATGAGATCACGCAATGGATAGTTCAGTTTACCAGACTTTAAAACATGGTATGGACGCACTTCACTGGCGATACGTGACAGTGTCTAGTATAGCTCCACATGTTTTTTTTTTTAAAAATAAGGTATAATTGTAACATTTCATTATGGCATTACAAATAGATATTCTCGCTGCATTTTTCTGTATATTTGTTCCTCGGAGCTTCCTGTGTAGAGCTTTGACTCAGTTCTAGGTGCTAGATTTGACGAGCCTCCCAGCAATGATCCTTTTGTATTGCCCTCTGGGGCTCGATACAAAATGTATTCTTACTAGATGTGAGTAAGAGTACTTTGAGCTTTCTTTAGTGCAGCGCCTCATGTCTCTAGAAACTGATTAAGCACTAGAATTCCTTCGCCTAACGCAGGATGGCCCATTGACTTTAACGCCAAATTGATAATTTGAATCCTGTCGAGGCCTCCTCCGTTACACAGTCAACAAAATGAATATAATTAAATTGGCTAATAGACAGTTATTATTTACAGCTCTTAGAAACGGTAGAAGTGCTATTTAAAAAGCGTTATAATCTTTTAATTCAGTACTTATTATTAATTAACGAATACATGTCTAACTAAATATAAATTAAGGTTTTCCTTTGCATTCTTGTTTATTCCATAATACATCCAGGACTACAAGTCCCAGAGTGCACAGAAAAAAACAAACTGGTTTGGTGCAGCTATTTACGCATGAATTTCGAAAGTGTAAGCTAAGCAGGTGACGTTAGTATGCAACTGAGGCATTGTGGGTAAGCTAATGAATCAGACTTTAAAATGTAAATGAATCCCTTTCTCTCATACCTGAATGATTAGTGGGGAGTAGCGGCCAAGGAGGCTACTCAGACTGGGCATATAGGCAGCAAGCAGAGGGAGCCTAGGGGCTACAGCTAGAGCTATCGACTTTGGAGCTGGGGAACCAGGTTTAAGTCTGAGCGTCGGCTCAACATCCTGTGATTCTGGGCAAATCACTTAATCTTTCCAATGCCTACCAAAATGAGCATAGCTGCCAAGGTTTCAGATGTAAATGTACAGGAATTTATATAGCGCAAATCACCAAGCGGTTTCTAAGCGCTTGCTTAGGGAACCCGTCCTGGTATTCCCCTGTGAGATAACCCCGGCAGGGTATCCGCAAGGTGAAAGCCAGGCATCCCGCCGCGAGAGGCCATTGTGGAGATTAAGCAAGCTATTGCCCAGAGTCGCAGAGTGTGAACCCGTGAATCGAGTAGGCACCGGAGCGAGAATTGTCGAGTCCATGGACATTTTAGGACTCAAGACCCCGCCGAGTCGGGAATTGAACCCTGGTCCCTGGGCTGACCTCTGCTTCCAGGTCTGCCTCCTCTAACCAGTGAGCCACACTTCTCCACTTGCTTCCAGATTGCTTATGTTTGACGTTTTCATGCTTTCAGTGTAATTAGTGACATTCAACGACTATGAGTGACACTTTCTCACGAGCAAAATCAAGCAATGCAGATGAGGGAAACATATACATATCAGCCATTACACCCATTTGAGCAACGAGAAACTGTAAGAAGATCTTAAAACTGCTGCAAAGCACCAGAAATGGAAGGGTACTAACCTAGTTTCCTCGTAACCTGATTGTACTCTTAAACAAATTTGCAACCATGATATTAAACATTAAACACGCCTTTCAGAGGTAGTATTTTATTAACGTTCTGTGCACATATAAAGACATGGGCAGTTAAATAGAAAAGATAATACTTACTGAATGCAACATATTGTCATTTGCATTATAAAATGAACTATATACCATTAAAGAGGCAACAGTCAGATGACTAGTGGACTCTACAGCCTCCACAGACAGCAGCCTCAGGAGAGTGAGCCTGAGACACACATGGGGCACTGCCAGCCAGGGCGCTATATTATTTCAAACAGGCTTACTGCTCAACCCTAATAAAAATCATACAGCAGACCTGTCTGCGACCTTCGGAATGCACCTACCTGCCCAGCCCCGCAGCACTAGATCACACCAGCCCGTAAGCTGTCACAGATCTACACCAGGTTACTGACTTTAAGTGATGCCGCTGGTGCTGAAAGTAATTTGTTGTACCAGCTCCACAGTCAGTGGCTCACCCCGACCCAAAATGATTAGTTTAGTTGATTAGTAACGCTCTCGTCAGTGAAAACTACAGTGACCAGACATACTATGACTGCAGTGAGTGTGACTGCAGATTTCACCTGTAATACAGGGCAGGCAGCATTAAGCGCTATTAAAAAGCAAATAATTTTTATGAAGCAGAGTGAGAGATACCTAACTCTAGGCACCCGGTTACTTTGCGAGGTGAGCAGCAATTCGGTACGGGCTGCCTTGTGGCTGCAGTGACTCCCGTGGCAAAACACCGGGGCATGATTGAGATTCTGAGGTCCAGCAGCAGCTGCAGTACACTGGTGGGCTCTGGGCTGCTGAGAAACCACTCCAGCAGCTGCCGCAGTCTGTGGGGTTTGCTTAGCCACCGGTGGGGTCGGATCGCAGGGTCTTTTTAGATAAAATGATTACCGCGGTGCGAGCAGTGAGCTGGGCTGACATTATCATTGCGACATCCACCACTACCACCACGTCCACCACCACCACATCCACCACTACCACCACATCCACTACCACCACCACGCCCACCACCACCACGTCCACCACCACCACCACGTCCACCACCACCACCACCCGTGACAGGTAAAGTGTCACTGGAGGGCAGGGGTAATAGGAGTGTCAACACCGGCTGTACATGGGACATTTAAGGATGCATTGGGTGCGAGAATACGGGAATAGGGGCTAGAAGTATTACACCAGACCCAAGATACATTTTGAAGAGGCGCAATGTCTTAGGGGCTCATGTAAAAGCATTTGCAGCATCTCTACCTTACAGAGGCATACCTGCACGAGCCACTCACTCAAAACAAGCATTGGCATAGCCAATAGGTCTCGCTTTTGGGACCTTATAAGTGTTTAGCCATGCAACACTTGGGGGCCAATTAGGATTGCGGGCGGATTGCCTCCGCCAGGCTGGCGGTAGCCACCGCCGGCCTGGCGGGGGCAATCCGCCCGCCATCCACATCCAAATGACCCCCGCCATATTAGTATGCCGGGTCTGGTGGCTCAGTGGACTAATGCGTCTACTGCAGGGACCTGTGTTCGACCTCATGGTCACAGGTATAAATCTCGGCGGGTCCACTCAGCCTTTCATCCATCTGAGGTCGATAAAATGAGTACCATTGAGTTGGGTAACAACAAACATCTGTTATTCAGCGCCAAGATACCCGTAGTGGTGATCGTGCGCTTTAAAAATACACATGTTATGTTATGTTTATGTTAGTATGGCAGGAAGGGACCGCGGCGGACGGAAAGACCGTCCGCCGCTTTTCCGCCCTGGCCGCCTTGCGACAACCGGGGCGGAAAAGGTCTAATATGGTGGCGGTGTCTAATAGACACTGCCAGCCATATTAGCATGGGCTTTCTTCGATGTCTTTCCGTGGCGGCGATGCTGCCACGGAAAGGCATGCGTTATTCACTTTGGGGGCCCCCTGCGGGCCCCCAGAGTAAAGGAGAGGTGGGGGTGCACACGGGGCCCCCCCCCTGCATTTGCATAAACAAAGCGGCAGGCACTGCGCGGTGCCTGCCGCTTTGTTTATGCAAATGCATAAACAGGTGGTGCTGAGAGCACAGCCCGCCACAATGCTAAAAATGCAAGATTGCGCCCGCCACAGTGGCGGGCGCACCCTAATACCCCCACGAAACCCCCGCCCTCATGGCGGGCGCTCCCTATAACCGATAGGATGGCAGGCAGACTAAGTCCGCCCGCCATCCTAATGACCCCCTTGATGTTGTTGCAACAAGGATATTGTGCTGGATAACTAAACACTTATAAGGTCCCAAAGGGGAGACCTATTGGCTATACCAATGCTTGTTTAGATGTGCCACAAGAAGAACAATTTCAGTGGGTTAAAGTTTAGTTCAGTCAAGAGCATTAAGCAAAAACTGCATACAGTACAAATTCATCCGTAGGCATACTGTGTTGATCATCCTAGTAATCTCCCCAAACTAGGGGGCCTATTAGGATGGCGGTAATGGAAAACGGGACCGACCACCAGAGGTGCGGCGGTCCCGTAATGCCAATTAGGATGCACCTGCAACACACTGGCGGGCGCATTCTTGCCTTTAACATTGCGGCGGGCGGTGCTGTAACCAGCACCCCCTGCAGCGTTAAGGGAGCATATTGAGCATTGCAATGCACAACGTGACAGGCACCATGCGGTGCCTACCACCTTGTGTATGGCAATGAAGGGGGTACCAGTACCCCCCAGTACAGCCACCCACCCCCACCCCACTGGGGGCCCCCAATGTCATTCACCGAATGTCTTTCCATGGTGGAGTCTCCGCCATGGAAAGGTATACACACCGCATGCATCATAATATGGATGGCGGTGCCTGCAAGGCACCGCCACCATATTGTGTCCCTTTGGCGGACGGACTTTCTGTCCGCCGTGGTACCCACCGCCATGCTAATGTGGCAGTGGGTAAATGGGCTGTTGATCGCGGGCGGATCGCCAACACCGCAGACGGATCACAATCGCTGGCGGCGGCCCCGATGGTAATGGGGCCCTAGATGTTTATTGAATGAGACGGTCATATACCCTAACAATACTGTCAATGTCTCTACAGGGAAATTACATTCTGGTACGTTATTCAGGCAGTATGAACCTCAAGAGCCTGTGCAGCTCCTGAACTCCTCTGCTGGGCGTTCTGACCTGCCAATTGGTACCAATTCCAGTTCTGGAACGTTGGAGGTGGCTTTGCTGAAAAAGAACCAAGAAAATCCATGCAGCAACTCTCAGCACCTGTTTCTAAGCAACGCAGCATCGCTGTGCAGTTGAAAAACCAATGCATCACCGGGGTGCCGCCGAAAAATCACTGCAGTGCCTGCCATGCGGCGGAAAGATCGTCATAGCCCGAATCATGAGAACCGTTTCCCCGACGCTCATGACACCCGCTCTAACTCCGAAACAGGCCCTGTTGTGTGGCTGAAGAAATTTACACATCGCCTGCCTTGCGGCTGGGAAATTGAAGCAATGAAGGTTCCGCCACATCGACTCACTGCGTCTGGATTTTTGAAGCCTATTCACTGTGCGCCAAGTTCTTCATCAATGTTGCCCATCACTAAGAAACAGTGGCCGCGGGTCCAGAGATTGACGCATCACCTGCCATCACAGTAAGGAATCGACACATCACCTCCCCTGGCAGTAAGGAATCGACCCATCACCTCCCCTGAGCATCAGTAAGGAATTGATGCATCACCTCCCCTGCCAGTAAGGAATCGACGCATTACCTCTCCTGGGAGTAAGGAACTGACACATCAGTTTGCTTTTCTGGCACCTCATCTTCCTTGCTCCTGTTTCCATCTTTGATTTTGACGCATTCTAGGTACTTTGTGATAAAAGTGACGTATCCAAAGTTTAATTTGGACTGAACTATTTCGAACCTTTTAAAAGTGATATCTTTAATTGTGTATGTTGGACTTTTGTTGTTTTGGTCTTGTTTCATTCAGATAAATATTGGTTATTTTTCTAAACTGGTGTGGTGCCCATTTGTTGTGTTTTCACTGTGTTCCTGTGTGTGTGTACAAATGCTTTACACATTGCCTCTGAGATAAGCCTGACTGCTTGTGCCAAGCTCCCAAGGGGGTAAGCAGAGGGTATCTTAGCTGTGTAAAACCTTTATCTCGACTAGAAGAAAGGGTTCTTACTTGGATAGGGTGCAAGCCACTGCAAATTAAAGACCCCTATATCTAACAAAAGTCTATTAGAATTTGTTGTCACTTTTGTAATAAGGTCCCAACTGTTCTAAACATGCATGTCTGATTCAGAGGGCTCAACCAGGCTCCCTACAAGAAACTTAAGTTACTGCAACTTAAGAACCTCTTTAAGACTTGCAATATTGCCGCTTGGCCAAAACCAACTAGGGCACAACTCTAGGAGTTGCTTGCCAAGTAGGATATAGTCATGGCACTGGAAGAAAATGCTGATGAGGGAGATGATGACGCGGTCAGTGATGATAACACTTCATGCAATAATCTTACTGATAGCTCAGCTACCAGCACCCTAGGAGGAGTAGATGGTGAAGACTTAAGAGCTTAAGGGCATCATTAGGATAGCGGGCGGATCCTCACGGTACAAGGGACCGCCCGCCATAAGGACGGGGGTCCCGTGGCGGAGCTAGCGAGCCCAGAAAATGGCCGCTTAGTTCCCGGGCTCCGTCGGCACCATCTGAAAATCCTGCAATTATCCTGCACCAGCCCAACTTGCTCTTGTCCCCTGACACCCCCGCGTTTGGCGGAGCAGCGGAGGAACAGAGGGATCCGCGCATCGGGAAAATCCGCCGCCTACAACAGCAGTTATCGGCACGCTCCCCAGTGCGTGGTGCGGGCCGCAGACCGCGGCCTCTGGTGCTCCCGGCGCCCGCAGTACGTGCGGAGACGTGCGGCAGCCGACAGAGTGCGTCCCCCCCTGCACCTCCGCCTTCTGATAGCGGCGGTCGCTGACGAGTCGGGGGATAGCTGGCCACACAGAGTGACTTAGGAAGCCCCGGACCTCGACGGCAGTGGCGGCAAGAGCGGGACGGTGAGCCTGATCGGCGGAGCGGGGGGGAACCCGGAGGCGCCATTGTGCCGCGTCCAGTGAGATACGCCGGGGATCCGGCTGCTGAGCCGACAGGGCAGAGAGTGCATCCATTGACAGAACAACAGCGGTAGGGCCCCTGGGTCCCCTGCTCTGCTATCCACACGTACTCTCTGGCGCAACAAATACCGAGGCTATTCTGCACATGTGAAACTGGTGACTCGGTAGGTGTTAGCTCTTGCACCTCCCCACGAGCCCCCTTGCTTGCCCCTGCTGACACCGGCGACCGCGCCGAGGGACCCGCACACCTGCTCCCCACTCATGGGGTAACGGGGTCCCCTAATTGTGGGAGCACCCAGTCTCGACAACTGGATAGACCTGCTAACTTCCAGACGCTTCAGAAGGGGGACTGAGGGTGGAGATATTGCTTGGACCCCCGATATCGCGCACATTGGGCCTTGAGAGGAACGCTGGTTCAGCGGAAGGCGTTATAACGGACCACGCTTGGTTTACCACGGAACCCACACGAAGCTCCTAAAGATGGTGAAAGGGGACAGAACCCAGAGTAAGCTCCCTTTCTCGCAGAGGCGAGTATCAGTGCAGACTCCCCCGTCGCAACGAGACGAGGAGGCGCCTACAGGGGTCCTGCAGGAAGACAATGCAGACATTAAAGCAATGCTCCGCTCCATGGAGCAAAACATCCAAACGAATATAGCGGCGCTAGGATCCAAGATGGACGCCATGTCCTACAGAATGGACCGCATGGCGGAGCGTCTCGACAAGCACGCGGAACGGCACGATATGGCTGAAAGGCGAATTACAGAAGTGGAGGAGGCCCAAACAGACTTGGATACGGCGAGAGGAAGGGCGGAAACACTTATCAGGACATTGCAAGACAAGACAGAGGATTTGGAGGCGCGGTCACGGCGCTGCAACCTCCGCATTACGGGCCTGCCGGAGACCACCCAGACCGGGAAAATGGAGCTATTCATAGAACACTTGCTCACCACGCTCTTGGGAGACGGAGTGTTCTCGAATATGTTTGTCGTTGAGCGTGCGCACCGCACCCTTGGCCCAAAACCCAATCCGGGCTTCCCACCGCGTCCAGTCATAGCGAAATTGTTGAATTATAGAGACAGGGACACGGCGTTGCGGCTGGCAAGAACCAAAGGGGACCTACAATTTGAGGGATCGGCGATTTCGATTTACCCGGACTTTACAGCGAGGGTGCAGGAGGCGCGCAAGCACTTCGCGCCACACAAGAAACGTCTTAGGGATATGGGCCTCGACTACGCAATGCTATACCCAGCCAAATTGCGTGTGAACAGACAGGGTCACTCGCATATTTTCACGGATCCGGCGGAGCTGCAGAAAGCATTGAAAAAGTGGGCAAGGGAGAAAACGGACGGAAATGCCGAGCACCAGCAGGAAGCGGAATTAAGCCGCCTAAACGAGCAAGAGTGATCTGAAAGTACGAGGTCTGGAGCACAGTGAACTCATGAGCGAGGCCCCTATTGTCCTGGAACGCATCGGGACGCTACAATGGTTGAGAGACTCGCTGTGACAAAGAGACAGATAAGTGGGGCCGGGGATTGGATATGGTAACGGACTAATTAATGCATGGCACTCAGGTCCCCGGCTCTTAGGGTGTTCCAGATACAGGGGTGGCTGGCGGGGTTGGGGGGTGGACTATGGGGATGCGAGGGCGGGAGGGACATCACGATGACTAAGCAGGATATCGTACTACTGAAGAGCGGGTTGGTGCATTTGCACATTGTTGATGGTGCAGGGCGGAGGGGAGGGGGCCGGGCAACAGAGTCGAAAGTCAGACACTTAGGACGAGCCGGCTGGCTAACTTTGCTTCTGAGCGTTATGCACACGGGACTGTTTACTTTGTTGAAGGGGGGGGATGGGTGGAAGGGGAATCTGCATGGCCAAATTGGGGTGGGTCTGCTGTGGGTGGTGGGGGGAATGTTGGGGTGTGTATTTGGGTACCAGTTGTTGTTTGGTTTGACTGCTGAGGTGCTGAATGCTGCAATTGATACGAGTTCCGCTAGATACGAAATAGCCGTTGCCATGCTATGCCGACTGCCAGACATTGCTCCGATGGGGCGCTTTAAACCTTTGCAGAGTAGCCTCCTGATGCACATTGCTAGATATGGCTGAGGCTGATAAGGGTACGTCACGGGCGGGTACAGCACAGACTCACCTACGGGCACTGACATGGAATATTAGGGGCCTAAATGACTTTCGGAAGCTGCGGAAAGTCCTTAGTTACCTGCGTAGGCACCACATAGACCTTGCTCTCCTACAAGAGACACATTTACCACTCAACAGCAGAATGTTGCTTCATAAGGGAATAGCGGGGTGCAGTGTAGCGGCAGGCTTCACCACTCACTCGAGGGGGACACTCACGTGGGTCAACCCGCGCTCCAAACTCACATTGACGCCTCTAGAGACTGACCCAGAGGGGCGATACACCATCTGTAGATGCAGGGGCCAGGGACATGACTTATTGCTAGTGAATGTTTATGGGCCGAACTACGATACACCTGATTTTTATGTAGAACTGGCGCGGAGATGCAAATCGTATGATCACAAGAGTATGCTGTGGGGAGGGGACTTTAATCTGGTCCTAGACCCAGCCCTGGATAGGTCTGCGGGGCCGCACAGAAGCCCGTCGGCTGCTGCCACGGCGCTTCAGACCGAAATGGTGCACTTGGAACTATTGGATGTGTGGCGAAATAGGCATTGCTACAGAGGGGGGTACACTCATTACTCAGCTTATCATGCACTACACACCAGAATAGATTACTGGCTTGCCTCACAAAAGCTATCCAATAGTTTGAGGGACTGTCAAATATTGCCACGCACTTTGTCTGACCACTCTCCGCTCCTCCTGATCCTAGATACGCCGGTACGCGGGATCCCCCCTTTTACGTGGCGCTTCCCCCCGTATTCGTTAATGGACGAGGGGTTCAGAGGGGAAATCGCAACTGAAATTGAACACTTTTTTGAGACCAATACGGGCTCTGTGGACAGTTTCGAGACGCTTTGGGAGGCATTTAAGGTCTACATTCGCGGTATAGCCATGACTAAACACTCCAGTGTTCTGAAGTCCATTAGGCAGAGGCTCATCTATCTGGAAAATCAGTTATCAGATCAGGAAGAGAGGCAAAAGGTGGACCCCGAGGGAGATGCCTTGGACCACATTAAACAATTACTGACGGAATATAATGCGGAGGCAGGCAGGGAGGTGCAACATATGGGCAAATATGCCACGGCCCGCACCTACGGTGAGGGTGAAAGACCCGGCTCACTCCTAGCCAAGATGATTCGACACGAACGACGTCGGTTACTAATAGGCGAGCTGGTTTTGAGTACGGGGGAGGTCCTCACAGATGAAGAACAGATTGTTGGGGAATTTAGACGGTACTACTCCACTCTATATGAATCAAAGTCTGCGGGAATGGAAGGGGCTATCGACGATTACCTGAGCTACATCAGGATGCCACAGCTGTCCAACTCGCAGAGAGAATTCCTTATGATGCCCATCCAAAGGGAGGAAATTGCGGAGGCGCTAGACGGCATGAAGTCCGGTAGTGCCCCGGGCGCTGATGGGCTGACTGTCGGCTTCTACAAGTCCTTTAAAGAACAGCTGATCCCCTTCCTCTCAGCTTTATTTGATGATATATGCTTGGAAGGCTCCTTGCCCCCGACGATGCGGGAGGCACTCATTGTAACGATCCTTAAGCCTGGGAAACCCGCTACGGAGTGCGGCTCATACAGGCCTCTCTCACTGATTAATGTCGACGCCAAGCTGTATGCCAAGGTTCTCGCGACTCGACTCGCACTGCTCGCCCCGGAACTGGTAGCCCCAGAACAGGCAGGGTTTATACCTTCTAGGAACCTCACGTATAATATACGCATGGTCCTGGGGACGATGCAACATGTGAAACCGGAGAATAAGGCATTGGCAGTGTTTCTCGACATGGAGAAAGCCTTTGACTCTGTGGAGTGGCCGTTTATGTCCAGAGTACTCAGAAAGCTGGGACTGGGCGAACCCTTCCTACAAATGATAGGCGCCTTGTATTATAAGCCGTCGGCCAGGTTACGAATTGGAGACAGAGTCACAGAGGCGTTTGGAATAGGCAGGGGTACCAGACAGGGCTGCCCCCTCTCCCCTTTGCTGTACGCCCTAGTGGCGGAGCCCCTGGCGTGTGCGCTCCGGGAACACCACAGTCATGAGGGCATCAATTTCCTTACTTATAAGATCTGTATCTCTACGTACGCTGACGACACACTTTTGTACGTCAGAGACCCGGAAATTAACCTCTCCCCCGTACTCAGGGAAGTAGTGCAGTTTGGCGCCTTATCTGGTCTAAAAGTGAACTGGACAAAATCGGTGGCGTTCCCACTGACTAACGTGACGAGTAAATTTGTCATGGAGTACCCATTGCTATGGTCAGAAGACCCAGTTAGGTACTTGGGCGTACAGTTGCATCCAGACCCGGATGTGTTAATTAGGGAAAATTATGGAGTCGCCTACACGAAGCTAACTGAGGATGTGGATAGATGGTGCAGGCTGCCGCTGTCCCTCATGGGCCGCATCGCGCTCATGAAAATGATAGTACTCCCGAGGTTCTTGTTTCTTTTTCACAATCTCCCGGTGGTCCTCTCTAAGGCCTTCTTCAAGACGATGACGCAAACTCTCACGCGGTTGGCATGGGGAGGAAAGCAGCCTAGGGTACAGTGGCAAATACTGACCCTCCCATATGAGCAGGGCGGACTAGGAGCCCCGGATATGGAACAGTACTATAGGGTCGCGCAAGCGACGCACCTGCATACCTGGATACACGGGGATCGTGCCATCCCCCACGTGATTCTAGAGACTTTATTCACGAAGCCTCTCCCGCCTGCGGCTACTATATTTGAACCGGTCACGCGACGTGTAGGAACTCTGGACTCGATCGCATCGACGAATCACGCATGGCACTCTTTGGCCAAGAGCCATGCCTGCTCACTGCTGTACTCCCCTCTGGTTCCGATAGACTGGGCCGTGTGGTTACCACCGCTGCGGGAAACAGGAGTCACGCGTGCTCTTAATCAACTAGGCATATTCAAGTTGGGGGACCTATTCAAGGAGGGGAAGGTGGTCTCCTGGGACCAGGTCGCTGCCTCCCAGGCCCCGGTGACATTGCTGCACCGCTTTCACTGGCATAGGATTCGTGCGGCGCTGCGGGAGCTGCTGGGGCCAAACTTGGAGGAGCCCCCTGAGTTGCCTGAACTGACGTACGTCATAAAAACGCCTTCATCGTGCAATTTGGTTTCGCGATTATACAAGATGGCGCAGCGTCACCGGGAACAGGCACCCGCTAAGGCCAGACTGGCGTGGCAACGTGACTTCCAGACGGAGATCAGTGATGAAATGTGGAAGTATTGCTGCCAAAATACGAAAAAGGTGTCGCTGAATGCTAGGCACAGACTCATACAGTTTAACTTCCTACAGAGGGTGTATTACACTCCAGAACGCTTGCACAGATACGGGCTCCGGCAGTCGCCCGAATGTGAACGCTGCCATGCGCCAGTAGCGGACTTCTTACATCTGGCATGGTCCTGCCCGGGAATTAACAACTTCTGGGAGGACGTCTTTCTAGAGCTGAGTCGAATACTCGAGATTGCTTTTCCAGTAGATCCTGCGTTGGCACTGTTGGGACACACCAGGGTTCTTCCTCTGGCGACGCGTCGCTTGGCAGACATAGGGCTCATTCTGGCTAGGCGAGCGGTGGCACAGTGTTGGATGCGAGGCCCGCTACCGTCAAAACGAAAGTGGGACAGGGATATGCTGTACAGTTGTACCCAATCACAGTTGTATAGTGAACTCCTTCCCCCTGTTAGTAGGCCTAAAAACTTTTGGGACCTGTATCTGACCTACGATTCCAATAGAAATGCCGCGGATGAGGATCAGGAGGAGACAGAGGTACAAAGGGAGAGGGAGGAGGGCCAAGAGGGTTAGACGCACATTCCTGGGGGCAGATGAGGGCACACGGGCGGAGCACAGGGGTATATGAGGTGGCTAGAGGAATTAGACATATAGGCTGCGTGCGCTGGAAGAAACACTAGACGGGAGGTCAGGGAGAGCGTGGGACCTGGGTGGATGGAGAGGGTATAGAACTGCGTAGGCGCGGGCGGAATGATAAATTGCATTAAAAGGGCGGTGATGTAATAGTGGGAAGCACACAGGCAGTCAGGGGAAGGGGGTGGGGGGTTTAGGGGGATTGTTGAGTTAGAAAGGTAGGATCTGGTTCTCGTTGTCGGACACACACACTTCATGTCACTAACCGCCTCTTCTGGCGGCTGCCGGATCCACAAACACCAATGATTGTGCGATTGGGACTCGGGGCGGAGGCGCACACATGATACTAACGGGGCTGTATTATTTTGAGAATTGGTCAACTGTTCTCTAGGACGATGGTGTTGTGAAAATTCAAGTGAGTTGGTCTTGATTACTGTACTGCCATTGTTCTAAGTTTGCTGCCGGCCCCAGGGTTGTAGGCGGAAGCTGTGTGTGTGACTTGATGACGAATAAAAGTTTATAACCAAAAAAAAAAAAAAAAGAGGGACGGGGGTCCCGTGGGGGCAATTAGGATGCAGACTTAACAAAAGGGAGAGCAAGGGATCTTGTTCACTAAGAGTGAACGGAGAGTACTCCTGTTCCCCCTGGTAAAGGATTAGATAAACAAATGGGAGGAGTACCACCATCAAGGAGAATCCTAATGGGGTATATGGCTGACAAAAGGAAAGGAATTATCCTTTTGTTAAAAACCCCTCACTCACCAACCTAGTGGTGACATGCTTCATCATCGGGGTCCACCCTGGTGGCCTAGCGTCACCAGGGTGTGCTACAACACCTGAATACAGTGGAGCAGGTTGTGACTGTAAGTGCAGAAAAAGTGTGTTAAAAATTGTCCTGGTTTAACTTAGTTGGGAGATAAATTTTATTTACAAGTAACTGGACAATGTTAAAAAAGTGTGGCGAGATATTATGAGGGTAATTATGGCCAAAAGTATCTCTGTATGTGTGCTGGTCTACATGTTTCAACCTCAGGTGGGATATACCAGGTTTTCATCAGGACCATTAACAAGGAAGCGGACGGTCTGTGCCACCTAAAAGGCACACCCTATCCTGGTTCCTCGTGACCAAGTTAGCAAAATTCGCTAATGGTAAAAATGCTCTAACCTGGTGGGGCGAGCAAGTGAAAAAATTCAAAAAGACCTGTATGGGAGAAAAGGGAGAAATGAACAAATATCAGACGTGAACTTAGTTACATGCCTGTTACGTAGTGCAGTGTCGTGTCTCTATCTCATCATGCTTCATGCCATTTTCATTAGGATAATGTGCTGTTGACAGCGTGATATTTTCGTGCTGCTCGTTGGCCCACTTGGGGCATACTATTTTGTCCATTCTTGCATACTTATCAAGAGGTGTGTGCTCAGTGGCATATAGTACTTTAATTCCAATCTCACGCACTCGTCATGATTATTGTGGCGTGTTGTGATATGCTCGCATCCTACTATTGTGGTCCCGAGAATCATTTTGAGTTGTGCATAGATAACCCCTAAAACACCAATGGACATACAGGAACTTACTATCACATAACATGAAAACAAACAAACATAGAATGGCGGCTTACTCCTATTCTAGTCCCTGTTGCTTCGTGGGGCAGGGGGTGGTTTCCTCACCGGTAAGTACGTATTCTGCAATTATATAGGAGCAACTGTTATGCAGAATGGTTTCGATCCAGTGGGGCCGCGAGTCGCGGTGAAACCCGGACTCAATAGTGGCGGTGAGTCAGGGACGGTAATGTGGTTTTACTTACAGTTTGCCGCTGGTGGGAAAGGCCATTCACCTACAACTCTTCTCCACTGCCCCGCTACAAAGAGCCCGGGCTCCCGAGTCCGTTAAAGTTGGGAGCCGGCTTCCGGGGTGCGCGTGGTTACGTGGGTGTCACGTGAATGTAACCAGGGTGACTAAGGCCTCAGGGTCTGCTACGGGTGCTGATATCGGGCAATTGCAATAAGAGCTAAAAGGTCGTAGTTACGTTATGACACGATAGTGACATCGTGTACAAGCCCCTATCTGCGGGGAGGAAAATATGAATAAAACCCTATCATAGGGAGGAATGGGGAAGATTATTCTTGGTAATCTTGGTTAAATAAATCAAATTACTGATAGGTTGGCATCTGGCAGGGTCTGCTACGGGTGCTGACATCGGCCAATTGCAATAGGAGCTAAAAGCTCGTAGTTACGCTATGACACGATAGTGACACCGTGTACATGCCTCTATCTGCGGGGAGGAAAATATGAATAAACCCCTATCATGGGGAGGAATAGGAATGATTATTCTTGGTAATCTTGGTTAAATAAGTCAAGTTACTGATAGGTTGGCATCTGGCAGGAGGGTGAAAAAATGGGAGGTGGAAATGCTGCCCACGGGTGGTGGGAAAGTGCACAATGTTATGAGAACGGAAGGACCATCACAATTGTGTGTGGTCATTCGTAGCAATAGTGCACAGAATCAGTAAGGGCATATAACCTCATCAAAAACGGGAAGTAGGGTATGAATGGTACCAGCTGACTGGCACATGTCTGGCTAGGTGGCTATTCATAGATGCTGGTTATTTCAGAACAGAGGCCCAAGGAATATTGTCATTTAGGCCCATCTTATGTGTGGAAAGTCTGTAGATCCAGCGTTGCTCCTTTTCAAATAGGCGGTTCTGTGTATTTGGACCTGGTTGTACTTGTTCTATTACTGTCCATTCTATGTCATTGGGTGTATGTTGCGCTGCCAGGAAATGCTCCGTAAGTCTCGTGTTGTTTTTTTTTGCAGCGTATTGTACTCCGATGTTCACTAATACGTTGCTTCACCTTGCGGGTTGTCATGCCTATATATGGTGTGCCACATCTACATTTGATCAAGTACACCACATTGCTACTGTTGCAATTAGTGTGTGATCGCTGTTCCCAAGTTTTTCCTGCTTCCAGGTTGAGGGTTTTGGTGTTCTCCGTGAGGTGGCATACACTACAGTCTCCACATCTGGAGTGTCCTGTGACGGGAGGGAGTCCCCATATTTGTGTGATGCTGGGGTTTGTATTTATAGTTGTTGTCTTGGGTCTGGTGTTGACCAGGCTATTTTTGAGGCTCTGTGCTTTTCTGTATGAAAAAAGTGGTTTGTCCCATTTCAGATTTCCAGATTTGAGTATTGACCAGTGTTTGTTGATGCTTCTGCTCACTTGATTAGATATTGCGTTGTAGGTGGTGACACATGTAAGTGGTGTTTCCTCACTGTCTTTGACCTTTTCTTCAAGTAGGGAATCCCTGGGCTGGCTTCTTGCCCTTTTCTGGCATTTGTTCACAATTTTCGATGGGTTCCCCCGTTGTGCTAGTTTTTTGGTGAGATCCTCAGCTTGGCTTTTGTAGTCTGTTAGTTTGCTACAGTTCCTGCGTAGCCGGAGGTATTGTCCATACAGGAGGTTTTCCCTGAGTGGATGGGGATGGAAACTTTTATATCTCAGAAGATTGTTTTTAGCTGTCGGCTTGAAGTGGGTTTTTGTCACCAGGCGTTCATCTTCTCTTATGATCTCAATATCCAAGAAGATCATTTTATTCCTATCGTAGCTGTGTGTGAACCGCAGATGTGGGTCACATGTATTGATGCATGTTATGAATTCTATGAGTGTTTCTTGTGGGCCTTGCCAGATAGCCAGGATATCATCTGTGTATCTACGCCAGAATTTTATGTGGGTAGCATAGGGATTGTCACCTGCTAGGATGTATTTCTGCTCAAAGTCATATACATAAAGCCCCGCCACGCTGGGGGCAAAAACACTGCCCATAGATGTGCCCCCTGTCCGCAGGTATAGTGATCCCTCATACTCAAAGTAGTTTCTTTTGAGTGCAAGGGTGGCACATTCCACTATGAATGGCTTTGGTGTGTGGTGTTCCCAGCTAGCTTCCTCCAGAGTTTTTTTGAGTACAGTGATAGTGGCATCCTGCGGGATGCTTGTATAGAGGCTTTCAATGTCGAAGCTCACAAGGATGGTGTCTTCCTCCATTACGATGTCATCTAGGAGTACTAGTAGGCTTTTTGGTGTCTTTGAGGTATGTGGAGGTACTCTGCACTATGTTTTTGAGGAAAAAGTCACAGAACCTGGATAGTGGTTCCAACAGTGAACCATGTGGGGGGATTTTACCTTTATGCATTTTAGGGACCACATAAAAGTATGGGATTTTGCCTTCCGTTTTGCATAGGTAATCTGCCTCCTGTTTTGAGATCTTCCCTGCGGCTTCTGCTGTCTCCACAAGTTGTATAATTTCAATCCGAAGGTCCTCTGTAGGGTCAGATTGGAGAGGCTGGTAGTTCCTGGTATCTCCAAGAAGTCTGCTGCATTCCATGTTGTAGTCAGTTTTGTTCATTAGTTCAAGGCCTCCGCCTTTGTCTGCCAGTTTGATTATGACGGTGTCATCCAATTTCAGGTCTGATATGGCCTTATTTTCTGCTCTGCTGTTATTGTGAAATAAATTGTTGACTGTCATTGATTCAATGTCATTGAACACCGCTTGTTCGAAGGTGTTGATTTCTACTGGAGTTGTGTGTGGCGGTGGTATGAATGTGGACTTGATTCTAAGTCCAGTCTCATTAGGTATTTCGTCCGTGGCATTGGTGTCATGTTTCTCAAAAAATGCCTTAAGTTTGAGTTTTCTAAAGAATGATGCCAGTTCACAATGTAATTTAAATTTGTCCAAAGCCGCTGTTGGGACGAAGCCAAGTCCCTTGTTGAGGACCCTTGTCTCCGTCTCGATAAGTACTCTCGATGATAAATTAGTTACTAACTCATCGCCTTGCTTGGTCCCGCTTTGGTCATTGCCGCTTTGCTCCTGGTGTTGCTGCCCACTGGGTCCACAGTGACGTGCGCATCCCGTATTTTTATCATTGCGGCGGACGGTGCTGAAAGCACCGCCCGCCGCAATGCTAAAAAATATATCTTGTGCATTTCAAAGCACAACGTGACAGGCACCGCGTGGTGCCTGCCACGTTGTTCTTTGAAAGGCAGGGGGGGTACCATAGGTACCGCCAGGTGTACCCCCCACCCCCCCGGAGTCCATGGGGGCCCGCAACGGGCCCCCAAAGCAGACTCGCATGCCTACCACGGAAAGGCATTGAAACATGCACAATCTAATATGGCTGGTGGTGTCTTTCAGACACAGCCACCTTATAGAACCCTTTTCCGCCCAGTCGACCGAGCGGGAAAGCGGCGGACGGTCTTTCCGTCCGCCGCAGACCTCCCAGCCATTCTAATATGGCGGGGGGTCTTTTCTAAGGGGATGGCGGGCGGATTGACTACCGCCGGCCCGGTGGGGGCAATCTGCCCGCCATCCTAATGGGGCCCCTAAGAGACTAGCAAAAAGAATAGCCCTTGATGCCCAAATTAAATCATGGCCATAGAAAAATAAAGGGCTGAGATGGGTCTAGCACCCATGAATGGTGGCAGCAAAATTCTAAATAGGGAGAAAGAGGAAACCTTTGACCCTGAAATCCCCAAAGGGATAGTCACAAAATAAATTTAGTATGATGATATCACAAAATGGTTAACAGCCTTTGACAGAGCTTGTAAAATGAGAAAACTCAGTAACAAGTATTGGGTCGCTCTACTCTGAGAGCTTTTCTCAGGCAAGTACAGGGATATGCTCCTGACACTTAATGAGACAGACGCTGAGTCCTACCTTACCATTAGCAGAGATAGAGCTCATGATGCATGCAGCCATGCTGGGAATACCTGAATGGGTGTGTGTGAGAACTCACACAGTGTGCAAAGCCCAGGGTGAAAAAGAAGTGTTGGATCCTGAAATTATGGACCAGCCCTCCAAGAGAAAATGTAAGAAGTCTAGGAAACCAACTTGTGTACAGCCACAAGCTAAGGTCCTCTTTTCCCAAGAAGACCTGTCAGCCCTTTGGGGGAACTGAGCCCCAAAAACACTTACCAGCCAGAACTTCGAGACCCAGGGGGACCCTCTAGTGAAGACCTTCGCCATGGACAAAGGACTTGTCCCACTCTTGAGACATTGTGACAGCAAGCTGCTGAGCAGGAAAAGGGAAATGTCAGTGGCTCCCAGAGGACCTATTGGGAGGGGGGTTTTCTGTACACTGAGACCGGAGACCCCAAGCCTGGTGCCACTAGGAGAGTGGTAGTGCTTCAGCAGTACAGAGAATTTCTATCACCGTAGCACATGACATCTCCTTTGCTGGGCATCTTGACCAGTCAAGAATATGAAAGAGGTTAGTCACCCACTTCTACGGTCAGGTATGTCTCAGAAAGTAATGGAGTTCTGCAGGTCCTGTGTTACCTGTCAGGACAGTGGCAGGTCAGGTATCAAACCAAAGGCCCCTTTAATCCTTTTTCCAGTGGTTGGGGTACCCTTTGAGAGGGTACTGGTTGACATTGTGGCCCCCTTGGATCCCCAAACAGCAACAGGGAACAGATTTATACTGGTGCTAGTGGATTATGCCACCAGGTACCCTGAAGCTACACCCTTAAGGATCATCACTGCTTCTGCAGTGGTTAAAGCCATCATAAGTATCTTTACTAGAGTGGGCTTCCCTAAGGAGGTCGTGTGAGACAGAGGTAGTAACTTCATGTCTGGCTACCTGAAAGTCATTTGGGCTGAGTGTGGGATGACATATAAGTTTACCACCCCATATCACCCACAAACCAATAGTCTAGTTGAGAGATTCAACAAGACTGTGTAAGATATGATCATGGGACTCTGTGAAAAGCTCAGAGGAAATGGGATGTCCTCTGATGTTGTAACCACCCAGGAGGAGGTGTTCCACGCTCCCAGAAGTCAGCCCTGTCTCCTCAGTAAGAAACAAGTTACTTACCTGTAACTATAGTTCTCCAGTATTGAATCGTTCATAGATTCACATGCTTGAATCATTCCACGTCGTCGAGATCGGAGTCCCTGGTATTATAAAAATAATTGTCTCAATAGACATAGAAACAGAAGGCCTAGGCCTTAAAATCTTTTATAACATATCTATGTCCTTTAATAAGAAAGGACCAAACTTAAAACTCAACCAATCAGAAGAGACCACCCTGTAGAACCTTCCTGAGAGAGGCTCCAGTCCCTCAGATTTTCCAAGCACAGGTGCGCATAATACAAAAAACTGAGATAAGTAAGAGAGCCTTCTCCAGGGAGGTGGGCAGGTCGCATGTGAATCTATGAAATATTCCAATACTGGAGAACTATAGTTACAGGTAAGTAACTTGTTTCTTACTCCAGTATTGGAACTTTCATAGATTCACATGCTTGAATCAGAATAGTTAGCAGTAAGTACCACATTTTCATGCCAAAAAACTACGACAGTAGATGCAGTCCTGAAAGCATTAATCTTGTACATTAATATATACATATAAATGCATAAGCAAAAAGAAAATTCAAGCCATTGAAAATGTGAGGCAGTACACGATGGTGGGAAGGGTAAAGAGTCAGAATATTGAGTTAGAAATGCCGACTTGCACTAATATTGAGTGCAGAATATCGAGATACAGAAATATCGACTGCAAGAATATCGTGGTCAAGAATATTGAGTTTAAGGTAAGAAATATTGTTTTCAAAAATACTAAAGTCATTAATACCGTTTGCAAAAAAATTGGTGTTAAAAATATTGTTTTTTTAGTTAGTGTTATGTATTTTAGTATGTATTTTAAATGTATGCGCTCTATTTTTTGTGTAAGTATTGCATTTGCGTTTTAGTTCTGTAGCGGGTTGTGGGTTTATAGGGGAATAGGGTGGGAAGTAATTTAATTCTAATACATTGAATATAATTTATTTATTTATTTATTAGTATTTATTTAATTTTGATTTTATAGTGTGTGAGAATTCATTTATTATTAATTAATTAATATCTGGCTGTTAATTTGTATTGATTAATTAATTGGTAAATATGTTAATTGTGTCTTTTATTTAGGAGCGGGTTGTGGGTTTATAGGGGAATAGGGTGGGAAGTAATTTAATTATAATTAAGTTATTAATAATTTTCATTAAATAATATGTATTTAATATTTTATATGGTAATTGTGGAAATTAATTTATTAATTAATTGTTTTTTAATTATTATGAATTAATTGGTAATTTTGTTATTTATTGGGTTTTTTAGGAGTGGGTTGTGAGTTGATAGGGGAGTAGGGTGGGAAGTAATTTAATTTTAATACATTTATTAAAATGTTCAATATATTATTTATTACATTTTTTTAGTGTTAATTGTGTGAATTAATGTATTAATAATTATTTATATTTTGCTTGTTAATTGTTAATAATTAATTAATTGTTAATTGATTATGTCAATTATGTCAAGTTTTAAGAAATTGGTGGTGGCATTTATAGGGGAATATGGTGAGAGGTAATTTATTTATAATTGATTATTTGTTAATTAATGCTAATTAAATAATTAAAATTTAAGTATGGCAATTGTGTAAATATTATGATGTGTGAGTTGTGGGGTTTATAGTGGTAAATGGTGGCAAGTATTTTTTTTTACATTAATTAATGATTCGTTGTTAATTTATTGAAAAATTAGTTATGGGAATTATGTAAATATTTTGTGTGTGTGTTTTGGTGTTTATTGGGGTTCAGGGTGAAAAGTAATTTAGTTTAAATTAATTAATCATTACCTGATCATTTTATTCATTAACAATTGCTAAAATATTTTTGGTAATTGTTTATTTGTATTTTGTTTAATTCATAATTGTGTTAAGTATGAAGGGGCACTTTTTTTATTTAGTTGTGTGCTGTAAATTGTTTGGTGTTATAGGGTAAGAAAAAAATATTACATTTATGTAATAATTTTTTTTATTAAAATGTATTTCTATTACAAAATATTTATTTGTTTGTTAATGTTTTGATAAATTTAAAAAATGTATTTTTTTCTGTAATTTTTATATTTTGATATATTATATGTTTCTATGTTTTATAATTTTTTATATTTTCATATATGTTTTGTTTTGGGTTTTTATTATATTTTGCACTGTAGTTATATTTTGTTTGTTTTGTTTTTGTTTTTTTAATTATATTTTGTATTGTAGTTGATATTTTGTTTGTTTTTAAATTTGAATTTTCTTTAATGGGAACAGTAATTTTTACCCCTACGCTACCCAACACGTTCTCTACTGTTGCATTCGCTGGAGTGGGAATAGTAATTTTTACCCCATCGCTATCCAACACTTTCCCTACTGTTGCACTCATTGGAGTGGGAATACAAAATTATTCCCCTTCGCTATCCAACACTTTCCCTACTGTTGCACTCACTGGAGTGGGAATAGTATTTTTTACCCCTCGGCTAGCCAACACTTTCCCTACTGTTGCACTCGCTGGAGTGGGAATAGTACATTTTAACCCTCCGCTTTCCAACACTTTCCCTACTGTTGCACTCACTGGAGTGGGAATAGTATTTTTTACCCCGCAGCTAGCCAACACTTTCCCTACTGTTGCACTCGCTGGAGTGGGAATAGTAAATATTAACCCTCCGCTTTCCAACACTTTCCCTACTGTTGCACTTGCTGGAGTGGGAATAGTAATTTATTCCTCTCCGCTATGCAACATTTTCCCTACAGTTAAACTCTTTGGAGTCGGAATAGTAAATTATTCCCCTCCACTGTCCAACACTTTTCCTTTTTTTTTTTTAATAAGTATTTATTAGACATAAGACATGTTACTTAGTACATTCAAAAATTCCAATTAGTATACATTTTTACCATGTCGAACATCCCCCCTTTTTTTTTTTTTACCATTTTCACCCCCACCCACCACCCAAAAGAGGGAGGGCCACAGAGAGAAAGAAAGAAGAAGCCAGAATTGAATATACCAACAATAAAATTAAAAAAATATTATTTTTTTTAAAACAACACGAGGGAGAGAAACCCCATAAAGACACAGAAGTATATCTAGAGACTAAACTTACCTAAATTGCATAAAGGAGAAAGCCTCAACCCTCAGTTCTCGACAGACATCCATTTATTCAAAGGTTCCCAAATGCGTTCTCCCTCCCTCCGAGCCCTAGGGCACCTTTTCATATATACCAGCATTTCCCACTTGCTAACATTGACCAATTTGGCCAACCATTCATGTGCATTCGGGGGGATAGAGTCCAACCATATGGTAGCTATTGAGAGTCGCAGAATTGCCATAGTTATAAAAAGAAATTTGCGTTCAGGTTCTAACAGATTCTGATCTACTACACCTAACATTATAGCCTGTGGGGTCAAGGGAACCCTTTGCTCTAGCATTTGCGCCAGATATTGTTCGATCTTATTTAAACAGGGTGTCAAACAAGAACAAGATGCAAACATATGAATTCTGTTGGCATCATATTCTCCACACCGGGGACAATCAACCCCAACTGTGCCTCCCCATTGTTGAATACGATGTGGAGTAATATAAAGATTAAACCAGGTCTTATAGCACTGGACCTGGATGTTTGCTGAAATAGATGCTGATTGACTATAGGCTAAAGATTCCTCACAAGCCCCCTGTCCAGCATTTAAACCAGTCTGCCAGCGACTAAAATGTTTAGCAAGGTCATCCTTCCGAGTCTCGTTTAATATCTTATATATCTTAGAGATAGTTGGTTGCCCCATTTTTACAGCATCAATAAGCGGAATTTGAGACCAATTAGTAGTTTTTCTAGAAAAAAAATCTCTAATCTGTAAAAACTTAAAAAAATGCCTATTATTAACTCCAAACTTTTGTTTTATACTATCAAATGTCAGCAGGCGAAACTATATCTCCAATTACCGCAACTCCTTGTGAAACCCATTCTCTAAAATATGCATCATGAAAAATATCAGGGAGAAGAGTGTTCAGCACCAAAGGAGAGTAAATATGAAGCCGTCCAATGTAACACAATTTCCGAATCCTGGACCAGACTTTAAAGGCCCCCAGCAGTACCTTAAACCTAACCCGTTTAAAATAGGCAAAATCAATATGTGTAAATAATAGCCCTCACAACTCCTCTCCCAGAATTAAATGATAAATGGAAATATCCGTACATTCTAGATCTTGAAAATCTTAAAGTTCCGCAATGTGCCTGACCGTGATTGCCCAATAATAAATCTGAAAGTTTGGTACAGACCATTCACATCTCTCCCTAGGCAATGTCATATATTTCATGGCCCGTCTGGACCGTTTCCCTGCCCATAAAAACCAGGAAATATTTCGATCCAATTTAATAAACCAAATTTGCTCAAAAAATAAAGGAATGGCTCTTAAATAATATAATATTTTAGGCAGGAATATCATTTTAACCACATTACAACGGCCCATTAGTGTTAGTTAGAGATTATTCAATCGGCGGGCATCGGCTTCAATTTTGTCTAATAATGGATTTAAATTAATCGGTATTATCTGATCCGGATTAGCACAAATCTCTCCCCCCAGATATTTTGCATGATGCAACACCCGAGAATCTGACAAAACTATTTTATCATTGTGTATTATTTGAGTCTTGGCCTCATTTAATAGATTCTTTCAACAAAGGAGCCTAAGAGGGAACTTGCGACAGGGACAGGCCGCCCCCCACTCATAACACTGTCAACAACAATGGCCTTCCCTGTAATTCTATGAGATAAATATCTCTAGATCAATTGTAACGCTTTTACTATAAAACAAGCCCAGGGTTATCTTCACCCTTCAAGCTTGCTGCGCTGCTAGCGGTCGCGTAGCTATCTTCCCGTGTGTCTAAAATCGTATGTGCGTGTTTGTATTGGTCTCCCAGTCAGGTGCCAACTGCTTCCTCCACCCTCTACCTGTGAAAAAAGGGGAAGGGGAGGTTGACAGAGCCTCACGGGAGCAACACCCGGGGGGGGGAAATTACAGACTGGTACTCGCCTGAGTCCCCACTTATCATCATCAGCATCTGTCAAAAATGTTAAATCTTTAAAAATGTCACAATTCGAGCACTTCTCCACGATTCAGGGGGGGAATCTCCTTTCTGAATCTTCTGAAACATTTCTATCATAATTGGTGACAGCTGAGAACGAAAGCATTTGTAAAATTCCCCTGGTAGGAAATCGGGGCCTACAGCTTTGCCAGACGGGAGAGATTCAATATCAAGTCAAAGTTCCTCCATCCCTATGTCAAAATCTAACATATCTCTCTCCTCGGCGGATAAAGCCTCGACCTCTATTTCTCTCAAGTACTCCAGAATTTCTTCCTGTATTGCCTCATTTTCATGGATATCTTCTTTGTATAATTGTTGTTAAAATTTCTGGAATACGACAGCAATAGCATCTTCCTCACACACCAGTCCAACATCGGGATCATGAATATTTTTTATCCGCATTACCGGTTCTCTATCTCTAGTTCTAGAGGCTAGTAAATGTCCAGCTCTTTCACTGTTTTCAAACATCTTTGTCCTCCAGGCCATAAATTTACTAGCCGCCTTTCTCTGGGATATTTCTATAATCGCTGCTTTAGCTAGGACAATCTGAGTTTGAGCCGAGTCACTGTCTGCATCCTGAGCAAGAGTACTGGCCAGATTAGCCTCGGCCTTCTCTAATTTAGAATATAACTTACCTAGTGCAGCCATTTCCTTTTTTTGACTCTCCCAGCCAAAGCGAGTAGTCTCACCCCTTATCCCGGCCTTTAATGTATCCCATACATTTTGTATCCCCGTACTTCCCAAATTTTCCTCCAGAAATCTTATAATCCAAATGGCCATACCTCCAACATAAGTGCTATCCCTTAACAAACCCAGATTAAAAGTCCAAACATCTGATTTATCCCTCCTACATTGCACACTAATCTCCAGTACAAGCGGATTATGGTCCGACATCACTCTAGGGCACAGCTTTCCAAACTGTGTGGCGCGACACGTTACTGTGTCGCGGCCCATGCGTAGGTGTGTCGCGCTATCAGATTCATGAGGGCAGATTTATGAGGAGAATGAGCGTATCTGGGATATTTGCACTGCAGACAGCCTGTAGTGTAGTTCCTATTATCCCAATAGGCTCTGCGCATTGGAATAATACCTTCAATAGTATAGGCCTAGACCAGACGTTAACTAGGTCTTCTATTGTCGATATTAGACTTAAAGTTTTGGGTTTGCCAGCTAGCTCAGAGTTCACTAGAAACTTTCTCGAATAGGCAAGGAGGAGTTGAACCTCCCTGGATAGACAAGAAGGGATTTAGTTTCTGACAACCATAGAACATGACAACTTTGCTCTCCCCTAATCAAGAGTGTATCTCTAGAGTCGTGTGAAAACAAAAGACAACTTATTTTACTCAGTCAGTACGTGCATTCTTAGTCTCACCAGATTGTAGAGAAAAGGAAGAGACGGGCGTGTTCAATAAAAGATGTTATTGGGGGGCGTGGCTAGCAGCCATCGATGGCGGCTGCTGCTTAGGGAGGCTCCGGAGCGGTGAAGGCTTCCCGCAATAATCCGCCACATTTATCCGATGCCTACCTGTGCCAGACGGGGCGAAGGAGAACCGGAGTCCGTGCGGCGCCCAACGGTGCAAATTTGAAGCGGAATCGGCGCAGCTGCGACCCCTGACTGATAGCTGAAGCCCGGGAACCGGTGAGGCCTGTCTGCAGCTAGGGAGCACCGGAGCCACAGTAGCCCCTGAGCCCGACCGGAAGCCGACTCCCGGCGGTCACACCTGGCCGGAAGTGCCGGCGGGCCGTGGATGTCGCTCGAGCGGCAGTGATCCTTCCTCTCCTCTGGGAACCTGGGGGCACGGACAGAGCTCCGCGACCCCCGCCAGCAATAAAAGGGGGCCGTGGACACCACCCGAGGCCTCCACAGACGCCACACATCACGACGGAGGTGCCGCCATTTTTAGCGCCGGACGTGCGTCGCGTCCCTGCAGTGCCCCCCCCCCCCCCCCTGTTTGACGGTGGTCGGTCCGGGGACCCGGCGGCCTAGGTGGGGCTCCGCGACCTTCTGGATTTCGCCCTGAGAGGTGGACACCGGGGGCGCGATTTCTCCCCCCCCCCCCCTCCTTGCCTGGAGGGTGCAAAACTACACAGGGGCGAGTGGACATTGCATTACCTACGCCTGGCGGGGGACCCCTCCCCATATGAACAGCAGCGGGGCGGCACCTACGAACCTCACTTGATCCGCACCGCCTAGCTGAACAGGAGCACAGTGTTCGGCGCGGATTGGCCGGCGGGGGGGAAACCACTGCATCTTCTGCCATCTGGGAGCGCGGCGCCCCATGTTCCCCTGCTGTGGCGACTGTGGTCCAGGCCTGCCATAGCGTGCACGGGCGGAGTGACCTTCCACCCTCACGACGGACCTTGCCTTTCGGAGGGTGTCCGACATGTCGCAGAGGGGCCCCAGACAAAGTGCCACCCAGGCCAGGTTGGACAAATTCGCATATGACAAGCACTCCCCGCCCCAAGAACAGCGCAAAACGGGGGGGAAAACGACGGAGACGGAAGGTGCCAAGAAGGCCACTATCGAAGACGTCCTGGCGGCATTGGCACAGGTGCAAGCAACAGTGGGTTCGACGGCTGCTGAGGTCACACTCATCCGGGCTGACCTCCACAAAATGCAAATGGAGGTGGTCACCAAATCCCTGGTCGAGGATGTATCGGAACTGCAGACAGCGATGGAACGACTGCAGACGGATAACAAACTGCTTCGTGACAAGTTGGATGACCAGGAAGCGCGCTCCAGACGCAACAACGTCCGAATTATAGGAGTGCCGGAATCGGAAAACACGGGAGCCATGGACCTCTACGTGGAGGAGTTGATCAGGACCAAGCTCCAGCCTAAGGGGCTATCGAACTTCTTCTCGGTGGAACGGGCCCACAGGGTGCCGGGGGGGAAGCCTAAAACTGGAGGGCCACCTCGGCCAATTTTGGCAAGACTATTCAATTTTAGAGACCGCGACGCCATCCTGCAGGCCGCACGAGTGGCACCGGCCATACAGATCCAAAACTCGAGAATAGCGTTCTTCCCGGACTATACGGCGGAGGTCGCCAGGAGGAGGAGGACGTTCCTGGAAGTCAAGAAAACGTTGCGGGAACAAGAACTACAATACTCGATGCAGTTTCCGGCCCGCTTGCGGGTGGTGGCGGACAAGAAGGTGTGGTTCTTTGACACCCCGGACGCTGCCCGGGACTGGTTGGAGGGCTGGCACACTGTGGACCGACAGCGAAAACCACCGAGACAACATCACGACCGAGGAGGACACAACGGGACAGGCTCACAATCATCCGGCCGAAGTGGAGCAGAAAGATCGCATCTACATGGCACTGCAGAAAATGGCGGAGAAGAATGACTCCCATTCGGACGACGGCTTCAATGACTACTGCAGATCGTCGTCACATCGTTTGGTAGCTGTTTTTGGACTCTGGCGACACTGCCCCAGAAGCACGCAGGGATGCCGCCTGCTCGGGGAGACACTCTCCCCCCTTACACGCAAGTACTCTGGTTGTGGGATGGGTAAAGCACTCTGCTCAGTTGGGGAGGCGGGCAGTTGGAAGTCCGTTAGGCAGGGATGCAGGGAGGGGGTTTTTGGGAGGGGAGGGTTTTGTTGAGGTTAGGAACGTACATGCATGGTCAAGGGAAGTAACTAGGATTCCATATGTGTTTAGGCGAGACGAGAGTGACGACCAGGGAGAGGCGGCTCCCAGCAGAGCCTTTGGCGGTGGATCAACCCCAGGTAAGGGGGGAGGGCGGGGGGGGGGGTGCCCCCCGCGGGATCCTCCTAATCCTTAGTGGGCAGAGGCGCGCCGAGTGCCCGAGTGACACTTCTCATGCACTACACTATCGGCCCCTGAATACCCAATGGCAGATATTTCCAGTCCCATGAGGGGAGGTGAGGAGGCTGAAACGCAATGCCCGGCCTTGCGTGTCATGTCCTGGAACGTGAGAGGGCTGGGGGACAAGGTTAAGCGAGGTTTGGTCCTTACCGCGATCAGGAGACAGAAACCCATGGTGATACTATTGCAGGAAACGCATTTAACAGGGGGGGCGGTCAAAGCCCTGGATAGACGAGGGTACAAGATGGTAGTCCACTCCGACTTCACGTCCGGATCCAGGGGCACCGGAATCCTGATACAGAAAAATACACGGTTTATCCCCATGCTCACAAAAACTGACGATCAAGGGTGCTTCGCGGCCCTACAGGGACAGTGGGAGGGTAAGCTTCTCACCCTGGTTTCGGTATACATTCCCCCGGCATTGCACTCAGTACACCTCCCCAAACTGGGTGAGTTTATTCTGGCCCTCCCTGAGGGTGAGATTATCCTTGGAGGGGACTTCAATGCCATCCTTGACACGCAACTCGATAGATTCCCCACGCGGGCCCCCGCCTCCAACGATTCTTAACTGCCATGGGCCTAATTGATATTTGGAGACACCTCTACCCCACCACAAACAGATACACCTTCCACTCCTCAGTACATGGGAGTCTGTCGAGAATTGACCTTTTCTTAACCCTGGGGGACGGTCTCCAACTCGCGGAGGAAATGACGATTCACCCTCGAGGGATCTCGGATCACTCTCCACTTACGCTCACACTCTCCTCACAGTCGAGATCGCGTAGGCGACTGTTCCCCATACAGGCAGCGTATCTTAAGGTTCCCCAGGTCCGCAAGGCACTCAAAAAGGTAACATCGCAATATTTTACTGAAAATGTTCACTCAGTACACTCCTCCGAGATACTGTGGGAGGCTTATAAGACAGTTCTGAGGGGGGAAGCCATAAACACCATCACAGGGTACAGGCGTGAGCGCTCCCGAGAATTGGACAGTATAGACCTGACCTTGCAGGACCTGGCGGAGACGCACGAACGGTCCCCCACACCCTCCACCCTGCACGCACTAACATTACACCAACAGATCTATAGCGACCATCTCCGTATGTGTGTCAAGGGTCAGCTGCAAGACACCCAGAATAGGGTCTACGAGGTGGGGGATAAGGCCGGGAAACTGCTGGCATGGCTCGATAAACGGGAAGGGAATTCTAGGGGGGTTCCGAGTCTGAGGGACAGAGATGGCACGCTGCACACCAACCCGGAGCGCATTGTAGATCTTCTTGCAGAACACTTTGAACGGGTATACACCCCTGTCCGGGTGGTCACCTCGGAGATGGCCAGAGACGCGCTAGCACCGATCGCAGTCCAAACACTGTCCCCAGAAGCGTCAGGCGAACTGGAGGCGGATATCACCGCTGAGGAAATACACTTAGCTATTCAGGCCTTGAACCCGGGTAAGGCCATGGGGCCTAACGGGATACCGGTGGAGTGTTATCAAGCGATGCCTGAGGCCCTTAGTTTACACCTGCTAGACATGTTTAAGGAATGTCAGGAGAAGGGTACACTCCCGCCTGATCAAAGAATAGCGACTATAGTGGCTATCCCCAAACCAGGCAAACCACCTGAAGACTGTTCCTCTTACCGCCCTATCTCACTGCTCAACGTGGAAGTAAAGGTGTTGGCCAAACTCCTGGCGACGAGACTCTTGCCCCACTTATCTTCTCTGATACACCCGGACCAGTCCGGGTTTATGCCACACAGGAATACGGCATTGAACCTGCGCCGCCTACATGGCGTGCTGGCCAGGGCAGACTCGATAACGTCCCAGGCAGTGATTTTAGCACTCGATGCCAGGATGGCGTTTGACCTGGTGGAATGAGCGTACCTGTTTGAGACGCTGTCGCGCCTGGGGTTTGGGCCCCGCTTTATTGCTTGGGTCAGGTTGCTATATACAGACCCGGAGGCTAGAGTGATAGCTAATGGCCATGTCTCTCGGAGGTTTTCCCTGGGAAGGGGTACAAGACAAGGTTGTCCCCTCTCCCCTTTGCTATTTGCGATCTCGCTGGAACCCCTCGCCACGCTCATCAGAACCTCGCCCCTACTTAGGGGTATCTGCTGGAGGGAGGGGTGGGAGGACCGGCTGTCCCTCTACGCGGACGACATGCTGGTCTACTTATCTAATCCCACCGACGGCATTCCGGCATTGTTACAACTTTGTGATGCCCATGGCAGGATCTCGGGATATTCGTTGAACTGGAATAAGTCGGAACTGTTTGTTCTGAAGGGGCAACCTCCGACCCTTGACCCGAGCTGCCCTCTGCGGGTGGCGAGTTCCTCGTTCAAATACTTAGGCATCCATGTCACCAAGGACCCTACAGAATTCATTGAGAAAAACTTGAAACCCCACGTAGATAGACTCAGACGAGACGTTAAGTTCTGGTCTGACCTCCCGCTGACGCTCTTAGGACGGGCCGCACTTTACAAAATGATGGCTCTGCCCAGGTTTTTGTATGTCCTCGAGAACACGCCATACCCGATAGCTCCCAAATTCTTTCAAACCGTGGCAGCATTGGTCTCCAGCCTCCTGTGGGGGTCCTACCCTGCCCGTATCGCCCAATCTAAATTACATAGAGGCTGGTTTGATGGGGGTATCGCACTACCCAACCTGAAATTTTACTACTGGGCAGTACACCTTAAACCCATCAACCACTGGCTTCATGCCTCACAGGGAGAACCGGCGTTCCGGACGGACAGGGGACAACTGGGCTCTGACACCATGTTGGCTCCGCTATACGATCGCCGCAAACTTCGCTTCTTAGTGGGACCCACTGAATTAACAGTCACGGTCTGGCACGCAGCGACAGCTGCACTTGGGTGGAAGGGGGTAATCACCAAGCTGACCCCGCTGTGGGACTCCCGAGTCCTCGGCCACATGAGAAACAGCAAAGGGTTTTCACGTTGGGACACAATAGGGATCTCCACGGTGGGAGATCTGTGGGAGGCGGGTGGGGTGATACCCTTCAACAGGTTGAGGGAAATGTATGACCTCAGTGAACGGGAGCTCTACCGGTACATTCAGATAAGACACGCAATACTGGCAGTACTGCCTGCAGACACCGCCCTGCCGGAGTCCTCCCCGCTAGAGGACCGTCTTCTTACTGAATTCATGGTAGAACGTGCAACGTCCCTTGTCTATCGCAAACTACTTAATAATGCACCAGACCCGACACTGAAATTGAAGGCGAAATGGGAGGGAGACGCTGGTGAGATGGACGAACATGAGTGGAATGAGGCACTGGCGTCACCTAGGGAGGTCGGAATCTCCTCGAGATTACGACTAGTGCAATTGAAGATATTACATAGGGTTTACTACACTAGAACAATGCTACATCGTATTCACAGGATAGACCACCCTTACTGCCTTCGTGGGTGCGGGGAGGAGGGCTCATTCTTCCACACCATATGGGATTGCACTCGAATTCAAGAATATTGGAAACAGGTATTACGGACAATGTCGCAAACACTAGAATTAACGCTACTACCTGACCCGAGGAGGTGCCTCCTCAATATATGGGAGCCTACAGACCTCTCACGACACGGACGAATCTGGGTCACAGTGGGATTGGGGGTAGCAAAGAGAGATATCGCGCAGCGCTGGGGGGTTCCAGAAACACCGTCCAAGTCACAATGGTGTTTGAACATGGACAAGACAATGGTGACGGAAAGGGCGGTCTACTCTAGCCGCGCCTGCCCGGCGAAGTGGAATAAAATATGGTCCAAATGGAACACGTACAGAGGTGAGATATGTGACCCTCTGCCAGAGGATGATCTGGAGGACTCGGATGAAGAAGGGGAGGGGGGTAGTTGGATGAGCGGTGTGTGAGATGGTGAGATACGGTCGCTGAAGGGGTGACAACTGCTCCAATACCCCGCAGTGAACTAGGGCCAGGGGGGCATAGACTTATACATTATAGGCCCACAGGGATGGACATAGACTTACTTTTTGCAGGATGGGATGCCACCTTAGAAGGATCTGTCATGGGAACCCTCAGTGAGTTGCTTCCAAATGATCACTTTTGCATTTAACCTGACCAAAATCTTGTTCCTAAAGGTTATTTGTTTGTGTGTTTGTTTAGTTTTAAAATGGGGAAATCAACACCCAATACTTTCTACCGAACTGCTTGAAATGCCGAGACCTATGAATGTACCGGTTGTCATGCAAAAAATTTTGTGGATTATCTCTCTGAACTATATGTAACATAACCCTGACAACTTGACTGAATAATAGCGGCCGGCCCAACGGGTTGTAGGCATTCCGCAGTGTATTTGAAGGATGCAATAAAAGTTTTTGATCCCCCCAAAAAAAAATTAACAAAATAAAAATAAAAGATGTTATTTATTGATCAGTCTCTTTTCTCATACAAGAGAAATGGATCGATATTATCGCAATACTTATGGTTAAGTAAAGTGCATACAATAAAAGCAGAAGTATAAAATAATACTGTAAAAACATTTATATGGTTTCTAAGCCATAAGGTGGTTTAAAATGGATAAAATAGATACATACACATATACATTTGACTAATCGTACTCAACTGGTGTTTCTAACTACGCCTACCCCGGTGTACCTGACCTAAGCCTAATACGTGGGCGGGAATAGAAAGTAGCAGTTTAAGTTAAGTTTGTTTTGCCAAGTGACTGACTCAAGAATTCTCTGCAAGGGGTTATTCAGTTCTGTACCTTGAATCTAGGATGAATGAGGGATGGTATCTCTCGTCTCTGGTCTCGATATTCCAGGCTGCCTGCGAGGGCTACCCGGAAGCGCCGGAGCTGGATTTCTCGGCAGGAGAAAGCAGCGTCTCGTTCTCAGCGCGTCAGGAAGGCGGGGCTGCGCCAGCGGGGTCTGCTCTGCTCTGGGCTTCGGCAAGTCTGGCTGCTCCGATCTCGTCACCACCGCGTGTGTTTGCTTAAGGCAATACCGGTAATATTTATACCTGTAAGGTGCCGAGATTGACGTAAGGATGGACATAGATACGTCAATAAGGATGTCATACAACTTGGTCGTTAGCACATTCTTTTGCTGAAGTTCTCGATGAAATCAAAACAATGGCCGCAGGGTTTTTCCCAGGTTGTCATAGGTTTGATTTGTTTTGAAAACTCCGTATGCCTTATCAGGGGCTGGAGGAATATCGCTTGTCTAATTAGATGGCAAGCGTTATGACCTAATCAGATAACACGTTCCTGTGCCGTAGTGTGGCTTAATCAGATAACGGTTTCTGCATCATGGGATGGCTGCTAGTTAACTTGTTAACCAGAACAGGGTCAGGAATAGGGGGATCGATACAGAACCTATAAGAATACATCACACCCACTCCACGCTAACTATGGCCATGTTTACGAATCTAGGCATAGTAAAACATACTGTAGAGTATCGTGTATACCTTACCACCCCAAAATACATATAATGCATTTCGAATAATGTAATGTAATAATGTAATATACGGAAAAAAATATTCACATGTACTATATGCACTCAAGCTGTAGAATAATGCTAAAGTAATCACGCATATGTATACATTATTGCTAATTGGTATATGAGAATTTACACATGAAATGGCTCTTAATACAGAAGAAAAAGGTTCGAGACCATTTCATCACAGAATAAAAATAATTATGAACATACCAGCGGGCAGCTAATGTCTATAAAGTTTCTAAAAATAGAAATTTTAGTTCTCTAAGAATAGTTCTTACTTTAAGCAGAAGGTAAGTGTCCCGAAAAATCGTAAAAATATTTTGGGGCTGCTGAAAAAATCGCTGTCCGTGAACTGGAGGGAAAATTGTTCATGTTATTTTGCTATTAAGTTGAAGGCCAAATTCAGGGTGTTGGGAACGCCGTGTGCTAGCTTGCTAAAAAGTCTCTATTTCTGCTCTGGTGAGAACATCATATCATTTAGACTGTCGAAAAAGCTGTCAACAGCTTCCTGGGAGAGTTCCACTAACTCGGAAAAAGGTGTAACCATGCATTCGTGCGCATGATTGTCTCCATTGACGTTTTGATTAGTATTGCTGACAGAAGGTCGTACCTGATCGATGCTGCTTTCATCTTGAACTCCACTACCCCTTAATCGTAGTGGTGAAGTTTCCACGAATGCCGTCATCAGGATTGGCAGCCGTTGAGGGCAGCACAAAGCATGAGCCTTTATCGGACCCAACAATGTTTCTGCATCCATAGGCGCATCCGATTGTAGCGTCAGACAGGTGTCCAACACACATTCTTCTCCGCACAGCAGGCACCTTAATACAGGTAAAACACATCGATGCCACATTGGTCGAAATGAAAGAAACCAAGTCATGTTCAGGTCTCTAAGCCGGGATAGTCCCAGGATTTTTGATATCCGGTCCCGGTATCCAATGGCTCGGATTTTTTCTTCCCTTGTCGCAGGTGTTTTGTCTGTGACATGGTTTGCCATAACGAAATATTAGGACCAGGAATAGGATTCCTGCAATTAGTCCCAAAATGAGGGGAAGTCCGCCAAAAATCGAATGGACGAAATCTGGAAAAATACCCAGTATGGCTTTGAATGGTGTTAATGCCATCGAAAATACTGTCTTAAATACCTTTGAGACTCCACTGGTATCAGAAATATTTAAGATTTCATTCAGGATTTCCGCGAAATGTATGGGGGAATTAGTTGATAAAAATGAGTGAATCTCTGCAGTCGTCCTTGCGACTAGGAGATCATACGTTTCTTTTGTTGACGTGAGTCTGGTCGGCGTCTGAAGAAGCACTGTTTTCATTCTGCTTAAAGTATCTATTCGAATAGAAGTAATTTTCAAGTTAGGCCATGCCCTTGCCTCCCTGTCTGGAAAGGAGCTGGGGAACAATGAGTGTCCACAGCACATGACCCTCGCAGTCGTAGTTACGAGATAAGGAGTCCCGGGCATAAGACTACAACATCTGCGATCCACAATTAGAATGTAACTCCCGTTATAGAGTCTTTTAAGGAATGGTTCTATCTCTGTTGCAGGTGCGCCTAGCTGGTGACATGAAAGGTTATTTGAGTTCCCTTCACAGGCTCCATGCAAACTAATTCCATTACACAGAAGTGTACCGCTAAGTGACATCGCACAATTATTGCCACTAAGAAACATTTTCTGTCCTTTATTACTGACACATGCATGTGAATAGGGCAAGTTCCATGTTGTCTTAATGTACCCTTTTCCCAATTTTTCGTACATGCCAGCCTGTATATATTTTTGGCAGTATTGAAACCTGAAGGTTGATATTGGAATATTAATTATCCCATGTATTATCCATTCACTGACAGGTCGTTCTGACATTGTCATTGGTAATCTCTCTAGTTTCTCAATGCTCAGGATTGTATAATCAGCACCCTTCTGTGCCATACTGATTTGTTTATCAGTAAGGTTAAAGATATTGAATAGTGACGTTGTGTTGATTAAACGCCAAGGCACATAGCCTGAACGTAGATTTTGTAACGTCCAGCCAAGCTGTACAATAGTACGCAATTGAGACTGACCGTGTTGTAACAACAGTAAGTCTTGCGATATTATGTCGATTGCTGAAGACACAATGCTGTCCAAAGAAAAAATTCTGGAGAACAGAGTCATTAACCCATTGTCCACTACAGAAAGTGATTTTTCCAAATTAATACGGTCAATTTCCCGTATACTTTCTGCTGTCTCAATTTGAGTTACCTTCCAGGCCTCATTGTAAGCAGCATATACAGAGGCTGCTATGAAGCGTTTTTGACGCTGTTTGCGCGGTCCCATAATGAAATCACGCAAGTCAGCACCATCAGTAAGTAAAGTTAGGTGTTGCTTAATTTCTGTCAGTGTGGAAGTTTGTAGCCATTGAAGGCATAATTTGCCCACACTGTAGGTGGTTATTATCCCTGGGTGTTGTCTTTGGGAATATCTAGGGTCTGGCCTGGTCAATTTGAACCCCTGTTTTTTGTTCAGGAATCTGTCTTGACAGTTATTAGTATCTTTGGGCCAGATCAACCACTGTTTCCAATCAGGATGTGTTCTGTTTTGGTTTAATATATAGTTTACGTCTATCTCTTCATCTGTAGAGCTATTGCTGTCCATTGTTGGCTTAGGAATAGACGGTTTATTTAAGTCTTTGATTTTGGCTAAGCCAAGACAGGTGGTTTGTTGAACAGTGTCATTTAAAAATATAATTTGTTCTGGGATCATGCAGGCTCTAAACAATGATTCTATACCTTGTACTTGCCATTCTTTTGTACCCCAAACACTTTTAACTTCAACATTTTTGTCCCAATAATCAAAACCAAAAGTATTCATTTGTTCAAAAAATGAGTCTGAATATATCAATTTTGTGTTTGTTAGCATGGTCTTTGTCCCTGTCTTATTTGACAATTTGAAATAAAATGTTTCAGCATTACTTGTGTTGAACCCTGAAAAGTATGAATATTTGTCGTAAAAGGTTCTTGAGCTTCCTTTTGGAGGGGTTGCACAATGTTCCCATTGATTATAATTTAAAACATTTCTAGGTTGTACAGATTTATGTAGAAAATGGTTACCATAGTGGTTGTAACAGTACATACTATCATAATTAGTCGAACCCTGCAAATAATCATGCTTGGTAAATTTAGCAGACATCACTAAGTCAGACATCATATTATTTATACTTTCAAAGTCCCAATCATCAGCAAATGAGCTTGGTTTTACAAAGTCACTCAACGAGATCTTAATCTGGTGTGGATATTTCAGGATCTCAACCGGACCATAAATTTCGTAGTCAGTATTGTCCCATGCTACCCCACCCGGTATAGGATTGGCTGTGAAGTTGACTGAAGAAAGTTCTCTTTTCTCGACGTGTGAAGATGTGTGTGGCTTGAGGATCAAGTTGATTTTCTGACTTGCTGTGTCCATTTTAGCATATTTTCCCTCAATGAAGCGTCCCAAAGTTAGTACCATGATGAGCCAAAGTATGAGGATAAATGCACCAAAGCCCACCCAAAATTCAATCCATGGAGAAATCAGATAGGTTTCTTTCAGTTGTTTCAAAAGTTCTTTAGCTTTATCTTTAAAGGTTTTTGTTGATGGCTGTGTTTTTGATTCACTTAGGTCTTCAGAGGAATCATCGAAGTTTATGAAGTAGCCGGATGCAGTTCTGTCAATTGTTCCAATTGCTTCAGGATTACTGTTTCTTGCATATTCGTTTGTTACTTCATTGTAGGTTGGTGTGTCTCTACTAAATGTTTTTATTTGGGTTTTCAGAGGTTTAAGTTCCAATGCATTGTTGCATAGTCCTTGTTGTTCTTCTGTAGGCGTTTCGAATGTGATTAGCCTCTTAGTTTGGACCTCTGTATTAGTAGCAAATCTTGGTGTTCTACTACTTATCGGGAGTCCACTTGGCCTACTGTTTGTTATCGGCCACATGATTGTGGTTTTACCAGGTCGATGGATACAACTCGGTTCTCCTTTTTACCAGCAAGCGGCGGTAGTACAACTGATCTTGTCCCGTTGATAGACAAGACAGGAACTGCTTTTCTGTAAGAAGGCCCAAATTCCTTCTTTACCGCGATCTTTTCTCTGACTAGATCCCCGACTTTTGGAATCCAGACAGGTCTTGCTGGGACAGGTGGTGGTTCTTCAGTGGTTGTTGGCTGCTGTCCTGCAAAATAGCCAAACGATCTTTGATATCAAAGCTTTTTCCTTTACCACTGAAGTCTGACTGTCAAGATCTAAGATTAACATCCTAGTTCCAAACAATAATTCGTACGGACTGAATCCCTTCAGAGAATTTCTTGGCAGGTTATTTAGACTACGTTGGACACTTATTAGATGTTTGACCCACCCAGCTCCCGAACCTAATACCTTTGCTGTTATAGATTGCTTTATGTCACGGTTTTTTCTTTCTACAATTCCGTTCCCCTCAGGGTGAAATGGACAAGAGTACCGCAATGCAATGCCCATGCTGGTCATGGCCTCCTTATAAGCTCGAGAGCTAAAAGCAGGACCCTGGTCAGAATGCAGCATGCCAATTGCGTATGTGCCGATAAAGACCCGCAAATCTTTTATAACAGTTCTGGCGTCAGCCGAGTGCTGGGGATCTACATTATAAGTGGAAACTAGCCTGTATATGTTAATCGGACGCTTTGCTTTTTACTGTTGATCCTTTCTGGAGTGAAACGCCACGGTAGTATACCGTTTCTCTCGCCACTGCGATCTCTGTTGCAGTCCGGGCATTTTTTTTACAAAAATGTGATGCTGCAGGCTTATGCCTGGCCACCAGTACACTGATTGTAGTTCTTCCAGAGAATCTTTTAGTTTGAGGTGTCTGAGACCCTCGCCCATATGTGCGTCTGCAATTAACAAAGTTCTCCTGTCCATGTTTGGAATTACTCTATCCCCCACTCCAGGGATTCGAGCAAAAGGGACGGAGTTTGCATCGATTATGTATGTATACTTGAGTGGATAGTTGATCGGTAGCGCTGAGCAGTCGCCTTTTGATGACGTTTTCACCGCCAGCACTGTTTCACCGTCAATGTATTTCATTGTACGCTTTTTTCTAGCTGCGGAAGCCGATTTAGTTGCTACCGCTGTGGCTGTCTTAGCCAATGAATTCCCTGCAACGTGAACGCCATCACGCTGATGACTCAGTGAGTGTGTCACGTGAGTCTTTGGTAGTTCTTTTTGTAACAGAACTATTTGTTCCCAAAGCAGTTTTTGCTTTATTGTTGCACCTGTGTCATCTTTGTAACCGTTTTGAATCCATTTCTGCAAATCGTTGTTATATGATTTGACGCAGTAATATGAATCGGACACTATAAGTGTCGGGAATTCGCGATCTGCATTATCTAGCGCCATTTTCAATGCTATTATTTCAGTCTGTTGTTCTGAATTAGTTTCTACTGAGTGTGTTTTTGTTAATAGAGGTCTTAGTTTACCTCCGCGCCACACTTCTTTTGTAATCTCCCATGTGGGGTTGTATGCTTGTTCTCCCCAAACGGAGGGTTGAGCATGTCCGTCTGTATAGATTACACAAGCGTACTGTCGTAAGGGCAGAATGTCGATTGGCAGAGGGAATGTTCTTTCATATCCTAGATTTTTCAATTCTTTTAATTCTGGATCAAAGTAGTATTTTACTTTGTCCGTTGTAATTGAATTCACCGATTGTATCCATTCCGGATTCAATGCTGTTGTTGGTAAATTACACGGTGTTGTTAATGCCTCAAATTGGTTATGGTGAAATCTTTTTATTTCATGTTTATACTTTTTTCATGTTGGTTATAGTATCATTGTTCAGCATTCACATTACTTGTGTGAGGCTCACACAAGAAATGTTGATTAAATGTATTACAAAATAAGTGCCAAGCAAATGTGTATAAATATAATGTAAAAATGTACTGTGTAGATAAGTTTGTTACTAAACAGTAATGTGAATGCTGAACAATGATACTATAACCAACATGAAAAAAGTATAAACATGAAATAAAAAGATATACTAAAGCAAGTAAACACAAGTGTGGTTTAAACAAGGATTAAAGGAATAAACTACAGAAAGCGCCAGGGCGCCAAGTGAACAGTGCGCGATTGGGTGGAAACTCAATTTCACCATAACCAACTTCAGTATCAGGTCTGACACACCTCAACAATCGCAGCACCAGTGTAAAAGATTGATTAATCAGTAAAAATTCGGAGTGCTCCTACAACCCCCTCAATATTCTGTTAATGCCTCAAAGGCTGATTCTGCTGTTCTGCTGTTCTGACTGTGATGTGTCTACCGTCAGCTTTATCTTTTTCTCTAGCTATTGCGGTTTGAACTGCATGAACAATGTTTTCTTTAATGCTGAATTTCTTTTCAGCTTCTGTGTACAAGTGTGATTTGAATGCAATTGGTACCTTTTCTCCCTCGTTAGAGGTCAGGTATGTGAATCCGAATCTTCCTGGGATGACTCGAATCACAAGATTGCGTGTGTTATCACGTGTTTCTAATTTTGTTTTAATTAACATGTCTGTTTGTAAGGATCTCAAAATTTCTGTGTGTTTTTGAGTCCAATTTGTTCTTTTAAAATCTGGTTTTATTAGATCATAAAGGGGCTTGACCCTTTCTGCGTAATTTGCAATGTATGTTCTTCCGAAATTTAGGAAGCCTAGAATTGACTGTAAGTTTTTTAGTGTTCTAGGTGCTTGGAGTACGGCACATTTCTCTAGGAAATTGTCAGCCAGGCTTTTGCCTTCACTTGATAATTCATATCCTAAGAACAGGACTGTTAGATGGGCAATTCTAGATTTTTTAAAGTTGCATTTGTAACCCTCTGCTGCGAACCCAAGTATTATGGTGTTCACTCTCTTCAAGTGAGTATCCAAGTCATCATCTGTTAGGTATATGTCGTCGACATACGATAATGCTTCGTCATCATATGTTTGTAGTAACTCTGTTACTCTTGCTGAGAATAATCCTGGGCTGTTCTTGAACCCTTGGGGTAACCGACAGAATTGTTTTTGAGCGCCATTTATTGAGAACGCGGACAAATATCTGCTCTCTGGTGCTATATTTTGACAAAAGAATCCATTAGAGATGTCTAATGTTGTTTTGTATTTTTTGCGCACTATGTTATTCATTAGCGCTGCATTATGCGAGTTTTGCACTGCAAAAGTTTTGCAACATGAGTTAAGGTGTCTGTAATCCAAAACTAGACGATATGAATTGTCTGGTTTGGAGACAGGAAACAAAGGGTTGTTCATTTGTGAGGTGCAAGTTTCAATCACCCCCTGGTATTCTAATTGGTCTAGTATTTCTTTTACCTATTTTTTAGCTTCTTGCTTAATTGGGTACTGTCTTTGTGCAGTAGGTTGTGATTTTAACTGGATTTTGTGAGGAGGAGAGTCCTCATCCCATCCTACGTGATTTTTATATAAAGCAGGAGCTTGAGCTACTGCCCACTTTCTGGCAAGTGTGTATTTTTTATGAATTGGGATAATTATTTCTTCGCCATGAGGGCAGTCCCTGACAAACTCTGGTGGCCAGTCTTTTTCAGCTAGAAGGATGTCATAGCCCTTGGAGAGATTATCCCAAAATAGTCCCTTTATTTTTCTAGTCTTATCCCCTTCTATACGTAAAGTTATTTCATATATTTTGTGAGGTTTGCTAACTCTGGTGTCTGCAGTTTCTACTTGAAGATATTCATTCGTGTCCACTGTCTCCAGATGATTCATAAGGACTTTGCGAGCTATGCTCACTTCTGCTGCGCTGTCTAGCATTGTCTGAGCCCATTCTCCGTTTTTCAGTTGTGTCCTCAGTATTCTCGGCATTGTTAACTACTTTAATACTGGCAACCTTCTTTTTTGGAAATTGTAATTTCTTATTTGGATGAGCAGGTTCCTTGTCTTTGGACTTGACGTGCCCTTCCCTGGGTTCCGATCGTCCTCTTCTTTCCGATTTCAGCGAGGAAGTCTGAAAAGATTGAGAGGGACGTGTATCAAAATCTTGATATCTATCCGGTTTCTTTATATTATCCCTATTTCTAAGGTTGTATTTTTTCACAGAGGGCTCCCTTTGGGGAGACTTGGGTCCTTGGTCCGGAGATCTTTCTCTCCGCCGAGGAGACCTTCCTCTGGACTGGAATCTCTTTTCTTTTGGATTGGATTGTTTGTTTCCATCCCAGTTCTTCTTTTGACTGTTTAGATGATTTTTAATAAATATTTTTTCAGGACTTTCAATCAGTTGGGGTTTTACTGGTATTCCACCTAAACTATCTCTACCTAGTTCCTCATAGGATTTTTCTATAATTCTGGCAATTTCAGCTGGTTGGTCTGCTATATCTGTTTCTTTTAACCTTTGGCGGATCGCCACGTTTGCTGCTTCTCCCTTTATATTGGCTAGTAATATAGCCGAGACCTGCTTGAAGTCTTTCAGTAATTTCATACCAAGAGTTAAAGCGGGTTCTGGACCGTATTCGTCTTGAATTTGTTTTAGCACATCTGGTATTACCGAAATGGATGGAACACCATGCGTTTTTGTGTAGATGGAAGCAAAGACTGTACCCCAAGTGTCACAGTCCTCCACGTGTGGTGCGATTCCCATTGGAAGACAGATAGTCAGAATCCTGTGTTTATCCACAGGGGTGGTGTCTGGAAACACCGCCTCCATTTGGGTGATTTTTTGTGCTAACCAGAATGGTATTTTTACCCTTTTAGCTGGTACTTTACCTAGGCAGGACTGTATGTTCTGTGGTGTAATTTTATTTGTGTTCCCCTGATGAGGGGTCAGCTGTGGAATTTTAATTGCTGGTTGGATTGTTGAAGTCCGCATTACATATTGGACTAATTGTCTATGTACTTTTATTAATTGTTTTAGTTGTATTAGAAGATCTGCTGCAGACATTCTTTCGATGTCTGGATGTGGTGTGTATCCGGCTAGGACCGGCCACGTTGCTCCTGGTCTACCTAATGGACCGAGCCTGGTGATGTGATTGTTGTGTTTTAGGGCGCCATTAAACAAGAGCAGGTGCTCTTGAAATTTAAGTGGTACTTCCACCTCCTCGAAAGGAGTGTACTCTTCAGGAGGTTCCTCTGTTTTGTAATTGTGGAAGTGCTTTGTTACAGCGTTTGCTGCTGGAAAGTTTATCCATGAATAGAATACCTCTGTCTGCCGATATTCGTGTGCCTCTATTACGAATATGACTGTGCCACCTCTAGGTGTCAGTCCATTTTCTATAAGTTTTAAAGTTATAGATTTCCTTATGTTGACCGGGATGAGTATTAAATCCGGGTCTGCTTCTTGCATAGTATTATCAGCTGCTACGAGTTCAGCTGCTACTCTAGCTATCTCTCTTTCTTCTTCAGTGTCTGACATTCTACTGTCAGGAAGGTTATTTTGTTTGTTTGCCGATCAGGTTTCTTATGGGAACAAAGATTAGATGCACAATATTTTGGAACAGTGTATCCTTCAACGTTGACTATACCAAAAACCATACATAGGAGTTTCCTCCTGCGAGGTTTGGCGGATATGACCTTTCACCCACTCCAGACGTCTTTGGAGTATTATGGGAAAAAAGGGGTCTGAGTGAAAAAGCACGACTGAGTTACTCTAATGTCTTGCGTTAGTTTTATCGCCTTTCCAAACGTTGGGCGCCATGTAGTGTAGTTCCTATTATCCCAATAGGCTCTGCGCATTGGAATAATACCTTCAATAGTATAGGCCTAGACCAGACGTTAACTAGGTCTTCTATTGTCGATATTAGACTTAAAGTTTTGGGTTTGCCAGCTAGCTCAGAGTTCACTAGAAACTTTCTCGAATAGGCAAGGAGGAGTTGAACCTCCCTGGATAGACAAGAAGGGATTTAGTTTCTGACAACCATAGAACATGACAACTTTGCTCTCCCCTAATCAAGAGTGTATCTCTAGAGTCGTGTGAAAACAAAAGACAACTTATTTTACTCAGTCAGTACGTGCATTCTTAGTCTCACCAGATTGTAGAGAAAAGGAAGAGACGGGCGTGTTCAATAAAAGATGTTATTTATTGATCAGTCTCTTTTCTCATACAAGAGAAATGGATCGATATTATCGCAATACTTATGGTTAAGTAAAGTGCATACAATAAAAGCAGAAGTATAAAATAATACTGTAAAAACATTTATATGGTTTCTAAGCCATAAGGTGGTTTAAAATGGATAAAATAGATACATACACATATACATTTGACTAATCGTACTCAACTGGTGTTTCTAACTACGCCTACCCCGGTGTACCTGACCTAAGCCTAATACGTGGGCGGGAATAGAAAGTAGCAGTTTAAGTTAAGTTTGTTTTGCCAAGTGACTGACTCAAGAATTCTCTGCAAGGGGTTATTCAGTTCTGTACCTTGAATCTAGGATGAATGAGGGATGGTATCTCTCGTCTCTGGTCTCGATATTCCAGGCTGCCTGCGAGGGCTACCCGGAAGCGCCGGAGCTGGATTTCTCGGCAGGAGAAAGCAGCGTCTCGTTCTCAGCGCGTCAGGAAGGCGGGGTCTGCTCTGCTCTGGGCTTCGGCAAGTCTGGCTGCTCCGATCTCGTCACCACCGCGTGTGTTTGCTTAAGGCAATACCGGTAATATTTATACCTGTAAGGTGCCGAGATTGACGTAAGGATGGACATAGATACGTCAATAAGGATGTCATACGACTTGGTCGTTAGCACATTCTTTTGCTGAAGTTCTCGATGAAATCAAAACAATGGCCGCAGGGTTTTTCCCAGGTTGTCATAGGTTTGATTTGTTTTGAGAACTCCGTATGCCTTATCAGGGGCTGGAGGAATATCGCTTGTCTAATTAGATGGCAAGCGTTATGACCTAATCAGATAACACGTTCCTGTGCCGTAGTGTGGCTTAATCAGATAACGGTTTCTGCATCATGGGATGGCTGCTAGTTAACTTGTTAACCAGAACAGGGTCAGGAATAGGGGGATCGATACAGAACCTATAAGAATACATCACAAGCCTCCCACATTTCTAGTCACCAACAGACACCTCTCTGCCCCCTCCCCGCTGCGTGTTCGTAATGGGATTCTTTTAACAGATAAGGGAATCATTAACATGCTCACCTCCCGAGCAGAGATTGCACAGACCTAATTGCAACTCAAGCCCATTGGCTGTGCTGGTGAGCCGGAGTGGTATGTGTGTCTGGCAGACAAGGGGCAGCTTCTGCAGCCCTGATCTGAGCTCCAGCTGAGCTATTCAGCCGGGCTCATTGGAATAATTGCCGGGTGCTCACAATCACGCTGTGCTTGACAGAGCAGGGTCCGGCCAGGCCCTGTGGTGTCAATCACAGTCACACTATCCTGCGCATTTGTGCCAACAAGTGTCAGATGACAGAAATTTTTGAGGGAGTAGTCAAAAAGAGCATGATACGAGTCACAACTTTTATGGTGAACCTGATGAGGCAGTGAACGTTGTATTGATAGTGTAAATGTTATGGATGGATGAGTGAACAAGGGTGTATGGATGGGTGGATGAATGAATAGATGGATGGATGAGTGAAAGCATGGATGGCTGGGTGAAAGGGGGTGGATGATTGGATAAAAGGGCGGATGATGGGTGGATAAGTGAAAGATTGGATGGATGAATGAAAGGCAGGGAGGGTGGATGAAAGGGTGGATGATGGATGAGTGAATGGGTGGATGGAATGAAAGGGTGGATGGAATAAAGGAGTGAAAGGGTTGATGAACAAATGAGCGAAAGAGTGGATAAAGAGATGGATGAGTGAAAGGATGAATGGATTGGTTTGGAGATGGATGGATAGGTTTGGATATGAAGGGTGGACAGACGGAATGGTGAAAACTGAATGATGGATGAAAGACTGAGCAGACGACACAATGTAAAGCTTAACTGGCGGCCATCAGCAGGTAAATGGTAGGATGAAAGAATGAATGGGTAGATCTATGGAAGAGACGAGCTATCTTCTGGGTAGGGTCATGATGATTTGCTTAATTTACATTGTGCCATAAGAGCTTTGGGTCGTAGTGGGGGTATTTTCAGTGGGTGAGTGTGTGGATGGATGAGTGAGCAATGGTGTATGTATATATGGATGGATGAGTGAAAGCATGGATTGCTGGGTGAAAGAGGGTGGATGATTGGATAAAAGGGCGGATGATGGGTAGATAAGTGAAAGATTGGATGGATGAATGAAAGGGATGGAGGATGAATGAGTGAGAGGAGGGATTGAGTGAAAGGGTGATGTAATGAAAGGGCGGATGGAATAAAGGAGTGAAAGGGTTGATGAACAGATGAGCGAAAGGATTGATGAATGAGCGAAAGAGTGGATAAAGAGATGGATGAGTGAAAGGATAAATGGATAGGTTTTGAGTTTGTATATGAAGGGTGGACAGACGGAATGGTGAAAAACGGAATGATGGATGAAAGACAGAATAGACGACAGAATGTAAAGATTAAATAGTGGACATCAGCAGGTAAATGGTAGGATGAAAGGATGAATGGATAGATCTGTGGAAGAGACAAGAGATATCTTCTGAGGAGGGTCATGATGATTTGCTTCATTTGCTTGGTGCCATAAGAGTTTTGGTGCGACGTGAGGGTATTTTCAGTTTCTTCCTACTCATGTGCTGAAAAATAAATGGTTTTGTGCCAAACAACAGCAATCTATCTTGATTGAATGCCATTGAAACAAGCATTGACAAACTCAGTAGGCTCGGCCTTGGCAAGCGCCTTGGGTGGTTCGGGTTCGCTCGCTCGCGTTACAGTGTCCCGAAATGTTATTTTCCAGAATGGCGTGTCTTCAACATGAAAAGTTTGGAAAGCTGTGCTCTAGGGTATCGGAAGATATCAGATTTAGCAGTAAGTGCAGGGGAAATGAGAAAATAATCTAATCTAGAGCACCTTTTATGCGGGGCGGAATAAAAAGTAAATCCAAGGTCCTTAGATCCGAAATATGCCCAGGCATCAATTAGCCCATGCAGGTCCATCATATATTCTAAGGCCCTGAACACCCCAGGTTTTCGCCCAACATAGGTTGCTCTAGTTTGATTCATCAGGTCGCATTCTATATTAATATTAAGGTCGCCACAAATTATCAGTGGCAAGGGCCAGCCTAGCAATTCCAAGCTCAGCTTTTGATAAATTGCTGGATCATCCAACACAGGCCCATATATTGAACATAAAGTTAATTCTTTATTTAATAATTTGCCATGAACAATAACCCAGCGGCCATATAGATCTGCAACTGTCTGAAAAATATTTACCTTCCCGCGTCTCGCCCATATGGTGAACCCTTTGGTCTTGGCTTCTAGCTTAGCCCATGAGACTAACTGAAATCCTTCAACCTCCATACATTTGTGTCAGCTGGCCTCAATATGAGTTTCTTGAAAGCAAATTATATCCGCCCTCAAAAACTTAAGATCTTCACTAATACGCCTTCGCTTATTGGGATCATTCAGGCCACATATATTAATAGATGCTACTCGTACAGGCATAATACTGAATATTTCCTTCTACATTTAAACCAGCTAGTCTTGAATAAAGTACTAATCAGATTAGTTCGAAACATACACTCCTGTCTTCCTTCCCTCTGTGCCCCCCTCTCCCTCCCCTCTCCAACCCTCCCTCCAGGACCACCCACCCCCCAACCCCACCCACAAAACAGGCAATAGGGGTCCATGGACCCGTGTGAAGCCTCCCGCCTCCCAAGTGCCCGTGGTCATCCCCTGTCTGTAACAAATCAAACCATGAGCTTGAGAAAACATATACCACCCACTGAGATGGGAAAAATAAAGTGAAGAGAGAAAACATAAGAAATAGATATACAACTCCTATATCTCATATAGAGCATGCGCCATTGAGAAAGTATGCTTGAATCCGAAGTTTACCATCAGGCAGTTCATTCAAGTATGCATCGGCTTGTATTTCAGAGAGAAATACCCGTGGTTTGCCTCTAAAAATAACCTTAAACCTTGCGGGGTTCATTAAATAGACCTCGCATCCCTTCTTTTGAAAAGGGCTGATCAGAGTACGGAGTCGCCACCTCCGTTCCACTGTTACATGGCAAAAATCGGGGCGTACAAAAAACGAGTGCCCCTCTGAGCTTCTCTTAGCATCCGGGCGGGCTTTTTCAAAAATAGCTTGTCTTAACAGAAAGTTACCGAAAAAAATTAATATAGCCCTTGGTTTAGATTCAGTGCCTGGGTTCATTTTTAACATGAAAAGAAATCGATGTACTCTTTGGATTTCTGTTTCCCAGCACCAATGTGACAACTCCGGAAATGCGGACTTGAATAATTTCAACACAAAACCTCTGATGTCCTGTCCTTCCGCATTTTCTTTAATACCTAACAGTCTTAAATTGTTTCTGCGTAAACGATTCTCAGAATCTTCCAGCTTCCACATTATATCTGTTAATTTATCGTCGTTGGCAGTAGTCTTCTGTTCCGCACACTGTAATCCAGCTTCAAGCCCGACAATCCGCTCTTCCAGGGCAGTTGTTCTGGCAATAACCTCAGCAGAAGCCTTTGTATTCTTACGAATAGCCCCTTGTATCTTCATAGTGGCCAGATGGGTTCTTTTATGTTCCCGCCGTGCTTCACTTTGAATGGACTTCAACATAGCATAAATCACAGAGTTAGGGGGAGACGTATCCGCCGCCCCTCCCAGCTCTTCCTGAACACTCAAACCATCTGCCCCGGCCAGGGAAGTGATAGCATGTAAATGGTCCCATTGAAGATTGTTATTGCCAGCCTCAGACCCATCACTGTCTAGTGCCCTGCCTCCCTGTTGGATGATTTTTCTTGCTTTAGTACGCCGGGGGGTCACCCTCCTCAATGTGTCTCGGGTATTTGGGGGACTCCAACTTTGATCTCCTTGGATTGCGTCCCATTCAGCAGAATCAGTAGAATCTGCAGTGGTCTCAGAGTCTTCAGGGACCGAGAAGAAACTATCTCCTTCCTGAGCCTCATAAAAATTACCCCCTGCAGGTCCTGGATGTAAATTTCCTCGAGAGGGAGTAGAGAACTTAGAGGCTTCACTCTGGTCAGTGTCGAGGATCTGTGCTAAGCACTCGGTGACATTGATAATTCCTTGATTTCCTCCGGGCACAGCCATATCAGACATTAATGGTTGAGAGCCCATACTAACATCGGTGCCCTGCTTTATCTCTCGCCCCGATCCCGAGGTCACCGTATCACTCGTATCTTGCAATGAGCCACATTGCTCTTCTATATGGGCTTGTGCCCCCTTCGCTTTTTCTGTCACGGGCTGCTCATCGTTGTTGCGATTCTCCGCCTCTCCTACACCCCCAGAAAGTGCTTTGACATTTTGGTGCTGATTTTTGCTCCCGGGCCCCTTCCCAGAAAACATCCCGGGGATTATTGCCATTTTCCCCCGTCCGACGCCGGCCACAGTTAATGCCTGAGTCCCCAGACCTTTATTTTTACAGTCCTCACTCACATTTTCTGGGGGCTGTGTCTTATCCATAACTCTCCCCTTGACTGCACCCTTCTTAAGACTCACCGGTAAAACTTTGGGGCCGGTTCTCTCAGCTTTACCAATTTTTTTCCTTTTCTGAATTCAAGACCGGAGCCGGCACTCCTTTCCAAGCGGCAGCTGATGGTTCTTCCATAGCGCCGGCAGGGACCTTCCCGTTCTTACGCGGTGGCGGCATATGAACACCAGATTTGCCCAACAGGGCAGCCTCCTGCTTCAGATTCTTCGGAGACCACACCCTCCACAGGTGCGCCCGACTCCGGAGGAAGGTCGCCGCCAGCCGGGCCGCCCGAACCGATACGCTGGAATTCCGCCGTAAAAACAACATGAACCGCTCAGGTAACTGCACAACCGGATAGCTCTTCAGAGTTCTTCACTTCTCTTCTCGGGAGTATTCTCACTCCTCTTTCTCCTCCGTTCTATGCCATTATGCTCTCGGAAACACCTTCACTCGATAAGACCAGACAGGGGAGACGCTCACTCGGGATCAAGCGGCCACCATCTTGCCTGTCCAACACTTTTCCTACTGTTGTACTCGCTGGAGTGGCAATAGTAATGTTTTCCCTACGCAATCCAACACTTTCCCTACTGTTGCACTCAATGTAGTGTAAAATGTAGGTTTAAAAAATATGAAATATTTTAATATATAATATAATTTTTTCCCCCAAAATTGTTATGTTACAACTGTATGTATGGAAAATGCTACTTACCAGTATGCATCTGTTCTTGGCATGTAGAGCTGCAGAGTTGTACACTTAGCATTAGATCGCCACCTGGTGTTGGGCTCGGATGATTGCATGTTGTTCATCTTGGAAGAAGTCTTTGTAGTCACGAGATAGGTGACTCCTCCCTTGGACAATAGTGCGCATGGGCATCAGCTCCATCCTTAAGATTGTTTTTCGCCATGATAGGAAATGATGGAGTTAGTAGAAGTAAAGAAAAAAGATGTCCATGCGTGTGCATCTAAGTAAGATAAAACTGGAACAGATACAGGTCCCGGGGAGGCGGGAGGGCGTGTACAATTCTGCAGCTCTACATGCCAAGAACAGATGCATACTGGTAAGTAGCATTTTCCGTTCGAGGCATATGAGCTGCAGATTGTACACTTAGCATCGATTGTGCAGCAGTGTTTTCCCTAGCGGTGGTCACCTGTATCTGTTGCACTGGTTTGAAAGAGAGTTTTAAGGACAGCTTGGCCTACTGCAGCTTGCTGCTTGGCTTGCACATCAACACAGTAGTGTTTAGGGAAGGTGTGTGTTGTAGACCATGTTGCTGCTTTGCATATGTCCTCTAGGGGGATGTTTCCTAAGAAAGCCATAGAGGCTCCTAGTTTGCGTGTTGAGTGCGCTCTAGGAGGAACTGTTAATGTACGTTTTGCTTATTGATAGCATATTTGTATACATTTTACAATCCACCTTGCCATCCCACCTTTAGACATGGGGTTGCCTTTATGATGTGGAGAGAAAGACACAAACAGTTGTTTTGTTTTCCTAACAGACTTAGTCCTATCTATATAGTAGAGAAGAGCTCTTTTAACATCTAGGGGTCGATTCCGATCCGGTAAAATTACCGTCCGTACGATTCGCATCCGGAGCCATCTCCGTACGACTCGTACACACACCGTACGACCCGACGAGTACGATCCGGACCGGGGTATCAGGACGCGATTTGTACGGTCCACATCAGGTAAGGGCGATCCGTACGGAAAAAGCGCACATTCACATACACACCGTTCGGTGCGTACCCCCCATGATCGCAGGAGTACGCACCGTACCTCTGCGATCATGGGGGGTATGCACCGTACACCCAGCGGACATGGGGTACGCACGTACACCCAGCGTACATGGGGTACGGTGCGTACACCCCAAGATAGCGGGGTACTGTGCGTACCCCCCATGATCGCAGGGGTACGCACCGTACCCCTGCGATCATGTGGGGTACGCACCGTACCCGGGGGGGGGGGGGGTCCGTACCTGTTTCACGGCGAACTCTGCTTTTACGGCTGTTTTTAGCTCCTGTAGAAAAAGGGTCGTACGGTGCGTACCCAACATGAATCGTACTTGCCGGTTCAGAAAAAGCAGCCACGAACCGTACAGATGTCGCGTACAGCGGGTTCCGAGGGAGATTCGTACGGGGATTTCATTCGTACGGTCCCTGTACGATTCGTCGGGAGTCCAGTTCCTGGTACGAATCGTACTTCGTCGTACGTACGGGGGACGTTGCTGGGTACGATTCGTACGGGAAAACGCTCCGAACGGCAATTCGGAGCGTTTTTTACCAGATCGGAATTGACCCCTTAATGTGTGTAGAGCCCTTTCTGCCACAGAGTCTGGGTTTTGAAAAAACACAGGTAAATCTACAGATTGGTTTAAATGAAAAAGGAGTTATGACTTTTGGAAGGAATTTTGGATTAGTTCTTAAAACCACTTTGTTACGATGTAGTTGTAAAAATGTTTCTTGTATTGTAAATGCTTGCATTTCACTTACTCTTCTAAGAGAGGTAATGGCAATAAGGAAAGCTGTTTTCCACGTGAGGAATTGCAGTTCACATTTATGTAAAGGATCAAAAGGGGGTCCCATGAGTCTTGTAAGAACAACATTTAGGTTCCATACTGGAGAAGGTGGCAACCTGGGAGGGATAATTCTTTTTAATCCTTCCATAAATGCTTTAATTGCAGGCACTCTGAAAAGAGACAGATGTTGTCTATTTTGTAAATATGCTGCAATTGCTGCAAGGTGCAGGTGTATGGATGAATATGCCAAGTTGCACCTTTGTAAATGTAAAAGGTAACAAGGAGTAGTTTCTTACCTGTAACTCCAGTTCTGTAGTAGGGGAATCTCTGTTATAGTCATAATCTAGTGAATAGTCCCGCCCATGTGCGTGGACCCCGGAGCAATCAAAAAAATTCTCTTAAGTTGTCCTCAGTGCAGACCTGCATAGACACTTAAGAGAAAATTAAAGGCAATAATGCAGCCTATACCTACAAGGCTACACTGTCCAGTAATTCAACTAGAAATGCAAAGGATATTCCACCAACATCACATTTAACAGTCTGTTAAGTTTCACCCATAGAGAAACGTTCCCCTTCACAAAATCCTTGGAATGATAGAGAGGAAGGGATGGACAGACAAGCCCCCGTAGGCTGCCATTATGTGTCTGGAAAAGGGATACCGCGCCTTTAAGGAACTCTACAGAGACCCTTGGTATCCCATGATGCACAGCAAACTCCTTTTACTTTCAGTTCTTTTTGAAGGTGTATAAAGAAAGGCCTGTAGCATACATTACAGTACCATTTTCTCCACCGGGGAGGAGGGCGGCGCTTATGACTATAACAGAGATACCCCTACCACAGAACTGGAGTTACAGGTAAGAAACTACTCCTTCTGTAGTAGGGGATCTCTGTGTATAGTCATAAGCTAGTCAATAGAATGGCAAGCCCATCCCAACAATCTAACCGGCGGTGGAGAAAAAGACAACACTACTACTGTGCCAACAGATTTCTTAACGAAGCCTGCCCCTCCTAAGCATCTGCTCTGGCATCAGAGTCCAGACAGTAATGCTTAGCAAAGGTATGGACTGACTTCCATGTGGCAGCCCTGCAGATCTCTGCAATGGGAACATTACATAGCAAAGCCATTGTAGCCGCTTTGCCCCTGGTGGACTGAACCTTAGGCTTACCTCCTAAGGCAGTGGTTCCCAAACTTTGGACTCCTGAGGACCCCCATTGAGTCACCACTGGAAGCCGGGGACCCCCAAGCAATTTGTATGAGTTAAATTTCAAATATTAAAACAGTAATTCGAAAACAATACACACGTGTGCACACAAAACAAATACTCAAAGTACTTAGGGGCAGATTTACAATAAGTGACGCATCCATGCATATCAGCAGGGATGCGCCACTTATTGTGCGCCATGCCTCCGCCACCATTGATGCGCCGCATTTACAATGCTGCGCCTCATGGGGCAAAAAAGCACAGATGCATGACGCATCTGTGCCGTAAAGGTGGTGCATTGCTGGAGTTGCGTCGCAAGTGCGACACAGCTCCAGCAATGCTCTGGGGGGCTGAATCTTGTTAATGCTGCGTCAATCCTTACGCCTGCTTCAAGCAGGCGCAGGGTTTTGACGCCGCATGGGCCCCAAAGTGATTGAGTGAAATCTTGTAGATTTCACTCAGCCACTTTTAGGAGGCGTTCCTGCGCCGGAACGCCTCCTTCTGGCGCAGGGCTTCACAACGTGGCGCATCTCCCAGATGCGTCACGCTGTAAACACCTTGCACCATGGCGCATCTTTTGTGTCGCCGCTGCCTCACGAAAGTGAGGCAACGGCGGCATAAAAGAGGCGCCAGGGGCTTGGAAATCTGCCCCTAGAATTTTGGGGCCAGATGTACGACCATTTCATTTAGCGCCTCGCAATTGGCGAAATATTGCGAGTGGCAAATTGCGAGTCGCTAAATGAAATGTACAACAGTGTGTTTAACACTATTTCGGATTCCCAAAGGGATCGCTAATTGCGAGGTTCATTAATATAAATGAGCCTCTCGTAATTTGCGAGCCTATTGGGAATGCTAGCCCTCCTAGGTATGGTGCGAGGGATTGTGGGACGCATTTTGCATTCGATCTAACAGACAGTGAGGGAGATGGATTCTTGAGAGCGCTTGGCAGGTACGTGCAAGTTAAATGGCATCCACAGCGTAAAGTGTGAGGTCTCACAGTAGAGGGAAATGGTTGACACTGTAACTATTTATAGGAAAAAGGAGGGAATTAGAATCGTGAGCATGCATATTAAAGTCTGAAAGTGATAGCTAAGGGTTAAACGAAAGATCGAGGTGAGTAGAGAAAGGAAAACGAAGAAGGGGTAGGCATAATTGGAGCCACAGGCTGATGAGCGCTTGCATTTCGCTAGGGCAACTTGGGTGACTAGTAGGTCGATGCATAAATAATGAGGGAAAATATGTAAGAAAAGAGAGATGAACGGAAGGGTAGCAAGGAATGGTTCATTGCAAATAGTACATTCACATGATCCAGTACATGCTGACAGTTGTAGACATGCCCGTATTTATTTAACAAAGTACAGAACTGAGTATCCCTAGTAGGCAAATGATTAATGTGATGAATTGTGTAAATGCAAGTAGTTAATTGTGTTTTGTATGATTACTTACAGCGACCCCCGAAGAAGGGCGTTGTGCCCGAAATGCATTGGGTCACTTTCTCTGAATAAACGCTGCCTGATATACACCCGTGCTTCAGTCATGCTCTTATTGAAGGTCCGGAAAGACACTTGAGAGCAGCAGAAAGTTGAAAATTAGCATGTACATTTAACGAGTGGACTCGATTTGAAGTTTTTACGAAGGGGAAACAAAACTTGGATTACAATGAAAAATACGGAGAAAAAATGAATATACGTTTCATAAGGTTATATGTATGCCAAAATGGCACAAACTGCTGTGCATTTGCTTGGGACGTGACACGCCCCACTTGTGTGGGCTCTGCAGGCCACCATGTCCGGGACTGCTTTTAAATAAAGCAGTTAAAAAAAAAAATGCAGCCCATTTACCATGCAGTTAAAAAAAAGAAAATGAAACGTTTTGGTTTCATTTTCTAAGGGCAGGCAGAGGTCCCTGGGCGAGTGTTTTGCGACCGCAAAACATTTGTACATGGTTTTAAGACTCGCTATTTGGAAGGGAATGCCCCTTCCAAATAGCAAGTTGCAAAACCTATTTAGCGAGTCGCAAACAAATTGCGACTCGCGAAATAGGCAATGTACATGGCCCAATACGTTTTTGCATGTGAAAGCGGTTCACGAACCCGTTCGCGCATATAAAAACGGATCGTACATCTGGCCCTTAGTATTTTATATTGAAGTAATAGCCCCTCTGTCACATGTATTTCATTTGTTTTATAGCATCTCGCATACCATTGTAGGATGTCAGAGCACTTTACATCACACACATATAGAGACATTGAATCGTACATGTAAATCAGTGTGTATATAAAATGTTTAAAGAGTGCTTGGTCTGGAAAAGCACAAACTCAGGATTCAGAACATAACACAGTGGCTAGCACTGACTTTAACATTAAAAATGTATTTCCACCCAAATAAATCTTTTTAGCAGCATCAGGATAATGAATAACTGGGAAAAACAAAAGTTACTAACTGGTACCATGCAGTTTGCAAGCAGCTCTTTGATGACAGTTTATAGGTCCCTCTGCTACATTACGATTGTCACTTATGAAGTGCATAGTAACAAAAGAATCTCTGTGACAAAAGCAGTAACCACAAACCTATGTAAATAAAATGCTGCTTTTTAAAATGCATGTTACACGTTCTTTGCAGTAGGCACATTAACCCTCTGTGCTACATTAGTTAAGTCAAAGCTGCCACTAAACAAAACTCTCCTCACACTCCAGCAGGTACATTAATCACTGGCTTTATCTTGACACTTTTATTGCTGCTGGAAAGCTAATTATACAAGAAACGTTTCTGTGCTTTTAAAACTGTTGCCTGCGGACCCCCTGGGAATGTGTCACGGACCCCTGGGGGTCCGCGGACCCCAGTTTGGGAAACACTGTACTAAGGTCTTATTAGCCTTCTGGTAACATAACTGGATACAGGACACAATCCACCGAGAGATGGATTGCTTCGAGGTAGCAAGACCAGTCCTGACCGACCCATAGTTGTCAAACAGATGGTCTGCCCCACGAATGTTCTTGGTCTTATCCAGGTAGAATTTCAATACCCTTCTCACATCCAGGGAATGAAGAGATCTTTCCGCTGGAGTGGAAGGATTCTGGAAAAACGTAGGCAAAGTTATAGTCTGATTAACATGAAAATCAGAGTTCACCTTAGGAAGGAACTTAGGGTGAGTACGCATCACAACCTTAGCAGCATGAAAAACAGTATAAGGTTCTTGACAACATAATGCCTGAATCTCACTCACCCTTCGGGCCGATGTAATGGCCACAAGGAAAGCCGCCTTCGACGAAAAGTGCTGCAGTGAAGCCATATGAATGGGTTCAAAAGGATCCTTCATCAATCTGGACAGCACCACATTCAACTCCCAGGAAGGTGAAGGACTCCGAACAGGAGGAAACACTTTCTTCAATCCTTCCAAAAAATCCTTAATCATTGGGACCTGGAAGAAGGAAGTCTGCGAAGGACATTTCCTGTACGCAGTCAACGCTGCGAGGTGAACCTTAATAGATTGAAAATTAAGGCCGGACTGAGCCAAATGCAAGAGATATGAAAGGACCACATCTTCCTTGCAGGTCGTCGGATCATAGTTCTTGGAAGTACACCAGATGCAGAACCTCTTCCACTTGTAGGCATAAGACGTCCTAGTGGAAGGCCGCTTAGCCTCCTTGAGAATGTTCATGCAATCCTCAGGCAGATTCAGGTGTCCATATTGCACTATCTCAGGAGCCATGCCGCCAAACTCAACGATGAGAGGTTGGGGTGCACCATCTGCCCCCCGAACTTCGAGAGAAGGTCCGACCGACACGGCAGCCGCATGTAGGGTAGAAGAGACCGGTGAAGCCGGTCCGTGAACCACCACTGTCTGGGCCACTCCGGAGCAATTAGGATCATCCGTGCTCTGGATTGAGACAGCTTGATGAGCACCGCCGGAATCAGGGGAATTGGTGGAAAAGCGTACAGAATGCTGTTCGACCAGCTGATCCATAGCGCGTTCCCCAGGGTCCCCGGTTGGTAATACCTGGAGGCGAAGTCTCGGCATTTTCTGTTTTCGGCGGTGGCAAATAGGTCTACGTCCGGAGTGCCCCACCTGTCGAAGATGTCTCCTAGCACTTCGTCGTTTAGAACCCACTCGTGGTTTTCTTACACCAGCCTGCTGAGTGCGTCCGCCTGAGCATTCTGCACACCTGGCAGATGGGTAGCCGTTATCGTCAGTCCTCTGGCTAGCAGCCAGTGCCAGATTGCCTGAGCTTCCTGCGACAGTGTGCGCGATCTCGAGCCCCCCTGCTTGTTGAGGTAATACATTGTGGTCGTATTGTCCGTCTGTACAAGCAAGGAGTTGGTCTGGAAATACGGATGAAAGGCCTTCAGTGCCAAGTGCACAGCTCTGAGTTCCAGGAAATTGATGTGATACGTGGATTCCGCTGGGGACCACGTTCCCTGGATCTGTAGATGGTCTTAATGTGCTCTCCAGCCGTGGAGAGACGCATCCGTTACGACAGTCTGAGTGGGAATGTCCTGGTGGAATGGGACCCCTTGAGGAGATTCTCTGCAGAGCACCACCATCTCAGGGACTGTTGAGCGTGGAGGGACAGCTTGATCCTGTCGTCGCAGCTCCCTCGCTTCTGGTCCCACTGATCCTCCAGACATTCCTGCAACGGCCTCATGTTTAGGCGTCCGTGTGGCGTGAGGAAGATGCAAGAGGCCATCGACCCCAGGAGAGAAGACACTGTCCACACTGTTGTAGATGGAACAGGTATGAGAGCCTGAGCCTTCCGAAGGATCGATAAGCGTCTCTCCTCCGAAGGAGACATGCTTGCTGAAAGAGTATCGATGGAGGCTCCCAAGTACTACAGGCACTGGACAGGCGTCGGAACAAACTTGGACATGTTTAGGTGCAACCCCAGCTGGTTCAACAGAACGGCCGTCCTGTTGAAGAGCAGTTGCGCTTCCTGGAAGGTGGAGGCTTTGATCAACCAGTCGTCCAGGTACGGGTAGACAAACATCTTGTTCTTTCGCATGTGCGCTGCCACCACTGCCATGCATTTCGAAAACGTCCTGGATGCAGACTTCAGTCCGAACGGTAGTACGGTGTACTGATAGTGATTGGTGCCGACCAGAAATCGCAGGAACTTCCGGTGTTCCCGTGCAATGGGCATATGGAAGTACGCATCTTGCAGATCCATTGCGCAAAGCCAGTCTCCCCTTTGCAGCTGAGGATAAATCTGGTGCAAAGAGAGCATGCAAAACTTTTCCCAGCGAATCCATTTGTTTGCTTGTCGCAAATCCAGAATGGGCCTGAACTCGTTCTTGTCCTTCTTGCGCACGAGGAAGAACCGAGAGTAAAGACCCTTTCCCCTTTGAGACAAAGGGACGTCTTCTATCGCCCTCTTTCTTAACAGGGTATCCGCCTCCACCTGAAGCTCGCGCAGTTGGAACTGCGAGCAAACCGGTGGAATCGCTGGAGGCGGGCTAACGAAACGAAGACTGTATCCATTGCAAACAATATTCAGCACCCACTTGTCCTGAGAAATTTTTCTCCACTCTGCCAAGTAATGTTGTATGCTTCTCCCCACCGGAGCGGGAAACGGACGAGGGGGAAGTAGCACCTCAGGGCCTAGACCTGGCCAGGCCTTTAGGCATCGAGGAGGCCTGCTGGCCGCCTCTACCCCTCTGGCGTTTCTGGAATGGACGCCGCTGGTACTGCTGCTGCTGGTGTTGCTGCTGTCCAGCTTGACGGCCTTGCCCTCTTCCCTGGGCACCAAAATGTCTCTGGAAGGGGCGGAAGGTCTTCTTCTCTTGCGGCTTTTCTAACCCGACGGCCGTCAGAGTTTCAGCCTCCGTTTTCATGCGGGCCATTCCCTCATCCGCATGCTTTCCAAATAGAGTAGCACCAGAGAACGGCAGGTTGGCGACTCTCTGCTGCGCCTCCGGTTTTAGCGAAGTCAGGCGCAACCAGGCATGACGCCTCAGATTAATCCCGTGGCAGTACCCATGAGCCGCCAGGAGAGAGGAATTCGCAGCTGAGCAGATCACCTGGTAGGATACCATCATGCCCTCGTTGATGATCTCCTGAAAGTCCTCCCTCTTGTCTCTAGGAAGGTGCTCCACAAACTGTTGTTTGGAGTCCCATAAAGACCGGTCATACCGACCCAGGAGAGCCGTGTCACTAGCGGCTTTCATTGACGTTGCTGCAGTACCACACACCTCTCTTCCCGCTGAATCCATCATACGGCTCTCCTTGTCCGGAGGCACCGTAGAGGACGGGACCGTAGCGTACTGCTTCCTAGCCGCCTTGACGATCACTGAATCCGGCACCGGGTCCGATCTAAGGAACGCCGGATCGGAGTCTGGGGGTCTGTATTTTTTCTGCAGCCGGGAAGGAGCAGATTTCGTCGACGCCGGAGTCAGGAAGAGCTCCATAGCCGGCTCCTCTAGCCCTGGCACAAAGGGCAACAAGGGCCGAGACAACTGCCTCTTGTGCAGGGTCTCGAAAATCTCTGACGTAGAAGGTGTGGGGACCGTCAGCGTAATTTCCAGCTTCGCCGCCCCTCTCAACAACACCTCTTGGAACGACACAATGTCATCCACTTGTGACACCCTCGTAAGTGGTGAATCCGATAAGGTGAGTGAGTAGTCGCGGGCACTGGAAGAGTCCGTGCGACGGGACCTGGACCTGTCCCTCCGGTGACGGTGTCTGGACTGTGTTGAAGAGCGACGGTCACTCCGTGAACGGTGTCTCTGCCTGGACCTTGACATCCTAGGGCGATCCACTGGCCGTAATAGACAGGTAATCCGCGGAGGCCGAACCGGAAGCCTAGGTTGTGGAGGCCCCATAGGCGGCGATGGAAGGCGCGGCAATGATACAGAGCGTGGAAGAGGCCGTGGTGGAGGAGGAAGATGAGGTGGAGGAGGAGGAGTAGGATTCCGAGGAGGAGGATCCTTAGGCAACGGAGGAGGCGTAGGCATCCTAGGCCTAGAAGGCGAGTAGGTCTGAGAATAATCAGAGTCTGCAGACCGCACCACTCTTCTCTACTTCCTCTATGCAGGCTATGATGGGGATGTCCTAGAGGCCGATCTCTTCTTAGACGAGCGCCAGTGCCACCGCGACCGGGGGCTCGTGGATGCAGAGGACAGGGTGACTACCGAGTCATGGAACACAGTCCTGCCCCTTGATCGTCCCCTGGACCTCGACTTCTCTTTTCTCGACGTCGACCTCTTTTTCGACATCGAACAACTCGACATCGATACATCCCTCGACGTCGAGTCTCTCCTCGATGACTAACGGCGGTGTCGACTCGACGGTCAGCGCCGGTGTCTCCCGGACCCTTGTCGACGTCGATGGTGTCTCGACGTCGAAGCGATCCTAGACGTCGACCTCATGCGAGGTCTCGGCGTCGGTCCCCTCGACGTCGAAGACGTCGCTTCGACCCAGAGCCCTGGGACGACGGGGAGCAGATGGTGGTTAACCCCCTCGACGCCGACGTTATCGACGTTGACGGAGATCTGAGCCGTTTCCTGGCCTTGTATTGACTGGGGAGCCCCCCCAGAGGCGAAGCACGGGCAGAGGACGAAGTCCCTCCATGCCCAGACCCACCTTGGTCCTGCTGTCTCCTGAGCTCCAGTCCTTGATGCCGGATCTTCTCTCTGTCCTTCAGGTCCTGGGGAATTGTTGGCAAATCTCACAGTCTTCAGGGACATGAGAGGATGGGAGGCAGAGGATACACACCCTATGAGGGTCTGACTTTGCCTTCTTCCTGGCACACTCAGGGCACTTGTCGAACAAGGCTGGTATATTCGACAAAAGAATGGGCAAAACTGGCCAAAAACTCCAGAAACAGGTAGAAGAATTTATTTATTTTGATTTATTTATTTCAAGTGATTTATATAGCGCTGGCTAGACCCGAAGGTATCAGAGCGCTTTACAAGAGAATCAACAATGTTACAGAAAAACATCAACAATTTCACAATGAATCACAAAAAAAAGGCAATATAGTTAGAAGAGGAGAGAAAGGGAAGAGAAAAGTAGTGGAGGGGGCAGGGGAGGTGAGAAAGGGAGGATAAGGGAAACATAGCGAGACTAAAAGAAAGTCTGTCCAAAGACCGACTGGGTAGGTGACGACCGAGACAGGAATCAACGGTCAGTCTCCCCTATAGCTAAACCGAGTAGCTCCATCGGACATCAGACAAAATAGTTCTGTCTCAATACATTCAGGGAGGAGGGAAAGGAGAGACAGAAATAGAGGGAGAAAGCAGGAAGAGATGACAGGAGAGACGAAAGGAAATCTGTCTAAAGTTCGACTGGGTAGGTGACGTCCAAGGAGGGAATCCCGGCCTGTCTCCCCTATAGCTAAACCAGGTAGCTCCATCGGGCCTCAGACAAAATAGCTATATCTCAATTGACACGGGAAAATTGATAAACAGGTATAAAGGGTGGGGACTAAGGGCCAGGAAAGGTGAGGGCCATGGTCAGTAACAGGAAAGAGGAGTAGAGTGGAGAGGGGTAGGGGGAAGGGAGAAAAGGTCAGGAGAGACGCAAGAGTGTTCGTTGCAGCTGTCATTTTTGGTAGGTACGGGCAGTATTTCAGGAGCAATAACAGTGTGGGGTGATTACATCGCAGCTTTGATTGTCTGTCGTATCCCTGTAGGTTCTGAAAACTTGCTTCAAGGACCATGGGTCGCCGTCAGAATAAGATGGAAGTCCCATGTGTGCAAGAGATTCACCAATTCCAGGTCCCACAAGGTCCCACAAGGAGGGGATGAAAAGCAGGGCTTCTGGTATAAGAGTGACAAAGGGGCCACCATTTTAAGGTCAGGCGGCAGCGTGGAGACGCACAATCCTGCTGTTTGCCCCGGTCATTTTCCGCATAGCAGTCTCATTAGTGATAGAACACAGCGTCATACAAGGCTGTCCAAATCAAAGGGAATGATTCTCTCAGCGCGGGTTGAGGCAAATTCACAGTATTCCATCACGCGTCGCCATCTTAAGGTCAGGCTGCAACGATAACTTGCCTCGCAACTTCAGGGATTGTTCGAAAAAACTACAAACGGGATTTTACCATCACAGCGGTCAATAGTAGATAGATTTTACCTTAAATCTGGCAGACCAATAAGAACGGTCACTCGCTCACGCGGACTTGGCGTCACGTATTTGAGTAATCAGGAAGCAGTCAGACGTCGAGTGAAACACTCCAAACACTTTAAAAGTGCCAAAAAATTGAAAACACCCAAAAAGGGAGAGCTCAATGCTCCAGGGTCCTGCTAGCAGGAGCCGGAAAAAAGAACTGAAAGTAAAAGGAGTTTGCTGTGCATCCTGGGATACTGAGGGTCTCTGGAGAGTTCCTTAAAGGCACTGTATCCCTTTTCCAGACACATAATGGCAGCCTATGGGGGCTTGTCTGTCCATCCCTTCCTCTCTATCATTCCAAGGATTTTGTGAAGGGGAAAGTTTCTCTATGGGTGAAACTTAACAGACGGTGTTAAATGTGATGTTGGTGGAATATCCTTTGCATTTCTAGTTGAAGTACTGGACAGTGTAGCCTTGTATAGGCTGCATCATTGTCTTTAATTTTCTCTTAAGTGTCTATGCAGGTCTGGACAACTTAAGAGATTATTTTTGATTGCTCCGGGGTCCACGCACATGGGCGGGACTATTCACTAATTATGACTATACACAGCGATCCCCTACTACAGAAATGATATTCTGGATGGAAGCATCCAGGGATCAATTTGGTTATTGTTGCAATAAATGGCAAATCTTTTCCATTTAGCAGCATAACAAGCTCTGGTAGTAGGTCTCCTGGCCTCTTTAATAATGTTCATACAGTCTGGTGGTAGATTAAGATAACCAAACTATAAGACTTCAGGAGCCAAATCGCCAAATTCAGTTGATTTGGGTCTGGATGTTGGATGTCTCCATGGTTCTGCGTTAGCAGGGATGGAGTCAGTCGTAGCTTTTGGTGTGGAACTAGAGATAGTTCTAGCAGTGTGGTGAACCTATCATTTCATAATTAATTAAAATGATTATTTATTAATAATTTTTAAGTAAATATATAATACATTTTATATAAGTAAGTTTAACTTATTTTTAAATTACATTTATCACTTATTATTGTTCAAATTTACAAAAATCAATTTTTTTTAAGTTAAATGTATTATTTAATTTATTTTAAATACATTTTTTATAAATTAAAAAAAGACGATATTTTGTACTTTGATATTTTCAACAATATTTTTTTCTCAATATTTTTGTACTTACCATTATGAAGATAGGAGGTCGATATTTTTGCCAACAATAAATGTCCCAATATTTGTGTAACTCGATATACTGGTATTCGACATTCTGTCAGTGATCCGGTGGGAAGGAACCCAAGAAGAAGGCTCACCTTATTGAAAGAGATGTCTGAGAACCGCTTGTCCCATTGCCGCATCTCGCTTATTCGCAACATCCAAGCAGTAGTACCTGGTGAATGTGTGCGGCATCTTCCATGTTGCTGCTCTACAAATGTCAGGCAGGGATACACCTACAAAAAGCGCCGTAGATGTGGATATCACTCTTGTAGAATGGGCACGAACTCTTGACGTCAGAGGATGACACGCTTGTTGATGACAGAATACAATTGCACTTGAAATCCATCTGGAAATGCTCTGTTTAGTGATGGAGAAAGCTTTTCTAGGTGCACTGTATGCAATAGTTGATTTGACTTACAAAATGATTTAGTCCTATTCAAGAAAAATTTTAGGCACCTTTTAACATCTAGAGAGTGCAGAGCACGCTCCGCTGCAGTTTGCGGATTTTGCAAGAATGAGTTAAGAACAATAGGTTCGTTTAGGTAGAAATCCGAAGGGTTCTTAGGGATAAATGTGGGGTTTGTTCGGAGAATAACCTTGTCTTGTTTAAACTGTAAGAAAGGTTCTTCAGTAGTGAAAGCCTGAAGTTCTCCAACCCTTCTCACCAAAGTAAGATCTAGGAGAAGAGCCACTTTCCAAGATAGGAACTTCATGTCCATTTTATGAATAGGTTCAAACAGGTGTTTCATTAGTTGACTGAGCACTGAATTTAGTTGCCATGTTGGAGGAGGTGACCTTACTGGAGGGAACATTCTAAAAAGCCCCTTCAGAAACGGTTTTATTATTCTGCAGGACCATAGAGATAGAGCTTTAGCTGTTCTACAGAAACTAGAAATGGCAGCCAAATGGACTTTAATTGGCGTGTGGGCTAAACCTGAGCGAGCCAAGAGAAGTATTAGGGAAAGACTTCCTCAGGAGGAGAATGGAGAGGATTAACTTTAGACGATGCACACCACATGCAGAGTCTCTTCCGTTTCAACGAGTAAGTCCTGTTAGTACTATTTGCTCTTGCTTTAGCCAGCACCTGCCTGCAGTCCTGTGGGATTTTTAGGTGTTGAAATTCTTGGAACTCAGGCACCAGGCTGACAATTTCAGAGAACTGGGGCGCAGATGGCACACTTGTCCCTGGTTCATTGTCAAGAGAGACAGAATTGGTCTGAGGTGGATCGGAGATTTGACTGACAGTAGGTGCAGTTCCGTGTACCTGTGCTGGCGACTTTGCAGGGTGCTGTCTTTATCTTCTTTAACACTTGTGGTAGGAGAGGAATGGGGGGAAAGGCAAACGCAAATATGCTGGACCAAGGTATTGAAAAGGCATTCCCCCATGAACCCTGATGGGGATGCCAACTTGCGAAGTACTGGCATTTCGCGTTTTCTGGAGAGGCGAACAGATCTATGTGAGGCTTGCCCCATTGGGAGAAAATGTTGTCTAGAGTGTGCTGGTCCAGCTCCCACTCGTGGCAAGTAGTTTTTAATCTGCTCAATGTGTCCGCTATGACATTTTGTTTTCCAGGGACGTACTCCGCTGATAGATGCACTCTGTGATGAATTGCTTAACCTGTACCATTATTTCCACAATTGGCACAATTCTGGTCTATCTGTACGCCCCTTGTAAGGTGCACCTATAGTACCAAGGGCTTGTTAGCTAGGGAAAGGCCACTGAGGGATGCAGCATGTATGATAACACCCTCAGAGACCTCTCACCACAAACATGCAACACTGCCATTGCAACCTGCGTGTTGTGGTGCAGTTAAAAGTGAAGAGACGATATGGCACATATCTCGGTGTGCTATGCCTGCCCAGCACTGCATGAGGCATAGGTGAGACACCTTTAAGGCAGGGTGCCCTATACCTCATGTGAGGACCTAACGGCATGAGCAGACAGGTCCCTATAATATCTAAGGCCATTCTTAGATATTATAAGTGCCCAGTAAAGCTATCCCGAGTATATGGTCTGGAAACTGGTCATTACGAATTTCCTAGCACCATGATGGCTTTACTGAAGCCTGGGATGTATGGTACCAAACATCTCAGAATAATAAACCTGCACTGATTCCAGTGTCAGATGTATTACTCACTGAACTGAGGGGTCTCTTCTAGAGGGGGAAACAACCATTACAACGCAGTCATTAAAACACACTACCTTTACAACCCAGCTGTTACAACACAACTGTATTTACATCACATGCCATTACAACGCATGCCATTACAACGCATCATCAGGTAGAGTAATGGGGATTTTTTTGTTTTAGGGTGGGTATGGATTTTGGGGATCATGGGGATAGTATTCTTACATTACACTATCCAAAATGTACCCTACTGTTGCACTCACTGGAGTGGGAATAGTGATTTTTACCGCTACACTATCCAACGCTTACCCCACTGTTGCCCCAAAAGTATTATGTGTTGTAATGGTATGAGTTTTAATGGTAGTTTCTAAAAAGGCATTGTAATGGCAAAATCATGCAATGTAAAGCTAGTTGCGATGTAGAAACCGCGTTGTAAAGGCATGTGTTGTAATTGTTTGTTTTGTAATGTCATATATATTTCTTCTAGAGGGGACCCCTGAACCAAACCAACCACTGGTGGGTTCCTGACTGGTCAACACCAGCTTGCACCATGAGACAAGTTTATGGACCCCTGGGGTGGGAGCCTGCACCTCCCTGGGCCAAGAAACAAAGTCTTTCCTAGGGGGAGGTGTTCACACCTCCCCCAGGTCAGATAGAGACATCTGTGGCAGGGGAGCGTCAAATGCCTTGCCACCTTTGCAACGTGACCCCCACCCTCTCTTGCTATCAGGAACTGGCCCCCTTTCTGTCTCACCACCTTTTCGGCAGGAAGACAAGCGGGAACATCAAGACTGCCTCGAAGGTTTTCCCACCTCGTCCAACCCCACCCCTCAGGTGGAGAGGCCAGGTGAAGCCCACTCTTCAGTGCCTGCCATCTTGCAGACGGCAGCCACCCCCAATCAGGATCAGGGATTGTGCCCACTCCCCCACACTATGGGTGTAGTCACCCGTAGGACATTAGCCCATTGGCTAGTACCTTGAGACCCCTAAAACGCCCCCTAAATACAGTATTTAGGGGCCAGCTCTAAACCCAGAAGTATGTTCTTGATGACCTAAGAAGATTGGAATCCTGAAGACGTTGCAGCAGTGACGACTTCAGGCCCAACTGACTTGGCCCCAGCCCTACCTGTCTGCCTGCAGCTCCGACGAAAATGACGGCTCCAAAAAGGATCAATCAGCAACCTCCAGATATAGTGAGGACTGATCTCCCACCTCAAAAAAGACTTGAGACTCCCGAGGATAGCAGCCCTGTCCACAGAAGAAGATCCCGCCCCTGCGGGACTAAGAAACATTGCTCAAGGACTTACCTCTGCACCCGTCGTCCACAACCTGTGTTCCGAGGGTCCACCCATCCTGAAGGGGTCCCCCAGCGGTTCTGACCTCCAAACTCATATTGGAGTTTCACCTCCAAGGTTCTGTGTCGACGCCTGCAGCCTCTTCACAACGTCCCCCTCCACCATGACAGGACCGGTAAGCGGATTCCTGACGTCGAAAGGCACTCCTGCAGTCTCTGACCCTGCGTCATGGAAACCTGATCCCGAAGTGTCCTGATGTCGAGGGACATCCCTATTTACCTGCCCAGCTTTTGATTTCTCCAGAAAGACTTCCTGGACGGAGCCTGCAGCCGAAAACCCAAGAGGACAACCTCCATAGGATTGCATTGGGCTCCCGATATTGTCTAAGCATTCTGCACCCGGCCATCCTTGTGCCGCTGGTGGTGTTGTCTTGGTGCTAACTTGGCACCCCGTTGCCCTCACCTTAACCCCAGGAGCTTGTCTCCCTAAACCGAGTGGCCCGCCCGTGAGCAGCTACCAACTGAGGTGTCCCTTAGTTCTCTTGGTTAACCTTGGGACCCTTGCACTCTGCACCCGGCTGCCCTAGTGCCGCTGGTGGTGCACCTCCAGTGCTGAACTGAACCTTGGGGAACACTACCCTCTGATAAGCCTGACTGCTCAACCACACTACCACAAAAGAGAGTAAGGTATTTCCTACTTTAGCCTCTGCTATACCTCTGGGGATCCACTGGACTCTGTTCACACTATACCTTACTTTGGTATATTTTGGTATAGTATATACAGAGCCAGCTTCCTACAGTCCCATTGAAGGGTAAAACCTTGAGCATCACCTGGACATCACTCAAAAACCCAGTAGATCCCATATATGCCTCCTTCGGGTATGGAAGAGCTCATTGCCCTGACAAGAGACCACTGTATCCAGGCCTGCTCTGATAATTTGCAGTAAGCTCATCATCGCCATGCTTGTATATTCCATAAGGCGTGGGTATAACTGACAAGAAGGCATGTGGCGCCCATAGAACTCGGAGTTCAACTGCTGTAGTGAAAGCACCAATGTTTTGTGCAAGACATGATCAGCACCACTAAACATTCTGATGAATGACAAACAAAGAGAGAGGTGGGTCTCCAGGGGCTGGCTTATTGTCTAGCAATCAACCAGTTCACAGCTGGGGTGGAGATGGGATTGTCCCAAGCTGTTCTAATTGAATCAAAGGAATCATTAAATTGGAGATGCAGTTGTGTTTCCACCAAAATTAGCTGCAGTACATCTTTGAGAATATTCTGACCTGGCCTCCAAAGATGGTAGGGTTAGTTCCAATACTTCCGCTGCCTTTCAATTCGATCCCTAGCCGCAGAGATGTATCCTGCCCACTGGCATTTTGTAATATAATGTAGACAGTAGTGTCATAAGAAACAGGAGGTAGCAAATGTGCTGTCTCACCACTATCATTGTCATCTCTGGCATTTGGATGGGATCTAATTCGATCTGAAGATATCCTCTGAAGTGTGCCAATATCTCTGGCTGTCTTGGGCCGAGGTTGGAATTTCTCCAGATATCTCGCCTCTCTGGCTAGTCATTGAGCCTCCCTGTGAAGGAATTGGTATCACTGGAGTTGGCGTGGTGCCGTTATAACTGCCTGTGGTGAGACCACTTGCAAGGTGCTTAGCACTGGAGGTGATCATAATGTAGCACTATGTGGTCAAATGGCAACAAGGACAAACTGACTGGCTGTACTTAAGATAGGGCCCCAAAATGAGAGGACTGGCGCATTCCTAGATAATGCTATCATGACATGGAGGAACAGTGCCAGGTTAGCGTTAGGAGGTGGGAGCTCTGGATAAGCCAGCAGTGGTGCTGGTGCTGATCGAGGGGCAGAAGGGGGATTTGGAGCCGGTCTGAAGAAGCACCTGGGCCAGCTCTGGAAACAGCAGCACTGCCAGGAAAAGCTCCTCGGGCAGAGACAAGTCAACCAAATCCGGATCCATTGGTGAGTTCACTGTAGGCAGAGATCGTCAAGGTAACGTACCCTGGGACATCAAGTATTTGTCAATTCTCCTTTTCTTCTTGTGTTTCCTCTCCTTTACCCTGGATGACTTAGAGGATGGAAATTAACGTAACTTCACGGCCATAGGTGACCATATGTTGCGTGTACCTCCGGACACACCCCCCAGCTTTGGAAACCTCGAGAAGACGCTGTTTGAGTCTGCCGTCCTCTGAATCCCATTCATTTTGGTGGCCGTTTTGAATTATTATCCAACGGACCAATACAATCCAGGACCCCTTTCATTCATTGGGCCCCTTGCTGGTCGGATATCGGACACCTTACGACTGCCTGTGAGAGAGTGATCCTTTACTAAGTCACCCTTGGATGAAAACGCGGAACGACACACCCGAACAATCTGAATTTCCACATAATTGTGCTTCCGATTATCCATTCATTTTTGGAATTTCACCCAGAAGTCTTCGATAGGTGGCCCGTCCAGTCGTATTGACGTGACCCCTATACGTTACCAGCGGTCCCCCGCCCCCTTTCCCTTGACCCCAGTCCTGAAGAAGACCGCAGCAGAGGTTGTGAATTTCCCTTTTTACGCCAGGGTCAAAACGTCGACTATCACGCCCCTATCATTCTGAGGCCTACACCATTAATTTGTCATTGCCCTTGCCCCTTCCCCTTTTTTGTATGATCGAATTATATGGATAGTAATGTATGGGTAGGCTTCTTTGGTTGTCCAACTGAAAAAATTGTAATTTGAGTTGTACATAATTATCTTAACTTTGTCCTTTTAGCTATTTCTCCTTTCAATTCACTTGAGCACACCCTTTTTTCTTACTGCCGGCTGCAGTTTTTCCTTTTCTCTATTTTATGAACATGTAAATAAATTTGCTATTTACAAAGAGAGATCAAGTAAAATTGGCCTTTTGTATTGTTTGTGTTGGTTTGTTGCATTAACACTGTTTCTTGCAAATAAAACATCTCCTCCCCGTTGACAGATTTTATCTGTTTACCTAAAAAAATAAGATTCACATTAAGTGAGAGTTTGAAGTTGTGTCAGGGACCACCTTGTTTCTATATATAAACTGTTATCCAGGTCCTTTGACTCATTGGGTCAACCCCATTGTTTTAATGGTGCTGATCGAGGGGCAGAAGGGGGATTTGGAGCCGGTCTGAACAAGCACCTGGGCCAGCTCTGGAAACAGCAGCACTGCCAGGAAAAGCTCCTCGGGCAGAGACAAGTCAACCAAATCCGGATCCATTGGTGAGTTCACTGTAGGCAGAGATCGTCAAGGTAACGTACCCTGGGACATCAAGTATTTGTCAATTCTCCTTTTCTTCTTGTATTTCCTCTCCTTTACCCTGGATGACTTAGAGGATGGAAATTAACATAACTTCAAGGCCCACCTCGACTAGAGTTGAGCCCGACACTAGTTGCATACAGGAGCCAGAAGGAGTTTGGCCTTGTGCTCCTTAATGACCTTGGTGTGCATGAGCTGCACTTGTTGTACAACTTTGAGTTGTACTTTGGCCCCACAAACAAAACCTTTGGGGAGTCAGACATGGCTATCTGTCAATGGCAGCAGTGACAAGCCTTGAAACACTGATTTCTTATAGAGGGGACATCCCTAAGCACTGCACAATTGTGAAAAGGCTTTGAAGATATAACATCATTTCTGTTCTGGATCTGTGTTGAAGGTAGAGGAAAAAGAGGAATTGATATCAGTGCAGAGATATGCTTCTGGCACTAAGATGGAGCCTAAGGCGGAGGAGAGTAATGACAAAAAAGTCCGGTATATATTTAAAAAAATGGGGAATCTGCAGGTAGAAGTATCCATCATAAGAAACATGAATAAAACAGTTGGAGCATTCTGTAAAATTAACTATTTGAAAAAATATCCGGACGTTTTGCATCCTCCAAGAGGCACACTAGATGAGTGTTGTTGCACCTATCTCAGTTCTTGAGGTCTTCTTTCTTTGCATTTAGTTAGATTTCACAAACGTCTACGTCCAGTTCATTTGTAAGTTTCGTTATCTTCTATTATTTCTGCTGCTCAGTTTTCATGTTTGTTTGAATAACTTGTATGCTCTGGTCCGTATTTCAGACTGTGAGAAGGAGCGCTACTTTATTTTTACAGTTTTTGTGAGCACTTGTCATTTGGCAACCACTGCATCCACATGCCCTGTAACAAGAGCTGCCACATTGTCTGCATTCAATTAGGCAGATATATTGGGTGATAGTGTGGTATGCAGGGGGAGAATAGGATGAATATGTTCTCCTTTCCAAGAAAAGTCAATGTATCTGTCACAGTGCCTCCATATATAGTGTCTCTATATCCCTACCTCAAGATAGAAATAAAGATAAGCAACAAGTGATGTCTATGCTGCAGGTTGATTGACAGGACCTCGAAGACAGGTGGGCAGCTCCTTGGGCTCTCCATCTCAAATGTCTTCAGTTTGAGTCAAGAATCAGCATATGTGTGGGCTCTTGGTGGCTGAACCATAAATTCTGCAAACTGATAGCATGGACATCATTGTCCCAATATATGTTGCTAAAACCACAAGTCAGCAGACTCTTCCAAGTATTCTCACCACTTGTTTATTTAATGACTGCTATCACAGCCATCACTTGGCCTGACCCTAATGGTTATCGCTACATAGCATGGGCATTAGGTGGGCAGGGATTTATTGGTGCAACATTACAATGTAATGTAACCTAATTTGAAGAAGAATATTTCTAGTAAGTGGTAAATTAGTGCAGGCGCATTTATTCTTTGCCTCCTCTGCTGTTAACTTTGATGTCAGATTAGAGCCTTTTTTTGCTGAATAACACAATGGAAACTAAAATTGAGACCTCTAGCACATTTTACAGAGGCCAGCAAAACATTGCACAAAATGACACTGCAGAAAAAACACTCAATTGTGCACAGGAAGGCACAATTGTGTGCATTTGTTTTCTGAGAAAATGTGCCCACCTGCAGAACGTCAAGCTTCTTGATCCACTGTAACATCAGCAAAATCAGACTTAACGTGCTCATCCTAAAGATTTAAAAAATATATTTTCAGAACTGTGAGCGGTGTCAAAATAAATTCCACATGGCTGCACTCTTGTTCTCTAATTGTGACGAGAGTGATTTCACCCTGAGAAAGAACATCAAGCAGAGAATAGTCAGGATTGAACGCTGAGCACTGTGCGCAAGTAATCGGGGTTTACTTGTGGTACCATAAAGTAGAAACAAGATCTGGAGTGCTTATTTTGGCACATCCCCTAGTGAATAATCAACGTGTTCATTTTGATTACAAATAATATAGAATATATTTTGTTGATTTTTAATTTAGACCTGCTGACATGTATTCTTGATTGATTGCACCAGATGGGCAGAAATATTTCCTACCTCCCCGTGCTCTTGTCCCGCTACAATGGCCATCTTCTTGTGCTTATTTCTTAGTTTCATCTGATTACTTGCCACTGCTTGGCCATCACAGCTTCTTTCATGTATTCTAACCCCTTCAAAACAATCTTGAGTTTCTTTTCTATGTTCCTTTTTTATGTGACTACTCTCACAATTGAGTCTTGTTACAGCTGTGCTACCCTCTTACTCTGTGTTACCTTTTCAGCGTATTTAAAAACTTGTTAATTTCTGCGGTTCCTATCTGCCTCCATCTCTGATTTTTACATCATGATATGCCCTTCCCTGACTTGCATCTTGAAGGAGGAAGGAGTAAAGACGGAAAGGGCAGGGAGTAATCAGCTGGGCTGGGCGAATTCGGAATGCAGGAAATAAATACTTTCTAAATGTGGAGATCAGTTGGTGATGTGAGCTTCAATCATATCCCAAACAGACCTAACTTCTTCAGTATAAAAAACAAGAATTAATTGTATAAATGCATACAGTCCATCCCGTGTCATTTCACTCTTGATCCGTACATTCTCTGCCATCCTAAAAGCACTCCCCTAAAGTTGGCTAATAAAGAAAACCGGGTCTGTACGAAGTGCCATTTCATTGCCTTCCTTCCACGTGCCCTCTATTAAAAAAAAACTGCTTTTCTAACTCAACCCTTCATTCCTCCTATTAAATGAGGCGGGCAGCTAGTGGCGCAAACAGTTTCCTGTTGGCAAAAGACAGACGAGGCTCAATTAAAGGCATGAAGCACATTCCCGCATCTTGCTGTGCAGTCACAAATCTTTAAACAGCTTCGACTGACAGGAGAGTCAGGAGGTCACGATATCCTGAAATATATCAAATCCTCACCAGTAAAATCCACTTCTCCTCGACTAGCGTACATTTCATGGAGGCGCCAACCATCCCTTCCTAGAATAACAACCTCCCCTGCAAGCATTTAGTCATTGAAGGAGAAACTTAAATAGAGCATAGCAAGGGGAACTGACATGGTAATTTCCTTTTCCCCCTCCAAGCAAGTATAAACCTCCACAGAAAAGTTTATTTGAAGGACTTTATGGGCATGATCCAAAACCCGAATTCACCACCTACGATAAACTATATTCCAATCCATAATTCGCTCCATGCACAGCACATGACCTCAGAAGTCATCAAGGACATCACAACAATGAATCACATCGCTAGTGACATCCTCAATGTTATCCCCGACTAAGGAAACAATTGAGCTTTTCCACACCGGTTTGCTGAAAGTGCAATTATAGGTCTTGTTCCTATCTATCTGCAACAAATTCAAGGACATCTGTATGCTAAAAAATGATGTCTAAAAGCCTAGACAGATTCATGAGAATGCCACGAGACACTGTCACAGCTACACACCTAGCACAATATGTAAGAACCTTGGGATTTGTGGACCTAGGAAGAATGAAACAAGCCTTGGACCGTAAATACGCCTACCTCTCTGGAGCATACTGTTTCACGTCGATATTAGACGACTACTTTGATATACTGAATGAAATTTCTAATACCCTTTGTATAGAATATCTACCACTGGGAATATCCACTCTATCCCCTTTACTGCTGACACTCATGTAACACGTAGCCACAGAAGGGATAGGTGGCAAATGGGATTTCAGGCACAAAGACTTGGTCACTGTCCTAGTAGAAGATTTATAGATAATGCAAGATTAGTGCAACCTGACATTATGGTCATGGGAGGCATATAAGACCGTGATCAGGGAAGAAAGCAAGCCAAACTCCATTACAGGAGAAAACTCACACAAGAGATGACTGGATATCTAGAGCAAGAGCGGTTAGGGTGCAGAGAGAGAGAGATGGAGAATCCGCCAATTGACTTGGATATTAGGAAACTGACTCTAATCCATAATGTGTACAAACAGGAAGTGACACAGGAGGCTAAGACACACTCTTCTTTGCTCCTAAAGTAAGTTGTATAAGGTTGGCAACAAAGTGTGGTGCCTGTTAGCCTGGCTACGTAGAAGAAAAGACTAGGGATAATGGGTAGGTGAAATCATAGATAAGGAAGGGATGACAGTATCTACTGATGGAGACATCAGTCAGGAATTTGCAGAGTTCTATAAACAATGTTTTAACCAGGACTGATGGGAGAAGTGGAGGAAATAGCCGCATTCTTGAGACTTACTCCTCCTGTGATTACAGTGAGTAACAAAATGTACAGAACACAAGCAGCTAATTCAGGAAAGAAGTATCCAGGCACTAGTATGAAAACGTAGGTAACAAATCGCACACATCCGATCACTTGTGCCAGAATCTAGATATTATCTGAGAACAGAAATGTTTTAAGTTGTTTCCTGAATGTGCTCAATTTCTGTTGAGCGTGCAAGGCTAGTGGGAGGGCATTCTGGGTTTTAACTGTCACAACCGTCAGGGTCTAGTTATCCAGAAAGAACAAGTTACTTATCTGTACGCTGTGGTTCTTCAGTATTGATGTCTTTCATAGATTCAGATGCTTGAATCTTCCCCGCCATCAAGGTGGGAGTCCTACGGTAACAGTGATAAAAGCAGTGCTAAAACATAAGCATTAGGAATCACACTGGGAACAATAAACATTGCTAGCCAATTCACATTGTTTTAAAGCATCCAAACTTCAACAGACCCTGAAGCACTCATCCCCTGCAGAGCCCCCATACCTCATATTTTGTGTGAAACACTTTACATAACATTATCTAGACATACCTATGCAAAAACCAACAGGCACATACCATCTATGAGGCTAAGCAAATGTGTGTACCTTAATGAAGCAGGCAACGTAACACTGCCAACCCAACCACAACATGCACCTTCTTCAAGGAATCCAGACAATAATGCTTTGTGAAAGTGTGGGTATTAGCCCATGTCCCTGCCCTGCAGATGTCTGGTAACGATAAACCTGCAAACAGGGCTGAAGAAGAAGCAGCCATTTGTGTAGAATGTGCTTTCACCTTTGCAGTCAATGGTCTTCCTGCTCTCTCATTACAAAAGGTGATGGCCGCAGACACCTAACAAGCAATATTTGCCCGTGATAAATGTGCCATTTTCTTGGTGGGGCAAATGAGATCAAGTTGATCGGATTTCCTATAAGTCTTGGTTCTAGTGAGATAGAAGTTGAGACAGCATCTGACATCTAGAGAGTGTAAGGTCCTCTCTGCTGCGGACAAAGGTTTCCTGAAGAATGATGGTAAAACAATCAGTTCATTTAGGTGAAATGAAGTTGGCACTTTCTGAATGAATTTCAGATGAGTTTGTAAAATGACTGTCATCCCAAAACTGTAGGTAAGGTTCATGTATTGTCAAGGCATGAATCTCACTTATCCTCTAGCAGAAGTGCCAATAGAAAATCAATTTTCCAAGAAACATATTTCATGTCTGCTTTATGAATTTGCATGAAAGGACTTTTCATGAGCTGAGACAAGACTGTGTTGAGTTGCCATTCACAGGAGGAGACTTCAAAGGAAGATAGACTCTAAAGAGGTCTCTCATGAATTCTTTAATTAGTCTGTTGGACCATAACAAGAACTCCCTCGTTTGTCTCAGAAATCTGGAAACAGCTGCCAGATGGAGTCTTATGGAAGAATGCACAAGCTCGCTCTGATTTCGCTAGATGTAGCAGGTAAGGAAGTATCTGCTCTGGAGCCAAAGAAAGTGGATGCAGATTATTAGTTTTGCACCATGAACAAAATGTTTTCATTTTGCAGCTTTTACTTTTGGTGTCCGTATGAGAGTGCTGGAGAATCATCCTGCAATCCTCTGGCTAGTTTAACGTCTCCAACTCATTGCTGTGAGAAGCCAAGCTGACAAGCTGAACGTACATATCTTTGGATGGACCACCGATCCATGTTTATGGAGAGAAGATATTTTGTTGACTGGAATTGAATACGCGGGAACTCTGATAGGAGAAGAAAGTGTGTGAAACATTACTGCCTTGGCCATGCTGGAGCTATAAAAATGAGGAGGTACGGTTCTTGTTTCATCTTATGAATGACTGGGAAATAGCGAAAAGGAAGGGAAAGCGTAAGCAAACAATCCCGTCCACGCCAGCTGGAACAAATTTTCCCAAGACCCTTTCTGTGGAAACCTGTTGGCGTACATCTTGCATTTTTTTGTTCTGAAAGGTGTCAATGAGATCCAGAATTGGGGTACCCCATTGGCTGAACACTTGCAGTAACTGACACTGATTCAGTTCCCATTCATGGCACTGTTTCTCTGTTCTGTTTAAGGAATCCACCCATTCATTCTCCACTCCTGGAACATGTTAATCATTCCCAAATTTGCTGAGCTTGAGCAGACAAGATCTGTGATCTCATTCCTCCCTGTTTGGTGAGATAGAACAGCGTTGCTGTATTGTCTGTTCTTACCAATATGGGAGGAATTGCAAATGTCTGGGAAGAAAAGATAGAAGGTCTAGAAAAACCACTTTCAATTCCAGAAGATTTTCGTGTGGCAATGCCTCCTGCGCAGACCATCTTGCGTGAATCTCCAAGTCTTCATGGGAACCAACTGTTGTCATAAATATATGGGTCTGCATAGGAATAAACAATAGGCCCAGAGAGACATTTGTTGTGGCTGTCCACTAAGCCATTGCCAACTTCATAGTCAAGGTAATTGTTATTGTGTCTTCGAAGGATCCCTGACACTGACACCATTGATCATCTAGCTGTTCTTGCAAAGCTCGCATGCGAAGATGACAGTTTGATATCAATGGGATGCAAGGTGACATCATTCCCAACACTGACTTGTACTTCCGGACAGCAGTGAACTTTCTTTTAGAGAGGGAAGCCGTTATTGTCCTGAGACAATGAATTCTCCCCACAGTTGGGAAAGCTTTGGAAACGTTCCTATACAGAATCGCCCCCATAAAAACAGTTGAGCTGGATGGGGTTAAAGACAATTTTTCTATGTTCAGCTTGAGGCCTACGGTTTTGAGGAGCCTTAAACAGACCCAAGTAGACTTTTTTGCAGAGGGAAATGCAGAACCCGTTTATGAACCAGTTGTCCAAATATGGGAAATCATGGTGCCCGTTCCTCCTCAAGAAGGCAGCCATTGGGGCCATGTATTTCGTGAAAACTCTGGGAGCAAGTGTAGCCCAAAAAGAAGCATTTGGATTGGTAATGGCACTCTGCCACCTCAAACCTGAGAAATGTTTGAAGCTTTGCGTGTATGGGAACGTGGAAGTACGCATCTAGGAGATCCAGTGATGTCATGTAATCCCCTGCATTCAAGAGTTGTAGGATTTCTTGTAAGTACAGCATCCTGAAAGGTGGTTTCTTTATGTAGTTGCTTCACTTGTCTCCATTTTCCCGATTTATTTTTTGATGAGTAAGAAGTTGGACTAAAACCTGAGTTGCGTTGAAGCAACAGGACTTCCTCTATCTGCATTCTTGGAGAGAAGCAAACAAATCTCCTGCTTCAGTACATGACGTTGGGATGTCTTGCGAGGGGAAAACGTGGGAGGTATGTAAGAAGGAGCACTCTCCCTGATACAGGTTGACAGAACAACTTACGAGCAGTTGCCCGAGTAGAGATGTTTGCTGGATATACAGAGGTTTACAATACCAATCATGACCCTTTGATGCAATTTTTAAAGGGGACTACTGATGAACAGGATTCATTAGAATAAATCGATCTGAAATCAAGAAGAATTGAATGGATTGAATTTGTTGTATTTGACTATTATTGAAGTGTTTTGCTCTATTAGTACATTGTTGAGACTGTTTTTTCCCAGCCACTGTTGGAGCGTTGGTGGCTGCTCTCTCCCTTTGAGCACCACATGATTGGAAATACGTTTGGTTACTTTGGGAAGACCTATTAGGTTTGCGCAAGTGGCCTAGCCACACCTCACTGCTTAACTACAGAGATGTTGATGGTCTGAATGGTAAGTCATCATGGAAGCCCAATCTGGGGCTATCAGATAACTCTTGCTCTGTGAATCCGAATTTTCTGAACGATCCTCTGTAATACATGGATGGGTTGAATATGTAATGCAGACTTCTGATGAATAGTTTTAACCACAGGTTCCTCACCTTTTTAATTTCCCCAGGAGCAAGACTAGATACAGAAAACCTTCTAGCAATTGCTCCTGTGCGCTGATAGGTGATACCAACACGTGCCATCAGATCCACAGCACCACCAACCCTGCCTCCAAAAGTGACATTGCAGAGACGTATATAGGCGCCACGTCTGCACGCTGATGTTTTTTTTTTTTATACACTCTTTGACCTAGAGCCAGAGCTCCACTCCCAAACTGTAGTCAGTGTCTTACTGACATCCAAACCGATTTTGCTGACAGTTTGGATCTCTCACCAGAAGACAGGCTTAAAGCTGTACCAGACTTCAGACATGAATCTACATGACATTTGTCCTTGGTGTCTCAGATCCAGACATGATTCAAAGTCATGCAAGAAATGCCCAGCTCAATAATGCATCCGAAAGTCATCAGGGGGCTAGAGGCAAATTGTCTCAGATCCAAACATGATTCAAAGTCATGCAACAAATTCCCATCTCAATAATGCATCCGAAAGGCTTCAGGGAGCAACAGGCGCAGCTTCATGCTTCCAAGTATAAGAAGCAAGATCAAGTCGAAGGACAAGTCTTGCCATGAACACAAGAAGTCAAGACAGGAATCCTCCCCGTTGTCCTCACTCCAGGAACTGTTCATGCAACAGGGGCTCTTTGCAGAGTTGACACCATTTCACAGTTGAAGCCTGTGCACCCTGAGTTTTCCAGGTCATCCGCAACTCTGCAGCAGTTAAAGGTATTCAAGGAAGCAGTGCTGCATTTCTTCTGTGTGAATCTGAGTCCCCATGGAGTGCCTTTAATCATCACAGAACCACTGTAGACCCCAGTTAGACTTTCTGGCAGCGGGGCCTTACCCGGTACCAACTGACCTGGTTAGGCCTGGTGCCATTGGTGCCAGACCAAAGACTTTCTGCCAGCGGGGCCTTACCCACTGCCAACTGACCTGGTTAGGCCTAGTGCCACTGGTGCCAGGCCAAGCCTCCTCTACCCTTGTCAGAGACCACGTTGGTCCAACACCAGCCAAAGTTGCCGAGATCCTGGTATCAGATTTAACCCCAACAGTGGTCTTGAAACTTGGGAGTCATCACTGATACTGACATATCATTTGTGGAACACATTACATCTATTTGTAATACTGGTTTCTGCCTTGTAAGGACATTAAAACAATTCTGCCATTTATTCCTTCTGCTTCAAGGAAAAACTTGATGCATGCTCTTATCTTGAATAAAATTGACTACTGTAACTCTTTGCTGGTAGGCTCACCAAAGTACCTCAGCCAAAAATTGCAAATACCCCAGAATGCCGTAACATGTGATTCCAGAGTTGAAGAGATGTTCTGCTATCTTTAATCAGCTCCACAAACTTCATTGTTGCCAGTGACGAAAAACGATGTCATCAAAGCCCTGTGCTTTTGTGATAACCATGGGCATGCTACCTATATGGCATCTCTGTTAGCATGGTATGAACCACCTCGGGCTTTGAGAATAAAACATTCTTTCTTTGTCAAAGTTCAAAAAGGCCAGAATGGGAGGGCGTTCAATATCTGTTGTCACCTTGCTGCTAGCCCTTCATGCTCAACCCAATCTAACCTTATTCAGGAATAACTGAAGACCTACTTATTTACCCACCCCTATAATACCACTAAGTGAGCTGCCTTTCATTCCGTTACATGATGTTTTTGTTAGTTTTTTCCTCACCCAGAAAATCACAACTGTGAGTAAATCTCCTTTTTGCAGGATCACTCCACGTTTTGCCCCTACCTTTTGCCAGATTTAGTGCTAGTTTACTGAGTGCTAGTTTACTGACTCTAAACACCGGACCGCTGACATCCAGCACCCAGAGTATGTGCTCTTTACACTTATTTTCTTCGAGTTAAGCCTGACTGCTCTGTGCCACATCTACTCATGACTGAGTTGAGGTTTAAATTAAAGTACCCAAGTGGACATGATACAGAATTTTTACATTATTATTTGGTGAGGTCTCAGTACCACCCCAACTATTAATCCACTTTCTCACAACAACCTAGAATCTCCACCTTTCAGCGCCAGGACACTTCCTCCCGAAGCAGCTGCTGTGCTCCTACCAGGTTCCATGCATGTTGCATTGGCACACCCACAGCAACACCCATGGAATGCCCCTTTAACGCAGAGCAATGCAGCATTGTCTCCTCCCCACCCTATCTCTGCATGAGGTCGAGGCGAGGCTCCCTGGGGGAGGTGGGGTTCCTAGTGCACTCATACAGCGATGGTTCCTACGTTACAGCAGGAGTTGGGGACGAGGGTCCAGTAGATCCTAGTACATCTGAGCAGCAATGGCTCCTATACCACGATAGGACTTGAACAAGATAAGGCATAGCAACTTTTCACCTCTACCGTTTTAGATTATAATGCCATACATCATCAGAAGCGCTCTGCTTGCATGGGTCTTCGCGTATGCATTTTGAAAACTGTACACAAGCCACAAGCTTCTATTCCAGTGAGAGATTCCACTTTTTTTTTTTTAAAGACAAAACTAAGAAATGCATAAACGGCAGGGCCACAGGAGGATCATGTACCAGCTGTGAGCAGAATTCCTTGGAAAGGTCAGCACCCCACAGAGAGTGAGAGGCAGCGTACCGTAACATCGATAAAGCTCACAAGCAACATTCCAGGAAACAAAAAGAACTCACAGCATTTAAAATCATATATCTGCAAGACATAAAAATGTGACTTACCCCAAATTTTAATCTCCAGTCAGGTCTCATTAGATGTCACAAGCCTGGGTTCTGAGATGCTTAAGAGAGCGAATGTGCTTTGTTGAGGGATTAAATGTCATTTATTTTGGATTCTTTTCAGATCTAGATTTATGGGTGTTCAACCAATGTGGTCTTGACCGAGAGAGCTATGATGGCGCACTGTGTACGCTAACCAAAGGACAGTGTTGGAAACAGCAAAGTAAATCCAGAAATTAGAGGAAACATTTGATTACTAAATGTATATGTCACATTTACAAACATTGTGCATCGGGAGAAAAATATCCAATTTTATTTCCTAGTTAAAAAAGAGGTTTGGACAATTTTGTAAACCCCAATACATGGGCTAAGGAGCCCGTGGCACTTGACTTCAGAAAGTAAGCAGAATGAAAGCACTGCAAGCCTCTTGAGTTTGACGTTTGTTTGCGATATCAATCACCTTTCTTATGGACGTGTTCTACTTGTGCTTCTGAAAATGTAGAGAACATTTAAAGTGTGAAGCGTCCTTTGGAACAAGAGAGAGATGTATGACTGCGTGGGCTATAATGCTCACCCTGTTGGGGCAGAGGAGCCCGCTGCATGCTACCTTGAATCATTTAAGGCTCTAGGTACTATGGAAAGCTATACACTGACCACTATATGAAATTCTAAATCTGATTGGTACATGTTTTACCACTACTACAAAAAAGCAACCTCTAACAAACTCAACTACAAATAAAAATACATCAGATGAACACAAAGAATGGATTTGTATCCCCATGCATCTCCATGTTGGAATCAATCAGGATTGTATGAATAGGTGTTCAAGAGTTGGTGTTATTAGTAATGATAAGAACCTAGCTTTGATGAACAAGTTACTTACCTTAGATAACGCCTTATCTGGTAGAGACATGCCGCAGATTCCCTACCTTTGAATTTCCTATGTGCCAGAATGGATCAGAAAGATTTTTCTTCATGCAATGCACAAGCCCGTCAGTAGGTGGTGTCAGTCGGCTCCGTGTGGCGTCATCGGCAGCGTCTGCGCCAGAAGAGTCGTCTGTCACCTACATAGGTACCACCTCGGCGTGCTGACATCAGTTACTTTTTCACCACTTTCCACGCCAGATGCGCAGAGCCATGAATTGTACTGACATTGGTGTGTTTGAAAACTAGGCAGCCGTGGCCGGTAGGAGTACCGGCCGGGCGGTGACGTGGGGAGGGGGAGGGGCAGGGTGGGGGGTAGTAATGTATGGAGTACGGAGTTTAATAGGTAAGTAAAAATATAAATAAATAAAACGAATTTCGTTGCGCGCACTGCATGGCATTTGGTGATGCAGTGCATGCAACAAAATTTGTTTTATTTATTTATATGTTTACTTACCTATTAAACTCCGTAATCCATACATTACTATCCCCCATCCTGCCCCGCCCCCCCCCCCACGTCACCGCCCGGCCGGTACTCCCACTACCGGCCGCGGCTGAAACTAGGGCCCTGAAAGGGACCAGTCATGACCATAGAAACCTTTCCGCAGTACGGGAAGGACTATTAGGTTGATAAGGAATCTGTGGCTAGTTCATGTCTCTACCAGATAAGGCGTTACCGAAGGTAAGTAACTTGTTCATGTGATAGAGAGATCTAGCCACAGATTCCTTCCTTTCAATAGATACCCACGCAATACCATCGCCGGAGTGGGGACTGTGGAAAAGTTAGACTAGAAAATCCTTCAGGACCGTCCCTGGGAACGTGACTTTCTAGGCAGTAATGCTTGGTAGATGTGTGCAAGGATACCCACGTTGCCACCTGAGAGATGCAAGGACAGGGACTCCACATTGCAACACAGTGGTAAGTAGCTTTATCTCTGGTGGAATGTGCACTTTTTTTGTTACAAATTTTATTTTGCATTCTCAATTAAAAAAATACGACACTGTACAATTTGACTAGGAATAGTAAATAAAGCTAAAAAAAATAAAAAAACGACAGGACAGGTGGACTTGCCCTCAGACGATATAGAAATATCATTGCGAAATCACCCCACAACAATCACGCACTTGAAAAATATATTTAGACAGAACCTTCCTCAGGGTCAGAAGAGGACATAATATGAATGTTGGAGGTGCGTAGAACTTTAGACTTCGTCATGTAAAGCCCCCCTGCTCGTTGTTGGTGCTTAATGTGGGTGAAAAGGGGGCGCCATGTGGTGTCGAATTTAGACACCTGGTCCCGAATGATAGCGCAACATTTTTCAATGCCGTATATGGACCATACCTTGACTCACCACATATTTAAGGAGGAAGTGGCTGCTTCCACAGCTGTGCCACGCAGTCGCGCCGCTAGAAGCAAGTGAAAAAAGAGGCGTCCTTGGGGAGTCAATTTGGGGAAAACCCTATCAGCCGGTAGGTTTCCCAGAAGAATCGTTAACGGCTCAAGTGGAAGATGAATGTTGGTTATGGTCCGTAATATGTTTTGAATCTCAACCCAGAATATCTGGAATGTGCTTTTAAGTCTTCAGAGCGCTGCTTCTTTGCCAGGGGTAACACATCTTGATGCAGAGAACAACCCATCGTGAGATGGGCCTCTTCTGCACCGCCCGACCCTTCTTCGTTCCAGCGTACCCCACCAACAGTTGCTCATCCACCCGGAACTCTTTTGGGTGGTCAAGGTAGAACAACAACGCCCTTTTTGGGTCCAGAGGTTAAAGTTGCTCCTCTTCATTAGAGGGATGCAGAGGAGAAAAAGGAAGTGGGCAAGGTGACAGATTGTTCTACATGGAATGGTGTTACCACTTTCGGTAAGAAAGAGGCCCTAGTGCGAAGCACCAACTTGTTAGGTAATATCGTCAAAAAGGGAGGCTTGCGCGATAAAGCCTGCAGCTCACTCACCCTCCTGGCAGATGTAATTGCCACTAAGAAGGCTGTTTTTATTGTGAGCAGCCAGAGGGGGAAATTATGCAGGGGTTTGAAAAGAGTGCACTTTAGAAAAGTAGGAACTAAATTAAGGTCCCACTGAGGCATAATAAAAGGGGCAGGTGGGAATATATGTACAAGCCCTTTCAGGAATCTATATACAATGGATTTTAAAATAAGGAGGGTTGGTCTGGCAGACTCAGGAAGGCAGGAAAGGGTGGAAGATACCCTTTCAGGGTGCACATAGTAGAGCTCTGCTGGGCAAGGGTCAAAATAAAAAGCAACACATCAGAAAAGGAAGCAGAGAGAGGGGCAACATGCTTTTCTGTACAACATATTACAATTCTTTCATTGGCAGGCGTGGACCGTCATGGCTGTCAGAATAACATTACAAACTTCGTAAGGAAGGCTGAAAGCTTTCAACTGCCGCCACTCAATCTCCATGCAAGGAGGCATAGAGTTAACAGGTTTGAGTGGAGGACCCTCCCCTGCAGCTGAGACAGAAGATCCTCCCAAAGGGGCAGTCTGATCAAAGGATCAATGCTCATTTGCAGAAGCTCAGGATACCAGACTGTTCATGCCCAATCCAGAGCCACAAGGATGACTTGGGCACACTCATTCCTGATCTTCTTGAGAACTCTGGACAGGATTGGTATGGGCGTCTTGGATACTCCAGTGTGCAAAATTGCTGACATTGCACATTTTCAGCAGAGGCAAACAGATCTAACCAATCTTCTCCCCATTGCTGAAAAAGACCTTGCGCCACTTCCATGTGGAGACGCCATTTGTGATCCGCTATGCATCGACAGTTGAGTTAGTTCACCCTGGGGTTAGGGCACCTGCCAGGTGTTGAACCATCAGGGACATGCCCTGCTGTTCCAGCCATGTCAGGAGGCGCAAGGCCTCTTGACAAAGGGTCCACAACCCCACTCCACCCTGTTTGTTGCAGTACCACATGGCGGTGGTGTTGTCCGTGAACACCTGCACTAGCCTTCCTTTGATGGATGGTAGAAAGGCTTTTAATGCCAATCGGATCACTCGGAGTTCCAACATACTGATGTTGAGTCCTGTCTCTGCCGGAGACCAGAGTCCTCTGATCTCCATCTCTCCCAGATGGCTGCCCCATCCCAGGAGTGACGCATCTGTCACTACTGTGAGACCTGGTTGGGGAAGGGAGGGAGGCCTGCCTCTGACCCAATCGCGGTTCGTTAGCCACTGCTACAGGTCTCATGCAGTTTCCTCCAAGATCTGGACCATGTCAGAGAGAGTCCCCTGATGTTGTGCCCATGGGAACTTCATGTCCCACTGCAGGGCCGGCATTAGCCATCTGGCATGTGTAACAAACAGGAAGCAGAAGGCCAACAGCCTCAGAGTAATTCTCACCAAAATCCAGGCATGAGTTTGAAACATTGGTACCTTAGCAGGTATATGCTGGACTCGCTGCTCAGGAGGATAGTCGCCAAACTGGACTGTGGCCAGACCTGCTCAAAAGAAAGGGAGTGTCTTAGAGGGACTCAGGTGTGACTTCAGGACGTTGATAGTGAACCCTAGGGAATGCAGGAGATTTGCCGTAGTCTGGAGGTGATAGGCGGCAACCGGAGGCAAGACCGCGTTCAGCAGCCAGTCATTGAGATTGGCAAAGGCACAGTAAACTGAAAGTGCTCATGGCCTACCTTAAACCACAAGTAGCGTTGATGGGCAGGAAGAGGATATGAAAATAAACGTCCTGCAAGTCCAATGCCACCATCTAGTCTCCTGGCTCCTGGGCAGATAAGAACTGAGCTCATGTGAGCATCTTGAATTTCTCCTTTTTGAGGAAGTAGTTGAGGGCTCAAAGGTCTATGAAACGACAAAGGCCCTTGTCCTTTTTTTGGGACCAGAAAGTAGCGGGAATAGCAACCACGACCTGCTCCTGCCGCCAGAACCCTCTCCATGGCTACCTTGGACAAGATAGTCATGACTTCCTCCTGGCCTCATGTAGCAAAATGAAATTATCCTCCGTCAGCCGGTCATAGGAAGGAGCCATAGAGAGAGATGTGGTCTAGAAGGGGAGGGAGTAGCCCCTTTGGATGATCTGGAGTTCCCACCTGTTCGATGATCTGGAAAGACAAGACTAGGAAGGCTTGGAGGCTGAAGCTGGGGTGTGGTGGAGTGCTGGAGGGTTTGACCGGACCTCCGTCTACCCGACCTTTGCGGTCAGAACAAACCATGCCCTCGTCCGCGCACGGGCTGTGGAACTTGCCTGGCTCTGTGGCTGGTATAAGGTTGGCACGCTTCCATAGCCACGAAAGGAGCGAAAGGCAGACTGGGGACGGGGGAGGGGGGAGGGGTCAGCTGAGACTTGGCCGTAGCCCTGGAGTCCTTAAAGAGCTTCAGCGCTGTGTCTGCCTTGTCTACAAAGAGAAGAGTGCCATGAAAGGGCATGTCCATGAACGAGGCCTCGACATCCACTGAAAAGTCAAATGTTGGCAGCCAGGAGTGGCATCTAACAGCCACTGTTGTGGAAACTGCTCTGCCCAGTGAGTTGGTTGTGTAGAAACCACAGCGAACAAACAACTTTGCTGCATCTCCCCTGTCTGATACTGCTTGGGAGAGGATGTCCCAGGCCTCCAGCGGGACCTGTGGCAGCACTTGTGCAACCGTTTCCCACGGAGAGGGGGACTGACTGCCCAATAAGCATGTGGTGTTCACCAAATACATGCAAAGCTGACGGAAGAAAAACATTTCTTGCCCGAACTGTCCAGCCTCTTGGATTCCCTGTCCTGGGGAGCAGCAGGGAACCCCCCATGGGAACTGGAGGTTTTGACCACCAAGCTCTCTGGGGTGAGGTGGATAGTGAGGAGTTTGGGTCACCTGGGGCAGGGCAGTGGCGGCTGGAGATTGTCCTGTGCTGAGTTTAGATCTGGTTCCAAGAAGGACATCATGAGGGCTTCACTGAATGGGAAAAAGTGTTCCGAAGAGGAAGCTCCCTGCTGTAGCACCTCTGTCAAGATGCTAGTCTTTGACCGCCACTTTGGGCAGCTGAAGGGCATGGACCTCAGCTGCCTTTTGCACCACCATTGCATAAGATACACCCTCCTTTGTAGCCATGGTAGGAGGAGAAAGCATGCCAGTAACTGGGGAGGTATCCAGTCCACTGGCTTCACCCAATTCCTCATACTAGTCCATGTCTTGATCATACTGCGGGTATTCTAAAGGGCCCAGTGACCCCTCCCATTCTTCTTCCAAGCCTGTCCTGTCCGAAGAAGGCTCAGGCAACAACATAAGACCAACAGGCCCTGTTGGCTATGGAATATGACTGGTGCATCCAGTGGGTGCAAGCGCATCGTCATGAGGACCAGCATCGTGGAAGGTCACAGTGCCACGACCAGCGCCAATCCGGATCCATGTCCGGATCCAGGGAGGCATCATCGCTAGAGCAGAACCCGATGAAGCCCTCTCTGATCCCTCGATGCCAGAAGGTGCGCCAGAGCGGTCAGGCTGCTCATAAATTAGACAATCGGCCTCAAAAAACTATTTAATTTGAGCGGGGGTCGCTCCGGCTCCCGGAAAAGTGGGGAGGCGCTGATTCGACTCAGGTGCAGGTTCCAGAGAACGAGGCCTTGAATGCCAATGTTCCTCCGTCGTGTTGGATGACGGACGGAAAGAAGTCGAAGCACGCTTCGGCTTCTTGTATCTCTTACCTGAATGTCCTGACGATCTTGAGTGGGAGTAAGAGGACTTGGGCCTCCTAGAGGGTGCCGGGACCTTTCTCTCGACCATGACTTCCAAGGAGTCAGGCATGGCATCGCCTGTCGGGCCGCGAGCAGCTTTAGGGACCACTCCCTCAAAGCCATGGCCCGGAAGTCGGAGCAAGACTTGGAGTCATGGTCGCACTCCAGACACCATAGGCAAACCAAATGTGAGTACATCACCAACATGACGTGGTGACAGGCGATGCACTGTTTGAACCCTGAAGTCTTCCTAGAGAAAATGACTTCCTACACGCCAAAAAAAGGGTGACAAAAAGTAAAAAATGTAGTCAAAAAGTGACGGAGGGTAGCTCTCTTCACGGATCAGCACTTAACTGACTTGGAAAGGAAACAACTGCCGTCAGCATGAGAGTTGGCACCTATATAGGTGATGTGGATGTCACTTTTGGCGCAGACAACGCCGACAATGGCATGTGGTGCTGACCAATACCACCTACCGGCCCACAGGAGTATTGCGCAAACAAAAATCTACCAGATCCAGTCTAATGACTAGGAAATTCAAAGGTAAGGAATCTGCAGCTAGATGTCTCTATCAGATGGCCTTGATTTGCAAGAAAATGCTGCAGATTGGTTGGTTTTATGCAGTCAAGTGTAGTTTTTTCTGAGATTTTATTCCTTAGCAACCAATATACCTAGAGGTTGTAGCTTGGCTCCATATGGTCATTTCCCTAGACGGATGGAGGCTGCTGGCCCTGAGAAACACGCTGAGTAGATTAAACATATTGAGGTGTTGGGGGATGATAACACCCTCCAGATTTCTAGAGCGAATTTACAGTGCTTAATTAACCAAGCTGTGGGTGAGGCTGCTTATAACCCCAAGTTAAAGAAATAGCTTTTGGATCAGGATCAAGACCCTGAAACTTCTATAAGGGGGATATATGAGCATGGGAAGGCCATGTGTGATATGCTTGTAGATATTAGATAAGTACTTGGGTTTGCTCAAAAGGCAGTGGGGGGAGATGGGTTTTATGCCCAATACAGTGAGACTGTTACAGATGATCTTCCTTTCCATGATGTACTCAATGACATTTTATTGAAAGAATGGAAAAATGTTGACAAACATAACATTCTTTGTTTTCTCCATAAACTATGTCTTGTGCAAATTCTTGAGAAGCCGTTTCCCCAAGTACCAATGGTTAATTCTATTCTGTCTTCCATCATGTCTTCATCGTGCCTTTCCTCTGAGGGAGCTGCTTTGTTGCACCCCATTGACAGAAGAGTTGAATCTTCTCTTAAATGATCTTCTGCTGCTGCCCATTTTGATGTATAGGCAAGTTTGTATGCTCCTTACTTACGCCTCTCAGGTCCCGCTTTAAGCTTGTTCATAGCAAAAAATCTTTTGTTCAGAAAAAAATTCAGCAATAGTAGGAGGCAGGTCTCGAGGTAGGGGTGTCGAGTTCACCAAAAAAAAACTGGCCTTACGGGCAATCTGGAAAAGATTCAGAAGGTAAATGACTACGGCATTGGGTGCCAGACAACAGTTTTTTTCCCCAATGGCATGTTCAAGTGTACAATCATTGGGTCCTTTACATAATTAAATAGGGTCAATGGATTCCTTTCAAGGAGATTCCTCCAGTCCCAGCGTTCAAAACTACCCCCTTATCAAGAGACAAGGCATAGAGAGAATCTAAGTGGTCAGGTGTTGAAAAAGCGCTCATAAAGAAGGAGATAATTCTTGTCCAACGTCACCAAAGAGAAGGCTTTTATTTAACCCTTTTTCTAGTATTAAATCCCGACAGTTCATTATGTCCCATTCTGAACCTCAAGCCTTTGAACTGATGGGTCCGCCTGGGGAAGTTCAGGATGGTAACTCTTCAACAGATGATCCCTTTAATTTTCAAGGACACATTTTTGGCAACTCTAGATCTGGAGGATGCTTACTTTCATGTTCCAGTCCATCCCAAAAGAGAACACCCCTAAGGTGTTGTGTCAATCACAGACCATTCCATTTCCAAGTTCTACCCTTTGGGTTTTCAACATCACCCCAAACCTTTACCAATGTAATGTAAAAGGCATTTCTGAATTGCACTGTTATTCCAAGGAGAGTCCTGGTGCTCTGCACCTCCAATGAGATGTGACTGGGAGAAGACACATTAAGAAAACAAGTTACTTACCTGTAACTGTGGTTCTCCAGTATTGGAAGCTTTCATAGATTCACATGCCTGAATCATTCCCCGTCGTCGAGACGGGAGTCTCCGGTATATAAAAAAGCAATTCTTAGTAGTACAGAAAACTGAAAAGAGGCCTAGGCCCATTTCCCTTTTGCAACCCATAACCCTTGTTATGTAAAAGAGACCAAACTTTTCCCTGAACCAATCAGAGCTCCTCACCCTCTAGAACCGTCCTGAGAGAACCTTCTGCTCCTCAGATTTTCGTGCACTTGTGCATAAAAACACTCTTCGTGCTAAATCCAAGGTGAGCCTCTCAGGGGAGGAGGGTGGGTCACATGTGAATCTATGAAAGCTTCCAATACTGGAGAACCACAGTTACAGGTAAGTAACTTGTTTTCTTACTCCAGTATTGGAGCTTTCATAGATTCACATGCCTGAATCAGAATAGCGACCAGTAGCATAAAGCACATTTCTTTTTCATATAGTCACTTAATACAGCATCATTCTGTACATAGTTATTTTAGAATTCTGCATATCAATATTGCAATCACTGTAACTCAACATAACCATAGAAAAAATGTGCATTTGTAACAAAGACAAAAGGATGGAGGGATGCAAAGAGGGCTCACCGTTATTGGATAATGTTTCTCAGCACCGCTTCTCCCATCGCCGCATCTGTCTCTGCAGCTGCTTCCAAGCAGTGGGGCCTAGTGAAGGTGTGCGTAGAACTCCAGGTCGCTGCCCTGCAGATATCCTGGATCGGCACTCCTGCAAATAACGCAGTGGAGGTGGACACTGCTCTCGTTGAATGAGCACGAACTCGTGCGTTCAGAGGTTTCCCAGCAGCTTGGTGACAATATACTATAGCACTGGAAATCCATCTGGCAATCCCACATTTCGATCAAGGGAAGCCCTTCCTGGGTGCGCTGAAAGCGACAAAAAGCTGTGAAGACTTGCGAAAGTGTTTAGTCTCTTGCAAATAGAATTTGAGACATCGCTGGACGTCCTTTGAATGTAGAACTCTTTCCGCTGCTGTTGTTGGTTGTGGAAAGAAACGTTTTAAAACCTAATGGCTCATTCAAATGAAAGTCAGTTGGTACTTTTGGGATAAATTTCAGATTAGTTCTGAGAATCATCCTGTTCTCTTTAAATTGCAGAAAAGGGTCTTGAATTGTGAGAGCCTGCAATTCCCCCACTCTTCTGGCCGAAGTTAGAGCAATGAGAAGCACCACCTTCCACGATAGGAATTTGAGATCTGCCCTGTGTATAGGTTCGAAGGGTTGCTTCATTAATTGTGAAAGGACTATGTTCAAACGCCAAAGAGGTGGAGGAGGCTTTATTGGAGGAAAAACTCTGAATAATCCCTTCATGAATTGTTTAACAATTCTTGCTGACCATAAGGATGGTCCCGAAGCAGTCTTTCTGTAGCGTGATATTGCAGCTAAATGTACTTTTATAGATGTGTGAGCCAAACCCGACTTAGCTAAAAGCAAGAGCTATGGAATAATCTCATCAGGTGCTGAATTCAAAGGATGAACGTTACTTCTTTGACACCAGAGACAAAATCTCTTCCACTTCATTCTGTAGGTCTTGTTCGTACTATCCGCCCTGGCCTTGGAGAGGATATCTTTACATTCTTCTGAGATGTTTAGATGCTGAAATTCAAAGTGCTCAGGAGATAGGCCACTAAGCGCAAGGATCTCGGGTCCGGATGGAGCACTTGTCCCTGGGGCAAAGTCAGAAGCGATGGTATTGGTTGTAGGCGGATCGGATGGACCTCCGAAAGCAGCAGAAGCTCTGTGAACCAGTGTTGTCTGGGCCACCATGGGGCTATTAGGATTAGTCGACACGGTTCTTTCTTGATCTTCACAAGCACTCGCGGCAGCAGGGGAATTGGGAGAAAGGCGCAGGCAAAGACGCCTGCCCATGCCATCGAAAACGCATTCCCCCAAGATCCCCGTTGGGGAAGCCAGCTTGCGAAGAACCGGCATTTCCTGTTCTCCCCTCTTGCGAAGAGGTCTACTGTCGGTTCTCCCCATCTTTGAAAAATGTTGTTCAGGACTCCTTGGTCCAACTCCCACTCGTCGCAGGACGATTTGAGCCTGCTGAGAGTATCTGCCTTGATGTTTTGATCCCCTGGGAGATGTTCTGCTGTTATGGATATCCTGTGCCGTAGCGCCCATTCCCATATGTCCTGGGCTTCCTGAGAGAGGGAGAGTGATCTTGTTCCTCCCTGCTTGTTTAAGTAGTGCATTTCAGTTGTGTTGTCCATTCTTATCAACACAGATGATCCTCTTATGCTTGGCAGGAAAGCTAGCAATGCGAAGCGGACCGCTCTGAGTTCTAGTAAGTTTATGTGTAGTTGTTGTTCGTGCAACTTCCAGCGACCGCTGACTTGAAGGTCGTGAAGGAACGCTCCCCATTCTTCTAGGGACGCATCTGTTGTCACTATCAATGGGGCTGAAATTGTGAGGAATGAAAGACCCTGCGAGACATTTCGTTTTCGGGTCCACCGTGTTGCTGCTTGAACCATGACCGGCGTGACTTGGACAACATCCTCGAAGGATCCCTCCGCTTGACGTCTTTGCAGATCTAGTTGCTCATGGAACAGACGCATTCTTAAACTGCAGTGAGTTACAAGGGGAATGCAAGATGGCATTGCTCTTAGTAATGTCTTGTACTTGCGTACCGAAAGACACTTTCTTTTTGTAAAGTCTTGGAAGAGAGAAATCATTTCCAGCTGCTTTTCCTTGGAGGGGAACGCCTTGTTTCTCTCTGTATCCAGTATTGCCCCCCAAAAAGTTGTTTTTCGTTGGTTGAAGGGATGACTTTTCTTCGTGTAAAATCAGACCTAGCCTGGCAAACAACTCCACACCAGCCTCTGTTGATGCTCGGGCTAACGCTGCTGATGGTGCCTTGACTAGCCTGTCGTTGAAGTAGGGAAACACTTGGTGTTTCTGTCTTCTTAGAATCGCAGCCACTGGAGTCAGGAATTTTGTAAAAATTCTTGGGGCTGATTTCAGGCCGAAGGGCAATACCTTGAATTGGTAATGTTCTCCGGCTACCATGAACCGAAGGTACTGCCTGTGTGAAGGATGGATGGGGATATGAAAGTACGCATCCTGTAGGTCTAGTGTGGTCATATGGTCTCCTGGGTTCAACAGTAGAAGGATGTCTTGCAGAGAAACCATCCTGAAAGATTGCTTTTTGAGATAGGTGTTTAGGAATCTGAGGTCTAGAATCGGCCGCCATTAAAGGATGTTTTTCTTGACGAGAAAAAAGTGGGAGTAAAACCCCCTTCCCCTCTGGGAGTTCGGTACCGGTTCTATTGCTCCCTTTCGGAGCATTGCACAAATCTCCTCTCGCATTTGATGTAAATGCTTGACCTTCTGATGTATCGGCGGTGCACGAGGGGGTTTCTGTAGAAATTCTAGAGTGTGGCCGAATTGAATAATGTTGAGGACCCATTGGTCCGTAGGAGAAGTGTGGCTCACTGGTTAGAGGAGGCAGACCTGGAAGCAGAGGTCAGCCCGGGACCAGGGTTCAATTCCCGGCTCGGCGGGGTCTAGAGTCCTAAAATGTCCATGGACTCGACAATTCTCGCTCCGGTGCCTCCTCGATTCACGGGTTCACACTCTGCGACTCTGGGCAATAGCTTGCTTAATCTCCACAACGGCCCCTCGCGGCGGGATGCCTGGCTTTCACCTTGCGGATACCCTGCCGGGGTTATCTCACAGGGGAATACCAGGACGGGTTCCCTAAGCAAGCGCTTAGAAACCGCTCGGTGATTTGCGCTATATAAATTCCTGTACATTTACATTTACATCTGTTGCCAAGTTTGAAAATAATGAGCAATCTTTCCACCCAGGGGAACATGTGATCTCAGAGGGATCGGTGTAGCCGGAATTAGAAGGTTGTCATTGTCATCAGGTGTTGTCTTTCCCCTGACGACCTCCTTTACCTCTTGGGAATCGATTTTGTGTAGCCTCCTGACTGGCGCTGTGTATACTGCAGACGATAGGGCTGGGATGAGGTGAAGTTAGAGGAATATTGACCCTGTTGGTATCCTCCCTTGTAAGATGATTGACCTCTACCTCTAGAGCCTTGAAAAGGAACTTTCCAGTATTGTAGAGTTCCTAATGACTTAGCCGTATCCGTATCTTTTTTGATACTCTGTAGTGCATCATCTATATGCTTGCCAAATAGATCTTCACCGTTGAAAGGAAGGTCCAAGATTTTATTCTGGACTTTTGGTCTAAATGCCGTTGCCCTCAACAATCCTTGCCTGCGTAGTATCGCAGCTCCTCTCAGAGATCTGAATGCCGTGGTCTCTATGTCCATAGCGCAATCTATGACTTCGGCCAAAGTCCTCTCCCCTTCTTTCAGAATTTTTCTGGCTTCTTGTCTCTCCGTCTCTGGTATATGGTCTAAGTAAGGCGAAAGGTCGCACCACATTTGCCTATCGTACTTCCCTAGAATGGCCAGGGCATTCACAGCTTTCACTAACTAGGCAGACATGGAGGAAAATCTTTTCCCTGCATTGTCCAGCCTTCTACCCTCCCTGTCCGGAGGTGCCGTAATAGGAGCTGACGGATTTCTTGATTTTTGCTGAGCTGCTTGGGTAATAACTGAGTCCGGCTTCGGATGACCTAAAAGACAAGCTGGAGCATCTGAAGGCGCCTTATATTTTTTGTCCAACCTGGCGAGCACGGGAGTCATTGGAGCTTGTGCTTCCATGTCCTTCAGGCCTTCCTCCCAGAGATGACTTACAATCGGTAAGGATCGAACTGTCCTACGATAGGGATCCTTGAAGTCATACAAGAAACATTCCGCCTTATCCTCTGCCATGGTAAGTGCGAATTTTTTAGTGGCTCTCTCCATTAAATTATGAAACCCACCTATGTCCTCCGGTGGAGAATCAACAGGCTTCTGAGACGGAGAAGAAGGTGACGGAATGAGATAATCGTCCCACTCTCTGCTATGGTCCGTGATCTCTCCTTCTTCCTCCTCATCTGTGGTCCTTGGGTCTTGACCAGATCTCGTTGGCGGAGATCTTGGGAGGGGTTCCGGTACGATGTCCCGCCTATGCACTGGTGTACTTGGTACAGGTATTTCCCTTGAGGCTTGAGGTACAAGATATCTCCTCCTATAATCCTCTAGCATAAAATGCAGATCTTTTAACAAGGAAGATTGTACACTCGTCATCTCTTCCTGCTGCTCCTGGCGGTATTTTTGCTGAGGACGCTCTTGAACTTCATATTCATCTGAATCTTTCTCTTGGTACTTCACCTGCAACTGAGACGGGCTACTAGCATAACCAAAAAGGCCGCCATCATCTTCGTCCCCTTCCAAATCCTCTTCCTCCAGAAGGTGAGATCGTACCAGAGGCGACACCTTACCTGGAGAGGTAAGTTCTGGCGTAATTGTCCTTTTCCAGGCCCAAAAACTCTTTTCTGGGGTTTTTTCCCTTGTCGACGAGCCCGTCGATGAGATCGCCGTCGAAACCGTCGACCATATCATCGTCGTCGACCCAGTTACCGTCGTCGTTGCCGTCATCTCTGCCGTCGTTGACGATCCCGACGACGATAAAGCTCTTGAAACAGCTTTTACCTCAGGTTTCTTCGACGACGACGTTATTTTCCTCTTCGACGACGCAGATTTCTCCACTTTCTCCTCAGAAGGTGTGGAGGATGGTTTCTTGACAGAAATCTTGACCTTGGGGGGAGATTTTGAGGGCTCTGAACTAGTTTTCTTGGTATGTTTAACCCCCGAAGCATGACCCTTCTTCTCCTTCTCTTTGCCTGAAGGAGATTTCGAGGGACTGCGCCCTGAAGACTCTGGGGTGGTCTTTTTCAGGGCCTTTTCAGGTCTTTCCCCTGAGGTATGAGCCTGAGGAGATCTGCTCCTTTTCTGAGATCTCCTGGAAGAAGAGGACTCTCCTCACTGTCACTGTCTCCTTTCTAGGTTTCACCTTTTGAAGCCAGAGTAGAAGCCTTCCTTCACGTTCCCTCAAAGTTTTATTAGAAAAGGTACGACATACCTTGCAATCCTTTGCCTGATGGTCTGGATAAAGGCAGTAGATGCAGTCCTTATGAGGGTCGTCTGTATAGAGCCTTTTCTTAGAGCAGGTGGCACAAGCTCTAAATAATCCTTTTTTTTTCTTGTCAGCCATGGTAGAAGAATAAGTAATAGTCAGAAGTATTCCAAATATTTAAATCTGGAAAAGGAAAAACACTCAGGTCCAATATCAATTGAATATACTGAAGAGTTTGAGCAGAGCTCAAAGGAGACTCCCTAGCACAACGTGCGGTAGAAAATCTGAGGAGCAGATGGTTCTCTCAGGAGGATTCTAGAGGGTGAGGAGCTCTGATTGGTTCAGGGAAAAGTTTGGTCTCTTTTACATAACAAGGGTTATGGGTTGCAAAAGGGAAATGGGCCTAGGCCTCTTTTCAGTTTGCTATACTACTAAGCATTGCTTTTTTATGTACCGGAGACTCCCGTCTCGACGACGGGGAATGATTCAGGCATGTGAATCTATGAAAGCTCCAAAACTGGAGTTATCTTGCTTAAAAAGCCATGTTTTCAATTTCTACCAGAACTGGGGGGGGGGGGGGGGGGTAGATGAAATGCACCTTAACTCCAAAGGGAGTTTATTCCAAAGTAAATGTCACAAAAATTAAAAGGACCTGCCCCCAGTTCTGGACCACTGAATACTGGGGATTTTGTTTGCTGACTTACACCTCTAGTGGCTTCCTTACAACGTAAGGACTTCTCCATTTTTCTGTACCTAGATGACTGGCTATTTTCGGCTGCCTCTTTTTGTAAGGTGCAGGAAGCTGTGGGGGCAACAACAGTCCTTCTTCAGCAGCTGAGCTCCAAGATAAACATTCCGAAGTCCCAACTGGTGCCAGCACAGATCAGGTGTTTCATCAGAGCACTGTCCGACACACATTCCCCCAGGACAGTATCCAATCTCTCAAGATGACTCTTCGCAAGCTACTGCTAAAGTATTTGGCAACCACAAGATTATAGATGACGGTCCAGGGTCCATCTTCTTTCTTTCCTTCTGGGTCCTGCCAGAGAAGCCCTGAGAAATCTCACACTCCTCTGGGACATGGGAAGATGGAATGCAGAGGATACACACCTCATGGGAATCCGATTTGGCCTTCTTCCTGGAGCACTCCGGGCATTTGTCAAATAATGCAGGCATATTTGACATCAAAAGGGAGCAAAAACCAAGAAGAACAGCACTAAAGTACTTTAGAAGCACTCAAAACGAAATTAATAGTGAAAAATCACCAATAAACCCTTGAAAAGGGAGAGCTCAATGCTCCAGGGTCCTGCTTGCAGGAGCCGGAAAAAAGAACTGAAAGTAAATGGGACCTGCAGGGCATTCTGGGATACTGTGAAGTTCTGGAAGGTTCTCTTAAAGGCACAGTATCCTGTTCTGAGCCACATAATGGCAGCCTATGGGGCTTGTCTGTCCAGGTCCTCCTCTTTATCATTCCAGAGGGTGTTTGCTGTTAAAGCAAGGGAAATCTGTACAGGCTTTGCTGTTTTGTGGTGGAATTTCTAGTTGAAGTACTGGACAGTGTAGCCTTTTATAGGCTGCATTATCTGTCTTTAAATTCTCTCAAGTGTCTGTGCAGTTCTGCATTTTTTCGACACTTTAAGAGATTATTTTTGATTGCTCCGGGGTCCACGCACATGGGCGGGACTATTCATTAGATTATGACTATACACAGAGATCCCCTACTACAGAAGTTGGATTTCCTGGCAGCAGTGGTGCTGGTGCTCGGACAGTGAGAGAGGTGAGGCACCGAGACTACTGCACAGAGCCTCGGAAGGGGAAGCTAGCTGCCCAGCGGGGGCCCGCAGCATGCTGGGGCCGCTCCCAGTGAAGCTGTGCCGGCTGTGCCGGCTACTGAAGCTGGTGCTGCTGGCGGCTGTGCTACTCGTCATGTTACTCAATACGCACTCGCTCCTAGCCTCTTTTCAGCGGAATGAGCTGACAGACCGTCGCTTCCTGGCGCTCAACAAGTGCCCTGCGTGCTTCGGCACTAGTTGGTGCCGTAAGTTCCTCAACGCACAGCTTACGTTCGAGTCCTGAGGCCGGCTCCGCGCGCTCGACCTCTTTAACGTCAATAACGTGTACTTTGCGCGCTACGGAGAGCCACGAGAGGGCAGCCGACGCGTGGTACTCAAGCGCCTGGGCTCTGCGCGTGAGCTGGCCGAGCTGGATCGCAACATCTGCCGGCGCGCTACCGGCAGCCGAACGCGCTGCGACCTGATCTAGGCCATGACCCGCACCGAGTTTGCAAGGCTTAACGGTGACGTGCGGCTGTTGACCCTGCAGGCCGTGGAAGGTTGATCTGACCTGGTGCATTGCCCCTCTCAGCGTCTGCTCGACCGCCTGGTGCGCAGGTACGCCGAAACCAAGGATTCGGGCAGCTTCCTGCTCCGCCACCTCAAGGACAGCGAGCGCATGCAGTTGCTACTCACCCTGGCATTCAACCCCGAGCCGCTCGTGTTGCAGGTACGTGACCAGCTAAAGTGAGAGCCTACTGTACCTTTATCCAAATAACCAATCTTTTGTTTCAGCTGCCAGAGCACTGGGTACGTGTCAGAAGGTGGGAACTGCTGGCATACTTTCAGCCCAACCTCACTTGAACTTTCTGCCCCGAGAAACTGTCTTTCAGCTTGGGTCTCTTTTATATGTCTGATTTCCAGCCTTGCCCCATCCATATAGTTTATCCGTACATTTAGTGCAGCCACTTTTAATAAGTTACCGGTTATATGGATGGAAATCTAGTGGTTAGAAACCGCATTAGTCGCTATGCCCACGCCGTGCTAAACTTAAGGCCTCACACTTCACTTAGAATTGGATCACCGCACCCCCTCCTCTGATTTTAGTCACTCAACTATCATGCTTATCACCCTATGTATGACTAGTACTTTTAAATCCCAAGCCTTAACTTTATGCCACACACTGGTTGCAGCCCCTTATAACCCTCAGCTACCCTTCATGAAGGTACGTATCCAGCAGTTGGTAATCTCAAGTCTCAATACTCCCGGTAACCCCGCTTTGTCCTCACTTTGGACACACTAGTTTCTAACTTAAACACCCACTGCTACTAAGAATTGCACCCCTACCGTCCCCACTCCTTTCAGTCCTTAGTTCCTCTTGTCTTTCGTCCTTTGACTATAGTTCCCGTTACTCAAGATAACTTGCCCAGCCTCGGTTTTTTTCGTTCTGATTATGCCTCCTTTATGGAATGCACTTCTATTAACTACCCTGCATGTAGGAACGTGTTACGCAGTGTGAAACCGTAGGAGTTACAATCCACCACTCAGTGTCAGTGTTCTGTCCATACTGACCGCAGCACTAGTTAATCACAGCTTCTAACGCTGTGCCCTTGCCGTGCTCACCGCAGAGACACCCACACGCATTCAGGACCTGGCCTCTTAAAACACAGTGACTTGGCGGACATTTTTGTACAGTAACTTCTATTCGTACTACTGTCTGCCCTTGCACCAGCAGGATGTAATTTAGCAATGTTTATTCAGAGGTGTGTTTGTGTGCTTGTTTCATTGCGCAGGTTATCGCATTTAAACATCTCGTCATCAACTGTTTAGCCCTCACTCGCAGTTCGAGAAAGGCCCAGGAAACTAGTCATTGCAGGTTGACTTATTTTATGATTCTCGATACGAGTGCTTAACATTACTGAGGTCTTTGGGCTTTTCTGTGGTGGTCTCGAGTTTCCCAAGGAGTCCTTCTGCAGAGCTACCGTTCGACTGTAATCTTGGATTATGGAGCACTTTTGTAATGCGTTAATGCATATAACATGTCTCCGCCCCTGTCGGCCTGCATTCAAGGCATCCTAACATGCCGCCCTTTCTACCCCATTAAAAGCGGATCTTCTAAAGAGGGAGTATTGTTTTTCATGTGCCCTCTAAAGAATTGTCTTGGGAGGGTCCTGTGCTGTAGCCTAAAGCATCTAGCTGTTAGCCACGAATGTTTTAAAGTAGCGAGAGACTTGTGCCTAACATTTTTATCATGCAGTATTGTATGCTAGTCTTCTCCACATTCAGTGCATGTTGTTTCGGTCTGTGTAATCTTTCAGTTCTCTTCAGAGTAGAACGAAGGGGCCCTACCACTGCTGTACAGGCACCTATATGCAATCGCACGTTTTATCGTTGTATATCAAACGTCTTTGTATATCAAACGTACACAAGAACTCAAACCTACATTTGGCCCTTATGTATTTTTCCCAAGTCTGTTTGATGTTAACATGTTTAGCCATGTGGGTGTATGGAGAAAGTTGCATTGATCAGTCACTGCAGATGCAACTTTTCGATTAAGCTCAACTGGTGCACTTCAGGAGAACATGGTGTTCCTTGTTGATGGAAACAGCAACAAAAAGTGCCTGTTGAGAACACGGGAGAAAAAGCACTCCTCACTAGCAGCATGACGCGGGCACTTCCTGTAGTAATCCGAGCCTGGGAGGGAAATGAGGAACATGGAGCACTCGGCTCATTTTTGGATGAGATCGCACCCCACATGAGACAAACATACAGTGACGATTTAATGTTACACCCACAGCGACGGGAGAGATTCGGGATGAGAATAGTGTAAAGCCAGTCTGTAATGCTAGAAAGGCCTTTAACAGATAAGCCTACTTGTAACTTCTTTACCTTGGCACAAGTAGGCTGTTTTTCCATCAGTATTAAATGGCACGGCTGACGTTAGCTATCACACTTGACTAGAGTTTGAGGTCTCAACTATCCGTCTAAACGAATTCACTTATTCTTTAGTAGGGATTGGGAACACAGCAATTGTAACTATTTTCTGCCCGTGTGTGTGTCAACTTTTTACTCAAAGATAATTGTATGCCTTTAGCCAGTTCATGTTTTAAATTATATTATCTTTCACTCTTATTATCGACATACACTATTTGGGAACACATCAACCTCAAAACATTTGCCATTCTTAATGTGTCATTTAGCAGAGACTTAGTCTTGATCAAACGTCATCTCTTGTTAATTGTATTAAAAAAATAGTCCTTCCACTCAGGCAGGTCCGGTGTGGTTCCTGCTGATCTTTTTCAATTCTGTTGTGTTCACGGACAATTATTCTTTTGCGAATGCAACTACGTACATGCAATAACGCTTATTTTTCATGATGTTAAGGTTTGACGTTTCCCCATAGAAACCTACAAAGTTCATATCTATTTTTAATTTAACAACTCCCTTTCTCTCATGTCACTTAGCATGTTTACGCTTTACCTTGCCAGGAGGACCAGCTAGACAAGCTTGTAATGTAGAATGGGTGTACTGGTATAAGTCTTCCCTCACTTTTTAGGGCACAACCAAACAGATCAGTGCTATTGGTGGGTGCCTTCACCCTTGGTTAAGTATTCTGTGGATAGAAGATAGATTAGCTGCGTTTATCTTTATCCAGTTCTTGTTATTCTGTTGACATGGACGGACATGCACAGAATTTTAGTCTTTATGGATACTGCAATTCGGGAGGGTTTCTCTTGTTTGTGAAACCGTGTACACACTAAGGGGAGTTGTTTGCTAGTGTACATTGCATGGTTGAAGCTTGCATCTTGGTGCACTCAAGGTTTATAGAGCCTAATTGTAACCCTTTGCCTAGGGTCACACTACAGGAAAGCAGTGATTATAGCTCTGTACTTCCCTGGCCAACAGCTTTCGTGCCTCTGTGCCCTGCTTGTGATCCGGTTTTTGTGCCTCTGTGCCCCCTCGTTGCTTGTGCTTGCTGCCTCCTCGTTGCTTGTGCTTGCTCTCCTGCCCCTGCCCCCTCGTTGCTTGTTGTGCCTCTGTGCCCTGCTTGTGATCCGGTTATTGTGCCTCTGTGCTCCCCTGCCCCCTCGCTGCTTGTTGCCCCCTTGTTGCTTGTGCTTGCTCTCCTGCCCCTGCCCCCTCATTGCTTGTTGTTCCCTGCTTGTGATCCGGTTTTTGTGCCTCTGTGCCCCCCTGCCCCCTCGTTGCTTGTGCTTGCTCTCCTGCCCCTGCCCCCTCGTTGCTTGTTGTGCCTCTGTGCCCTGCTTGTGATCCGGTTTTTGTGCCTCTGTGCTCCCTTGCCCCCTTGTTGCTTGTGCTTGCTGCCCCCTCGTTGCTTGTGCTTGTTCTCCTGCCCCTGCCCCCTCGTTGCTTGTTGTGCCTCTGTGCCCTGCTTGTGATCCGGTTTTTGTGCCTCTGTGCCCTGCTTGTGATCCGGTTTTTCATGCCTCTGTTCCCTAGGGCGTTACTGGGCAGAGAGCTCTGTGTGTGTGTGTTTGGCTCTGTCTGTGTGTGTGGCTCTGTCTGTGTGTGTGTGTGGCTCTGTCTGCGTGTGTGTGTGGCTCTGTGTGTGTGGCTCTGTCTGTGTGTGTGTGGCTCTGTGTGTGTGTGTGGCTCTGTCTGTGTGTGGCTCTGTGTGAGTGTGTGTGTGGCTCTGTGTATGTGTGTGTGTGTGTGGCTCTGTGTGTTTGTGGCTCTGTGTCCGCTAATACTCTCTAATGCTCACCTATTGCCATTGTAAATGACAATACCATTTATTTATGTTTTTTTTTTAAAAATGAAAAAAAATACCATTAATAAAGCCGAGACCATTGCATTGTAAATGCTTATTTAGCTCGAGGACCGTAGGCTGCGCTTGCGCAGTCTCGGTCAGAGATTTAATGTTTTCTAGAGTGGGGCTTGAACCCACCCCTCTTCTCCATTGGCTGGCTTCCTAAACGGAGGCCAGCCATTGGAGGAGAGGGGCATCACTCCGTTCAAGCCCTGTCTTTTTCCGATTTGGGGCGTTTTTTTTTAGCTTCTTTCTTGTTTTCTTTCTCTCCTCTTCCCATTGGCTGGAATTTTACCTTCCAGCCAATGGGAAGAGGAGAGAACGAAAACCACGCACCCGAAACGGAAAATGTTGGCGCTTTGCTGAAGCCATTTCAGCCCGACCGTCGCCGGAAGAAGTTGAGAAGCTGCCGAATCCTCCGGTGAGTGCTTACTGTCCTGCCGCCTCGTTGCTCGTGCTTGCTGTCCTGCCCCCTTGTTGCTCGTGCTTGCTGTCCTGCCCCCCTTGTTGCTCGTGCTTGCTGTCCTGCCCCCCTCGTTGCTTGTGCTTACTGTCTTGCCCCCTAGTTGCTCGTGCTTGCTGTACTGCCCCCTCGTTACTCGTGCTTGCAGTCCTGCCCCCCCTCGTTGCTTGTGCTTGCTCCCCTGACCCCTCGTTGCTTGTGCTCACCAATGCTGAGAATGCCCACACCGCGTATAGGGGGCGCGCCTCCTTGCTACCAAAGAGAGCCTAGCGCCTAAACCATTCATGTATTTGTTGTCTTAAACGCTCAGCACGTGTGTAACGCTGCCCGGCTGTTTAAGCACCACCAACGGGAAGAGTAGCCGTCCCCAGAGTGCTGCTGTTCCAGTCCCCCCTGCCCCGACTGCGTCCGACTCCTCTGTACCCCCGAGTCACGGTGACCCCAGCTGCACTTCTTGCTAGAGTGGTGTGCCCGAGTCCTACTGTTCACAGGACCCACTGGCGTGAGATCACTTTATATCTAAAGGAATCCGTTTCCTGGTGCTAAAATATTCCAGTGCAGATGCCCCCATCTTCCAGTGTCCTCATCCAATGCCCCGGAGTCCCTCGGTTATGCGGTGCAGCTGTCTCCGGGTCCCGCTCTCCCCCAGCCCTACTGTGCGTCCTCAGCTCCCGGGGTGTGTGGCCCGTCGGCGGCGCCTCGCTCGTCCTCTCTGCGCAGCTCAGCACATCTCTCACTGCCCGCTTCCAAGGGAACACGTGGGAAGGTGGCCGCAGGTGGTCGTCCCGGAGTACTACCCTCCCTGTCCCGTTAGGAACCAATTTCACGGTGCTGGGCAGAAGGTTCCGTCCACTAGATCACCGGCCCCGTACTCCAAGTCATTCTAAAGGACTGGGGACCGTCGCTGCTGCTGCCGCCGGGCTCTCTGTCTCGCGGCATCCCCACCTCCAACTTCGGAGACAGATAAACTGATCCTGAATGACTCGCGCCGTCTACGGGGAGTGGAATAGGCTGGTTGTGCTTGCTGTCCTGCCCCCCCCCCCTCGTTGGTTGTGCTTGCTGTCCTGCCCCCCCTCGTTGGTTGTGCTTGCTGTCCTGCCCCCCCCCCTCGTTGGTTGTGCTTGCTGTCCTGCCCCCCCTCGTTGGTTGTGCTTGCTGTCCCCCCCCCCCTCGTTGGTTGTGCTTGCTGTCCTGCCCCCCCTCATTGGTTGTGCTTGCTGTCCTGCCCCCCCCTCCTCGTTGGCTGCACTTGCTGTCCTGCCTCCTCCCGTTCGTTGTGCTTGCTGTCCTGCCCCCTCGTTGCTTGTGCTTGCTCCCCTGCCTCCTTGTTGCTTGTGCTTGCTCCCCTGCCCCCCCTCGTTGCTTGTGCTTGCTCCCCTGCCCCCTCGTTGCTTGTGCTTGCTGTCTTGCCCCCCTCGTTGCTTGTGCTTGCTGTCCTGCCCCCCCTCGTTGGTTGTGCTTTGCTTGTGCTTGCTCCCCTGCCCCCTTGTTGCTTGTGCTTGCTGTCCTGCCCCCCCCTCGTTGGTTCTGCTTGCTGTCCTGCCCCCCCCGTTGGTTCTGCTTGCTGTTCTGCTCCCTCGTTGCTCGTGCTTGCTGTCCTGCCCCCTCGTTGCTCGTGCTTGCTCCCCTGCCTCCTCGTTGGTTGTGCTTACTGTCCTGCCCCCCCCGTCGTTGCTTGTGCTTGCTGTCCTGCCCCCTCGTTGCTTGTGCTTGCTGTCCTGCCCCCTCGTTGCTTGTGCTTGCTGTCCTGCCCCCTTGTTGCTTGTGCTTACTCTCCTCTCGTGCTCTTCACTTCGTGCCTGATGCTCTGGAAGGAGTAGAATAGCAGCTTCCTTTTGGGCCTCAAGCATGTCTACCCAATAATATCAAAACGTCTGTGAAAATAAGATTGGGTTACCAAGAATCATTGTATTAAGATATTTGGGAACTTTTGCGCACTCTCTGAATTGATGGGGTTGCACTCTGTGGTTGTGAGGCTGCCTAGTATATGTGTGATTTAGAATAGGTTACATTTGTGGTAAACTCATCAATTTTTATAAATGACTTGTAATAGCTGGCAGTAGGTGTTATAATTCTACCATAAACCAGTAAAAGGACCCAGACAGCCTTGTAAAGATTACGGGCTAATCCAACAAAAACACACAACCCTCATGTTATCTCATTTACTCTAATTTCACGTTTCAGCATGAACAGTCCTGTCGCTGATATTGCTCTAAATCACTTTTTTATTTCTTTTTTTAAACATTTTCTTAGAAATTGTATCATTACAAATAGTGAAATCACATCTTACTTTCTCATAAACTCTTTTAAACGTTTGCAATTTAATGTGAAAGGGCAAACTTCTTTGTGAATTCCATCCTAGGCTTCATATGTCAGTATCACACAGTTTCACTTAAATTCATGCTAAAATGAAATTCCACTTTTTTTTTAAAACCGTATTCTCTGTCTCTCTCCCCCGTCTCTCTAAGCCAGTGGTTAAAGTGATTTTCTAGTGGGGTGAAAATGTGATTTAAAATGTTGGCTGTTGCGTTTTCCCTTAGGGCAATACTCCCCAGACAATATGTGTGTGTGTGGCTCTGTCTGTGTGTGTGTGGCTCTGTCTGTGAATGTGTGTGTGGCTCTGTCTGTGAGTATGTGTGTGGCTCTGTCTGTGTGTGGCTCTGTCTGTGTGTGTGTGGCTCTGTGTGTGTGTGTGGCTCTGTGTGTTTGGCTCTGTGTGTAGGTGCAAATGTAATAGGTCTCGCATTTGCGAGCGAATAAGCTATTGGCATTGTAAATGACAATGCCATTTATTTATATGTTTTAAAAACAAAAACATAAATGAAAATAATGTTATGAGCAATGCCAATAGCTCTAACTTTAACAATGCCAAGACCATTGCATTGTAAATGCTTGTTCTAATCTTGGTACTCATAGGCTGTGTGGACGGTAACAAGACAAAATATCGAATTCAAAATATAGAATTACCAAAATATCGAAGTCAAAATATAGAATGGACAAAATATCGAATGGACAGAATATAGTAGTGAAAAATATCGAATTGAAGGTAAGTAATTTAATATCGAATAGTAATTTTTACAACTACGCTATCCACCGCTTTCCCTACTGTTGCACTCTCTGGAGTGGAAATAGTAATTTGTACCCCTACGCTATCCAACGCTTTCTCTACTGTTGCACTCTCTGGAGTGGGAATAGTAACTTTTACCCCTACGCTATCCAACGCTTTCCCTACTGTTGCACTCTCTGGAGTGGGAATAGTCATTTTTACCCCTATGCTATCCAACTCTTTCCCTACTGTTGCACTCACTGGAGTGGTAATAGTAAATGTTATATTTATTATTTCATATATTTTAGATTACTTTTAAGACATTTAAAAAATTCGATATTTTGACTAACTATATTTTTTAAAACTATATTTTTGATTCGATATTTTTGTACTTATGTGTTTGTAGATAGGAATTCGATATTTTTGCATTCTATATTTTTTCTTCGATATTTTGGTAATTCTATATTTGTGAATTCTATATTATGTCAGTGATCTGTGTGGAGGTGGGGAAGGAGGCTTTATTGCATGTGTGCATAGAAATAACACGCATTTGCAATGCAATAGGTCTCGCATTTGCAAAAGTTTGAGCCATTGGCATTGTAAAAGACAAACTCTTCATCCATGTGTTGGTTTTGAAAACAGATAAATAAATGGCATTTTCATTTACAATGCCAATAGCTTAAACTTTGGCATTGTAAATGACAATGCCTATTATCTATGTTTTAAAAAAAGAAACATAAATAAAACGCACTTGCATTTACAATACCAATAGCTCAAAGTCGTAAATACCAAAAATACTCGATCTCTGAACAGCAATTTATGCGTCTGCTTTTTAAACGTAAAAACATATGTTGTATTAGAAACATCTTAAACACCTTAAAGAAATGTAATGCAAAATGTCCCTTTTGAAAATATGTCGTCCATACATAAATAGTATTTTATAGGATAAGGATTTAATGCACACATATATGCAGTCTGTGAAGCACTAGATATAAAGGGGCTTCCAGTGCAGAGAAAAACACAGCCCTATTTCCCCAGTCCGCAAGCTCTAACAAGCACGAACAACAGACAACAGTAGAAGTATTTTGTGATGTCTGCTGCATGGTTAAAGCACCAGCACTTCCAGAAGAAGAAGTGGGGGGGGAGAGCCCAAAAAAATGATTGTTACACCAAGCACTGCAAGAGTGAAAGCCAGCCCTGCACTGTGACGGCAGAAAACTAAACAAGGCCGGAGGCAGTATCTGGTGGGTCTCGAAGCAAGATGGCGGCTGAGTGAGAGGAGCCGCGGAGCAGCAGCGTGTGGTGGTGCAAACATACCCCTGGATCCCTCATCTCCCCTTATGGCAGTGAATAGGTGATTGTTTTCCTACCATATCGGACGCCACCTGCAATCCGTAATCTGTTTATTCATGTTCGACGTCTGCAGCCGCAAGAGAACGCATCTCGCAAGAGCCCGAAGGAGCCAGCAGGTGAAAGCAATATCGGGAGCAGCAGGAGCGATACTCTGGCTTCTGACGGCGGCGCTCACTACCTGGGCGCGGCGACGGCAGAGTACCGGGCGTGTCTCGCGGTCTTCGGCAGTATCGGAGCCTCGATTGAAAGTAGGGCTCGGGAGTGGTTTTTGCTGGTGTAGGCAATATCGGGAGCAGTCAAGACTGGTAATGGCCCCAAAGGCAGCCTCCGGGACAGCAACTAAAGCAGCAGCGGCGGCCGCCGCAAAGAAAAAGGCACAGGCTGCTCGGGCAGCCTCTCACACGGCAGCTGATCCAGCAACTACGGCGCAGATGAAGGAAGCGGTGTTGGAGGCATGCGCAATATCGGAGCGGCCGGAGGTCCATGAGCAGACCAAGTCAGATAAACAAACGACGCTGAGGTCGAAGCAGACCTCTTCAATCCCTGAACTTTTTGCTCGCAGTGGTCAAAGCCAGAAAAATACAGCAAGTGCAGCTCCCCATATATCGGCTAAAGAAGGGACACTTGAATCAGGTATCAACGCTATTTCTGTTGTTCCACCGGGGTGTATTGGGAGCACGCTACAAGAATTGGCAACAGAGAGCGCTGTAGTTTTGCCTGAAGTAAGGGGAGAAGGAGTAACTCAGCTGACCCCTGAACTTACTAGTACAGAGACGATCGCACAGGAACAGGAACAAAAGGCACAAATGTCTGCACTCCATCTATAACGTCATGTATGGCGGATCCAACGGCCATCGAACTTGTAGATGCCACTGTCGGTCAGGACACAGCGAAAGAAGTCGATTGCAGGAAAAAGGATAATACACTATCCCCCCCCTCGCTTCAATGACCTTGGTGGAAGGTGCGGAAAGTGAGCAGGAGAAGGAGAAGGATAGCAGCGAATGCTTTTACTCCGTGACCGAAGAGGCAGAGTGGTCTGATGATGAGAGGAGTTCCTCTCAGGAGGGAAGCAATATAGAGTCAGACAGTGACCTGGATCAAACCCCCCTAACACGGCCAAAAGACCAGCTGGTAATGAGAAGACTCGTACTCAATCAAACAAGGATTTGACTTGGGATCACTCCTCAGCCACGCCACTTCAGGGTATCCAGGAGGCTGAGGCATCTGCTCCTCATCCCCCCCTTTTGGATGTTATTTACCAGACTATGCTTACGCACAGAGAATAAGCTAGACAGGATACGAGGAAGTCATAGACAGCAATGCGTAAGTTACAAACTGTTGTCAGAAAACTGTCGAAAGCTCATGCTAATGTTGGGGATAGGGTCACTAACCTAGAAGAACGGATTGTGGCGACTGAGTCAGAAGCTGCCTCTGCGTTACTTAAAGTTGACTCTTAGGCGGCGCAGGTTGTTGATATCCAGTGGAAGCTGGAAGATATGGAAAATAGATTAAGACGCAACAACCTGCGCGTCCTGGGGGTTCCGGAAGGGATTGAGGGGTCAGACATGAGGGCCTTTATTATCACCCTATTTAAGAACGCATTCCCAGAACTATCAGACTGGAATTGGTCATCTGAAATCCAGAGAGCCCACCGCACTCCATTCAAAATTCGTGCTGGGACTACTACTGATAGACCAAGGGCAGTGTTAATATTTTTAGGAAACTTCATCCTCAGACAAATTATATCTGATAAAGCCAGACCCGACGCCAAAAGAACGAGCGAGGGCATATCCTTTTTTGTCAGACCAGACTTTTGCCACGCAACGGTCGAGAGGCGCTGGAGACTTCGGCAGTTGATCAAGCCTCTCCAGGACAAACATATGCAGGTTTACTTAGTAAATCCTGCACAGCTCAAGGTTGTGAGAGAGGGCAAAACTCAATATTTCTCATCTGAGGTGAAGGCAAAGGAGTTTCTGGACTCACTATAATCTGCTAATATTGGGAAAAAGTATTTGAAAGATTTTGGCGCGATATATGGTTGGAGAAGTCACTAACTTTTACTGTTCTCTATGTTGTGTTGACCCTCTTCAAGGGGACAGGGGGGCAGGAGGGGGTTTCTGGGGGTAGGATATGTTTTGCTTATGGTATGATTTTTGTGATTTATAGTTGCATCCACACACCACGCTGCTGTATCCATCCATTAACGCACAGACCTCGGTCTGAGCGCTTCTAGGGGGAAAGGGTGGGATGGAGGTGGGGGGAGGAGGGGGGGTCCTAAGGGAGGGTAAAGGGTTCACGGGTGGTGGAGGGGGAAAAGCATGGGGGAAAAAATTGAGAATTGACGATATAAAATTTAGATCTTTCTGGTTTTGCCTGTATAGAATGGTCACTGTTTGCAATCAATTCCTGGTTTCAAAAAGTATGAGATGTCTGAAAAACGAAAATGTCTTAGTATTTACTCGATCAATATAGGGGGGTTGAACGATTGGCGAAAAAGAGCCAGACTGATAGAATTTGTTAAGTCTGAACCCATCGACATCTTGTGTATGCAGGAAACGCATCTTTCTTGGGCGAAAACAAAACTGTTAAGATTTGGTGGTTTCGAGATACTATCATGCTCCTCTCAGACTTCAACAATAGGAGGGGTAGTAATCTTAGGTAAAACAATTCTGGGGGGGGGGCTAAACGGGCTAAATCGGATCCGTCGGGAAGATGGGCTATAGCGGAACTAGGGTGTGGATTAACGGTCTGTGGGATCTATGGATCAAACCAGGACGACCCTGCAGTGTTTGAAATACTGGAGGGGGAATTGTCAAGCTGGCCTGTACCTATCCTGGTATGTGGCGACTTTTACATATCGATAGATTTGCCTAACAGTGTACCATATACTGGCAGGAAGCCAAGAGTCTCAAGGGCACTCTTATCTATGATGCTATCACATGGCTTAGTTGATATATGGGGGTTAAAACACCCTGACGATCCAGGCTTCACGTACTTCTCATGTCCCCATCAGAAATACTGTAAATTAGATTATGCTTTCATTTCTTCAGGAGAGATTGGGAAGGTTAACATTAAGAAGCTCCCTAAAGTCCTTTCGGACCACAATCCGCTAGTAATCAGTCACAATAGCCTAGGTCCAGTTAGGAAGAGAAGATCTTGGACATTCAATCGTAAACTACTAGCTGATGCTTCATTTGTAGAACATCTACGAACTTGGACCCGCGAGTTTTACGACGCAAATCAATACAGTGCCTCGAGAAACTCGGTTTGGGACTCATTTAAAGCAGCGTTAAGAGGGGAAGTAATTAGCTATACTGCCCAGTTAAGGAAAAAACAACAGGTTGATAAGAACAGACTCCTGGGTGAATTGGTTAAGGCAGAAGAACAGCACTGCCTTGAACTGTCTCTAGGGAAGGAGAGTACTCAGAGCCAAACCAAAATCTGCCTGATTAAAGCTGAAATACAGAAACAGATGGCTGAAAAGGCATCTACAGAGTATTGGACATACAGGAAGAAAATGTACGAGACAGGGGAGCAGGCTGGGAGGGCACTGTCTCTAAGAATCAGGCAAGATAGCGTTAAAAATGCCATAACATGCATACATGATGAGGGACGAGATTATATTGAACCTCAAGATATTATATCAATATTCGCAAAATGTTATCAAAACTTATATAGGGAAGAAGTAGGGGATACACGCCCGAATACCTCAGGCAGCCATTACCCGGACTTAGGCCCCAGATTGAAGCAATGTGAAGCGGCAAACCTGGAGTCTAATATAACAATAGAAGAGGTACTGGACGCATTATCTCAGCTGGCCGCAGGTAAGGCTGCTGGCCCCGACAGCATACCCCTGGAGCTCTATAAATGCCTGAAGATCGAGATTGCCCCATTTTTATTAGATCTTTTTAATGGAATTATCTGTACAGGTAAAATTCCCGATACATGGAGAGATACTAACATAGTCGTCTTCCATAAAAAGGGAAAGCCAAAAGAAAGCACCGGATCTTACAGACCGATCTCTCTTATAAATTCTGATAACAAGCTGTACGCAAAGATTATTGCCACGAGGTTGGGGAGGATCACTGGTGGGCTCGTCTCCCCCTGGCAGCATGGGTTCATTCCTGGCCGTGGAACAACGGACCATGTGAGAAGAGCTATATCTATATTTGAGGCCCATGCTGGGGGGGAGGGGATCGCCATGATCCTCCTCGACGCCGAAAAAGCGTTCGACCGCGTTAGATGGCAATATCTTTGGGATGTACTCCAGGAGAGAGGTTTTGGCCCAAAAATTCTGACAGCTATTAGGGCCATGTATCGTGATCCGTTGGCTCGTATACAGATGATGGGCCTGAGCTCGGATGGAATTAGGATAGAAAGGGGCACCCGTCAGGGATGTCCCTGTTCACCAATTTTATTCGCTTTATATATCGACCCGCTGATCAGGCAGATACTGGTAAATAACAGCATTAAACCAGTAATAACCAATGGGTTCGAGAGCAAAATACTAGCATATGCTGACGACCTGGCGGTTCTTACACCTGATCCGGCAGAGACCATGCGAATATTAGTCGAGGTCACTAAGCAATTTAGATTTTATTCTGGGTATAGGCTAAATGAGGCAAAAACACAGGTGGTGTGCTCAAAGAATATAATAAAAATGGATCAATGGTATGTTGACTCTGCTACCTATCTTGGGGTCATTATCAAGGCAGATACAGGGTCAATCATACAAGACAATTTCAACCCACTTCTCAAAAAAATAGAAACAGATTTAAAACGCATGGATGCATTACATTTGTCCCTTATCGGCAGAACAAATGTTCTGAAAATGACAATGCTACCCAAGCTCTTGTATTTATATAGGTTTATTCCTTTTCTAATTGAGGAACGAGTGTTAAAAAAAACTGAATCCATTTTTAATAGCTTTTTGTGGCAATATGGCAAGATTAGAAGGGCAGCCAAATATATGTCTCTCCCCCAGGAACTTGGAGGTCTGGGTGCTCCAAATATAAGATTCTACCATTGGGCCTGCTTATTAACCCAGATGTCTATTTTATTCAAAGCTGTTAGTAGGGAGAGATACTCTTTGGATCCAACCTCAGACCTATATACCCTCCCTTCAATATATGAGCTCCTAATGGGGAACGAAGCTGTGGGTGCTTTACTAAGAAAAAACGGGCGCAGGTTTTTTAAGAAAACAAGGCTTAAGGTTACGCTGGGAGCCTGGGGTCTATGGAAAATGATACAGAAATCCCTGCAGATTCCCAGAATTAACAGACATACACCTTTATGGAAATCAGGTTTCTTTCCGAACCTAAGTATAGATGGGGCCTGGAAAGTATGGGAACAACAGGGCATTCAGACGCTGGGGGATGTTACGTGTAATGGCAAGGTTATGTCACTTGAAGCTATTCAGCAGAAATATGATCTACCTATGGGCCACAGCTTTAAGTATATCCAAATCACACGAACATTCAATGCAGATCTATTAGCCACTGCCTCTCTCGCTCCTAGCCCTATTCTTGAATACGTATTGAATGGTGGAAATAGGATTAGGGTCGTCTATCAGGAGTTGGTGGACAGGTTACCTAATGATCTAGAGAAACATGAGGCAGCATGGGCAGCAAAACTACAAGACCCAGATGTAGATCTCGATAAAGTCCTTTCTCTAGATAAGCAAGTACTTAGGTCCTCTAATCTGAAAGCTCAACACTTTATGACTATCTTCAACCTATATTACACCCCCTCTAAGCTACATGACTGGGGTATGAGGGCGGATAGTAAATGCCCGAGATGCCAACAAGACTCGGCTGACCTGTTACATGTGTTCTTCTTCTGTGACAAACTTGCCACAATTAAAACCGAGATCGAGAAATTCCTAGAGGGGCTGCTAGGCTCGAAGATCAGTCTATCCCCAACAGTTATGATTCTCGGTATCGATGGTAAGCTGGGGCTGAGCAGTAGGAGAGAAACAGAGGCTTTAATCTTTCTCGCTGTGGCCGTTTTACGGATCCTGATATCAGCTGCTTGGAAGGACCCCTCTCCCCCGACCTTTTCAATGTGGCTGGCCAGATTCCTCGCTATCCATAACATAGAATCCTCGCTTTATTTACATAAAGGCAGAAAATTGCGGGACTTTGGCCATAAAATGTGGGCCCCAGTGAAGTCATGGAGGGATGGCATAGCCGCTAATGTTGCTCTGATTTAATCTATTAATACCCAGTATGAATTTTATCCCCTTCTCTTTTAAGACATACATGTACATATCTATATAATGTTATTTATTTCGGCTCTTCATCTTATATATTTTATATACCCTGGTAAAAATAACATTGAATTGTAATTATCTATTTATGTATTGTCAGGATGACCTAATATATGAATTGTGCGATATTAACTATTGTATAACATTTGTATTTTGCTGTCTCTTTTATACTGTGTCAATTCTCAATAAAAAAAAAGAAAAAAAAAAGAAAACTAAACAAGGCCACGAGAAGCAAGCCATAACATACCTCTGAAACACATGCATCACGCTGAAACGCCTTTTACAAATGCCTCTCTGCTCCAAGCTCGGTACACGATCCCCTGCACCCGCTTGTGCACCAATCACTCATTTTACCGTTCCCTCATTAACTCCCCCTCCCCCCGCCCCCCGCACAAGCCTGCAGCTTCCATCCGTTGGCCCCACTCCCGATGTCACCCGCTCGGCGTAGAAGTCAATACTGGTCAAGATTGTGAGAGTACAGACTTGTCACATATGTTGTCTTGGAAAAGTATGCGTTCTTCTTCCCGAACTTGAATGATCATGACTTGCCTTTTTGGTGATCAGACTAGTTAGGCTGCAGGATTCTAGTGATTTCTAGGTCATTGACTCCATCAAGCTATGCCCACCACCAGAGAGCTTTAGTCTACTGGACCTAGTGCTCATCTTCCTCTCGGTCTGGGGCCTGCTGCTCCCCTCACTGTGTAAAACAGGTTCTACTTTCTATTGGGAAGATCACAGAGGCAAAGTTGTTCCAGAGGTCAGGACTTGAACATAAACTACCTTACCCGCTAGAGGGGAAGGCAATTTATCCAGCTATAGGGACTTATGCTTTCCTACTCCCATGACCACTCGGGTGGTTATATTTTACCCTAGCTGGTAATAACATTGCAGGTAGACTGGGTCTCCCGCAAATAGGGTATGGTCATAAAAGTGTCAGTAACCTACTACTTCTAAAGATGGGGGTGTTTAATTCCATAGTCTAGTATATTTATAATGAGTTAATGCTCTTTACAAATCAAGTTTCATTTGGAGACAGAATCCATCCATCCAGAGATACATGCAGGACCCACATTATAGTCTCAGATCTATCTACATTTAGTTTCAACAGGTTGTCGTCCATTCTGTTCTTACTTCATGTCATCCACTGCTGCATGTTTTCTGTCAAGTACTTTCTGTCTACACCTCATAGCACTATTTATTTTATCAGATTTGCTGAGTCATAAAGACTGAGTTGTTGAACATGATTTCTATGAAACTGGAAAAACGTCTGCCAAAAGCAAAAACGATGTGCTTTCTTTCTTTCAGATGCTAATGAATAAGCAGATGGGGCTGAAAAGATACGAAGTGGATGGGAAAAAGGTGTTGTTTTATTTTGACGAGGTAATCAATTTAATTTGGTTTGTAATCGTAAATATGTTCGAATTTAATAATGTTCACTAATGCTAAACAGTTTTGATATTAACATAAAATGTAACTCACCACCAGACATTTGAAGTCCTAAATCGGAAAACACATATAGAAGATGTGGGTACATGAGCATTTTGTGATTGCGTACATGTAATTCTTGCGAGAATTAAGGATATTCAGAAAATTGATCTTGAGAGAGCATCTGCATAAAACTGTATGCAAGTTGTGCTCTTGTGTTCACAAGGTAGAGTGCCTAGGTACATGTTTTGTTTATACAGCTTCTAAAGTCACACAGTGAAACTCATCTGAGCATGGCACACATCCAGTTCCACAGCTCCCGCAATACTTTTTCAGTTCAAACCAAGCCTCTTACAAGAAAATTACCTCAACAGCACTAGTGAAGCAAAATAACTGATATTTAAGAATGATTACGATTGCGTAATAAACATTTTATGTTACCCTAATTTTTACTTAAGAGGTCCCAAAATGTAGGAATATAAGGAAACACGACTTTGAGATATGTGAGGAAAAGAATTACAATTTTTGTTATACCTACAAGTCTAACCAAAAAAAGTATCTCAGTGCTAGCACAGCAAGACTAACACATCGAATTGCAAGAATGCTGATCTGGTGATATTTCTGAGCTTCACATATAAAGATATATAAACAAAAGAGTGGCATGGTACATGGGAATCAATGCCCATGCCAACAGTGAAAAGACTATAGCTTCCTTCTACCACACAATAACAAATGTAATGTTTTGCAATATATTGGTGTTTTCTTTGTATTTTGTTTTGAGGACATAGAAAGTTGCCAAGGACTAGAATAGATTTGGGATAAAAATAGTTGACGGCTGTGTCTTTATTAACAAGCTCGCGTTGTGATTCTGCTTATATCCCACCACACATACAGTACTGCCCAATACCATTTTGAACTCCAGCACATGGACATCTTTGTGCCACAGAATATCCCTAATTTGTGTGAGAATAAGCTCAAATGTGCCATAGGAAAATTCAAATTTTAAAAGGGAACATACTTGTTATTGTACCTTGAAGAATGTCTACTGCACAGCTGAAAATAGGCCAATCACTGTGACACAATCTGACTTATTATGGCACAATATATGGTGATTAATGCACGTTATTACCTTGTGGAAAGCTTTGTCACATTTAAACTTTATTTTCCAGCACATTACCCACCTAAATGTATTCTCAAATCAAAATGAAGTCAGACATTTTTTTAATTCACCTCGCTGGCTAGGCTAGAGCGTGCCATCCATTGAGCCTTTTTTGTAGCCTACTGGAAGTGATTTGTTGGCTTCATGAAGGTGCGTCCTGGCCAGTGATATCAGTTCCAGGAGAAAATAGTCTGAGCTAATATGAAGAGTACAGGAGACATGCTGGAATTACACAAATGGTTTTGATCAGGAAACTCGCAAACGATGTGGTTGTTGTGCTGTTTCAACCATTTGAGAGCAGTCTATCAGGTAATTGTAGTTTAAGATACATTTGGACATAGAACTTCCATCCTGTAAAAGTAATTCAAAAGCTATTTTTTTATTAGGGGATCCTGAATTTCAAGCTGAGGAGCGGGTCAAAGGCGAGACTGTAGAGGGCTTTTATGGATTCAGTAGAGCAGCCTGTGCGTCAGGCCCAAATGGGCGACCATTTGTTTTTTTTTAAAGCTGACCCATCAGCTTTGGGGCTTATATGTATAGATGCTTTTTAATGAATTCTAATTTACTTCCGATATTTAGTAATTATGGAAGTGGACGCTTCTTCATCGCATATTGCTTTGCAAATGTAGAAGAAATGCGGCATCCGCCTGCCTTCGTTTTTTAGGTCGAGCCTAGCGCAGCAAGGCCTCTTGGAATCACTTCAGACATAGTGCAAACTCGTGCGTGTGGTGTTCGATTTCCTTCAAATGCTATTGGCCTTTGCATCTGGCTTTCAAAAACGAAAGCACGCAATTGGCCAAAGGCGAGTGCATGTCCCACCTTTTCAGAAAATGTTTACTCCCACAGCGTTTAGCTGTCGGGAGCGAGCAGCGGCACGCAGCATGCCATCTGTTGTGGATCATGTTTCATTTCAAGACCTTGCAGCTTTCCTTATAAGGCGTGTCCCCTCCACCCTGGCCAAGGGACAGACCCCACCGCCACAAGAGTGCGCGCTTCTTTTGCAGCACTCGCATTCATGACAATAAGATACTAACAAGGCACATCCCATCCACCCCGGCCAAGGGACAGACCCCACCGCCACAAGAGTGCACGCTTCTTTTTCCAGCACTCGGATTTCATTTATGTCAGCACTCTCCTCCTGCACCGTTATCTTTGTATTAGTATGTTCTTGTCAAGACATTTGCTGTACTCTGGAGTTGGCCTCTATAGCCGCCTCTTTTTTTCGGTCCCATCTTAAAAATTGACCGCACCTTTTAACATTAGCGTTTTTTAATCACTGTGGTGCTCGCTTCCTTTCACACCTCTGCGCAGCTGTGGTGCGTGCTACCTTTGGCATCTCTGCATAGTCCACAGCTGTGGTGCGTTTCCTTTCCCTACATTGGTTTTGGTGCTCGCTCGATCTAGGAGTGTAACGCAGGCCCTTGCTGGGGTGGTTAATTTGAGCCGGTGTCTGCTGGTGTGCACATGGGCACTTAATAATTAGCACTTGCTTTTTGTGCGTGCTTTCTGGCACCGGCTGCTAAATAATGCCTCTGCGCAGCTGTGGTACGTGCTACCATTCACATCTCGGTACAATGTACAACTGTGGTGCGTGCTTCCTTTCCCCCCATTGTACCGTACACAGCTTAAAAATTGAGCACACCTTTTACACGGCTTTAAAATGGACTACACCTTTTAACATTCGCGTTTTTTATCACCGTGGTGCGTGCTTCCTTTCACATCTCTGCGCAGCTGTGGTGCGTGCTACCTTCTACAACACATATTAAAAACGTTAACAAAGCCAATAGCTCTGTCTAAACACTTATGATGCCCAAAGGAGAGACCTATTGGCTATGACAATGCTTGTTATTTATTGACTTTTGTAGCAGTGGCGGCACACATCGCTTTAGCTGTGTATGTTTAAAGCAAAAGCACAGCGTGTCGCCATTGCTACAAAAGTCAATAAATAGAAAAAAAAAGTTGTGCACCCGCCTGTATTTTCCTGTTTATTTAAAATTGTAGCAATTGCGGCGCGTCATGTTTTAGCTTTAGATGTTTAAACCTAAAACACTTGTCAGATCAAGCTGGACTGTTCCCATGGGGCACAGGGTCAAGACTGATTTGCATATGGTTGGGTTCAAACTGGAATGGCATGGTGAGCAAAAAAACAATGGATTTAGGCCCAGATCTCTGTACTGGGGTGAATGTATGGCATTGTTCTACATTCTGTCCATCAACTGTTGTTTTTGCATTAAACCTAAAACACAGCGTGACATCATTGCTTCGAATGTCAATAAATAGAAAAGAAAAGTTGTGCGGCCACCTTTTTTTCAATTTAGCTTTAGATATTTAAATCTAAAGAGCGGTGTGCCACCATTGCTATAAACGTGAATAAATTGAAAAGAAATGCGCCGTCAGCCCACCTTTGATTTTGTATTTATTGACTTTTGTAGCCATGACGGCACAACAAGCTTTAGCTTTAGATGTTTAAAGCTAAAGCATGGCATGCCGCCATTGCCAGAAAAGTCAATGCAGTGTTGTGCAGGGGGACGGGCATGCCGCAGGAAGAACAGCAGCAATGACGGGAGGGAGGTGGTGCGAGAGAGGAGGCAACAGATGGACAGAGATGGCCAAACAAAAAAAAACAATTGGTGATATCCTCTGGGAGGAAACCAAGTACACAAAGACTGTACAGATGGACAGTATTGACCAATCAGAGTAAAGGGATTTAAAAAAAGGCATGCCAACTAACCAACCAGAAGTGTTGGGCGTGTTGAATGACCATATCCTGACTACAGCATGTCTCAAAGAGACAGCGTAAGCGCTGCCTAGGCAAGACCTAAAAAGGCTGTAAAAGGGAGCTAGGCAAAATATTGGCTTAATGCCCTTCTTGATGAAGAAGACCTTAGCACCTGGATGAATTAATTAAATATTCTTCCATAGCGTCAGACAGGATCCTCTTCAGATAGTGGAATGTTTAATGAATGTTGACCATCTCTATGATCCTCAATGGGTGCATGCACACAGGTAACAGGAGGTAGCACACATGCTTCACAGACTTTAAAATAGACTTTAATGGCTTGGATTGGAAGAACATTTCCACATGTGGAATTCCAAGAGAGCTATGGAGAGCAATGCAAGGGCACAAACTACACTTAAAAGAATAATCCACACAAATAAAGGATTAAGACAGTTGTGGGTTTTGCTATCCTTGTATTTCCACTTTGATGTAGGTGATATGTGCTCAGACCTGGCAAATCACAAGGATTATCCGCCAGAATTGAGGACACTGCTAGTGGTAATTCCACGTGATACCAATCATCAGTCCTACTTGATAAGTCTAAAATCTACTGCACCATACCATGTGTGCTTTAGGCCGATATTGCCTGTAGAATTTACTGATGGTGAAAAACAAAAAATCCAATATCATGGAGTTCAGATGCTGTTTTAAGAAGCCAGTCAAATGGACCTAAAACAACCATAAAACATAAAGGGAGAGACATTACAAATACTTAGGAGTAACATTTCAATATATAGGTACCTGCAAGTTACATCTAGCAGGATTTGTTTCCTTTGCCACCTAGCAAGCAGAGGCTTGCCCACTGGCTGTTAGCCTGCATTATGTTTTACAACAGTGAAGTTAACCGGCTGCTTCAAGGCAGAGTAACAGTACATTTCATGAGAAGCATGGGGAACGAAGCTGCGTTTTAGGTTCAAGTACCTCTCTGAGGCATAATTTCACCAAGCACTTCTGCTTGGTTATGAATGCAGCTGTCAACATTTCACTTGGTCAAGCACTTCTACATACCTTGTTTCAGTAAAGGTGAGCCTGCCTCAGGAAATTATTTATATCCAATGTAGTGCTTGCTGTTCTGATTCAAACGTGCTAATCTATGAAAGCTCCAATGCTGAGGAAGAAATTGGTTACTTCCCAGTAACTCAAGTTCTCTCTCAGGGATCTCCATTGATAAGTATAAGCATTGAATAGTTCCGCCCGTGTGCTGGGATCCCGGAGCAGTTCTTTCAAAGTCACATTTAGTTTACCTTCCTTTGAAAAGGCCAGTAAACACGTGACAGCCATGTTAAATTGTTTCAGCCTTAAACAGGCTATTTTGCCAATGTTTATTGAGTTACTTTAAAATTAAGAAGGAAAAGGGTCATACCCTTAAAAATCACTTAAGCAAAATTGAAAAGTGATCTTTTAAAAACATCCTCCACAAACGCTTTTTACTTGTTTTAAAATAAGCGAAGGAATAATGCATAGCAATGTAGCCTGAATAAACCGCAGCATTGAAACAAAGTAAATAGGACACTGCAACTTTAAGGCCTGTCCAACCTCCAGTGTCCCATCGTGCCCTGTAGGTGTCAGTTTAATCAGTTATTTTTTCAGGCTCCTGCTGACAGGATGCTCGAGTAGATCTCTGCCTTTTTCTAAAGGTTTTTTCCATAAAAATTCCAATCTTAGGTTTTCTAAAGCTGACTCACTCAACCTCCTTTAGGGAGTAGAGCATTTTTAGATAATTTCCTAACAGGAAATGTATCTAATTTTTATCAAAATGCCATCCCTTCTTGCAAATTGCCAAGACTGCAACAGACCAGCACAGGATCTGTATCTTATGTTCCCCAGACTCTCAGGACTCCAAGACGTATTGCTGCTGCAAGACCCTTTCCAGGCGCACTTTGAGGGAGAGAGAGAAGATTCACCTCCATGGCCAAGTGAAGCACTTCAGACGGCAAGATTCCCTGTCTGGTGAGAATTCTGAAGGGCAAGGAGAGACTGCACCCTCTACCAGTGCCCCTAAGTCATACTCAGGGGACTCCCACAGAGGGAGATCCAAAAACGAGAACTTGCGGAGGAAGATATCGCTCATGGTCGATGTTGAAGAATTTGACGTTGAGAATAGGTACTGCACCTACTCACTCGCTGTCAAGAGTTAGTTCGGAGCCGAGAACATTTACGAGGTGGAGGAGGAGAAAACCGATGAGGTTGAGGAGGACTTCGACTTTGAGACACTACACAGTGTTGACAGCTTAGACGTAAAGAAATGACTCGACATTGAGACATTAACTGCCCTGACCAATAGAGCGGAGTGGCTTTCATGGATGAAAGCGTGGAGACTTCCTTCAGAGTCTGATATGGAGTACTCTAGGGCACACCTCTTCAGTGACCATTCCAGATTCGTCCCCACCACCTTGAGTTCCAACAGAATCTACTGCACCTCCATAGTAGTCACCTCATCCTTCTTAACCAGCGATTCCAACAGTACCTCCATTGTCAGTCTCTCCGCCACCACAGCCTACTAAGCCAGTGACACATACACAAAGGCACCCTAGATCTCGTTGCAGTCACACCAGACCTCACACCTTTAGGTCTAGGTCAAGCTCAAGATCCCACCATTGACATCGTTCAAGGTCTCACAGGCATGCTCATTCAAAACTGAGAAGATATCTAGATTAAGATCCTCACAATTCAATCATGCATCATCTTCAATAATATATTCGCCAACCTTAATGGATTCTGCTCCACCAAGAATATTGCTGATAGATGATATTATCTCCTTACAGAATGTACTTATCAGGGGAGCTAACAAATTGAATATCGATGTACTGAATTTGAAAAAAGAATTTGAATTTGACTACTACCACATTAATTTCGGTAATCTTTGAGAGACTTCATTAAAAGTCTGCTGCTAGACCACTACTCCCTTTCGTTCCAGGCTTATGAGGACCAGTCATGGAACTTCTAGCTACTGTGAAGGATGCTTTATCACACCTGCAAAAGAAATACAGACCACTGGATCAGGATCCCTCCTTTCTGTGCACAGTTCCATTTCCAGATTCGTCACTGTTTCAGCAGCTCAAAAAATGCATGCCACAGAGCCACCTTCTACACTTCCTCCTGACAAAGAGAGCTAGAAACTGGATTCACTGAGCAGAAAGGTCTGCTGAACCTCTGCCGTTGCCATGAAAACTGCTACTGCAACTGCTCTCCAAGGGCACTATGACAGGTCTCTTTGGGACTCCATTTAACAACTCATGGATGATCTTCCCAGAGATAAGCGTCAGGATTTCCAAAAGATTGTTAATAAAGACATGATAGTGTCAAACAAAGTTATCAGTTCTGCAGCAGACTCCTCCATTCCAGCAGTACATGGTTACTATCATGGCGTGCTGTTCAGAGCTTTTCTTGGCTGAGATTTACGGGCTTGAAATCCGAAGCACAAAATCGAATTTTCTGTCTACCATTTTCTGGTAACACCTTGTTTGGCTCTCAAGGTGACTACGAGATGTCTAGGATGAGGTCTGAGCCTGGCACTCTCAAAGCTTTCGTATTCAAAAAAAGGAGAGAATATGGGAGACATTCCTATAGGCCCTGTGACCGCTGCTGTTAACAGTAGAGGATTCAAAACCATCACTGGTCTGCAGGACAGGAGCAAGAATAATCAGCACACCCACTTAAACATGAAGAGCAGCGCCGTCAGCCATGAGGCAGATGAGGACATCAATCATCTGCCCAAGCCACTAAAATTACGGGTGGCAAACACTAAGTCATCTCTTCCCCCTATTCTGTTGCCTAGTCCGGTAGGGGGAAGCCTAACATCTCCCTTACAAGAATGGCAAAACATAACCACCAACAAATGGATTCTGAATATTGTAGAGCATGGATACTGTCTCAAAATCAAGTGTCCACCACCATCTATTCCACCGGAAAACCTTCTTTTTCAACAGGATAAACTGCATCAGGAAGTATACTTTTGCAGAAACACGCGGTGTAAAAGGTCTCCTCTAACCTCAAAGGAATGGGAATTTATTTCTGTTCTTTTCTGGTGAAGAAGAAGGGACCCAAAAACAACTACAGACCCATTTTGGACCTTAAAAAAAGCAAACAAATGGGTTTGCAAAGAAAAATTCAGGATGTTGGTTCTTCATCAGATCTACCCTCAACTCCGTTAAGGGAACAGGCTATTTTCGATAGACCTGCAAAAAGCCTATTTTCACATCTCAATAGCCAAAATATTCAAATGTTCCTGAGGTTCATTACGGAAAAGATCAAGACTAGGTCCTTCCCTTTGGCCTCAAATCTGCACAGTGAACTTTCTCCAAATGCATGGCGGTTGTAGCAGGTCATCTCAGAAAAATGAGAATCTTTGTCTATCCATATCTGGATGATTGGCTCATCAAGGCATCTTTTTATCAGCCAGCATGTCAACATTATCACCTAACCGTCATGACTCTCAATCAACTAGGCATGCACATGAATCACGACAAATCCATCTCAACACCTGTTCAATCCCTGTGTTACTCAGGTGCAGTTCTAGTGATTGTGCACTCAAAAGTGTGTCCTTTGGAGGAGAGATGATTATCTATCCTTCAGAAGTGCTGCAAACTGAAGGAAACAATGAGAAATGCTTCTTTCCACCTGAGTTCAATGGAGTCGTGCATCTTCCAAGTCCCGCATGCACATCTCTTCATGCGGCCTCTCCAAAAATGTCTGGAAGATCAATGGGATCAGACCTCAGAAAGATTGGAAAGACTGAGTGCTTCTGACCACTCATGTGAAACAATTGCTCAAATGGTGGTGCTGCTCAGAGAATCTGCTCAAAGGGATGATTTTCCACCAAGACATTCTGACCCAACCATAGTGACGTATGCTTTACTGACAGATTGAGGTGCTCGTATGGACTATCTACCGATTTAAAGCCTATTGTCTCTGAAGGAACAGTTTTAACACATCAACCTTCTGTACTGAGGGCAATATATCGAGCCCTGAAGGCTTTCCTCCTGTTGTTCAGAACAGACTCTCTCTTTGTTCAGATGGACAATACAACATACAACAACCATGCATTATCTGAACAAGCAGGGAGGGACAATTCTGTCACTGGAAGCTCAAACAATCTGGAAGTGGATCATCTTCATTGATCTTAAGATTACAGTGGTCTATTTTCCGAGACCCTGAATGCTCAGGCGGACACTCTCAGCAAAGTCATTCAAGAAAATCATGAGTGGGTTCTAAACGATGCTGTACTTCACAAAATCTTCTCAGATAGGGGTTTTCCTCAAATAAATCTTTTCACAGACAGAGAAAATAAAAATTGCCCAAGCTTCGCCCTGCAGTTCTATCAACCAGGTACACTGGTCAGGCAAAAAGTCTTTACGCCTTTCCTCCAATTCCCCTATTGCCCACAGTGATCACCAGGTTCTCCCACTGGAAAGCCAGAATGATTCTCTGTGCTCCGGAATGGCCTCAACACTGTTGGTACACAGATTTCCTTCACCTCTCAGAGTGGCCACACAAGAAGTTGCCTTGCAGAGCAAATCTTCTTCACAAGTTCGGAGGCCAGATTCAACATCCCAACCTTCCCACTTTGAACTTGGCTGCATGGCTCCTGAACTCAAACAATATGGCCACCTAAACCTTCCTCAGAAATGGATGGATGTGCTTAGAGAAGCCAAGAGACAATCTACTAGGACTTCCTATTCCTTCAAATGGAAGAGATTCTGCATCTGGTGTTTGAGACAATGTCAGTCCCAAATGAGCCAGCCAAACTGTCATGCGCAGTTAGTACGCTAAAGCAAAATGGAATTTCCCCTCAATCAGAGTACATCTCGCAGCAATCACAGCGTTTCAAAAATGTCCTTCACAAATGTCCTTTTTCACATTGCCTCATCATCAAAGATTTCTGGAAGGCTTTAAGAAGCTATATCCTCCTGTCAGGAGACCTTTTCCTCCATGGGAGTTGCACATGGGAGTCTCTAGCCAGAAGGGTCCTCCTTTCAAACCCATTCATAAGGCTTCTCTCCAACACCTCCTTTGGAAGGTCTCCTTCATGGTAGCCATTGCTTCAACTGGCAGAGTTAGCGAGATACAGGCTCTCAGTTCACATGAACCTTGCACAGTATTCCATAGCAACAGGGAAGTAATGAGGAGCCATCCAACATTCCTCCCAAAGGTAGTCTCAGATTTCCATGTCAATCGGACTATTACCTTACCTACATTCTTGAAAAATGCCTCTTCTCCTGCAGAGATCTCGATGTTAGAAGGGTTTTGAAGTTCTATCTAGATAGGACATAATCTTTTAGAAAGTCAAAACAACTCTTTGTCAACTATGGTTATCTACAGACAGGATATGCCACATCTAAACAATCTTTTTCTAGATGGACTGTCTCCTGCATTATGGTTTGTTACCAAATAGCAAACAAAACCGTATCCAGTAGGGCCCACTCCGTCAAGAATAAATCAGTTATTGCTGCTCTGCTTAGGAACATCCCACACTATTGTCTTGATTCGGACACTAAGGCTGATGCCCATCCCTAAAGAATGTGTTTGTATAATTTCATATGTCTCCTTTTTTATCTCTTCTTTCGCTGAATCTTTGAAGGATAAGCATTCAAATCTATTCAGTGCTTATCATTATCAATCAAGATCCCCTGAGAAAAAGGAATGATTTCTTACCTGTAATTCTAGTTCTCCTTCAGGGTAATCTCCATTGATATCATAAGCAACCCTCCCTCCTCCCCAAAGGAACAGAGTAAACTGCCACCTACAAGGCATAATGGGACACTGGAGGACAGAAGGACTTTAAAGACGCAGTGTCCTATTTACATTGTTTCAGTGCTGCAGTCTATACAGGCTACATTGCTATGTATCATGACTTAGCTTATTTTAAAAAGAATATAAAAGCATTTGTGAATGATGTTTTTGAAAGATCGCTTTTTAATTTTGCTTAAGGGCTTTTCAAGGTTATGACCCTTTTTACCTTCTACATTTAAAGCAATTTAATAAACATTGCCAATATAGCATGTGTTAAGTCTACAAAAATTAAACATGTCTGTCACATATGTTTTCTGGCCTTTCCGAGGTAAGGCGAAGTAGATGTGACTTTGAAAGAACCGCTCCGGGATCCCTGCACATGGGCAGGACTATTCAGTGCTTGTGATTTTATTGGAGATTCGCCAGAGAGAACTAAGATTACAGGGAAGAAGCCATTCCATCTTCTGCAGCATTGGTATCTTTCATAGATTCATAAGTGATCCTCCCTAGTCAGAGGCTCACTATCTTATCTGTGAATCCTTCATACTTGTGCTATGAAATCTGTGCTTTGAACCTGAGCTATGGTTACTTCTAGGAGGAGTAAAGAGCCCAGTGCCTCCACCTCAATGGCTGAATTTTGAGTTGTTTTAAATGAGGTGGATGTGCTATTAAACAAACACTGCTGCTGAGCCTGTGTCAATTTTAATACTGTCTCCTGCTATGATAATAAGTTACTTACCTGTAACTGTAGTTCTCCAGTATTGGAAGCTTTCGTAAGATTCACATGCCTGAATCATTCCCCGTCGTCAAGACGGGAGTCTCCGGTATATAAAAAAGCAATGCTTAGTAGTAAAGCAAACTGAAAATAGGCCTAGGCCCATTTCCCTTTTGCAACCCATAACCCTTGTTATGTAAAAGAGAACAAACTTTTCCCTGAACCAATGAGAGCTCCTCACCCTCTAGAACCCTCCTGAGAGAACCTTCTACTCCTCCCCCTCCCCAGTCCCCCTCACCCTCACACCCCCTCACCCTCACACCCTCTCACCCTCACACACCCACACCCTCACCCCCTCACTCACGCTCACTCACCCTCACACACCCTCACCAGCATAGCATAACAAAGCATAGCATAGCATAACAAAACATAGCATAACAAAACAAATCATAGCATAACATAACAAAGCATAGCAAAACATAGCATAGCAAAACATAGCATAGCAAAACATAGCATAACAAAACATAGCATAGCATAACAAAGCATAGCATAATAAAACACAACAAAACATAGCATAGCATAACAAAACATAGCATAGCATAGCAAAACACAACAAAACAGAGCATAGCATAACAAAACAAAGCATAGGATAGCAAAACAAAACAGCATAGCATAACAAAACATAGCATAACATAACAAAACATAGCATAACAAAACACAACACATAGCATAACAAAACATAGCAAAACACAACAAAACATAGCATAGCTTTACAAAACACAACAAAACATAGCATTGCAAAACAAACCTATAATATCATAGCAAAACATAGCATAGCATACCAAACACAACAAAATATAGCATAGCATAACAAAACATAGCATAGCAAAACAAAGCATAGCATAATAAAACACAACAAAACATAGCATATCAAGCAAAACATAACATAGCATAACAAAGCATAGCATAGCAAAACATAGCATAGCATAACAAAACATAGCATAGCATAACAAAACTCAGCATAGCATAGCATAGCATAACAAATCAAAGCATAGGATAGCAAATCATAGCATAGCATAACAAAACAAAACATAGGATAGCAAAACAAAACATAGCATAGCATACATCATCACTCAGCACCACCACAGCATCACTCAGGGGCACCACAACATCACTATGTGCTACCACAGCATCACTGAACGGCGCCACAGCATCACTCGTTCGCCATCACATCACTCAGCGCCACCACAGCATCAATCTGTGCAACCATTCAACAACAACTGGTTCAAATAAGTTCTCTCAATGTTTCAAGCTTTATTACAAATGTAACAAAAAGATGTTAATATTTCACTTCTGTTCTTGGATTTTCATCACAATAAAATACATTGCACATAGTCTTCACAAAAGTTATTTACAAAAGTTTAAGCCATTGCCATTATAAATTACAATAACTTTTATTTAAGTATTAATTATTAAAAAAATTAAAAGCCATTGTTATTTGTAATATCAATACATGTAAGTCACGTAAATACAACACATATTGCATTACAAATGCTATAGGTGTCACATTTGCGAAAGTTATAACTATTGGCATTGTAAATGACAAAGCTATTATTTTCGCTATTTTCAAAAACAAAACAAATAAAAAAATTGTCATTTACAATACCAATAGCTCAAACTTTCCTAATGCGAGACCTATTGCATTGCAAATGCTTGTTTCTCCTTCTTAGCCATGGTAGAAGAAGAAGGAACTTCAAATAAACAAATCTGGAAGATGAGACAACCTCAAATCCCAATCAAAGTGAGTAGGATTGAAGAGTTTGAGCAGAGCTCAAAGGAGACTCCCTAGCACAACGTGCCGTAGAAAATCTGAAGAGCAGAAGGTTCTCTCAGGAGGGTTCTAGAGGGTGAGGAGCTCTGATTGGTTCAGGGAAAAGTTTGGTCTTTTACATAACAAGGGTTATGGGTTGCAAAAGGGAAATGGGCCTAGGCCTCTTTTCAGTTTGCTTTACTACTAAGCATTGCTTTTTTATATACCGGAGACTCCCGTCTCGACTACGGGGAATAATTCAGGCATGTGAATCTATGAAAGCTCCAATACTGGAGTAATGATAATTACAGGGGAATCCCAGCCTTACAATGAAACATGATACAAACATGTGATGTATGGAAGAACCGCTGCTGGAGAATTATAAGCATAGATACATGTGCTGAATGACTTTACCGTTTGAATGGTTCTGCAGCAGTGCATGGTTATCCATTGCTCATCTTTAGGTACTTGTTAAGTTTTGAGGCTACGTTGTTGCCATTCTGTGGGTTGAGTACCAGCACAACTAAACCCTGCCTTATTCCTTGAGTCTGAATGGAGACAGTAACGCTTTGGAAATGTGTAGAGTTGACCATATATATTAAACAACAAAAGAGTGACTCAGAGATAACCAAAAATGGATTATTCTCAAAGGTTAAAGAGAAAAGGACATCAAGAATGTTTATTAAGAGAACTCTCACTCACCGACCTGGTCAGTGACATGCTTCATCGTAGGGTTCCACTAGAGAATCCGAATGCTTCCCTGGTGTGCTTCCACACCTGACTTACAGCGGAGCAGGATGTAAATGCATGTGTGCAAAGATAGTGAAGTATGAAGGTGATAATTAAAAGTGTTTGGGACTGGCCCGTCCAATGATTTATTAAAGGCTGCCCAAATACTAATAAAAACGTGCAATAGATGTAAATCAGTCCTATAAAGTGGCTGGTGGCATCCAATTTTTTTTTTAAATGGTCAACATGTTTCTGCTTAAACGCATTATTAGCAAAGCATTCGTCAGGACCTAGAAAGAATTCCACGGCGGTGTGCACACGCTAAGGCGCACCCTAACCTGTGGAATATTCAGTACAACTCACGATTATACCCAGTGGTCTTGTGTAGTTTCAAAAGACCTTTATATTAGTTTCAACATGTAAAAGAAAGACATTCTATCAACGTGTCCTAACTTCAATCCAGTTAAGTAAAAGTAACAGCTTAAGCGCACATTACAAAGATAACTAATCTCTTTAAACCAGTCTGATCTATATGTTTTTACAGATACGTATATTCAGTGAGATTAAAAGAACAACATTTTTGCAATTGAAAGGATGTGTCCAATAATATGCCTGTGGCAATGGTTTAATTAACTTTGCCAATTCTGTTAAACTTTTTTTTAGAGGATAACGCAATTTGTTAATTTATTTTAGCGCTTCGTCATACTCAGAACTTTTTAAGTACCAACTAGCGTCCAGAACGAGGACTAACAGCTCAGAGAATCAAAAAAGGGGCGTGTTTTATGTTGATTAAAACCAGAGCCATGTGCCCCCAAGAAATGAGCGCGGTTTACATGGCTGGATAGAGGCATGCAACTGAATTCAACAAATACTGCGGAGAGAAATGGCTTACTTTGTTTCAACAAGTGACTTGCAACATGGAGTCACGGGGAGGTAGGAAGGGCGTTTGGGTATCTAAAACAGAAAACAGAAAACAGAGAATGGCGGCTCAGAAATTCGGGCAGAAAAAGGCTCAGGAGTACGATCGGGCTCATAAGTACGAGCACTCTCGCCAGTTTCAAAATGTCAAGCGTTCCATAAGGAAATACTCACTTTCCATATCGTCCGTTCCTGGCCTGCACACCTAGCTAGGTCTGCCCAGGTCCGAATGTTAGCGTTCGGGCAGTCCTCCAGGAACAAAGAAGGGATTCCTCGTGACGTCACAACGTCAAAAAACAGGTGACGTGTCAAGCTCACGTGACCGGAAAAGCGAGGATGACGCGTTTCGCTAAAGAACTAGCGCGCTGCCCTGAGTTTGAAAAAGTGTCAGACATATTAACCACTGGATGTCGATAACTGTGAAATGTTATGCTCATGTGACCTAAAAAGCAGGGATGACGTGTTTCGCTAAGTCACTAGCGCCGCCCGAGTATGAAAAATGTAAACTGTATTAACCACTGAATGTGGGGACATTAGTTTAAAACTGTGAAATGCACGTTACATAACCCTAAACAAATAATTAAATGAATTCTGGGTTATCTGATTATCCCTACGTACATATTCACGATTAAACTTGCAAAATTGTCCCCGTAAGAAACTGTTATCATCACAATTAAGTGATAATAGTCTTCGAATCCCGACGATTAGCAAAGGGCATTGTATAAGCCTTAGACTATATCTAGTCACCCCATTACCCTTGGAGACTAACTTGCAGCGTATCTTTTAACTATGTGCTTGTCTTACACATAATCCTCAGGTACGAAGATAGATCACTTAACCGAATCTAAACATACCATAGAGAGATATGGGCAAAGTTGTTCGTAGGAACAAACTGAGGGGTCAATATGGAGGATCTCTATTCGATGCATAGAGTATCCTTTAAGTCATGTGGCAAAATAGACACATACAAGTACTTCAGAACGTTGTTTCATGGACCACCCGATTTCATTTTAGCGGGCTAGTACAGTGCTCCAAGGTATATTATCGTTTAGGCCTACACGGTGGGTTACCATCCGATAAATCCACCTCTGCTCCTTTTCGAAAAGTGATCGGTGTGTGCTGGCATTCAGGGGTAGATGTTCAATCACTGTCCAGCTTAGATCATGTGTTGTGTGGTTTTGTTGAAGAAAGTGATCAGTCAGTTTTGTGCTGTTCTTCTTGCACCAAATATTACTGCGATGTTCGCATATTCGTTGTTTTATTTTCTGGGTGGTCATCCCCAAGTATCTCCGTCCACAAGGGCAGGTGATTAGGTAGACCACGTGAGTGGTGTTGCAGTTCGTATGTGTCTTTTGGTACCACAGTTGACCTGGTTCAAGATTTAGTTGTTTTGAGAGGGTGGTCAAGTGACACACGTTGCACGAGCCGCATGGAAAATGTCCCAATACAGGAGGAAGGCCCCAAGCATTCAGTACAGTAGGCTGATGTCCTTGAATGTCAGGCTTGGGTCGTGTATGGACCAATGTGTCTTTCAAGCTACGAGCCCGTTTATATGAAAAAAGTAGTTTGGTCCATTGATGATTGTTGCTTTCCAGAATTTTCCAATGCTTGCGTATGGACTTGCTCACCGCATTTGACGCTGCATTGAAGATGGTGACACATGTGAGAGGAGGATTAAGTTCAGGAGTTTTAACGAAATCCGTATCTAATAGAGCATCACGATTTTGATTTCGAGCCCTCTTGCATGATTTTCTAAGAATACCAGCAGGGTAACCTCGAACTTGGAGTTTTTCTGTCAGATCCTTGGCTTGGCTTTTAAAGTTGGCGATTTCGCTACAATTCTGCCTCAGTCGCAAAAACTGGCCGTACGGAAGGTTTTCCCGTAGAGGACGCAGATGATAACTCGTAAAGTGCAAAAGGTTATTTTTTGCAGTGGGTTTATGATGAGTCCTTGTTTGTAAACGGTTGCCAGATTTTGAAATAACAACATCAAGAAACACCATTTCTTCTTTGTGGTGTGAAAGGGTGAATTTAAGATGAGCATCACACGTGTTGATCCAGGAAAATAAATTAAATAGTACATCTTCTGGACCTTTCCAAATGATAAGGACATCGTCGATGTACGTTCGCCATAGAGAAACATGGGATAGGTACGGGTTTGCGTCAGATAGAATATGTCTTCGTTCGAAATCATAGACATACATTCCAGCCACACTTGGGGCAAATGTGCTGCCCATAGATGTCCCGGTGGACTGGAGGTACAGGACCCCTTGGTACTCAAAGAAATTTTTCTTCAAAGCCAGAGTGGCACAATCCACCACAAAACTACGCGGAGTGATGTAGTCCCAATCACTGCTCGCCAACGTTTCTACAATTACTCTGATGGTTGAGTCTTGCGGGATGCAGGTATACAGACTCTCTATATCTAGTGTTACTAAATACGTGGGATCATCAGTTAGTTTAATAGTTTGTAAGAGAGCCAGCAAACTTTTCGTGTCTTTTAAATAAGTACATATTGCTTGGATGAGTGGTTTCAGGAAAAAGTCACAATACTGCGACAGGGGTTCCAAAAGTGAGCCTAGACCTGATACGATAGGCCTCCCTGGTGGTGGAAGCCTGTTCTTATGCATTTTTGGGAGGGTATAGAAATAGGGTATCGTGCCTTTACTTGTGGTCAGGAAATCACTCTCATGTTGGGATACATAGCCCCGACTCTCAGCATTACTTACTAGGGATACGATGGTTTCCTGTAGGGATAACGTGGGGTCGTTGGTTGGACGGGTGCAGCTTACATCATCGGACAAAAGGCGTTTACATTCCATGTCATATGCCTCCGCATCTTGGACTACTATGCCTCCGTCTTTATCGGCGGGCTTTATCACAATGTTTTTATTGTTCCGTAAGGACTCCAATGCCCGAAACTCGCAGGCTTTCATCTTCTTAAACGTTGGTGTGTATTCAAAGGCTTCAATATCATTGTAAACCGCCTGTTCAAAAGCAGTGATTTCTGGAGGGATGGTATAAGGTGGTGGTGTAAAGGAAGATTTCAGGCGAAAGGTCGTACCACTCTGATTCTCGTGTCAAAGTAGTTTCTTGCTTTTCGAAGAAACTTTTTAACTTCAATTTGCGGAAAAATTCTGCCAATTCACAATGCAGCTTAAACCGATCTAGGCGGGCCGTTAGGATGAAGCACAATCCTTTCTCAAGTACTGCTTGTTCGTCTGATGTCAAAATTGTAGAAGAGAGGTTAGTTACTAAACTTTCGCATTGCTCGGGCCTGCACATTGTGCTTTGCTTCTGGTATTGTCTCCTACCGCCTCCTCTTATTCCCAATGCACCTGATTGTTGCTTCTTCTCCGCCCCCTGCCCCTCCATGTAGCCACCCGCACATAGCAAGAGGAGAACACTTCTCTAGAAAGTTAAAGTTTCCAATCATCCTCCCGCAGAGTGTCCCCTGGTCCTGTTTCAAAGATCCTTTTAGACCGTATTCAAGCACATCCTTATAAAAAAAACAGCAGTTCACTTGGATATTGTTGAACTTGTATGATCTATCTATCTCTGAACATGAGAAAACGAAAAAGAATTCTCTATCCCTGTAGAGTGATCAATGTAAAAACATAAGACACACAGATGATGGACGGAATGCAGAGTGACTAAAACATTCACCCCCATTCAAGAGAAAGGGTAAATCCATCGTTCTTTTGTTCACCATGCCACTGTAGTTTAGACCCAGCCGTATGAAAATCAGTCGACCCTGTGCCTCACGGGAACATTCCAGCCTAAACTGCCAAGCCAGGTCTTCCCTGTAACGAAAACAAACAGTCTGAGGCCAGTTTCGGGGTACCACCCCTGATCAGCCAGGCTAGCTTGAATCCAGTGGCACAGTGAGCCCGGGACCCACATCTGGGCATATCTGGCGAACTTAGGGCAAGAAAGCAAAAGACACACAGATGATGGACGGGATGCAAAGCGAATTAAACATTCACCCCCAGTCAAGAGATATGGGTTAAAACCATTGTTCTTTTGCTAACCATGCCACCCAGTTTAGACCCAGCCATATGCAAATCAGTCTTGACCCTGTGCCTCATGAGAACAGTCCAGCCTGAACTGCCACGCCAGAGCCTCCCTGGACCGGAAACAAGCATCCTGGGACCATTTTCTGGCCATCACCCCTCATCAGCCAAACATTCACCCCCAGGATGCTTGTTTCGACTCCAGCGAGGACCTTGCCTGGCAGTTCGGGCTGGACTGTTCCCATTGGGCACAGGGACAAGACTGATTTGATTATGGCTGGTGCAGGTGTGTGGCCACCACTGCCATTACGTTGCTGGACACTTCCTCTGCTGAAGTGAGGTTGATAGTGCTGCAAATAAAAAAAAAGTCTTCTCCCCTAGTTCCTAATCACACATCAAGTAGCAGCAATAAAAAAAAAGCTGAATCAGAAAGTGAACAGAGATGTTGTGTACATCCATAAACACTAGGGTGACCACCTCCATCCAGGCCATTATAGAGTGTTTACAGTCCTGGAATTTCATATGCTAGCCTAATACGTTCTAGGTGTTGTAGTCTTGTTTTGCTTTAATTGAAGTAATTCAACTAACGCATCTGAAATCAAAGATTTGTAGGTGGAAAGTTCAGGACTGGCGGGATTGGCAATGATGGCCTGCAATGTAGTGGTTACCCTAAGATACCCCATCCAGTCCTGCGTTTCTATGATGTGATAGGTCTGTGTAAAAATAACCATTTTTATCTTTTGTTTCTTCAGAAATATGCTCAGATTACTAAAACCAGGATAGGATAGAGGGTTCCGCTACCTTGGGCACAACAAAAACTGTTTCTTCTGCCTTTTATTGTTGGGATTATTACCATAGCCCTTTCACCCCCAAAAGAAGCATCTCAGTTCTTTTCACAAGATATTTCGAAAAAATGGGAGGTGAGAATCATGTCGATCTTAGAATCAAAGTAGAACTCTAGTAGCCCTGGGAAGAATATTTTGCAGGGGCAGTGGCAAACATGGTACCTGAGGAAAGGAATCCTCATTCTGATTGGTAACAACAAGGCTTGCCTTGAGACCATTCCCTTCTGAGATACAAGTGGCAGCTGATTCACTGTCTGAATGGTGTTAGCACTGGAATTCTGAAAGATAAGGACCCAAGACGGGCTGGTGGGTGCATCATCTGGAGCAGTGGACAACTTCAGTCTGATCTATAACAGAGCTCCAATATCGATTGCCTCGACGTTGATACATGTCTCTGCTGCAACAAGTGTCTCGACATCAAGTGAGAAAGTCACATTTTTCAGTGGGAGAGCTTGCGTCTATGTTGAAGATGAAAATAAGTGATTAACCTGTAATTGGTTCTCCAGTATTGGTATCTTTCATAGATTCACATGCTTGAATCGTTCCCTGTCGTCGAAGTGGGAGTTCCACAGTATATATAAAGCAGTAAGTAATAACTTTAACATTGAAGCTAATGGACAAAAAACATTCACTTTAATAGCTTGTCATAGTCATTAGAAATGGCCCAAAGTCCAGCCAATAAGGTGACAGCCCCCGTTAAAACCCACACCACAGAGGCTCCATGCTCTCAGTTTTTCAAGCACAAGTGAGAATTCAAATTATAAAAGAGCTAGGGGAGCCTCTATGGGGAGAAGGGTGTGCCGCATGTGAATCTATGAAAGATACCAATACTGGAGAACCACAGTTACAGGTAATTATCTTATGTTCTCCTCCAGTATAGGATCTTTCATAGTTTCACATGTTTGAATCAGAATGGTTAGCAGTAACACCTTAGTAAAATATATATATATATATATATATATATATATATATATATATATATACATACACACATCAAAACAGATATACATATAACAAATATATTTATACATCAAGATATATATAGGACTATATATACACGTATATAAACATAAATATGTTATAATGAACCCTACAGGAAGGCTGGGAAGCAAAAGAGGCACATTTTATTGAAAGAGATTACGTACAACCACATGTCCCACAGCTTATCAGCGTTATCTGCAGCTTCCAGGGTTATAAAAAGTCTTTTAAACCAAGTTGTTGCTCTGCAGATCTGTTCTATTGGCACACCAGCAAAGAGAACTGTTGAGGTGGAGACAGCTCTGGTTGAGTGGGCTTTCGCTATATTCGTTAATGGTTTTCCTGCTTGCTGATGGCAAAACTGTATGGCTGATGATATCCATCTTGCTATAGTCTGTTACGTAATATGATATCCTTTCCTGATGTCGCCATATGCCACAAACAGCTGGTCTGCTTTGCTTATGCCAGAGGTTTTATGCAATTATAACTTGATACATGTTTGCGGATTATGGAAGAAAGTCTTTAAAATGACATGTTCATTTAAATGAAAGTCCGAAGGGACTTTTAGAATAAAAGTTGGATTAGTGCGAAGGATTATACAATCAACTCTGAACTGAAGGAAAGGCTGCTTAACAGTGAAAGCTTGTATATCGCTTACTCGTTTGGGGCTGATGTAAGCGCTAGGAGAAGAGATTTTTTCCACAAGATGTATTTCAGCTCAGCCTAATGAATGGGCTCAAACGGTTGCTTCATTAATTGACATAGCACAGTGTTGAGATACCACGAGGGTGGAGGCCATCTTATTAACAAAAACTTCCTAAATAATCCATTAAGAAACTGTTTTATGATTCTTGTGGAGGATAGAAATGGTGCACAATTGTTTAATCGAAATCTGGATATTGCAGCAAGGAGCACCTTTATAGAAAAATGAGAGAGACCAGATTTTGCCAGATGCAGGAAATAGAGAAGTTTTTGCTGTGGTGATGGCTGGATATGATGTAGTGCAGAGTCAGAACACCAGTGACGAAGGGGCAGATGTATCATCTGTTTTTTTTCTCGCAAACACTGCAATTCCTAAAAAAGCAGCGTTTGCGACAATAAAATCGGCAAATGCGATGTATGAAGAAAATCGCATCGCAAAATTAAGGAATTACAAAATTTGCGATTCCTTAATTTTGCGCTAACATTTAAAGAATCGCAAATAGCGATTCCTTAAATGCTATGTAAGAAACAATAAAGTTTAGCAATTTCACACTAAGAAATAGCAAATTACTACCAACTTGTAGTTGGTGGTAATTTGCAAATTCTTGTACAAATGTACTTTTTTTTACATTTGTAAAGGTGCCATGTGGCGCTCATACATGCCCTAAGTAATAATAATCCACATTTGTAAAGCGTGAACAATCACCCGTAAGGGTCTCTAGGCGCTGGGGGCCGTCGGGAAGATTAAGCAAGCTATTACCCAGAGTCACATGGTGCTGGGCTAATCTGCCGCCGGCATCGGGGATCGAACCATGATCCCCAGATTCCAACGTCAGTAACCCTGGCCGCGGTGCCACACCTTAGGGCATGTATGTGCGCCATATGCGCACACATGTAAATTTCAGGGGTGCAGCAGGGTGTCCTTAAGACACCCTTGCAATTATTCTCAATTTGCGATTAGCAAATTGTGAATCGCAAATTGAGAATAACTTCCCATTCCCTCTTATGGGCCTCCTGGCCCATAGAAACGAAAAATATTCCTTAATTGCGATTAGCAATTTGCTAATCGCAATTAAGGAATTTTAAGAAATCGCTAAAAAATAGCAATTTTCTACATACATCCCAAATTGCAATTCTCAAATAGCGATTTCTAAAAAATCGCTATTTGAGAATCGCAAATGATGATGATGATACATCTGCCACGAAATCTTTTCAATTTGAGTTTGTATGTCTTGGTTGTGGACTGTGATCTTCATGAGTGAGGACTTACCGGCAGAGATGGATAACCCGACAAACTCATGGTATTCAGAAGCCAGGCCAATAATCGAAGAAATGACGGATCTGGATGATGGAAATGTGATTCATTGGCAAAAGGTTTGGTACGGGTCACAATTGAATGGATTTACACTCCGAGAGAAGGAAGAGTTCTGTAAATCAAATCTGACGGGCCCACCTGGGTGCTATGAGAAGGATCCAACAAGGTTCCTTCATCATTTTTCTGAGTACCCTCTGGATTAAAGGAATCAGAGGAAATGCGTAAGCATAAATCTTCGACCATTCTATCAAAAACACATTCCCCCACGATCCCTGTTGAGGGTATCAACTAGCGCAGTACTGGTATTTGCCGTTCTTGTTGGTCGTACAGAGATCCACATTTGGCTTGCCCAACAGATGAAAAAGGTGGTCCAGAGTTGGTTGATGCAGCTCCCACTCGTGGCTGACGGAGCTGGCCCTGCGCAAAGAATTTATGAGAACGTTGGAAATGTCTGGAAAGTTTTCCGCTGTTAGATTAATATTGTGCTGGATTGTACACGTCCATATTTCTTAAGCTTGCAGAGATAGTTCGATCGATCTTGTCCCGCCCTGCTTGTTCAGGCAGTGCATGCTAATAGTGTTGTCGGTTCGAATTAGCACCAACGCTCCTGAAATATTTGAAATGAAAGACCTTAGAGCAATGTAGATGGCCTTGGGCTCTAACAGGTTGATACATAGAGATTTTTATTGGGAGTCCCATTTGCCCCTGACTGGAGTGGAGTGGTGTGGCTCACTGGTTAGAGGTGGCAGACCCGGAAGCAGAGGACGGGGACCAGGGTTCAATTCCCGACTCGGCAGGGTCATGGACCAGGGTCAGCAGACTCGATAATTCTCGCCTCGGTGCCTACTCTAACCAGGGATCACACTCGGTAACTCTGGGCATTAGCTTGCCTCATCTCCACAACGGCCCCCCACATACGCCGGGGATGCCTGGTTTCACCTTGGAGATACCCAATAGGGACCATCTCACAGGGAAAGCCAGGACGGGTTCCCCAGTGGTCTACAGCGCGGAGATACCCCATGTGGGGTGACTCATGCGCTTTACAAGACATCATTACAATACATTACATTACATTACTGTCAAGCACTGTCGATGTGCTCCCGAACCCTCGAGGGAGGTGTATGTTGTAATTACATATTGCGGCAAGTTGATCAGGGATGAGTGGCCTGTGGATACGTTTGGTATGTGTGTCCACATTCGTAGAGCTTTTTTCATCTTTGATGTGATTTGAACAACATCTTCAAAGGAGCCGGCGACCTGCAAGCACTGGCTGTCCAGTTCCTTCTGTAATGGTTTTATGCGTAACCGACAGTTGGGTATGAGGGGAATGAAGGAAGAAAGCATTCCCAGTAGAGACTTATACATTCAAACAGAAACAGACTTTTTTGTGAGGAGATGATGTACTAGGTTGTGGATCATCTTCTTTCTCTCCTGTGATGCGAAGGCTTTTGCTTGTAGGGTGTCAATAGTTGCTCCTAGAAACGTTATGGTAGTTGTGGGTGTTAGAAGAGATTTTTGACAGTTGATTGACAACCCTAGGGAATGGAACAGAGATAGGCGTATGTCTGATTGCCATTGATGACGTGGTCACTTTTATTAGGCAATCGTCCAAATATGGGAATATTTGAACTCCTGCTTGTCTAAAATGAGCAGCAACCGGGGCTAATATCTTGGTAAATACTCGGGGTGCTGATCGTCGGCCGAAAGGGAAGATTCAAAATTGATAATCCGTGCTAGCCACCCTAAGTGCAAAAAACGTCTAGTGTTTGGGGTGAATGGGGATGTGAAAATAGGCATCCTCGAGTTACAAGGTTGTTATATGATCCCTTAGTTTCAAGAGCTGCAGCACCTCCTAAAGAACAGCATACAAAATGTTTGTCCCTTTAGGAATTTGTTGAGCTGACGGAGGTCCTAAATGGGGCGGCATTCTCCTGATTTTTTCCGTATGATAAAGAACCTTGAATAGAATCCTGTCCCTCTTTGCGCTCTTGCACCACTTTGATTGCTCCTTTGCACAAGACGAGGTTTATCTGAGACAATAGTTCTCTAAGATGGGAAGGAGACGGACGGACCCTGAGGTGGTAATTTTGGCGGAATCTGTTGAAATTCTAATGTGTGCCCCTTGGTAACTATATTAAGAACCCATCTGTTCATTGTTTTCTTGGACCATTTGGGAAGGAAACTGGAAATGTTTCCACTAATCTCTTGTATAGAGGTGGGAGTTGTGGCTGACACTAAAGATATATCACTGCTTCTTAGAGGTGTCTCTAACCTCTGCAGGATACTTTTCCTTTTTGATGTCTGTAGGAAGCGGAAGGCCGCTGTCTTTTTTCCTGCTTACTGCTATTGCCCAGTGGAGTTTCAGGATTGTCCCTGATAGGGTTGAAATTGTTTATACTGGCTGAAGCCTCCCCAAAAGGAAAAGGTGCCTCAGCCTCGACCTCTACAAAAAGAGATCTTGCTTTATCTGTATCCTTTTTAATTGCCTGGAGTGCCTCATCAAAGTGTTGTCCAAACAGAGATTCCCCATCATAAGGGATATCAATGATCTTTGTTTGCACTTCTTGGCAGAAAAAAGTAGCCCTTAACCATCCCTCCCGTCTTAACACTGCCACCCCTGCTAACTGGCGGAAACCTGTAGATGAAAAATCCACTGCACAGTCAGTTATTTTAGTTGATATCCTCTCTCCCTCTTGTAGAATTTTCTTAGCCTCTGCTTTAGAATCCTCAGGCAAAATATCAAGAAATAGTAAAATGTCTAACCACATTTGGCAGTCATATCTACCCAGAATTGAAAGAGAATTTGCTGCCCGAACTGTCGTCACTACCATAGTGGAATTTTGTTTTACAAATGGTGTTGATACGTCTTTCTTCTCTATCTGGAGGAGCAGATAGAGGTGATGCGGGATTCCTGGAACGGCATCGAGCTGCCTGAGACATTACAGAATCCGTTTTTGGCTGACTGATGAGGCAGGCAGGAGAGTTGACAGGCGCCTTGTATTTATTTCCGGCTATAGGAAGCACTGCTAAAATGGATGCCGGGGTTCTTATTACCTTAACCGCATGCGTGCGGGCGGAATTCCGCTCGCACGCTGAGATTTTTACAACCGCACTTTACATGACGAGCTGGGCTCGTCATGAGCGTGCGAGGAGGCTACCTCATGACGAGCCCAGCTCGTCATGAGCGTGGAAGGGGTTAAGGCCCTCCTCCCATATAAAATCTACAATGGGAATTTTACAAACTTGTCTTTTGGGTCGGTTCTATAAAATTGTATAAAAAGCTGTCAGACTGCTTAGGGACTTTGAGGAGTTGAACTATCTTTGCTGCTCTTTCCATTAGGGTATGAAACCCTCTATATCTTCCGGTGTGGAATCAATCGAAGGTGGAGTCGTTAGAGAGGGTGTCTGAATCTGGTAATTGTCCCACTCATTGGGAAGAGACACTTCCTCAAGTTCTCTTTGTTCTCTTTCATCGTCAGTAGTGTCTATCCTCTATAATTGGTTGAGGAGTTGTTGGACGCAAAGGTGAGGGGGATGATACTAATAATGTCTGTCTAGGAGACCTTACTAGCAAAGATGGTCTAAGAACAGGAGTTTGGGGAATTGATGAAGCTGGTTCTGAGGGTGGAAATCTACTGTAGTATTCCTCTACCATATGCTGCAAGTTTGAAACTAGAGATGCAAGCATCTGAATAGCAGGTTCCTTCTGCTATTCCGTTGGGCAGGATTATGCTGTGAGTAATAATAATATTGAGCCTTGTCATCCTTATCGCACATGATATGAAGGTCCGACGGACTGTGTGCCACCCCAAACATGTCCTCAACATCTGAACATTTATCTTCGTCCTCTACATAGTCAAAAGGTTCTTCTAGAGGACATGGAGATACTTTATTTGGGGAAGTATGCGCAGGTAATATTGTTTCTTACGAAGATCTGTGCTTAGACTGAGACACTGATGGAATGAAAGTCGTCTCCTTGACCTTCTGTAGCTTCGACATCGCAAAAACTATTTGCATAGATGGATCAGAACTCAATGTTGCCTGAGTCAAATGTACTGTCAACAGAGCACCAGCCGACGGGGCACCCATGACAGAGCACCCACAGACGAAGTACCCGCCGACAGAGCACCTGCCAGCGGAGCATCCTCCGAAGTACCATCCACTGACTTTTTGGGCGTCGTTGACCATGGGGCAGTTGATGACAACAATTGCACCTTTGCAGTCGTTGATATTGGATACGCAGACCGGATCGCAGTCAGCGACAGACATCTCTGCTTGGGGGTCATTGACGACTGCAACGGCAATGGGCGAACCATCACAAGTCTCCTGACGAAGAGCCGACCATCGATGATAAAGCATCTGTCGACATTAACGGTTTAGATGGTTTTGTCAACACTTTCTTTGACAATGTGGCTGTCGGCACAGAAGGGCTCACTTCAATAGAAACTAAAGTCAACTGAAACATCGACGATGACATGACCAACTTAGACGGCGGAGATGAGAAAGTCGACGTTATCGTTGTTGTCATGACCACAGACACCACTGCCTACAAGGGCGTTGACAATGATTTCATCAACGAGATAGCAGTCTTTAATTTTTGAGGCGAGAAAACTGTCGACTTAGGCTCAAGTAGAGATTTAGAAGTCATTTTAACCTTAATGGTGGCTGCTGATGGTGTAGAAGGCTGTGAATGTCCTTTATGACATGAAGACTACTTCCTAGAGGTGGAAGATTGGTTATCAGCGTTAGAGGAATGGTGCTGCTTTTTTACCACCTTAGAATGCTTTGGAGATGAAAGCTCAACATCACTTGCTCTCTTTTTTGAGGCGACAGTTTTAAGAGAGGTATCACTCTCCTCGTCTGACAGAAGGTATTCTTTAGTTTTACACTTCTGTAACCACAGAAGAAGTCTGCTCTCTCTGTCGCTCTAAGTTTTCTGTGAGAAAGTTCTACAAATTTTACAATCTCTCACCTGATGGTCAGGATGAAGGCAGTAAATGCACTTTTTATGAGGATCGTCTGAATGCAGTCTTAGCTTGCCACATGAATCACAATGTCTAAATAGAGATATCTTAGTTGTAGACATGTTGAGGAGCTGAAGTAAAGCTGAAACCACACTGTTTCTGAAGAAAATAATTCTGTCAAGTAGGCCAGAAATTGGGAATACTGAGCAGACCTTAGGGAGACTCCTATTACAAAACATGTGGTAGAAAATCTGAGTGCATGGAACCTTAGTGGTGAGGGTTCTAAAGGGTGCTGTTGCCTGATTGGATGTACTTTGGGCCATTTCTAATGACTATGAGGAGCTATTGAAGTGAATGTTTTTCCTCAATTAACTTCAATGTTAAAGTTATTACTTACTGCTTTTTATGTACCGTGGGACTCCCACTTCGACAACGGGGAATTATTCAAGCATGTGAGTCTATGATAGGTCCGACACTGGAGAACTTCCCTCTCCCAAGAAGTCATGGAGCTTTGATGTCAAAGTCGACAAAGATCTGACACCCACTGGCAAATAGATCAGCGCCGTACCTTTAAGGTGCATCGAAATCCTTGATACTGAGTGGGATCAAGAGCGACAGGAGTGGTCGGAATGACAATAGCTTTGTTTTATCTTCCCTTTTGGATCTCCCCCTTCAAGACTTCTCTGTGGTTGTGAATTAGTTACAGTACAGGAAGAACACTATATTAAGACCCATTTCACCTTTTCCTTGGCCATCAGGTTTGCCCCATCAGTCTGATGCCCTCACAATCATCAAGTGTCCTTTTGGATACTTTTTAACAAAAATTCACAATCAGCAGTGGAATAGAATCTTGGAAGATAGACCACACAATACTCAAAATAGATTTGAAACTGCTTTTTCCTGCCACACAAAGGGCACTTCACAAAAAGTGAAAATATTGTGACAGGAAAAAGTAAATAAAAATGGCAAAGTAAGCTTGAAAATATTTCCCAGTGATAAAAAACACTGAATGAAGTTGAAAGATCAGATGTTCTAATTAAACCAGCTACAGAAATTGATCAAAAACAACAGTCACATTGTTCCGTGGTTCTGTTTTCACGACCCAGAAAAATGAACTGGCTCTAAGAGGCATCAACAAGTACAGTGCATTCAGGGATTGGAAACATCACAGCATCGTAAAGACTCAGGCAATTTTGGTAGAACTCTGCTAAAATGATGTCTATGAGCAGCAGTATAGGATAAGCGGCTGTCTAGGATTAAGTTTGCGCACTGTAGTTTTGTGATGGTATTTTTAGTGGAGGAGCATAGGCTCACTGAGAAACCAGGTAAGTTTTCAAAAGAGTGGAGGTAGTATGGTATTGAAGGGCACGCATAACTAATATTTTTAAGGGACTGTCATGAAGGCATGGCTTTTATGTAATGTTGACTCAGCTTTCTTCCTCTTTCTAAATTTAGCCATCACAGACTAAATCTACGCAGTAATCCAAATTCTAAAGCTTGCCTGCGTGTGCTTCTGCATGTTCATCTAATTCTATTTGAAACAGTAACAGACATGTTGAATATCCTAAGCATTTACCAAACTGCGTGCCCCCCTGCTGTAACAGAAATACTCATACAATATCAATGCAGTTTGTATTGTTTTTCTTTACAGATTCACAGTCATTGTATGACATGTGTCAAGTTCCAGGCTTTCCGAGAATACATTGTTGGGAAGACAGCACCAATGCCGGTGAAGGTGTATGATTACTACGAGCCAGGTATTTTGTTTTTTTACTTTAGGCCAATATCAACCATCTCATCAACTTAGAATTGACTTTTGTGTCATATCGCCCAAGAAGAACAGTCGCCCTAGCAGCCTTCATAGTGAAAGTGGAGGAACGGCACACTTTTCTGTCCACAGAATCCAACTTTTTACTTTCTTTGTCAGGAGGAAGAGTACATGATGGGGTGTGGCATGCAGCTATTGAGCTGTAGTGTGATGACAGGCTGATTCGTAAAAAGAAGAATTGATGGAGGTTCAGATCCCGAGGTTTGTATTTATTTTTGTAGGTGTGATGGTGAAGCCTGAACAGAAGCCGGTGTCAAAAATAGGACCATAGGTGGTTCTAAAAGACCTGGACCCAAAGGAAACAATAGCAAAACACATAAGATGATGGACGGAATGTTGCACAATGGCTAAACATTCACCCCCAGTCACAGATCTGGGTTTAATCCATCGTTATTTTGCTCACCAAGCCACCCCAGTTCAGACATGGCCATATGCAAATCAGTCTTGACCCTGTGCCTCATGGGAACAGTCCAGACCGAACTACCAAGCCATGTCTTTCCTGGACCGGAATCAAGCATCCTAGGACCGGTTTCTGGCTATCAGCCGTCTTCAGCCAGGATAGCTTGACTCCAGTGGCTTTGTGAGCAAGGGACCCACGTCTGGGCATACCCTTTCCACATAGGGTGAACAGCAAAACACATAAGATGATGGACGGAATGTTGCACAATGGCTAAACATTCACCCCCAGTCACAGATCTGGGTTTAATCCATCGTTATTTTGCTCACCAAGCCACCCCAGTTCAGACATGGCCATATGCAAATCAGTCTTGACCCTGTGCCTCATGGGAACAGTCCAGACCGAACTGCCAAGCCATGTCTTTCCTGGACCGGAATCAAGCATCCTAGGACCGGTTTCTGGCTATCAGCCGTCTTCAGCCAGGATAGCTTGACTCCAGTGGCTTTGTGAGCAAGGGACCCACGTCTGGGCATACCCTTTCCACATAGGGTGAACAGCAAAACACATAAGATGATGGACGGAATGTTGCACAATGGCTAAACATTCACCCCCAGTCACAGATCTGGGTTTAATCCATCGTTATTTTGCTCACCAAGCCACCCCAGTTCAGACATGGCCATATGCAAATCAGTCTTGACCCTGTGTCTCATGGGAACAGTCCAGACCGAACTGTCAAGCCATGTCTTTCCTGGACCGGAATCAAGCATCCTAGGACCGGTTTCTGGCTATCAGCCGTCTTCAGCCAGGATAGCTTGACTCCTGTGGCTTAGTGAGCAAGGGACCCACGTCTGGGCATACCCTTCCCACATAGGGTGAACAGCAAAACACACAAGATGGGGGGCGTGGCTAGCAGCCAATCATGGCGGCAGCCTAAGATAAGAGCTCCGTGAGCCAAGCGGCCTCTCCAAAGATCCGAGCACGAATCCGCATACTTACAGGTCTCCAAAAGAGGGACCCGACACCCAGGACCGGGCAGGACCTAAGGCTGCATATCCGGCAGTAAACCGCCTCCGGGTGCACAAGTTCCGACCGGACGACCAGGAGGCCTAAAGAGTGACCAGGGTCCGGGGACTGCGGTACTCCAGCAAGCTGACAGGAAGTGCCCTTAGTCCGGGAAAGACCCGCCGGAAGCGCCCTGCAGCTGAGGAGTGGAGGTCGCGGCGATCTGCAGACCGGCACGAATGACCGGGGCAGCCTAATGTGTGACCAGGGAGAAGCGGTATCACTTTTAGACGCAAAAGCCGGATTGCGGGCTACAGAATCCAGACAGAGGGGCCGCCGCGAGAGCCAGCGCCGCCATCTTGGGGCAAAACGATCGGCCTGAAGAGGCACTGGTGGCCAGCGCACTGTGGCAGCGGAGCGGGCGCAGACATAGTGGGGACTGCCGTGACACTGAACAGATGCCCCCCGGTGCAGGTTTTCAATGCCGGGACACCTCCAGTGACCGGCGGAACTTCATTAGCGGCATGCATGGGGAGGAGCGCTGCACTACACGACTACACAGGGCTCAGCCTGCCTCGGCCAACGCCTCGCCGCGGTGTTCCCATGGACACTTGGCAGCGTGATTAAACAGCGGCACATTACACCGGCGGCCTATTGAGAGCAGCGGAAAGCTCCGATCCTCTGACTAACATCGGGACCTGCCAGGCGCCTTCACGCAACGGTGCGAGACACAGCCTTTAGAGACCGGTGGGGAGTGGGGGCCGCAGCGGAAGTCCCTGCTGCCTTCAGGGATACTAACGCGGAGCGGTGCAGCGGCCGTGCAACGCCCATGGTGCTGACCATAATTGGGGAACCGCCAGTAAATTGAAGACACGCTTTTGATGCCTGTAAATGGACAACAAAAGCAACTAAAGATTAAAAAAAAAAGAAAACAAGAAACAGACGCCAGCGTGAAGCGCAATTGAGACGCCGCTTCTGATACCTGAGAAGGAGTAGGAAGGACACCTGAGCGGTGACATAACTCGGAGGCCAGTAGTGGGAGTGTGCAACTCCCAAGTGAATCGCAGGAGGCATAACTCAAGCAGGGACCCCCCAAAGGGCGAAGCTAGCAGAGACACCGGCGTACGGGGTGGCGGCACGAACTGAGTTTGACACAAGCATTGGAGGGGGAAGACGGCCCCCTCGCCTGGCCCTCTAACGGTGAGGATTAGATCCCGGCCCGGAGACGGGGCTGACTCTACCACAGATCCCCACGATCAATAAGAGGCGTAAGGCGCGCTGTGAGGCCTCTCCTATGGGTGATGCGAGGAGAAACGGTAGCTAAAGAGGTGACAGTACGCCCGGCACTGAATGCATGAACTGGCAGTTTCGGATTGCCCATAAGCCGAAGACCACAGCGGCGAGATTCCCCGCCAGACTGGAGATACGGCGCAGCACCACCGCAGGGGCCGAAGTGTGACGCTGCAACGCCTGCCGGACAGCAGCTTCCTGCGCAGCGTGTGCGACTTGGTTGCCGGAGACGCAGGGGTGTAGTGGGTTACATCCCGGATACGCACAAGATCGCTTTTAGCTCCTTGCGTGTCCTCCTTCACATTGCCACACAGGGGCCGAGCACGAAGATGAGTGGAACAGGGTACTGAGGCGGCCAACATGGCAGGCAAGGGCTCAAAAGGTGGCACCACACAGACCCGCATTGATAAATACGCTTGCGACAAAGGCATCTCTTCCCCAGCGGAAGGGAGAATACTAGCCTGTAAATCTACTGACGGAGCGGGTGGGAAGAAAGCAACACTGGACGACGTCATGAAGGCCTTGACGCAAGTCCATGTGACCGTGGGCTCCATCTCTACTGAAATCACTCTTATCAGGGCAGACTTTCACAAAATGTCCGAGAAGGTGAGCTCCATGGAGGTGATTACGAAATCGTTGGTGGAAGACGTCTCGGAGCTGCAGACGGCAATGGAGCGGATGTCGGCGGAGAACAAGACACTGCGGGAGAGATTGGATGATCAGGAAGGGCGCTCCAGGAGAAACACCATCAGGATCCTTGGTGTTCTGGAATCTGAGGGCACTAGGGCAATGGACCTCTATGTAGAAGATCTAATAAAAACGGAACTCCAGCCTAAGGGCCTGTCCACCTTCTTCTCCGTTGAGAGAGCACATCGAGTCCCGGGGGGGACGGCCGAAACCGGGCGCGGCCCCACGACCAATCTTGGCCCGGCTGTTCAATTTTTGGGACAGAGATGCCATTCTGCAAGCGGCGCGAGTATCCCCACCTGTGAAAATCCAAAACTCTACGCTGGCCTTTTTTCCGGACTACACGGCGGAGGTCGCTCGCCGCAGGAGGACGTTTTTAGATGTAAAGAAGGAACTGAGAGCAAGAGAAATTCCATTACTCAATGCTATTCCCAGCTAGATTACGAATAGTGACAGACAACAGGACCTGGTTCTTTGACACTCCTGAGATCGCCCAGGATTGGCTGGAACGATGGAGGCCGGCCACTCAACCTCGCCGTTCAAATAGAACACCTGGGAATCGGGGGACAGGGAACCATCCGAACTCTCCAGCTTCAGGGCATGAAATGGAGGAACGCTCGCCAGTAAGAGACAGTGTGGACGAAAATGCTGACACGGAACAATAGCCACCCAGGGAATGTAAGACATTAAATCGACTAAGCTGACTGCCTGATGGACTGCCGCTGGACACTGGGCTGAGGGCATCTGAGGAGGGCAAGAGAGGCCGCCGACTCCGGAGAGTTCTTCGCCCCAGCGAGCAAGTATTTTATGTGTGGGATGGGTTAAGCACTCTGCTAAGTTGGGGGCGGGCAGTTTCAAGTCCGTATAGCAGGGGGGGCAGGGAGGGGTGTTCAGGGAGGGGTTGTTTTCAGTTTTTTTAAATGTTTGACTCATGGAGGTTGGGTATGGCACGAAGGAAATGACACATTGGTCAGCACACAAATGACACGAAGGTATCAGTCCGTAACGCAAACATGTCTTCCACTACAGGATAGAAATGGCACATGGCTCGCAGGCTGATACCCTGGATGGGGGACTTCACACAGGGCCGGTAGCACCACTACAATTGATGTCTTAGAATGTGCGGGGGTTGGGGGACAAGATTAAGAGGGGGCTGGTTCTGCAGGGAGTTAGACGGTTGGGTCCCGCTTTAGTTCTTTTACAAGAGACACACTTGGTGGGCACGGCTACTCAGGCACTAGACAGACGGGGCGATCACATGATAGTGCATTCAGATTTCACCTCAAGATCACGCGGGACAGGCATACTGATGCGGAGATCATCCCCGTTCATACTACAGACCACTAAAACAGACGACCAAGGCCGCTTTGCGGCAGCCCACGGACAATGGGAGGGCAGGCCACTAAACATAGTGTCTGTTTACATTCCGCCAGCACTCCATACAGTTGCCCTTCCTGACCTGGGAAAATTCCTTCGTGAACTCCCGGAGGGCGACCTTATTATAGGAGGTGACTTTAACGCAGTGGCACATAACATGCAGGATAGATTCCCGGTCCGAACACAGACCCGGGGTCCCTCTCGATTCAGTGAATTCTGGTGGACTTCTGGCGGCAGTTACACCCTGAGGACCAGCAGTACACCTACTACTCCACTGTTCATAATAGTCTGTCTCGTATCGACTATTTTCTTGCCCCGGGCGAAGGCCTTCTCACCATAGGTGACGTACAGATTAAACCTAGGGGCATATCTGACCACTCTCCGCTCACACTGACTTTGTCGTGCCCAGAAAGGGCTCGCAAAAGAATATACCCGATTTTTCCAGGCTATCTAAAGATACCGCACATACGTAAAGAACTAAACAAGCATTTACAATGCAATGGTCTCGGCATCATTAACCCCTTCCACGCTCATGACGAGCTGGGCTCGTCATGAAGTAGCCTCCTCGCACGCTGATGACGAGCCCAGCTCGTCATGAAAGCATGAAGATCCAGGAATCCCAGCACAGCAGGGGAATTCCCATAGCATTCAACGTGTTAAAGGTAGAGCTACTGGCATTGCTCATGACATTTCTTTTTTTTTTTAAATCATCAATGGCATTGTCATTTACATTGCCAATAGCTTAATCGTTAAATAAATGTCATTGTCATTTACAATGCCAATAGCTACACCCTACACAGAGCCACCCTCACACAGACACACTCAACAGCACTCTGCACTTTGTACTGAGCAGCACACAGCACTCTGCACTCAACAGCACACAGCACTCAACAGCACTCTGCACTCAACAGCACTCTGCACTCAACAGCACACAGCACTCAACAGCACACAGCACTCAACAGCACACAGCACTCAACAGCACACAGCACTCTGCACTCAACAGCACACAGCACTCTTCACTCAACAGCACACAGCACTCTGCGCTCAACAGCACACAGCACTCAACAGCACACATCACTCTGCACTCAACAGCACACAGCACTCAACAGCACTCAACAGCACACAGCACTCTGCACTCAACAGCACACAGCACTCTGCACTCAACAGCACACAGCACTCTGCACTCAACAGCACACAGCACTCTGCACTCAACAGCACACAGCACTCAGCAGCACACAGCACTCTGCACTCAGCAGCACACAGCACTCTGCACTCAGCAGCACACAGCACTCAGCAGCACACAGCACTCTGCACTCAGCAGCACACTGCACTCTGCACTCAGCAGCACACTGCACTCTACAGCACACTGCACTCTACAGCACACTGCACTCTACAGCACACTGCACTCTTCATCTTAAATTTGCTGTGAGTCTCCATTTGGTTACGTGATTTTAGTACATGTGTACTGTTTAGCTGCTTTGTGTGTTTTGGTAGGGACTTACTTTGGGTATCACTGTTTGTGACTGCATTGTGCAGACTGTGTGCTGTTTGTCTAGATCTACGTGCGATGTGGTTCCTCTCCATGTTTTATGGTTGTTTTGTCTATGTTGGTGATGACTGATCTAGTCTGTTACAGTTTGAATCTGCATTTTCTTTTGCAGATCTTAGTGACCTCTCTGCATTAGGCAGATGTTTGCATCTTCAGAAATGGTGGCTTTAGTTCTCTCCGATTCTCATTTCACCACAGCCAATAGACAAAAATCAGCATGCCCAATCTCCTTATATGGATGAGGAGTTTTAGGTAGGAGTGCTATAAATGGCATCTTTTATTCTAGTGACAGCGCCCTAACAGCACATTCTATCTAAGTGGTGTACTGTAATTGCTGGCATTTGCTCAGGGTATTAATCAAAGGCTCCTCACAAGTCCCATGGATGACCCAGTCTTGAGAAATAACATGTTCTCTTATGATATACATTAGGGTATGGAACCAGCTGCCCATGATTGAGAACATTTTCAGCTGTTTTAAGCTCATTTGGCATTCTTTGATTCTCAAGCATGTGACTAAGAGTGTCAGATGCCCGTGGGTGAATGAATGAATGAACCACCTTCTAAAGCCCAGCAGCTGCTCCAAACAGGAGCGTCCTGGTGCTATGTTGAGATAGGGAAGTAGGGTCCTAATTCCACTAACTAAACAGAAAAGTCTTCAAATAACACAATAATGTAGGGTCAGATTACACTTCTTTAAATAGGTGACTCTTCAAATAAGTCTTAAAGACGGACTCTGAGGAAACACTACGAAGATGTTCTGGAAGAGAGTTTCGCAGACTGGGACCCAAAAATGAGAAAGATTTACCCCCAGCTCTCTCTTTATGCATCCTAGGAATGCATAAAAGGTCACCAAGATTATGAAGTCCAGGACTCAAAGGCAGCTTAAAAGAACAGTTGGGGCAGATGTAAGTCCCCCTTACCTTTAAAAGACAAGTGCGAGATGGCCGCATTTGGGCGTCTAGAACCCTATTAGGGTCTCCTTACTAAGAAGTATTCTTCCATCCATGGCTGTAGAAGAAAAGGCAGCATGGCTGGCGCTGGTCGCATTCTGGGCATGGATGGGCACTGCAGTCTTTCACTCGCTTGACCCGGTGCCGAGTGCCTCGAAGCCTTTCATCTTCTCTCCACTGCGCTAACCCCGAGGCCCGCCTCCGACCCATCCCCCAGGGACCCTCTATGATGCCTGTCAATCACAGACCCGTGGCGCATGTTAATGTAATTGATCTATTTTCTGCACCGGGTCAGTTATTCCCTCTGTCGCATATATCAAGATTAATTAGCATCAGAAATGAGGCTTTAATGTGGCGCTGGCTAGGCCCGAGTCACGTTCACACTCACTCTCTTTCCCAGGCCCCCCTTTCCAAACACATTTAACCCCTGTTTGACCACGCGGCTCCCCTGCCCACGTCCTTGCGAGCGAACTTGAGACTACAAAGGGGCCCTTTGCTCTTTAAACGTTTTCCTCCCGACACTCACCTCCCCCGCCGCACAGGGGTGGAAGAGGTTCTCAGCTATACAGCGCTGAATGGAATGAATGCATACATTGTGGATGCCCTGAATGCCAGGCCCCGGCGGTCTCACACAGGCGTGTGGTGGCGCGGCAATGAGCAGTTTTTCACACAGGATCAGCGGGAAGCGTGGGGGTAGCCGAGAGCCGCTCAGTTTTCAGTCCGCTCTGCCAGTCGGACACGGGACAGGTGCAAGGGCATCGCTCACCTTCCTGTATCACTACTAAACCAGCATCCCTGCGGCCCTGCCGGCCCAGGGCGAGCTTCTGCCAGATTCAGAAGGGAGGAGGCGCGGGGTCGCCATGTTGATAAAAGTAAACACTAGATATAGCAGGTCAACCATCAACAAAAAAAACGGCACTCACCGGCTGTTTGGGGAGGCGGCGGCTCCTCTCTGCCGCGGGCAGGGCTGCTGGGCTTCTCCGGTCAGCGGCGGCTGGGGACGGGCTTCTTCTCCTTGCCGGGCAGGAGCGCGGGAGACCTCCCGTCCGCTTCCTGCCTAGCCCACTGTACTTCCGGGTCGCGGCTACGATTTTCGGGTGTCCTGGGCTGCGGCGGTAATGCGGGGCAGATGAGGGGTAGGCTCCCTCTTTAATTTAAATAAACAGCGGGGTGAGCACCCGATGGGGGGATCCCCACGCCGGGACTTCTTCCGGCGGCGGCGGTGGTCGGGCAGAAATGGCTGCTTCAAAGCTTCCGAAATTTTTCGGATTTGGGGGCGTGTTTTGCTGTCCTGAGTGACGGACGACGTCACGAGCTAAAGAACAGCAAAACTTACACCCCCAAATCCGAAAAAGACGGGGCTTGTTTGGAGTGACTCCCTTCTCTTCCAATGGCTGGCCTCTGTTTAGGAAGCCAGCCAATGGAAGCGAACGGAGCTGAGAGGAGGGTCTAAACGGCACTACTAACTAACATTAAATCTCCGGACCGGAAGCTGCTTCGCAGCTTATAGGTCCCGAGACCTAAAAAGGGGACCCAATTATACTTCGCGGAAAACACGGCCTCTGTAGCGTCACCTACGATCTTGTTGGAAGCCTACAAACCGGTATTGAGAGGGCAGGCCATCACGACCATAGCGGGACACAAGCGAATGCAAAAAAGGGAACTGCTGGACCTAGAACTAGAACTCAATAGGGCAAATGCAGCTCACATGGCAGATCCTACGGTGGACACGCTGCACTCGCTTCGACTTTGTCAGCAGCTCCATGATGACCACCTAAGGCGACGGACAGCCGAGAACATTGCGGAGACTGCGCATAGAGTCTACGACATTGGGGATATGGCGAGTAAACTCTTGGCCTGGTTGGACAAAAAGAAGGGAGGTAGTAGGAATATCCTGCAGCTGCGGGGTTCCGACAGGGTGCTGCACACGCGCCCGTCGATGATAATAGAGGCCTTAGCTGACCACTACCAGGAGGTATACACCCCGGGTGTCGACATAACACCGGAGGCAGCGACGTCGTCTCTCTACGGTGTACCGACTCAGACCCCATCGCAAGAAGCAGTGACTGAGCTGGAAGCTGACCGATCGCCGAATGAGATACAGTTGGCCATCAATGCGCTCCACTCCGGCAAAGCCCTGGGCCCTAACGGGATCCCTATTGAGTGGTACAAGGCAATGTCTGAAACACTAAGTACACCCCTACTGGCCATGTACACAGAAAGCTTGGAGCGAGAGATCCTGCCCCTCGACCAGCGGATGGCAACCATTATGGCGATCCCGAAACCAGGCAAGCCGCCCACGGAGTGTGCATCATATCGCCCAATATCGCTCCTTAATGCCAAGGCCAAAATCCTAGCGAAATTATTGGCTAATAGACTGATGCCTCACCTCACGCACTTGATCCACCCGGATCAATCGGGCTTTATGCCACACAGAAGTACGGCGGTAAACCTTCGACGATTACACGGAGCGATGGCTCGTGCCCCGTTATTGACTGAACCGCAGCCATCCTGTCGTTGGACGCCAGGATGGCGTTCGACATGGTGGAATGGCAATACCTATTCGCAGTGCTGGCCCACATGGGCTTCGGCCCCAAATTTATCTCCTGGATACGGCTCCTATATGCGAGTCCGGTAGCGCATGTGGAAGCGAACGGCCATATCTCCCGTGAGATATCATTAGCTAGGGGGAGGAGGCAGGGATGCCCGCTCTCGCCTTTATTATTTGCCTTAGTCCTGGAACCGCTGGCCACTATTATTAGAGCGTTCCCGTTACTGAGAGGAATTCGCTGGGGAGACAACTGGGAGGACAGAGTCTTCCTTTATTCGGACGACATGCTAATTTACTTGTCGGACCCGGAGAGGGGCATTCCGGTACTCCTGACACTGTGTGATGCGCACGGGCAGACTTCCGGATACACGATCAATTGGACGAAGTCGGTCTTTTACGAGCTTCGGGGTCCCTTGCCGAATCTTCCCGCCGGATGCCCGTTGGCAGTGGCGGGCACCTCCCTCCGAGACCTGGGGATCCACGTCACCCGCTATGACAAGGTCTTTTATGAGCTGAATTTGCTACCACTGCTCGCTCGACTGAGGACTGACGTGAGACACTGGAAGGCCCTCCCTCTGACATTGCTGGGGCGGGCAGCGCTGTTTAAAATGATGGTGCTGCCATGTTTTTTTTATGTATTGGAAAACACGCCGACTCTGGTGCTGCCCTCTTATTTCCGAAAAGTGACGGCTGAGATAACTGGTTTGCTATGGGGCGACCGACCAGCTCGTGTAGCACACATGAAGCTCGTCCGAGGCTGGTATGACGGCGGGATAGCCCTGGCGAATATACAATTGTACTACTGGGCGGCGCACCTTAAGGTCCTTAACCAATGGCTACATGCCCCGCAGGACGATCCGGCCTACCTCGCGGACAGAGCACAGCTGGGCACGCACAGTTTGCTGGCCCCGCTGTACCACAAGGGTCTAGCAGCGAAACTAACAGGTCCGACCAGGCACGTAGTGGCACTATGGCACAAAGTGCAGACAAGACTCAAATGGGGGGGGGGGGTCATAACAAAACTTACACCTCTATGGGACACCAAGGCACTGGGTCATTTACGACATAGCAAGGGATTCACCCAATGGGACAACATAGGAATAGGAATCTCCACGGTGGGAGACATGTGGACAAAAGATGGGGTTATCCCATTTGCGCTCCTCCAACAGCAGTACAACCTAGGTCCTAATGAAACCTACCGCTATATCCAAATACGACATGCGCTAATGGCGGAAATCGAGGCGGGTGCGGAGGTCCCAGAATCCTCCCCGCTGGAGGATCGCCTGCTAACTGATTATATGCAGACTAGCGCCACTTCCCTCACATATCGGAAGCTACTGAATAACCTGCCAGACCCCTTACTTAAACTGAGGGAGAAATGGGAGGATGAACTGGGTGATATGGATGAGACAGACTGGAACGCTGCGATGGAATCCCCGAAGGAAGCGGGCATCTCGGCCCGATTCAGGCTGGTGCAGTTTAAGATACTGCACCGGATTTACTTCACAAGGACTACTTTACACAAACTGCACAGGGCTGACCACCCGTATTGTCTCAGGGGATGTGGGGGGGAAGGTACACTATTACATACACTTTGGGAATGTCCGACTATTGCTGATTATTGGCGACAGGTACTACGTACCATTTCCCAAACCCTAGAGGTATCCCTTACGCCTGATCCACGCACGTGCCTGCTGAATGTATGGGGACCGAATGACTTGACGCGCCAGGGACAACAGTGGGCCGTTGTGGGTATTATGGTCGCCAAGCGAGATATAGCGCAGAAATGGGGGGCGGCAGAGGCATCGACCTTGGCGCAGTGGTGCAGAAACATGGTTATGCTTTTGGTGATTGAGCGAGCAGTGTATAAAATGAGAGCTAATCCCCGCAAGTGGAATCAGATCTGGATGCCCTGGAATAGCTACCGGGGAGACCCGTGTGAACCTTTGCCAGAGGTAGACATTGATAGCTCAGAGGATGAGGAAGATGGGGATTAAGTAACTCAGTGGATGGCTACCCGTATTGATACTGTGGTATAGCGGGGGATCGGCAGGCCAATGAGCCAGTTCTATTAAGGGACCCCGGGGACTGAAAGGGACACGACGAGCGAGTGGGTTGAATTGCTGTTGAGGGAGACTGGCAACATGGTCGCTGAAATGTATATTGCTTATCGAACCTATTGAGTCACATGTTTGATTATGGTTATAAAACATAAAAGTGAGACGAACTCTGATTCTTTCAAGAATAAATGTTACGCTTTCTGCTGTATTGTCAATAAATTGCTGCCGGACCGAAGGCTGTCGGCTGAATGGCTGTGTGTTTCATTTGACGACTTACCGAAATGCGTGGCAGCCGGCCTCAGGGTTGTAGGCAAAATGCTGTGTGTATTGAGCAGATGTTAATAAAAGTCTTACGTTAAAAAAAAACCACAAAAGATGATGGACGGAATGTTGCACAATGGCTAAACATTCACCCCCAGTCACAGATCTGGGTTTAATCCATCGTTATTTTGCTCACCAAGCCACCCCAGTTCAGACATGGCCATGTGCAAATCAGTCTTGACCCTGTGTCTCATGGGAACAGTCCAGACCGAACTGCCAAGCCATGTCTTTCCTGGACCGGAATCAAGCATCCTAGGACCGGTTTCTGGCTATCAGCCGTCTTCAGCCAGGATAGCTTGACTCCAGTGGCTTAGTGAGCAAGGGACCCACGTCTGGGCATACCCTTCCCACATAGGGTGAACAGCAAAACACACAAGATGATGGACGGAATGTTGCACAATGGCTAAACATTCACCCCCCAGTCACAGATCTGGGTTTAATCCATCGTTATTTTGCTCACCAAGCCACCCCAGTTCAGACATGGCCATATGCAAATCAGTCTTGTCCCTGTGCCTCATGGGAACAGTCCAGACCGAACTGCCAAGCCATGTCTTTCCTGGACCGGAATCAAGCATCCTAGGACCGGTTTCTGGCTATCAGCCGTCTTCAGCCAGGATAGCGTGACTCCAGTGGCTTAGTGAGCAAGGGACCCACGCCTGGGCATACCCTTCCCACATAGGGTGAACAGCAAAAGCAAAACACACAAGATGATGGACGGAATGTTGTACAATGGCTAAACATTCACCCCAGTCACAGATCTGGGTTTAATCCATCGTTATTTTGCTCACCAAGCCACCCCAGTTCAGACATGGCCATATGCAATTCAGTCTTGACCCTGTGCCTTATGGGAACAGTCCAGACTGAACTGCCAAGCCATTTCTTTCCTGGACCGAAATCAAGCATCCTAGGACCGGTTTCTGGCTATCAGCCATCTTCAGCCAGGATAGCTTGAACCCAGTGGCTTAGTGAGCAAGGGACCCACGTCTGGGCATACCCTTCCCACATAGGGTGAACAGCAAAACACACAAGACGATGGACGGAATGTTGCACAATGGCTAAACATTCACCCCCAGTCACTGATCTGGGTTTAATCCATCGTTATTTTGCTCACCAAGCCACCCCAGTTCAGACATAGCCATATGCAAATCAGTCTTGACCCTATGCCCCATGGGAACAGTCCAGACCGAACTGCCAAGCCATGTCTTTCCTGGACCGGAATCAAGCATCCTGGGACTGGTTTCTGGCTATCAGCCATTCTTCAGCCAGGATAGCTTGACTCCAGTGGCTTAGTGAGCAAGGGACCCACGTCTGGGCATACCCTTCCCACATAGGGTGAACAGCAAAACACACACAAAAAAAGATGGATTTAGGCCCAGATCTCTGTACTGGGGTGAATGTATGACATTGTTCTGCATTCTGTCCATCAACTGTTGGTTTCCCAAAGGAAACAATAGCCTGGAGACGAAACTTTGATGGAGTGTTTTGAAAAATACCTATATGGTGGCTCCTGGGTGATCTTGAATGGTGACGTCTGTAGCAAGAACTTGACCCTGTTCTTGACCTAGACCTGTTGATGCGAGGTCTGGTATAACAAGAGCAAAATATAGGATGCCTAGGTAGAAATGAGATTAGTACAGCTGACTGTAGTTGCAAGGAAGGGGTGGCTGGCGGAGTTCTTGGTGGAATTACCGCTGGAATTGCCAGTTGTGGAGGCAGATGTGGGGGAGGTGGAGGTGGACAAGAAGACTCCATTGGAACTTGATGAGGCAGGGTTTAATCTGGAATGATGACCGGAGATGCCCGTTTGGCTGCTGAGTAGGCTCTGGAGTACTTTGAGTCCTATTCAGATGGGATTCTGCAAGCTTTCATGCATGAAATCCTTTCCATGTCTTCATCTGGGAAGTGAGGTCTCAACATCGAACCATTTCTTGACATTGAAACTCTCGATGTGAAAGATACCCTCCTCGTCGTCATATGTGTTATGAATGTCGATCCAGCTCTTGACAGTGAGTAAGTAGGTGCAGTACCTTTTCTCATTGTTGATGTCCTTGACATCGAATGGGGATGTTGTTTCCCACCAGATCTTCTCCTCTTGGATCTTCCTCTGCGGAAGGCTTCAGTGGGTGAGATAGGAGCACTTTTAGAGGGGACCTCTACCATTGTCCCCGGCTCTTCGTCCCTCAGATGTCTCTCCAGCCAGGGAATCATGCCTTCTCCATTGCTCTACTTGACCATGCAGGTAAATCTCTCTCTCTCTCTCAAAGTGCTTCTGGAGAGGGCCCTGTAGTGACAACACATCTTAGGGTCATGGGAGTCTGGCAAATAGAGGACACTGATGCTGTGTAGGTCTGTTTTTGCCATTTGAACCAAAATATGGGCATTTAGTAAAAGATATGGCATTAAGATACATTTCCTGTCATAAAAATATTTTTAAAAAATACACTTTGCCCTGAAGGAGGTTGAGTGAATCAGTTTTGGAAAGAAATAGGTGAAAAGGTATGAGTGAAAAAGGCTTAAAAAAAGAACTCTACTCCAAAATCCTGTCTGTAGGAGCTGGAAAAAAAACTGGGTAAACTGCCACCTGCCGGGGATGATGGGACACTGGAGGACAGGGTGCCCTTGAAGATGCTGTTTTCTATTCTCATTGTTTCAATGCTGCAACCTATACAAGTACATTGTCCTACTGTTTCCTATAGTTTACTGTAAAAGAAGTAAAAAGAGTTTGTAAAGAGCATTTTTAAATGATGACTTTTAGTTATTCTTAGTGACTTTCTAAGGGTTATTTCCTTCCAGATTTTAAAGTAAATGAATGTAGGCAATATAGCCTGTTTTAAGGTTAGAAATTTTACTTTTGTTACATGTACCTCCTGGCCTTTCCGAAGGCGAAGATACTGTAAAAAATGTGACTTTGAAAGGACAGCTTTAGAGTACCCGCACATGAGTGGGACTATTCAGTGCTTGTGATTATCAATGGAGATTCCCTGAAAGAGAACCCTGGTTACCTCTGGGAGTGAGCATGGGATGGGAGATCCATACAACCACCCCATTATATTATCCCAGCCAATTAGAGAACCTTCGGCTCAGAATGCTTCGTCATCCCACACACCACAGTCAGTCATTTAACACCAGGATTTTTGATGCCCAGTTACACAAGTGCATATTAGCTATGCCCATTCCACCATTATAGGTAGATTGCATACATTTAGTAGGCAGAGGCAAGTGAAATAAAATTATACTATGCAAAGGGGGCACAGCATGAAAAAGTTTGACGCCCATTGCCTTAAAAGCGTTGGTGGTTATAAATTCCCTACATTATCAGTTTAGGGCTTAATAAGTGCAAGTAAGGTAAGTTATCCGTTGTGTTACAAGTGCTTTGCCAGTGGTGAATCAAACAGCTATGTGTCACACAATTGTTTTGGTTATGCTCCTATCACAGTTCTTTGCAAGTGTTCAACTAATGCAGACTTGGGTGCTATATACCTATAGTATGTAACAGGCCAGCATAATAACATGTGTTCTCAAAGTTCTGTTTGCCAATACATTTTTGTCATTGTATTGTTGATAAACGTTTAGGCAGTTTTGCTCATAGCCAGTCAGCACCAAAGGCACTCCTGAAATAATGCCCTAAATCTAACCTCTTTGCAAGACTGCTTCATATTTCACATCTATAACTTAAAATTTCACTTCTATAAATTAAATAATCACAGCTTTCTCAATGCTGAATCCATTTGTTTGTGAATCTTTGCAGCTTTCGAAGCCATGCGGTTCTACAACGTGAGTGCGCACAGCCCATTGGCAAGGGAACTCTGTGATGGAATTACATGCAATGAAGTTGAAAGCTCTACTAACCAGTGGACTGGTAAGTTATGAGGGTTGAGGAATAGATGACCCTGCTCATTTTGCACCTCCCCCGAGTTTCCGCTCCAACACCATTTTCCATCATGCCAACATTTGTAATGGTACTGCAAGTCTGGTGTTGCTTAACACCCCTAAACGCAGCACAGCCCTCATACACTGTCACTGTCGTGGCCCCTAAAAAGTGCTTAAGGACAGATGCTCAAGCGTAAGGGTTAAATGCCAAATCATCATGCAGGCACAATAAAAAGCAACATGGTGGTTCATGAGTTTATCTAGATCATCCAATGTAGCGTTAGTAATCGATCGATACACCATGGTGCGCAGAAGCGTATCACTCAAGACAGACCTTTCTGTTTTTCCAATTGTACAGCAGCACAGCATCACCCTATTGCACTACTGGCTGCTCTAAAGGGCAGATGCCCGTATTTATTGGTCCTAAAGCTGTAGTAGTACCATTATGATATTAATAGAATGTCTTTAGGGCACATGTTAATCAATTTAATGCTTCACTGGCAATTGTAATTGTTAGCGGTGCATGGTCTAGCAGCATAATGAATATTGACTGGTGCTACCCCCATTGAATTCCGTATTGGTATTCCGACTCGTATTACAGATTGGTACAGTTACCATTGATTTCAGTGGTACTGCTATGGTGAAATATTACATGATGATGTTGGCTCTGACAAAAGAAATCTATTAACCAAGGAGGTCTTAATGTGTATAATCTGGCAACATGACTGTATTATTTTTTGCATATATGCACTATTTCGTAACACATTTTAACCCCATAGATGTCACGATCTAATTTTACTCTCTTATCAATATTCACTTTAAGTCAAAATTGTGAAATTTGAATATGTATTCAGGAGAATGTATTACTCATGATGGATTATTTTCAAAGTGCTGCATATGTTAAAAAGTTTATGGCATGTATGCCGAAATAAAGTATTTGGATTGGATTGGATATTACATGATGTTCTTTTTACAAGTGGGGTGATACCCTCACAAAGCCAATGGGACTTTCGTATTGATGATGACATCCCCTTATATTATGATATTGTGTCTAGTTTAGGTAGTGGGTATTGTGAGTATACAATTCAGAGCACACTAGAGGTGTAACGTGTTACATGGGTTCACAGGAGGTATTTCAATCTACCTGATTGTACATATGTGTCATTTAATGTGTAGTATTTAGTAGTGTGTGTGTGATAAAAGTACTTTTCCTTTTTAAAAGAAAAAGTATGCTATGCAGAATGATTTATTGAGTGATGTTGTTGCATACTAGCGAGTTGGGGTTACTAGCCCAAACCACCTCCCCTGAGTATGCCTAGGACTGTTCTGGGTTGCTAGCCTGAGAGAGTTAAGTGCTACAATGGGTACTTGGTTCCCAGTAAAAAGACAATTGCGGACTTATTACTTGCGAAAGACTAACGTTCTTCGCAACTAATAACCAGCTTCTTACAGTACTTCGGTAAATATCTATTAGCAGATAAAGACTGGGTTTTAGAAAATTCAAATTTAATCTCAGAAGTTTTTGAAATCACTCAAGAAACTTCAAGCCTGCCATAATTTTGGATGCTTTTAAAGTTACCCTATGCGGTCAAATTCTCGCATAAGATACAACATATACAACTTTAATACAGTCCTTCATTGGCTCAGCAGTAAGTTAAAGCAAAGACTACTTCCAATTACATGTTAGTTGAAGACAAAAGGCAACAGTTTAAGAGGGCAAAGACAGCACACTATTAACTGCTTTAATATGGTGGATATTACCTCTGTAGTTTAGAGGATGTGAATGGTTCATCCACCACACTAAAGCAGAAAAGTCTTCTGGTGCAAGCGCCAGAAGGACTTTCATTAAGAAAAACAAAGCTGTGATACAAGGGCGAAGGTTCCCTCACATTCAGTTATTTTTTTTAAGATCGGTGTGAGGCTCAGCACAGTGACGTCTAATTGATGAAAGTGAAACCAATCCACATTTAATGGCACCGATTGATTTCACTTTGATCTGTGCTTAAAGGGTTTAACTCTGCCATCCAATCACTGATCAAGATGGAAGTGGTACCACTGGAAAGGGGACAGTGTCCTCTTTCCAGCTGTACCTCTACTTAGAAGATACCTGCTTGGGGTCTGACAAAAGACTGTGATCCCCAAGCAGGGTTCCACACCCATTAGGCACCACGGAACGGGGTTTGCTGGGACATTTGTAGAGCGCACAACTCACCCGTGGTGGTCTCAAGGTGCGGGGGGGGGGGAGGGAGGTGCTGCTACTGCTCGAACAGCCAGGTCTTGAGGAGTCTCCTGACGGCCAGCAGGTCCTGGGTCTGTCATAGGCGGATGGGGAGGGTGTTCCAGGTTTTAGCGGCGAGGTGAGAGAATGAGCTACCGCCGGCAGTCGCTCAATGGACGCAGGGGCGAGGGCGAGGTCAGCGGAGGAAAGCTGGCGTTTCAGAGTGTAGAAGGTGAGTCGTTCGTTAAGGTACGCTGGTCCGGGGTCAAGGGTCAGTGTTCACCTCTCTATTAAAAACAATCAGTTTTTCTGCAGACTTGAGGTAGGCAATTGTTGGTTTTACCTACAATATGCCTCCCTCCCCTTCTTGGAGGGCAAAAGCCCACTAGATGCCATAGAAATAGGTTAAAAAAACAAAAAAGGAAAGTGTGGGGGCAGCCTGTGGAAGCATCGGGCTGTGCCCCTACCCTACACCGGGGCTAGTCACATCACTGGAAGATTAAGGGGGCATACCCCATTCGGCCCACCCCAGGGAGGGAAGGAAATACTATTAGACACCAAAGAAAAAGTTAAAAAACAAAAGAAAAGACTGGTTGGAGGCATCTTTACCTGGCACCAGCTGTGTCCCCACTCCAGAAAGGGCCCAACATATTTCTGCATCCTCCTCCCAGGTGGGGTGGGCAAATAGGCAGGGGGTTTTACTCCTAGAGAGCAAAAAGTCAAATAGATGTGGTCTTCCCCATCTGGGAGTGGGGGGGAAAGTGTGTTGCAGGGATTCTGCCCTGTAACAGAACTAAGCTTGAAACCATATAACATCAGTATGTAGGGATTAAGTCACCATACCACCTTGGTGTCTATGAGTCCAACTAGCTATAGTGCCTCACATGCCCTCCTAACCTTACCAGAGAAAAAAGTGAATTGGCACCCCAGAACACAACACTCTCAACTCTCTCAGAGATCGCGGTATCAGTACACACCCTTTCGCTCTCTCACCTGGACTGGGCCACCAAACGATAACCAGGAAACACAAAGAAGAAAACAAGTTACTTACCTGTAACTACAGTTATCCAGTATTGGTATCTTTCATGGATTCACATGCCTGAATCATTCCCCGTCTTCGAGGCGGGAGTCCCACTGTAATAATATATACAATAACAGTGACTTATAAAATTATTTGTAGTAGGCTGAAAAGACTATAAGCCCAAATAGGCCCAAACCCTAGCAGCCTATCTACCTCATTATGTAAAAAGAACTGAAAAGTAGTTCCAACCAATCAGCTGACAGCACCATCCTCTAGAACCTTCCCAACAGAGGCAGTTCTCCTCAGATTTTCTCAGCACAAGTGAGAAGTATGTATCCCTAAAAAAGAACTGCCTTGCCGGGGAGGAGGGTGGGTGCATATGAATCTATGAAAGATACCAATACTGGATAACTGTAGTTACAGGTAAGTAACTTGTTTTCTTATCCAGTATTGGGGTATCTTTCATAGATTCACATGCCTGAATCAGAATAGCAAGCAGTAAAGTAATATCTGTCGTTAGCAGAAGGTGGGAGACAAACCGTAATTGTACCTATCCCCCACACAACCGGAAGGTTATAGAGCACTACAATGTAAGTATACACATATGCAGAAGAACCTTCTTATACTATCGTTAATAATAAAGACAGCATTTGATAAACAGAACATAACAGTAAATCATACATATTTACATAACCTTCATATAATGTAAGAGACCTTAGAAGAGTCTAACCTTAATGAAGAAGATGCTGCAGCACCGCCTCACCAACCGCTGTATCATCCTGTAATGCCGACTGCAAACAGTAGTGCCTTGTATACGTATGGACACTCTTCCAAGTAGCAGCTCGGCAAATGTTCTCCAGCGTGACTCCAGCAAATAAAGTTGTCGACGCCGACATCATTCTGGTGGAATGCGCTCTGACCTTTCTGACTAAAGGCCTATTAACCTTTTCATGACAGAATTGTATCACTGAGGATAACCATCTAGCTATAGTTGCTTTAGTTACAGCTTTTCCTAGCGTGACCTGTCCATAAGCAACAAATAGCTGATTAGATTTTCTTATGTCCTTAGTTTGCTGAAGGTAAAACCTTAGACATCGTTTGACATCAAGAGAGTGGAGGGCCTTTTTTGCCGGTGTGACAGGATCCGGGTAAAAGGTCTTCAACTTTACCGGCTTGTTTAAGTGAAATTGAGACGGCACCTTTGGAATTAATTTCGGATTGGTCCTCAATGTGACGTAATGTAGGAAAGGTTCTGAAATGGTGAAAGCCTGAATTTCACTAACCCTCCGGGCTGAAGTGAGAGCTAGTAAAATAGCCACTTTCCAGGTTAAGAATTTCAGTTCAGCTCTATGGATAGGCTCGAACGGTCTCCTCATTAATTGGGACAAGACAATATTGAGGTCCCATTCAGGAGGCAGAAGTCGAATTGGAGGAAAGGCTTGAAACAATCCTTTCAGAAATTGTTTTATCAGTGAAGATGAACATAGTGAAGACTTGTTCGAACTTCTTCTGAATCTGGATATGGCGGCCAGATGTACCTTAATCGAAGAGAATACCAGGCCCGCCTTGGCTAGAGAAAGTAAGTAAGGTAGAATATCCTCAGGTGGAGCTTGAAGAGGATGAATATTATTTGCTTTGCACCAGCAACAAAAGCGTTTCCATTTGAAACGGTACGTTCTGATAGTACTCTGAGCCCGGGCTTGAGACAGGATTGCTCTACAGTCTTCAGAGATTTGGAGATCTTTAAACTCTAAGAAGTCAGGAGCCATGCGTGCAAGTGCAGCGATTGAGGATCCGGGTCAGAATCTGACCTCCTTCCCTTGACAGCATGGACAGAGTCGGTTTGAGACGAATTGGAGGTTGTTGAGATAACAGGAGCAGTTCTTGGAACCAGTACTGCCTCGGCCAGCGAGGAGCAATGAGGAGAAGAGTGCAATGTTCTCTCTTCATCTTCTGCAGAATCCTTGGTAGTAACGGTATCGGGGGAAAAGCGTATGCATAGATTCCTGACCATCTCATGGACAGGGCATTCCCTCTTGACCCCGTTGTGGAAATCTGCTGGCGTAGAACAGGCATTTGCTGTTTTGTCTTGTCGCAAACAGATCTAGAGTTGGTGTGCCCCAACTTTGAAAGAGTCTGTTTACCTGTTCTTGTTCCAGCTCCCATTCGTGGCAACCTGTGAGGGATCTGCTGAGGTTGTCGGCTAAGGAGTTTTGAACCCCCTTCACATGCTCCGCTCTGAGTGTTATGCCATGCTGTATAATCCATTCCCACATCTCTTGAGCTTCCTGCGATAGGGATAGAGATCTCGTTCCCCCTTGCTTGTTTATGTAAAACATGCTGGTGGTATTGTCGGTACGCACCAGTACTGATGAATTTGTAATTCTCGGAAGGAACGCTTGCAGAGAAAGGAAAATGGCTCTTAATTCGAGACTGTTGATGTGCTTCTGACGATACTGATGAGACCATCGGCCTTGAATCTGGTGGTCCTGAAGATGACCTCCTCATCCCTCCATTGATGCATCTGTAGTCAGAACGAATTCCGGGATAACTTGAAGAAATGTGAGGCCCGGAGACAGATTGCTTTCTTTCGACCACCACTGGAGAGCTTGCCTCATTCTGGGTGTCACCTTTATGCGATCGTCGAAAGATCCTCCTAGTTGTTGCCATTGTTGTTGTAATCCCTCCTGCAGCGGCCTCATCCTGAGTCTTGCAAAGGGAACTAGGTTGATTGCTGAAAAGCACATCCCTAGAAGAGACGCATACGACCGGACAGAAAGTGACTTTTTTGCTGCGATCTGCTTTGCCAGTCTTCGAAGTCTGTCCTGAAGCTCCTGAGACAAGAATGCTTTGCACTTTCGAGTGTCCAGAGAGGCTCCCAGAAAGGTTAATACCTGTAGGGGCTGTAATTGTGACTTTTTCGCATTTAGAGTGAGGCCCAGACTTGAGAACAGACAAAGGGCGCTTTTGACCGCTTGTCTTGTGATCTGTTTCGATGGTCCTTTGAGTAACCACTCGTCGAGGTACGGGAAGACCTGTATTCCCTGGGACCTCAACACTGCAGAAACTGGGGCCACGCATTTTGTAAATATTCTTGGTGCCGACTTTAGCCCGAATGGAAGCACCTTGAATTGAAAGTGGACGCCAGTCACTGTGAATCGGAGGTATTTGCGATGTTTGGGGTGTATAAGGATATGGAAGTAGGCGTCTTCCAAGTCCAGAGAAGCCATAAAATCGCCTTCGTTGAGACAATTGAGCACGTCTGCCAATGTCACCATGCGAAAACTTTGTTTCTTTAAGAATTTGTTGAGCCTGCGCAGATCCAGAATCGGGTGCCACTCTCCCAATTTCTTCTTTATCAGGAAGAAGCGAGAGTAAAAACCTCTTCCCTTCTGCGAGATTGGAACCTTCTCTATCGCATTCATGCGAAACATTTTTAAGGCCTCTTTGAACAGTAAGTGAAGACGAGGGGGAGGGGGACCCTTGGGCGGAGTCATAGGTGGTTTCTTCAGGAATTCCAGAGTGTGCCCTTTTTCCACTAATTCGAGGACCCACCGGTGTGATGTGATGCTCCGCCATTGATGGTAAAATGCAGAGATCTTCGCGCCCACAGGGAGGAAAGGAGGTTGGACTGGCGTCCGGCAACACTCATTGACGCTTGTTTGAATCTCGTCCTTGATTGTTTGCTCTTCGTCTTCCTCCCTGACGAGAGAAATTATTGGAGGTAGACTGACGATATGATGACTGGTAATACGGTTGCTTGTACTGTGATTGGTATTGCCTGTTCTGTTGATTATGGTAACTTCCTCTAGAAGAAAAGCCAAGACCTCTCGCTCCTCTAAAAGAACCTCTTTTGTACTGTAGAGTACCAAGCGATTTTGCGGTATCAGTATCAGTTTTGATGGCAAGCAAGGCGTCATCTATATGCTTACCGAAGAGCGAGTCCCCATCGTAAGCCATATCGAGGATTTTAGTTTGAACCTCAGGTCTGAAGGAGGTTGCTCTAAGCCAGCCTTGGCGTCTGAGCACCGCAGCCCCCGCTAACTGGCAGAAATTAGTATTCGCAATGTCCAGGGCACAATCTATTATCTCTGAAGCTGCTCTTTCTCCTTCAAGCAGTATCTTCCGTGCCTCTTGTTGACGGTCCTCCGGTATCAACTCCAGGAATTCCGACAGCTCTGACCACATCTGTCGGTCATAGCGGGCAAGAATCGCAAGAGAATTTACTGCCTTGATAGAGGATGCAGCGTTGATGGAAAACTTCTTGCCTATTAGGTCCAATCTTCTGCCTTCTTTATCCGGCGGTGTTGAGATTGGAGTGGACGGATTGTTGGACCTCTGTTGAGCGGCCTGAGATATGACAGAGTCCGGACGTGGATGACCCACCAAACAGGATGGAGTGTCTGGTGGTGCTCTGTACTTTTTCTCTATACGAGGAAGGACTGCAGGGATAGAAGCGGGTGTCTTCATAATCTTTAATCCTTCCTGCCAAATAAAGTCTATAATGGGTATGGCCCTTGTGAACCTCCGATACCCCTCTTTAAAATCATGTAAAAAACAGTCCGACTGCTCAATGGTAACTGGCAGTTCAAACCTTGTAGCAGCCCTTTGCATGATATTATGAAAGCCTCCAATGTCCTCCGGTGGGGAATCAGAGGGCGGTGGCAAAGGAGGTGACGGCATGGGTATCACGTAATCATCCCATGGATCCGTGGGCGTGTTGTCCTGAGGCAGCTCACCTTCCTCTCTTCCATCTTCATTCGAAGAGGAAGTATCCTGATCTCCTTGTGGCGCGGGTTCCTCAGTGCGTCTTGGTGACATTGGAGGTTGCGGTGGAGGAGGTGCAGGTACATCCGCTGGTACCGGAGGTACACTTTGCGTGGATGGTGCCGGTGGGAACCTCTGGCAAAAGTCTGCCAACATGGCTTGCAAATCCTGTATCAAAGTAGGAGGGAGATGACTTGTCTCCTCCGTACGTGGAGGTTTGTATGGTTATCTATAGAAGGGTGTAGACAACTCCTCTTGGTAGAAATGCTCTTGCATATCCTCTTCGTCGTCCTCATCCTGGCATTTCATGTGCAATTCTGATGGATGGCGTGCAATCCCAAAGGGACCTTCATTATCTCCGTCATCCTCTTCAGAATCCTCTTCCTCCACATAAGACTTTAAGATCTGCGATGGCAACAGTGGGGAAATATTAGAGTAGTCCTGCCTATGATAGGTTTTCAGCTGAAAATGTGTATAGGCCACAGGTGAGACATGAGACCCCTGAGGTGGAATAGTCCAAGGTCTTGTTGGTGGAGTTTTGGTGATGGCCGAACTCCTTGAAGATTTAGGCGTCTTAACCAGCTGTGCTGATGGCGCTGGCTTAATGGTGGAAGCGCCGTCGACGAGCTCGTCGTCGATGGGATCATCGATGGGGTCGTCGTTGATGGTGGTACTGTGGATGGACTCTTCGTCGACGGGGTCGTCGTCGACGGGACCGTCGTCGATGGTGTCTCCGTCGACGGGGCCGTCGTCGACGGGGCCTTCGTCGACGGGCTCGTCGTCGGCGGGTTCTTCGTCGACGGGTTCTTGGTCGTCGACAGGCTCTTCGTCGACGTTGATTTCGACATCGACGGGACTTTTATCGTCAATGACTTCGTCAACGAAGGTATCGTCGTCGATGCAATGGTCGTCGACGATGATTTTTCGCCCTTTGAAGATTTCTTAGAGGAAATCTTAGCTGAAACAATAGATGAGGTAATGGCAGAAGTAGATACCGTCACAGAAGAGCTTGAAATGGCAGAAGTCACAAAGACTGTGTGAGAAGACACCAGAGAGACAGTCTTAGTCTGGGCTGTACTCACAGTTGTTGATGATGATGATCCTGGAGAAGTTGGGGATTCCATTGTAGGAGAGGATAACCTCCTTGAGGGTTCAGACACTCCATGAGAGGATTTGTGATGTTTTTTCCTTTCAGGAGAAGAGCTATCCCTTGATCAGGCTCTCTTGCTGGATGTTGAAGCCTTGTCCTCATTATCTGTGGAAGATGATTTGGGCCAAAGTAGAACCCTTGCCTCCCTGTCCCTGATAGTTTTGGCAGGGAAGGTGCGGCAAATCCTACAATCCTTCACAATGTGAGAGGGATGTAGGCAGTAGATGCAGTCCTTGTGCTGATCATCTACATGGACCCTCTTCTTATCACAGGTCCTGCAGGCCTTGAAAAGAGCTTTCTTCTCAGACATTCTGAAGAAAAAAGGTTGAAAACTGAGTAGGCACTCAGGGAGACTCCCTTCCACACGACGTGCGGTGAAAGTCTGAGGAGAACTGCCTTTTCAGCCTACTGTTATGTTATGTTATGTTATGTTATTTATTCTTTTATATAGCGCACGGCTACTCAAAAAGAGTGTCCCGGCGCTTTTATTGGAGAAGGAAGGCTGCCACATAATAACATAACACTGAATAAAAGAAAAAAACAGAAGTACAAAACAAGTGCAAACAGAAAACCGGCTACTGAGTGAACAACCAGGTTTTCAAACCTTTTCTAAAAGCAAAAAGACTAGAAGCTCCCCGGAGGGCGAGCGGCAAAGAATTCCACAACTGTGGTGCCAGCAAACCAAAGGAGCGGCCTCCCAGGCGCGCTCTCTGCACACGCGGGACGACCGCCAAAAACAGAGATTCTGACCTCAAGGACCTAGTCGGTTGATAAAAGACCAGTCTCTTTTGAAGGTATTTAGCTCCCACCAAGTGGAGAGCTTTGTAGGCCAGAGTCAGAGCCTTGAAGGCAATCCGTTTCCGGATGGGAAGCCAGTGCAGAGTTATCAGCAGGCCAGATGCACTGGCCCGCCTGTTTAATCCAAAGATTGCTCTCGCGGCAGCGTTTTGCACCACTTGAAGCCGCTGCAGCAAGTACTCTGGAAGGCCCAGGTAAAGAATGTTGGAGTAATCCAACCTGGACCCAATCAGAGCCTGCACTGTCACTTTCCTGTGCTCCTCGGACAACAGGGGAAGGAACCTCCGCAGCATCCTGAGGATGCCGAAGCAAGTGCCCGCCACCCCAAGGATCTGGGATTTCAATGTTAATCCTTTGTCCATCTTGACCCCCAGATTTTTCGCGACATGGGAAGAGCAGGATGGAGGAAACATGTTAATCGGCCACCAGGCCTGCCAGTCTGGCTCTGTGTCACACCCGAAGAAGAGTACCTCGGACTTATCGGAATTGCACTTGAGGCTGTTCAGATGGAACCAATGAAAAACAGCCCCAAGGCAATCCCGGATACTCTCCTCCTCAAAGTCTCCTCCCCTCTGACAAGAGAAGAGGAGCTGGGTGTCATCAGCGTAAGACACGATCCGGGCGCCATACGACTCCGCCAACGCCGCCAATGGGGTCATAAAGATGTTGAAAAGGGTTGGGCTCAAAATAGAGCCCTGTGGAACCCCGACTCCCAGAGGCGGCATCACGGCGGAGTCTGGCGGCGCCCAGACCGTTTGCCGGCGGCCGGCTAGGAAGGAAGAAAACCAATCGAGCACCGTCCCCCGTAGACCTATCTCAAAAAGCCTTGCGAGAAGGCCATCATGGGGGACGGTGTCGAATGCCGCCGACAAGTCCAGCATCACCAGCATGACTTTGCCCCCTGAGTCCAGAACACCTTTAATGGTTTCTGAGACCTCAAGGAGCGCAGTCTCTGTGCTTAGATGGGGACGAAAACCAGACTGCCTACTACAAATAATTTTATAAGGCACTGCTATTGTATATATTATTACCGTGGGGCTCCCGCCTCGAGGACGGGGAATGATTCAGACATGTGAATCTATGAAAGATACCCCAATACTGGATAAAGTTAAGAATATTTATTCAAACTATCGTGCTCTGAAATGCAGCATATCTGCCACAATTACAAAACAAATCCACAGTAAAAATACTGTTAGCATGGTTAATAATCCATATACCATAAATAACACTGTCATTTTATAGTACTGAGTGACCTAAACCCCTCACTCCCACTACTAAAGCTAAATGATTATATATATAAAAGATCTCTGGGATTGCTGGCAGATCCCGTACCTTAGCATACACAGATGGACCCTCTACATCTCTGCAGACACAGTGCTCTTGTCTCAGAACTCTCGTTCCATGTGTGTCTTTTTGGCTCATGTGCTCATCTATATGTCAAGATGTGTGCACATAAACAACAACTGCATTCTTGTGTTATAATTAGGTGCTAGTGCCTGGTCAGAAAGAATACCAAGGGACATTATTGTTTGTTTGTGGTTTTCAGACTAAATTCCAGGAAAAGAATAGAACACGAAAACATATGCAGGTTCCATGTGAAAGTACAATGTGGTACAAAAGCAAGTGTGTTTATATGGTAAGGTGTGCAAAAGAAAAAAGAGGCCTACAATGTGTACAGTTAGGCTAACATAGGGAAAACTAAAATGGGCAATGCGGAAAACACATGACAGGTGTAACTTCCTGTAAACAACAGGTATTAATATTATTATTTGTTTTAAGAAAAAAAGAAATATTTGGGTAAGTGGGGGCGGATTGCCCAGGATTTAGGTCTATTCCCTGCCCATAAAATCCCAACAGTCATTTTGCCTCCCTGGAGCCTAGAGCATGCCCAGGGCCAGCGAGGGGGAATATGGATTTCTCTGGGTGTAGTTTTGAAATCTTGGCCAACTAAGAGGGGGTATTTCTTATTTCTTTTCACCAGCCGCGGTCGGTAGGGGAGTACCTGCCGGGGCGGTGATGTGGGGAGGCGGAGGGGCAGGGTGGGGGTTAGTAATGTATGGATAATGGAGGTTTGCAGGTAAGTAAACATTTAAATAAATCAAACGAATTTCGTTGCTCGCACTGCATTCCCAAATGCAATGCAGTGCGCGCAAAACAAAATTTGTTTGATTTATTTAAATGTTTACCTACCTGCAAACCTCCATTATCCATACATTACTAACCCCCACCCTGCCCCTCCCCCTCTCCACATCACCGCCCCGGCAGGTACTCCCCTACCGACCACGGCTGCTTTTCACGTGCCAACGGCCAGTGGCTGACTATTTATTTCTAGGTAAGCTGGCAACCAAAGAACCCTATGAGCCCATGGTAATGTGGCTTGCATGGTTCCCACTGGGTTTTCTTTTCCCAAATGCCCTGCAAAGCTCAAATTATGGCTAAAATCATGCATTTTTAAACATTTCTGTGAGGTGAAGTTTCTGAATCTGTAGGGATCCACAAAATCCCAACAATCCAACGTTCCCCCACTTCTCCCGAAAACTGCAACCCACTTGTGAGACTGAGCCTATCGCCTTCGACACAAACTGACCCAACCAGGAATCAAGCGAAGACCTCATTAACTACACATGGTCAAAGTTTTCATCACAACCACAGCTTGATAAGAAAAGGTAGTCATCCCGCCACCGCTCCTCCCCTCCCCCACCGGACTATTCTTGGAGTCTAGTTTTCAGAAATGTCTCGGTTTGGTAGGTATCCCTAGTTGGTGGGCGAGTTTGGGCCCAAATTCCACAGCTATCCATATTACAAAAGGATAAATTTTTCCTGGCAAATATGTGATGTCTGCATGTTAATTGTGGGTCTTTCGAGCGATAGGCCCATGTAGGGGTTGTATGGTATTTCTCTCTGTCTTGGTGGAGGACGCTCCGCTGCCAAGATGACATTAAACACTTCGGGAGGCAGGTCGAAAGCGGTCAATTGCCTCCGCTTAATCTTCATGCATGAATGCAGAGCTTTGATAGGTTCAGGTGGTGGTGAACCCTCTGCGGTTGCTGTGATAGAAGATCCTCCCAAAGGGGCATGATCGGAGGACTGATGGCCATGTTCAACAGCTCGGGAAACCAAACTCTCCGAGCCCCGACCGGAGCCACAAGGATCTTGATCTTCTTGAGAATTCTGGGCAGGAGTGGTATGGGCAGAACGCTGTACAGGAGGCCTTAGCTCCACTTGAGACAAAAACCACTTCAGAGCGAGAGGCACCTTGGAAACTCCAGTGTGCAAAACCGCTCACTTGTGCCTTCTCGGCTCTGGCGAGAAGATCTAAGATCTAACCAAGGCTCTTATCACTGCTTAAAGAGACCTTGGCCCACCTCTGAATGGAGATGTAATTTGTGATCCGCTAGGCATCTGAGGCTGCGTTTGCCTGCCTGGAGTTCAGAGAGCCTGCCAGGTGTTGAACTATAAGAGTATGCCTTGATGTTCCAGCCATGTCTAGAGGCGCAGGGCCTCTTGATAAAGGGTCAAAAACCCCACCCCGTCCTGCTTGTTGCAGTTTTACATGGCGCTGTTGTTCATAAACAGCTGCACTAGCCTTCCCTTGATGCTGTGGCTGCTGCTGAGATGGTCTGTAGGAACGAAAGGAAGATCTGCCAAATCCTCTGAAGCGCCTTCCAGTAGTACCCCTGGACTGAAGGCCCAAAGATTTCGCAGTGGCCCTACTGTCTTTAAAACGTTCCAAGGCAGCATCAGCCTTCTTGCCAAACAATCCTGAGCCATGAAAAGGCAAGTCCATCAAAACAGACTGAACATCTGTAGAGAACTCCGATGTTTTAAGCCATGCGGCTCTCCTAGTGGCCACGGAAGAGCCCATGACCATCGCCACCGAATCAGCAGTGTCCAGCCCACTCTGAATCACCTGCCTCGCAGCAGCCTGAGTGTCCGATATCACCTCCTGAAAATCCTTTCTATCCTCCTCAGGGATTTTCGGAACCAACTGCTTAACAGAATCCATCAAGGCATGGACATACCGCCCCATCAGACAAGTTGCGTTGGTTGACTTTAACGCCATTCTGGCTGAGGAGAAGACCTTCTTGGCAGCCTGATCCTGCTTTCTGGACTCCTTCTCCCCAGGAACCTGCGGAAAAGCACCAGCAGACTTCTTCGAGCAGGCAGCCTGCACAACCAAACTCTCAGGCAGGGGGATGCGTTGACAAAAAATCAGGGTCACCAGGCGCAACCCTGTACCTCCTCGCCACTGCCCTAGAAAACGCAGGAGTAGACAAAGGCTTCTTCCAAACCTCATAGATGGGTTCAGCTAATGCATCATTAAAGGGCAGCATTGGCTCAATAGAAGAGGAGGGTGAGTGAAGAACTTCAGTTAGAAGATTTGACTTATACTCAGCAGTGGGCAGAGTAATGTTCAACAAATTTGCCTCCTTTTTGATAACAGTGTAATAAGGCACCACATCCCTTGAAGGCACATTTGACACTGAAGCCAAATCCCACTCAGGAGACAGTTCAAGCCCACTGGCCTCTCCCAGGCCCTCAAAAGGATCTTCAGACTCCTGCAACTCTCCTTCCTCCATATCAGCATACCGATATTGTTCTTCCTCCAGAAGTCTCTGGGCTTCTCTCCGTGACCTTTCCTTCACAATAGAAGTCGAAGGATCCGGAACCGACTCCGACGGGGCAGGGGCCGGCGTCGAACCCGAAGTCGGATGAGGTCGTTTCACACGAGGTCGAACAGAATCCTGCCTCAGAGTCGTAGGCACCGTCGTCGATGGAACCGGCGTCGACGGAGTCGGCGTCGTACGCTTTGGCGTCGACGACACAGGCGGTGTCGGAAAATGCCAATGCGGTGGTAGAGCCGGCATAAAAGGCATGAAGGGCGCAGGAGCATAAGCTTGGGGAACACCCAAGTTAAAAGACATAGGATCCGAGGGACCAACAGGTGCACCAGACGGGTACATCGCCCTGGAATAAACACCAAACATGGCGTTCAGGAATTGGGATGGATCCTGACCTGGAGCCGGAAAATCTGGATTCGGTCCTCCGGGCTGCTCCCGAGGAGGCGGAGTCGACACGAAGTCAACCTCTTCCCCGAGCCCCGGAACCGGGGTCGACGAACCCGCAGGTACCGGAACCTCGGCCTCACCAACCACCTGCACCTCACTTTCATCCTCCTGACCAGAAGGATTGGACGGATCTGGAGAAGGGATAGCCATCTGCTTCGGCGACTCTGGCGAATTCGGATGCGAAGCTTCACCAACAGAGTCCTGAGCCTCCGACGCCGAAACCTCCGCTTCTTTATTAAGAAGTTTGACCTGCGACTTCGGCCTCGAACCAGAGTCCTTCCCTGAGTGATGACGTGACTCATGGCTCCTCTTCTTATGCTTTTTCCTTGAGGATCTTGAAGCATGAGCTGAAGACGACTCCGAGCGCGACTTCGATCGAGACCTCGACCTCGATCGAGACTTCGAAGTCTTTTTAACCTTCTTACTCTTCAGCCTTGCCACGAGGAGTTTCGTCTCCCTTTCCCGCAGGGCCTTTGGGGTCATCTTCTTACAACAAGGGCAATCCTCTACGTCATGGTCGGAACTCAGGCACCAGACGCAGCACTCATGCGGGTCAGTAACAGACATTGTCTTGCCACATTCTCCGCAAGCCTTAAAGCCAGTCTTCTTCGACGACATCGCGAAGAAAACAGAAACAGCAAGAATAGAATAAGAGTAACAAAGTTACCAGGAAGCTACAGTACGATCCCAGAAAACCGTTAGCGTCAACGACGCGGAAAAAAGGGAACTGATGTCATCACGCCGGCGTGGGCCTATTATAGGCATCGGTGACGTCAGCGGAGTCGCGAGCGATGCCGTGCCTCTATGACGTCCAAGTCCACGTCGGCGCGAAGCTACGAAAAGAATTTCCGAATGTTGCTGGCGCAAGGGGATATTCACAAGGTGAGGAATCCACACGGCAGATGTATCTATCAGAAAGATGTTTTAAAAGGATGGTCCTTAGTGGTAACCTGAAACTCGATCAGATGGTGATCACTCCAAGCTATAGGTCTAGGCAAACTGACCTTGACCGCACTCAAGTTGGTAAACAATGGGTCCAGAATATGGCCACACTCATGCGTGGGATGGAGGATCAACTGCGGGAGCTGAAGAGCCTCTAGGTCTGCCAGAATGCCACAAATCGCTGGAGTATCAGGGGCATCAAAATGAAGATTTAAATCCCCAATGATGCTAAAGTTGGCTGAGGCTACAGCAAGGGAACTGACAAGTTCAGGAAGTGCTTTCCTAAATAGTACATCACTGCCTGGCGGTCTATATATCAACAGTCCAGATAGGGTGAAATGATGGTTGATTGTAATAGCAAAAAACGCACATTCACAACCAGCTATGTCCATAGGTTTCCAAATACAGGGATAGCAGGACTTAATAGCCATGGCAATACCTCCACCTCTGGAGTTGCGATTAAGCGTAAAAATAGCATATTCCGAAGGAAGTGCTAGATTAGGTATGGCCGTGGCCTCGTCCTGTAGCCAAGTTTCAGTCATACAAAATATATCAGGAGATTCCAGAGATAACAAGTCATGGATATCCTGGTAATGTTTGGGCAAGGACCTGACATTAAGATGCCAGATTTTTAAATGAGAAGTATGTATAACGGGAGTGGCAGACAGGGAATCCACTAAGCAATGAGGCGTCATATAAGCTAAAATAGGGGTAGGGGAAGGAAATAAGAACTTACCGCAAGAACAAACATAAGGGCCACAAAGTAGATATTAAGGAGCGTGCGTACAAGAAGTAGTCAAATTCCGAATCCTAAGAAGATCCTTCCTGGAATACTTGAAATCCATCTAATTAAATGCACAGAGTCCAGCCACGCCTAACGCCTCCTAAGCGCTGACGAGCACAGACGGGCAAGACTCTGGCACGACTCAGGCGCAGGGAGGGCGCGCCCGCTGCGCATCACCGCTGCGCGCTGAGAAGAGCGCCTTAAGTAGGCGGATCACGAGCTGCAAGAGCGTTAGAACGCTCAAAGATGGCGCCCTGAAATGTCCCCATCGCTCCCAAGATGGCGGGCGTAGTAGCAGATCCCCGGGACCGGACCCGCTAAAACAGCGGTGCTTTTACAATATTTTGGTGCGAGTAAGTGGGCAGGAGGCAGCAACCATAAAAACAGGGGAGAAACCAAATAATTCCAACTCAAATACAAAACGGGAAATAAAAAAGCGTAAGGCGCTCTAAAAATGTGCGGCAAGCGCTAAAATTCTGCGTGGCGAGGGTACCTTATCCAGGCTAGCCCCCTGGTCACAGACGCCTTAAGTAGGCGGATCGCGAGCTGCAAGAGTGCTAGAACGCTCAAAGATGGCGCCCTGAAATGTCCCCTTCGCTCCCAAGATGGCGGGCGTAGTAGCAGATCCCCGGGACCGGACCCGCTAAAACAGCGGTGCTTTTACAATATTATGGTGCGAGTAAGTGGGCAGGAGGCAGCAACCATAAAAACAGGGGAGAAACCAAATAATTCCAACTCAAATACAAAACGGGAAATTAAAAAGCGTATGGCGCACTAAAAATGCGCGGCAAGCGCTAAAATTCTGCGTGGCGAGGGTACCTTATCCAGTTCCCCAACTCTCCCGGCTGCAGTTAAAGCGAGAAGAAGAGCCACTTTCCATGACAGAAACTTAAGATCCGCTCTTTGAATAGGCTCAAATGGAGGTCTCATGAGTTGAGCAAGAACCAAATTGAGTTGCCACATGGGAGGGGGAGGTCTAACCGGAGGGAAAACTCTAAAGAGTCCTTTCAAAATTTGTTTGACAATTCTTGCCGACCAGAGGGAAGGACCAGAGGCTGTCCGTCTGAATCTAGATATAGCCGCCAGGTGCACCTTGATAGAAGAATGGGCGAGACCTGACTTGGCCAGAGACAAAATGTAAGGCAAGATCTGATGAGGGGCAGAAGAGAAAGGATGAATGTTTTCTCGGCAGCACCACAAGCAAAAACGTTTCCATTTCGAACGATAGGTTTTATTCGTACTTGGTGCACAGGCTTGAGCTAGCACCTCTTTACACTCCTGAGGGTTATCTAAATTCTGAAACTCTCTGTGTTCAGGAGCCACGCTATCAACTGAAGTGAGCTCGGATCCGGATGTACCACTTGGCCCTGGTACTTCGTCAATAGAGAAGGAACGGGCCGCAGATAAATCGTTGGACCCTGGGAGAGCAGGAGAAGCTCCGTGAACGAAAACTGGCGGGGCCACGCCGGTACTATTAGAATCATTGTGCATGGTTCTGTTTTGAGTTTCCTGAGTAGTCTTGGAATTAGGGGATTTGGAGGAAAGGCATAAACAAATCCGCCTGATCAGGCTATCGAAAGAGCATTCCCCAACGACCCTTGATGGTGTTACCTGTTTGCGTAAAAGCGGCATTTCCTGTTTTCTGGGGAGGCGAACAGGTCTATGGATGGAGTACCCCAACGATTGAAAACTCTGTCGAGAGTGTCCTGGTCCAACTCCCACTCATGACAGACCGACTTTATACGACTCAGTGTATCTGCTGTCGTGTTGAGGGTACCCGGAAGATGTTCCGCCAAAAGAGTGATTTGGGGAAGAATCACCCACTCCCACATCTCCTGGGCCTGCTTGGAAAGTGGCTGAGACCTCGTTCCATCCTGTTTGTTCACATAGTGCATGGCCGTCATGTTGTCTGTATGGACCAGAGCGGTGGAATTCTGTATTCTCGGGAGAAAAGCCTGTAAAGCCAGACGAATCGCCTTGAGCTCCAGAAGATTGATGTGGAGAGTGCGTTGTTCGGGTTTCCAGTGGTCGCTTACTTGAAGGTCTTGCAAGGCAGCCCCCCAGCCTTCTAGAGAGGCGTCCGTGGTCAGTATCAAAGGAGCTGGAGTAACTGTGAAAGAGAGACCCTTTGAGATATTGTCTTTGATCATCCACCAGCTGACCGCCTCTTTCATAAGAGGTGTAACGATTATCTTGTCGTCGAACGAGCCTTCCGTTTGGCGCCATTGCATGTCCATTTGTTCCTGTAGTGGGCGCATACGAAGCCTGTAATGTGGAATTAGGGGAATGCAAGATGAGACTGATCCTAGGAGAGATTTGTATAGGCGAACAGATAGAGATTGTCTTGTTTGTAATCGACGGGATGAAGAAAGCTGATGGAAAAGCCTTGCAACAAGTTGTATCTAGAATGGCCCCCAGAATCTTGGCCGACCTGGAAGGACGAAGGACTGACTTGTCCTTGTTGAGTTGAAGTCCCAGATGATTGAAAAGCTGAATGCAACTTTCACTGCTCTTGTAGTTGCCTGAGAAGATGGTGCTTTTATCAACCAATCATCTAGGTAAGGAAAAACCTGCAGTGACTGTTTTCTGAGAAACACTGCAACTGGGGCCAATACCTTCGTGAAAGTCCGAAAGGTAGGACCTTGAACTGAAAGTGGCTCTTGGCTACTGTAAAGTTTAGAAATCTCCTGTGGGCTGGGTGGATAGGAACATGGAAGTATGTGTCCTAGAGATCCAGAGTTGCCATGTAATTGCCTGGATTTAGAAGACGCAAGATGTCTTGAAGGGATACCATCCGAAACAAGAGTTTTATGAGATAGGTGTTGAGCTCCCTCAGGTCTAAGATTGGGCGCCATTTTTCTACTGTCTTGCGAATAAATCTCTTGCTTCGTTGGGATAGAGGTACTGGCTCTATCGCTCCTTTGAGAAGCAGTTGATGAGCTTCGAGACGTAGAAGGTGTAGATGTTTTGATTCGGTGGCGCAAGGGGCTCTGGAAGGTGGAAGGTGCTGAAACTCTAGTGTGTGGCCAAACCGGATGATATTGAGGACCTACCGATCCGATGTTATGAATTCCCAGCTGTGGAGGCATTGTGATATCCTGCCCCCCACTGGTGTTACAGGGGGTGGAGGAACAGCAGACAGAGCCGGGAAGCCGCTATTGGCGTTTAGAGGAATCTCTCCCCTGACGCCCCTGTCATCCTTTTGAAGGCTGGCGAGAGAAAGATGCTGATTGGCCCTGGCGTTGAGAGTACTGGGGTCTGTACGATTGTGATTGCTGTGAATAGGAGGAGCAGCGCTGCTGTCGGTATCCTCCTCTGTAAGTAGAAAAACCTTTCCCTTTTGCTCCATGGAAAGGTACTTTGCGATATTGAAAAGTCCCAAGGGACCTTACCGTTTCGGTGTCCTTCTTAATATACTGCAGCGCATCGTCCACATGCTTTCCAAAAAGCATTTCCCAATCAAATGGCAGATCTAAGATTTTATTTTGAACTTTCCGGGCGAAACCAGGTGGCCCGAAGTCAACATTGTCGTCTAAGGACAGCAGTACCCGCCAAAGAGCGGAAAGCAGTGGTGGCAATGTCCATTGTGCAATCGATGATCTCTGAAGAAGACCGTCCCCCTTCCTCCAGAATCTTCTTTGCGTCAGCCTTAGAACCATCTGGTAGCTGGTCCATATACGTAGCTAAGTCGCACCACATTTGACGATCATATCGTCCCAAAATTGCTAATGCATTGGCAGCCCTTACAAGGAGGCTGGACATAGAGGTAAACCTTTTTCCCACATTATCTAGACGCCTACCCTCCTAAGATGGTGAACAGCAATGACAACGCAGGGATTACCCTGCACTGCCAATACAACGCAGGAATTACAACGAAAGTCGTTACAACGACCTTCGCTAGAGGGCGCTCTTGGTTAGGGAATAGTTTAATTTTCTATTCAACTGCTTCCTTACTGTCAACGTGGGCTGGAGTTGGAATAGAAAATTAAACTATTCCACTATCCAGCGCCTTCCAGCGAAAGTCGTTGTAATGACTTTCGTTGTAATTTCTGCGTTCTAATGGCACGCGTGGTATTGTCATGTCATACAACCCCTTATCCGGTGGTGTGGTAAGGGGCACCAACGGATTTTCTGACTTCCTTTGGGCCGCCTGAGAGATGACAGAGTCCGGCTTCGGTTGACCAACCAGGCATGCGGGAACATCCTCTGGAGCATAGTATTTCTTCTCCAGTCGCGGGAGAACAGGGATGACGGTAGCTGGAGACTACCTTTATCCCCTCACTCCATATATGTTCCACAATCAGGATTGAACGGACAGACTTTCTTTAAGGCTCCTCAAAATCATAAAGGAAACATTACGATTGTACAGTTGGAATGGGAAGATCAAACCGTTTGGAAGCCCTTTCCATCAGTTAATGGGATCCTCCGATGTCCGCTGGAGGAGAAGCTATAGGATCCGGTGAATATTGAAGCAGGATCTGGGATAATGTAGTCGTCCCATTCCTTATCTAGATTTGGGACCTGTTCGATGCTCTGGTAATCATCTGATGAATCATCATGCACTGTGACGACATTTTGATGATGTTCAGTTGGACCCGGCTCCGGAGGTAGAGGTAGTTGAGGAGCTACTGTGTCCGAAGAATAAGTTGTAGGTGGCAGAGGAGGCACCAGTATTGATTGTTGGTCAGAGGACTGTGATGGAAATCTACTCTTATAATCCAACAACATGACTTGTAGAACACTAATAAGTGAAGACGGCATGGCCACCATACCCTTGAGGTCTAGTTTGTGGCAGGTATTGCTGCTGGTCACTATAATAGTCTTCAGAGTCCGAGTCCTGGTATTTTACTTGTAGTTGGGATGGACTGTATGCATCCCCATAAGGACCCTCATCCTCATCTGAAAATTCCTCATCCAAAAGAAGTGCTGGAGGTAATGGTGTCACTCTGCAAGGAGATGTCATTTCTGGTGTAATTTGGCGTCTTTTTATTGAAATGTGCACTTTCTGAATCGTCGACGATCTCGTCGGAGGAGAAATTGTCGATGAAGAGTGAATCGTCGACGACGATGGAATGATCGTCAATGGTATCGTCGACGATGTCGACGTCGACATCGTCGTCGTCAACACCATCGTTGGCGTCATCCTCGTCGACGTCGAAGTAGTCATCATCGTCGACGACTGTAGCAAAGGAAGACCGCTCCCCAGCGGAACAAGGACTCTGTACCCCCTTACGGGGATTCATACCATGACCCCCCCTCTTCTCTTCACAGCATAACGACTAGACGAGCACAGCAGGGCGATACTATCCACCAGAAGAGGACGAAGACGTTGGTCCCTTTAACTGGGGGGATCTCAGAGAGTGGGCAGAGCCGATAGCCACGTCAAAAGCAGCAGACGAGGCAGAACAGGTCTGCTTGTTCACCGGAGGTGTAGGAGAGCGGAGTCGAGTGAGGAGTTGGCGCAGGAAGCAGTAGTTGGAGGATTTGGAGAACATACAGAGACCGGAATACCATCTACGGAGAGTCGGAGGAAGAGAGAAGACCCGTTGGCGGCGCGGGAGCCAGGAGGCCATCGGCAACACGAGCCGCCCAGCCGCACGCCTGGAGGTGTGTGGCTCACCCAGGTACGAGAGCGTATAGCGGGCTGGGCGGGGAGAAAGTGCGGGTCCGTGACGTGACCTAGTTCCCCTTTTTTCCGGTAGCCGGTTCTTTCCCTGCACCAACCCCCGCCCTCACAACGCCGTAATTACTTCACTGGTGGTGCATCCTCACTCCCTTTCCCCTTGACATGTACAATATTGGATAAAAGGACAGACACTTGTCCTCTCTGTCTTTTCTCCTGTACGCCTCGAGCCCTTTGCACTACACGACGGAGCCATCCACGCCCGGCACCCCCAGCAACACGGAGCCTTCAGCGCCCGGTCCCTGGAGAAGTCCCGGAATGTTAAAGAGGGAAGAGGAAAGCGCTAGGAGGAGGAGGAGGAGAGAGCGAAGTCGTTCACCACAGAGAGTCCATACGAGAAAGACTTGTACGGACTTCTTGTTTTCTAAAAAAAAAAAACACTATAACCAAAACTCGGCTCTTGCCCATTTCTGCCACCCGCGCTACAACGACATTGTAACTAGTACCTGAAGCGTCGACTATGTCGTCGTCGTCGAAGCTCTCGTCGACGCGCCCTCGACTGAGCTGAAATCGACGGCAGGTTAACCTTATATGCTGTCATCGACGTACCTGATGTTGTCGTCATCAACGGACGGATATTCCAGTCAGATTTTCCTTCCTGAGGTACAGAAGCTAGTTTTTTTAACAGCTTTGGCTTGTCAAATGGTGGAGGTGAAAAAGAAGGACCATGGCTCGCCTTCTGAGTAGAAAGTACCTCAGGAACTAGTCCCTCCCTCTCCTTTACACCTCAGTGAGGAGATTTTTTGGGACTGGGCCTGTCAGACCTATCAGAGGTCTTTTGTAAGGCTTCAGCAGGGGGGTCAGCCGAAGTTGAATTGGAAGACCTACACCTCTTACTAGCCCTCCTTGAAGATGTTGCTGAGAAGGCATCATCACTGTCACTGGATATTATTTCCTTTCGTGACTTCAACTTCTGCAACCAGGTCAGTAAACGTCCCTCGCGGCCTCTCAGGATCTTGGAAGAGAAGGTCCGACAGATCTTACAGTCAGTGGCCTTGTGGTCAGGGTACAAGCAATAAATGCAGTCCTTATACTTGTCCTCGACATAAAGTCTCTTCTTAGAACAAGTGGCACAGGCTTTAAACAAAGCTTTCTTCTCCTTGTCTGACATCCTGAAGAGAACTGTAGAGAAAAACAGATGAAATCCAAAGTTGAAGAGAAATCTGAGCAGAGCTCAGTGGAGACTCCCTTAGCGCAACGTGCGGTAGACAATCTGAGGCTCTCTCAGGAAGGTTCTAATGGGTGAGGCTAATCTGATTGGTTGTTACATGATTTTGGTCTCCTTTTACAAAAAGAGGTGGATATGCTACAAAATAAGATGAAGCCTAGGCCTTTCTTTCTCTTTTGTACCTACTGCTATGTTATTTTTTATTTACCGAGGCTCCCATTCCGACGACAGGGAGTGATACAAGTTATGGGAATCTATGAAAGTTCCAATACTGGAGTAACAAAGTACTCTGCCCTGAGGAACTGCAAAACTGCCTCAGGACCCACCTCTGCACCCAACGCCCATGGAACGAGTCCAAGTGGCCCACCGGTTCTGCGAAGGTTCCCCAGCGTTTCTGAACCAGAGTGCACTGTGGATTGACGCATGCCAGACTCCACCTCAACGTCTGCAGCCTCAACCCGAAGACATCCCCTGACCATGATCTACCTGGTAAGCTGTTTGCTGACACCATAGGACACCCCTGAACCCGAAGCAGCTGGGCCTTGGGGAGCTTTACCAATGGTGCCGCTATGTCCCCTAGCATTAGAACTTACCTGGGCAGCTGTGGGTTTTCTCTGTTCAGCCTCCTGGGCCACGCCTGCTGCCTCTTTTCAAAACCTATCTCCTCCATTGAGTTGCATTGGACGCCAGGGGCTGTGTTGGCACTCTGCGCCTTTCCGCCCCTGTGCCGCTGAGGGTCTAAGTTTAGTGCTGCCTTGTGTTCCCCCTGTGCTTACCTTAACGTCAGGAGATTGACCCCTGACACTGTTCTACTCACCTGGTAGCAGCGCATCTTCGATCACCCCCAGTCTCCCCTGGTTAACATTAGTGGACCAACCTGAGTTTTAGCTCTGCACCCACTTGCCCCTATGCGGCTGGTGGTGCCGTCTTGGTTTTAATCTGAACCCTGCCTGGGGTTGATCACAGACCCTGAAGACTAGATTTGTAAGTCGTGTACTTACCTGCAAAACTGCATTCGTGTTTTTCTCCCATAGGTTAACATTGCTGAACGGAAAAATTTAACTAAGTTTCCACTTTTGAAAGTGAAACGTATTTTTTTTTAAACGTACTTACCTTTTAACGTACATCTTGGTCTTAAATTAAATCATGAAAGAAGCTTAGTTTTCTAATATCGGTGTGGCTCTCCTTTTTGAGTCATGTGTCATTTATTAATCACTGTGTGTATAACAAATGTCTTACACTCCTCTGTGTTAGGTCTAAGGCTGCTCGACCACACTACCACAAATAGAGCACTTTGGGTTTACATTGAGCTCTGTACACTTTTGGGGAAATCGCTGGACTCTACACGATATAACCACTTAGCGGTATTTCACATAAACAGCCAGCTTCCTACATGCACTGTGTCCAGAACTGCTCAGATGAAAAGGAGCGTCTGACAGGGAGTCAGGTGTGACTTCGGAACGCTGATAGTGAACCCCAGAGAGTGCAGAAGGTCCGCTGCAGTCTGGAGGTGGGAGGCGACTAACTGGAATGAGACTGCCTTCAACAGCCAGTCGTCAAGATAGGGGAAGACTGGCACCCCTGATCTCCACAGGTGAGCTGCAAACAGCACCTTCACCTTGAACACCCAAGGGGCGCTGGTAAGGCCAAAAGGGAGCACAACAAGCTAAAAGTGCTCAAGGCCCACCGTGAACTGCAGGTAACATCTGTGTGCAGGAAGAACGGGGATGTGAAAGTATGCATCCTGCAAGTCCAATGCTACCGTTCAGGCTCCCAGTTCGAGGTCAGACAGAACTTGAGCGAGCATGAGCATTTTGAATTTCTCCTTTTTCATGAAGGAATTGGAAGGGCTCAGCTCTAGTATAGGACAAAGGCCTCCATCCTTCTTGGGCATCAGAAAGTAGGGTAGGGGGAATAACAACCATGGCCTACTTCTCATGTCGGCACCCTCTCTATGGCTCACTTAACCAAGAAAGCTGTCACTTCCTGTCGGAGAAGAAGAGGTGGTTCTCTGTAGTCTGTCACAAGTGGGTGGCAAGAGTGGAGGGATGGTCACAAAGGGCAGGGAGTAGCCCCTTTGGACAATCTGGAGAATCCAGCGGTCGGATGTTGTTGACCACCAGTGTGCAGGTAATGGAAACTCCCTTTGTGGCCACGAAAGGAGTGAAAGGAGGGCTGGAGTTGGCGAGGGGCCATAGAAAAGCCCAAGGACCTGACCGTAGTTCTGCTATCCTTGAAGCACTCCAGCGCAGAGTCCGCCTTGTCTCCGAAGAGATAGGAGCCGTCAAAGGGCATGTCCATAAGTGAAGCTTGGCCATCCCTTGAAAACACAGTTGTGGCAGCATAAGGCCAATGGCAAAGAAACTGCTCTGCTTAGCGAATCGGTTGGTCCAGCCCACATCTGATCGTAAATTTATCTGCATCTCTCTTGTCAGCCATAGCTTGGGAGAGTATGGCCCGGGCCCCCTCCAGGACCAGAGGTAGCACCTGGTCAACTAAATTCCAGAGTGAATGGGAGTAACGGCCCAAAAGGCACATGGTGTTCACAGACCTCAGTGCCAGGCTGGTGGAAGAAGACATTTTCTTGCACAAGGTGTCCAGCCTTTTGGATTCCCTATCTGACGGGGTAGTAGGAACGTGTCAGGGTTTACTCAGGAGCTGGAGGCTTGGACCTCCAAGCTCTCTTGGGTAGGGTGCTAAGTGAGAAAATTGGGGTCCTCTGGGGCAGGGCAACGGCAGTGGACAACTGCTCTTTTCATAGGAACCCCTGTGTAGGACTTGAACCAAGCCCAAGCAGGACGTCCGTGAGGGGGTGAATCCCGGTTGAAGCACCTACGTCAATACGTTAGTCTTTACTGCCACAAAGGGCAGGTTTAGGTTCAGGACCTCTGCCGCCATAGTAAATGAGGCTCCCTCCTTCGTAGCCACGGTTGGGGGAGAGACCTAATCAGTATATGAGGAGGTGTCTAGTCCACTGGCTTCTGTCAATTTCTCACACCAAATGTCCTCATTGGGGTCTAGGCACTGGAATTTGTAAGGGCTCAGTGGCCCCTCCAATATTCCTCATGTCCCAGCCCATAAGACTAGGGCTCGGGCCTGGAAGGAATGTTTCCAGCCAGCGCCGGAATCAGCGTCATCAGTTGATGCCCATCATGCTCCGTGTCGCTGCCGGGGATTAGAATGGGGGTGGCACAGCCTTAGGACGTTGTCGACAGCAAGGCAGCCGCCGGTGAAGCTCGAGGTGCTCGACCAGCGCCAGTCCAGATCCATCTGTGGATCCAAGGGGTCTGACTGGTGCTGAGGGTGAACTCACTAGCAGAATACTAGTAGGGGCTTCGTCCAAACCCGTTGGGCTCGAAGGTGCTCCAGCATAGACAGTCCACCCAAATATGAGGTGCATGTCCTCATTAAATTTACAGCGTGGGCGTGGGTCGCTCCGGCTCCTGGAACCTCAGAGCGGCGTGAAGACAGCCCGAGTGCAGGCTCCAGTGCTGAGCCAGGCCTCGAGTGTAGTCACTACCTCATCGAATTACTTCGACAGACGGGACAAAGTTGAAGATCTCTTTGACTTCTTTTTGTGGTACTTACCGGAGTGGGATGACTTCAACTGAGACGAAGATTGATGGCTCCTCAACCGATCCTGGGAGCTTCCTCTCGACCTGGATCAAGACAGTTGCAGCGTTGAACATCGAGTGGCAAGGAGCTTGAGGCATTGCTACCTCAAAGCCTTGGGGTGCATGCCGTGAAAATCGACCCATGTCTTAGCATTGTGGACGTGCTCAGGACACCTGGGATAGACGAACTGTGTGTCCGTCACCGACATTTGTTGGTGACCAGCGCAACAGGGCTTGAATCCAGCCTATTCGCGGACATACCTGCCTCACAAGGAGACAATGTCTCAGAAATCTTCAAAGAAAAGGGTCAAAAAAAGGTCAGTAAAAAAGTGACTTGGGGTAGCTCTTCTCCGGAACTGTGTTGACTGGTGCGGAAAGAAAAAAACTGACATCAGCGCATCACTTCCGGCAAGAGCGACCGTACAAAGAGCCGAACTGCACCACCTATCAGCATGCAGGGGTACTGCTCACTAAAAAAAATGTGGATCCAGTCTGATGCCTGTGAATAATTCTAAGGTAAGGAAGCTGTAGCTAGAAGTCTCTATCAAATCAGTAGAACATTTGTAATTATTACATTCATTTTCTTTCCAGTTTTGGCCTACAAATGTAAGCTAGTGTGCAGGAAAGATGATATATTGCAATAAGTACTCTGAATCACTTGATAGCACTAACCACTGTTCCAAAACTCAATAACTTGAGCACATTAAAAATGGATAGGCTTCCTTACCTATATTTTTTCACTAGATTTTACCATATGAATTACTCAATGGTCAGCACACAATGAAAAAATCATTATAAGATGCAGCTCTGTTTTCAGTTCTGTGTATTGTGTGTTTTTTGATAACCTGTCCCTGCAACCACAAGGGTCTAAGCGATGTAATGGTATATTGCTTTTGTAAATCAACCATAGGTGTAAAAATTGTCAGCATTGTCAATTGCTATTTTTTTCCAACTTATTTTCAGATTCTTTTATTTCAGCGATTAGTTTCTTTGGAAAAACCATGAGTGTTCTACATACAGTTTACAATTATATTAGTGACCTCTTGGTGAATTCAAAAATGTGTCTAGTTATCAGAAACGTATAGCTTTCTGGGCTCATCCATCAATTTTCACCACAAACTGCAAGTACATTGAAACCACAAAAAAGTAGGAAACATGGACTATTGCTTAAAAAAGTTAAAACAACGTGGTTAACAATTTCTTTTTTTGTTTCACGGCTCTGCTTATACCTAGAAGCGAGGAAGACTGTGGTGTTAGCACAGCACATCTTTTGGTGACGTCACTTTAAGAAGAAACATACACTTTCGTGCACAGCACTTTTTTACCACCTTTTATTAAAAAATGCTAAATTTTGGTTATTTTCTCAGTTCCCACCAGAAAAATTCACAAACCGTGGGTACCTTTAGTATGCCCAACATGTGGTAAGAAAGGACACAAATTTGGCCTCAATACCTTTTGTGGAAGAAATAAATTATGAAGGGTTAAGCCCAACGTGCTCCAAACATCAAAAACGTAGCTCTGGACTGTGAGTGAAAATGCCTCAGCAGCTAAGGGAATTATATTACCAGCTACTTATCTTTTGTTTTTAAATCTTGCAACATTATTAATTACTTGGGCTTCAGAGGCTCTGAGACCTTACTACCACACACATGCAAAAGTCCAGCTTTATTTAACATCTCTAGAAAATTACATTAACATCCAACAGTTGGACTGCCCAACAGATCAGTACATTTATGTTTCTACGAAGGCATGACAGAAGCTCTCTTCAGCACCTGCTCTAAGGAGAAGTTGCCACGTGCAATAATACTTGTGCTAGCTATAGTAAAACGAAATCTACCTGGTAGTAAAGTGTTAGTAATTTTGAATATCTGTTGTAGCTGAGAATGAGAAACGTATCATTAAAATAAAGTCCAGAATGAACTCATCAATCAGTAGATTGAATGAGAATGAGGACAGGAGTCCTCCTGGTGTATGAACATTCACAAATCAGGGCTGGATTGGGATATCAGGTAATCAGACTGTGCCCAACGGCTGTTTTTACTGTTGTTTTCCCTGATATTGAAACAAACATTGCCTGCAGCAAGCTCAAATCCATGAAATCTTCCATACTGTGCAGAACACTTATACAGTGTGTCTTTACAAGTTCAAAATGGCACCACATTGCACACATGGACCACTTTTTTAGCTATCTAATTCAACAATTGGGCCTCTTTTATTTTGGTATCCGGTCTATTTTCTGTTCCAGTCCGTACCATGCACATAGTTTCTTTTAGATAAGGCAACTAACTGGCCCAAGGCTACTGAGTGGCTAAGTGTAGAAACAATACGATTAGAGGGACAGCCAAGCAGCTACCCAGTCACTCTGGTGTGAAGAAAGGGTTAGCCAAAGACCTAAATGAAAATGCAAACGGGGGTTACTTATTCCTGACTTTATTCCACAGCCAGTATTGGAAAGGGCTGGGCACGATTGTATGGCGGTGGCTTTTTGTTAATCAATAGGGAGTTCTTTTCCTTATCCTCTGGGGAGTTTGTTAACCCACTTTGTCAGTGTGATTAGACATATTCTCACCCACCAAATCGTTCATGGGCATACCGATCTCCATATAGTTTATAGGCTGTTCTCATCGATTAAAACCTAAAATCAGCATCAGCGTTAAATTGGCAAACGCTACTCAGGGAGGTTATGAGTTATTCCCCATATCGCTACATGATTCATTTGGGCTAGTCGTTGCCACAATTGTTTTGTGCTTCCATTAAATCCTGCTCTATCCTGATGATGACCCTTATATAAGAAACATTTATGGGACCAAAACGTCGACAAATATATTAGCGGACTGTCTTCTAATTTGATAAGGAATATGACACTTTGACATAGAGTGGTGTGTAACAACAATTGTATCCATATCAGTCACTTGTATATATGCTTTCTGTATAGCATTTGTGCACTTTAAATTCACTCTTTTCACTTTTAGTATTCTTTGGAGCTCCTCGTTTCTAAACAATATGTTCCTTTATAGAAAAATTATCTTTAACCCTATTGTTTTAAATGAATTTAACAAATTTTGATTTGATTCCTGTTCAAACCAATCTAGTGATGGTTTTTGTATGGTTGCCATGGAAGTTGAGGCTTACACTTCCCTCATAGGGACCATTCTTTTTCCTTTAAAAATTGTCTTACCCTGGTCCCAGGCTTATTGGGCTGCCCCTTTTCTTAAGAGCATGGATAAAAATACGAGCAGGGGGATTTCCTGACTTTGAGGAAATACGTTTTATGTCTCAGACGTGGTGGAAAAGGATTTGATAGGGAGGATAATTAAATGCAGCTATCTTCCACCATATATCCTCAACTAGATTTTAGTACTTCAAAAATGTCAAATGTTTGTAATTTTTAATATTTCAATTAAACAATTCTTTTGGAAACTGATGAGCAAATTTTTAAGAAATACATGGGTTTAGTTTGATCTCATGTATACTCGCATACCCTTCAGATTAATGTAATGCGCTTTGAAGTACATAAAGAATTGCACAGATTTTGTATTGTTTTATTATCAGAAAAATTCTAAAACCTTTAGTTTGTTTTTATCTATTTTTAATGTTCAAAATGTGTGTGATCTGTTCTAGGTTTCATTCACAGTGGAACATGCAACAAAGTATTTGGATGTCTGGAGGAGGAGCACTTTGAACAATGCATGTGCTACCGTGACTGTGGTTATGATGGCGACTCTGTGTGTGGTTCTGACAGGACAGTTTATCAAAACCAATGTCAGATGGAGGTAGCTGCCTGCAGAAACAACACAAAGATACAACAGCTTCCTATGTCTCAATGCTCTGTTTGTAAGTCCTATACTACTTCATAAGATTTTACAACTCCTCTTCCTCTCTTAACTTTTAAGGCATGCCTTATGAATTTCAGCTTTTGCAACAAAGTTTATCTCACAACCAGGTTTGTTATTGTATGTTACTGGGGTGGTTGAGTAAAATATGTTTGAATTTTGTCACACACTGAAGTTGGTTCAGAATTATGCAGGCTGGCATTGTGTGTGTGTTTGGTAATTCTTAACATACCCTTTTGAAGAATAAAACAAAATAGCGTGCACAATTTGAATATAAATACAAACTAATCATTAAAATACATAAAACACAAGTACTGATCTCTGAATTCCAAAAGAGCAAAAGCAGCACTAATCCACTTAGCGTGGTGGATGACCCGTTGATCTCCACTGCACTACCTTCATAGTGCGGTAAACTTCAGTGGTTCATCCACTATACTGGAAATGAAAATGTTTTCTGGTGAAAACACCTGAAACATTCTTTCTCAGATCAAAGTTGGGAAGCGAGGGAAGAGCTTCCCCCATGTCCGAAGTTTTTGTTTTTGTTTGCTATGATGAACTTCACAGCAAAACAAAAGAGATCACAAATCATGCTAATGGTGCAGTCAGATATTACTTTTGATTGGTGCCCATGATGCAACTCTGCCCCCAAGCTCCAATCAACTCAGGAGAAGCAGCGTTGGGAAGGAGACAATGAACTGGTACAAACGCTATCCCTCCCTAGTGGTTCTTTGCTTGGGGTGATCCAAGCATGGATCCTTTTCACCTTGGATACTGTTTGGGCGTAGGATGAGACTGACCTCTTGGGCGTGGGCATGTGCTCCTCCCACACCCCTGGCACACCAGTCTTTCATCGATTCAGGGTGTTTAACCCAATCTGCCCTCCTCCCAAAGGGAACAGAAAAAGAAGTAAACCACTAGGGAATTGTTGTGTTTACTGTTTTTGGGAGAGCGGTACCGGCCTTCCTGGGCATGAGCCTCTGCTCAACCCTACCCCCTGGACTCAGCAGTCTTTCTGACCCCAGGGCGTGTATAGGGGATATTTAGGCCCATTCTTCCCCCAGAGGTGGCAAAAGCCCCACTAGACACCAGGGTTCAAACAGGCCAGAAGAAAAAGAAGGGTCGAGTGGCCCACCCAGACATTGGGCCATGCCATTATCTCAGAACGGGGTCAACAATCTTTCTGCCTCCCGGGGCCATTTACCACAAATCTGCCCCCAGGAGAGCAGAAAGCCCACTAAACATGACATATATTATTTATTTTAGTAAAATACATGGGGTGTGGGCAGGCCACACAAGCGTTGGGCTTATCTACCACTCCTAATGTCAAAACGGTTCTTATGGGCCAACAGAGGGATAGTAAATTCAAATTCCTCTTTTGGCTGGTGGCACTGTTCTGTCTTGGGCGCTGGAAACAAGGAGGACCTACTAAACCTAGACATTTCTGAAATCTAGACACCCAGGAGAGTCCAGAGTAGTGTGACTTCCATAGATCCCACTATGCTTTCTTATACTGACTACCATGCAAAGCCTAAACTTTGGCTAAAATCACATATTTTCCTCACATCTGTGTCAGAAAGTTCTGGAACCTGCGAGGATCCACAAAATTCATACAACCTTGCGTTCCAACATTTCTTCTGATAAAAATGCTACCCCACTTGGCTGGCTGGACCTAGCCCCCATGACAGCAACAGAAGAAACAAGGGGCTGTGTAAAGACTCTATTGACTGTGACTGATGGTAGCTGAGTCTAGGCCCAAAATTCATAGCTACCCACATTGCCAAAAAGGGTTTTTTCATGCCTGAAACTTGATGTCTCCTCATTGCATTTTGGGGTTTTTGGTGTCACAGATGCTAGGCCAAGCTACACAAGAGGGGTCCATTTTTCATCAGAAGTGTGGGAACACAGAAGAAAACAAGTTACTTACCTGTAACTGCAGTTATCCAGTATTGGTTTTTTTCATAGATTAACATACCGGAATCATAGATTCACATGCCTGAATCATTCCCAGTCGCCGAAGGCGGGAGTCCAACGGTAAAATACAAAAGTAGTGCCATAAATAAATAGTAGGCTAAAAAGAAAAAAGTCTAAGGCCTAAATCTTAGTAGCCTATCGACATCCTTATAGAAAAAAGAACCAAAAGTCGTCTCCAACCAATCAGCTACCAGCACCTTCTAAAACACTCTCACCAGAGGCAGTTCTCCTCAGATTTTCCTAGCACAAGTGGGAAGTAAGTATCCCCAAATCACTGAGAACTGACTCAGCGGGGAGATGGGTGGGTGCATGTGACTCTATGAAATATACCAATACTGGATAACTGTAGTTACAAGTAAGTAACTTGTTTTCTTATCCAGTATTGGGGTATCTTTCATAGATTCACATGCCTGAATCAGAGTAGCAAGCAGTATGCCAAATGTACTGTCGTTAGCGGATGGTGGGAGACAAGTGTTCGTAAACTCCCAAACTACATCCATAACATTGAACACAACTGTACTGTCCAAGCTTTGAGAAAACAATAGTAATTTTAAAAAGACATTATAAGAAATAAAACATGAATATATAAATATATATATATAAATATATATAAATATGTATCTGTCTTGAAAGCAAATGAACACATGATCTGTGAAAGATAGGAGCATGAATACTGAAACCAATATAACAGCACAGAAAGAGAGAAAACTATAGAAACCTGATCTTAGTGAAAAAGATGGCGTAAGACGGCCTGTCCAACCGCTGTATCTTCCTGTTGTGCAGATTGAAGAGAGTAATGCCTTGTGAACGTGTGGACATTTTTCCATGTTGCAGCATGGCAGATATTTTCCAGAGTCACTCCAGCAAACAATGCTGTAGATGCTGCCATAGTTCTTGTAGAATGTGCTAGCAGGTTCCCTCAGCAAGGCTCAAGGGGGAATGCCCTGTTCATGCGATGGTCAGGGATTTGTGCACACGCTTTTCCCCCAATACCAGTGATCCTGAAAGTGCTCCACAAGATGAAGCTAGAGGGTTGCAGACTAATTCTCATTGTCCCCCGTTGGCCAAGACAGCATTGGTTCCAGGCACAGCTGCTATTGTCTCAAGCCTAGCCCATTCACCTTCATCCAACGCCAACATTGTTGTCACTGGACAGAGGTCAAGTGGTTCATCCGGACCCACGGTCCCTGCACTTGCACGCATGGCTCCTGATTTCTTAGAGTTAAAGGACCTCAACATTTCACAAGACTGTCGTGAAATTTTGGCTAAATCTCAGGCTCAGAGCAAAATCAAGACTTAACGCCTAAAATGGAAGTGATTTTGTTGTTGGTGCTAAGCGAATAACTTTCACCCAGTTCAAGCTCCTGCCGAACAAATCCTCCCTTATTTGCTTTCTCTAGCCAAATCTGGGCTTCCCTTTTCATCGGTCAAGGTCCATCTGGCTGCTCTTTCCAGATTCCGAAAATGCGCTAAACTTCCTTCTCTCTGTTCGTCCTCACTTTTCATGAAAGGATTTTTTCGAGCATTCCCATCTGGTGCGGGCACCCCCTCCAGAGTGGGAACTCAACATGGTTCTAGAGCAATTAATGAAACTTCCATTTGAACCGATCCAAAAAGCAGATCTTAAATTCCTCACTTGGAAGGTCGCTCTTTTACTGGCTCTGACTTCCGCATGAATGGTTAGTGAAATCCAAGCTTTCACTATTAAGGAACCCTTTTTACATGTTTTTTTTTAAAAACAGATTTTATTTGTCAAAATATCACAAATGGCGCAGATCTCTGTACCCCTGAGACAACTGCCGCATGTAAGACACACATATTGAGTTTGACCATTTTTCGTAAATATACAGGAGAATATGAAATGCAATACAAATAAAATCAGAACTCTCAAAACAACCAACACCCCCCAGTGCACTGTCTTCCTATTCTAGAGCCACTTATCACTGATAGTACTTTTCGGCTCTGAAAGAACCGCGCCTGTATTGAAGGGCGCCTACAGATCTAGCGGTATCTGTGTCGGTTTTCATAGTTAGGAGGGCCTCATCAATGTGCTTCCCTAACAAAAAATCCCCATCATAGGCCATGTCAAGAATCTTTGTTTGGACTTCAGGTCTGAAAGTAGTGGCTTTAAACCACCCCTGGAGTCTAAGCACTGCAGCTCCAGCAAGTTTAAGGAAATTGGTGTTAACAATGTCCAGTGCACAATCTATTGTTTCTGAGGCAGCACGTTCACCCTCCAATAGGATTTTCCTGGCCTCCTGTCTATGGTCTTCCGGGGTGAGGTCAATGAGACCCGCCATATCTGACGACATTTGCGGGTCATAACGGCGGATAATCGCAAGAGCATTAGCAGCTCTAATAGAGGCCGCTGCCATGGAGGAAAATTTCTTGCCTCTGAGGTCCAAACGAAGTCCTTCCTTGTCAGGCGGCGTGGTGATAGGTTTTGCAGGATTCTTTGATCGCTGTTGGGCAACTTGCGAAAGGACTGAATCTGGTCGCGGATGACCTATGAGACAAGATGGGCTGTTTGCGGGGGCACGGTATTTCTTCTCTATGCGAGGAAGCACTGCCGGGATGGATGCAGGCATCTTCATTATCTTAACCTCCTCCTGCCAGATGTAGTCTATGATGGGTACAGCCTGCGTGATTTTTCTGGACTCCTCCTTGAAATCATGTAAAAACAATCTGTCTGTTCAACAGTAACGGGCAGTTGGAATCTAGCAGACGCCCACTGCATCAAATTATGAAAACCTCGATGTCCTTAGGAGAAGAATCAGAGGGTGGCGGAGAAGGCATTGGAATTATATATTCGTCCCAGGGATCCGTAATGGGAGCATTGTCAGGTAATTAGCCTTCCTCAACCTCATCTTCAGAGGATGAAGTGTCATGCTGTACCTGTTCAGTAGGACCCAAAGGCTGAGCCGGTGTAAAAGGAGCATCAGGCTCAGGTAAAGGATCAGGAACCACTGCTGGTGGGGGTACATTTTCAGAGAAAGCCTGTTGAGGGGGAAACCTTTGACGATGATCCGCCAACATAGCTTGAAGATCCTGTATCAGCGTTGGAGGAAAGTGACTCATTTCCCTCTGGCGTGACTCCCTTCTGTGGAACTGATATCTATGATGTGGAACCATAAGTTGCTCCTGATAATATTGTTCCTGATAGTCGTCGTCGTTGTTATCCTGACATTTGATGTTAAGCTCAGAAGGATGATGAGCAATGCCATAAGGTCCCTCATCTTCCTCGTCCACATAATCATCATCTTCTACGTAAGTTTCTAAGAGGTGTGAAGGCAGAAGCGGAGAATTCTTACTATAATCCTGTTGCGCAATGGGCCTTTGGAAAGTCTTGAGTTGGGAAAGTCCAGATGACATGGTCGTCGACTGTGAAGGTACAGTAATTGCCGTTGATTCGTTGATTTGAATTTGTATATCCGTTGTCAACTGACTCTTCTTCGACGGGCTCTTCATCGACGGGCTCTTCGTTGACGGTGTCTTCATCGATGGTGCCGTCGTCGACGGAACGGTCGTCGGCGGAGCAGTCGGGACAGACGTCGACGATGTAGTAGACTTCGTCAATGGTAACGCCTTCATCGACGGTGGAGGCTTCGTTGCCGTCGCCGATGGATTCGACATCGACGGTGTAGTCGTCGATGGGGACTTTGTCGATGATTTTCACGTCAACGATTCTTCAAGAACGGACTTAGTCTTGGTTGTGAATCAGATTCTGGTAGACAGCATAGGTGAGGAAATGGCCGTCGTCGAGACAGTTGCTGTCGACGATGGGGCAGAAGAAGTCACACAAATCGATGAGATTTGACATGTCCTTTACTCACGTTTTTTGAAGAAGATGTTTACTTAGACTGCTTGACCGATGTAGAGGGTGGAGACAGCGTTGACCCAGAGGAAACCTTAGGTGACCTCTGTAAAGGGTCAGTGACATCATGAGAAGGTTTGTGGTGTTTTCTTCCCTCACTAGAAGAGCTGTCATGAGATCTAGCTCTCTTGCTAGAAGTAAAGGCTCGGTCTTCCTCCTCAGCCGAAGAGGATGTGAGCCATAAAAGTAGTCTTGCCTCTCTATCCCTAAGAGTCTTGGTAGGTAAAGTACGGCAGATCTTGCAGTCTTTTGCCTCATGCTTCGGATAAAGGCAATAAATGCAATCCTTATGCTGGTCATCAACATGGACCCTTTTCTTATCACAGGTCCTGCAGGGTTTGAATAGAGCTTTCCTGAGTGGCACACAGGGAGACTCCTTTCCACACGACGTGCAGTGAAAATCTGAGGAGAACTGCCTCTGCTGAGAGTGTTCTAGAGGGTGCTGGTAGCTGATTGGTTGGAGCTGACTTTTGCTTCTTTTTACTATAAGGATGTAGAGAGGCTACTAAGATTTAGGCCAAAGGCTTTTTTCTTTTTAGCCTACTATTTATTAATGGCACTACTTTTGTATTTTACAGTGGCACTCCCGCCTCGGCGATGGGGAATGATTCAGGCATGTGAATCTATGATTCAGGCATGTGAATCTATGAAAGATACCCCAATACTGGAGTGGAACATTTCTTATTACCAATTAGATTGCTCTCCATGTTTGCCGCCCAAATGTAAGCCAGTTTGTCATAAAGAAAATGTTTGCCATTTGAATTATATGATAGAATGAATAACACCCAAATAAATTCAGAGGTGTACAATAGCCACTAATCCTAAACTCAGAATCTTGTGCACATTTCAAACAAACATAGGTTTCTTTTCCTTTATATCCATTTTTCATTCATTAGATTTTACCAAATGAACTGGTCATGGTCAGTACATAGTGAAAAAGAATTATAAGCTACTGTTCAGTTGTTGTCTCGGAGAATCACATGTCATTGGACAACCAACAAATACGATATATCCCTGTGACCAGAAGGGTCGTGGCAGACATAATGGATAATAGTTTTGTAAATCAGCCATGGAAGCAAAACAATTACAAATAAAAACTTCAGCAATGGATATTTTTTTTACCTACTTATTTTCATTAGTTTGTTTTATTTCAAGGATTAGTTTCTTGTGGAAAATCCTCATCAATCTATACAAATGATACCTTGCTGAACTTGTAATTATGTCTAGTTTTCAGAATTGTATAGCTTAATGGGTTCACCCTTGAGTTTCACACCGGTTTCTACCACAAACTAAAAATAGGTTGAAATTGCAATAAAATTGGAAATATGGACTCCCAGGGTTGTAAACAAGAATGGGTTTTCTTTCACGTCTCTGCTTATTCCTCAAAGCTGGGAGTGTGGTGATCTCAGCACAGCAAACATTTTGTTAATGCCTAACAAAATATGCATGTGTCAGTCTGTAACGGAACTGGTGCTCATGTAAGGCACTCTGATACCGGAATCCAAGAGCAAGCCCTGGACTGGACCATTTCCTTCCTCTCCGGCAGAACGCAGAGCGTCCGTCTTCTGCCCTTCCGCTCCAAAGCCAACAACATCATCTGCGGCGTACCACAGGGCTCCTCCCTCAGCCCGACGCTGTTCAACATCTACATGGCCCCGCGCCCACGTTACCCACCAGCACGATCTTAACATCATCTCCTACGCCGACGACACCCAGCTAATCCTCTCCCTCACCAGGGACCCACACACCGCCAAAACCAACCTCCACGAGGGAATGAAGGCCGTCGCAGATTGGATGAGGAACAGCCGACTGAAGCTGAACTCCGACAAGACGGAGGTCCTCATCCTCGGCTCCACCCCCTCAGCTTGGGACGATTCCTGGTTGCCGACCACGCTAGGAACAGCACCGACACCCACCGACCACGTATGCAACCTGGGTTTCATCCTCGACTCCTCCCTCTCCATGTCGAAGCAGGTCAACGGCATCACCTCCTCCTGCTACAACACCCTCCGCATGCTTCGCAGGATCTACAAGTGGATCCCCACCGAAACAAGAGGAACAGTGACCCAGGCCCTCGTCAGCAGCAGGCTAGACTACAGCAACGCACTTTACGCAGGTATCCAGGCAAAACACCTACAACAATTGCAACGCATTCAAAACGCCTCCGCCCTGCTGGTCCTCAACGTTCCCCGCCGCAGCCACATCACCCCCCACCTGAGAGACCTACACTGGCTCCCCGATGAAAAGAGGATCACCTTCAAACTACTCATCCACGCACACAAAGCCCTCCACAAAACCGGACCAGCCTACCTCAATGGCCGACTCAGCTTCTACACCCCCACCCGTCAGATCCGCTCCGCCAGCCTCGCCCTCGACGCTGTCCCCCGCATCCAACGAACGACCGCCGGCAGAAGATCCTTCTCCTTCCTTGCCGCCAAGACCTGGAACACCCTCCCCACCCACCTGCGGCAGACCCAGGACCTGCTCACTCTCAGAAGAATCCTCAAGACCTGGCTCTTCGAGCAGTAGCAGCAACCCTCACCCCCTCTCCCCCTTCCAGCGCCTTGAGACCCTCACGGGTAAGTAGTGCGCTCTATAAATGCATTGATTCATTCATTGATTGATACCTTCGGATCTAATTTGCGCTTTATTAAACTCCCCAAAAATCCTGCCACGCATTACAGGAATGTTATACTGTAATGCCCAACCCCTTAAGTGAAGTGAGGCACTGCCCTCCTCCTAGCTCCCAACCCCTCCTGAGGCGTCCCACCCTTCCCTTTCCCCTCCTCCTCTTCCCTTCTCCCCCCTCTGCACCCCTAACATCCTTCTATCTCTTGCCCAGCTCTTCCTCTTACTCCTTATCCTCTGGATCTTAGTCCTCTTCTTCCCAGCCCTGAGAAGCCCTCCTGGGCATCCTCCCTGGTACCCCTCCCTCCCCCTCGCCTTCCCCTCCTCAGCTATGATGTTAGGTCAGCCATAGTGTTTTGTTTTCACCAACCGCTAGGATATGATCGCTTATATGCTTGTGTATTGAGACTTAGCTCCTGCGAGGCTAGGCATGTACAGCACTTGTCAAATGCTCTTGCTAATCTTTTTGTACGATATTCTACCGTCCACCATTAGCATCCATTATGTATGGTATGGCGATGCATGTTTGTCTCTTTAACTTTTAATAAAAAGAATTGACAAGAAAACTCCCCAAAAAATGTTTAAGGGAAAAACATATGCTTTATTGTACAGAAATGTTCGACATTTTTCTGACAAAAAACAAAATTTTCTATATTTTGCCAAATTTCTGATCCTTCCAGGGAAATCCACTAACCCAAATGTACCTTTAGAATCCCCAAGATGTAGAAAAAAAAGGATCCCCATTTGGAATGGATACCTTTTATGGAACAAAGTTATGAAGGCCGAAGCACAAGTGCTTCAAACATCAACCCAGCATTGACAATGCCTATAGGTCTGACTTATGAATTAAGGTGACTTTGTGTATGATGGGTTTCAGGCACTTAGTACGTTAACTTGCATGTAGTCTGTCACTAACCTTTGCATTCGTGCAAACATTCATTGACTCACTCTTGCATTCACCCAGTGATACGACAATTAAAACACACACAAACTCAATAATACACCTACAACTTGGGAACTACCAAGGGTTCCCTGCCTCCTTGTTTGCAAACTCAATAACATATGAATGCTAAATTAATGGAATACAAATATCAAAAAAGAAAAAATGCTCCCGTGTAAACATAGCTCACAATAATGAAACTTAACACTGTAGCAAATATCTGTCTCAGGAGGTATTGTACATGGTCTATCACTGTTCTAAAGTTCCAGGACGGCTGCCATATTTAGAACCAAAGTGTTGAACATATTTGAATGGTAAAACAATGATACACTATAGACAAAAGCATTTAATAATGATCTCCTAGTTTAGAGGAAGTGGCCACTTCGGATGCGGCACACTGCTGATGAAATGTGTGAAAAAGCAAGTGACCCGTTAGCTCGTCCTGTAGAGCTGTGGTATCATCTTAAGAAAAAATTAAATAGAAAGAAAACAAAGAAATGAAAAGGGAAATATAAAAGAGAAAACAAAGAACCAAAGGCCTTGCCACCCAGCAACGCTGGGCACTCAAGTGCACTAATTTTCAGGTGGTTGTGCATGTGATCAGAAAATGTTGTTAATCCCAGGGAAAGAGAGCCAATGGCTAATGTGGACTAAACCATTATCCCATGCAGCTCACTGTCAAGGATGAAAGTAAACTGTAAATGCCACTCAGACAGACCAATGGTAGAAGAGGGATGTGCCAAAGGCCCCCCATGTTTTTACGGGCCAGATGTACAAAGCCTTTTTGTGTTCACAAAAGTTCAGGTACACAAGATCGGGCCGTTGGTGACCTCAAAAATGCGTTTTGATATGTATGACACCCAAATTGCAAGTCACAATTTATTTTAATTGAATCACGATTTGTGTTTGTGACCAAGTACTGCATCATTATTTGGAAGGGGCATGTTTAGGTTTTCCGTTTAAAATACTGATTCTGTATGGAATATATTAATGTTTTACTTCCAAAATCTGCTCACAAAATATTAATTTGTAACCAACTACAGAAATGTAGGGTAACCCATTCATAAACAAGAAGTGGTCCTCAAGAAGCCTCTTCCCCTTTGTCAACGTTGACAAAAAACATATTTTAAGAGTAGGTTGTGGCCCCATGGAACGCGGTCTATTCTTGAAACATCTTACTTAAACTTTTATTTTTTTTAAACACATTCTATTTTCTTTAAAGGAAAACAGGCATTTAAATAAAATGCTTTATTGAAAAGCAATCACAGACATGCTGGTCTGCTGACCTCAGCAGCAGTCCACCATGCAAGTGATGAATGTGATTCATAGGGGGTCACAATGTGTGACCTACTTCATTAATATTCATGAGGTAGGTCGAAACGTGAACCAACCTACTAATGCACCGGTCGGTTTGCAAAAACAGAATGGATTCGGTAAAATTCAGAGCAATTTGCAAGCACTTTTACTGAATCCATTCTTTGTGCATCTGGCCATATATAGATATAAATTCATGTATATGGATGTATACATTATTTAATAGTTTTATTACAAGATCCTGGCAGACAGCTAAGAAGAGATTCTAGCAAGAATTATTACAGTACAGACCTTCTAACCATAAAGTGAAACTCACCGCTTTGGGGCTCAAGTTTGATCAAATAAAATGTAATATTTGGGTTAATTTAATATTTTTAAACCAAGGCCTTGCCTACAGTGTTATATGGCTGCTTTTCAGGCCAGGTGCTATGGTTTTGATTCCATCAGTTGGTGGTGAAGCCTTGCTGTAATTCACTTGAAGTATGGGCCTTTTATGCCACATTACACAGTTTGTGGATCCTGTTATCAACGTATACAAACGTCCTATAAACAAAATAGTTTGTCTAAAATGGATAGCAAATTCAGGACAAAAGCCCTTGGAGTGGGTGCTGTTACTGGCCACTAACTGCCCAGAAACCTAAAATCCTGCAACTGAGGTCCATTAAAGCAAAAACAACAAAAAAACAAAAAACAGGGCTAACAATCAAAAAAAGGTTTGTTTCCTACACTCTTACTGGGCACTTCTTTAAAATTGTGTTTGTCTTGTAAGGAATATCCTCAGAGAACGTCTGGGTGGACTTCCACAGAGATCTGTTATACTGACCCGGCAGAGCATTAACACTGGACTCTCGGAAAAGGAGGATGTTGTTCAGGTGCTTTCTATTTATTCCGTAGTTTAAGAGCAAATACCTTAATTGCCTCCGGGGTAAGGGCCTTATTTAAAAACAGTTCCAAAAAGAGCTAGTCTTTATGGAACTATCAATTCAAGTCTCAAATATAATAATGTTTGACGGGGGTTTGTTGGAACATTAGCAAAGAATACATGAAACATGGCTGGCATCCAATGGTAAAATTCTCAATGATAAATCTGGGAAATATAGTAGAACACAACATTATTTCTGAGTCTGTGTAGGTTAGAGCATTTGTACAAGGAGTGTGCCTTCTCCACATAACTATCTATTTTATGTGGAAATGGATCTTGGGTTTTCTGTACCATCCAGTCGAGCGATGCTTAGCAACTCTGGTCTTTAAAATCTTCATAAGGTAGTCACACAATTCCACTTTGGAGAACCCACTGGAATCAGAGAACATGACAGCATATTCTAAAGTAATATCCATGGAACCTGTGGGATTGTAGATATAGTCTTAACACTGGAACCCAGAATAATGGAGGGGTTCTTACTAAATAAATCAGACAAGTCATCATAATCCTCTGAGTCTGCAGTACTTGGAAAGTCCCTCAATGTTATTGGTTTGGAGTCTCAGAGCTTCAATTTGTAATGTTTTGGCACTTAATGGCTCAAAGCTGAACTAAATCAACATCAACAATGTTGTAAATGTCAATTAACCCCATGACGAGGCCCTCTTTGGTGCTGAACTGGTGCTCAACATAACCTTTAACTGCGCTAATGCTTCAGTTATGTCTTTCCTTGGCATTGAGCCCCTCAATGTCAAACCATTCCTTGAATCTACCACTTTAGAAGTCATTAAATGATGATCAAAAGTGGAATGGTCCTGTCTTATTTTATTTTATTTAGAGAGTTTTATATAGCGTGAACGTGACCCTTGGGTATCAGAGCGCTTCACAGATACATATACATGAGGTAGATTTGAGATACAACTCGCATAACATTACAATATAGTGAATGAGGTAGGTAAGTATAGAGCTATTTAGTAAACGTATCACACTGATATGAGGTAGGTTAGGTATACGTCTAAAAGGGGATATATCCTGGAATATGTACAATGGTTTGCTAAAATTAGGCTAGTATTAACATCGGGATTACACATTTCTATATAATTTCTGTCTGCATCTATCTCCCAGGTTATCATATATGTTATTCTACTAGCCTACTATATTGTATGCTGTATTCCTGTACAAATAGTTCTGACTTGTCTTTATCTGGGTGATCTTCCTCCAGGTTCCCCGTTTAACTAGAGACTTTGGGGCAGATTTACGAATGCCTTGCGCCGCCGGTGTGTCACTTTTAACATGGGAAAAAGTGACGCACCGGCGGCGCAGGGCCTTCATAAATCTGCCCCTTTCTCTTTATTCCATTTTTATGTTCCGTTTTGGTACATCTAAGACGCGGTGGCGGTGAAGTCCGTTCTTGTCTATGTAAGGAACTTACTCATTAGGAAGATCTTCGCTTCCTTTTTGAATGTTGCCGTGTTTGTAATTTTACTGATATTCGGAGGGAGTGAGTTCCATATTCTGGGGGCTGCCCCAGAGAAAGCTCTGTCGTATGTTTTCTTCTTCCGGAAGATGGGTGGCCTCAGCAGCAGCTCCTTGGCACTCCTGGCTGGTCTGCTTCCTCCAGAAAGCTCAATCTTCTGGGCCAGGTATCTTGGTGTTTTGTAGTGGAGTGCTTTGCGGGTGATACATGCCATTTTAAATTGGATTCTGGCTTCATATGGTAGCCAGTTTAATGCTTTTAGGTGTGGTGAAATATGGTCGGATTTCCTCGATCCGGTAATGAGCCTTGCTGCTGCATTGAGGCATGCTTTTAGTGGTGCCGTGGAAATTTTTGGTAGACCTGCTAAGGTTGTACATCCGTATTCAATCCTTGAGATAACTAATGATTGTATTGCCAGTTTGAGATCTGCAGACGAGATGAATGGTTTCACTTTCCTTAAGTAGTTCAAGTGATTTGATGTGGGCTTTCATGTCTAGATTCTTATCCAATGTGATTCCTAATGATTTGGCTGAGTCCACTAGCGTAGGGGTGCAGTTTAGTGCTGTGATCAATTTGGTCCATTCCATCGCCTCTGTGTGGTTCTTTGGTGGTGAGATTAATAGGAATTCAGTTTTTTGTGCCTTTAGCTTCAGGTGATTACTGGTTAACCAGCGTATTGTCTCTTTTAAAGCCTCATTGATTAACTTGATGTCCTCCATAGATGCGACCTTGATGTAAATCTGCGTGTTGACCGCGTACATGTGATAGGATATGTTTGCGTCTCGGAGGATTTCTATCAGAGGTTCGACGTATAAGTTAAAAAGTGAAGGAGATAGTGTAGATTCTTGAGGGACTCCGATTGAGTTCGGACAAGATTGGGATAGTGTCTGGTTGACCAAGAACCTTTGAGATCTATTCTGAAGGAAAGATTCAAACCATTTCAGCGCAATTCCCGACATTCCCATCCTTTTGTGTAGTCTGTCTAGTAATTTTTCATGATTTACAGTGTCAAATGCAGATGACAGGTCAAGAAGGACTAGTAAACATGTTCTATTGAGATCTAGGGCCTGTATTGCGTCATCGACGATATGTAGGATCGCTGTTTCCGTGCTGTGGCCTGTTCTGAATCCCGATTGACAGTCGTCCAATAGCATGAAATTAGTGATGTGTTTGCTTAGTTGGTTTTGTACACATTTTTCGATTAGTTTGGCCAGTAACGGAATATTGGTAACTGGGCGAACGTTATTAGGATCTGCTGGGTCCGCTGGTGGTTTCTTGATGATCGGTACAACTTGGCCTGTTTTTAAGCATTCTGGAAGGATCCCTTGTGATAGTGAGGCATTTATTATTTTTGTCCATATTGGGATGATGATGTGGTTGATGTTTTGTAGACATTTGGTGGGGAGTGGATCATTATAGTGGTTATTCGGTTTGATATCCGCTAGTGTTTTGATCATATAACTTGAAGGTATCCCAATGCGCTTTGTTTTTTGCTTCCTCGGGGTCGATTGTCAGAGTGGTATTGTACAGTCTGTGTAGTTGGTTGTGCAGGTTGTCTGCTGCCATCTTGAGCTCTGTTTCCAAAGTGTTGGCCTTGTCGGTGAAGAAATTAGAGAATTTTTCACAGCTCAGCTGAGTTTTAGTGGTTTCTTGGGCCGATTTTGCCGATTTGTTGGATTGTTGCTTTAATATCTCAAATAGTTTCCGTGGCCTGTTTTTGGCGTTCTCCAATTCTGATCTAATATATTCTTTTTTGGACTTGAGGATCTTTTTGTTGTACTCGTTTCTGATTGTTCTTAGCGATTTCAGCTCTGGTGTTGAAGGGTGTTGTCTCCATTTTCTTTCGGCCATTCTTAGTTTCCGTCTATCATTATTCAGTGTACTATTAAACCAAGGGTTTTTGTCCTTTTCCGAGACTCTTTTTAGCTTTAGTGGCATAACTATATTTGTTACTGTCGTAGTGTAGTGGTCAGTTAGGTCATTCACATTCCGCAAGTTGTTCGGTGGATTCAGATCTTTCTCACAATTTTCTACTAACCGTTCAATATTCGAGTCTTTAATGTCACGGGTCCACTTTTTGAGTTTAATAGGCTGCACGATCTTTTCCCTTTTCAGTGTTGGTATTAGGAAGGTTATGGCATGGTGATCCAACCAGTCACACGGCATAACTGAGTGGATCACTATGTTCTTGTTTCTTGATAATTTCCAGTCTAGCGTTCCTCCTTTTGAGTGTGTTGGCTGTGTGCAGGCTTGGGTAAGGTTTAGCTCAGTCAAGAAGTCTTTAATAGCGTTGACCAGTTTGTCCTTCCTGTCGTCCCAGTGTAAGTTGAAATCACCCAGGAATATGTTGTTAGAGTGAGTGTTAGAGTTATCCGTGATAATCTCCATTAACTGGTCTATAAAAATAGCATTATTTCCTGGAGAATGGTATATGGCATGCAGGTTGCATCTTTGATTGTCTGTTGATCGTACATTAAGACCTAGGTATTCATAGGATTCCAGAGGATCGGATTGTATTTGATTGATTGCTATGTCTGATCGGTGGATGCAGGCTATCCCACCTCCTATCTTTTTTGGTCTATCCAGTCTTACTATGTTATAATGAGGGGGCACTAACAGATCTATGCATGGAGATGATGATTCCGAAAGCCATGTTTCTGTTAGGATCGCTAGATCAATTTCCTGGTTAATGGTAAGTGCAGCGATGTCTGACGCATGTTTTACTGCGGACCTACAGTTGAGCAATAGACATTTCAGAGGCTTTCTTGCGTTACTAGGGTCCCGTTCAAGCAGGTTCGTGGATAGCTGGACTTGATGTAAGTTGTTGAGGTCTGGTTTCCTTATCTTTTGTCTGGATGTTCTATTACCATCAATTGGAACTGTTCTAATTACCTCCCCTCTACTGTGTTCTGTGGGCTCGTATACCTGTAGTTAGGACAGGGTTTCTTCTTCTGTTATGTACCTAAGAGTCCTATCTGGTCAATTGTGCCTATCTGTTAATGGAATGGCCATCTCATTCCTTTTTTCAAGAGACTTCTGCATTAATTCTTGGATGTGCTCAACTTTGGAGTGTGTGCCTACAGTGATTTCCAGGATCTTTTCCATTGTTTTCAGTGTGTTTAGGATGTCCTTTGACATGTTGTCAATTTGTGTCTGTATTCCTTTAATGTCTCTCTGGGTCTGAGGCCCTGTATTAGGAGTGTTCATCCTCTCGGTTCGGTGTTCACAGTTTGTGTTCCCATGTGTAAGATCTATTCCTTTTCTCAGATTCCTTTCCTTTGTGCCCTTAGTTCTGTTGTCCGTGCCTCCACTATGTGAGAAGTGCGATGCACTAACTCTGTTGTGTGAAATTTCTGTCAGTTTTGGGTGACGAACATTTCGTGTGTTCCTATCTGACCTTTGTGTTGTACATGGGGAGTTTGCTGGAGGGTTGGCGTTTTCCATATCACTTGTGTCTAGATTCCTACTGAGTGGCCTATTTATAGGCGAAGTCACTTCTTGCTGTGAGAGCAGCGTTGATTCTTCCCTCCGTGTTTGCTGCGGGGCAGTATTACCAGTAATTATAGGTATTTCTTTTCTGTTTGCAGCCTCTTCATCCAGCCTGTCTTCACTCTCCGTTGAGTCTCCTGGTGTTGTTGAGCGTTGTGGACCCACCTCCTGAGGGGGCAACGATGATTCTTCCCTCTGTGCTTGTGCCGGAGCGGTGATAGCCAAGAGTATCGGTGTTTCTGTGCTCTCTGTATCCTCTCCGTTCAAACTGTCTTCTGTCTCAGTTGTGTCTCCTAATGGCATTGTGTGTTGAGGATGCTGAGGTTCATTGGGTAGAGCGATGTCTGTGTCACCTGGTGGCGTTACGTGTTGTGAGTCCTGTGGTTCTCTCGGCAATATGCTGCCTGTGGTGGTAGAGTAGATGGAGTCTAGAATGTCTACTTGTGCGGTCCGAAGATGTTGTTGGTCCCTTGGGTTCTCTACACATTCTTTTAAGGTAAAGAATATGTGGTCAAATTTCTCTAATTAGACATTAGCTGCTTGTATAAGCACTATTCCATGCTTGTATAATGTTATGCACAGGTCTGCTCTGAGTTTAGGTGACGGTATGATCAATAGTTTAGTGCCATGTGGTATATTGCTGACAGTTTTTATGCTCAATCAATCAGGTCATTTGTAGAGCGCACTACTCACCCGTAGGGTCTCAAGGCGCTGGGAGGGGGGGGGGTGCCGCTACTGCTCGAACAGCCAGGTCTTGAGCTTCCTCCTGAAGGAGAGGTGGTCTTGGGTCAGGCGCAGATTGGTCGGAAGTGAGTTCCAGGTCTTGGCGGCCAGGTAGGAAAAGGATCTTCCTCCTGTCGTCGCTCTTCGGATGCGGGGGACGGCGGCGAGGGCGTGGTTGGTTGATCTGAGGAGGCGCTTGGGAGTGTAGAAGTTGATCCGGTTGTTGAGGTAGCTCGGGCCTTGGTCGTGTAGGGCTTTGTGCGCGTGGGTGAGGAGCCGGAAGGTGATTCTCTTGTTGACCGGGAGCCAGTGCAGATCTCTCAGGTGTCCGGAGATGTGGCTGCGTCGGGGGATGTCGAGGATGAGTCTCGCCGAGGCGTTCTGGATCCGCTGGAGTCTCTTCTGGAGTTTGGCCGTGGTTCCGGCGTAGAGGGCGTTGCCGTAGTCCAGTCGGCTGGTGACGAGGGCTTGGGTGACCGTCTTCCTCGTCTCGGTGGGGATCCACCGGAAGATCTTACGTAGCATGCGCAGGATGTTGAAGCATGACGAGGAGACGGCGTTGACTTGTCTGGTCATGGAGAGGGAGGAGTCCAGGATGAAGCCCAGGTTGCGTGCGTGGTCCGTCGGTTTGGGTGCGGTGCCCAGGGCGGGGGGCCACCAGGAGTCGTCCCAGGCGGAGGGCGTGGAGCCCAGGATGAGGACCTCCGTCTTGTCTGAGTTCAGTTTCAGGCGGCTGGTCGTCATCCATTCGGCTACGTCTCTCATCCCTTCGTGCAGGTTGGCTCTGGCGGTGGCGGGGTCGTTGGTCAGGGAGAGGATCAGCTGGGTGTCGTCGGCGTAGGAGATGATGTTCAGGTTGTGTTGGCGTGCGATGGCCGCGAGGGGGCTCATGTAGACGTTGAAGAGGGTTGGGCTCAGCGAGGATCCTTGGGGTACGCCGCAGATGACTTTGGTGGCCTCTGACTTGTACGGTGGTAGGCGGACTCTTTGTGTTCTTCCGTCGAGGAAGGAGGTGATCCATTCCAGTGCCTTCTCCTGGATTCCGATGTTGCTGAGGCGCTGTACTAGGGTGCGGTGGCAGACAGTGTCGAAAGCCGCGGAGAGGTCCAGGAGGATGAGGGCCGCTGTTTCTCCGTTGTCCATCAGAGTTCGAAGGTCGTCGGTGGCGGCGATGAGGGCGGTCTCGGTGCTGTGGTTCGCTCGGAAGCCGGACTGTGAGGGGTCGAGGGATCCATTCGTCTCGAGGAAGGCGGCCAGCTGTTTGTTGACGGTCTTCTCGATGACTTTGGCCGGGAACGGGAGGAGCGAGATGGGACGGTAGTTCTTGAGGTCGGTGGGGTCTGCTGTGGGTTTCTTGAGGAGAGCGCTGAGTTCGGCGTGCTTCCAGCTCTCAGGGAAGGTGGCGGAGTCGAAGGAGGTGTTGATGATGTCCCGCAGGTGGGGTGCGAGGACAGCGTCGGCCTTGTTGAAGACGTGGTGAGGGCAGGGGTCAGTCGGAGATCCTGAATGGATGGAGTTCATGGTGCGGATGGTGTCTTCGGTGCTGATCGGAGTCCAGGTGCGGAGGGTGGTGGTGGGTGGCGTCGTTGCGGTTGTGGCTTGCGTTGGTTGGTTGTTGAAGCTGTTGTGTATGTCCGTGATCTTGTTGTGGAAGTAGGACGCGAGGGAGTTGCAGAGGTCTTGCGACGGTGTGATGTCGTTGTTTCCGGCGTTGGGGTTGGAGAGCTCTTTCACGATGTTGAAGAGTTCCTTGCAGTTGTGTGCGTTGTTGTCCAGCCGGTCCTTGTATTCATTTTTCTTGGTGGCGCGGATCAGTTGGTGGTGTTTCCGGGTGGCGAGCTTGAGGGTGGTCATGTTGTCCGTCGTTGGTTCCCTTCTCCAGGCTTTCTCGAGGGCTCGACAGTTCTTCTTGGAGCTCTTGAGTTCGTCGGTGAACCATGGTGTTTTTCTGCTGCAGGATCTGCTGGGCGGGGTCCTTAGAGGGGCGAGTTCGTCCGCGCAGTTGCTGATCCACTTCGTGAGGTTGTCGGCGGCCTGGCTGGGGTTCGCTGAGTTGGCGGGAGGGTGCTGGCTCAGGGAGGCGGTGAGCTGGTCGGCTGTGATCTTGTTCCAGCTTCTTCGAGCCACCTGTTGCTGGCGGTGGTGGATCGTCGTTCTTCTGAAGGTGAAGTGGACGCAGCTGTGGTCCGTCCAGTGGAGTCCTGTTGCGTGGCTGAAGGTGACGTCTTTGCTGGATGAGAAGACGGCGTCGAGTGTGTGTCCGGCGAGGTGGGTGGGGGTGGTCACCAGTTGCTTGAGTCCGAGGTTGTCGAGGTTGTCGAGCAGGGTGATGGTGTTGCGGTCGTTGTTGTTCTCCAGGTGGAAGTTGAGGTCCCCCAGGAGGATGTAGTCGGCGGAGGGGAGAGCGTGCGGGCTGACGAAGTCGGCGATGTCCTCGCTGAATCGTGTGCGCGGTCCCGGGGGTCGGTAGATCAGGGTGCCTCTGAGGGTGGTCTTCGGGTTGGTGTGGATCTGGAAGTGCAGGTGTTCAGCGGTGGTGAGGGTGTCGTCGGTGTTGGTCGTGATGCGGATGGTGTCTCTGTGGATGATGGCGATGCCTCCTCCGGTCTGGTTGTCGCGGTCCCTCCGGGTGATCTTGTATCCCTCTGGGATGGCGATGGCGATGTCTGGGGCTGAGGAGGCGTTCATCCAGGTCTCGGTGATGAAGGCAACGTCGGGGGCGGTGGTGTCGAGCAGGTTCCAGAGTTCTACGGCATGTCTGTGGACGGAGCGGGTGTTGAGTAGGATGCACTTGAGGTGGGTGCTGCTGGAGTTCGGCTTGTCGGGTGCAGGGAAGGTCCGGATGCAGGTGAACTTGCAGGCGAGGCAGCTGAAGGGTCCGTGGGTGTGCTTCGGGGCGGCTCGGTGACATCCTGGGATGTGGCCGGTGTTGAGTGCGGTGAGGTCGGCGGCGCTGTAGGTTCGTCGGGTCGGCTTCCGTCGGTGGGGGCCAGGGGTCCTGGCGCTGGTCGCGTTCCGGTCGCGGACGGGCGCAGACGGGCTTACCTTTGGCGCGCCTTCGGCGCACAATCGGCGCGCCCGCTGCGCGTCAACGCTGCGCGTTCGCACGGTCGCCATTTAAGGCGAAGTGCGCGGGTGGGCGGAGCAGCTGGGAGGCGGGAGCGGGGAGGGTTACAGAAGGCAAAAAGGGGCGTGGCTAAGCGGCGGTGGCGGGAAGGGAGGGCGGGGGGCGTCGAGGAAGGCGGTAGGCGGACAACAAGGAAGGAGGGCAACACGGAGGAGAAAACAAGTAGAAAACAGGCACAAATGCACGAAAAAGCGGGGAAAAACAAGGGAAAACAAGTTACAAGACAAGCACAAATTACTGTCAAAAATAGTACAAAAAACCACTCGCAGCGGCGGGAGCCGGCAACGAGGCGGCAGCGAGGCAGAGGCGGCTGGGGGCACACGCAGCAGCTGGTGGCCGTGCGGCGCGGGGGTGTCCCACAATGCTGAGCTTCTCTGTAATGACGGTGCGCCATTTAGCAGTTTTTCTGGTGAAAAATATCATGTCGTTTACGATCATGCTTTGGTCTCGGTTAAAGGAGGGGTCAGAGATCAATGTGTCCGGGTTTTTCCTCAATAGATTGTGCTTACATTTTTTGGCTGAGGTTTTGGATAGATAAGTTGGATATTTTATGATATGTGCGTTTATGCCTGCCGCTTCTAAGTTGTTATCGGCCATTTTTGCTAGTTAATGTCACGTTCTATGGTGTTAAGGTCTCTCAAAGTGGTGAGAACTCTTTAAAATGTCACCAAATATCTCCCGGTGTTTTTAGTCTTCCAGTGAGTTTCTCTATTGTTTGTTTTCTTCTTGTATCCAATGTTGTGATCCTTTATGTGATCTCCTTCTCTATCGTATATTTGTTTTGCTTTCTTTGTAAAATTATATTCATGCACCTATATGTCTTATCTCATCTCCAACCTAGATTACTTTCTCTGTAACAATCTTTTTCATGAACCTAATTGTCTCTTCTTAAATTCCACATTAATGCAAATCTTTCTCTTTTATGTATTATGCAGCAGTATAGCCTTGGGTTGCGAATTGGCAAATTTGTTCATGTATTGCTGGAGTAGTGTTGTTTCCGCTGAGGCCGCCTTTTTATGGTCAGGCGGGCCGGGGTCTTGTTTTTCCCAGTTAGTTGTGCTTGCTTGTAGTTATTCTCTACTCATGATGTCTGTAGTGGTCACCATTTTAGTGTCAGGCAGGGCGAATCCGGTTTTTAGCTTGCGTGCGGTGTTTCAAATGAAGCCCCCTGTTTTCTAGTACCGCTTCTGTTCCAGCAAATGAGGAGATAGGTGTAAGGGCAGCCTTCGTTTTGCCATTTGCTGCAATTACGAGCTATTTGTCCGCGACGGCCGTCATTTTAAAGTCAGTCGGGCGGGTCCTATTTTTAGCTTGCGTGTTGTGGTTCAAATGAGGCCCCCGTTTTGTAGTTCCGCTGCTGTTCTCGCAAAGGAGGGGATAGTGTCAGCAGCAGCCCTCGATTTGCCTCTTGCTGCAATTTAATGAAATTTAATGTAATTTACGAACTAATTGTCTGCGACGCCGCCATTTTGAAGTCAGGCGGGGCGGATCCTGCCTTTCTCGTTTTCCGCGTCCTGTTTGCCCCGATTTTTCCTCACCGGCAAAAGGAAGGGGGAGAGATAGAGGGCTGAGGGTTGAAGTTGCCCGCCTATTGATATTTTTGTTCCGCGGTGCACGCGGCGGTTCCCCAGATCATTTCCCCCTACCTCAGTGCGCTCCGACGGCACCTCCGGCAGCACCTCTGATGGCTGCAGTGCCCCGTCTCCGCTCACAGCCACCGCGATGTAGTGCACGCTGCAGCCGTCCTCTCCCGATGCAGGTCGAGGCAGCGCAACTCAGGGGGGCATTAAGTCCACTGCGGGCGGCACCTTTGATGACTGCAGCGCCCCGTCTCCGCTCGCATTCACCACGAAGCAGTCTACGTTGCAGCCGCCTTCTCCCGATGCAGGCAGAGGCAGCGCAACTGCGGGCGATGTCGAGAGAGAGATCCTCCGTGTCCCCCACAGACCAGTGCACCCTGCAGTCTGGCGAGGAGAGGCTGTCGTGTCGCTGATCCAGGTAGGCTGTTTTTTCCCCCGAATAGATCCTTTCCCAGCTATGTTCTAATTCAGATGTCCGGTTAGTCGCTAGAGAGGTTAATTCAGGGATTTATACCATTTTGGTGATCCCCAACCCAGGAGCGCTTGCATAGAGCTCTTACTTGGTGGCCATCTTAGACACCTGTGTACCTCCTGTCTACTGGATCTTGATGACATTTTTGTCTTTTTTGAAGTTGTGTGCCTTCCATGTCCTTAAGTGTAGTCCTCAGCATTTGCTGCCATTGATAATGCTCTTCCAGTGTGAGAATTGGGCAGGATGGACACATATTGCATGTGGGTCTTTCTCAGTCTTCTTTATGCCACAGGAGAGACACTTGTCAAACAAATTAAGGCATTTCAAATGATAACCGACTTAATAAACAGAGGTATTCAATACAAGAAATAATCACAACACTCCTCATATATTGAGTGAAATGGTAAACATTAGGATTGACACATTTCTTGTAAAAAAGTGTGAAAAGGTGAAAGCCCAGAGTTCACTGGGTTACATAAAAGCCAGAAAAATAGAACAGGAGCACTATCATAAAAGATATGATGGGTTATTGGAGTTGCTAGCTACTTCTAAGGTGCAATGTAAAATTTAGGATCCATAAAGCTAATGCCAATGTTCAATTTTCCTCATTTTTTCATTTAAAAAGATTAAAGTAACGTTATTATCAGACACTCTCTAGTTACCTATTTTTTTTTTAAGTAATGAAATTGTGACGATATAGCTTCATCTTGACTTTTTGAAACTCCTACCTTTAAAAATGCTTGCTTAAAAATATAACGTTTATTTCAAAGAGTGTTTCGGATCCTGTACATAAGAACGACAATTCATATATATGTTTATGACCATTCATGAATATACCTAGATGTTCAGGTTTTCAGTTAAAAACGATTATCTATACTACTATTATAAAGAGAGAACTGGGAACCTTTGAGGCGGGTAAACTCAAGAAGTACAGCACCAATCATAACACCCAATACACCATTGTAAAGGGTAGTTTTAACAGATGGACATAGGCTATACATCTGGGCACCATATACATTAGAAAGGTAAAAGAACATAGGGGGATAAAGTAGTCCCTTCTGGGCGTTGTAAACTACAGTGGGCGTCATTGGGGGGCATGGCGTGTGCCGTCTCATCGACCTCAAACTTCGCAACCTTCACTGGGCGTCATTGGGGGGCGTGGCGTGTGCCGTCTCATCGACCTCAATCTTCAACACCTTCACTACAGTGGGCGGGTTGAGGGCGCCGTCATCAATCAATGTGGGCGTATCGTGGGAAGCGAACTACAAATGAGGCACCGCCGCTTTATGCACAGCTTTACACATATCCACGTGAAAATGCAAGACACAAATCAGGCACAACGTTCTGCATATGGCCCGGTAAATCGCTGAGTACTAACATTTGCATAAAAAGGGGCGCGGCTAGCAACAACAATCGTGTGCCAACATACGTTTCTCATCATTGGACGCATCAGCAATGTGGGCGTACCGTGGCCGTCAATCATATGGCCGTGTCAATGTACTCATGTTCTCACGTCATTGTGTTCTCAGGATTGGACGCGTCCGCGTAGGGAGAGGGGCTTGCAATACAAGGAAGTAAAGAAAAAAATAGGCGGCTTCCGGAAAACATTGAGGATCCGCCCAGACGTTCAACTTTAACTCTTTTGCAAAACACTTGCAGGATTACTCCTAACGGCTCCGTCTCACAGCTACACCGAGGTAGGCAGAGTACGAACAAAAAAAGGAATAATCGATAGCTTTCAAACAAGCAGAAGCAAACAAACGTTCACGCACGACAAATATTGAACATCATCATGCACGCACATTGACGAAGGCAAAAATTACAAATCAACACGCACACACAACAAAGGAAGTAAACATACGGCCAACGCAGAGGCACTCAAACAGGCACTCGAGAACGTACATTGACGCCACACAACTACAATAATTCATCACGCACACACAACGAAGGAACTGCATAGACGGCAAACGTGCAAGCACTCTAACCAGTCATACTTTTTCAACCCCGGACAAAGTCGGGACGGGCTGCTAGTAACCTATAAAACAGCAACAGAGGAATAACCTATAAAACTCCAACCAAGGAAATATTTCCTTTTCAATAGAAACCGAAGAACACCGGATTTTGCTGCACTTTTACTTGTTTTGCAGAATTTGTTGTCAAGCAGTATAAGTGCAGTCCCTACCCCCATGAACTTTTCTGTGATGACAAACTCCTGCAATGACCCACTCAGACCATAGTAATCAACGTACTATGGCCATGAGACTATCTGCAAAGTCTCTGAATCCCCAAACCTATTTCTACTCCCCTTTTGGGAGCCTGGCTATCATGTGGGGCTTCAGATTGCTATTTACTGCACATTGCTGTGTGGTAGCCAGAAGGTTCGCAGCTGACTGAGAAGTGTCTCAGTCTCAAACAGGGGCAAGAAGTAACTTCATGATGTCCTTCTCCTTCAATGAGAGCGGGATGGATTTTTCTTTTTAAAAGTTCAGGTCTCAGGCTTGTGACACTCATGTTCTTATCTTAAGTGCACATTATGATGGCTTCAAAAGCAAGAGAAAAGTAGGGCATCCACCTCTTTCAAAAGGATCCAGGATCAGATCAAACCAGGAGCCAATTCCTGCCAATGCTCCTTAGTAGACTTGACCAGAGAAGAGAAGTCTTCACAGAACCTGCACCTGGTACAGCTGTGACACCAAGGTCAGAGAACAAATACAAGTACTTGTCCAATGACCCAGCCTATAAAAGGGGGACGATGCCGGCTGATTGAATTATCACCTCAACAGCACGGAAGAGGGCCACATCCCATCAACATCTGGCCCACCTCCAGAAACAGAGAGCAAGAGGATGGACCTCATTGATCACAAATTTGAGTGCAGTACGGCAAACCAGTGGTGCAACGCAAATTCAAATGTCCTCCTAAATTGTCATGCCTACCAGCACTGGGAGAAGATGGCTGAATTAATGAAGCACCTGCCTGAACAATGCAAGAAGAGCTGCACACCTGGCGGATGAAGGAAAAAACCTTGCCAGCACACGCCTCAAGCCGGCTTTTGGTGTGGCAGACACATCCCAGCCATTGCATGATGATGGGCATCACCGTGCGCTGCCACTCATGGTTGAGAATTTATTTCAAGGTTGACACCTAAAGTACAAGCAAACCTACTGGTAAATAATTGTTAGGGAGCTCGGTGGATGACACCTCGAACCAGCTGAACAAAGATACTGAAACCGCAAAATTAATGGGAGCATTTCAGTTTCGAGGAGGTATGCAAAGGGGAACAGCACCACTGCGCAGGCCCACGGGGAAATGCAACTTCCAGTCAAGAATATCCCACCAAACGTTCCAGGGAAGCAATCAATCATCTATAACCCAGCAGAGTTGGCAGTACCAGCAGCAAGGAAGACAGTCCTTTTGTGGATGAATACGGGGCAAAGAACAGCCACATAGGGGAGGCTCAACCCCCAACAACTAATGGCTTCACAACAGTCCACAACCTGTCACAAACAACATCGATGAGAGGCAAACATAAGGATCTCAAACTCCTACATACAACACCAGTGGGAGTCAGAATAAAAAAACGTCCTTCAGGAATTGAGGAAGATAACATCAGACAAATGGACCCTAAACCTAATCCAATATGGATATTGCATATCATTAGTCAAGAGTCCGAAGAAGGGGAACAAAGAAGAAGGTCCATTCAAAAGAAGAAACATCTCACCTGCTCAAGGAGTCAAGGAGGTAAAGGCAACATTGCAGGATGTCGTACCTCAATTTAAAAAAAGGGGATTACATGGCAATTATAGACTTAAAAGATGCCTACTTGCAAATGCAAATGAATCCAAAGCACAAAAATATCTCTGGTTTGTGGTTAACAAAACTCACTACCAGTTGACAGTACTGACATTCAGGATAAAATCAGCGGCAAGAGTATTTACAAAATGTCTCACAGCAGTAGCAGCACACTTAGGAGACAAGGCATACATGTCTAGTCTTGCCTACACGACTGGTTGGTAGGAGCAAACTCCCACAACAAGTGCAGGGAACATATTCAACAAGTAATGAAAACTTTATACACCTTGGGATTCTCAATAAAAATAGAGAAGTCATCACCAACATCAGAGCAAGAATAAAATGTTTCTTGGAGCAAGGATAAACTCAGTCCAAGGGAAGGTGTACCCCAGCGACAAGAGTATACATTCATTGCTTCTAGAAACTGCCCTTTGCCAGAAGGGGCAGGCTCTGAAAGTGAGAAAAGTGGGGAAACTCGTAGGGAAGATGGCATCATGCATACACGGGCTCTTCCTTGCAGAGTGTCAGAACTCAGTCTGTGGTGGCAGGCTGGAAGGTACCAGTCAGACGACACATTAAAAGACTAGTAGGACTACAGGGGGTTCCTCTAAGGTGCCCTCTGTGTGCAGGTCCTAATAAATCTGATACATCAGTATAGATGCCCGGTGGAGCTACTTGATAGCTATAGAGGAGATGGGCTGTGGACTACCCCTTCGGCCCTCACCTACCCAGCCGGAAATTGGGCAGACCTTACTTTGTCTCTCCGTCGTACTCTTTCCCACTACTCCTTTACTCCACCCACTTTCTCCTTTACGCTCCATTTATTCCTCCTCTTTGCCTCTAACCGTTTTCTCATTGAGACCTAGCTGCTTGACTGATACTCGGTGGAGCTACCTGATAGCTATAGAGGAGATGGGCTGTGGACTTCCCCCTCGGCCTTCACCTACCCAGCCGGACTTTGGGCAGACTCCTTTGTCTCTCCATCCATCCTATCTCCATCCTTTCCCCCTCCTATACCCCAACCCCTTTCCCTTCTAAGCTCCATGTACTTCGTCTTCCAACGCTCTGGAAATGTTATCTTGGAACTGATGTAACTTGTAACTGATGTAATTTTGTAACTTTGTGGATCCTTCTGTAAAGCGCTCTGATACCTCCGGGTCTAGCCAGCGCTATATAAAACTCAAATAAATAAATAAACACCTCTGATCCCATATGCAAGACTGCATGAGGCCAATCCAGGAATGGCTCTTAAACAAATGGTCACAGGGAGTTAGGAACATCTAGTGGATCCCCATAAACACTCAGAGAATTAGGGTCAAAGGGATATTTTAACGACCTGTCACAGTCCTATTCCCCAAATACTACATATCAACTACACAATGAACCGGGGGTCTCAACAAAATGCCACCAAATGCCAAAAAAAGAAGAAGAAAGGTGAAAAGCAGGAGGCTAAAACAATATACCTCTTGATCATAGAGGTTACTCTATTTTAAATGTTGCACTCACTATTCATGCACTGCACGGTTTCTCAGAGCTACTTGATAATTTCTTTGTGATCATTTATAGAAGAAACACACGATCTGTTCTTCTATTGTTTCTGGACCTCCCTTCTTGACCCAATTGAGAGAGTCTTCCCAAGAAGATAGCCTCTATGATCAAGAGGTATATCGTTAAATTGGGTGGATGACCAGATGATGATACTGATCACCAAGGTAATTGATGGGAATCCAAGCCCTGCTTAAGGGTCCTCTGTTTGTTGTTTTTCACGATAGTCCTGCTTTTCACCTTTCTTCTTCTTTTTTGGCTTTTGGTGGCATTTTGTTGAGACCCCCCGGTTCATTGTTTAGTTGATAGTTAACATCTAGTGGTTGTCACCCAGAAAGTACAAGTGGAGAGGGCGCTGTGGAACAGATCACATATAAGACAAGGGAGGAACTTTGCACAACAAACTCCAACAGTTACAACAGATGCCTCATATATGGGCTGGGAAGCACACATGGGCACGCTCAAGGTACAAGGAGTCTGGAAAGGACAGGATGCAGAACAATACCTAAATATCCTGTAACTAACATCAGTGTTCTTAGCCTTAAAAGCCTTTCAGAAAGAGCTGTTAGGAAAATCAATATTGATCCAAACAGACAACACAACAACAATGTTTTTTTATCAACAGGCAATGAGGAACACAATCCCTGGCATTATCAAAATGAGCCCAAGAACTGCGGAAATGGGCCATACGGAGGAAGATGGAACTAACAGCAGTTCATCTCCCAGGGAGGGTCAATATAGAAGCATACAAGCTAAGCAGACAGGCATCAAGCTCACACAAATGGGAAATGAATCAGAAAGTACTTAACAAGATCTGTCGGAGGTGGGGAACCCCAACAATAGATCTATTTGCAACACCAAGAAACGCCTAGTGCCAAAGTTTTGCCTCGAGACAGCCATACCACCAATCCCTGGGGAATGCCCTGTTGATAAACTGGTCTGGGACATTGGCTTATGCTTTTGCCCCCATTATCACTGATATGCAGACTGATTAGGAGAATGCAGACAGAGCTAAATGACTCTCACACTAATTGTCCCACAGCGGGTGAGGCAACCATGGTTCTCAGAACTGATGGAAATGGCACAGGGAAACATGCAAAGATGACCAATACAATAAGACCATCTGGCAATGGAAGAAAGAAGGATACTTCAAGAAGAACCAGAGTCGCTGAGCCTGGCACCCTGGCCCCTGAAGACCTAGAATTTGGACATTTAAAGCTGCCAGAATGCACAATGGCTGTTCTAAGAAAAGCAAGAAAGCCACCAACATCAAAGTGCTAAATGGAGAAGTTATTTCATATGGTAATTTAAAAATGAATTATTAGGAAAGGACACAAAAGAAGTAACAGTGTTAAGATATCTAACTACCTCATAGACTGCAAGTTGACATATGCCTCGTTAAAGGTACACCTGACAGCGATAGTGGCCCACACAAGGGGTCACATTTGAAGACATTTTTCATAGCCTCAGTAATTAAAAGACTCTTAGAAGGGGCAAAGAGAATTGCACCACCAAGGAAAATATCAGCACCAGCATGGAATCTAAATGTGAGATTCACACAGTTACTGAAGGCGCCCTTTAAACCATTGTACAAAGCATTGTTACAAATGCTCACCCTAAAAACAGCATTTCTGGTGGCCATTAAATCTCTTCTCAGGATGAGTGAATTGTAGTAACTCATGCTTGAAGAACCATACTTTCAGGTTCACAAGGACCGGATTGCCATGCGGACAGGGCCTCAGTTCTTTCCAAAGATAATCTCACAATTTCACATGAATCAAACTATACAAATACCAATTGTTTTCCAAAAAACAAAAATACAAGCAGAAGGAGTAGTTTCTTACCTGTAACTCCAGTTCTGTAGTAGGGGTATCTCTGTTATAGTCATAATCCAGTGAATAGTCCCGCCCATGTACGGGGACCCCGGAGCAATCAAAAATAATCTCTTAAGCTGTCTTCTTTGCAGTCCTGCATAGACACTTAAGAGAAAATCAAAGACAAATAATGCAGCCTATAATTACAAGGCTACACTGGCAAGTACTTTAACTTAAAGTGAAAAGGATAGCCAAATAAAATCTAATTTTACACATATTGCCAAGTTTCACCCATAGAGAAACTTCCCTTCACCAACATCCTTGAAATGATAGAGAGGAAGGGTTGGACAGACAAGCCCCCATAGGCTGTAATTATGTGTCTGGAAAAGGGATACCATGCCTTTAAGGAACTCTCCAGAGACCCTCGGTATCCCAGGATGCACATCCAAAGTCCTTTTACTTTCAGTTCTTTTTGAAGGTGTATAAAGCAAGGCATGTAGCATACAGTACATTATCATTTTCTCCACCGGGTAGGAGAGCGGGCGCTTATGATTATAAAAGAGATACCCCTACTACATAACTGGAGTTACAGGTAAGAAATTACTCCTTCTGTAGTAGGGGATCTTTGTGTATAGTCATAATCTAGTGAATAGAATGGCAAACCCATCCCAACAAACCAATCCGGCGGTGGAGGAAAAAGACAACACAACTACTGTGCAAACAGATTTCTCAACGAAGCCTGCCACACCTGAGCATCTGCCCTGGCATCAGAGTCCAGACAGTAGTGTTTAGCAAAGGTATGGACCGACTTCCAAGTGGCAGCCCTGCAGATATCTGCAATGGGAACATTACGTAGCAAAGCCGTTGTAGCTGCTTTGCCCCTGCTAGAATGAGCCTTAGGCTTACCCCCTAAGGTCTTGTCAGCTTTCTGATAACATAACTGGATACAGTACACAATCCATCACGAGATGGACTGTTTTGAGGTGGCAAGACCAGTCCTGACCGACCCATAACTGACAAACAATTGGTCTGACCTACGAATGTCTTTGGTCTTATCCAAGTAGAATTTGAACACCCTTCTGACATCCAGGGAATGAAGAGACCTTTCCGCTGGAGTGGAAAGATTTTGGAAAAACGTAGGTAAAGTTATAGTCTGATTGACATGGAAATCAGAAATCACCTTAGGAGGAACTTAGGGTGAGCATGTATCACAGCCTTAGCAGCATGAAATACAGTATAAGGTTCTTGGCAACACAATACCTGAATTTCACTCACCCTGCAGGCCGATGTAATGGCCACGAGGAAAGCCGCCTTCCACGATAAGTGCTGCAGTGAAGCCTTATAAATAGGTTCAAAAGGTTCCTTTATCAACCTGGACAGCACCACATTCAGCTCCCATGAAGGCGAAGGACGCTGGACAGGAGGAAACACTTTTTTCAATCCTTCCAAAAAATCTTTAATCACAGGAATCTGGAAGAAGGATGTCTGTGAAGGGCATTTCCTATACGCAGTTAATGCTGCGAGGTGAACCTCAATAGAATGAAAATTAAGGCCAGTCTGAGCCAAATGCAAAAGGTATGGAAGAATGACATCTTCCTTGCAGGTCGTCGGATCATAGTTCTTGGAAGTGCACCAGATGCAGAACCTCTTCCACTTGAAGGCATAGGAAGTCCTAGTGGAAGGTCGCTTAGCCTCCATGAGTATATTCATGCAATCGTCAGGCAGATTCAGGTGTCCATATTGCACTATCTCAGGAGCCATGCTGCCAAACTCAACGATGAGAGGTTGAGGTGCACCATCTGCCCCCCCCGAACTTCGTGAGAAGGTCCGGCCGACACGGCAGCCGCAGGTGGGGTAGGAGAGACCTGTGAAGCAGGTCCGTGAACCACCACTGTCGGGGCCACTCCGGAGCATTGAGGATCATCTGTGTTCTGGACTGAGACAGCTTGATGAGTACCGACGGAATCAGGGGAATGAGTTGAAAAGCGTACAGAAAGCTGTTCCACCAGCTGATCCATAGCGCATTCGCCAGAGTCCCCGGTTGGTAATACCTGGAGGCGAAGTCTCGGCATTTTCTGTTTTCGGCAGTGGCGAACAGATCTACGTCTGGAGTGCCCCACCTGTCGAAGATGTTTCCTAGCACTTCGTCGTTTAGAACCCACTTGTGGTTTTCTTGCACCAGCCTGCTGAGTGCGTCCGCCTGAGCATTCTGCACACCTGGCAGATGGGTAGCCGTTATCGTCAGTCCTCTGGCTAACAGCCAGTGCCAGATCGCCTGCGCTTCTTGTGACAGTGTGCGCGATCTCGAGCCCCCCTGCTTGTTGAGGTAATACATTGTGGTCGTATTGTCCGTCTGTACAACCAAGGAGTTGGTCTGGAAGGACGGATGAAAGGCCTTCAGTGCCAAGTGAACAGCTCTGAGTTCCAGGAAATTGATGTAATACGTGGATTCCGCCGGGGTCCACGTTCCCTGGATCTGTAGATGGTCTGAATGCGCTCTCCAGCAGTGGAGAGAAGCATCCGTGATGATAGTCTGAATGAGAATGTCCTTGTGGAATGGAACCCCTTTGAGGAGATTCTCTGCTGAGCACCACCATCTCAGGGACTGTTGAGCGTGAAGGGACAGCCGGATCCTGTCGTCCCAGCTTCCCGCTCCCCCGCTTCTGGTCCCACTGATCCTCTAGACATTCCTGCAGCTGCCTCATGTGGAGGCGTGCATGTGGCGCGAGGAAGATGCAAGAGGCCATCGACCCCAGTAAAGTAGACACCGTCCTCACTGTCGTAGATGGAACAGCTATGAGAGCCTGAACCTTCCGAAGGATCGATAAGCGTCGCTCCTCCGAAGGAGACACGCTTGCTGAAAGAGTATCGATGGAGGCTCCCAAGTACTGTAGGCACTGGACAGGAGTCGGAACAGACTTGGACATGTTTATGTGCAACCCTAGTTGGTTCAAGAGACCGACCGTCCTGTTGAAGTACAATTGCGCTTCCTGAAAGGTGGAGGCTTTGATCAACCAGTCGTCCAGGTACGGGTAGACAAACACTTTGTTCTTTCTCAGGTGCGCTGCCACCACCGCCATGCACTTTGAAATGTCCTGCGTGCAGACTTCAGTCCAAACGGTAGTACGGTGTACTGATAGTGATTGGTGCCGACTAGAAAGCGCAGGAACTTCCGGTGTTTCCGTTCAATGGGCACATGGAAGTATGCATCCCGTAGATCTATTGCGCAAAGCCAGTCTCCTCTTTGTAGCTGAGGATAAATCTGGTGCAAAGACAGCATGCAAAATGTCTCCACCAGGAAGAACCGTGTGTAAAGACCCTTTCCCCTTTGAGACAAAGGGATGTCTATCGCCCTTTTTCTTAACAGAGTATCGGCCTCCGCTTGGAGCTCGCGAACCGATGGAATTGCTGGAGGAGGGCTGACAAAATGAAGATTGTATCCATTGCAAATAATATTCAGCACCCACTTGTCCTGAGTAATTTTTCTTCACTCTGCCAGGTAATTTTGTATGCTTCCCCCCACCGGAGTGGGTAACGGACGAGGGGGAAGTAGCACCTCAGGGCTTAGACCCAGCCGGGCCCTTGTTCGCCGAGTAGGACTGCTGGCTTCCTCTGCCCCTCTGACGCTTCTGGAAAGGCTGCCGCTGGTACTGCTGCTGCTGTTGTTGCTGCTGGCCAGCTTGACGACCTTGTCCTCGCTTCTGGGAACCATATCTCCTCTGGAACGGACGGAAGGACTTTCGTTGTTCCTTTGGTTTCTCCAAACCAACGGCCTTCAATGTCTCTACTTCTGCCTTCATGCGGGTCATCTCCTCATCCGCATGCGTCCCGAAGAGCGTCGATCCAGAGAACGACAAATTTGCGACTCTCTGCTGTGCCTCCACTTTGAGAGAGGTAAGGCGCAACCAGGAATGGTGTCTTAAATTAATGCCATGGCAATAACCATGAGCCGCCAGGAGAGAGGCGTCCGCCGCAGAGCTGATGACTTGATTAGAGACCATCATGCCCTCGTTCAATATATCCTGGAAGTCTTCCCTCCTATCCCTCGGGAGGAGCTCGATAAACTGTTGCAGAGACTCCCACAAAGCGCGGCCATAGCGACCCAAGAGCGCCGAGGCACTCGCCGCTTTCATTGATGTGGCAGCCGTACCGCAAACCTTCCGTCCGGCTGAATCCATCTGACGGCTCTCCTTGTCCTGGGGCACCGTAGAAGACGGAGCAGTAGCATGCTGTTTCTTGGCTGCTGTCACAATGACAGAATCCGGTACAGGATCTGACCTCAAGAACGCCGGATCAGAATCCGGGGGCCTGTACTTCTTTTGCAGCCGAGATGGAGCCGACTTCACCGAAGCCGGGGTCAGAAACAGCTCCATGGCCGGTTCCTCCAGTCATGGCACCAAGGGCAACAACGGGCGAGAGAGATGCCGTTTGTGCAAAGTCTCAAAGATCACAGAGGTAGATGGCGTGGGTACAGTCAATGTGATCCCTAACTTCGCTGCCCCCCACAGCAGCACCTCCTGAAATGTCACAATGTCGTCCACAGATGACACTCTCGTAGGAGGGGAATCCGATAATGTTGGAGAATACCTCCGGTCACTCGAGGAGCCCGTGTACCGGGACCGCGACCTGTCTCTCCAATGGCGGTGACGGGACCTTGTGGAGGAGCAGTGTCTACTACGAGTGCGATCCCTTCCTCTAGACCTTGATCTAGGTCTCCTGGGCTTCGCCGGATCCGCCGGTCTTGGAGGCGGCGGAAGCGGAGGAGGAGGAGGAGGAGGAGGAGGAGGAGGAGGAGGAATCATTGCTGGAGGAGGAGGAAGCTGCGGAGGAGGCATGCTCGGAGGCAACGGTGGAGGTGGAGGCGTCCTGGGCCTAGAAGGTGAGTAGGTCCGTGAATACTCCGATGACGATGACCTCACCACTCTCCTCTTCTTCTGAGCAGGCCTCGAAGAAGATGTTCTGGAGGCAGACCTCTTTTCGGCCGAGCGCCAGCGCCGCCGCGACCAGGAGCTCGCCGATGAAGACGACAGACTGACCACTGAGGCAGGGGACGCTGTCCTGGTCCTTGAACGTCTCCTCAACGTTGATTTTTCCTTCCTCGACATCGACCTCTTCGACTTTCTACAACTCGACGTCGATCTTCTAGACGTTGACGCACTCCTCGACGTAGAATGTCTTCTCTTCGACGTTGACTTGCCTATTTTTTACGACGATCGTCGTGTCGACGTTGACGGCGAACGGCGGTACAGCCTCGACGGCGAACGCCGTCGCCTCCTGGAATCATCTCGACGTCGATGATGTGTTGACGCCTGTGAAGTCCTCGACGTCGACCTCGTCCGAGGTTTCGACATCCTGCCCCTCGACGGCGAGCGGTGACGCCGCTTGGACCCAAAGCCCTGGGAGCAGATGATGGCCATACCTCTCGACGCCGACGTCAAAGCTATCGTCGACTGGGATCTGTCCCTTTTCTGGGCCTTTTCTTGACTGGGTAGTCCCCCAGAGGCCGAAGCACGGGCAGAGGACGATGAACTGAGTCCCTCCATGCCCAGAAGTCCCACCTGGTTCTTCATTTCTCCTCTGCTCCAGGCCTTGGAGACAAATTTTCTCCCTGTCACACAGGGTCCTCCTGGAGAAAGAGTGACAGATATCACAGGAGTCAGGGACATGGGTGGAAGGGAGACAGAGTATGCATACTCTGTGAGGTCAGATTTAGCCCTCTTCCTACAACACTCAGGGCATTTGTCAAATAAAGCTGGCATTTTTGACAGAAAGAGGTGGTAAAACTGGTTAAAAAACACAGCAAATGGAAGAGGAAGACCCCAGACGTCGAGTGAAACACTCAAAACACTGGAAAAGTGCCAAGAATTTAAGAAATACCCATAAAGGGAGAGCTTAATGCTCCAGGGTCCTGCTAGCAGGAGCCAGAAAAAAGAACTGAAAGTAAAAGGACTTTGGCTGTGGATCCTGGGATACCGAGGGTCTCTGGAGAGTTCCTTAAAGTCACGCAGGGCTCGAAAAATGTACTCGCCCGCTCGCAAATGCGAGTCAATTTCTTTCAGGGCGAGATAGTTTTCAGGCCTACTTGACCGGCCTGGCGATTGAGCTTTGTTGCTGTGCTAAAGTGCAGTTCTGGTAGAAGGCTTTAGAGGGCAGCTGGGTGAAATCTTCAGGAACTGCGTGACAAAATGCGGGAAAAGCAAATGTGTTGATTGGCTGATTGCAACGCGGGCTCCGTCTGCTAAGACCTAGTTGCAATCAGCCAATTAGATGGTAGCTAATCCCCTGACAGTAAAGCTTACACGCTTCTCATTGGCTGATTACAATGAGCCACAGCAGGATATACTGCCTGGGAAGCGTGTAATGTGCCTTTGCCAACCCCTGTACCCAATTCACTTGACCGGAGGCAGGCCATGGACGACACTGGTGCCCTAGCGAAGCAGAAGTTCTCCTCCTGCACCTTGGGTGTAATCACCATGATCCTGGGAGCCCTGCGAGTGGAGCTCTGCCCGTGATGTAAGCCTGCGCCTGCCGAGGACGGCTCGATCTCTCTGCGGGGGACCCTAAGGTAGGTGCAATTGGATGGGAACACCGCCGCGGGTCAGGGGCTCTAGCCTTGATTGTTGGGGAGGGTGGCTTTGAAGGGGATTGACGCCCAGCGGGGGCTATTGTTACGCTTGTTATTGTTTCAGACTTCAAGTCTTCTATCCGGGAAAAGCACAAACATAGTTGACTAGAAATTAGGCATTGGACATAATTATAATTAACGGGTGCAATCACATTAGCACTGCGAACTGTCTATGATTAGAAAGTTGATAGTGCTCAGAGCACCACAGATAGATGAGGCACAGGAGAAAGGTTTGAGATTTCGAAACTGCAAAGAGGGCGGCATAGGCGGTCGGAGGGCACTTACTGGACACGCCTCGTCAATGGTAGCAAGGTGCTAACAAGCTGCCTGCGGTGCCCATCAAGGCGCCAGATGTCAGTGAGGGAAATTATGTGTTTGTTGCTCACAGCTTAGAAGCTGGATTACCCAGCTCTACAAGGTGGGTGCAGTCAGGGGTGCACCAGCGGGATGTAGAGGGTAAACAGCGCCCCACGATTCCCTTTGTTCTTTTAATTACAAACATATTTAGCTGCATAATACGATCTATAGTAAGGAAGGAGTGAATGGGTGGGTTGGCAAAGATAAAAGTGGTATGAATGTATGGAGGCTGTAGAAAAGTGGACAAGAACGAAAATACATGTCAACTCCAAATTGTACAACCAATTACGTTAAACGCAATCTTTTTATTTCCCTGGGTAATTTGCAATTAACTGTATATGAAGCACCGCCGTAAACAAGGAGGACCTGGCTGGCGCCGACTTCAGTAAGTTGAAAGGCCAGGCCGAGGAGCCCACCAGGAAGTAAAACAGATGTATGGGCAGATTGTAATCACAGTCTATGGTGTGAAATCGCACTGAAAGGCTTCACCGTCGCTTGACAGACCGGTTCCCACGTCAGGAACCTGGAAAGGAGAGCGATGGAAAATAACGATATCATGTTTTGAGCAAGCAGGGCAGTATTGTTTATGTGGCCCTAGTTGTGCTTACACAGCGTGCCTGATCTGATAGCTGGGACATAAAATACAAATGCTAGACCCAGTAAAAACATTCCATACAGTTATTTCTGTCCCAAGCCATGGTGCGATCTGCCCTTTCCTAGGCTGTGCTCTAATATATTTAAGGTACAGCAGTGTACCGAGTACTGGGAAGAGTGTTTATCCAGGGCCGTACTCGGTGTACCCGAGTACTGCTAAGAGGTTTTTTTTTTTTTGTAGATTCATATAGTGTTTACTCGAACTGAAGGTATTGGAGTGCTTTACAGGAGCACCAGTTACACTACACAAGGACACACTCATTTTTGTTAGGCACATGGAGATTAAGTGATTTGCCCAGAATCACAGGATGCTGAGCCACCAGAGCCATACTCTAGTTATGTTTAAGGTACAGTGGTGAACCTGAGTTCGGCTAAGAGTATTCATCCAGGGCCACGCTCTAGTGTGTGTAATGTACAGTAGTGTGCCCGAGTACTGCTAAGAGTGTTTATCCAAGGCCGTGCTCGTAACTTTCAAAACATTGTAGTGAGAATAGTAATGAGGCAAAATAATTTGATCATGTCTTACTGGTCATAGAACAACTGTGCTGCAAATGTTTTGAAGAAAATTTGCATGCAACCAATTTTTGGGTCGAGTGCATTGATGTTAGGTCGAGTAGAAAATTCTATTCACTAGACCTGCAGGTCAAGTACGATTTTTAAGATTTGTCGAGCCCTGCCACGGTATCCCTTTTCCAGACACATAATGACAGCCTTTGGGGGCTTGTCTGTCCAACCCTTCCTCTCTATCATTTCAAGGATGTTAGTGAAGGGAAGTTTCTCTATGGGTGAAACTTGGCAATATGTGTAAAATTTGATTTTATTTGGCTATCCTTTTCACTTTAAGTTAAAGTACTTGCCAGTGTAGCCTTGTAATTATAGGCTGCATTATTTGTCTTTGATTTTCTCTTAAGTGTCTATGCAGGACTGCAAAGAAGACAGTTTAAGAGATTATTTTTGATTGCTCCGGGGTCCCCGCACATGGGCGGGACTATTCACTAGATTATGACTATAACAGAGATACCCCTACTACAGAACTGGAGTTACAGGTAAGAAACTACTCCTTCTGCTTGTATTTTTGTTTTTTGGAAAACAATTGGTATTTGCATAGTTTGATTCATGTGAAATTGTGAGATTATCTTTGGCAAGAACTGAGGCCCTGTCCGCATGGCAATCCGGTCCTTGTGAACCTGAAAGTATGGTTCTTCAAGCATGAGTGCCTACAATTCACTCATCCTGAGAAGAGATTTAATGGCCACCAGAAATGCTGTTTTTAGAGTGAGCATTTGTAACAATGCTTTGTACAATGGTTTAAAGGGCGCCTTCATTAATGGACACATGGACGGGACTATTCACTAGATTATGACTATACACAGAGATCCCCTACTACAGAAAGAACATTACACACATTGGACGCAAGACACGCCATAATGTATTATATCGAAAAGACAAAACCAATCAGAAAGCCAAAGCAACTATTCGTCAGTTTTCTGGGAAGACCAGTAACTAAGAAAACAATAGCAAGATGGATAGCACAAACTAATCGGGTGTACCACACAAATGTAGGAGACAGACTTAGTGAAACATCTAGAGCACATTGTAAGAGGAAGAAGTTGTCATGCACTCACCTGGTCCCCACTGCGGGGACGACAGTGGAGCCGATGCTGGACCTCCTATCCCTCTCAGAGCCACGCAAGATCAAGGGGCCAAAACCCCTTAGATCATGCATGGCCCCCAGTGGAATGGAGTTGGGATCAAATAAAAAAAGAGAGACTTGCAGTATTGGGTCTGCTCGGCGACTGTGCAACACAGCGTAACAGGATCTGTCACTTTTGAGACCTTCTACATTTGCGAGGCATGACACCAGGGTTAAACTCAGAACACAGATTGGAGTTACTTGCTCTCCTCGGAGTTAAACTCGGAACACAGGTTGGGGTACAAGGTTCATGCATATATAAAAGACTCTGAAGTGCTTTCTTTTGGCACTACTGTTCATCAGAGAAACTCGAAGTTCAAGTCTTTAATCCTTGCACAATCACAGTTTCAGCGCCAAGGTTGTAGGAAGGGTCCAGAGTATGGACACACAAGAAGCGCTGGAGTAAATGACAGAGGGCATGGAGGAAAAGTCTATTACCTTTAAGACACAGATGCTCGGTCCTGCTTATTACTATAGGAGGATTTGTCATGGTCAGAACTTCTCCTATCAACTTTGGTTTGCTGAGATGGTTCCCGACTTCGGTTCTTGAAGGTTCTGGTCTGTCCAAGGTAAGGGCAACCCTTTCCGGTAGCCACGTTGCTGCCGACAATATAACACTAGAGCAGACTGTGCCTTCCAGATGGAGTCCCAAACAGGAAAAATTCTTAAGGAAAAAAAACTCTACTGCAAGAGGAGACTCCAGGAAAGGAAAGAAGGCAAAAAGGAGAAGGCCAAGGAAAAGGCCGGAAGACCCCACCAAGGAAAGAGGAAAAGTAGACCTGAGACAAGAAACTCCAGTCAAGAGCAGAAGGCTCAAATGATTCCAACTGGAACATGAAGAGCTAACAGGAAGCGTAGATTCACCTGGCAGGAGTAAAGAACAGCGAGGACACGCCAGCAGGAGCAAGGAATGTTGCAACGCAAGGGAAAGAAGGATTTAGCCCCTTATATACCCATAGACAGGAAGTGATGTCACAGGAAGTAACCAGTCGCCATCTTGGATATGGAAACAGCGATAACAGATAGGAAAGGTCGCTATCTTAGAATGGTGTAACAAAACGTTCCCACAGCCATCTAGGAGCAAGACTGTAGAATCATGGGAAGAACAAAAGCAAAGAAGATTTCCACCATGCAAGAGAATGGCTACCTGAATGTTATTTTATTCCCCTGCGGCATACCAGAAGAAGGAAATCACTGAGGGCTGCTGCAGTGAGAATGAGGGGGTGCTGGGCGTGCCTGCAACGTTCAAACAATAACGTGGGAGACTACGACGTGCCTCAACAGGTAAGTGAGGCACAGCGGGCTGAATCATAGCCAGTGGTGGAATGGAGGCAGATGCTGTGGGATGTTGAGCGGCCCGCAGCGATATGCTGATGGCTATTAAGTGGCCCGCAGTGTTGTGGAAGAGCATGGCACAGGTTGCTGTGTGTCTGCGGCGATATGAAGGAGGGTGCCGTGGGCTGTTGTGTGGCCCACGGCATAACAGCAGCTCCCCAGGTTTAGAAGGAAAAAGCCAGAAAAATCGATGAACCAGGACTAGGGCATGGGCAAAGTCAACATTTTCCCAAGATCTGTTGCTGGGAGGATAGCCTTTCCAATGGAACAAGACCTGTAAACGGTTCCTAAAAATTGAGAGTCACAGATTTCATGGACTTCGTACTCTGGAACATTATTAACCAAAACTAGAGGAGGCCTTGAAAAGACTCTCTTATAGGGGTCTGTGACATAGAGTTTCAATTGTGAAACATGGAATATAGGATGCACTTTCCAGGAACGATGGAGTTGTAGTTGACAAGACACAGGATTCACTACTCGGGAAACCCCAAAAGAACCATAAAAGCGTGGTTTAAATTTGATGTGGCAAATATTTAGAGGAAAGCCAAACTTTATCATTTAACTGATATGAGGGAGATTGACGTCGAAGGGTGTCAGCAGACTGTTTAATTTTCTTTTTGGTGTCCTGTACATTAGCATGTATTTGTCGCCTGACTGCTCGGAGATGGCAGGTAAAAGAGGCAGCAGCTGGAATTGAGGTGGAACTGTGTATGGCCGAAGGAAAGGCTCTTGGATGGTAGCCATATACACAGAAAAAGGGGGCAGACTGGGATGCACTATGGACCGCATTATTATAAGAGAACTCTGCTAATGGCAAGCAAGTAGTCCAGTCACTTTGGGTAGCATTACAAAAGCAACTGAGATATTGTTCTAAGCCTTGGTTGAGAGTTTCAGTTTGACCATTGGTTGGGGGGTGAAATCACGAGGAGAGGGCCATATCAATGTGGACACTGTATACCAGGGTGCTGGAGGAACATTTAGGGCTTGGTGTCACCCCATAGGTCTAGTGTGTGGGTTTTTAGCTTGAGCACATATCGGACAAGAAGATACATAGGTTATGGTATGCTTCTGTAAAGACGGCCATCAAAAAGAGCGAAGTATTAATTCAAGGGTGTTCATGAGACCACAGTGACCTGCAATGGGACAACATTGGCACATTTGCAAGGCTTCTAATTGCACCTTCTCAGTAGGATGAAATAATGCTCTTTCCTTATAGTAATGTTTGTCACGTTGGGGGACTTGATTGGTCACCTTCTTCCATTCTTCTGTAGTTATATTTGCATAGTCAGACTGGACCCTATCTAAAAACAATTGAACAGTGCCAATAATGTGCTGTGACTCTCTAATGTAGTGTTATAGAACAGTTGGACTTTCAGGATATCTACATGATATAGCATCTGCTAGATTGTTTTGGGAACCAGGAATAAAAGTAATGGTGGTCGAATTGACTAAAAAAGTAACCCCATTAAGCTTTGTAGTGGTTCTGGCATTGAATACCGCAGAGACATTGTAGATGTCTGTCAACTGTCCTGACTTCAAATGGCTCCTTGGTACCCATTAAAAATTGTCTCCATTAGCGTCAAGCTATTTCTATTGCCAGTAACTTTAGTTCGAGAACTGAGTAATTCCTTTCAGATTCTGACAGCACATGGGGAGATAAAATGCAGGGTGTTCCAGCCCATCGTCTTCTTGTTTCTGTGTGAGTACAGCACACACTGCCCTATCAGATGTGTCAGTTTCTACAATACATTTCTTGGTTGTGTCTGGATGACGCAAAATTGGTGCCTCAATGAAAGCCTTTTTTAGGGTTTGGAAATCCTTCTCCACAGCTTCAGTCCATCGAAATCCTTGCCGGAGATTCTCCTTTTAGTGTTTGAGAGATGTAGCTTGTTTGATGGGCAAAATTATCAATGAACTGGCGATAAAAATGTGTTAATCCTATAAAACATTGGGTTTCTTTGATGGTTGATGGTGATGGCCAGTCCAATATAGCTTTTATTTTCTGCGGTCCCATTTCCATTCCTTTATTGTTAATTCGATAACACAAATATTCAACTTCTGGCTGGTCAAATTCACATTTTTCTGATTTGCGGAAAAAACTATTTTGAAGTAGTCTTTCTAGAACTTGAATGTCATGTGTGTAATGATGAGCCGGATTGGTGGAATAAACAAGAATGTCGTCTAGATATATCACAACAATTTTGTTCAAAAGATCCGCAAATATACGGTTCATGAATCTCTGACAGAAGGAGGGAGCATTTGTCAGCCCAAAGGGCATGACCCTGTATTCAAAATTACCTAGGGACGTTCGAAAAGCAGTCTCCCACTCATCACCTTCTTTGACTTGAAGGAGATGATAGGCTCCCTGGAGATCTAGTTTAGTGAATAACTGGGGTCCTCTCACAAATTCTAATATTTCCTTAATTAAAAGCAAGGGATAACGATTCTTGATTGTTATTTTGTTCAATCCTCTGATGTCAATACGCGGTTAGAGATCTTTAGTCTTTTTCGGCACGAAGAAGAGTGGTGCTCCAGCTGGTGATAATGACCGTGTAATTAGGCGACTTTGTAGATTTTCTTCGAGATACTGTTTTAGTGTCTCCTTTTCAGATTCTGTGAGAGAACATACTCTTCTAAAAGGTACAGTGGTCCCAGGTTCAAGTGGAATGGCACAATCCAGCTCTCTGTGAGGAGGCAGAGTCAAGGTCTTTGGTTTCTAAAATACATCAGCATATTTTTGATAATGATTAGGAACTCCTTCTACCATATTAATGGAAATACGCTCATGTTCTTTCACTATTGGCATTTCCTTTGGTGACCAGTATTCTTCCGTTATGTAACAAAATTGTTGACAGAAATGTGAAGACAAAGAAATTGTCCTGTTTTCCCAACTGATGTAAGGATTATGCCTAGTCAGCCAAGAAATCCCCAATATAATTACATGATTAGGAGAATCTATTAGATCAAAGGACAAGTATTCCTGATGTCTTCCAAAGGTCAGTCGTACTCATGGTGTATTTTTTGATGGGACCAAAAACTAGTGAGGTTCCATCTACAGTATGTACGTGTTCAGGTGTTTACTTGGGAACGCAGAGTATTTGATTTAAGTCGCCCAGTTCGTCTAGATATGGTCCACTGGCTCCGCAGTCCAACAGAGCTAAAACGTTTTCTTCTGTACCATTGGGCAATCCTAGGAACATAGGTAAAAGAGAAAGAGAATGATATGTTTCTTTTGAAGAGCAGATTGAAGATATGCCAGACCATCCAGCACTCTCCCTTCCTACAGAGGGCAGTATCCGGCATTTCCTGATGGCTTTGATGGACGAATCGGACAACTACGAATCAGATGACTGGAGGAACTACAATATAGACAGGTGTTCAACAGATAAGGCCTAGTCCATACGACCCACCATGGTATCAGCTCCAGGTGAATGTACCAATTTGTCTTTCATTTCTTCACGAAGACCTCGGCGAAAGAGGGCAACTAAAGTGTGTTCCACCCAAGTGGTTTCTGCGGCTAGCTGTCTAAAGCGAGTTATATATTGTAAAACATCTTGGTTTCCCTGCTGGAAGTCGCACAGAGCTTCTTCTGCCGAGGATACCACACCAGGTCTCTCAAACATCTGTTTGAAAGTGGAGACAAAGGTAGTATAATTAAATAAACGTGGATCTTCTGTGGCTACCAAAGGAGTCGCCCAAGCCAATGCAGGACCTGTTAAGACACTGATTAGATATCCAATCCTGTTTCTATCTACCTACTGAAATCTAGGTTGGACCACACGCAAACAAGATGGTCAAAGAATCCAAGAATTCCTTCAGTTCGTTTGGGTCACCAGAATAATGGGGAATGGTAGCTGAGACTGTTGGTACATCAGATATCCTAGTTGCAAGGGCGCTATATTTTCATTTTGTAATTGTTGCGAGTCCTGTGCTTATTGATGGATAGTGTTCCCCTTCGCGATCCTTCCGAAGGCAATGGTTGAGGCATATCCGTGGTTTCAAGATCAGAACGGGGGCTATGGGCGTTGCACTCTGTCACAGTCAGAACTTCTCTTACCAATTTTGGCTCACTGAAATGGTTCCCAACTTCGGTTATTGAATGTTCTGGTCTGCCATAGGTAAGGGCGACCCTTACAGGGCAGGGTATGCTCAGACGTGAGTCCCTTGCTCACTTTGCCACTGGATTCAAGCAAGCTGGGCTGAAGACGGCTGGAATGCCAGAAACCGGTCCTCGGAAGCTTGTTTCCGGTCCAGGGAAGACATGGCTTGGCAGTTCGGGCTGGACTGTTCCCATGAGGCACAGGGTCAGACTGATTTGCATATAGCCATGTCTGAACTGGGGTGGCAGAGTGGGCTAAAGAACGGTGATGGATTAAACCCAGATCTTTTGACTGGGTGTGAGTGTTTGATTGATTCAGATGCTCCGTCCATCACCACCCCCTTTTGTACCGCTTTTGGCCACCATAAGTGTGGCAGGGTATGCTCAGACTTGAGTCCCTTGCTCACTTTGCCACTGGATTCAAGCAAGCCGGGCTGAAGACGGCTGGAATGCCAGAAACCGGTCCTCGGAAGCTTGTTTCCGGTCCAGGGAAGACATGGCTTGGCAGTTCGGACTGGACTGTTCCCATGAGGCACAGGGTCAGACTGATTTGCATATAGCCATGTCTGAACTGGGGTGGCAGAGTGGGCTAAAGAACGGTGATGGATTAAACCCAGATCTTTTGACTGGGTGTGAGTGTTTGATTGATTCCGATGCTCCGTCCATCACCACCCCCTTTTGTACCGCTTTTGGCCACCATAGGTGTGGCAGGGTATGCTCAGACGTGAGTCCCTTGCTCACTTTGCCACTGGATTCAAGCAAGCCGGGCTGAAGACGGCTGTAATGCCAGAAACTGGTCCTCGGAAGCTTGTTTCCGGTCCAGGGAAGACATGGATTGGCAGTTCGGGCTGGACTATTCCTATGAGACACAGGGTCAGACTGATTTGCATATAGCCATGTCTGAACTGGGGTGGCAGAGTGGGCTAAAGAACGGTGATGGATTAAACCCAGATCTTTTGACTGGGTGTGAGTGTTTGATTGATTCAGATGCTCCGTCCATCACCACCCCCTTTTGTACCGCTTTTGGCCACCATATGTGTGGCAGGGTATGCTCAGACGTGAGTCCCTTGCTCACTTTGCCACTGGATTCAAGCAAGCCGGGCTGAAGACGGCTGGAATGCCAGAAACCGGTCCTCGGAAGCTTGTTTCCGGTCCAGGGAAGACATGGCTTGGCAGTTCGGGCTGGACTGTTCCCATGAGGCACAGGGCCAGACTGATTTGCATATAGCCATGTCTGAACTGGAGTGGCAGAGTGGGCTAAAGAACGGTGATGGATTAAACCCAGATCTTTTGACTGGGTGTGAGTGTTTGATTGATTCAGATGCTCCGTCCATCACCACCCCCTTTTGTACCGCTTTTGGCCACCATAAGTGTGGCAGGGTATGCTCAGACGTGAGTCCTTTGCTCACTTTGCCACTGGATTCAAGCAAGCCGGGCTGAAGACTGCTGGAATGCCAGAAACCGGTCCTCGGAAGCTTGTTTCCGGTCCAGGGAAGACATGGCTTGGCAGTTCGGGCTGGACTGTTCCCATGAGGCACAGGGTCAGACTGATTTGCATATAGCCATGTCTGAACTGGGGTGGCAGAGTGGGCTAAAGAACGGTGATGGATTAAACCCAGATCTTTTGACTGGGTGTGAGTGTTTAATTGATTCAGATGCTCCGTCCATCACCACCCCCTTTTGTACCGCTTTTGGCCACCATAAGTGTGGCAGGGTATGCTCAGAGGTGAGTCCCTTGCTCACTTTGCCACTGGATTCAAGCAAGCCGGGCTGAAGACGGCTGGAATGCCAGAAACCGGTCCTCGGAAGCTTGTTTCCGGTCCAGGGAAGACATGGCATGGCAGTTCGGGCTGGACTGTTCCCATGAGGCACAGGGTCAGACTGATTTGCATATAGCCATGTCTGAACTGGGGTGGCAGAGTGGGCTAAAGAACGGTGATGGATTAAACCCAGATCTTTTGACTGGGTGTTAGTGTTTGATTGATTCAGATGCTCAGTCCATGACCACCCCCTTTTGTACAGCTGAGACTGTTGGTACATCAGATATCCTAGTTGCAAGGGCGCTATATTTTCATTTTGTAATTGTTGCGAGTCCTGTGCTTATTGATGGATAGTGTGCTCCTTCGCGATCCTTCCGAAGGCAATGGTTGAGGCATATCCGTGGTTTCAAGATCAGAACGGGGGCTATGGGCGTTGCACTCTGTCACAGTCAGAACTTCTCTTACCAATTTTGGCTTCGGTTATTGAAGGTTCTGGTCTGCCATAGGTAAGGGCGACCCTTTCTGGTTGCAACAGTGCTGCCGACAGTATAATGTCAGAACAGACTGTGCCTTCCAGAAGGAGCCCCAAAGAGGGAAAACACCGCAGGGGAAAAACCTCTACTGCGGGCAGAGACTCCAGGAAAGGAAAGGAGGTGAAAAGGAGAAGTCCCAGGAAAAGACCAGAAGACCCCAGGAAGGAAAAGTAAACCTGAGACAAGAAACTCCAGGCAGGAGCAGAAGGCTCCAAGGATTCCAACTGGAACGTGAAGAGCTAACAGGAAGAGAAAATTCTCCCCAGCAAGAGTAAAGAATACCAACAGGCGCGAGGACACAACAGCAGGAGCAAGGAGTATTGCAAAGCAAGAAGAAGAAGGATTTGGCCCCTTATATACCGATAGACAGGAAGTAAGCGGTCACCATCTTGGATAAGGAAAAGGTGAAAACAAAGACAGGAAAGGTCACCCTCTTAGAATGGTGTAACAAAACCCTTCCACCAGCCTTTTAGGAGCAATACTGTGGAATCATGGGAAGAAGAGAAGTATAGAAGATGGCCCTCATATAATAGAATGGCTACCTGAATGTTATTTTATGGCCCTGCAGTGTGCCTGAAGGAGAACGAAATCACTGCAAAATGCTGCAGTGTAGATGAGGGTGTGCTGGGCATGCCCACAACGTTCTAACAATAAAGGACTGCCACGGGAGACCAGGATGTGCCCGAGCAGGTAAGTGAGGCGCCGCGGGCTGAAGGAAGGAGAACGCCGCAGGCTGTTGTGCGGTGATATGGAGGAGGGTGCAGCGGTCTGGTGAGTGGTCCATTGCAGTGTGGAAGAGGGCGCAGTGGCCTGTTGTGTGGCCCGCTGCGATATGGATGAGGGTGCCACGGGCTGTTGTGCGGCCCGCGGCATAACAGGATTAGCGCACACTAATCTAATATCAAGAACTTTCTGTAGTTCTTCCACTTGACTGAAGCTCAAAGATCTCAGGACTTTGACTTGGGGAGTCACGGGGGCTCGGAGTAGCTGTGCAGGAGACACAGAGGAGCAAGACCTCAAGTGAGTTGAAGCCAAGGGAACCAATGGTTCACTTGGACTTGAGGGAGGCTGGAGCACTTCTCTGTTCCGGCAGGATTCTTCAGATGAGTTGGAAGTGCAAAGCTTGTTCAGCAGGGTTTACATACCCTCTTGAAGGCTCAACAGGTGTAGCTATATCAAGTGTGGCAAGTGGGTCACATGGCCGTCTGGTAGGTTCTCGAACTTTGAAGAAAGCACCCATTAGGACACTCGCTTTGACCTTACAGAATGGGCAGGTGCAACTTGATGCTCGGAACCAAATAAAAGGAAATTAATGTATCTTTTTTGTTTTAACGTGCATAATGGAAAACCACACCACAGCCCCTGTAACTGCGGGTGCAGATAATCTATTGGTTCATAGGTTATTAGGGATGCTTACAAGGATTCATGGACAATGGAATTACGAGTTCTGGGGAACATCAGTCACGATATCATAGTGTGCCATAAAGCGTCACAGGGGTAATACAACATGAACCCTGCCCGTTTGACCACTACACGGGGGCGCAGGAAGGGGTCGCGACAGAGAGGGTGCAGGAGGGGGTTGTGAAGAACAAGTTACTTACCTTCGGTAACGATATATGTGTAAGAAACAGTAGTTAGTATTAGATTCCTTACCTTAGAATATCCCCAGGCGTCAGTCTGGATCCGGAAACTTTTGCGTAGCAGTACCCCTGCGCGTCGGTAGGCGTCGTCTGCAGGCGTCCCCTGCGGCTCCGCGTCGTCGGCGTCGTGCACCGTGATGACGTCGCTGGAGTATATAGACGCCGCCTCCGCGCGCTGACGTCAGTTCTTTTCACACAGCTTTTCCGCGCCAGAACACGCAGAGCCATGTGAGAACTAACACTGGTGCCATTTGAAACTAGGGCCCTGAAAGGGATGACCTTAACCCTAGGTATCAGTTCGCAGAACGGGGAGGACGGGTGGGGCGGTAAGGAATCTAATACTAACTACTGTTTCTTACAGATATATCGTTACCGAAGGTAAGTAACTTGTTCATCTGAAAGAAACAGGTTAGTATTAGATTCCTTACCTTAGAATAGATACCCCAGCAATACCAACCCCGGAGGTGGGTCTGCGAACCAATACAACCTACACCAGAAAGTCCTGGAGGACCGAACGGCCAAAGAAGCCGTCCCTCCGGACTTGACTGTCCAGGCAGTAGTGCCTCGCAAAGGTGTGCAGCGAGGCCCACATAGCCGCCTGGCAAATGTCCTGCAAAGGGACTCCCCGGCCCAGGGCAGTAGTAGCCGCCGTGGCCCGAGTGGAATGGGCCCTCAGCCCAACAGGAGGCTCCTTCCGAGCCAAAGAGTAGCATGCTTTGATGCACAGGACGACCCACCGAGAGATGGTTCGTTTCTGTACCGCCCTTCCCTTCTTCTCACCCACGTAGCCAACAAACAGTTGGTCATCCACCCGGAACTGGCGTGTGCGATCCATGTAAAATGAAAGCGCACGTTTTGGGTCCAGACGATGGAGCCGCTCTTCATCCTTTGAAGGATGCGGAGGCGGGAAGAAGGAGGGCAAGGTGATGGACTGCCCAATGTGAAAAGCAGAGACTACCTTGGGCAGGAAAGAAGGCCTAGTCCTAAGAACCACCTTGTCAGGATGGACGGACAAGAAAGGAGGTTTAACAGAAAGAGCCTGGAGCTCACTCACTCTCCTGGCAGAGGTGATGGCAACCAGGAAGGCCGTCTTTAAAGTGAGAAGACGGAGAGGACAGGAATGAAGCGGCTCAAAGGGAGCGCACATCAAGAATGTCAGAACCAGGTTCAAGTCCCACTGAGGCATCATGAACGGAACAGGAGGATACATGTGCGTGATGCCTTTCAAGAATCTCAGTACAATAGGGGACTTGAATAAAGATGGCTGATCAGGTAGCCTTAAGAAGGCGGAAAGGGCAGAAAGGTAGCCCTCGATAGTGCCCAGAGCAGAGCCCTGCTGGGCAAGAGAAACAAGGAAGAGGAGAACCTCGGAAAGAGGGGCAGAAAGGGGATCCACAGCCTTTGCTGTGCACCATGCCACAAATCTTTTCCACCGGCAGGCGTATACCGACTTTGTGGAGGGACGCCTGGCTGCCAGAATCACATCACAGACTTCAGGAGGCAAGTCGAATGGCCTCAACTGTCGCCGCTCAATCTCCACGCATGGAGGTGGAGGCTGGACAGGTTCGGGTGGAGGACCGTCCCCTGCTGCTGCGACAGAAGGTCCTCCTGAAGGGGCAGGCGGATCGTGGGACCGACTGACATGCTGAGTAGCTCGGGATACCAGTATCTTCGAGCCCAGTCCGGAGCCACAAGGATAACTTGGGCCCGGTCGCGCCTGATCTTCTTCAGCACTCTGGGCAGAAGTGGTATAGGCGGAAAGGCGTACAACAGACCGCAGCTCCCCTCGCGCTGAAAGGCGTCGCCGAGCGAGTGCTGTCTTGGAAACTCCAACGCGCAGAACTGATGACATTGCGTGTTCTCTTCTGTGGCGAATAGATCTAACCAAGGCTCTCCCCATTGCTGAAAGAGGCCGTTCGCCACGTCCGAGTTCAGACGCCATTCGTGATCCACCGAGCACCGACGGCTGAGTTCGTCCGCCCTGGCGTTCAGAGAACCTGCCAGGTGTTGAACCGTCAGAGTCACGCCCTGACGTTCCAGCCATTGCCAGAGGCGCAGAGCCTCCTGGCAAAGGGTCCACGACCCCACACCGCCCTGTTTGTTGCAGTACCACATGGCGGTGGTGTTGTCCGTGAACACCTGCACAACACTCCCGTTGACAAAGGGGAGGAATGCCTTCAGTGCTAGGCGAATCGCCCGCAGCTCCAACATGTTGATATGGAGCCGGGACTCCGCCGGAGACCAGATGCCTCTGATCTCCGCCTCTCCCAAGTGGCCTCCCCAGCCCTGGAGGGACGCGTCCGTCACAACCACGTGCTCCGGTTGGGGAAGGGAGAGGGATCTGCCTCTGACCCAATCGCGGTCCGTAAGCCACCATTGCAACTGTCTCGCAGTGCCCTCCGAGATCAGGACATGGTCGGACAGGTTGCCCTGATGCTGGGTCCACTGAAACCTCAGGTCCCACTGCAGAGCCCGCATCCGCCACCTGGCGTGATGCACCAGAAGGATGCAGGAGGCCATCAGCCCCAGAAGCCGCAGCGTCAACCTGACCGAAACCCGGGACAACGGCTGAAAGATGGGAATCAGAGCCCGAATATCCCGGACCCGCCGTTCCGGAGGATAAACCCGAAACTGCGCCGAGTCGAGAACCGCTCCGATGAAAAGGAGCTTTTGAGAGGGACACAGGTGTGATTTCGGCACATTGATGGAAAACCCCAGCTCGTGCAGGAGGTCTGCCGTCATCTGAAGGTGGTGGACGACTGTTTGGGGCGAGCCCGCCTTCAACAACCAGTCGTCGAGGTAGGGGAAGACTGAAACCCCTAACCGGCGCAGATGAGCTGCGACCACCGCCATCACTTTCGTGAACACCCGTGGGGCGCTGGTAAGGCCGAATGGGAGCACGATAAACTGAAAGTGCTCGTGGCCTACCGTGAACCGCAGGTAACGCCGGTGGGCCGGCAGGACGGGGATGTGAAAATACGCATCCTGCAAGTCCAACGCTACCATCCAGTCTTGTGGGTCTAGAGCAGCCAAGACCTGAGCCAAAGTCAACATCTTGAACTTCTCCTTCCGGAGGAAGCCGTTGACGTTCCGTAGGTCCAAGATAGGACGCAGGCCCCCTTTGTCCTTCTTGGGCACCAGAAAGTAGTGGGAGTAGCAACCACACCCTACTTCTGGCCCAGGAACGCGCTCGATGGCCCCCTTGGCCAAGAGGGCCGTAACTTCCTCCTGCAGAAGTGTCAAGTGGTCCCCCGACACACGGTGGTTCTGCGGTGGCATGGCTGGAGGAGTGGACTCGAAGGGGAGGGAGTAGCCCCTTCGGACGAGCTGCAGCACCCACCTGTCCGATGTAATCGTGCGCCAGCGGGAGTGGTGATGGCGAACCCTGCCACCCACTGGCGTCACATGGGCCCGAAAGCTCGGACTAGGAAGATTTGGAGGCTGCTGCGGGGGGAGGTGTGGACTGACCTCGCCGCTGCCCTCTACCGCCACCACGGCGGAATCCACGGCCGCCACCGCGCTGGGGAGCGTTCTGCAGCGCGTGGCTGGCAGCACGCGTGGGACCGCCCCTTCCTTGGCCACGAAAGGGGCGAAACGAACCCGGTTGCTGGCGCTGGGTCGAAAGACCCAAGGACTTGGCCGTGACCCTGGAGTCCTTGAAGCGCTCAAGCGCGTTGTCCGCCTTGTCACCGAACAGGCGACTGCCATCGAAAGGCATGTCCATGAGGGCAGTCTGGACATCCGGCGAGAAGTTGGCGGATCTCAGCCAAGCATGGCGACGAATCGCCACCGTCGTGGACATAGCCCGTCCCAGCGAGTCGGTCGTGTCAAGACCACACCTTATCGAATACCTCGCCGCGTCCCGGCCTTCAACCAAGGCCTGGCCGAGCTTGTCCCGCACCTCCTGCGGGCACTGCGGCAGACACTCCGCGACCATGTCCCACAGAGAGTGGGTGTAGCGGCCCAAGAGGCATGCGGTATTACAAGACCGCAGTCCAGCACTCAAAGACGAGAAGACCTTCTTTCCAAATTGGTCATATCGCTTCGATTCCCGATCGGGCGGAGCCGTCGGGAATGCGGACTGGGAAGTGGAGGCCTGGATCACCAGACTCTCCGGGGAGGGATGGGTGGAAAGGAAGGCAGGGTCGTCCGAACACGGACGGTGACGCCTGGCAACGTTCCGGTCAACCGGTGCACCGGAAGCGGGCCTGGACCAGGTGCCCAACAGGACATCCGTCAGGGCCTCATTAAATGGTAGCAGAGGCTCCTGTGGGCACGATTGCGGTTTAAACACTTCGGTGAGGATGTTAGGTTTCACCTTAGCGACGGGGAGCTCAAGGCGCAAGGCCTTGGCAGCCCTCATCAGGACCACCGAATAGGCAGCCCCCGCCTCCGACGCCACAGGGGAAGGCGAGACAAACCCAGGGTTGGGCGACTCGTCCAGACCACTGGCCTCACCTAAGTCACCGACCCAGTCAACATCATACTGACAGGCTCGTGACAAAGGGTCCTCAGACCCCTCCCAACCCTCTCCATATTCGTCCTCGTCGCCATAGCTCGAGTCGACGATATAAACCGGTTCCTCGGAGCCAATGGGCCCCAACGGCGCCGGACTCGGCGTCGGACGACGCCGGTCCGACTCCGCGTCAGGAGTCAGAGAGGGATCGGGGGTGGCGCCGCGCGGCGCCGGCGCCGGGGACCCGACGCCGGCCGGAACCGACGGCGGAGTCACGGCGCCGCGCGGAGGCGGCACCACGGGTTGCCCCAATGGAATCGGCGCCGGAGAGGCCGGAGGACCAGCCGGCGACGACCCTGAAGGGCCCAGCGGCGCCGGGGCCGGAGCCGCCGGCGGCGCCGGGGCCGGAGCACTCGGCGGCGTCGGGGCAGGAGCACCCGAACCACTCGGGCTCCCAGACGGGACCGACGGGCCCGCAGGCGCCGTAGGCCCCGCCGGAGGAGACATCGCCCTCATAGCCATGAGGAATTCCTCAATCTCCTCGCGCGACGCGCCTTCCCCAGGGACCGACGGGTATGGGGCAGACGGCGTCGGCGACCCACGCGGGGCCGCGGGGGTGGGGCCACCCGAACCCCCAGCCGCATCACGCGGGCGTCGGGGGGAGTCGGGGGTACGATGACGACGCCCCGACTTCTTGCGATTACCTGATGAACCGGAGGAATGGTGGCGACTCCCGGAGCGCTCATGGCGGCTCCGCGATCGCTCCCTCGACCGCTCCCTCGACCCCCGACCGGACCGGGACCGCTCTCGACGCGGGGCCGACACTCGGAGTTCGAGCAGCTTGCGGGACCGCTCCCGTCTAGCTTTACCTGTCAAGGCCCGGCAGTCGACGCAGGACTCGACGTCGTGGTCCGCGCCCAGACACCGGAGGCAGAGTCGATGGTGGTCGGTGACCGACATCATTCGGTCGCACCCGTCGCAACTCTTAAACCCGGGCATCCTACCGGCACCTTGAAGAAAGAGTTAAATTTAACAAAACTTGGTCAAAAGACCGGAGTACTGCTCTTCGGATCTGCGCTAACTGGCGCGGAAAAAAGAAGAACTGACGTCAGCGCGCGGAGGCGGCGTCTATATACTCCAGCGACGTCATCACGGCGCACGTCGCCGACGACGCGGAGCCGCAGGGGACGCCTGCAGACGACGCCTACCGACGTGCAGGGGTACTGCTACGCAAAAGTTTCCGGATCCAGACTGACGCCTGGGGATATTCTAAGGTAAGGAATCTAATACTAACCTGTTTCTTTCAGATAGACGGGAGTAACCATTGTGTTTCTAGTAAATGCACCCTTACAGGACATTTTTATAGCAGCATCGTGGTCACCAGACCCATCCTGAAATACTTTGATCCCCCGATACGTCAACTCATCGTGCAGGCTACCATCCTCTCTCGCCTTGACTATGTGAGTTCACTTCTTTTGGGGGCGAACAAGGCGGAACTGCATCGAATGCAGCGCATTCAAAATGATGCCGCTAGAGCACTAGTCGGCCTGCCGCGCTTCTGTTCTGCGACCAGTATCATACAGAGGCTGCACTGGCTTCCGGTTGAAAGACGCATTCATTTTAAAACACTCTGTCTTTCTTTTAAAATCCTCAAACTCTCGAGTCCTGCCCTGCTGAGCAATTTGATTACCCACTATGTTCCTTCTCGTCCTCTCCGCTCAGCAGAACAACACCTGGCGGTGGCGCCCAAAATTAGGCTGGCCAGGGCAGGCGGGCGTGCTTTTAGATACCTCACGCCCAAGTTATGGAATTCTCTTCCAGTACACATTCGCGCCATCGATTGTTTGGCTGCTTTTAGGAAAGCCATCAAGACCTTCCTGTTCCTTTCATCCTAATCTTTTCATGCCCCTTCTTCTTTTCAGTTGGCACTTATCTGTGTGCCCTGCGTGGTTAGCGCCAGGACGCCTCTTCGCTGGGGCAGCTGTGCGCTCTACAAAACGGTTAACATAACATACCATAACCTGTACACACGTTCACATAACAATATTGTATAAAAATTCAAATGAACAAGGAAGTACAAGTGGGACAAATGTCTTACAACATCTGTTTACTAATCAATGCTGATCTTCAACCCAACCACCACAAACGTTAACAAACCGCTACAAAATCAATGCACAGCATGTGAATCCAGAAAAGATTTACGCTGCAAAACGTAATTTCTTACCTCTGTTGGTGCAGTTTTGCAGGTTGATAAAAGTTTTGGATTCACAAGCAACCCATTCATCTCTACCAAGAGGATGGAAGGAAAAAAAAGATACAACAACAAAAATAGAATCTGAAGCTGGCGGCCACCGGTGGGTGCTTTTAGAGGGAGCAGTACGACGCCACAAGGTGACAACAAAATGGTGGGGGGGGGTCCGTTGACACTGACCAGGAAAAAGTAGAAGAACTACAAAAATTGAGAGAATTTCAGACCCAACCACTAGATGGCGGAATAATGTACAGCATGTGAATCCAGAAACGATATCTTCTTTCCGCTAATACGGCAAATGCCTTGGAACAGTGCAAGGTGCAAAAAGAAACAAAGTTACTTACCAGTAACTTTAGTTCTCCTGTATAGGAAACTTTCATAGATTCACATGCTAGAACCATTCCCCGTCGTCGAGCTGGGAGTCCTTGGTATATAAAAATAGCAATGCAAAGCTATATCAAACTAGAAACCAGGCCTAGGCCCATTCCAGTTTTGTAACATATCCACCTCCTTTTGTAAAAGAGACCAAATAAAATCAACTACCAATCAGACCAGCCTCACCCTCTAGAACCCTCCTGAGAGAACCTCAGACCTTCAGATTTTCGTAGCCGTAGTACCATAGGATAACCATAAAGATGCAGAAGGTCAAGCTTTCCCAGTTGAGGAGGGTGAGTCGCCTGTGAATCTATGAAAGTTTTCAATACAGGAGAATTAAAGTTACAGGTAAGTAACTTGTTTTCTTATTCCAGTATTGGAACTTTCATATATTCACATGCTTGAATGAGAGTAGCTAGCAGTCATGAGCAAATGTTCTGTTCTGATTATCTTGAACAACCGTAAATAATGCACAGAAAAGATTAGAGAAAGGAAAACATTTCCTCGATACATTCGTCGTTTCCGTCGGCGGCGGCGTTTTCGTTGCCGTTCTTGTCGACGTCGTTGTCATTGCTGTCGGTGTCGACAGCTTCGTCGTCACTGCCGTTGTCGCCTCTGTCGTAGATGGAGTTGGAACTGCCTTTGTCGACACCATCAAAGCTCTCGGCGACGATCCCTTGGTCAGAACTGATGCAACTTGAAGAGACTGGCTCTCGTCACTCTGCGTCGATGATGACGGTTTCTTCTGTGGTAACGTTTTTTTCCTTTCGGTCCTCAAGAGGTACAGAGGAGGGTTTCTCGAACACTTTTCTTCCCTCAGGAGGGGAAGGAGGAGGAACATAGCTCGACTTCCTCACACCACTTTCTCCTGTTTTAAGTCCTTTCCTCTCCTTTTCACCTCGGTGAGGAGATTTGGTTGGACTGAGCCTATCAGACCCATGGAAGGTCTTTTTAGAGGCTTTTTGAGGGCACTCCTCAGAAGAAGTAGGGTCAGACCTTCTTCTTTTTTCAGATCTTCTAGAAGACGAAGCAGATGAAGCCTCATCATTGTCGTCACTAGAGACTGCATCTTTTCTGGATTTTAGCTTCTGGAGCCAGGTAAGGAGACATCCCTCACGATCCCTCACGTTTTTAGTAGAAAAGGTACCACATACCTTGCAGTCCTTGGCTTTGTGGTCCGGATACAAGCAGTATATGAATCTTTATGAGGGTCATCCACATAAAGACTCTTTTTAGAGCAGGGGGCAAAGCTCTAAAAAGGCCTTTTTTTCCTTGTCTGCCACGATACATAGAGAACAGACCAAGATTGTAGAGTAATTTGGAAATATATAGCTGAAGAATTCTCTCAAAGTAGTAAAATAAGGAGGAGACTCCCTAGCACAACATGCAGTAGAAAATCTGAAGGTCTGAGGTTCTCTCAGGAGGGTTCTAGAGGGTGAGGCTGATCTGACTGGTTGTTGATTTTATTTGTTCTCTTTTACATAAAGAGGTGGATATGTTACAAAACTGGAATGGGCCTAGGCCTGGTTTCTAGTTTGTAATAGCTTTGCATTGCTATTTTTATATACCAGGGACTCCCATCTCGACGACGGGGAATGATTCAAGCATGTGAATCTATGAAACTTCCAATACTGGAGTAAACACACAGATAATGTGTGTTATGCAACTCACACATATGACTGTAGGAATGCTGCCCCTCACTGCTTTCAAAGAAAGAAAGGCCCACATGCTTGGTGAAATCAATATTCTGTCTTTCAAATAAACACAATAGCCAAGAGAGATGGCTCAACAATGAAAAATAAGCATCATCCATGGTGTGGCTGTAAAGGCAAATTAACCAAAGATTCCTGCAGGTCATGAAGATTCCTTACTGCTTTTGGATTATAATCCTGCTACATGACTGGTGCAAAAAAGAAGCCACATAAGTCTAGAAAGAATTGCATCCTACCCTTCTCAAGACACCAGAAGCCTTTAATGAATAATGGTCCTACCAGGAAGACGACATTACAAAGGTAGATAGTAGCAGTGCAGCTGTATCCTCAAAACCAGCTGCAGCATAACAACTAAGAAGCTGAGGAGTAGGACAGTGTACTGAAGAGGAGGAAAACTGCAAAGTGTAAGGGATACAAAGTTGGGTGACGAACTGTTAAAGCAAAAGAAATCTGAAACAAGGGATGTTGCCAGGAACCCACTAGGGGCCAGATGTAGGTAATTCATATTTACCGACTCTTAAATACCGAATTTTACCGATTCGGTATTTAAGAGTCAGTAAATATGAAGGGGGGAGATGTAGGTATTACAGATTCTGTAAATACCGAATCGTTAAGATTCGGTATTTACTGAATCTGTAAATACCGAATCGGTATTGCCCATTGATTCCTATGGGCCTTGAAGCCCATAGGAATCAATGGGCAATACCGATTCTGTAATTACAGAATCGGTAAATACCGAATTTGGCAAGGGTGCAGGGGGTGTCACTTTGACACCCTCTAGCACCCCAAAAATAGGCATGTGCGCCATGTGGCACACAGACATGCCCTAAGGTCATGTCTGTCTGTCACATGGCATAGGTGTGCATGCACACATGTGCATGCACACCTGAATTCGGTATTTTAACACCCAATTGGATTGTGTGTTAAAATACCGAATTTGTAGGGCCTTTGGGACTCAGCAGAGTCCCACCTACATCTGGAAGGTACCGAATCGGTAAAAATACCGATTCGGTATTTTACAGATTCTGTAAATTTACCGATTCGGTAAATATACAGAATCTGTAAAATCTGGCCCCCTAGATCTCAAAATGCCAAACACCGGTCGGAAACGGCCGAATTCGGCCGTTTCCGACCGGTATTTGCCACCTACATCGGGCCCTAGGTGCGTGTATGGTGTTTATATACTGAGTCTACCTTCCTTGTGCTAGGAATCCTACGTCTGACCCACAAGAGTAACCTCTAACACTTAATTCCAGTCCTAGTTCTTCATCGTAGTGATCTTCAGTCGATTCATAAACACTAGAATAAATCCCCTGATGCATGTGTATACCCCACAGCACTTTTACACCGGGGCATTGCTGTTGCTGTGGTTGAAATGGCCAGTGAGGTGGCTGATCCCTGTGTTAGTAATACTTCCTATCTTTTTCCTTTCATCAAGGCTCACTGTCGTCGGAGTCTCCACCTTCTTCTACATATTTAACATCTCTTCCTATGTGTGTTGCCCAAACTAATCTGATCCTGAAAATGGGAGTTTCACAATTTTTAGTTGAGGATCAGTGAATGGATAGACTGAGACAGTATCCTGTAGCTGCCAATACTGCTGAATTAACTGCTGTGCTTATAATGTTCTTAGAGGCCAGTGAATTTTCATAAAGCCTTCCAGAGATGTGTTGCTGCCTATGTTTTGGAAGGTCATCAAAAAAGGTTTGCATTCCACTGCAGATTTTCCTCTGCTACCTTTCAAAGAGTGCTGCTGCACTGCCATTTAAAAACAAATGTGTAACACCCAAAGCACACAATAGCATCTAGATGTTTAACTTCCCCTTATAGTGAAGCAGTAGTTTCCCGAGTTTCAGTATGCCTCCTTCTCACTGAGGTTAATATAACTGAATCAGGTTTTGGTTCAGTTTTTAAGAAGTCAAACTCCTATTGTGGAGCCTTACCTTTCTTCAAGAGGCACGGGGTATCAGTTTTTATACAATACAATAAGATTTATAAAGCGAGCGGCTGCTTCCGAAGAGGCATCCTGGCGCTAGCAGCTACCAGTGAAGCAGGCAATTGGTCAAAGCCTGGAGCAGGAGGCCTATATGTCAAACAAACAGGAGTTTACGAAAAACTGATTTGGTGGGGGCGGAGTGAAGAGTCAACGCCAAAGAGTTCCAGAGTTTGGCGGTCAAGAAGAAAAAAGGAATGACTGTCTTCTTTCCCTGTGGACCCTTGGAACATGTAGAAGTTTTTGCCCATTGGTGTGCAGTGATCTCATCTGTTGGTAAGGGGACCAGTCTTCTGCTTAGATAGTGGGGTCCTTTTTGCTCATAAGCTCTATAGGCGAAAATTAGGGCTTCAATCTGATGTGACTCACAATGGGCAGCCAGTCAAGATTGCGCAAGGAGGCTGTGGCCCAGGTGCGAGACGGAATCTTCCAAATCACCTGCGCTGCAGTGTTCTAAATGATTTGCAGACGGCAAAGCTGATACGAAGGTAAACCTAGGTAGAGGTTATTTACGTAACCAAATTTTGAGGTTACCCGGACATGAATGACAATTTACGGTTTCCCCAGCAATTAGGTAGATCATTTTTCTGATTGATCTCAGTGTGAGGAAACAACTGGCAGATACATCCCTCACCTCAGGTTTAAAGGATAAGTTGGAGTCAAATGTGACACCAATATTCCTAACCACAGATGGAGGGGTTGGAGGGGGAACAGACGTAGAGGGCCACCAGTTGAAAGCGTCTGGGAGACAGTCAGTGCCAAAAGAGAGTATCTCTGTTTTGTCAGAGTTTAGTTTAATACAGCTCTCATTCATCCATTCGCCGAAGGCCTTCAGACAACCCTTGAACACAGACAGTGTGGCATGGTTAAGGAACTTTCTTCTGCAATGTCAAGCACGCCCGGTACTTAATCAATCAAGGGGTTTAAAGCACGCTACTCACCTGTGTGGGTCTCAAGGCGCTGGGGGGGCTTCGTGCAGCTCCAGTTCAGCCGAAGAGCCAAGTCTTGAGGGTGTCCCTATAGGTGTGCAGAGTAGGGGAACTTCTGATGTTGACTGGGAGCTCATTCCAGGCTTTGGCTGCGATGTAGGAGAAGGCTCTTCTGCTCGCTCTGGTACTGGGGATGCGTGGGGCGTCTGCCAGGGTGAGGTCCGCGGAGCGGAGGTTCCTTTTGGGTACGTGGAAGGAGACTCTTTTGTTGGGGTATTTGGGTCCGATGTTGTGAAGGGATTTGTAGGCGTGGGTGAGGAGCTTGAAGGTTACTCTCTTCTTGACGGGGAGCGAGTGGAGGCCTCGTAGGTGTTGGGTTATGTGCTCATGTCGTGGGATGCCGAGGACGAGTCTCGCCGCGGTGTTCTGGATGGTCTGGAGTTTGTGTAGCAGGGATGTGTTGATTCCAGCGTAGACGGCATTTCCGTAGTCCAGTCTGCTTGTTATGAGTGCGTAGAAGACGGTGTTTCTGGCTTCGGGGGGGGGGGGGTCCACTTGAAGGTCTTGAGGAGGGTGAGGAAGCAGGTGGAGGCGACAGCGTTGATCTGTCGGGTCATAGTGTGGGAGGAGTGGAGTATAATGCCGAGGTTCCGGGTGTGGCCTGTCGGGGTGCCGAGGGAGGAGGGCCACCAGGAGTTGTCCTATGCAGAGGCGTACGGTCTGAGGACTAGGACTTCTGTCTTCACCGAGTTGAGTTTCCGACAGCTGCTGCTCATCTAAGCTGCAACGTCTTTCATTCCTTCTTGGAAGCTGAGTCTGGTGGTTTCGGAGTCCTTCGTGAGGGAGAGCAAGGGTCTTGGAGCTGCCCTAGGCTGTAAAGTTTCTAGAATCACAGAAGCTGTGGAGCCTACAGAAAGATGTTCAGTTAAGACGCTCCCTTGGCGTGGCGCTGGTGAAAGATCCTAATGTAGTCCATTAAGTCACCATATGGGGATGCTGCTGGCAAAGTTGGTGTATAAAATTAAATAGTCATCTGAGTCTGAAATAGGAGACATGGATCAGAAGAGATTTGCGTCTTTTTCTCATTTCTCAAGTACAATGGGAAAAGACCGGTGATCTGTGAGGAGGCGTCAGAGTTGGTCTTCTTTTGCTTGGTGGCGACATTGATTTTGGTCTCAATACCATTTTGGGAGGCAACAGCTGTATTGATTATAAAGGAACCTGAAGTGAAGCCTCACAGGGGATTTTTGGCCTTATCGGTCTGAAAGATAGTGGATGCGGATGTGTGTGATTATATGAGGCAAAGTTTGAGGAGGATTAGATAAGCAGTCGACTCTTTTGTGGGGTAAGAATTTTAGACAATGTTAAAAAAACAAGCTGTTATGTCAGGGGACATACCTTGCTGATTAGGTGATGTCAGTCACTGTGAATTTAGAGGCAATGTTGAGGCCAAAAAACATTATTGCTAGATTACCTTTCATAGGTATCAGCGTCCTGGGTGATAGCGACAGTCTTCGCCTTTTCAACATCAATCGAGGTGGGGACTTAAAAGGAGTTCTATGGTGTCTTTTTTCGGCATCACAAGATGTGACATCATTCAGAGAACTGTCTTCGACACCACTGATAGAAATCCTACTAATTCCCAAAATCAAAGCCGGTTTGTTGATTAGTGTATGGTCTGCAACATTCATGGTGAGGGTCTTTAAGACAGCGGTATTTGATATGCTCTCCATTAAGTCAGTAAGAAGCAGACATCAAGGCCGCCTTCAACGGAGAGCTGGTTGGAGTCGATGCTCTTGATGTCGATACCAATATCTTTGACACTGATCAATGTCAAGACTGAAGTTGTCAGTGTTTTTCTGAAGATCTCCTTTCTCTGGATCTCACCCTGTGGGAGTCCTTAGGAGCAGGCTGTCTTTCAGAGGAAACATGAGAGGAAGACATATCAAGCCTTTTCTTATTTCTTATTTCCGCACATCCGGCTTCGGCCCCAGCACTACGGCCTCCTGGATCTGGACTGGTGCCGGTCGTACGGCTTCATGCCACTCAACCTGCCCTATTCTGAAGGGCTAGGACTGGATAATGATTGGGAGGGGCAGCGGTATCCCTTAGAAATCCTGCAACCCTATCAAGACTTGGACTGGTATGAGGACCTGTGTGATGTCAGCAGCCTAGATACTTCTCCAGATTCGGGCATGCTGTCTCCCCCTAACCTGGCTACAGAGGAGAGTCTTGGACCTGTAGCTTCGTATGGTGGCAAAACTGCAGCCTGGTGTCCCCACCTAGGAACCCTTGCTGCCTTTCAACGAGGCCTTAACAGACGTTCTCCTAGGCAACTGGTCCAAGCCCAGCACAGGCGCTCCTGTGAACAGAACCATTGCTTGCCGCCACCGCCCTGCACTGGGCGATTCAGGGTGGAGAGCTTTCCTCTCCACCCTTCCACACCCCACAAAGCTTGGTGGTTCAAGCATCCACTTCCCGTGGCGCGTTCCCTTCTGCACTTCTGGACAGGGAATCCAAAAGGCTGGACTGCTTTGGTAAAAAGATGTTTCTTCTGCCAGCCTAGCACTGTGGTAGGTAAACGGTGCATGCCTCTTGGGCCGTTATTCCCATTCAATATGGGATACGGTTGCGCAGGTACTGCCAAGAGTCTCGAGTAAGGACTGGGCTCTCCTCTACCTAGCTATTTCAGATGGGAGAGATGCAGTTCAGTTTGCCATACGCTGTGGCTTAGACACGACAGACGCGCTAGGCAGAGCTATTTCCTAGACGGTGGGCGTAAGGCGCCACGCCTGGCTGAGGACGTCTGGTGTTTCTGGGGATGTCCACGCTAATCTTATGGATATGCCCTTCGATGGCTCCCATCTTTTCAGAGACAAGGCAAATGCAGCGCTTGAGAGCTTTAAGGACTAGCAGGCTATGGCCAAGTCCCTAGGCATCACCATGTCATTCTGGCCTGTGTCTGCTTTTTGCCCCTTTTGTGGCTACGAAAGGGGCTTCCAACCGTGCCAACCCTATTTCAGTCAGAGGACCCCGCAAGTTCAGCAAACTCTGCGGGGCCTCGGACGCAGTTCACCACGACCCGGTGGGTCTGTGACCATAAGTCGAGTCAAGCCACAAACCCCATCTCCACCGCCAAAACCTTCCTAGTCCAATCCCTCCGGATCATGGACGTCCAGTTGGTGGCAGGATATGCACTGGCGAGATATCACTTTGGCAGGTGAGTGTTGCAAATAGACCGAAGGGGTTACTCCCTTCATGCCATCAACTTACGTTCGGCTGACGGAAGATCACCTTGCCTTACTCTGCGAGGACGTCAACACTCTCTTGGCAAAGGGAGCTATAGAGAGGGTTCCCAGGCCAGAAATAGGCTGTGGTTGTTATACCCACTATTTACTGGTTCCATAGAAGGACGGAGACCTTCCTCTTATCCTGGACCTCAGGGCCCTCAACTACTTCCTCCAAAAGGAGAAGTTCAAGATGCTCACCCTTGACAGGTCCTGTCTTCTCTGGACCCGGGAGACTGGATGGTAGTAGGATGCCTATTCTCATATCCCCGTCCGGCCCGCCCATTGTCGCTATCTGTGGTTTACGGAGGGCCACACGCACTTTCAGTTTACTGTGCTCCCCTTCGGCCTCACCAGTGCCCCTCGGGTGTTCACAAAGCTGATGGTGGTGGCCGCAGCCCATCTGTGGAGATCAGGGGTCCCAGTCTTCCCCTATCTTGACAACTTGTTGTTGAAGGCAGGCTTGTCCCAGCAATCGTCTCCCACCTCCAGACTACGGCGAACCTCCTGCGTTTGCTGGAGTTCACTATCAACGTGCCGAAGTCACACCTGACTTGCTCTCAGACCCTCCATTTCATCAGAGCAGTTCTGGACACGGTGCAGTTTTGTGCTTATTCTCCCAAGCGATGAGTCCAGGATATTCAGGCTATGATACCGATGTTTTCAGCTCTATCCTGGATTTTGGTGAGAATGACTCTGAGGCTGTTTAGCCTCAAGGTTTCCTGCATCCTGCTGGTGGACCATGCCAGATGGCACATGCGGGCTCTGCAGTAGGACTTGAAGTTACAATGAGCACAGCATCGGGGGAATCTCACCGACCTAGTTCAGATATTGAACACAAACACAAACAACCTGTGGTGGTGGCTGACAAACCACGATTTGGTCGGAGGCAGACCCCAACAGGATCTCACAGAAAGACTTGTCACGTTTGAAGAGCCACCTGTAAGGAATGAAGGACTAAGCAATAATGCTATGGAACTTGTACCATTTGAACATGACATTCAAATTAAAAATTAAAATTAAGAGTAATTCACAAGTTGCAATTAGACCGAATACAGACGTCTACATCAATATGCCTCGTTGAGAAGAAAATAACATTTAAACTAATCCCGATGCAATTCCAACAATTGATCGAACAGCTTCTGGCTATTTCATTAACTTTGATACGTTTTCTCTGGATCCAAGCAAGCCGGAAACGATGCCAGGCAAAACACCATTCAAGCGAGAATTAAAGAACTTTCTTCTCTTGCTTCAAAAGACATACCTGGTAACACCTTGGGTTGAACTCTGGGTAATTTCTGGTATAATGTTTTTCTTTTCTGGCTAAACTTAGTATTGACTTTTAGTATGCTTATCAATGAACACTTTCTTCAACAAGGTTCCACAGCGCAAAAGGTCATCATCCTACTCAAGCCACATCCACCATCACATCGTGAACAAAGAGACTTGTCATCAGTGAACATTACAGCTGTTCCTATACCCGATGGTATAGTATGGGACAAGGTTGATTTCAACATTTTCGGCCAGACCGTTCTTTTAAAAATTAATCATGTATTTAAAATCTCATTAAGTGATTTCATTACCTCCAGTACATTTTCTGATGATTGGGACACTGAAACAGTAAATAACATGTTGTCTGATTTAGAGAAAAATGCTGCATTTTCTAATAATGAAATGTTAGAGGGTTCATCAGGCTATGACAAATTGTACTGTTACCAACATTTTGGTCATCATTTCCTGCACAAATCCATTTCACCTAGCAGTGTATTTGAGTACCATCAGTGGGAACATTGCCCAACACCACAAAAAAGTAGTTCACAAATGTTTGCACAGAAATTTGCATACTTTTCAGGGTTTAATACCATAGACCCAGCCTCATTTTATTATAAGGGTGTACCAAAATCAGCACTGAAAATTATGTTGACAAACACTAAACAGATTTTCTCTGCTTCCTTTCTGGCCCAATTGTCTGAACAGGGTTTCAACCTATGGAAAGACGAAATTGACTCAAAATCGATTTGGGGTTTTATTTATGTATTTATTTTAGGAGCTTGTATAGCGCGCAGCTACCCCCAACGGGGGTGTCCCGGCGCTTGGACAGGCGAAGGAGGTGAGTAAGCTCAGTGGTATTTAGGCGCTGGAGAAGAGCCAAGTCTTAAGGTCTCGGCGGAAAATAGATTCTGAATTAGTCAAACGCAATGGCTTAGGCAGGCTGTTCCAGGTTTTAGTGGCAATCACTGCAAATGCTCTGCCGCCCATTCTGGTGTGGCGAAAACAGGGGGATGTGAGGAGGCACAGGTGGTTGGATCTGAGAGCGCGGCTAGACTGGGCGAGTTTGAGCCGGGCTCTCAAGTAGGTCGGGCCCGTATTCCATAGTGATCTGAAAACCAGAACCATTGATTTAAATTTGATGCGTTTGGCCACTGGAAGCCAGTGAAGCTTCTTAAGGTTGGAAGAGATCGAGTGGCGATAAGGGACGATGTATATCAGCCTAGCCGCCGCATTCTGAACCGTCTGTAAATGTCTGATCAGGTATGCAGGAGCCCCTGCGTACAGACTATTAGCGTAGTTTAGGTGGGAGGTGATGAGTGCGTGGACAACGGTCCGGCGAGAGTCCTGAGGGAGGAAGGAGAACATTTTTCCGATCATGTGGAGTTTCCCGAAGCAGGCTGCAGAAACTTGGTCGACTTGATTTTTGCAAGAGAGTTCGCTATTGAACCTGACACCTAGATTCCTGGCTGAAGCACAGGTTCCGGAGGGGGGTACAGTTCAGATGGCCACCAGAGGCAGGGGTGGGGGGGCTGGGTTGATTGTAGAACGTCACCTCCTTCAGGAGGAGATGTTAAGCAAGCAGCGCCTGAAATTGGAGAAGGTAGCTTTGGTGTGGTCTCTGAATGAGAACACCAGTTGGGTGTCGTCAGCATAGGAGATCCCTCAGACTCCACAAGATTTAACTACTTTAGCCAGGGGGATAGGTAAATGTTAAAGAGTAAAGGACTAAGTGCCTAGCCTTGAGGGACGCCACAGTTAGGAGGCTTCTCGCTGGAAACAAAAGGTTGCAGGAAAACCATTTGAGAGCTGTTAGTTAAAAAATATCTAATCCACGATAATCCCCGAGGATGAGGAGTCTCTCTACCAAGATGTCATGAGAGACCGTATCGAATGCTGCGGAGAAGTCGAGGAGCACTAACATGCCAGCCTCGCTTGTATTAACACATTTGCGGATATTTTCCGACACTTCCAACAGAGCGGTCTCAGTGCTAAAACCTGGTCTGAAACCGGGTTGAGAGTCATGAAGAAGGTAGCCGGATTCAAGATAGGTGGCGAGTTGTTCTTGAACAATTTTTTTGAGGACCTTAGCCGGTTCGAGAAGAAGGGAGATGGGGTAGAAGCTTTTTGAGACCGAAGGGTCAGCATCAGGTTTTTTCAGAATAGGAATTAGCATGGCCTGTTTCCAGGCAGAAGGGAAGACACCAGACTGTAGTGAGGTATTCCAAATGGTGTTCAGGGGGGAGATGATGAGGGGGGCAATAGAACTAAAAAGGGAGGCCGGGCAGAGGTCTTTCGGTGTACCAGATTTACAGCTGAGCCATTTTTGGAGCGCAACTTCATGGGGGATAGGGGCAAAGGGGGTGAGTGATTGGGCATTTGTATTAGTAATACCCATGGTTAGTTCCGGGGGTTGCTGGGAGGGGTTAAAAGTAGAATAGATGTCCTCAATTTTATCATAGAAAAAGTCTGAGAGGCAATCTCAAAGTTCCTGGGTAGGGGGAGTCCTACTAGACAGGGCGGCAGGCTTAGGGAAACCTTTTACAATTTTGAAGAGAGATTTAGAAGAGTTACTAGCGGAATTAATTTTATTAACAAAATAACTTTCATTTCATCACGCTTTTGTCTATGAAAGTTCTTGATTATAGCTGTATGTAGCTTTAGCCTCATTGTTATAAGTGAGTCTCAAGCTTCGCTCTAGTTTTTTGCACTGAATTTTTGCAGTGCGTAGTGCGGGAGTGAACCACGGGGCGGAAGGTTTTAATCGGATGTATGACGTTACTCCGCATACCGTTACAACTACCTACCATTACAACGCGACCATTACAACGCATACCATTACAACGCATAGCGCTTTGGGGTGCTGGATAGTGGTAAGTATAATTTACTATTCTAACTCCAGTCCCCGTGGACCCTAGGGAAGGTGTTGGATAGTAAATTATACCATTCCCTATCCTATAGCGCCCCCCAGCGCAATGCGTTGTAATGGTATGCGTTATAAAAGTCGCGTTGTAATGGTAGTGCGGAGTAACAAATGCGTTGTAACAGGTGCATACCTTTTAATCTAGAGGATACAAGGGGTTGGATAGGGGCAACCTTATCAAGAGCAGAGGAGAGCCAGTCGTTAAAGCTGGTAACGTCATGATCCAGATCATCACTTACCCGTGGCAGGGAGCTGCCAAGGGCGGAGGCCAAGGAGGAGCAGCAGACTCTGCACCATTTTCTGCTATGCTCTAGGGAAGGGAAAGGCAAACTAGGGCGTGGGGTGGAGATTACGCTGAAGGGAATCAAAGAATGCTTAAAGAAACTGGCAAATCCAGGGTACAGAGGCGGGAAACGACCTTAACAACGCAGTCAAAACACCGCAATACATTTACATCGCTGCTTTTACAATGCAAGCCGTTACCACGACTTGCATTGGAGGGTGCTCTAGACTAAGGAATAGTATTCCAACACCTTCCCTACTGTACGTAGGCTGGAGTTGGACTAGTAAATCATACTATTTCTACGTCCAGCGCCCTACAGTGCAAGTCATTGTAACGACTTGCGTTGTAAAAACAGCGATGTAATGTACCGCGATCTAAATGATCGCGTTGTAACATCATACATTCACAGAGGCACTATTTAGAGCATGCATCATTCCACAGCAGATGATCTTTTTAAATGATACTGTGCAACAGGCATCCTGTCTTGAAACAGCCAAGATAAAGTACCTGAACACTCCAAAGTTTCCTACACCATCACAGGGGTGGCAGAATTCTTCTTCAAAGGAAGGGGCAACAATTGATGACGTACTAAAGTACAATAGATCAGACCCAAATTGGAAGGAGTGGGTGGTTTGGCCCTTAGACACGAACACATGTCATAAACGGTTCCTACACATCACCAAGGGACTCAGTCTGCATAGGCCAGATCCACGTTATGTACAGAGAGAACATCCAGTGGTAGTGGCATAACTATAGTGTTGGGAAGTTGTGCCTAGAATGGCTAGAAACCTCAACACTTGCAGAAGTGAAACAACACTTATCTTTACTCTCACAAGACCTTGATCTTAGGGACTTTTTACTAGGACCTAGGAAACAACGTCAAAAACGTTTCATATATGCAGGCATTTATGCTGCCTATAATAAAATCTGGAAGATTTCCCAACAAGAAGCGGCAGAGAGAATAGGGGAAATAGATCGTATAAACGTAGAAAAAGCTTTAGCTGGGGTGGATAATGGGTTAACAACTTTGACCTCCAGAGTATATCCATTGGGCAACATTGTATCTTCTGCTATTGACATACTGGAATAGGATTTAGCCATATTACAACACGGCCAATCACAGTTGCGTTCTATTATGTTATTGAGCTAGACGCTACAATCTTTGCGTGCAGGCTTTCTGCCTTGGCGTTTTATAAACAGTACGTCTCTGTTTTCAGTATACAATCTAACTCAGTGGTTCCTAAACTTTTGACTACTTAGGAACCCCATTGAGTCACCACTGGAAGCCGGGGACCCCCAAGCAATTTGTAGGATTTAAATTTCAAACATTAAAACAGTAATTCGAATAAAATTAACACACGTGTGCACACAAAACAAGTACTCAAATTACTAATGATTTTAGGGGCATATTTACAAGCCCCTATCACCATGGGAACATCCCTTTTTGAGACGTTCCCGTAACAATAGGTGCTACGCCTTATTTACAAGGCAGCGTTAAGCCCTTTAACGTGGCTTAACGGTGCCTTGTAAATAAGACCCCCTTTCACCCAACACTTAGCATGAAAGGGGTGAGCAGTGGGTATTGCGGTGGGCATTTCCCCTGCAACACTCATTGATTTTGACGCTGCCCCCTATTTACAAGGGCAGTGTAAAAGGGAGGCAGCACCAAAATTAAGGCCAGGGAAAACCTTGTGTTAACTTGGCAAAACAAGGTGAAATGCTTCATTTCTCCTCGTTTTTGCAAAACGCCTTGGATTGTTTATGTTCAGGAAGGTGGCACTTCCTGCACATCAACAATCTTGAAAAAAAATTACATTTTGTAACTTCCCTGTGTGCTGCATTAAGCAGCACACATTGATGTGACAAAACAACATTTCAAGATTGTTGATGTGCAGGAAGGGGGACCTACCTGTACATAAACAATCTTCCCCTGTTAAGTGTAGCGTCAGCGCAGGACTGCACCATATTCTTGTACATATGGTGCAGCCCTGCGTTTCTGAAGTGGCGGACTGTGTTGTTAAGCCAAGGAGGCTAACGACACTCTCCGCCACTTCTGTTGTATTTTATATTGAAAGAATTTGCAAGAAAACGAAAAAAGGTTAATGGGAAGGTTGGTGCTGCATCTCCGTGACTAACTTTTCAATTGTTGGTTTTATTTCGCAATACGAGGCTCCTGCCAGGGACAGACTGGAAACCCAAAGCAGCCCTGGCAAATGATTGCATACCAGTCCCCATACGGTGCACACCAAGTGCAGTGAGTGAGCCTGACCACTACAAAGGGGGCTTGGGGAGGCTCTCCCCCTAAGAAATTTAGGAAACAATGGTGCAGTCTACAACACATTTATAATTATATATCGAATTGTATCAGCTTTTCGTATTCTGGATATACGAAAAGCTAATACGAAAATCTCTCTGGGGGTTCTTCAATGATTCCCCCACTATCACCCTCCAACAGTGCTTAGCCCCTCTGTCACGTGTATTTCATTTTTTATAGCATCTCTCAAACCATTGTACAATGTCAGAGCAATTTACATCACACAGATATAGAGACAATGAATCATACGTGTAAATCAGTGTATAGAAAATGTTATATTAGGCAAAGGGGACTACAAGGTGTAGAACTCACATGTCATTCATACTGGTAGGCATTTTTAAAGAGTGCTTGGTCTGGAGAAGCACAAATTCAGGATTCAGAACATAACACAGTGGTTAGCATTGACTTTAATAATAAAAATGAAATTCCACCCAAATAAACCTTTTTAGCAGCATCAGGATAATGAAAGACTGGGAAGAAACATAAGTCACAACCTTGTACCTTGCAGTTTGCAAGCAGCTGTTTGATGACAGTTTATAGGTCACTGTGCTAGATTACGATTGTTACTTATGAACTGCACTTTAACAAAAGAATCTCTCTGACAAAAGCAGTAACCCACTGACCTATGCATATAAAATACTGTTTCTTAAAATGCATGGTACACGTTCTTTGCAGTAGGCATATTAACCCTCTGTGCTACATTAGATCAGTCAAAGCTGCTACTGGACAAAACTCTCATCTCTCTCCAGCAGGGACATTAATCACTGGTGTTATCTTGACACATTTATTGTTCTTTGAAAACTGGTAATTAAACAAGATACTTTGCAGTGCTTTTAAAACTGCTGCCTGTGGACCCCCTGGGAATGTGTCAGGGACCCCTGGGGGTTCGCGGACCACAGTTTGGGAAACACTGATCGAACTGATATACAGATAGAAATGGCACAAAAGGGAGCTGAATATACAATGCTGCAAATTGAAAAACTGGACAGGCTTCCATTCACAGTGGCTGAATTACAATCCACGGCCAAATCACTCTCCCGGTTACTACCTTTTAGTTTCACTATTGCCTTGAACAAAGGCAGGCAGGCAAACAGGAAAATCTGGGTAAAGAATACATTAAGAAATCCTGGCATTTACCATATAGATTTCGATGCCGGAGTGGGGATCAAGAAGTCTATCTTAGTGGTACTAACTGCAAGAGCGCTTTAAGCGGTTCTCTCATGTGCCAAGATATCTTTTTGCACGGGGCCTGTAGTGGTTCAGTTTCAAATCTGTCTTGCCACATGAAAGGAACTCAAGCTGCAGTGAACATGCCAGTGTTCGAGTTACTTTCAAAAGGGAGTTACTTGATGCTGAACGATCAAGGATGTTGTGGGATGCCTATCTAGTCACTGTGAACACCAGGGTTACTTGCTATATGCAAGTATTGTTTCCTCCAACAAATACAGTCAGGGAGGCTCCAGTATGGCCTTCACTGAATGTTTCTTTTACACAGTTTGATGCTTTGGGCAGAATGAAAGCCATGCTTTTACAGCAAACCGTGCCATTGACCTCTGCACGAGAAACCTTTGAATTCAAGTTGCAAGGACCTCGACAGAGATACAGGTGCTAATCCGTACAAACTGCCCCGACATTTCACAGAAATGGTGAGTCGTATCGTAAATATGTCAGATATGAGTGGTGTTGTACACCTATTTAAAACCATAGGGTGAGGATTCCTTAATATCTTCCAGACCATCCTCGGAGTTATTCCTAACTTTTTACACTTTGTATTTGGAAGCATTTTCGGGGGTCTACCTCTGATCCTGCTAGCTATTGCTGGAATCCTGATTGTCGTTTACCTGCTACGCAAAGGACGGACCATCCGCCAGCGAGATTGCAAAAGCTGTCCTGGAAAGATATTACCGTGAGCTCAAGGTACAACATCTGGGGGCGCCTCGCCTTCGAGAACTAAGTGCTTCTTAGTTCCTGTCATTCAGAACAGTCTTCGAAGACTGCATCGTACATGTTTTCCTATGCCTGTTTTGCAGAGGAGAATGCGAGTTGGACATCTGTCTGACACCTCTAACTGAGACGCCAACGGACTTAGACTCCAGGCTGGAACCCCTGCGGTCCCATGCTCATTTCTGTCCTCAGAGTATTCCCATTGTAACACATGCATTCCTCGAGGATCCGCAGGAGTCCTTGACTGAGTTGGATTTCAGCTCCACCCTTGGCACCGAGGTATCGAATAAGCAACGGCTGTCTCACCAACAACTGTTGGCAGCACTGATGAGTTTCATCTATGCACACTTGACATGCTCACAAGGTACTACAATGTTTGTCCCCTCCGACAGCAGGCAACGACAATGTTATGTCTCTCAGCCAGGACATATAATCTGACTCACCGTGTGCTGGGAACAAATTCTGTTTTTTTTTCTTTCACCTTCTTTTTACTCAAAAGATCTTTTTCAAATTGATACTTTCTATACCAAAGCATGGCGTTCTAAGTACGCTTGCAGTAGTTCAACTTGTGTGATCGAACTCATTTAGAACTGTGATTTGCGGAACTTTACAAATGTCATATTTTCACAAAGTAAATTTTTCCTCATTTTTTAAACTGTTTTAAAATGAAATGTTAACGTTTTTAGAAACATTTTAAATGACTGCTTGATAATTTTATGCACTGACACTGTTATAAATGTGTATCTCAAATGTGTATTATCATTGTTAAGTATAAGGTGGAGTGGGTGTTATATTTCATATTGGTACCCTGAAATAGGTCCAGGGAACATCGTACACTTTCCCTACATCATCTCCCTGTCATTTCATATGAACGAGCCTTATAAGGAATGTGAGAAAGTGCCATCTTTCTTGCCTAGGTATGCCCCCACTTTTTTCTGAACTGCTGATGTGCTTTGACTGAGTTTGCTCTGGGTTCCTGCCAACCAGGTATCCAGGGCCTGTGTTCCTTCCTTAAAAGTGTGCTGAAACTAAAAACCCAATTGCCTTCTCTGGCCCCCTGTCAGCCCCTAGTAAATGGTACCCTAGGTACCCAGGGCTTGGTGACCAGAGAAGACCCCAGAGGGCTGCAGAACTTATGGTGCCACCCTCATGGGGCCCTGTACCCTGGCACCCACACACTGCCTTTGCAGGCTGAGTGCCTAAGTACAGAACTAAACCAAGAGTCGACATGGCACACATCCGTGTGTGTCATGCCCACAGAACCCACTCCCCTAGCATACTTCAGTCACCCCTCTAGCTGGGTGTCCTATGCAAGAGGCGTGGGCACGGGTGCATGAGCCCTGTGCCCCTACAGTATCCAGGGCCATTCCTGGGCGCTGTAAGTGCAGTGATGCCATTAAGAGTATATGGTGCTGGGAGGTTGTCATTACGAACTTTGGTACCAAACTTCTCAGCACATTAAACCCGCACCGATGCCAGTGTGGGATTTAATGTAAAATGCACCAAAGGGCATCTTAGAGATGCCCTCTGAAACCCTAACCTACAATCCACGTCTGGGCTGAGTGGCTGCAGAGGCTGCCACACAGCAGACATGTTGCAGGACCCCTGGGTGGAGAGCCCCCCGCTCTCCTGGGCCTGCAACAATGCACATCCTGGGCGAGGTGCTAGGTCTCCTCCCCCAGGATGGGCAGGGGGAAGCTTCAAAGGCATGCCGCCTCTGTGAGCTTCTCCAGACCATTTGCTGTACCCAGCAACTGGCCCCCACCAGTTCTAACCCCCACTCTGGCGGGAAGACTGGCGGGAAAAACTACGTCAGGAAGGGGGGGTGCCAGCCTGTGCCAACCCCACCCCTCAGGTGGGGGAGACGAGGTGAAGCACGACCCCGGGCTCCAGGCATCTTGTAGATGGGGAGCCCTGCCCAATCCCAGCTAGGCTCCTGCCTCCCTCCCACACGAGAGGAGCAGGCTAGGAGGTGGACTTACCCCAGGACAGGGACCCATTGGTCCATGTCCTTGCCCTATCTGTAACGCCCCTAAATTCAGTATTTAGGGGCTCCCTGAACCTTCCTTCCTCAGATCCCGTTACGAAAAGAAGATCAAGAAGAAGAAGACCCGCCGCGCAGCTGCTAACAACACGACGACAACAACTGACTTGGACCCAACCCTACCGGCCTGTCGATCCTGGAACCTGCTCCTGCCTAATTCCGGCTTTTCCTGGGGACAGCAACCTAGGGACACCCGGAGGACCTGCCTGCCTTGACCCTCTTAAAGACTGGGACTCCCATCAGCAGAGGCTCTGCTGCAACAACCCACCTGGTGCCAACCAGGAAGCTCCGGATCAGCCCACTCTGCATCCGCCGTGCCCGGGTCGGGCCCAACCGAACCAAGACCACGAGGATGTCCCCCCGGCGACTCGGACCCGAAGTCCAGTGCACAAAGACCCTCCTCGACGAATCAGCTGACGCCTGCAGAATCAGAACCAGGGGCCACCCCAACCGCGACCAGCCGAGGGTAAGCTTTTCCGACACCAAAAGATACCCCTGCACCCGGCGCCCTACAGCCCCCTATGCCCCCCTTTGGGGTACCTACCTGTGCTCCAAGATCCCAACTTACCTCTCGAAGTGCTGGTCGCCTCTGGAGAGTCTCCGTCCCCGAGTCTGCAGCCTTTGTTCCTTTTTGACCTTTCCCATTGGATAACATTGAGCGCCCGATGGCTCAAGAGCACCCTGCACCCAGCCGCCTGAGTGCTGCTTACTGTGCCACCTTTGTCCTATCCTACTTCCCCCCTTGCCCTGAGCAAGTGACCAGGAGCCCAGCTCCCACAGCCGTGTGGCCTGCTAGCCAGCAGCCACCAACCGAAGGCCCCCTTTCCCTCACTGGATATCATTGGGCCTACCTACCTCTGCACCCGGCCGGCCCTGCGCTGCTGGGGCGGAACCGACTGTACTTACCTGACCCTGGGGGACCACTGAGTATACACCCAGAACCTTAACTTCGACCAGCCAAGAACTCACCTGGAAACCGGTAACTCACTTACCTGCCATTGGATAACATTGACCCATTTTGACTCGAAAATTTTCCAAGTGTGAAGTTTTGAAACCTGCAAATATTCATATTAAATCAGCCGAAGTCCGAATTCCGAAGTACTCACCTGCAAGCAGGCGAGAAGCCAGTACTGTACCTTGCAGCCCAGTACTGAACCGCAAAAGTAATCCTTACCGGGTTTACTAGTAATCTGTATTTTCTCCATAGGAACCCATTGTCTGCTTTTCTATGAAATTTCTTCTAAGTGCCTACTTTTGAAAACTTGAAATATTCTTTAAAAATCATACGAAATACTGAAACGCAATTACCTACCTGTTTTAAGTTCAGACCCCAGTGCTGGCCCTAGAAGCCCAGTACTGGATTACAAAAGTAACGCGATCGTACTTTACCTGCAACCTGAATTTTCTCCCATTGAATAACACTGCCAGATTGTTATTGAAAAGTTTCTAAGTGGGAACTTTTAAAACAGCTATATTTTCATGAAAATTCACCACAGTAACTAAAACGTTTTTGCTAATCTGGTTTCAGCTTAGACCCCAGGACTACATCTAGGATCTAGTCCTGGAACTACTAAAGTAATCCGTACTGTAATTAACTGTATTTTTATGGTAACAATCCATTGAGCTCAATGCTAAAGTGTGTCTAGATTTGAGTTGCCTTCAGCAACTCCTGTACCTATTGTGTTCACCAACTTTATTGCTTCCTTGCAAAGTAATTACATGACAGTTCTCATATCTAGCAAAGTATATTTTTATGCCTGTTGGTTCTAAAAATAAAACAACTATATCTTTGGATATAAAAACCATTGGCCTGGAGTTTAGTCTTTGAGTGTGTGAAATCCTTTGCTGACTGAGTGTGTACAACAAATGCTTTGCACTGCCCTCTGGTACTGCCTTACTGCTCGACCAAGCTACCACTTTGGAGAGTAAGGTCAGTCCTGACTTTAACCTCTGTTATACCTTTGAGGGTTGTGGACTCTATACACACTGTACTTCATTATTGTCCAGTATATATAGAGCCACTTTCTCACAAGGACATAACTCCAAATAAGGATAGACTGCCTTGTATGGACATAATGCCTTATAAAGGACTGTAGCCTTTTAGCGACTAAACCTTTCATCTAGTTCCATGCAGAGGGTGGGTTTTTCCCAATCGATATTGCTAAGATGTCATCCTTAGCACATATGAATAATTTATGAGTACACTCTCCAGGAGGTACACTTCACCTCTCCCATCGACGCACAAGGTTTAATCCCCAACGTCATCCTCATAATGAACAATGGGCAACATACGCACATGGACTGTATAAATACAGCACCTCTTGCTATCAGAAAGCAGGAGGGAACCGAGAATTCAAGGCCGACACACTGACCAGAAACGCTGCGGCTCCAGCATGCCATCGCTCCAGCTTACAGTGGTCTGACGATCCCTTGCGGGGTGTCCAGCTCAAGTCCAGGATGAAGTCCCACGCTCTCACTATTCAGGTATGGGGGTTCAACTAAATCCTAGTGGGATTCTTGGCTCTTAGACTTGGTTCTTAGACGTAGGCTCTTAGACTTAGGCTCTTTCGCACCTACTCACATGCTAGGTACACTTGGGTACATCTAGACAGGCATCTTAGGAGTATGCACTTTATTTTATAAATGCATTTTATATTCATGTATGTGTTCATGACTATTGCAAAATGGTTTCTTCTGTGTAGCTCTCTGAGAGCAAAACATGCAAGCACAAGTCACTGGGTGAAAAGTAGTATGTTGTTCCCATGAGGCTGAGGTTATTATGTTCTGAGGTTCCTAAAAACTAATCTCTCTGATAACAGGAGATTTCTACTGGCACTGCGAGCTAGCTAATGCGACAACATACGCTGACATATTCGGTGGGGTTGTACAGAGTCAGTTTGTCACCAAGCCCACAGTATATGTTATCCGTAAACAGCGTAGGTCCTGCATGAAAGGGTACTATCGGAACTACACTACAGGGTCCCTCCACGAAGTCGGTATACTTTTTGTAAATACTGTACAGAACGATTAGTTGACCATTTGTCTGCCTCTCTTTCAAAAGTTCTTCTTTTCAATCTCACCTTGGTCCAGCAGGGCTCTGCTCTGGGCACTCTAAAAGGCTACCTTTCAGCACTGTCTGCTTTTCTTCAGCTGCCAGATAAGCCATCACTTTGTAAATCACCTCTTGTGCAGAGATTTTTTACCTGTTGCGTGCGTCGTCCCACGTCACAGGGCGTGTGCGGAGGACGTCCGAAACACGCAGACTCATTAATTGCCCAGCACCGCGGCGGAATTTGCGCAGCGGTCGAGAGGTTAAAAGGGCTTACCCATCAGTTCCCCCTTCTCCTTTTATTATGCCCGAGTGGGACCTTAATTTGGTTCTTACTTTTTTGATGTGTGCAAAACTTGAACCTCTGCACAATGGTACCCTCCGGTTGCTCACTATATATATATATATACAGCCTTGTTAGTGGCAAAAACCTTTGCCAGGAGGTTGAGCGAACTGCAGGCACTGTCATCTCAGCGTCCTTACCTGACCATCTTACCCGACAAAAGTAGTGTTCCGCACAAGGGCATCTTTTCTGCCTAAGGTGGTAACACCTTTCCATCCGGGACAGTCTTTTACCTTGCCCACCTTCTATGCACCTCCGCACCCTTCCAAGGAAGAGGAGCGTCTCCACATTCTGGACCCAAAAAAGAGCGTTATCGTTTTACCGTGAACGCACAAAAGAGTGCTGGGTGGATGACCAACTCTTTGTAGGGTACGTTGGAGCAAAGAAGGGGCGAGCTGTTCAGAAGTGGACAATTTTAGGCTCGGTCATCATCTGCATACAAATATGTTACAACTTGGCGAAGAAACAACCTCCTGAAGGCCTTAGGGCCCATTCGACCAGGGCGAAGGCAACCAACATGGCCCTCCAGCGTGGTGTCCAGGTTTGTGACATCTGTCAATCGGCTACGTGGGCATCTCTGCACACGTTCGCCAGACACTACTGCCTGGATTCTCAGGTTCGCAGGGAGGGCCTCTTTTGCTGCTCTGTCTTGCAGGATTTCTTAGTCTGAAACTTTTCTGCAGTTATACCTTTGTGGATGGTATTGCTTGGGTATCTTTTCAAAGGAAAGGAATCTGCGGCTAGATGTCTCTATCAGAGGGACAAGTTACTTATCTTCTGTAACGCCTTATCTGGTAATGATAAGATCTAGCCGCAGATTCCTTATCGACCCAGGCATTCTTCCCACACTGCTGATTAGTTTTAGAGTCAGGGTTGTCTCCTCTTCAAGGACCTAGTTGTTTTTTGACACATCAAGTTCAGTCACTTCATGGCTCTGCGCTTCTGGCATAGAAAGTCGCAAAAAGTACTCACCTCAGCGTGCCGGGTTGGCGCCTATATAGACGCCGCAGAAGTCATGACGGCGACGAACCCGACGGCTAAGACGTCACACGGAGTCGAACGATGCCACCTATCGGCTTGCAGGGGTACTGTATTAAAAAATCTTCTGGAGCCAACCTCATGCCTGGAAGTTCAAAGGTAAGTAATATGCGGTTAGATCGTGTCTCTACCAGATAAGGCGTTACCGAAGGTAAGTAACTTGTCCGTTGCTTATTAGAAGGACAGTGGCACCATGTGCCATTTCAATGGACACAACAGCTATGAAAACTGCTCTGGGGTCCACGGATTCAGCAGAGAATTATTCTAGCATTTAAGATGATTAATGACAATCTTATATTGCAGAATGTAACATACTTATAAAACCATCCATTATTCACAGAATGTCTGCATATAACAGAGCAAAGCTATTGAGGCAATGATCTACCTTTGAAACTCATTTCATAGTAAAGAACTTGAAATGCTGCTGTTAGGTCAGGAGTATGTGAATAAGTTTAAAAAATAACCAAATGGTTGTCAAACCACCGGAATGCCAAATGTCGTCAACCAAACCAAATGATTATAACCACACCATGCATCACATCACTTGCAACAGCAGGCTCCCCTCTGGTTTAACAAATTCTTCTAATTAACCTGCATCACAGATAAGTAAATTATACGTTTTACAATCAACTTTAGAAAAAGCCATAAAAATACATTTGTTACAGGATGAGTTTCTATAAATTATTTAGCTAAAAGAGGAGTCACCTAGCGTGAAAATCCATTCATGTATAGACTGCCCTTGCTGTTCAGTCACTTGAATACCTCTTATTGTCTCTGCAGTCGAGAGCACAGTGGAAGAAAAAGAATCACCTCCCCACTCAGCCGAACATCCAGATAGTCCTCAAGCGAAACAAGGTATTTATTTTGCTATGCGACACAAGTCACACTATAGTGAAATTATCTTCAAATGTGTGTATGTTTTCAGAGCAAAGTGAACATACTTATTAAGTGCAAGTGGTTTACTGAAAATCAAGAATATAGGGCCAGATGTATCAAGATACACTTTTGCGATTCTCAAATAGCGATTTTTAAGGACACCCTTTGCACCCCTGAAGTAAGCATGGGTGCACATGTGGTGCACATACATGCCCTAAGGGCATGTATGTGCATCACATGGCACTTTGAAAAATGCAAAAATGGGCATTTTTCAAGAAATTCGCAAATTACCACCAACTTGAAGTTGGTGGTAATTTGCGATTCCTTAGGGACAATTAGCAATTTTTTTTTGCTTCATACATTGCATTTAAGCAATCGCACATTTTGCGATTCCTTAAATGCAATCGCAAAATAAGGAATCGCAAATTTGCGATTCCTTATTTTGCACTGAAATTTGCTACAAACATACCATTTTGCTCAAATGAGTTCGCGAATTTCGGCGTTTGCGAACCCATTTGAGCTTCATACATCTGGCCCTAAGTTCTGAACAGATCTCAGTCTATTTTAGTTCTGAATATATTTACTCATCATGTACTAGGAGGGCTATTTGCCAATTTACATGTCTCGTGTGACAAAAAGATTCTGACTACCTTGCAGATGCTTGGTTATGGTCTGGTTAAATGTTCACCATTGGAGCTATTTTAATGAACATGTTGATCAAATCTGTTCTCTTTTTATGCTCTGGAGCTAAATTTATCTGAAGAGATATTGCTGGAAAAACACTTTGAAAGAGGCATTGTGTTGGGAATGTGGCATGAAAGGTAAAGAATATGAAGAGTGTAAATGGGGAAAAAAACGAATTAAGAGGTACGAACCTGAAGCGGCCCAAATATAAAAGTACAAAGGGAGCAGGCAGGGAAAGGGGTACAGACAGGGTAAGCCCACATAGCGGTTTAGATACAACAACACTTTTTATGAGTTGGAAAAGTAGTCATATTTTGAATCAAATTTTTGTTTCATACATAGACCATGTGCCTAAATACTTTTGTTGCAACAATAAAGGTGCAACACAATCTTCCCTTGGCTGTTAGGTTTACATACAATATAAACACAGAATGACCTCGGAAGGAATTATTCAACATCCGAGAATTTGATTGTTTACAGTGATTGGTACCCTAGGTATCCAATCACAAGATCACATAAAGTGATTTGCAAAGATATTTAGTATAAACAATTCAATTTGTAATTTATAATTGTTCAATCATTTGAACATAACAATGGGATGTATTCAAAGGATAAATAATTACCAATATTTAATTAATCATATCGCTTTTTTGTGATACTAGTAAAAAGGTTTTACACAACGAAGAATGAACTATGTGTCACCTGGAAGACTCAGTTTGACTGACTCATAGGGCCCCAAAAACAACTGGTAAGGTAGTGATGACTATGGACAGCGTAATAATCCATTCAACCAGTCCCAGAAAAAGCCCTTTGTAATTAATATTCAGTATGGTTCAGTAATATTCCATTCAGTCCATCCAGAAATAATTGTAGTGGAATGATGTATATGTTTCAGTCTCTAGTGTCAGCATATAGAACATGACACCATCTTCAGGACAGAGCGTTTATAAAAGACTCAGATTCTCAAATCTAATTTGAAAAGGTAAAGCCATAACAAGAAATTCAAACCACCAAACAAACACAGGAATACACCTCATGAGAATGCATGCTACGGACCCATCACTTCAAACCACAGGGTAAAAATCTGGCCACACCAAAAACGATAGCAACTATGTGTACCAGCACCTTAAATAAAGGATGTAAAAATATGAAAACCTTAGAGGAAGAGATCTCAACATAGAGAGACATCTTAACTTCTATTTTATCATTTAAAATTCTGGGTAAATTGTTTATTGAGCAATAAAGAAAATAAAAATTCGTAAATATGATTTGTAAATATTGGAGTAGTAGATACAAGTATTTTTCTCCCCCATGCTGGTTTCTCCAAACATCCAAAAGATGGAGATCTTCAATGCTTTGGCTAAGAGCCAGGTCCAAGCAGAAGAATGCCATAAAGGGGCTCTGTCCTCGGCAGGGTTTAATACCAGATTGAAATCCTCTCCTATAATTAAGCTATCTGTCATAAAGTGGGAGATTTTATTTTAAATAAATCTACATAAAAGTGTTCCCTGTCATCATTGGGTGCATAAACCACTTATTGATAGAAGGCTTTCTCCTAATGTGCCCTTAATTTCCCACCAACCACCCTTCTTTATCCGCAAACTTCGTTTCGTTTCGTTTGTTTATTTATTTCGAAGGTTAAAAACCATCATGAAAATACATCACAATAAAAAAAAACATGATCATAAACTTTCTCGACGACATCTCATTAAAGAAAGGAAAGGGGCATCACATTTAAACAGGAGAGTTATTGATACTAAAAGGGCCAGAGTGCAAATGACATACAAAGAGTCCAAATCACATAATAGATAGCTCCGTTGCCTACCAATTTCAACAGCCCATAGTGTTTCTCAGTTTAAAAGCAACTTTAAGAAAGCTTATAATGGCACATAAGGTTCGCATTTCGGTGGCTCTTTGCAGAAACAGTAAGGCAGATTTGGCATGGATGATTTTGGAGTCTTTTAAAATCCCTACTAAAAATCTTTGACGGGGTGTTTTAAAATAAGGACACAATAATACAAAATGAAGGGTGTCCTGCGGAGACCTATTGTCGCAGCCGCAGGCACCCTTCTGCTCAATTGTTAGAGTAAACCCTGATGGGTGAGCTAAATTGTGGTGCAACAAATTGAGCCTAAAACGAGTCAATAAAAACCTCTCGTGCTGACTATGCAATAAAAAGAGGTAAGGTTCCATGCCAACTTGGTTTGAGACTAGTGAATGAGCCACTACCGAGGATTTAATAGAGTCAAACTCCCTCCTCCTGCCCCTAAATTTGTCCAGCAATTGCCCTTGTACCGAGTGACTGGTGTATATGTCCACCAAGGATGGGTCCAGAAATAATCTTTGTTCATCTATTTCCCCCAGGGTATCTTTAATGTATTTCAGCCAGGGGATTTGGAGGGATTTTTCTTTCGTCAAGCAATCCTGGATGATCTGTCTTGATAGTTCCGCGTGAGGATTTAGCCAAATTTTGATCCAGGCCAATATGGGTCTCAGTCTAATCAAGTCCGCTATATATGTTATTCCCAGCTCATTGTGTGTTACTGCAGCGGAAGTGCTCAGCGGGAGTTTTAACAGTTTTTTTAAAAATTTCTCTTCCTCGCTTTGAATTAGTTGAGCATCTCTGAAACCCCAGACTTCAGATCCGTAAATAGTCTTTGAGATGCTGACTGATCTATACAGGGTCAGCACCTGCTCTGGGGACCACCTTCCCATTCGACGAGCAAAGTTTAATATGGCTCCATTAGCTGAGACAAGTCTCCTCGCCCTTTCCTCTACCAGCGGGGCGAACTTTAGCTTCTCGTCGAATAAGAGACCCAGATATGGGAATGTTTTAACGCTGTCCAGGACATGATCCCCCAGTTTAAATACAAATTTCTTCTGGGGTTTCTTCCCCACTATCATAATGAAGGATTTTGTCATATTTACAGATAGGTCCAATTTTCTCATAAAATCTGCAAAACCCTTAATTAGGCGCTGCAAGCCGACCGCCGTCCGGGCCAAGAGGACGGCGTCGTCGGCGTACAAAAGTACTGGCAGATGACGTGAGCCCACCTTTGGACAATCGGTTCCCAGTGCTAAAAGATCACTCTCCAGGCCGTTTATATAGAGGGAAAACAAAAAAGGTGCCAGGATACACCCCTGCCTGACCCCGCCCGAGCACAGGAAGGGATCGGTACTCACCCCCCCCGCACTGTAGCGGACCTTGGCAGTGGTGTTCCAGTGGAGTTCCCTCAAGATGTTGATGAGGTCCGGATCAATCCCCAGATTAAACATGATCGACCATAGTTTGACTCTGTTAACATTATCAAATGCAGCTGCTAAGTCCATGAACCCCATGTACTTTATCCGCAAACTTAATTTCTAGGGTAAAATCTAGATCTCCATGGAGGATTTCTACTCCTTAAGTCTTAGCCTCATTCATATTTTATTTATTTATTTATTTATATAGTTTTTGTATTGTGATGGAAACCTATAAGAACTAAGCCAGGGAACATATTTGGTAAGGAGATCTGTCTCCTATAGAAGAACTATATCTACCTCATTGTGTTTAAGCCATTGGAGCATCCTTCTCCAATTAAATGGGGAGTTTAGCACTTGTGCATTCAGTGGGATGAAAGACAATGGTGCCACGGATACAAATGTAGGGGGGTGGCTTGTATGATCTTTATAATCCACATAACTAATATAATACTGCCATTTGTAGCGCCGAGTATGATAGTGTTTCCATGCCAGATTCTCCACTGCAGCCTCTTTTGTGGCTGACTCTGCAGTTCTCAGAGACAATGCCCAGGACAGCTAGGACAATGTGCAGCTCGGCTCCACCCATCCTTCCAACATTCTCAGCTGCAAACCTGCTTTAGTGTATCCTTGCCAGCACACAGTCCCTGTCGGCGGCAGGATTCAATATTTCACACATACATGCATGGATTGGTTTTATTAACATTTAAGCTACAGTGTTCACTTCTCCATTAGTTGAGTCTCTTCAAACACCAGACAAATTTGCTTAAATGATATTGTTGTAGCTCGTGTGTTTTGACAAGGCAAATCCGTAAGAGTCTCAGATAGACAAACCCAGTGGTGCCTACTTATGCTGAAATCAAAGGTGTCCTCCAGACTACACACCTGAGCCACAGAACACAAGTGTGCATTAAAAATGAGTGGCAGTTTACAATCTGCCAAGATCCTTTCTCTACTAGCTGTTAGAATCCATAAATCATCAGTTATGTCTTGTTGAAGAATGTAAAAAATTAAATATGAAAACGAGTTCACGGTGTCCTTTACTACTCAATCACTTGTCATTAAGTATTGGTAAATACTTAACAATTCCTTGCACTTAAAATTCTGGAACGTCTTGAAAAAGAAAATAAGTTACACACCTGTAACTACAGTTATCAGTATGAAAACAAGAAAACAAGTTACTTACCTGTAACTTTGGTTCCCCAGTATTGGTAACTTTCATAGATTCCCATGCTTTGTATCATTCCCCGTCGTCGGAATGGGAGCCTCGGTAAAATAAAAAATACCATAGTAGTAAGCACAAAGTGAAAAAATAGGCCTAGATCTCATCTCATTTTGTAGCTTATCCACCTCTTTTTGTAAAAGAGACCAAATTCTTGCAATAGCCAATCAGAGCAGCCTCACCCCATAGAACCTTCCTGAGAGAGCCTCAGATTTTCGTAGCCATTGTGAACAGCAACATCATTGGATAATAAGGCTGAGCTTTCCCAGGGGTGGAGGGTGGGCGCATGGGAATCTATGAAAGTTACCAATACTGGGGAACCAAAGTTACAGGTAAGTAACTTATTTTCTTGCCCCAGTATTGGAACTAATCTGTTGGTAGCAAGGACCCCCTGATACGGATCAATATCCTGGGACAGGGTAAACACTGTGTGAAAAATAACAATCCCAGGCATACAGTACAAAAGTTAACACAATAGATTGAACAAACAAACTAGTTCAGTTTAGAAAAAATACATATTTTTAATTGGATTAAAAAGAAACAGTTAAAATTCAATACATTGCTCAAAATTGATAAAAATAACCATATAATGATACATATGTGTTCACAAATGAAAATTTAAAAAGAGGTTAGATGGCATCCGGTCGACGCGTTTCGACATATAAATTATGTCTTCATCAGGACTTATACCATCAAAATTCCAAGTAGTCTTTTTATCCTTGATTCATATCTACTAGGACTATGATGAGTTTATATAGTAGGGTTATTATGACCCAGGGCGTAATCACGTCCCTTATATTAATTTTTAGTATGCCTTTATTCTGGGGTCTAGTTGGCCGGGACGGCACCACCGTAGAACATTAGTTTATTAAAGGTATCCTAAATCACAAGAGACGCCTGCTGATAATTATAGACCCTTCTATGTTCTTTTGATGAATACACAAACTCAATCATGAGCAGGAAGGGCGGTAGTATGCCACAGCCGTACAGTAAAAAGGGGGGCTCCTTAATCTCACGGGGCACTTTAGGCAAATGATATCGTATTCACCCCTTGGTCGGGAATTCGTAAGCTTGAAACCAGCGTCTCGATATTAACTGTCTGTCCGGTAAACTTGGAACTTTCATAGATTCCCATGCTTTGTATCAGAATAGCTAGTAGTAAAGAGAAAGCATATTTTGTCATTTGTATATCTGTAAATGTCATACATCATCCTGATAAGAAAACAGATACACATTGGCATCACAAAGCAGAACAACGACAAGTAATACAAAATATGCAATACAGGAAGGCGGGATAGAAAGGAAAGCTCACCGACTTATTGGAAAAGGTTCCTCAAGACCGCTTGGCCCACTGCCGCATCCTCTTTCACAGAAGAATCCAAACAGTAGTGGCGAGTGAAGGTGTGGACACTGCTCCATGTCGCCGCTCTACATATGTCCTTGATCGGGACCCCTGAGAATAGAGCCACCGATGAAGCCATTGACCTCGTAGAATGAGCACGAACTGCTCGCTGAAGTGGCTTTCCCGCTTCTCGATGGCAAAACTGGATTGCACTTGATATCCAGCGGGAAATGCAGGGTTTAGAAATCGGACAACCCTTTCGCGGAGCACTGTATGAAAAAAAAAAAGCTGGGAAAACTTCCTGAACAGTTTTGTCCGCTCCAAGTAGAACTTGAGACATCTATGAATGTCCAAAGAATGTAACGCCCTCTCTGCTGGCGTGGAGGGCCGCGGAAAGAAGGACTTTAAGATCACCGGCTCATTCAGATGAAATTCTATGGGGACCTTTGGGATAAATTTAGGATTTGTCCGCAGGATGAGAACATCATTCTTAAATTGTAGAAAGGGTTCCTCAATTGTGAAAGCCTGGAGCTCACTAAATCTTCTAGCCGATGTCTGGGCCAAGAGAAGAGCCAGTTTCCATGATACAAACTTCATGTCGGCCATGTGAATAGGCTCAAACGGGGCCTTCATTAGATGTGACAGAACCAAATTAAGATGCCAGGCTGGTGGTGGAGGCCGGGCTGGAGGAAAAACCCTGAACAAACCTTTCAGGAACTGTTTAATGATCCCCGCAGACCAAAGGGAAGGACTTGATGATGATCGTCTAAATCTAGAAATGGCCGCCAGATGTACCTTTACAGAAGAATGAGCCAATCCAGATTTTGCAAGAGAAAGGATGTAAGGCAAGAGTTGGTGTGGTGCAGAAGTATATGGATGTAGACCTTGTCTCTGACACCAAAGGCAGAATCTCTTTCACTTTGCCCGATAGGTTTTATTCGTACTAGGCGCTCGGGCCGGGGCTAAAATGTCTCTACATTCTCTTGAAATATTCAAACCCTGGAACTCTCTGAACTCAGGAGCCACGCTGTCAATCGGAGCGACCTCAGATCTGGATGCAGAACCTGCCCCTGAGCCATTGTTAATAGTGATGGAACAGGCCGCAGGAGAATCGGTTGATCTTGGGAGAGAGGAAGAAGTTCTGTGTACCAAAACTGCCTGGGCCATGCTGGTGCAATCAGAATCATTCTGCACGGCTCCGCCTTGCGATCAGTCTCGGGATCAGCGGAATAGGAGGAAAGGCGTAAACAAATGCGCCGTACCAGGCAATCAAAAGCGAATTCCCCAAGGATCCCTGATGGTGATCCCTGCTTGCGTAAGACTGGCATTTGGCGCTCTGAGGAGTCGCAAACAGATCGATGGTTGGGGTCCCCCAACGTGAAAACAGTTCCTCCAGAATGGTCTGATCCAGTTCCCATTCGTGGCTGATAGTCTTTTGGCGACTCAAAGCGTCCGCTGTGGCATTGAGTGTGCCCGCAAGATGTTCCGCTGAAAGAGTGATATTGTGTTGGATCACCCAATTCCAAAGTCTCTGTGCTTCCTTCGAAAGGGTGCAGGATCTCGTCCCGCCCTGCTTGTTTATGTAGTGCATGGCCGTGGTGGTGTTTGTACGAACCAGCACTGAACGGTTGCGAATCCTTGGAAGGAAAGCCTGTAAGGCTAGACGAATGGCCATAAGTTCCAGTAGATTGATGTGGAACTTGCCTTGGACTGTGCTCCAATGACCACTGACTTTCAGTTCTTGGAGGACCGCTCCCCACCCCTCCATGGAAGCATCTGTTGTCAACACCTTGGGAGATGGTGGAAGTTGGAATGGCAAACCTACTGAAAGATTCTCTTTTAGCAACCATCAGCTGCTTGCTTTTCGCATTCCCGGTGTGATCACTATCTTGTCGTCGAAGGAGCCTGTCACCTGACGCCATTGCTTGTCCAGCTGTTCCTGCAGTGGACGCATTCGAAGCCTGCAGTGTGGTATCAATGGCATGCAGGATGATATTGATCCGAGAAGCGATTTGTATTGGCGAACTGAAAGAAACTTTCTTGTTTGCAGGAGGCAAGCTGAGAGAATCAGTTTGGTCTGGCGCTCTTCCGAAGGGAAAGCCATGCAGCATTCCGTGTCTAGGATCGCACCCAAAAACCTCGCTGTCTTGGAGGGGCGCAAAATCGATTTCTCCTTGTTGAGCCGAAGGCCCAGCTGCTCGAACAGTTGACTGCAGCTCGTGACTGCCCTGGACGCTTCTTGGAACGAACCAGCCAATCGTCCAGATATGGGAAGACTTAGAAAGACTGCTTCCTGAGAAAAGCTGCCACAGGAGCCAGTACCTTCGTAAAGATCCTCGGTGCGGACCAGAGACCAAAAGGTAGTACTCTGAATTGAAAATGGCTCTTGCCTACTGTGAATCGAAGATATTGCCTGCGAGCTGGATGAATGGGCACATGGTAATATGCATCCTCCAAATCTAGGGTTGCCATGTAGTCCCCTGGATTGAGAAGGCGGAGAATGTCCTGAAGGGTGACCATCCTGAAGGACAACTTGATGAGATAGGTGTTGAGCTCTCGTAGATCTAAAATCGGACGCCACTTCTCCTTCGTTTTCCGAACCAGGAAGAACCTGGAATAGAACCCTTTCCCCTTCTGGGAGTGAGGTACAGGCTCTATTGCCCCCTTGATGAAGAGTTGGTGGGCCTCGAGACGAAAAGTCCTAGATGTTTGGGCGCACTGGCATCCGGAGCTCTCGTTGGAGGAAGATTTTGAAACTCCAACGTGTGTCCTCCCTTGATGATGTTCAGGACCCACTGGTCTGTTGTTATGACCCTCCAGCTGTTTAGGCAATGGGCAATCCTGCCCCCCACTGGTGTTAACGAGGGTACAGGAACAGTAGAAAGAGCCACATGGCCGCTATTGTCTCTTAGTATTGTCTCTCCTCTGTTGCCCCTGACGTCCTCTCGGTGGCTGGCGAGAGATAGACCCCCTCTGTGAATATTGGGGTTTGTATGACTGGCCAGGTTGGGAGTAGGAAGAGTAGCGGTGCTGATTGCCACCTCTGTAGGATGAGAAACCTCTTCCTCTTGCCCCCTTAAAGGGAACTTTGCGGTATTGTAATGTTCCCAAGGACTTAGCCGTGTCTGTATCTTTCTTTATGCCTTGTAGGGCGTCATCCACGTGTTTACCGAATAACATCTCTCCGTCATAAGGTAGGTCCAGAATTTTGTTCTGTACTTCCTGTCTAAACCACGTGGCTCGCAGCCAACCCTGGCGTCTTAAAACAGCCGAGCCTGCTAGCGCTCGGAAGGCCGTAATTGCTATATCCATAGCGCAGTCGATTACCTCCGAAGAAGCACGCTCCCCTTCCATCAAGATTTTTCTGACCTCGTCCTTAGACCCATCCTGAAGTTCTTCCAGAAACGGGGAGAGGTCACACTACATCTGGCGATCATATCTCCCCAGAATCGCCACAGCATTAGCCGCCCTAACGAGGAGGCTGGCCATTGCGGAGAATCTTTTTCCAACATTGTCCAGACGCCTCCCCTCTTTATCAGGTAGTGTCGTTAGCGGCGTGGATGGATTTTTGGATTTACTCTGTGCGGCCTGGGAGATAACCGAGTCCTGTTTTGGTTGACCTATAAGACATGCCGGGCTGCCCTCCGGCGCCTTATATTTTTTCTCCAGTCTGGGAAGTACTGGGAGGACCGTGGCTGGATTTTGCATTTCCTTTATTCCTTGTGACCAAACATGTTCAATGATGGGTATTGAACGAACTGACTTCCGGAATGGTTCTTTGAAGTCGTACAAAAAACAGTCAGATTGAACTGTGGTAACTGGAAGACCAAATCTCTTGGACGCCCGTTCCATTAGGTTGTGAAAACCTCCAATATCTGCTGGCGGAGAGGTTGCGGTATCAGGCCCTGTTACATCTGGATCTTGAAGGCCATCCTGATTCCAGTCCATATTCCGATCTTGGTTTGGTTCCCCCTGCCGATTCGCATCTGATGAGGCATCATCATCATCATCCCGAATGGCAAAAACCTCTTGAGGATGTTCTACGGGCCATGCACCCTTAAAGGCAAAGAGCCGTCTGCCATTGATTGTGATAACTGAGGCGGAGGTGCGGGAGGACGTATTTGTTGAACCTCCTGTTGAGTAGGAAACCGCCTCCGATAGTCCTGCAACATTAATTGCAGGTCAGAGATGAGAGAGGACGGCATCGCTACCATCTCCTGTTGAGACCGACGTGTAGATCTCTGTGAATTAACCTGCATGCAAGGCCTCTCTCGCTGGTCATAATAGTCTTAGGGAGCATATTGGTGTTGCTCCGTTTCGCCTTCTTCAGAACTGACCTCCTGTAATTTGACTTGCAAGTCAGATGGGCTATAAGCTGGCCCATAATTGCTATCATTTTCCTCCTCAGAGTCATCATCAAGTAATAATGATGGAGGCAACAGCGTAACCTGCTGTGGAGATGTCATTTCTGGTGTTATACGCCTCTTCCTTTGAGAAATGCAGATTTTCCCAGTCGTCGACGGTTGAATCTTCGTTGACTGTTTCGTCGACGGAAGCGCCGACGAAGAGACTGTGCTCGTCGTCAAAGGCTGAGTCGTCGACGGTGAGATGGTCATCCTCGACGATAGGTGGATTGTTTACGGAGTCGTCGACGAACTCGTTGTCAGAATCATGGTCGTCGGCGTCGTTGTCGACGTTGTTCTCGTCGTCGTCATCGCCGTCGACGCTACCCTCGTCGTCGACGTGGAAAAAGTCAGCTTCGTCGCCGACGAACAGGAATCTGGTGCCTTAAACATCGTCGACGGTGTAGATGCCGTCGTCGAAGCCATCGTCGACGAGGCCAGTTTTTAGAGACAAATCTTTCTTGACAGGAATCGTCGACGTACCTGTGGTTTTCACCGTCGCCGAACGCTGTTTCTTGTCAGAAGCAATGTCCTGAGGCGTAGATGAAGGCTTTTTCACCCCTCTTTCTTTCTCTGAAGGTGGTGAAGTCACAGAGATGATCTTCTTAGCCTTTTTTGTAGGTTGCAACTCCTCAGGCTGTCCCTGCCTCTCCTTTTCACCGTGGTGAGGAGATTTTAGGGAAGCAGCCCTATCAGACCTATTAGAGGTCCCAGGCAAGGCCTTCACATGGGGCTCATTAGATGTTGAAGGGGAAGACCTACCCCTCTTCTTTGATCTTCTTGATGACACCACAGAAGAAGAGCCCTCACTGTCCAAAACCAGAACTCCCTTGCGTTCTTTCATTTTTTGCAACGAAGTCAGCAGGCGGCCTTCTCTGTCCCTCAAGGTCTTGGTGGAGAAGGTTCTGCAAATCTTGCAGTCAGTGGCCTTATGGTCCGGATATAAGCAGTATATGCAGTCTTCGTGTTTGTCTTCAACAAACAACCTCTTTTTTGAGCAAGTAGCACAGGCTCTAAAAAGTGCTTTCTTCTCAGACATGACAAAAAAACAGGCAAAAAGTTGTAGAAATATACTTAGAAGTGAAGAAAATTGAGCAGAGCTCAATGGAGACTCCCTTGCACAACGTGCGGTAGAAAATCTGAGGCTCGGAGGCTCTCTCAAGAAGGTTCTATGGGGTGAGGCTGCTCTGATTGGCTATTGCAAGAATTTGGTCTCTTTTACAAAAAGAGGTGGATAAGCTACAAAATGAGATGAGGCCTAGGCCTATTTTTTCACTTTGTGCTTACTACTATGGTATTTTTTATTTTACCGAGGCTCCCATTCCGACGACGGGGAATGATACAAAGCATGGGAATCTATGAAAGTTCTAATACTAGGGCAAGTTACTTACCTGTAACTCTAATTCTCCAGTATTGGAAACTTTCATAGATTCACATGCCTGAATCATTCCCCGTCGTCGAGACGGGAGTCTCCGGTACACATGAAAGCAATGCTTAGTAGTATAGCAAACTGAAAAGAGGCCTAGGCCCATTTCCCTTTTGCAACCCATAGCCCTTGTTATGTAAAAGAGACCAAACTTTTCCCTGAACCAATCAGAGCTCCTCACCCTCTAGAACCCTCCTGAGAGAACCTTCTGCTCCTCAGATTTTCGCACACTTGTGCATAAAAACACTCTTCGTGCTAAAGGTGAGCGTCTCAGGGGAGGAGGGTGGGTCGCATGTGAATCTATGAAAGCTTCCAATACTGGAGAACTACAGTTACAGGTAAGTAACTTGTTTTCTTCCTCCAGTATTGGAGGTTTCATAGATTCACATGCCTGAATCAGAATAGCGAGCAGTAGCATAAAGCACATTTTGTTTTTTCTTTTTTTATATAGCCACTTAATACAGCATCATTTTGTACATAGTTAGTTTAGAATTCTGCATATCAATATTGCAATCACTGTAACTAAACATAACAATAGAAAAAAATTGCATTTGTAACAAAGACAAAAGGACAGAGGGATGCAAAGAGGGCTCTCCGTTATTGGATAATCTTTCTCAGCACCGCTTCTCCCACCGCCACATCTGTCTCTGCGGCTGCTTCCAAGCAGTAGTGCCTGGTGAAGGTGTGCGCAGAACTCCAGGTCGCTGCCCTGCAGATATCCTGGCTTGGCACTCCTGCAAATACCGCAGTGGAGGTGGACACTGCTCTTGTTGAATGAGCACGAACTTGTGCGTTCAGAGTTTCCCCAGCAGCTTGTTGACAATATACTATAGCACTGGAAATCGATCTGGCAATCCCACGTTTTGATAAAGGGAGGCCCTTCCTGGGTGCGCTGAAAGCGACAAAAAGCTGTGAAGACTTGCGAAAGTTTTTAGTCTATTGCAAATAGAATTTGAGACATCGCTGGACATCCAGCGAATGTAGAACTCTTTCCGCTGCAGTTGTTGGTTGTGGAAAGAAACGTTTTAAAATTGATGGCTCATTCAAATGAAAGTCAGTTGGTACTTTTGGGATACATTTCGGATTAGTTCTTAGAATCATCCCTGTCCTCTTTATATTGCAGAAAGGGTCTTGAATTGTGAGAGCCTGCAATTCCCCCACTCTTCTGGCCGAAGTTAGAGCGATGAGAAGCGCCGCCTTCCACGATAGGAATTTGAGATCTTCCCTATGTATAGGCTCGAAGGGCTGCTTCATTAATTGTGAAAGGACTATGTTCAAACGCCAAAGAGGTGGAGGAGGCTTTATTGGAGGAAAAACTCTGAATAATCCCTTCATGAATTGTTTAACAATTCTTGCGACCATAAGGATGGTCCCGAAGCAGTTCGTCTGTAGCGTGATATTGCAGCTAAATGTACTTTTATAGACGCGTGAGCCAAACCCGACTTAGCTAAAAGCAAGATGTATGGAATAATCTCATGAGGTGCCGAATTCAAAGGATGAATGTTACTTCTTTGACACCAGAGACAAAATCTCTACCACTTTATTCTGTAGGTTTTGTTCGTACTATCCGCCCTGGCCTTTGAGAAGATGTCTATACATTCTTCTGAGATGTTTAGATGCTGAAATTCACAGTGCTCAGGAGATAGGCCGCTAAGCGCAAGGATTTCAGGTCCGGATGGAGCACTTGTCCCTGGGACATCGTCAGAAGCGATGGTATTGGTTGGAGGCGAATCGGATGGACCTCCAATAGCAGCAGATGCTCCGTGAACCAGTGTTGTCTGGGCCACCATGGGGCTATCAGGATTAGTCTGCACGGTTCTTTCTTGATCTTCACAAGCACTCACGGCAGCAGTGGAATTGGAGGAAAGGCGTAGGCAAAGATGCCTGACCATGCCATCGAAAACGCATTCCCCCAAGTGCTCCGCTGGGGAAGCCAGCTTGCGAAGAACCGGCATTTCCTGTTCTCCCATGTCGTAGCGCCCATTCTCACATGTCCTGGGTTTCCTGAGAGAGGGAGAGGGATCTTGTTCCTCCCTGCTTGTTTAAGTAGTGCATTGCAGTTGTGTTGTCCGTTCTTATCAACACAGATGACCCTCTTATCCTTGGCAGGAAAGCTAGCAATGGAAGCGGACCGCTCTGAGTTCTAGTAAGTTTATGTGCAGTTGTTGCTCGTGCACCTTCGTGCAACCGCTGACTTGAAGGTCTTGAAGGAATGCTCCCCATCCTTCTTGGGACACATCTGTTGTCACTATCAATGGGGCTGGCATTGTAAGGAATGAAAGACCCTGCGAGACATTTTGTTTTTGGGTCCACCATGTTGCTGCTTGAACTATGACCGGCGTGACTTGAACAACATCCTCGAAGGAAACCTCCGCTTGACGCCATTGCAGATCTAGTTGCTCTTGCAACGGACGCATTCTCAACCTGCAGTGAGGTACGAGGGGAATGCAAGATGACATTGTTCCCAGTAATGACTTGTACTTGCGTACTGAAAGACACTTCATTTTTGTAAAGTTTTGGAAGAGAGAAATAATTTTCAGCTGTCTTTCTTTGGAGGTGAACGCCTTGTTTCTCTCTGTATCCAGTATTGCCCCCAAAAAAGTGATTTTTTTCTTTGGCTGAAGGGATGATTTTCTTCGTGTAGAGTCAGAGCTAGCCTGGCAAACAACTTCGCGCAAGCCTCTGTTGATGCTTGGGCTAACTCTGCTGAAGGGGGCCTTGACTAGCCAGTCATCGAGGTACAGAAATACTTGGTGTTACTGTCTTCTTAGAACCACAGCCATTGGAGCCAGGCATTTTGAAAAATTCTTGGGGCTGATTTCAGGCCGAAGGGAAGTACCTTGAATTGGTAATGTTCTATGGCTACCACGAACCGAAGGTACTGCCTGTGTGAAGGATGGATGGGGATATGAAAGTACGCATCCTGTAGGTCTAGTGTGGTCATATGATCTCCTGGGTTCAACAGTAGAAGGATGTCTTGCAGGCAAACCATCCTGAAAGATTGCTTCTTGAGATAGGTGTTTAGGAATCTGAGGTCCAGAATAGGCCGCCATTGAAGGATGTTTTTCTTGACGAGAAAAAAGCGGGAGTAAAACCCCCTTCTCCTCTGGGAGTTCGGTACCGGTTCTATTGCTCCCTTTCGGAGCATTGCCCGAATCTCCTCTCGCATTTGATGTAAATGCTTGACCTTCTGATGTATCGGCGGTGTACGAGGGGGTTTCTGTAGAAATTCTAGAGTGTGGCCGAATTGAATAATGTTGAGGACCCATAGGTCTGTAGTTATCTATTGCCAATTTTGAAAATAATGAGCAATCTTTCCACCCAGGGGAACATGTGATCTCAGAGGAATCAGTGTAGCCGGAATTAGAAGGTTGTCATTGTCGTCGGATGTTGTCTTTCCCCTCACAACCTCCTTTACCTCTCGGAGTAGATTTTGTGTAACCTCCTGACTGGCACTGTGTATACTGCTGACGGTAGGGCTGGGATGAGATGGAGTAAGAGGAATATCGACCCTGTTGGTATCCTCCCCTGTAAGATGATTGACCTCTACCTTTAGAGCCTCGAAAAGGAACTTTCCTGTGTTGTAGAGTTCCCAATGACTTAGCCGTATCCGTATCTTTTTTGATACTCTGTAGTGCAACATCTATATGCTTGCCAAATAGATCTTCACCGTTGAAAGGAAGGTCCAAGATTGTATTCTGGACCTCCGGTCTAAATGCCGTTGCCCTCAACCATCCTTGTCTGCGTAGTACCGCAGCTCCTCCCAGAGATCTGAATGCTGTGGTCGCTATGTCCGTAGCGCAATCTATGACTTCGGCCGAAGTCCTCTCCCCCTCTTGCAGAATTTTTCTGGCTTCTTGTCTCTCCGTCTCTGGTATAGGGTCTAAGTAAGGCGAAAGGTCGCACCACATTTGCCAATCGTACCTCCCTAGAATGGCCTGGGCATTCGCAGCGCTCACTAACAGGGCCGACATAGAGGAAAATCTCTTCCCCGCATTGTCCAGCCTTCTACCCTCTCTGTCCGGAGGTGCCGTAATAGGGGCTGACGGATTTCTTGATTTTTGCTGAGCCGCTTGGGTAATAACTGAGGATGACCTAAAAGACAAGCTGGAACATCTGAAGGCGCCCTATATTTTTTGTCCAACCTGGCGAGCACGAGTCACTGTAGCTGGTGCGTCCATGACCTTCAGGCCTTCCTCTCAAAGATGACTTGCAATCGGTAAGGATTGAACTGTCCTACGATAGGGTTCCTTGAAGTCATACAAGAAACATTCCGCCTTATTCTCTGCCAGTGGGAATATTTTAGTGGCTCTCTCCATTAAGTTATGAAAACCACCGATGTCCTCCGGTGGAGAATCAACAGGCTTCGGAGAAGGAGAAAAAGCTGACGGAATGAGATAATCGTCCTACTCTCTGCTAGGGTCTGTGATCTCTCCTTCTTCCTGGTCATCATCTGTGGTCCCTAGATCTTGACCAGATCTCGGTGGTGGATATCTTGGGAGTGGTTCTGGTAAGATCTCCCGTCTAAGCACTGGTGTACTTGGTACAGGGCGTGTTTGAGGCGTAGCCTCTGGAAATTCCTTTGAGGCTTGAGGTACAGGATATCTCCTCCTATAATCCTCTAACATGAACTGTAGATCTTTTAACAAAGAAGATGGCACACTCGTCATCTCTTCCTGATGTTACTGGCGGTATTGTTGCTGGGGACGCTCTTGAACTTCATATTCATCTGAATCCTCCTCTTGGTACTTCACCTAAGTTCTGGCGTAATTGTCCTTTTCCAGGCTAAAAACCTCTTTTCTGGTTTTTTTTCCCTTGTCGACGAGCCCGTCGACAAGATCGCCGTTGAAACCGTCGACGATATCATCGTCGTCTACGCTACCGTCGCCGTTACCGTCGTTGTTGTTGCCGTCGATGATCCCGTCGACGACGGTCTCGACAGTGTCGTCGACGGTGGTACTCTTAAAACAGCTTTTACCTCAGGTTTTTTCGACGACGACGTTATTTTCCTCGTCAACGCTCCCGTCGAGGATGCAGATTTCTCCCCTTTCTCGTCAGAAGGTGTGGAGGATGGTTTCTTGACAGAAATCTTGACCTTAGGGGGAGATTTTGAGGGCTCTGAACTAGTTTTCTTGGTATGTTTAACCCCCGAAGCATCACCCTTCTTCTCCTTCTCTTTGCCTGAAGGAGATTTTGAGGGACTGTGCCCTGCAGACCCTGGGGTGGTCTTTTTAAGGGCCTTCTCAGGTCTTTCCCCTGATGTATGAGCCTGAGGAGATCTGCTCCTTTTCTGAGATCTCTTGGAAGAAGAGGACTCCTCCTCACTGACACTGGATATGATCTCCTTCCTAGCTTTCACCTTTTAAAGCCAGAGTAGAAGCCTTCCTTCATGGTCCCTCAAAGTTTTATTGGAAAAGGTACGACATACCTTGCAATTCTTTGCCCGATGGTCTGGATAAAGCCAGTAGATGCAGTCCTTATGAGGGTCGTCTGTATAGAGCCTTTTCTTAGAGCAGGTGGCACAAGCTTTAAATAATCCTTTTTTCTCCTTGTCAGCCATGATAGAAGAAGGAGAAATAGTCTGAAGTATTCCAAATAATTAAATCTGGAGAAGGAAAAAAAACTCAGGTCCAATCCAACTTGAATATACTGAAGAGTTTGAGCAGAGCTCAAAGGAGACTCCCTAGCACAACGTGCGGTAGAAAATCTGAGGAGCAGAAGGTTCTCTCAGGCGGGTTCTAGAGGGTGAGGAGCTCTGATTGGTTCAGGGAAAAGTTTGGTCTCATTTACATAACAAGGGTTATGGGTTCCAGAAGGAAAACGGGCCTAGGCCTCTTTTTAGTTTTCTATACTACTAAGCATTGCTTTTTTATGTACCGGAGATTCCCTTCTCGACGACGGGGAATGATTCAGGTATGTGAATCTATGAAAGCTCCAATACTGGAGTAACGGTATCTTTCATAGATTAACATGCCTGAATCATTCCCTGTCGTCGAGATGGGAGTCCCACTGTAACATAATGTTGAATGTAGCCAGGCAGCAGCTAGCACCTTCTAGAACGCTCCTAGCAGAGGCAGTTTCCCTCAGATTTTCCCAGCACAAGTGAGTTACAAGTAAGTAACTTATTTTCTTATTCAGTATTGGGGGTATCTTTCATAGATTCACATGCCTGAATCAGAGTAACAAGCAGTCAAGTCCAATATTATCTTGTCTGTTGAGGATGGTGGGTGACTTTTAAAACATAGTGATTTTCCAAACATTTGAGGTAATACCAAAGGCACCTTAAAGGCTATACCTGTACCTACTGCTTTTTTGGGTAGGATAAAAAGGGACAGAAGAAAAGAAATGCACAGAACATAATCATAAGAAAAAACTTAGGTTATTGCTTACATACTCACATTTTCATATACAGAGCATTAGAGAGAGGAAAGGGAAAAAAGACAGCATAACTTTTAATACACTTTACCTAGTAATGTGTCACATCATTAAGAAACATGTAAGCACATGAAATAACCATGAGAACAAAAGACTCTTTCTAAAGATTAGAAAAAGGCTTACCTTAATGGAAGAGATGGCGAAGCACCGCCTGGTCCACTGCTGCATCTGCATCCTGTGCGGACTCCAGGTGGTAGTGCTGAGTGAAGGTGTGAGTGGTCCTCCCGGTTGAGCACAACAGATTTTTCCCAGTGACTCCTGCGAAGAGGGCAGCTGACGTGGCAACTGCTCTAGTGGAGTGAGCCTTTTCTGTCCTTTGCAAAGATTTGTCAGCTTTGATATGACAGAACTGTATCACAGCCAATATCCATCTTGTGATAGTGGCCTTTGTTATTGCAGTCCCTTCTCTGCCTTGGCCATAGGCAACTAATAATTGATCAATCCTTCGAATGTCCTTCGTTCTCTGAAGGTAGAACTTAAGGCAACGTTTGACATAAAGCATATGCAGTGTTTGCTCTGCAGGTGATGCTTGAGGAAAAAAGGCCCAGAGTATAACCGGCTCTTTAAGGTGGAATTGTGACGGTACTTTAGGAATAAATGTAGGATTAGGCCTTTGAATAACAGAGTCTTCTTTAAATATTAAAAAATGTTTCCTAATGGTGAACGCTTGGATTTTGCTTACCCTTCTGGCTGAGGTGACTGCCAGCAGATGAACGGCTTTCCATGTTAGGAATTTCAATTCAGCTTTATGGATGGGTTCGATTGGTCTTTTCATGAGTTGTGCAAGGACCACATTGAGGTTCCATTCCGGCAGAGGTGCTCGTACTGGAGGAAAAGTACAGAACAGTCCTTTCAGAAATTGTTTGATCAGGCTTGAGGCACAAAGAGAAGTGGCTCTGGAAGCTCCTCTATTGCGAGAGATGGAAGCCAGATGCACCCCTGAGGCGAAAGCTAAACCAGATTTTGCCAAGGAAAGGAGAAATGGTAAAATCTGTTGTGGGGATACTTCAAATGGATGCAGCCCATTTCGTTGGCATCAAACACAGAACCTTTTCCATTTCAACTTGTACGTTTTATTGGTACTTTCCGCCCTAGATTTTGAGAGGATGTCTTTACATTCCTGCAAAATGTTCATGCTCTTAAATTCCAGGAACTCAAGAGCCAGGCATGCAAGTGTAGAGACTCTGCTATCGGATGTTGCACCTGTCCGTAGTGCCTGGTCAGAAGAGTGTGGGACATCTGCAGACGTATGGGTCTGGCTTCTGAAAGATGAGGAAGTTCTGGGAACCAATGTTGCCTCGGCCACCTGGACGCAATGAGAATTAGGTGACATCTCTCCAGCTTCATTTTGGTCAGTACTCTGGGAATCAATGGGATGGGGGGAAAGGAGCAGGCACATATCTCTGACCATCGCATCGAAAGGGCATTGCCCCGAGACCCCAGGAGGGAAAACCTGCTGGCATAGGACCGACATTTGCCATTGATATGTGTTGCAAACAGGTCCAGCGCTGGCTTTGCCCATAGTGCAAATATCAATCAATCAATCAATCAATGCATTTATAAAGCGCACTACATACCCGTGAGGGTCTCAAGGCGTGGGGATTGGGCTGCTACTGGTCGAAGAGCCAGGTCTTGAGGGGTCTCCTGAAGGCCAGCAGGTCCTGGGTCTGTCGTAGGTTGGTAGGGAGAGTGTTCCATGTCTTGGCGGCGAAGTAGGAGAAGGATCTTCCGCCGGCGGTGGTTTTCCGGATACGAGGAACTGAGGCGAGGGCGAGGCTAGCAGAGCGGAGGCAGCGGGTGGGGGTGTAGAAGCTGAGTCAGTCGTTGAGGTATGCTGGTCCGGCATTGTGAAGGGTTTTGTGAGCGTGGATGAGGAGTTTGAAGGTGATCCTCTTGTTGACTGGGAGCCAGTGCAGGCCTCTCAGGTGGGGTGTGATGTGGCTGTGTCGGGGGATGCCGAGGATCAGTCGTTCCGAGGCGTTCTGGATTCGTTGTAGTCGTCTCAGGAGCTTGGTTGTTGTTCCTGAGTAGAGGGCGTTCCCGTAGTCGAGTCTGCTGGCGACGAGGGCCTGGGTGACGGTTTTTCTTGTGTCAGAGGGGATCCATTTGAAGATCCTCCGTCTAAATGGAATTGGTTGAGGTCCCATTGTCTGTAGCTCTGTTGAGAGTATCTGCTAGCATGTTGTGAAGGCCTGGAACATGCTCGGCCCGAGAGAAATACCATGCTCTGTTGCCCAGATCCATAGTTCCTGCCATTCCTGCGAAAGCGTAAGACTTGCTTCCTCCCTCTTTGTTTATGTAGAACATACCGGTCGTATTGTACGTACGGACCAGCATGGATGTGCCTGCTATTCTCGGTAGAAAGGCCTTTAAAGAGAGGAATATAGCCTCCAGGCAGTTGATATGACATTGTTTTTGGGAATTGGACCATTTGCCTTGGATTTGGAGATCCTGTAAATGACCTCCCCAGCCTTCCAGGGAGGCATCCGTTGTTAGAATGTAGTCTGGTATTTATAGTAAGAAAGTGAGGCGCTTGAAAAAATGTGGACTGTGATAACACCATCGCATTGCCGGGGTTATTAGAATGGTGTCTTCGGAGGATCCTGACGTTTGTAGCCACTGTTTCCTGAAGCAATTCCTGCAGAGGTTTCATTTTTAGCCTGGCTAAGGGTACTAGATCGATTTCTGATAAACACATCCCTAGGAGAGACTTGTACCCTCTCACTGAAATGGACTTTCTTCTTGAGATAGTCATATCAAGTTGCTGTAGACGTGCCTGTCGCTCGTCCAATAGGAAAGTCTTGCATTGGATTGTGTCAGCAACACCCAGAAATGGTGTTGTTTGACTGGGAAGAAAAGAAGACTTTTTGATGTTCACCATCAGCCCTAGTCTGTTGAATAGGTGGAGGCAAGCATCCGTGGTTCTGTCCGCTTGATCTGCTGTTGGTGCCTTCAGTAGCCAATTGCCCAAGTAGGGGCATTCTTTATGACCTTGAATACTTGGTGACCTTGAGAACATAGGGCCACGGTCACTGGTGCAAGGCATTTTGTAAATATTCTGAGTGCGGACTTGAGGCCAAAATGAAGAACCTTTTAATTGGTAGTTGGTTCCAGCTACCATAAACCTAAGGAATTTTCTGTGTTTCCGATGGATGAGTATGTGGAAGTATGCATCTTCTAGATCGAGTGAGGTCAAAAAGTCTCCTTTGTTGAGGAGACGCAGGATCTCGGCTAAGGTTACCATCCTGAACGTTTTTTCAGGTACTTGTTGAGGCTCCTGAGATCCACTATTGGTCTCCACTCCCCTGATTTCTTCATTATTAAGAAAGAATGGGAGTAGAAAGCCTGACCCCTTTGCAGAGGTGGAAATTCCTCGATTACACCTTTTGAGAGCATGATCTTTCCTTCCTTGTGCAATAAGTGAAGACGAGGGGGAGAGGCTCCCTTGGGTGGAGTAGTTGGAGGTTTGCTTGTGAACTCCAGAGTATGACCAAAGGCAATTAGATCCAACACCCAATGGTCTGGTGTTATGCTCTCCCATTACTGGTAAAAATTGTAAATCTTTGCAACCACGGGAAGGATGGAAGGGGGAAGCTGGTACCCGGCGTTGCTCATTACTTTCTTGCTGTTGTCCCGCCCGAGACGGTGTTCTCTTGGGGGCGCCTTGACTTGAGAAATCAGCTGTCGTGGATTGGTAGTAGGTGGAACATTGATAAGTCTGCCTGTATAGGGTTGGTATTACTGTTGCCTCTGAAAGCCTTCTTGGTTAGCGAGAAACCTGCATCTTTTCGCTCCTCTGTAGGGGATTTTCTATATTGGAGGGTGGTTGATGATTTTGCTGTGTCAGTGTCCATTTTTATGGAGAGCAGCGCATCTTCGATATGCTTGTCGAATAAAGAATCTCCATTGAATGCCATGTCCACAATTTTTCTTTGAACTTCCGGCCTGAAAGTGGTGGCCTTCAACCATTCCTGGAGTCTCAACACTGCTGCGTTTGCAAGTTGGCAGAAACCTGTGTTAGCTATATCCATAGCACAGTCAATGGTCTCCGAAGTCGCTCTTTCACCCTCTACAAGGATCTTCATCTCCTCTTGTTTCCTGTCTTCAGGAAGGAGGTCCAATAAGGCTGCCATATCCGACCACATCTGTTGGTCGGAACGGCTGATAAAAGCCAAAGTGTTGGCTGCCTGAATGGTAACAGCAGCCATAGTTGAAAAACGCATACTCATGATGCCCAGTTTGCATTCCTCCATGTCCGGAGGAGTCGAGATTGGAGTAGCCGGATTTTTCAATCTCCTTTGTGCCGCCTGCGAAATGACAGAACCAGGCTTAGTATGACCCGTCCGGCACGAAGGTGCATCTTTAGGGGCCCTGTACTTCTAGTCTATTCGAGGGAGCACTGGTGTTATTGTTGCCGGTGTTTTCATTATCTTTACTCCCTCCTGTCAGATATAATCTATTATAAGGATTGTGCAAATAGATTTCCTGGCCTCTCCTTAGAACCATACAGAGAGCAATCGGTATGCTTAACAGCCATGGGGAGATGGAACCTGTTGGACGTTCTCTCCATCAAGTTGTGGCACCCCTCGATGTCTTCTGGAGGTGAGTCCACTGGGTGATGTGCCAGAGGAGAGGGTGTAGGAATGATATAGTCATCCCAGGGATCCGCCGGTGGGTGTGGTTCCGGGAACTCGCCTTCTTCTCTCTTGCTCTCTGAAGAAGAGGGGTTTTCCTCATCAGGCGCCGGTGTTGCCAGTCGGGATAAAGCTGGCATTGCTGGGAGCTGATGTGGTGATGGCTCACTCTGTACATCCTGGGGAGGAAATCTCTGCCTATAGTCTTCCAACATGGCTTGAAGGTCGAGGATTAAAGACGGTGGTAAATGCGCAATTTCCCTAGGACGAGGTTCAGGGGAATAACTATAAGGTTGAAAATGGCGTGGAGGAACCAGATATGGCTGGTAATATTGCTGTTGTTGCTCATCCTCATATTCGTCCTGGCATTTCACATGCAACTTAGACGGGCTATGTGCCACCCCATATACCCTATCGTCATCCTCTTCCTCATCTTCTGACTGTTGGAAGTCTAATAAGTGCAAGAGAGGCAATGTGGAGATCTTTGTGAAGGATGAAACATCTGGGTGGAAAAGGTCTTTGTTACTCTGGTAATATTGACCGTCCTTGACTGTAGCATTAACGGTACCAATAACTCTGAAGAGGGAATATTTTTCGTCGCCGGTGCTATCTTCGCTGGTGTTACCGTCAACGATGCCATCATCGATGGTGTCGTCGGTTGGCTCGTCGGGATGGATGTCAACGGGGTGTTCGCCGATGGGACGCTCATCGACGGTGCCTTCTTCAGAAGTCTTTGTCTGCGAGGACGTCAACGGGATAGATGTCGATGATGATATTCTCGTCAATGGTATGGATCCTGAAATGGCCATCATTGTCGTTCCTTCTGTCAACAGAGCTGATGACGTGACTGTGGTAATTGTTGTAGACGGTCCAGGAGTTGTCGTCGTCAACAATGATTTTTTGTATTTTTTCCTCGTAGAGTCTGTAGATGAGGCTCAAGGATGTTCCTTCTCCTTTCTCACTTGAGTGGTTGGGACGGATGTTGTAGGCTCTGATGAGACTTTATGATGTTTCTCCTTTCTATTGCCTTTGCTCTCCTGGGAGGGTTTGAGGTGTTTCCTGCCCTCACCAGGGGTATCATCTTGAGACCTGGATCTTTTGTGTGGTCTGGATGAGCCATCCCTGTCTTCTTCAGAAGACTTTGGTTGCTTGGTGGACTGGAGCCACAAAAGCAGCCTCCCCTCTCTATCCCTCAGAGTTTTGAAGAAAAGGTCCGACAGGTCTTGCATTGTCTTACTTAATGAGAAGGATGGAGGCAGCAAATACAGTCTTTATATGGATCATCTACATGGACTCTCTTCCTGCCACAGGTCTTACATGGGCAGAAGGATAAGTTACTTACCTGTAATCCTAGTTCTCTTCCAGGGGTATCCTCATCAAAGTCATAAGCACTGAATATTCCCGCCCATGTGCGGGACCCCGGAAACAATATAAAAATATATATGTAAAAAACACATATATCTCGCTCCACATATATGTATGTACATATATTATTTTTCTCACACCAATGCAGCTCCATAACTGAGGCTAAAACAATGTAAACACATATACATGCACTGCAATTAGTAAGGAAGCAAAAGAAAAACACATTAGGTCAAATAACCTTTGAACTTTGTGTTTTAAATGAGTAGACCACTCATAAATCCTGAAAATTGCTTGTAAATAGACATTAGCCCTCAGGCTGCATTGCAAAACAATAGCATAGAAAATGAAACCATTTTGAACAAAAAACTGGCACCGTGCCTTTAAGGCAGCCATGACCCCAGGGTTCCCATCATGCCTCAGGGGTGACAGTTAGGTCAGTTGTTCTTTGCATAACCCTGAAGACAGGGCTCAACCACAAGATTGAAATAGTACCAAATCTCATTTACCTGGGGAGGCGGGTGGGTTGCTTATGACTTTGATGAGGATACCCCTGGAAGAGAACTAGGATTACAGGTAAGTAACTTATCCTTCTCTTCCAGGGGATCCTCATCAATAGTCATAAGCACTGAATAGAATAGCAAGCCCATCAACCACCTGCAGGTAAATGAGAAGTACATGACCCAACCAAGCCATAACAGCCAAATAACTCAGCTGTTAAACAGATTCCTCAGGGAGGCCTGGCCCACCTGGGTATCTGCTCTCGTGTCAGAATCTAGACAGTAATGTCTGGTAAATGTATGGACAGACCTCCAGGTCGCCGCTTTACAAATCTCAGACATGGGCACATCATGTAGGTAAGCCGCCGTGGCCGCTCTACCTCTAGTGGAATGCGCTTTAGGAGTAAACCCCAGAGGTTTCTGCGCCAATTGGTAAGCAAGTTTGATACACGAAACGATCCACCTGGAAATGGAACGTTTCGATGCTGCATGGCCAGTTCTGATCGATCCGTAGTTAATAAACAATTGATCAGAATGTCGAATAGACTTGGACCTGTCCAGATAAAACTTTAAAACCCTTTTCAGGTCCAAAGAGTGTAACGCCCTCTCAGCTGGAGTAGAGGGATTAGGAAAGAAAGTGGGTAAAGAGATAGACTGATTGACATGAAAATCTGACACCACTTTCGGCAGGAAAGAAGGGTGCGTTCTGAGCACCACTCTGTTCAAATGAAAAACTGTATACGGTTCTTTAGTACATAGGGCCTGAATTTCGCTCACCCTACGGGCTGACGTAATCGCTACCAAAAAAAGCCGCTTTCCAGGAAATATGCTGTAAAGTAGCTTTATGAATGGGCTCAAAAGGTGGGCCCATCAACTTTGATAGTACTAGGTTCAGCTCCCAGGGAGGAGAAGGAGGCTGTACAGGAGGGTACACCTTTTTCAGACCTTGCAGGAAATCTTTTACTGCTGGCAACTGAAAAAAAGAGGTTTGTGAAGGTGATCGCCTATAAGCAGTTATAGCGGCTAAATGCACCTTAATGGAGTTAAACTTCAAACCTGCTTTAGCAAGGTATAACAAGTATGGAAGAACTGCTTCTTCCTGACTCTTCACCGGATTGTGACCATTCTGCACGCACCACATATAGAACCTCTTCCACTTGCATGCATAAGAATGTCTCGTGGAAGGACGTCGTGCTTCTCTCAGAATGGACATGCAGTCTTGTGGCAGTCCTAGATGGCCGTACTGAATGACCTCAGGAGCCAAGCTGCCAAGTTCAGTGACGGAAGGTTGGGATGGTGAATCCTCCCGTTCATCTTCGATAACAGGTCCGGCCTGCATGGAAGCCTCTTGTGAGGAGACACTGACAGGTGAAGGAGGTCCGTGTACCACCATTGCCTCGGCCAGTCGGGGGCAATCAGGATCATTGTCGTGCACGAGTGGCTCAGCTTGCTCACCACCTTCGGGATCAGAGGAAGGGGTGGAAAGGCGTACACAAATTCCCCTGACCAATCGATCAAAAGAGCATTCCCCCTCGTTTCTGGTCGATAGTACCTTGAGGCGAAGCTTGGGCATTTGCTGTTTACGTCGTCCGCGAAGAGATCTATGGAAGGACGACCCCAAGACTGGAAAACGTCTTCTAGCACTTCGTCGTTGAGAACCCAGTCTTCTCTGTCTTCGAAGTGCCGACTTAGTGCGTCCGCCCTCACGTTCTGCTCTCCTGGGAGGTGGACTGCTTGAACAGACAACTTGCGAGCCAGAAGCCAATGCCAGATGCCCTGAGCTTCTAGTGACAGAGTCCTTGAGCGAGTTCCTCCCTGCTTGTTTAAATAGTACATAGTGGTGGTGTTGTCCGTTTGTACTAGAACCACGTCTTTCTGAGGCGAGGGAAGGAACGCTTTGAGAGCCAGGTGGACTGCTCTCAACTCCAGCAAGTTGATGTGGTAGGTGCTTTCTTTGGACGACCACAGACCCTGCACCTGAAGAGGGCCCATGTGCGCCCCCCAGCCTTGCAATGATGCGTCTGTGATGATCGTTTGTGTAGGAGGAGATTGATGGAAGAGAACTCCCACATGCATGTTCTCCTTCTTCGTCCACCACGGAATGGAAGCTCGCGCTACCTCCGACAAAGTGATCTGATCGTCCCAGCGATCTGATTGCTGGTCCCATTTGTCCTCCAGATCCTGCTGAAGAGGACGCATCCGAAGTCTGGCGTTCGGTACCAAGAATATGCAGGAAGCCATCGATCCTAAGAGGGAGGCTATCTTTCGCACTTTCTGAGTCCTGTTGCGAAGAACTTGCTGGCACTTGAGTGCTATTAAAAACTGTCTCTCCTCCGAAGGAAACACTTTTCCTACCTCGGAGTCTAGCAGAGCTCCTAGGAAGTGAATCTTCTGAGTGGGATGGGAGACCGACTTCTTGTAGTTGACATGCAGGCCTAGACGTTGACAAAGATCTATGCATGTCTGGAATTGATTCCTTACATTGTCTGGAGTTGGACCTTTCAACAGCCAATCGTCTAAGTATGAGTATACGAAGACTCCCCTGCGGCGTAGATTATAGGAGCGGCGGCAGATGGGGCAACGCTGGCTGCGCATGGTTATGCACATGGAATCACAGCGAGGAGATCCTCATGGTTGCGCCTTATGGCATTGAAACCCGAGGCTCAAGCCAGAATTCTAAATCTTCCTTTTTCGGGCACGTCTCTCTTTGGTGCGACACACTTTGTGAACACTCTGGGGGCCGACTTCAACCCAAACGGAAGGACTTTGAACTGGTAGTGAGAGGTCCCCACCCGGAACCGAAGGAATCTTCTGTGATTTGGTCGTATCGGGACATGAAAATATGCGTTTTGAAGGTCCACCGAACACATCCAATCCCCCTTCCTGAGATGTGGATATATTTGGTGAAGCGCCAACATGCGAAATTTTTCTTTTCGTACATGTAGATTGAGTGTTCTCAAGTCCAGAATCGGCCTGTATTCTGCCTTCTGGCCCTTTTTTCTGACCAGAAAATACCTCGAGTATACTCCTTTCCCCCTTTGAGCCACCGGTACCCTCTCGATGGCTGATCTCTCGAGGAGTGTCGCTACTTCTTTCTTTAACATTTGTAGCTGGTGGCTTGACGTTGACATCGGAGGAACGGGTGGAGGTAGACGATGGAAACGAAGACAGTACCCATTCTGCAGCGTAGACAACACCCATTGATCTTTTGTAATGGCCTGCCACTCTGTCCTGTGATGTGCAATGCTTCCCCCCACTGGAGTGGACAACGGCGCTCGGGGAAGTGAAGACTCATTGCTTCTGCTGAGATTTATTGAAGTTGTTGCCTTGTCGCTGATTTCCATTTCCTTTGGAATTGCGCTTGCCTTTTTATTGCGACTTTTGTTGGCCTTGCTGGTTCTGGCCCTTCTGCCAGTGAGGGGTTTGAACCCTCTGCTTCGAAGAGCCCTTGTTGTCCGAACGGAACTTCTTCCGGAATTCCTTTTTCTTTTCAAGCCCCACGGCTTTGAGGGTGTCTAACTCAGTCTTCATCCGCTGCATCTCCTCATCAGCACTCGCACCAAAGAGAGACGTGCCCGAAAAAGGAAGATTTAGAATTCTGGCTTGAGCCTCGGGTTTCAATGCCGTAAGGCGCAACCATGAGGATCTCCTCGCTGTGATTCCATGTGCATAACCATGCGCAGCCAGCGTTGCCCCATCTGCCGCCGCTCCTATAATCTGATTGGAGACTTGACTGCCCTCCATCAGAACCTCCTCAAAGTCCTTTCTATCTTCCTGAGGAAGTTTTTCAGAAAATCTCTGAAGTGAGTCCCACAGAGATCTATCATATCTGCCGAGGAGCGCTTCCGCATTGGAGACCTTGAGGAAAGAAGCTGAGGTGTTACAAACTCTTCTCCCCCATGAGTCTTGCACCTTGCTGTCCTTATCCGACGGTACCGTGGATGAGGAAGCTACCGCATTGGATTTTCTAGCCGCCGCAATGATTACTGAATCAGGCGGGGGATCAGACTTGAGGAACAGAGGATCCTCATCAGGAGGACGATACTTCTTGAGAATCCTCGCTGGGACGGACTTCACCGTTGCCGGAGTCAGGAAGACTTCATTCACTGGGTCCATTATACCCGGGACCAACGGCAACAAAGGTTTGGGTGTCGTTCTGTGCTGTAGGGTTTCAAATATGACCGTCGTCTTGATCTGCGGAGCAGTCATAGGCACTCCTAGCTTCAGGGCTCCCCTGCCCAAGATGTCTTGGAACGAGAAAATATCCTCAGTTGGAGATATCCTCGAGCGTGGACTGTTTGTCAAGGTCAGAGAGTAATCCCTGTGAGATCGGGTCCTCGAAGAACTTGAAGAGCTACGGGTCCTCCTGGACCTAGATCTTCTACTTGAGCGCGTTCTAGAATGAGATCGGTCTCTGTGACGAGATCTTCTCTTACTTGAGTGCCTAGAACGAGACCGTTCCTTGCGGCGAGGAGCCTGGTCTCGATACGCCTTCAGCCGATCTGCCGTCTCCTTGTCCTTGGCCCAGTGGTGAAGGGGTCTATACCACCTTGGGGAAAGACGAACAGGAGGAGATTTGTGTGTGGGATCCTTCACTGGTGCTGCGAAACGCTCCGTTCCCTGGATCTCCGCTGATCCATCGACGGTGGCTGTATCGACGCCGAGCAGATAGACACTCTCTCGACGTCGACCGTGGTTTCCTCGACGCCGACCTCGGGTGGCGATGACTGTCCTTCAGCATAGAGCATCTCGCCGTTGAAGGCTGTCTACTCGACGACGACTGAGGCTGCTTCGACGCCGATCGCCGGTGCTCTGTCGGCGACGGGGTGTGCCTCGAGGCCGAATGACGCTTGTCTGAATGCGACGGAGGCTGCCTCGACGTCGAACGCCATTGATCGGCCGTCGACGGAGGCTGCCTCGATGTCGAACGCCATTGATCGGGCGTCGACGTGGGCTGCTTCGACGTCGATCGACTATGTGTCGACAGAGGCTCCCTCGACGCCGAACGACCATGACTAGTCGTCGACGGAGGATGTTTCGACGCCGAACGCCGGTGGCCAGGCGTCGACGGAGAATGCCTCGACGTCACAGCATGACGATGCTGCTTCGACGTCAGGTGGCTCGCCGTCAAACTCTTCTGCTTCGACGGTGACCTATCCCTCGACGCTGTCTGTAGCGGAGGTACCTTGGATGTTGACGCTGAAGACATCTTCTTCGTCGCCGTCGACTGCTTCTCCAACGCCGATCTCGACGCCGAATGTGAACCAGTCGGGGCTTCTTTCGACGTCGACCGCGCCTTCCGACTTTTCTGCTTCTTGGGAGATCTTCCTCTCTCAGAAAGCCCATAAACACGAATTCTCTCACGTTCTTTCAGAGTTCTGGATGATAAAACCTGGCAGTGTTCACAGGTTTTCGAGGAATGAGAGTTTGGTAGGCACAGGATACACACTGAATGAGTTTCAGTCTTGGCCATCTTCCTTCCACATGAAGGGCACTTGTCAAAGAGTGAAGGCATCTCTGACAGAAAAATCACCTTTTTTAAGCCTAAAAAAGGTAGAAGTAACACCCTAAGTGAAAAAGACGTCGAGTGAAAGCAAAACAATTGTAGGTAACAAGAATATTTTTTGACAAAAAAGCCAAAAAGAAAGGGAGCTGTTTCACCAGGGTCCTGACTGAAGGAGCCGGAAAGAACAACTGGCCTAACTGTCACCCCTGAGGCATGATGGGAAGCCTGGGGTCATGGCTGCCTTAAAGGCACGGTGCCAGTTTTTTGTTGAAAATGGTTTCATTTTCTATGCTATTGTTTTGCAATGCAGCCTGAGGGCTAACAATGTCTATTTACAAGCAATTTTCAGGATTTATGAGTGGTCTACTCATTAAAACACAAAGTTCAAAGGTTATTTGACCTAATGTGTTTTTCTTTTGCTTCCTTACTAATTGCAGTGCATGTATATGTGTTTACATTGTTTTAGCCTCAGTTATGTAGCTGCATTGGTGTGAGAAAAATAATATATGTACATACATATATGTGGAGCGAGATATATGTGTTTTTTACATATATATTTTTATATTGTTTCCGGGGTCCCGCACATGGGCGGGAATATTCAGTGCTTATGACTATTGATGAGGATCCCCTGGAAGAGAAGAGGTCTTTCTTATCTCAGATGTTGAAAAGATCAACCTTCAGGAAAATTCCAGAAACCAGGGAGACTCCCTTCACACATGACATTCGGTGAAAATCTGAGGGAAACTGCCTCTGCTAGGAGAGTTCTAGAGGGTGCTAGCAGCTGATTGGATGCATTCAACCTTTTGCCCTATTTTAAAAAAGATATGGATAGGCTATGTAAAACATGGCTAGGGGCCATTATAGCCCATGTGATTATTTAAATACTGTTTGATTATATTACTGTGGGACTCCCATCTAGACGACAGAGAATGATTCTGGCATGTGAATGTATGAAAGATACCCCAATACTGGATAAACAACACTGAAACACACAAAAGTGTGATAGAAACAACTTGCCATCAACCCATATGCAGTCCATTGTGCTTCTTATATGCATGTTCTTTAACATCAACAGCTACTGAACCATATAACTCAGTCTGCGCCAGTCGAAATGGTCTTTCAGAGGCACCAATAAGGCTAACAGATCTCAATTCCGATTTTTGTTGTTGTTCAGCTTTGGACTCCTCATACCTGCAGTCCATGCAAAGAATCTGTGAAATTAATACAAAGCTTAACAGCTGTTACTGCAAGAGTCATGATTCAGGCACTTCATGATCTGGGGTCTGATTTACAGTTTGATAGAAACACAACAGAGTACTCTGTCAGCCAAAATCTTGATCTGCCCACCTCATTTAAAGATGGGTAGACCTTTACTATTCTCTCAAAGGCGCACCTGTAAGCTCTTCAAACGGAATACTTCATCGACAACCTGACAGCGGAGTGACCATTGGATGGTGTAATGCTTCTTTTTTCCTGTCCATCACCACCTGCAAATATTTGGCAGTGAGAGCAGGAAAACAATAATAATAATTACCCCCACAGACCCTGGGCGAAAACTCCCATGGTGTGGAAGTAATTTGTTCTGACTTTTCAAAAGAAAAAAATCCCACTTTGGGAGTTTGTTTTTTTAAAGCAAAAAAATGTCAAACTTTTATTGTACGGCTGTCTAAATCGACCTAAACCATACATGCAACTTTTAGCACATTGAAAGAAACTGCAATCACGGCAGCTCCTCTCAATGTACAGAGATGACTGCAGAGCTCTAAATTTGGTGGGTGGAGCACCCTTAGCATGGCAGAGATAATATCCTCTGCCAGTCCAAAGGACACTACTCCATCCTCCACACCCCAAATCAGGCACTCTGCTTCGCTTATAACACTTGTAAACAGCCTTTCTTTATCACGGATACTTCTAATCGTAGACTTTTCATCTTTAAATCTCTCCAAGTGCCAAAATGGATCTGTAAACTTCCTACAATCTTGCAATAGTTGCTGTGCACCATCAGCCTCTGTTGTGGCCCAGTCCCATCTCCAGACATGACACAGAGCCATGTATTTGTGTCACCCCTGCACACTGATGCCAGTTCCTCTTTTTACATAAACATCAACACAGATCTGGAGCTTACGATCTTCGATTTGTAACCTTTTTCAAAGTTTTCTAACCAAAACGTTTTGAAACTGTGCAGAGACGTGCCCCCTCCATCCCCAAAAATATAGTTTAAGCTGTACTGCGTATGTTGCAAGCGGACGTATATCATGGAACCGCATGATTTCCTTCTCTCGTGCCTCAAAACCAAACATGACTTCAGGTCCTACGACAAATGCTCCCAGATGCATCTGAAGTCCGTCAGGGAGCAACAAGCGAAACTAAACTCCTTGCCACTAAGTATTAGAAATTAAGAGTCTAGTTTAGGGGTTGAATCACCCTATCCACCTGCCAGATTTAAAGTTGGGAGGACCACAAGGTTTAGACTGATGGAGTAAAATTTGGATGGCTTTTTTTTAGGGACAGTAAAAATATATAAATGCCCCCACACCACTGTAAAAAACTGCCATGGTGTTGAGACCATTAGTTTTTTTTCAAACAACAAACATCCATTTGGGAGGGTGTCCAAGAAAAAGAAAAATATTTTAAAAGTTTGGTGAAAGTGCCTGTCACCAATGAGACACACAAAACCTTTAAATGTCTTTGTATGAACCAATGTCATGGCAGTTGATACAACCAAGAAAGTTCACCACAAGGCCAGCTGCAAACACTAACTTCGGTGGACAGAGAAAAGACAGAGTGGCAGACATAAAGTCCTCTGCCACCACAACTGCCTTTACTCCGTCCACCTAATTCTAAATTGGGCCCTAAGTCAGGCTTGCTCCAAGTCTAAAGGTCACTCCTGGCCCATTGCACCTTCTTTGGGTAAGTCCAAGACGAAGTCGAAGAAACAAGTCAAAAAGAAAACACAAAAAGTCCAAATGGAGCTCTTCAGAATCTCTATGCTCCTGCTCCAGGGGAAGGTCTCATATTCAGTGCTCCAGAAGCCCAACTCCAGCTTCAGCATCCACATCTGATCTGATTCTGCTCCTGCACTAAATGCGGGCCAGATCATAATCAACTCCTTAGCTAACTGTGGCTTTGAAGGAGGCAATGTTGTACCTGTATAAGATGGACCCTGCCAGCAGGTGCTCTCCCTCAATGAGCTCCTCAGCTATCTCCATTCCGATGCTAGGTCATACCTCAACTTCCTTGCCCCAGACTCCACCAGTTATTCTTTTGTGGGTGCCATCCAGGAGCGGCTCCTCCATTAGAGTGGAGGAGCGTCGCCCCACTTAAAAATCCTCCAAGCTGAAAAAATGGTAAATATCTACTATTTTATTTTTCATCCCCATCTCGAACCGAGCGTCAGGACAGGGCCGCTGCTGAGTGACAGTAGCATGTCACTCAGCAGGGAGGAGGGTGGGCTGACTGTGCACTGTTTAAAGTGTGCATGTCTTTTGGGCTTTCCGTCTTGAGAGGGTCAGCCTCACATGCGCACTTTAAAACTCTCAACCCAGCTGTCTTAAGACAGCTGGGTTGAGAGACAGTGCAGGCCTCCAGGGCGCTGTGGAGCACCGAGTGAATCTGATCCCACCAATCTTGGCGCTATTCGCATGTTGCATGTGAGCAGGGCAGGATTGGGAAAAGGAGTTCCAGCATCCGGTTGCAGTGACGGAGAGGTTCCAGAGCAAGGACGTCGAGTGAAGTCAGGGATGTTTTTTTTAATTTAAAAAAAAAAGAATATTTCCCCCACGCACCGCTGCCCCTCCCCACCATCTCGGTAGATGCCAGCCGCTACTGGTGCATCCACAGGTCAAAAGGAATTGGTACAGGATTCCACAACTCATATTGTGGATCCAAAACTGGCTTTGGGTAGGACACACCCCATGTTGCACTATACTATAATCAATTGCTCAGTCTCTCTGAGGAACATTGTCCTCTTGTCCCCACCTTTTTTTTATAAATCATTTTAATTGGCATTTTCTAACAAATAACAGTACAGTAGTATCTATTGTGAGTGTAGCTTAGCTTAACATCCATTACTTATACATCTTGCCATGGGTCCTCTTGTCCCCTTGCCTTGGAGGTTGTTCTTCAGGAGGATTGAGGCCCTATTTCTCTTTGACTGCATTGGTCTTCAAGGTCTTGAGCAGGTTGCCCACAATGAAGACAATAATGAGGAGGCAGATAACTTGCTCATCCCTCATTACACTGATGCTGGTTTGGATACTTCATCAGAAGCAGAACTGGATTTGCTCTTAGTAGCCCCTATGCAATAGAGTGCTTTGTATGTGCCTTTGAATACAAAGCTGTAGAGGTCCTCATTAGATACAATGTGTATAATCAAACCTTTGTTGAACAGAATAAAGCACTGTATGAAATGATTCCCCTTTACCAGATGTGTCATTGTGTGACAGCGAAGGATGAAAAAAAACACTGTGGATGATGACTTGTGTATTCAATTAATTCCAAATGTCTGATTACAAATTAGACCAATTCAGGAATGATTAAGCAACCAATGGTTGCACACACTAGGGAAAGGGAATGTGGTTGTTACAAAGTTGAAAGGGAAATACAATGGTGGAACAAAGAGAACATGACAAAGAGAAGACAATTCCAATTACCTACTCCTCGCTCCATCACAGCAACAGATGCATCACATCTGGAATGGGGTACGTATATGAACAATCTGAAAATCTGAGGATAACTGTCAGAGAAGATTCAGTAAGACAAAATATTTGGAGTAAAAAATGATTTCAATTCTTAAAAGATTTTGAAGGCCAAGTACAAATTGGTACATGACTGTACCAATTCTAACAGCCAATGCAACAACAATGTATTATGTCAAGCATGGGGGTGGGGTACACTATATTATACCCAGTCATGGATAACACAAGAGAGGGGAATGGGTGACCATAAAAGATGTAATAGTAATCGCACATTACGTATCATGTGTGGAAAATGTTCCGGCAAATAGTTTAAGCAGACAAGTAGACATGACTCCTGAAAGGTAGGGAAAATAAACTGAACTAGACCTCTGTTTGAATACGTGGGGAAAGTCAAACATAAATCTATTTGCAACACATGGAAACACAAAATTCACCCAGGTATTACTTTCCACAGTCTAAAGGGAATGCACTGACAATAAGCTGGTACTGGAAATATGCATACACTTTTACTCTTATACTAGTTATCCAGACAGTAATAAACACTTTTAAAATATCAAAAATTATTGATACTAGTGGTACCAGATGTCCATGTCAAATATGACACTCATCTCACGAAGGTGTCTTATCAAAATGTAATAAAAATTCCAGCACATAAAAAGCGACTTACAATACAGAGGGGAATTATTTTTCAGCCTAAATGGCACACTCTACAGGTGGGGCTCAAGGCTTCTGAGGTCCTAGAATTTGGACATTAGCATCGCCCTGATAAATGTAAAGCTATTATTGAGGCACGAAAGCAATCACCAAGGAAATGTTATGAAGCAAAATGGCATAGACACTCAGTGGTGTGGAATAAACATGTGCAAAGGTTAACTAGTGCTGCAGTAATTATTTCTTCCAAAACTTGCTTATTAGAAGCAGGACTCAGGTATGCCTCAATAAGATCAGCCGTAGCGGGATAAACAAATCACATCAACAAAAATAAATAATTACAATGCCAGTACCTACTGTCCCTGGAAGGATCCAAAAGTTAGATCCCCTAGATTGAGTTCCACCACCTCAGTGAAACCTAAATCTCATTCTGGTGGGCCCAATAAATGTGCTTATTGAGCCAACTAATAAATAAGACAATATTAACAGACCTTACCTAAGACCGATTTTCTAGTAGCTATCATATATTGGATACGAGTTAATAAGTTACAAGGACTCACAAGTGGGAAACCATACTTAATTGTTCCTAAATTAGTGATTAGGACAAACCATACTTTAATTCCAAAGGTAGTATTTTACATTTGAATCAATGTATAGTTTACCCTCTTTTTGTCCAAAAGCCATCTAACACAACAGAAAGAGCATTATACACATTAGATATTAGAAGACCTATTATATAGTATGTTCAGAGACTCAAGATATTGGAAAATGTGAATAGTCTATTGGTGCACATGCTCTCCGAATACTAGAGACCAGGGCTACCAAAAGCACCATAACAAGGGGGATTGTGCCGCCAATTCAGTTGATACCATTTAGCAAACAAACATGTGTATTTAAAGGACATTTTCTCTGCTGCAACATGGTCTTCTGGACACAAAACCAAACATTACTATGTAGCTGTCTCAGCTCAAACACCAGTCAATTATAAAACAGTTGTTTGGCACAGCCCCCTCTTCCAGCCCACCTCCAAGGGGGAAAACACCACTACATAATCTATGCACAGCATGTGAATCTAGGAAAGATTTAATGTTTCAAAAGATACCGGTTACTTGCCTGAGCAATTGTTTTGCACCTTGAAGCTATTCTTCGGTCACATGATCCTCCCACCTCCCTAAAGAAAGAGGAGTAAGTGAAGAAAAAGGAGTGAAAAAAAGGTACATACAGGGCCATTGTGGGCTTCATCTTTATCGAGTCATACTGAATCTCCACTGATTGAAGCCCAAAGGCTAAAAATAAATAAATAGGTACAATGGGAACACTTTCAGACCCACCCAGAAAATGGCACAATAATGCACAACATTTGACTCAGTCAGTCTAACCACTTTATTCGGTTAAGAAAAACCATAAAAGTACAACACATACAAAACACAAGAAATAACCTCTTCCAATATAATTAATTAAAAATCTGGATGGCCTAAAAAACATTACAAAATTTAATTTCATTCAGACGTAAGAAAACACGAGTTACCATACATATGTGGTAACAAATAACCGTTATACAAGATTAAAAAACAGTTAACAAATAGAAAGTCAGCATTAAAACGGACCTCATTTGACTCTAGAACAGTTTCAAGCTGAAAACCATTGTTACAGTTAACTGGTATCCTATTACTACAATACATAAATACATTAAAGTCAACTCAATTGGAGCTTATCGCTTTAATTTTAGGGGGTTTCATACGGAGGTGATCCCCCTGATGAACAAGTTACTTACCTTTGGTAATGCTTTTTCTGGTGGACACAGTATCTGCCTGTGGATTCCTCACCTTTTGAATTACCCCACGCGCAGCATTCCAGGGAAACTTTTTTCATAGCTCTCCCACATCGACGTCACAATAGCACGGCTCCGTTCGCAACTCCGCATGACGTCATTGGAGCCATAAGAAGGCCTCGTCAGCGTGCTGACGTCAGTTCCACCCATTTTTGCCTTTATGGGGTGAACTGAAATGTATCAAGTATATACAGTTTACAAAAGATGCACAAATATACACAGTATACGATTCAAAGAGGAGAGAAAACTGAAAATTGTAAAAAATTGACATTTCCTAGCGACACATCATCATATAATTTCAAATGACATTGAAATACAAAAATGTCATTCCCAAAAATCTTTTTGGTATAAGTAGGCTGGCAATGGGGAGGCGGGTGGGTCAGTGAGGAATTCACAGGCAGATACCGTATTACCCAGAAAAAGCTTTACCAATGGTAAGTAACTTGTTCTTCTGATGGATACATCTGCTGTGGATTTCTCACCTTTTGAACTGAATCTCCAAGCAGTCCCGCTCCCGCAGGAGGGTGTCCGCTTACCTACACCAAAAAATCCTGTTGCACAAAACGTGCAAAATGACCGTACCTCCTCACCTCCGAATCTAAGCGGTAATGCTTCGCAAAAGTGTGGAGGGAGGTCCAATTTGCCGCCTTACAAATGTTTTCAACGGGGACACCTCTAGCCAAAGCCGAAGAAAAAGACTTTGCTCTAGTGGAATGAGCTCTAATACCATCAGGCAGCTCCTTCTTGGCCAAAGCGTAGCAGATCTTGATGCACAGGATGATCCACCTAGACAGCGTTCGCTTATGGACAGCCTTGCCCTTAATTTTTCCCCACATAACCAATGAAGTCCTTGGTTCTACCCACGTAGAAGCTGACCGCCCTCTTAGGGTCCAAGCGGTGAAGTCTCTCCTCCTCCTTGGAAGGGGGAGGATGGAAAGTGAGTAAAGTGATGGACTGTCCTAGGTGAAAAGGAGTAACCACTTTAGGTAGGAAAGCAACTCTGGTCCCGAGAACCATCTTGTCTGCATGGATAGTGGTGAAAGGAGGCTTAGTACTAAGAGCCTGTAGCTTAGTAACCCTCCAGGCAGAGGTAATCGCAATCAGAAAAGTTTTTTGAATGAGAAAAGCCTCAACGGACAACTATGTAAAGGCCGAAAGGAGACCCCATTAGCAAAGTAAGAACTAAGTTTAAATCCCACTGAGGCATAATAAAAGGAGTGGGAGAAAATCTATTAGTGAGACCCTTAATGAATCTCATGACTATGGGAGACTTAAACAACGATGGTTGGTCTGGCAAACAAAGAAAGGCTGACAAGCTGCCCTTAACAGTCGCCGCAGCACAACCCTGGTGAGCGAAAGAAAGGGAAAAACTAAGAACATGAGGATCAATTGAACTCTCTCCACACCATTTAACAAATCTAGCCCATCTACTGGAATAGACAGATTTGGGGGAGTATCTTCGGGCTGATAATCTAACATCCACCACATCCGGTGGGAGAGAGAAAGAACTTAGTTTTCCCCGTTCAATCTCCAGGCATGAAGGGGCAGGCTCTGGAGGTGGGGGTGTAGAACCTGTGCCACTGCGATTGCGAGAGGAGGTCTGCTCTGAGAGGGGGACGGAGTGAATGGGGTGTTGAGAGGTGAAGAAAATTTGTGAACCACACCCTTCTTGGCCAATCCGGGGCGATCAATATGACTTTGGCCCGATCTTGGCGATTCTTCCGCAGAACCTGAGGAATCAAGGGTATGGGAGGTAACGAGTAAAGAAGCTGAAAGCTCCAATCTAGTTGAAACACATACCCAACACTCCCTGCATCGGATACTAGAGACTGCAGAACGATGTGCAGTGCACGTTCTCATGAATGGCAAACAGGTCCAACCGAGGAAACCCCCACATCCTGAAAATGCAGTGGACCACCTCCGGATGAAGACATCACTCATGATCGGCAGAGTATTGCCGACTGAGACTGTCTGCATGCACATTTAGCACCCCGGCCACATGATTTCAAATTACGCCAATCTGGTGTTCCTGAGCCCACGACCAGAGTGGCAGAGCGTCTCTGCAGAGCCGATACAACCCTACACCTCCATGTTTGTTGATGTACCACATTAAAGTAGTGTTGTCCGTCAGGACCTGAACTGACTGAACGGGAAGGGAGGAAAGAAAGGTCTTGAGAAACAAACATTTAGCCCAAAGCTCCAGACGAATGATGTGAAGCAATCTTTTCTCTGGAGACCAAAGGCCCTTGATCTCCAGATCCCCCAGGTGAGCTCCCCACCCTAGAGTAAAGGCATCTACTATCACTGTGACCAGCAGAGAAGGAGGTTGAAAAGGCTTCCCTTGAGACAGGTTGTCTGGAACACTCAATCAAGACAGCTCCACTGCAGTGTCTCTGGAGATTCTGACCACTTCTCTGAGATCTCCGTTGTGTTGATAGCACTGTCTGCGGAGGCACAACTGGAGTGCCCGCATGTGCCAGAGTGCATGGTGGACCAACAGTATGCAGGAAGGGAACAGTCCGAGCAGACATAGCACCTTCAGGACTGGAACAACCGCACCATTTTGAAACAGTGGAATCATAGCCTGTATGTCCAGAATCCTCTGAGGAGGCAGGAAGGCACGACTCACAGTAGTATCCAGTACTGCGCCTATGAACAAGTTGCGCTGAGAGGGCACCAGGTGAGATTTGGGTACATTTATCGAAAAACCCAGCCAAACAACAGTTGCATTGCTACTTGCAGATGATGAAGCACCATCTGTGACAACCCTGCTTTGAGCAGCCAATCATCAGGAAAACAGGAATCCCCAATCTTCTAAGACGCGCTGCCACCATTGTCATCACCTTCATAAAGACCCTTGGCGCGGATTTAAGACCGGCAAACTGATAATGCTGAGACCCCCACTGTAAAACGGAGATACCTCCAGTGCGACTTTAGGATGGGAATGTGGAAATACTCATCCTGTAAATCAATCAACACCATCCAGTCTTCCTGATGCAGTGTCAGAAGAAACTGAGCTAGGGTCAACATCTTGACCTTCTCCTGTTGGAGGTAAAAATTCAAGATCCTTAGGTCTAGGATCGGTCTCAATTGGCCGTCCTTTTTTTTGGATCAGGAAACACCATAACTAACATCCATGACCCATTTCCTGCTCCGGAACAACCTTTATTGCACCATTCTGTAACAGGGACAGGACCTCTTGTTGCAGGAGCAACAGACGGTCCTCTGAACACCAACCCTGGCGAGGAGGATAAGGAGAGGTAAACTCCATTTTCTACAAGATTCAAACCCCATAAATCTGACGTAACAGATTTCCAATTTTGTAGAAAATGGGCCAGCCAGCCTCCTAAGGGTCCAATATGCTCCTGGATGGGGGATCTAGAGCTGTTTCCCTGTGGAACCAGTGTGGGTGACAGACGAGGACGAGGAGGAGGAAGAGACCTGTTGGCAAGCGGCCCCTTGCAGATGACCTCTTCTCTTCCCTTTGTATGACTTATACAGAGGATGTTGTTGTTGCTGCTGTTGCTGCTACTGATTTCCTCTAAATGGAGCGTTAGTTGATTTCAAAGTCATGCTAGTCGATGAAAACACTTTCTTAGCAGACTGTTCCAGCTTCTTGGAATCCCTATTCCCCGAGTGGAGGGGAAGGAACCTGCCGGCTGCTTAGAGGAACAAGAAGCTGGAACAACCAACCTTTCAGGTGAAGGATGAGGAGATAAAAAGGCAGGATCCCCAGGTGCAACCTTATAACGTCTTGCCACCGTTCTGGACACTTTGGCAGAACCTCCAAAATTGGTTTTGTCATGGCTTCATTGAACGGAAGCAAAGACCTGGAACATCCTCCCCCCATCTACGGCAGACCCAGGACCTGCTCACCTTCAGAAGGCTCCTCAAGACCTGGCTCTTCGAGCAGTAGCAGCTCCCCCCCCCCCGCTTCAGCGCCTTGAGACCCTCACAGGTAAGTAGCGCGCTTTACAAATTCACTGATTGATTGATTGATTGACCTCCGATGAAGATGCAGAACCTCAGTAAAAATGTTAGATCAGACCTCCGCAGTGGGCAACTGTAAATCCAGAAGATCAGCAGCCTTCCTTATAACTGTGTGTATGAGGCCACTTCCTGAGAAGGTAGAGCTTTGGGAGAAGTGAGTTCCCACTCCGGCGAAGTGTCCAGCCCACTGGTCTCTTGAAGCCCCCATCCTCAGTATCAAGTATGTCTCTTTCCTCTGCTTGCTTCTGCTGTTTCTGGAATTCCTCCTCTTCCAGAAGCCTCTGAGCCTCCCTCCTTGATAGCAACTTAGGAATCGGCGTCGGCGGTGCCAGACGTGACGCCAATGACGTCGGAGCTGGCGTTAATGGAAGCCCTTCAGGAGTGGCTGGCGGTGCAGCATGAAGTCGAGACGGCGCCGTACCAGGGCACGACGGCGCCGGAGAGGAGTCTATCCTTCCCTCCTGAGACAGAATCGGCATCTAGAACCTCAACGTCGGGAGAGCACAAGACAAAGCCCTCTGCATTATGGGCATGAAGTGCGTCTGGGCATAATGTTAGGGAACGTCCGAATTTTATGAAAGAGGTCCCACTGGGCCACTAGGCGTCCTGGAAGGGTTAACCACCCTGGCAAACATGCCATACATCGCATTTAGAAAATGCGAAGGACCCGCAACTGAAGCCAGGAAAAGCGGGTACGGGTTCGGTACTGCATATTCAGAAATAGGCCGTGGGCGCAAGGCAGGTTCTGGCTATGGCGCCGGTGACACCAGTTTCGGGATCAGAGAGGCCGGAGATGAAGGAGACACTTCGCTTGGCGCCGGAGAGTCCCTCGGTGCAGAAGAATGCACCGGAATCACTTGCGGTGAAGGAGGAGAGACGTCATCCTTCCGATGACACAGCTGGACTGGGGACACCGACTTCATCGACTTCTCATTCGAAGAGTGACGCTTGAACCCATGTCGCCTCTTTTTCTTATGCTTTTTGGACGACCTTGAGGTGTGTGGAGTCGGCGACTTCGACCTCGACTTACTCCTCTTCCGACCTCTTTTCTCCTTCTTAGCCCGGGCCATAAAAAACGTTGTTTCTCTTTCTTTAAGTGCCTTCGGATTCATCCGACAGCACGAAAAACATTCCTCGACGTTGTGATCCTACGACAAACAGCAAAGGCAATCTTCGTGGCAGTCGATGATAGACATAAGACCCCCACAGTCCCTACAGGGTTTAAAACCAGCCTTCCTCTACGTAGCCATTGCACAGAAACAGTTTACAGACAACTGTATCAATGTAGACTACCAAGAAATGGAGAGTCCTAGAAAACCGCTTCGCATCGACTGCGCGGAAAAAAGGGAACTGATGTCAGCACGCCGACGAGGTCTTCCTATGGCTCCGATGACGTCACGGAATTGTGAGCGGAGCCGTGCTATTGTGATGTCCTCGTCGACATGGGAGAGCTATGAAAAAAGTTTCAGTGGAATGCTGTGCAAGGGGTATTTCAAAAGGTGAGGAATGCACAGGCAGATGTATCCATCTGAAATGCGCTTTTTACATTTCTCACAAAATTTCTTTGGTTAAAGCTGCTAAAACATCATGGTGAATTTATTTCTACACTTTTGAGGCTCAAAGTCAAAGTCCTGTGATGCATTGGAACAACAGTGCAGCCACAGTCACTAGTGTGTGTTTAATCCCTGAACAGTATTCTTGTTCGATGTAAAACATATGCAGAAGGCACCCTACGCTAAATTTTGTGAAGCACAAGAGTGCTGCAGAGTCACCTAACCTTACAGCAAATTCCTGACAACCGCCTGCTGCAGTGTATCACCAAAATAATGAATGGATCTTACTCTAAAGCTGAACAGCACCATAAAAAATTATGGACAAATGGGTAGATGGTGTCAAGTGTCCATCACTGAAAAAAGTAATTTTACAACTGGGCACCTTCTTTTTTCTATTACAAGAGACAAATTGTGAGGGAACAATAGGTGGTAAGAAAACAAGTTACTTACCTGTAACTACGGTTATCCAGTATTGGTATCTTTCATAGATTCAAATGCCTGAATCATTCCCCGTCGTCGAGGCGGGAGTCCCACGGTTAAAATATATACAATAGCAGTGCCTAAAAAATTCTTGTAGTAGGCTGGAAAAGCCTAAAGGCCTAACTAGGCCTCAAAACTTAGCAGCCTATCTACATCATTATGTAAAAAGACCTGAAATAGTAGCCTCAGCCAATCAGCTGTCCTCACCCTCTAGAACCTTCCCAGGCCAGGCAGTTCTCCTCAGATTTTCCCAGCACAAGTGAGAATGAGTAGCCATAAAACAGAACTGCCGTGCCGGGGAGGAGGGTGGGTGCATGTGAATCTATGAAAGATACCAATACTGGATAACCGTAGTTACAGGTAAGTAACTTGTTTTCTTATCCAGTATTGGGGTATCTTTCATAGATTCACATGCCTGAATCAGAGTAGCAAGCAGTGACATCATGTCTGTTGTTAGAGGAAGGTGGGAGACAAAAGAAACCATATACATCCCCACACAACCAGGAAGGTAATAAAGCACAAACTTGTTGACATAACATATGCATCAAAACCTTCATAAGTACATTATATACATTACAGCATTTTAAAAACGCTAAAACATCATAATGAAACATATGCTTAAAATAGGCAAATGAAGAATAAAAGACTGTAAAAAAGTCTAACCTTAGTGAAGAAGATGCTGCAGCACCGCTTCTCCAACTGCTGCATCATCATGAACGGCCGACTGCAAACAGTAATGTTTGGTAAAAGTGTGCACACTTTTCCACGTAGCAGCTCGGCAAATGTTCTCCAGCGTCACTCCAGCGAAAAGGGCCGTTGACGCTGACATTGTTCTGGTAGAATGCGCTTTGACCTTTCTTGTTAAAGGTTTGTTGGCTTTGTCATGACAGAAGACAATCGTGGAAGACAACCATCTAGCTATAGTTGCCTTCGTCACAGCTTGACCCAAGGTGGCTTGACCATAAGCAACAAAAAGTTGAGTAGATTTGCGGATGTCCTTTGTTTTTTGAAGATAAAACTTCAGGCACCGTTTCACATCCAGAGAATGTAAAACTTTCTCCGCTGAAGTCTTAGGATCCGGGAAAAAAGTTTTGAGTTTGACCGGTTGATTGATGTGGAATTGAGTTGGTACTTTTGGAATGAATCTTGGGTTAGTCCTAAGTGTCACAAAGTCTTTAGAGAATTGTAAGAAAGGCTGTGTAACAGTGAAGGCCTGTATCTCACTGACTCTGCGGGCTGAAGTGAGAGCCAGTAAGATAGCCACTTTCCAAGTTAGAAACTTCAGATCCGCCTTATGAATAGGCTCAAAAGGTCTTTTTAGAAGTTGAGAAAGAACAATATTAAGATCCCACTCAGGAGGAGGAGGACGAACTGGTGGAAAAGCTCGGAATAGCCCCTTAAGGAATTGTTTGATCAAAGATGAGGAACATAAGGATGGTTTGTTGGAACTCTTCCTGAACCTGGATATAGCCGCCAGATGCACCTTAATGGACGAAAAAACCAGGCCAGCCCTAGCTAAAGAGAGCAGATATGGAAGGATGGCATCCGGAGGAGCTTGAAGTGGATGAACATTATTCTCTTCACACCATGAGCAGAATCGTTTCCACTTAAAACGATAGGTCTTGATGGTACTTTGAGCACGGGCTTGCGATAAGATCGCCCTGCAGTCTGAGGAGATGTTAAGATCCTTGAACTCTAGGAAGTCAGGAGCCAAGCGTGCAAGTGCAGTGATTGAGGATCCGGATGTTGGATCTGGCCTCCCTCCTTTGTTAACATCGACACTGTCGGTTTGAGACGAAGTGGAGGCTGCTGAGATAGTAGAAGGAGCTCCTGAAACCAAAACTGTCGTGGCCAACGGGAAGCAATGAGGATGAGAGTGCAATGTTCCCTCTTCATCTTTTGCAGTACCTTCGGAATGAGCGGAATCGGAGGATAAGCGTACGCAAAGATTCCGGACCATCTCATCAAAAGGGCATTTCCCCTGGACCTCGGTTGAGGAAACCTGCTGGCATAAAACAGGCATTTGCTGTTCTGCTGCGTGGCGAACAAATCCAGCGTTGGTGTTCCCCAAGTTTGAAAGATCCTTTCTACTTGATGTTGTTCGAGCTCCCATTCGTGACAGCCCGTGAAAGCTCTGTTGAGGTTGTCGGCTAGAGAGTTCTGGACGCCTTGCACATGTTCTGCTCTGAGGGATATGCCGAGGCGTATGGCCCATTCCCACATCTCCTGAGCCTCTAGCGACAGGGTGAGAGATTTTGTTCCTCCCTGTTTGTTGATATAGTACATGCTGGTGGTATTATCCGTACGCACCAGCACGGACGAATTCGCAATCCTGGGAAGGAAGGCTTGCAGGGACAGAAAAATGGCCCTCAGCTCTAGGCTGTTGATGTGTTTCCGTCGACACCGACGAGGCCATCGTCCCTGGATCTGAAGGTCCTGAAGGTGACCTCCCCAACCTTCCATAGAAGCGTCCGTAGTCAGGGTGAACTCTGGAATGTCTTGTAGAAAGGTGAGGCCTGGTGACAAATTGGGCGCCTTCGACCACTAAAGAAGGGCTTGCTTCATTTTGGTAGTTACTTTGATGCGGTCGTCGAACGATCCGTCGACTTGCCTCCACTGACGAAGTAACTCCTCCTGTAACGGTCTCATTCTGAGTCTCGCCATAGCGATGAGGCTGATTGCAAAGGAGCACATCCCTAGAAGGGAAGCAAATGTCCAAACTGAAAGTGACCTTCTTGCAAAGATTTGTTTTGCTAGTTTCAACAGTTTGTTCTGCCGCTCCTGAGTCAAGAACGCCTTGCACTGGCGTGTGTTCAAGACCGCTCCCAGAAAAGTCAACTCCTGACGAGGTTGAAGCAGAGATTTGCTCGAATTGAGAGTCAGACCCAGATTCGAAAAGAGGGAGAGGGAACTCCTGACCGCTTCCATTGTGGAGTTTCTCGATGGTCCTTTTAACAGCCAGTCGTCGAGGTATGGGAAGACTTGTATTCCCTGTGACCTCAACATTGCTGCCACTGGGGCTAAACATTTGGTGAAGATCCTGGGGGCCGATTTGAGGCCAAATGGAAGTACTTTGAACTGGAAGTGGACGCCAGCCACCTGAAACCTTAGGTATTTGCGATGTTTTGGGTGAATAGGGATGTGGAAGTAGGCGTCTTGCAGATCCAGAGAAGCCATAAAGTCCCCTTTGTTGAGACAATTCAGAATGTCCGTCAACGTTACCATGCGAAAACTCTGTTTCTTTAGATATTTGTTGAGTTTGCGCAGATCTAGTATTGGACGCCACTCTTCTGAAGTTTTCTCCACGAGGAAGAAGCGAGAATAAAATCCTTTCCCTTTCTGAGAAGGAGGAACTCGTTCTATCGCATTCTTGCATAGCATCTTTAAGGCTTCTTTGAAGAGTAAGTGAAGACGAGGGGGAGGGGGACCCCTGGGCGGCGTTGTTGGTGGCTTCTGTAAAAACTCCAGAGTGTGTCCGTTCCTGACAAGATCCAGGACCCACTGATCTGAAGTTATTGTCCGCCATTGTTGGTAAAAGGCGGAAATTGTGGCGCCCACGGGAAGGGAAGGATGAATGGCTGACGTCCGGCAAAGCTCATTGGCGCTTGTTGGAATCACGCCCTTGATTGTTTGAGCGTCGTTTCCCTCCCTGACGAGAGAAAGATCCAGAGGCAGGCTGTCTGTAAGAGCTTTGATAGTACGGTTGTTTGTATTGAGATTGGTATTGGCGATTTTGCTGGTTGGAATAGTTCCCCTGGAGGAGTAACCATGGCCTCTTGCTCCTCTAAAGGATCCCCTCTTGTATTGTAGGGTACCAAGGGATTTAGCTGTTTCTGTATCTGTCTTTATTGCCAGCAAAGCGTCATCGATGTGTTTACCAAAAAGTGAATCTCCATCATACGCCATGTCCAGGATTTTTGTTTGGACCTCAGGCCTGAAGGTGGTAGCCCGGAGCCAACCTTGACGCCTAAGTACTGCTGCACCTGCCAATTGTCTGAAGTTGGTGTTAGAAATATCAAGGGCGCAATCAATGATTTCCGAAGCTGCCCTTTCCCCCTCCAGTACGATCCTGCGCACCTCTTGTTGCTGATCCTCAGGGATCAACTCAAGGTATTCAGACAGATCGGACCACATCTGCCTATCGTAACGGGCCAAGATAGCTAACGAATTAGCAGCTTTAATGGAGGCTGCTGCATTTGCAGAGAACTTCTTTCCAATGGCATCCAGTCTCCTGCCTTCCTTGTCAGGTGGTGTGGAAATGGGAACAGAAGGATTCTTGGACTTCTGCTGTGCAGCCTGGGATATGACAGAGTCTGGTCGAGGGTGACCTATTAAACAAGATGGAGTATCCGATGGTGCTCGATACTTTTTCTCTATTCGTGGAAGGACTGCAGGAATGGAAGAAGGCGTTTTCATGATGTTGAGGCCCTCCTTCCATATATATTCAATAATGGGGATAGCTCTGGTAACTCTGCGATATCCCTCTTTAAAGTCATGCAAAAAGCAGTCAGACTGCTCCACTGTGACGGTCAATTAAAATCTATTTGCCGCACGTTGCATAATATTATGAAAGCCGCCGATATCCTCAGGTGAAGAATCTGAAGGGTGGGGCGCAGGCGGTGAAGGCATAGGAATGACGTAATCCTCCCATGGATCTATAGGTGTATTATCTGGCAATTCGCCCTCTTCCCTGTCATCATCGTCATCATGAGAAGAAGTATCCGTGTCATGTTGAGGTGCTGGACCAGTATCTTGTCTTGGAGACAATGATGTCCGCGGTGACGAAGGCCTTGGCAAGTTAACTGGGGTAGCCGGCACTACAGGTGCAACCGGAGTTGGAGGAAATCTCTGGCGATAGTCGGCCAACATTGCTTGTAAATCCTGAATTAAAGTAGATGGCAATTGAGTAGTGGTCTCCGATTGGTGAGGTCTGGCATGGGGTGATTGATATGGCGTCGAGAAATCCTCATGCTCATAATGACCATGGTCATCATCTTCATCGGCCTCCTGGTATTTGATATTTAATATAGACAGGGGACCGGCAACCCCAAAAGGACCCTCATCCTCCTCACCGTCATCTGAATCTACCTCCATATATGTCTCCAAAATATGTGATGGTAAAAGCGGAGAAATGTGGGCATAATCTCGCTGATATGTTTTCATTTGAAAATGTGTATACTGGACTTTCGTAGGGGTAGAACTGGGCAACGGATGAGCAGATGCCACAGCTGTCGTCGATGACGATGAAGCCATTGTAATCTGATTGTCCGTCGACGGAACCGTCGATGGCTTGTCCGTTGTTAATGGTGTCTTCGTCGACGAACCCTTCGTCGACGAGGCCGTCGATGGTGTCTTTGTCGACGAGTCCTTCGTCGACGAGGCCGTCGATGGTGTCTTCGTCGACGGGTCTTTCGTCGACGAGGCCGTCGATGGTGTCTTCGTCGACGAGATCTTCGTCGACGACGATGATGGTTTCGTCGACGGGATTGTCGTCGATGGACCGGAAGTTTTGGTAGACGGGGCCGTAGTCGACGGAGACGTCGACGACGGGACAGTTGGTAACTTAGTTTTCGTCGTCGAAGACTTCACAGATGATGACAACATTTTTATAGACATCAGAGGTGAGGTAATAGCTGAAGTGGTGACCGTAGAAGTAGTTGTAGAAGTAGAAGTCAAAGTAGTAGTATGAGCAGACACCAGAGAAACAGTTTTAGCCTGGGCTGTACTCACAGTTGTCGTCCGAGGAGAAGATGCACTCTTTGAGGATTCTGAGGCTCTCTGAGAGGATTTAAGTTTCTTCTTTCTCTCAGGAGAAGAGCTTTCCTTGGATCTGGCTCTCTTGCTGGAGGTAGAGGCCTTGTCCTCATCATTGGAAGAAGATTTCAACCACAAAAGAACCCTTGCCTCCCTATCCCTGATTGTTTTTGAAGGGAAGGCACGGCAAATTCTACAGTCCTTTACAACATGTGATGGGTGCAGACAATAAATGCAGTCAGAGTGCTGGTCATCCACATGGACCCTCTTCTTAAAGCAGGTTCCACAAGCCTTGAAAAAAGCCTTCTTTTCAGACATTTTTCTGAGGAAAAAAGCCAAAAAGCCAAAAAACTGAGTAGGCACTCAGGGAGACTCCCTTACACACGAAGTGCGGTGAAAATCTGAGGAGAACTGCCTGGGCTGGGAAGGTTCTAGAGGGTGAGGACAGCTGATTGGCTGAGGCTACTATTTCAGGTATTTTTACATAATGATGTAGATAGGCTGCTAAGTTTTGAGGCCTAGTTAGGCCTTTAGGCTTTTCCAGCCTACTACAAGAATTTTTTAGGCACTGCTATTGTATATATTTTTACCGTGGGACTCCGGCCTCAACGACGGGGAATGATTCAGGCATGTGAATCTATGAAAGATACCCCAATACTGGATAAACCCAGACTCTTGTCAATCTATTCCCCTTCGTCTTAACAAACCTGTGCTGTAGACCAAAGAATTACAGTATCAAAATATGTTGTTGTAAAACCCTCATAGTGCAAACAGACCTGTGGCTACTCACATTTCTCTCTCCCAATGCAAGCAATTTTTAGAATCAAGCCCTGTCCTGCACTGCTTTGGCTGCTGACGAAAAACAGATTACTTCATATTGCCTAGATTTTGTACCCGCCATACATTGCCTATGTTTCCTAAACAAATCATTAATAGTCATTCTGTTTTTTCACAGGGACTCCTACCAATTTGGTTCAACTTTCATTCTCCATATATTCAGAAATGAATATGCTACTTACCAGTATGCATCTGTTCTTGGCATGTAGAGCTGCTAACATTCATATCTGTAGCATAGATCGCCGCCTAGTGTTGGGTCCGGATGATTGCACATTGTTGTCCTGGAAGAGTCTTCGAAGTATCACGAGATAGGTGGCTCCTCCCCTGGACTACAGTGCGCATGGGCATCGACTCCATCCCCAGATTGTTTTTAGCCATTGTGGCAAAGATGGAGTTGAACAGTGAAAGTGATGGCCATGCTAGAGATGAAATGCAAGAAAAATCTGCAGCCGCTACGGGCGCCGGGGAGGAGGGCGGGCGATATGAATGTTAGCAGCCCTACATGCCAAGAACAGATGCATACTGGTAAGTAGCATATTCAGTTCGAGGCATGTGGGCTGCTAAATTCATATCTGTAGCATAGACTACATAGCAGTCCCTCCATTAACGGCGGCTGCCCGTGCCAGCTGCAGAAGTTTGAAAAAGTGTTTTAAGAACAGCCTGTCCTACAGCTGCCTGCTGTTTGGAATGCACATCTACACAGTAATGTTTGGTAAACGTATGTGGTGTAGACCATGTGGCTGCCCTACAAATGTCTTCCAAAGGAATGTTACCCAGGAATGCCATGGAGGCCCCCAACTTGCGTGTGGAGTGTGCTTTGGGGGGGACCGTTAAGGTGCGCTTAGCCTTCTGATAGCAAATCTGAATACACTTAACGATCCACCTGGCTATTCCTGCTTTAGAAATGGGGTTGCCTTTATGCTGGGCTGCGAAGGCAACAAAGAGTTGCTGTGTCTTTCTAAAAGGTTGTGTTCTGTCAATGTAGTACATAAGCGCTCTTTTGACATCAAGCGTATGGAGCATCCTTTCTGCTACCGTTTCTGGGTTGGGAAAGAATGCGGGCAGTTCGATTGTTTGATTGACATGAAACTGCGACACCACCTAAGGGAGAAATTTGGGGTTAGTGCGCAGCACCACCCTGTTTGAATGAATTTGTATAAATGGCTCTTGAATGGTGAGCGCCTGTAGCTCACTAACACGTCTTAGAGACGTTATGGCAATGAGAAAAGCCACTTTCCATGTGAGGAACTGAAGCTCACATGAATGTAGAGGTTCAAAGGGGGGACCCATCAATCTGGTGAGTACCACGTTGAGGTTCCACACAGGAGCTGGCGGGGTCCTGGGAGGGATGACCCGCTTTAGCCCTTCTAGGAATGCTTTAATGGCAGGCACCCTGAAGACAGAGAGATGCTGCCTGTTTTGTAGATAAGCTGCTATGGCGGATAAGTGTATCCGAATGGAAGCGTATGCCAGATTGCATTTGTAAAGATGCAACAGATAGCAGATGATATTAGGAATGGATGCATCGAGCGGGTTGATAGCGTGCTCGGTACAGTAGATGACAAACCGTTTCCATTTTGCTGCATAGCAAGCTCTGGTAGTGGGCTTCCTTGCCTCCCGGATGATGTCCATGCATTCAGGGGGCAAATCAAGGTAGTCAAACTCTAAGACCTCAGGAGCCAGATCGCCAGATTGAGCTGCTGCGGATCCGGGTGCTGAATGTCGCCACGGTTCTGCGTTAAGAGCAGGGGTGTGAGGTGCAGTCTTTGATGCGGTACCACGGAGAGTTCGAGGAACGTGGTGTACCACGGTTGTCGCGCCCACGTTGGAGCAACTAGGATGAGCGTCAGCGAGTGTTGCTTTAGCTTTCTTGCCACCAGCGGAATGAGAGGCGCTGGGGGAAAAGCGTACGCAAATCTGCCTGACCAGTTCATCCATATCGCATTGCCCTGCGATAGTGGGTGAGGGAACCTGGCGGCAAAGCTTTGACATTTTGCGTTTTCCTCCGTGGCAAACAGGTCTATCTCTGGATGACCCCACTGCTGGAAGTACGGGCGGAGTACTGATGGATGTAACTCCCACTCGTGCATCTGGTGGCTGTACCTGCTGAGCAGATCCGCCATCTGATTGTCCGTGCCCGGGAGGTGTTCCGCCATGAGGAAGATGTTCCTCTGAATGGCCCACTTCCACATGCTCTGAGCCAGATGAGACAACTGTGGAGAGTGCGTACCTCCCTGCTTTTGAATGTAGTACATGGCTCTCATGTTGTCCGTCCGGATCAACACGACTTTGTTGCACAGATGTACTTTGAAGGACTTGAGTGCCATGAAGATCGCCATCAGCTCCAAGTAGTTGATGTGCATCTTCCTTTGTTGCGGTGTCCATAGTCCCTGCACTGTATAGTGGAGCACATGAGCCCCCCATCCCTGGAGAGATGCGTCCGTTGTCAGTGTAATCTGTGGCACAGGCTCCTGGAACGGTCGGCCCTTGCAAAGGTTGTGTGGATTCCACCAATGCAGAGAGCTGTATGCCCGACCCGTCACCAACACTAGGTCGTTTAGCTGTCCTTGAGCCTGAGTCCACTGATGCGCTAGGCATTCTTGGAGCGGACGCATATGGAGTCTCGCGTGCGGGACTATGAAGATGCAGGAGGCCATCATGCCTATCAACTGCATGAACACTCTCGCTGGGAGTGAGTGTTGTGGTCTGAACTTTTGGATCAGCGCCTGGATGTTATCGATCCTCGCTGGGTTTGGCTGAGCTGTGGCAGCCAGAGTATTGATCGTCGCTCCTAAATACTGCCGCACATGGGCTGGCTGAAGGTGTGACTTTGGGTAGTTCAGTGTAAATCCTAGACTGTGAAGGAGGTGAATGGTGTGGGACATGTCTGCGGCGCACTGCTGGGCTGACTTTGCCTGCACGAGCCATTCGTCCAGATAAGGGTAGACATGTATACCCTGTCTCCGGAGGTGTGCCGCCACTGTCGCCAGACATTTTGTGAACACTCTGGGAGCAGTGGTCACTCCGAAGGGGAGTACCTTGAACTGGTAATGCCTGTTTTGGATGGTGAACCTGAGGTACTTTCTGTGGGAGGGGTGGAGTGGTATGTGAAAGTAAGCATCCTTGAGGTCCAAGGTTGCGAGGAAGTCTCCCTGTTGTAACAGGGGAAGAACCTGCTGCAGTGTCAACATGTGGAAGTGTTCTGAAAGGATGTACTCGTTCAAGGGGCGTAGGTCTAGAACCGGTCTGAGTGAGCCGTCCTTTTTTGGGATTAAGAAGTACAGGGAATAAACCCCCGTGCCTTCTTCCTCTACTGGCACGAGCTCTATTGCGCCTTTTTGCAGCATCACCAGAACCTCCTGCTGCAATAAGTGCAAGTGCTCTGCTGACATAGGAAGGTGTTTTGGGGGCATGGGTGGTGGGGTGGATGTCAGTCCTAAAGAATAGCCGAACTGGATACGTTTCCTGACCCACCTGTCTGTGGTGATGGATTTCCAGACGGGCAGGAACTGTTGGAGTCTCCCCCCGACAGGTGTTGGATGGTCGGGGGGCAGTGACAGGGAGTCACTGTTTGTTGGCGGCAGAGGAACGGGAAGGAGTAGTTTCGGTCCTGTAACTCCAGTTCTGTAGTAGGGGTATCTCTGTTATAGTCATAATCTAGTGAATAGTCCCGCCCATATGCGTGGACCCCGGAGCAATCAAAAATAATCTCTTACAGTGTCAAAAAATGCAGAAATGCATAGACACTTAAGAGAGAATTTAAAGACAGATAATGCAGCCAAAAAGGCTATACTGTCCAGTACTTCAACTAGAAATTCCACCACAAAATCCACAAAACAGCAAAGCCTGTACAGATTTCCCTTGCTTAACAGCAAAATCCCTCAGGAATGATAGAGAGAAGAACCTGGACAGACAAGCTGTAGGAGAGTAGGGTCTGCAATCCTATGATCAACCAGATTTTTGCCTTTTGCTGCACTGGTTTACGACTTTCCCTGGCTGTGGGCCTGCTAATCAGACCCACAGCCTAGCTGTTCTCTCTATCCAAATTGTACTCAGGTACTGAATTGGCACTGGGCCCTCTCCAAGTCCCTGTACCCAGGGCTGAGGTGTACCCAGAAGTCTCCCAGGGGCTGAAGCATGTATTATGCCACCCCTGGGCTGACTAACTAAACTGACACAACTGGCTGCACGACAGCTGGGGCAAGGTGGTGTACTCACCCTTTGCTGTAGATATAGTATACCTATGTCTAACCCTAAAATGGACACACAGATCTCCTATCAGTCACTCCTATGGCAGGCCTTAACAATCCTGAAGGCAGAGTGCTTGGAATCGTGTGAGATGGTGCTCTGGCATGAGCTGAGCCTGTCTGCGGCTTTCGGGATCCATCCCTTAGCCGTTTCCATGATATCGCATACCATATACTCTTAAGTGCATTATAATCCTCGCGGTTATATGCCAACTCTGGTATCGCTTTATCAAAACATGTCAAGTAAGGTGTCATACGAATTGGAATACTAACCCCTCACCAATTCTGGCGACGGGGTTAGCATTCCACCCTTCTAGAGGGACACGACATGTATGTAACCCCTAACCCCGGTTAAAGTCAAACAGAGCCTCAGCTCCACAAAATGGATGCTGCCACCGAGACACAAGTCTGCCCTCCTGCTGCTGGGAGTCCTCCCAGAGCAGGAGATAAGGACAAAGGGTTTCCTGCCAGGGGCGGTGCCAGCACCGTCCCAGACAGGGTTTTGTGTATTGTAGGTAGGCAGGGCTTCAGAGGAAGGTGACTGCACGTGGCACCCCGGTGCTCACTGTGCATAGGCTGGCTTGAACCAGTTCCAGGGACACTCCAGACCCTGTGCTGGGGAAAAGCCCGCCAAGGAAGTGGGTGTAACCACCCCCCTCCTGGTCCCACCCATAGGGCAGGACCTAGTCGCGTGCCAGCCCCCTTTTCCCAGATAAAGGTAGGGACTGGCCCCCTTCCAAAACAGATCATCTTTGAATCCTGAAACTACTTTCTACGAAAGGAACTCAAGACTTCTTCCTAAGATTTCTCCCTTGTGGCTAAGGAGTAGTCACCCTGCATCCGCAGGCACCATCTAAGAACACTGCGGTCTGCTGCACGTCCTTCCTCCGGAATCCGACTGCCCAGCTCGACGAGAACCGGCTTCCCTGGCACCTCTGACCTCTACCCACCTCTACAGCCAAGCTGAGAACCGTGGGTGCGACGAGACCTCGAGGGACCGGCCATCTTCAAGACTGCACGACTTCTGCACAGCAAGCCCGCCGAGTAATTTCCTGGTGAGTGCTTTGGGGTCCGAGAAGCCCCGACCCTGAGCAGCTCCAGCACCGAAGAGTAGCCTCCCAGCATCTCCACGATCTGCGTGGGGCCCTTCTGCTTTTTGCTGCTCACCGCGTTGTTTGGCTACTAGCCCGCTGGCTTGTGGCCTTCTGCACGACGCCCGACGACATCACTGCTGCTGGTCTGGTTGCTCCAGACTGGCCCTTGCTCCCTTCCCGAAGAGGAGCACCCCGGACCCTCCTGGTCCACTCAAGACGCCATTTTGAGTCCACCGCGTGGGCTTGAATTAGCCAAGGCTTGTTGCCCAATCCTGGGTAACTTCGACGCCGACAGCTTCATCCATCGTGGGACAGCTCGCCTCTCCATCCTGGTCGCCGACAACGCCTCCTGGTCCGTGAGATCTGCAGAGCCAGCGTCGCCCACTCACCTAGTCGAGGTGACTACCATCCGGTGCCCTCCTGGTGCCCACTGACTACTGGCTAGTAGTCACGAACTTGGTCCCCTCTGCTTTCAGGTGTCATCTATCTTCGAGATCCAGGCTTGGATCACTTCGAACTCTCTTCACTGGTCGCCAGCCAGCATCTTTCTTCCAGGCTCCTGGTCCGGCAACGAGGATTCCCGACGTCTTTTGAGACCTATGCAGCTGCAGCCCCTGGGCTAGGTAACTTCGGCACTTCGGTGTCCCAGCATAGCCTCACTATCCAAGGGTCAGGATCCACTGTCGTTTTCTCCCTACCAGGTCGGGTTCGCCCGTGAACACTAACTTTAACTTTACTAGCCTCCATAGACTTTGTCCCGCATCCCGCGTGAGAGTGCGCACTCTGCACCCGAGTCCCCTGGGCCTCCTAGAAGTAATCTAACGATTCTATAGTCAAGTCCTAGCGAGTCCAAAGCCTATTAGTACTGTACTTACCTGCTAGTAATTTCGCATTCCACTTTTAGAGTATATGGTTTTTCGTGCCCCTCGGGCATTTGTAAATACTGTGCTAACTTAAGTATTTTCGTAAGAGTTTTGTTGTGTGCCTAGCACCCTGTCCTCATAAAGAGTACAGGGTTGTTGTGATTCTAATAAATACACTGTTTATTTTCATAACACTTGTGTGGTGTCCTTTCACTGGGTGTTCAAGGGGTAATGTGATGGTAAAACAGCTGGCTTAACACGCCCTCTAGAGTCTTAGCCTTAGACTGCTTGTATCCATGCTACTAGGATAGCTGGTCTATAAGGTTGACTTACAACCAATCATCAATAAGGGTTGTTTGGACTGATATATAGTGATCACTAGAATAGTGAGCACTGCACATCAGGCCAACTTCTCACATTGGTGAGCAGCGGTTGGGATTTGAGCTTGCTGTTGTTTTACCACACATATCCTAAGAATATCTTGTGAAAGATCACATAAGTACTAAAGGTACATATAACTTAGCTTAGAATACTCTGAGTTCTACTGAACCAGCTGTTGTAGCTCCTAGGGCCTAGCACACCCTAAACTACAACTCTAGCAAGGGATCAGTAGGCAAACATATAGTGTAGGTAAGTGCACCACTTACACCTCACTAGAAAAGCATGTCTACCCAGGGAGAATCTACTGAGACTCCCCTGGTCAGTGTTGACCCTCCACAGGTCACTTCAAGATATGCAGCTCTCAGCTTCCAGGAGATGAGACAGATCTGTGTCTCCAGGAAACTGAAGCAGGGGTCTAACCCCACCATTCCCTTTCTGATAGGTCTCTTAGAGACATATGATGCCAGAAAGCTTTCTCAGTTACATGAGAATATGCCAGCCTTAGAGGGAACCTCTGGAGATCCAGACCTCCCCAACACTGCCACAGCAGTTGAGGGAGAGGAGGATCAGGAGGAACTCTCTGGGGATGAGGTAGACAAAGGTCTTGAGGTAGTCAGAAGGCTAACCAGGGCCAACTTAGACTTACTTGGGCTAGGATCTGGGGGACCCCCAGTACTAACCCTAAGTGGGCCTAACCTTGGAGTTAGGAGAGATAGATCTCTTTCTAGGGACTCCAATAGATCTCTGCACTCTAATGCCTCTTCTCAGGGGAGAAGGAATCCTCCACAGAGGAGATTTACTTCCCCTCAGAGAAGGGAGCATGAGGCTAGGATGAGACAAGCTGAACTGAGGATTGAAAGGGAAGAACTTGCCCTGGCCAAAGAGAAGCTTGCCTTTGCTAGAGAGCAGCAGATGAGTGGGTTAGCACCCACTGGTGGCAGCAATCTCCCAAGAGATAGAGAGAAGGGTTTAGATACTAAACACCTGACTAAGATAGTGCCCCCCTTTAAGCAAGGGGATGATATCCAGAAATGGATGGCTGCTTTGGAGAGGGCCTGCACTGTGCAGTGCATTCCCCGAAGTCAGTGGGCAGCTATACTGTGGCTCTCCTTTGATGGTAAAGGTAGAGATAAGCTCCTCACTACAAGAGTGGAGGATGCTAATGATTACCAGGTCCTGAAAAATGCACTGATTGATGGGTTTGGTTTAACCACTGAGCAGTACAGGTTGCTGTTCAGAGACACCCAGAAAACTCAGTCTCAGGACTGGTCTGACTTTGTGGATTGTGCCACTAAGGCTTTGGAGGGCTGGTTGCTGGGTAGCAAGGTTACAGATTACACAGGATTGTATAATCTAATGATGAGAGAACAAATTTTAAACAATTGTCAGAACCAGTTGCTGCACCAGCACCTTGTTGATTCAGATCTGACCTCTCCCCAAGAATTGGGAAAGAAGGCAGACAAATGGGTCAGGACAAGGATCAAGCAGAACCAGAACCAGAACCAGGGTGGTCAGAAGAAAGCAGACCAGAAGGGTAATGTTAAGAGTGAACAAAATGACCAGAAGTCTTCACCAGGTCCCCAACAAACCAAAGAGGGTGGGGGTCAGGCTTCCCAGAAGAAGAAGACTCAAGAAGGCCAGTCAAAAAGGTGGTGCCAGTACTGCAAAAGTAAATCTCACTGGTTTAGTGAGTGCACCAAAAGAGGAGGACAAACTCCTGCCACTACAGCCCCTAAGGCAACTGCAACTCCTAGTACAGTCAGTAGTGGTAGTGTACCTCCCAAGGCATTAGTTGGGTTAACCTTGGGTACTGAGGGGTCTGACAACTTAGTTGGCACACTCACTCAGGCTGTCCTTGTCTGTACATGGGGATATAGATATGTCCCCTGAGATAAGTCCCAATACTTTGGGCAAATACAGGCAGACACCTTTGATTAATGGCAAAATGGCTCAGGCCTACAGGGACACTTGTGCCAGTGTCACCATGGTGACACCTAACTTTGTGGACCCTGGACAGATCATGCCAGGTACTGATTTCCTGGTGACCAATGCCAGCAATGTCACTACTAGTCATAGTGTGGCAATTGTGGCTTTCTCCTGGGGTGGAGTGAAGGGACAAAAGAAAGTTGTAGTCAGTTCAGACCTCCCGGTTGATTGTTTGTTGGGCAATGATTTGGAGTCATCACAATGGTCAGAAGTGGAGCAGAGGACTCACATGGAAATGTTAGGCTTGCCAGCACATGTGCTTGCTGTGACTAGGTCACAGGCCAGAAGATGCCCCACTGAACAGGTGCTGGATCCTGAAATTATGGACCAGACACCTTCCAAGAAGAAGAGCAGTAAGGGTAAGGCTTTGCCTTCCCCCTTGCCCCAGGTTGAGGATCAAGTCTCTGAGGAGGCTGATCTGAGAGAGCTGAGGGAAACTGAGCCTAAAGAGCTTGAACTTGATCAAGTTGAGCTTCTGGGCTCAGGGGGACCCTCCAGAGCAGACCTGGGGAAGGAACAGTTGAGCTGCCCTTCCCTTGAACCCCTCAGACAGCAGGCTGCTGCTGAGGCTGCAGGGAATGCCACAGGTGCCCACAGGGTATACTGGGAAGATGGACTCCTGTACTCTGAGTCAAGAGACCCCAAGCCTGGTGCAACCAGGAGGCTGGTCATCCCCTTGTCTCTGAGAGGTTTCCTTCTCACCTTGGCCCATGAGATTCCCCTTGCAGGTCATTTAGGTCAGACAAAGACTTGGGACAGGCTTGTCTCACACTTTCACTGGCCCCATATGAATGAGAATACCAAGGAGTTTTGTCACTCCTGTGTCACTTGCCAAGCCAGTGGTAAGTCAGGTGGCACAACAAAGGCCCCCCTCATGCCACTACCTGTGGTGGGGGTTCCCTTTGAAAGAGTGGGGATTGACATTGTTGGTCCAATGGAACCCCAGACAGCATCAGGGCACAAGTTTATACTGGTGGTGGTGGACCATGCCACCAGGTACCCTGAGGCTATTCCACTTAGGACCACTACAGCACCTGTAGTGGCAAGAGCCCTAGTTGGAGTGTTCTCCAGAGTGGGTTTCCCTAAGGAGGTCGTTTCTGACAGAGGTACAAACTTCATGTCAGGATACCTGACTGCCATGTGGAAGGAGTGTGGTGTGAACTACAAGTTCACCACACCCTATCATCCACAATGCAATGGGCTTGTTGAGAGATTCAACAGGACCCTCAAAGGGATGATTCATGGACTACCTGAACCTCTTAGGAGAAGATGGGATGTCCTGATCCCCTGCCTCTTGTTTGCTTACAGAGAGGTCCCACAGAAGGGGGTTGGCTACAGCCCTTTTGAGCTTCTGTATGGGCATCCTGTGAGAGGACCCCTGTGTTTGGTGAAGGAAGGATGGGAGAGACCTCTCAAAAAGCCTGCAACCAACATAGTGGACTATGTACTTGGTCTCCGCTCCAGGATGGCTGAGTATATGGAAAAGGCATCTAAAAACCTTGAGGCCAGCCAAGAACTTCAGAAAGCTTGGCATGACCAAAAGGCTGTTCTGACTGTGTACCAGCCAGGACAGAAGGTGTGGGTGCTGGAGCCAGTGGCCCCAGCAGCTCTGAAAGACAAATGGTCTGGGCCCCACACCATCATTGAGCAAAAGGGAGAGGTTACCTACTTGGTGGACCTTGGAACTCCCAGGAGCCCTCTCAGAGTGCTCCATGTTAACAGGCTCAAGGCATATGTCGACAGGAAGGACATGAGCTTGCTCATGGCCACAGATGAGGGACAGGAGGAAGAGAGTGACCCTCTCCCAGACCTGCTCACTCAGAATCCTGATGATGGATCAGTTGATGGTGTTGTCTTTTGTGGCAGCCTCACTGACCATCAGCAACAGGATTGCAGGCAAGTTCTGCAATCCTACAGACATATGTTCTCTCTGACACCCAGCCAAACTGATTGGTGTACCCATGATGTTGACACTGGAGACAGTCTGCCTGTCAAGAGTAAAATCTACAGACAGCCTGATCATGTTAGAGACTGCATCAAAACTGAAGTGCAGAAAATGTTGGAGCTGGGAGTCATTGAGCCCTCAGATAGCCCTTGGGCTAGCCCAGTAGTTCTAGTGCCAAAGCCTCACACCCAGGGTGGTAAGAAAGAGATGAGGTTTTGCGTAGACTACAGAGGCCTCAATGCAGTCACTAAGACTGATGCCCACCCAATACCAAGAGTAGATGAACTTATAGATAAATTGGCTTCTGCCAACTTCTTAAGTACATTTGATTTGACAGCTGGGTATTGGCAAATCAGGTTAGCTGAGGAGGCCAAACCCAAGACAGCATTTTCTACCCCTGGTGGGCATTATCAATTTGTGGTAATGCCCTTTGGCTTGAAAAATGCACCTGCCACCTTCCAAAGGTTGGTGAATCAAGTCCTCACTGGGCTGGATGACTTCTGTGCAGCATATCTTGATGATATTGCTGTCTTTAGCTCCACCTGGGAGGATCACCTGAGGAAAGTGTTAGAGGCTCTGCAAAAGGCAGGCCTCACTATCAAGGCCACAAAGTGCCAGATAGGGCAGACACAGGTTGTATACCTGGGCCACCTTGTAGGTGGAGGCCAGGTTCAGCCACTGGAGAGTAAGATACAGGCCATCAAGGACTGGACTCCTCCAACCACCCAGACTCAGGTTCGAGCTTTCTTGGGCCTGACTGGGTACTATAGGAAGTTTGTCAGAAATTATGGGTCCATAGTGACCCCTCTTAATGACCTGACAAGCAAAAAGATGCCAAAGAAAGTTCAGTGGACAGCAAGCTGTCAGAAAGCATTCAATGACCTAAAGCAGGCCATGTGCACAGCACCTATCCTAAAGAGTCCAGATTACTCCAAGCCATTCATTGTCCAAACAGATGCTTCTGAGTTGGGTGTGGGGGCTGTTCTGTCTCAACTGAATTTTGATGGTAATGATCAGCCTATTGCTTTCATTAGTAGAAGGTTGACACCCAGAGAGAAAAATTGGTCAGCTATTGAGAGGGAGGCCTTTGCTGTGGTCTGGGCCCTGAAGAAGCTGAGGGCCTACTTGTTTGGCACTCACTTCACCATTCAGACAGACCATAAGCCCCTCTTGTGGCTAAATCAGATGAAGGGTGAAAACCCCAAACTGCTTAGGTGGTCCATTTCCCTACAGGGGATGGATTTTACAGTGGAGCATAGACCTGGTACTGATCACAGCAATGCTGATGGGCTCTCCAGGTATTTCCACTTAGAGCAAGAAGACTCACCTGGTCAAGGTTAGTTTATTGTCCCAAAGTTTGGGGGGGGGTCATGTAGGAGAGTAGGGTCTGCAATCCTATAATCACCCAGATTTTTGCTTTTTGCTGCACTGGTTTACGACTTTCCCTGGCTGTGGGCCTGCTAATCAGACCCACAGCCTAGCTGTTCTCTCTATCCAAATTGTACTCAGGTACTGAATTGGCACTGGGCCCTCTCCAAGTCCCTGTACCCAGGGCTGAGGTGTACCCAGAAGTCTCCCAGGGGCTGAAGCATGTATTATGCCACCCCTGGGCTGACTAACTAAACTGACACAACTGGCTGCACGACAGCTGGGGCACGGTGGTGTACTCACCCTTTGCTGTAGATATAGTATACCTATATCTAACCCTAAAATGGACACACAGATCTCCTATCAGTCACTCCTATGGCAGGCCTTAACAATCCTGAAGGCAGAGTGCTTGGAATCGTGTGAGATGGTGCTCTGGCATGAGCTGAGCCTGTCTGCGGCTTTCGGGATCCATCCCTTAGCCGTTTCCATGATATCGCATACCATATACTCTTAAGTGCATTATAATCCTCGCGGTTATATGCCAACTCTGGTATCGCTTTATCAAAACATGTCGAGTAAGGTGTCATACGAATTGGAATACTAACCCCTCGCCAATTCTGGCGACGGGGTTAGCATTCCACCCTTCTAGAGGGACACGACATGTATGTAACCCCTAACCCCGGTTAAAGTCAAACAGAGCCTCAGCTCCACAAAATGGATGCTGCCACCGAGACACAAGTCTGCCCTCCTGCTGCTGGGAGTCCTCCCAGAGCAGGAGATAAGGACAAAGGGTTTCCTGCCAGGGGCGGTGCCAGCACCGTCCCAGACAGGGTTTTGTGTATTGTAGGTAGGCAGGGCTTCAGAGGAAGGTGACTGCATGTGGCACCCCGGTGCTCACTGTGCATAGGCTGGCTTGAACCAGTTCCAGGGACACTCCAGACCCTGTGCTGGGGAAAAGCCCGCCAAGGAAGTGGGTGTAACCACCCCCCTCCTGGTCCCACCCATAGGGCAGGACCTAGTCGCGTGCCAGCCCCCTTTTCCCAGATAAAGGTAGGGACTGGCCCCCTTCCAAAACAGATTATCTTTGAATCCTGAAACTACTTTCTACGAAAGGAACTCAAGACTTCTTCCTAAGATTTCTCCCTTGTGGCTAAGGAGTAGTCACCCTGCATCCGCAGGCACCATCTAAGAACACTGCGGTCTGCTGCACGTCCTTCCTCCGGAATCCGACTGCCCAGCTCGACGAGAACCGGCTTCCCTGGCACCTCTGACCTCTACCCACCTCTACAGCCAAGCTGAGAACCGTGGGTGCGACGAGACCTCGAGGGACCGGCCATCTTCAAGACTGCACGACTTCTGCACAGCAAGCCCGCCGAGTAATTTCCTGGTGAGTGCTTTGGGGTCCGAGAAGCCCCGACCCTGAGCAGCTCCAGCACCGAAGAGTAGCCTCCCAGCATCTCCACGATCTGCGTGGGGCCCTTCTGCTTTTTGCTGCTCACCGCGTTGTTTGGCTACTAGCCCGCTGGCTTGTGGCCTTCTGCACGACGCCCGACGACATCACTGCTGCTGGTCTGGTTGCTCCAGACTGGCCCTTGCTCCCTTCCCGAAGAGGAGCACCCCGGACCCTCCTGGTCCACTCAAGACGCCATTTTGAGTCCACCGCGTGGGCTTGAATTGGCCAAGGCTTGTTGCCCAATCCTGGGTAACTTCGACGCCGACAGCTTCATCCATCGTGGGACAGCTCGCCTCTCCATCCTGGTCGCCGACAACGCCTCCTGGTCCGTGAGATCTGCAGAGCCAGCGTCGCCCACTCACCTAGTCGAGGTGACTACCATCCGGTGCCCTCCTGGTGCCCACTGACTACTGGCTAGTAGTCACGAACTTGGTCCCCTCTGCTTTCAGGTGTCATCTATCTTCGAGATCCAGGCTTGGATCACTTCGAACTCTCTTCACTGGTCGCCTGCCAGCATCTTTCTTCCAGGCTCCTGGTCCGGCAACGAGGATTCCCGACGTCTTTTGAGACCTATGCAGCTGCAGCCCCTGGGCTAGGTAACTTCGGCACTTCGGTGTCCCAGCATAGCCTCACTATCCAAGGGTCAGGATCCACTGTCGTTTTCTCCCTACCAGGTCGGGTTCGCCCGTGAACACTAACTTTAACTTTACTAGCCTCCATAGACTTTGTCCCGCATCCCGCGTGAGAGTGCGCACTCTGCACCCGAGTCCCCTGGGCCTCCTAGAAGTAATCTAACGATTCTATAGTCAAGTCCTGGCGATTCCAAAGCCTATTAGTACTGTACTTACCTGCTAGTAATTTCGCATTCCACTTTTAGAGTATATGGTTTTTCGTGCCCCTCGGGCATTTGTAAATACTGTGCTAACTTAAGTATTTTCGTAAGAGTTTTGTTGTGTGCCTAGCACCCTGTCCTCATAAAGAGTACAGGGTTGTTGTGATTCTAATAAATACACTGTTTATTTTCATAACACTTGTGTGGTGTCCTTTCACTGGGTGTTCAAGGGGTAATGTGATGGTAAAACAGCTGGCTTAACACGCCCTCTAGAGTCTTAGCCTTAGACTGCTTGTATCCATGCTACTAGGATAGCTGGTCTATAAGGTTGACTTACAACCAATCATCAATAAGGGTTGTTTGGACTGATATATAGTGATCACTAGAATAGTGAGCACTGCACATCAGGCCAACTTCTCACACAAGCCCCATAGGCTGCCATTATGTGGCTTAAATAGGATACTGTGCCTTTAAGGAACCTTCCAGAACCTTCTCCCAGTATCCCAGAATGCATAGCAGGTCCAACTTAGTTTCAGTTCTTTTTGAAGGCGTAAACAACGCCAGACCTGTAGCATTATGTACCTGAACAAATCTCCACCGGGGAGGCGGGAGGGCGCTTATGACTATAACAGAGATACCCCTACTACAGAACTGGAGTTACAGGACAGAAACTACTCCTTCTGTAGTAGGGGATCTCTGTGTATAGTTTCATCAAAAAGGATAGGACACTTGTAACCACTTACTCCAAGAGATATATTGAAATATGATGAAAAACCCTCATAAACGTTGTGTTTTACGAGAAGCGGTATATGTTGTTCTCCGCCCTACACAAACGTTATGGCAACAGTCATTGGGTTTTTGCATTCAGTATCTTGCCAGCCTCACCCGAGGCGATCTCTGGTTTTATCGTGGCAGTGTCCAGAGAAAGTTTGAGTGACCCCACTGAAGCTGAAAAAGTGAGTAAAATAGTTTCCAGGCGATACTGTATTTTATTCAAATCGCTGGTCCACTAATTAAAATATAAGGGTATGCTCTGGGGATAATTAGGAATCCTTAGCATAGGTCATTAGGACAGAAAAAACGTCAACATGTTTCTGCTCTCTTGGCCCGTGGGTCTAAGAGCATTCGTCAGGACAACAATAAACACACACAGTTAAAAGTATATTGTCACTATTTTGTGACAATGGTGGGTCTATACAACATAATAGTCTTACCCATGTAGGTTCTGAATAGTCACCTAGAGGATTAGAAAGGAAAAAGGGGGGGTGACAGGTGGCATTTTAACAGTTTTCTGTTAAAAAACGTGGTCATTAAGAACATGCATTGTGTTTTTTCAAAAGTTATACGCTCATGTTAGAGACATATGCAAGTTTTAGGAAACAAAACAACATAAATGACATCATGGCGAGTTAAATCAAGGAGTGGTGTATCAGCGGTACGTAGTGCACAAAAAGCTAAATCATTTGTGACATTGTATAACTATTTTTAAATCATACCTCTATTTAGGGTGTACACAGAATGAACCTGGATAGGGAAAACGGAAGTATTATGAAAATACTACTCGTACCGAGTGTTTGGTGCTCAATGACCTCATGTGAGGTCTTACCTTTAGGTAATTGTTACCAGGTCCCGTCAGGAGGTACGGACTTTAAGTCTCAGGCTATAAAGATACCAAGAGGGGGGTAGTGAGGTTGCTGTCTGCCGGTGGCATTGGGGCAGCGAGCGGTAGGGGAAACACTCACCCGCGTTGGAAGCGTGTTCCGCGTCTTGTGCTGGCTCTGCCTCCTGGACGCTGGGAGCACGCTTCCGATGGCGTTTTCTTCGTTATCGGCCATTGCGCTAGAAAGAGGACTGCTTTGCAAATGATCGAGTGACCTGATTAAACTCAAAATTAAGCAGTTTAACTTTCTTCAAGTGCAATAATTTTCATTTTAGCGTTAATAGGGGAAAGTGTTTGTAATTACCATAACGCTAGATGGGAAGCACAAAATGTGAAAAATTTTTGGGGAAAAAATGTGCAACAAATGTAAAGAAACGTTATCTCGTGTTGGACTTGCACTTAGATGTTGTATTTCAACGTGCAAAGTGGTGCCATGAGATTTCATCATTTAAACCATACTGATTCGTTTTCAGACGGTCAACCCAACGTTGTTCCTTTTCATACAGTACCTTTTCAACATTGGGTGTCCCTTCTGGTATTTTTTCGATGACAGTCCATCTCAAGTCCTCAATGCTGTGATTTTGCTCAACGAAATGGGAACAGAGTTTAGTGGTGTTCTTTTTTAGGCGAATATTACTTTTATGTTCCCCTATTCGTAATTTCACCTTCCTGCAAGTCATCCCGATGTATTTCTTTTCACATGGACAGGTGACCATATAGATCACATGGGATGAATTGCAGTTGCTATGTTGTCTCTGTGTCCAATTCAATGTGGGGGAAAGTTGTAATGTTTTTGAGCTGGTGGTTGATTTGCAGGCCAAACATGAACCACATGGGTAATGTCCTGTTACAGGGGCCATGTGGGCATTCCTAATTGGTTTGGTTAGGATGGCTTGTCTGGGGCGAGTATGGACCAACATATCACGTAAGTTCTTGGTTCGTTTATTGGCAAAGCGTGGTTTTGGCCAGTTGAATTGTCCTGTATTTACAATGTGCCAGTTCTTCTGAATGAGTTTGTTTACTTGGTATGATGCTGGACCAAACGTAGTCACACAGGTCATGAGGTCCGCATTTTCTCTTTTTTCAAATGTAGTCAGTAGATTTTCTCTCGGTTGGTTCAGGGCTCTTTTTTGGCACTTTTTTATGGTTGATGTTTTATACTCCCTTTGTTGTAATCTGATGCTGAGATCCTTTGACTGGACAAGATAGTCAGTTTTTTGGCTACAATTTCTTTTGAGACGTAAAAACTGGCTGTATGGTAAATTGTCCCTTAATGGTTGGGGATGGTAACTTTTATAAGACAATAAACTGTTCTTGGCCGTTGGTTTTCTGAATGTTTTTGTCTCAATTTTGTTATCCTTTGAGTATATAGTCAGATCTAAAAAGTCAATGCTTTCTTTATCAGCTATATATGTAAATCGAAGCCAAGGATCGCGTGTGTTCAGCCACTCCACAAATAGTTTCAGGTCGTGGTTATTGTGCCAGAGCAAAAGAACGTCATCGATATAACGTTTCCAGTAGAGTATACTGGAAACGTAAGGGTTGGTTTGTGTCAGTACGTGATTAGTTTCAAAGTTGCTCACGTAGAGTCCTGCCACCGAGGGGGCAAAAGCACTCCCCATTGAAGTCCCGTGACTCTGTAAGAACAGCTGTTCTTCAAATTCAAAGTAGTTCTCGGTGAGTGCCATCCGGCAACACTCTAGGACAAAGTGTCTAGGTGTCCTAAAATCCCAAGTTTCCATGAAGAGAACATCCTCTAACATTTCCAGTGTCTCTTTTTGGGGCAGACTAGTGTAAAGGGATTCAATATCTAATCCCACTAGAAGCATCGTAGTGGGGTCAAAAGGTTGGTCTTTAAGTTGATTTAACAAATCTCTAGTATCTTGTAAATACGTAGGAGTTTTTTTGACCAGAGGCTGGAGGAATTGGTCTGCAAATTTGGAGAGGGGTTCTAGTACTGATCCTATGCCGCTAACTATCGGGCGGCCTGGTGGTGGTGTTCTGTTTTTGTGTGTTTTGGGAAGCGAGTAAAAGTATGGAGTTTTTGGATTGTCTGTCAGTAAGAAATCCGCTTCTTTCTTGCTTACCCAGCCATTTGTTTCGGCTTCATACACCATCATAGCGATAGTCGTTTTCAATCTAGGTGTAGGATCCGTGTCAATTCTAGTATAGAATTTATCATCCGCCAGTAGTTCAAGGCATTGGGTTCTGTAGCCTTCTTTTCCAAGAATAACTACTCCTCCACCCTTATCTGCGGGTTTGATCACAATGTTTGTGTTTGACTGTAGTTCTTCCAAAGCTTCTCTTTCCAACCTGGTTAGGTTTTGAAAGGGTCTTTTAACATTGTTAGCCATATTATCAATGCCTGTAAAGAGGGCCTTTTCGAAGGTCAATATCTCTACTGGTACCGTGTTGTTCGGTGGAGTGAAATTCGACTTTTTTCGGAGGGTAGTGTCTCCGAGATTAGTAGAAGGTGTAGAATCAGAAAAATGTGCTTTAAGTTTGAGTGTGCGACAGAATTCTGATAGTTCACATTTGAGTTTAAAGAGGTCGAGGTTAGGAGTAGGGACATAACCGAGCCCTTTGTTAAGGACCTTTTCTTGTTCCTTTGTTAGAGTGACTGAACTCAAGTTCACTATTAATGGCTCGTTTTGCTGGTTCCTGGTTTGGATGATGTCATGCTCCTGGTTTGGACATTCGGCTGTTGGTCTTGCCATGACACAGTTCTTCTTCTTCCTCTTTGGTTCTGGCCCCTCAATAAAAAAGGATCCTGATTTTGATTATTGATCCCCTGTGGTGGTATGCCCATAAAGTTCTGCATTTGCTGTGACCCTTGGTTATACGGGTCCATCCATCCGGTATACGGTTGCATAAAGGGTTGGAAGAATAATGATTCCGACGGTTGGGACTCTTCTGCAAGCTCAGACACAGGATCTGAAGATTCGAACCACAGACGAGGCAGAGGACACTTCCGTTCTCGACCACAGAGAAGAGGCAATAGATGGCCAAGACAACACTTCATGGGCCCACCCATGCCATTCAAATGCAGAACTTTATGGGCATACCACCACAGGGGATCAATAATCAAAATCAGGATCCTTTTTTATTGAGGGGCCAGAACCAAAGAGGAAGAAGAAGAACTGTGTCATGGCAAGACCAACAGCCGAATGTCCAAACCAGGAGCATGACATCATCCAAACCAGGAACCAGCAAAACGAGCCGTTAATAGTGAACTTGAGTTCAGTCACTCTAACAAAGGAACAAGAAAAGGTCCTTAACAAAGGGCTCGGTTATGTCCCTACTCCTAACCTCGACCTCTTTAAACTCAAATGTGAACTATCAGAATTCTGTCGCACACTCAAACTTAAAGCACATTTTTCTGATTCTACACCTTCTACTAATCTCGGAGACACTACCCTCCGAAAAAAGTCGAATTTCACTCCACCGAACAACACGGTACCAGTAGAGATATTGACCTTCGAAAAGGCCCTCTTTACAGGCATTGATAATATGGCTAACAATGTTAAAAGACCCTTTCAAAACCTAACCAGGTTGGAAAGAGAAGCTTTGGAAGAACTACAGTCAAACACAAACATTGTGATCAAACCCGCAGATAAGGGTGGAGGAGTAGTTATTCTTGGAAAAGAAGGCTACAGAACCCAATGCCTTGAACTACTGGCGGATGATAAATTCTATACTAGAATTGACACGGATCCTACACCTAGATTGAAAACGACTATCGCTATGATGGTGTATGAAGCCGAAACAAATGGCTGGGTAAGCAAGAAAGAAGCGGATTTCTTACTGACAGACAATCCAAAAACTCCATACTTTTACTCGCTTCCCAAAACACACAAAAACAGAACACCACCACCAGGCCGCCCGATAGTTAGCGGCATAGGATCAGTACTAGAACCCCTCTCCAAATTTGCAGACCAATTCCTCCAGCCTCTGGTCAAAAAAACTCCTACGTATTTACAAGATACTAGAGATTTGTTAAATAAACTTAAAGACCAACCTTTTGACCCCACTACGATGCTTCTAGTGGGATTAGATATTGAATCCCTTTACACTAGTCTGCCCCAAAAAGAGACACTGGAAATGTTAGAGGATGTTCTCTTCATGGAAACTTGGGATTTTAGGACACCTAGACACTTTGTCCTAGAGTGTTGCCGGATGGCACTCACCGAGAACTACTTTGAATTTGAAGAACAGCTGTTCTTACAGAGTCACGGGACTTCAATGGGGAGTGCTTTTGCCCCCTCGGTGGCAGGACTCTACGTGAGCAACTTTGAAACTAATCACGTACTGACACAAACCAACCCTTACGTTTCCAGTATACTCTACTGGAAACGTTATATCGATGACGTTCTTTTGCTCTGGCACAATAACCACGACCTGAAACTATTTGTGGAGTGGCTGAACACACGCGATCCTTGGCTTCGATTTACATATATAGCTGATAAAGAAAGCATTGACTTTTTAGATCTGACTATATACTCAAAGGATAACAAAATTGAGACAAAAACATTCAGAAAACCAACGGCCAAGAACAGTTTATTGTCTTATAAAAGTTACCATCCCCAACCATTAAGGGACAATTTACCATACAGCCAGTTTTTACGTCTCAAAAGAAATTGTAGCCAAAAAACTGACTATCTTGTCCAGTCAAAGGATCTCAGCATCAGATTACAACAAAGGGAGTATAAAACATCAACCATAAAAAAGTGCCAAAAAAGAGCCCTGAACCAACCGAGAGAAAATCTACTGACTACATTTGAAAAAAGAGAAAATGCAGACCTCATGACCTGTGTGACTACGTTTGGTCCAGCATCATACCAAGTAAACAAACTCATTCAGAAGAACTGGCACATTGTAAATACAGGACAATTCAACTGGCCAAAACCACGCTTTGCCAATAAACGAACCAAGAACTTACGTGATATGTTGGTCCATACTCGCCCCAGACAAGCCATCCTAACCAAACCAATTAGGAATGCCCACATGGCCCCTGTAACAGGACATTACCCATGTGGTTCATGTTTGGCCTGCAAATCAACCACCAGCTCAAAAACATTACAACTTTCCCCCACATTGAATTGGACACAGAGACAACTTAGCAACTGCAATTCATCCCATGTGATCTATATGGTCACCTGTCCATGTGAAAAGAAATACATCGGGATGACTTGCAGGAAGGTGAAATTACGAATAGGGGAACATAAAAGTAATATTCGCCTAAAAAAGAACACCACTAAACTCTGTTCCCATTTCGTTGAGCAAAATCACAGCATTGAGGACTTGAGATGGACTGTCATCGAAAAAATACCAGAAGGGACACCCAATGTTGAACAGGTACTGTATGAAAAGGAACAACGTTGGGTTGACCGTCTGAAAACAAATCAGTATGGTTTAAATGATGAAATCTCATGGCACCACTTTGCACGTTGAAATACAACATCTAAGTGCAAGTCCAACACGAGATAACGTTTCTTTACATTTGTTGCACATTTTTTCAAAAAAATGTTTTCAAATTTTGTGCTTCCCATCTAGCGTTATGGTAATTACAAACACTTTCCCCTATTAACGCTAAAATGAAAATTATTGCACTTGAAGAAAGTTAAACTGCTTAATTTTGAGTTTAATCAGGTCACTCGATCATTTGCAAAGCAGTCCTCTTTCTAGCGCAATGGCCGATAACGAAGAAAACGCCATCGGAAGCGTGCTCCCAGCGTCCAGGAGGCAGAGCCAGCACAAGACTCGGAACACGCTTCCAACGCGGGTGAGTGTTTCCCCTACCGCTCGCTGCCCCAATGCCACCGGCAGACAGCAACCTCACTACCCCCCTCTTGGTATCTTTATAGCCTGAGACTTAAAGTCCGTACCTCCTGACGGGACCTGGTAACAATTACCTAAAGGTAAGACCTCACATGAGGTAATTGAGCACCAAACACTCGGTACGAGTAGTATTTTCATAATACTTCCGTTTTCCCTATCCAGGTTCATTCTGTGTACACCCTAAATAGAGGTATGATTTAAAAATAGTTATACAATGTCACAAATGATTTAGCTTTTTGTGCACTACGTACCGCTGATACACCACTCCTTGATTTAACTCGCCATGATGTCATTTATGTTGTTTTGTTTCCTAAAACTTGCATATGTCTCTAACATGAGCGTATAACTTTTGAAAAAACACAATGCATGTTCTTAATGACCACGTTTTTTAACAGAAAACTGTTAAAATGCCACCTGTCACCCCCCCTTTTTCCTTTCTAATCCTCTAGGTGACTATTCAGAACTAACTAACATAATTAATGAACAATTGGTCTGACCTACGAATATCTTTAGTCTTATCAAGATAAAACTTCAGCACCCTCCTCACATCCAGGGAATGTAAAGACCTTTCCGCTGGAGATGACGGATTCTGAAAGAACGTAGGCAAAGTGATAGTCTGATTGATATGAAAATCAGAAACAACCTTGGGAAGAAACTTAGGGTGAGTACGCATAACAACCTTAGCAGCATGAAACACAGTATAAGGTTCTTGGCAACACAACGCCTGAATCTCACTCACCCTGCGGGCCGATGTATTGGCCACGAGGAACGCCGCCTTCCAGGACAGGTGCTGCAACGAAGCCTTATGAATGGGTTCAAAAGGCTCCTTCATCAATCTGAACAGCACCACATTCAAGTCCCACGAAGGCGAAGGAAGCCTGACAGGAGGGAACACTTTCTTCAAGCCTTCCAAAAAATCTTTGATCACAGGGATCTGGAAGAAGGAAGTCTGTGAAGGGCCTTTCCTGTAGGCAGTCAAAGCAGCCAGATGAACCTTAATGGAATGGACATTAAGGCCCGACTGCGCCAGATGCAGCAGATACGGAAGGATGACATCTTCCTTGCATGTCGTAGGGACATAGTTCTTAGACTTGCACCAGATGCAAAACCTGTTCCACTTGTAAGCATAAGAAGTCCTAGTGGAAGGTCGCTTAGCCTCCTTCAGTATGTCCATACAATCCTCTGGGAGATTCAGATGGCCATATTGCACTATTTCAGGAGCCATGCCGCCAAACTCAAAGACGAGAGGTTGGGGTGTACCATCCGCCCCCCGAACTTCGTGAGAAGGTCCGGCCTGCACGGCAGCTTCATGTGAGGAAGGAGAGAGCGGTGAAGCAGGTCCGTGAACCACCACTGTCTGGGCCATCCCGGGGCAATCGGGATCATCCGCGCCCTGGACTGGGATAGCTTGATGAGAACCGCCGGAATCAGGGGAATTGGTGGAAAAGCGTACAGAAAGCTGGTCGACCAGTTGATCCATAACGCGTTCCCCAGCGTCCCCTGCTGGTAGTACCTGGAGGCGAAGCCTCGGCATTTGCTGTTTTCGGCGGTGGCGAACAGATCCACGTCTGGAGTTCCCCACCTTGCGAAGACTTCTCCTAGTACTTCGTCGTTTAAGACCCATGTCTTGAATGAGTCTGCTCAGTTCGTCTGCCTGAACATTCTGCACACCTGGCAGATGGGTGGCCGTTATAGACAGTCCTCGAGCCAGAAGCCAGTGCCAGATCGCCTGCGCCTCCTGCGACAGAGTGCGCGATCTCGAGCCCCCCTGCTTGTTGAGGTAATACATCGTTGTTGTGTTGTCCGTCTGAACAAGCAGAGAGTTGTTCTGAAAGGACGGGTGAAAAGCCTTCAGTGCCAAGTGCACAGCCCTGAGTTCCAGGAAATTGATGTGGTACGTGGCCTCCATCTGGGACCACGTCCCTTGAATTTGTAGGTCTCCGGAGTGCGCTCCCCAGCCCTGGAGAGAAGCATCCGTCACGATAGTCTGTGTGGGAATGTCCTTGTGGAAGGGAACCCCTCTGAGGAGATTCTCCTTCGAGCACCACCACTTCAGAGACTGAAGAGCATGCAGAGACAGTCGTATCTTGTCGTCCCAAGATCCTCTCCTCTGGTCCCATTGATCCTCCAAGCACTCCTGTAGCGGTCTCATGTGCAGCCGCGCATGTGGCGTCAGGAAGATACACGAGGCCATCGATCCCAGCAGAGAAGACACCGTCCTCACTGTCGTGGACGGAGTAGACATGAGAGCCTGAGCCTTCCGAAGGAGTGATAAACGTCGCTCTTCCGAAGGAGACACGCTTGCCGACAGTGTATTGATGGAGGCTCCCAAGTACTGGATGCACTGGACCGGAATCGGGACCGACTTGGACATGTTGATGTGCAACCCCAGCTTGTTCAAGAGAACGCACGTCTTCTGGAAGTGTGCTTGAGCTTCCGAGAAGGAGGAGGCCTTGATCAACCAATCGTCCACGTACGGGTAGACAAACACCTTGTTCTTCCGTAGGTGTGCCGCTACCACTGCCATGCATTTCGAGAATGTCCTGGGTGCAGACTTCAGTCCGAAGGGCAGCACCGTGTACTGATAGTGATTGGTGCCGACTTGAAAACGCAGAAACTTCCTGTGTTTGCATGCAATGGGCACGTGGAAGTATGCGTCCTGTAGATCTATGGCACACATCCAATCTCCCCGTTGCAGCTGAGGGTAGATTTGATGCAACGACAGCATGCGAAACTTTTCTCTGCGAATCCACTTGTTTGCCTGTCGCAAATCCAGAATGGGCCTGAACTCGTTTTTGTCCTTCTTGCGGACAAGAAAGAACCGAGAGTAAAGACCTCTCCCTCTTTGAGACAGAGGTACGTCTTCTATCGCCCTTTTCCTTAGCAGAATGTCTGCCTCCGCCTGAAGCTCGCGCAGTTGATACTGCGAGCTGACGGGAGGAATCGATGGAGGAGGGCTGGTGAAACGCAGACTGTATCCATTGCAAACAATATTCAGCACCCACTTGTCCTGAGTAATTTGTCTCCACTCTGCCAGAAAAAATTGAACGCTTCCCCCCACCGGAGCGGGTAACGGACGAGGGGGAATTAACAGCTCAGGGTCGAGGCCCGGCCGGGCCCTTGGAAGCGGTAGAGGACTGCTGTCTACCTCTACCCCCCTGGCGCTTCTGGAAGGGCCGTCTGTACTGCTGCTGCTGTTGCTGCTGCTGATGTTGTCCGGCAGACTGCCCTCTTCCACGACCCTGCGACCCGAACCGCCGTTGGAACTGGCGGTAGGGTTTCTTCTCCTTGGGCTTCTCCAAGCACACCGCCGTCAGGGTCTCCGCCTCGGCCTTCATCCTGGCCATCTCGTCATCCGCGTGTTTTCCGAAGAGGGTATCTCCGGAAAACGGGAGATTCGCCACACGTTGTTGTGCTTCTGGCTTAAGAGACGTCAACCGGAGCCAAGCATGGCGCCTCTGGTTAATCCCGTGGCAGTATCCGTGCGCAGACAACAAGGAAATATCCGCCGCGGCGCTAATGGCCTGGTTAGAGACCAGCATCCCCTCCTGGACGATCTCCATGAAGTCCTCTTTGCGGTCTCGAGGAACGAGGTCCGCAAACTGCTCCATTGAGTCCCACAGTGCACGGTCGTATCGTCCCAACAAAGCCGAGTCACTGGCAGCCTTCATTGACGAGGAGGATGTACCACACACTTTTCGCCCAGCAGAGTCGATCCAGCGGCTCTCCTTGTCCGGAGGCACCGTGGACGCAGGGGAGGTGGCATGAAGCTTCCGAGCCGCCGTCACAATGACCGAATCCGGCGCCGGGTCCTTTCTCAAGAAGGCCGGGTCCGAGTCCGGAGCCCTGTATTTCTTGAGGAGCCTGGAAGGCGCAGACTTCACAACCGCCGGCGTCAGGAAAAGCTGTTCAGCCGGCTCGAGGAGCCCCGGCACCAGAGGCAGTAGGGGGCGAGACAGGTGTTTCTTGTGTAACGTCTCAAAGATGACAGAAGTCGAAGGCGTAGGCGCTTCAACTTTGATCCCCAACTTCGCCGCTCCGCGCAGGAGAACCTCTTGGAATGTGCCGATATCGTCGATCGGGGACACCCTCGTCTCCGGCGAATCAGACAGCGTGGGCGAGTAAGAACGGGTCCCAGATGAGCGTGACCTGGACCGACGCCTCCTATGGCGATGCCTGGATCTCGATGAAGATCCGCGTCCACTCCTAGACTTGTCCCGTCTCCCCGAGCGAGACCTCGATCTCTTGGGCCTGGGACGGTCCGCCGGCCTCCCCGGTTCTGGAGTCCGAGGCTTCGGCTTCGACTTAGGAGTCTTCTTCGGCGGCGGCGGAAACTTGGGCATCGACACCGCCCGCGGTGGAACCGGGGGTGGGGGAGTCACTGGAAGCGGGGCCTGCGGAGCCGGTCGAGCAGGCAATGCAGGGGGGGTCGGAGCCTTCGGAGGCGGACCCCTTGGCAAAGGAGGCAGTGCAGGAGGCGCTGAAGGCTTCTTCGGGGTATATACCTCGGAATACGCCGTTCCCGGCGAGCCATCATCCTGTCCGGAATGTGGGGAGCCCCCCACAGTCCTGGGCCTGTCTTTTCGACCTCCTGACGCCGAAGATCGGTGCCCAGACGGCGAGCCTGGGTCCCTAGACGTCGAACGGCCCTTCGGCGTCGACCGCCTCTCACTCCTCGACGTCGAACGGTGTCGACGTCTCGACGTCGACCCCGACCAGATGGACGAGCCACGGAATCTCGACGACGGGCGATGGTGCCTCGACGGCGACCTCGACCTCTTCGGACGTCTCGACGTCGACCTGGATCGTCTCGACGTCGACCTCTTGGAACGTTTCGACGTCGATCTCTTTGAACGTCTCGACGTCGACGTCTTCCGCGCCGGAGACTTCTTCCGTCTCGACGGCGGCCTCGACGACGAGGATCCCCTCGAAGACGATGTCCTCGACGGCGAACGGCGGTGTCGCCTCGACGGCGAGCGCCGATGCCGGGTCCTCCGATGTCGACCACTCGACGCCGACGACGACGAGGAGATCGACACCGGCTTCGACGGCGGCCGGAACACGTCCCTCGACGTCGACGGGCGACGTTTTCTCAACCCAGAGCCCTGGGGAGACCGGGAACTGGCCGTGGACCTTCCCCTCGACGTCGTGGTCAGCGCAACTGACCCAGACGGAGATCTTGGGCGCGGGCTGGACTTCCTGCCCCTGGGGAGCCCCCCAGAGGCCTCAGCATGGGCAGAAGAAGCCCCTCCTGACCCACCTCGTGCCTTCAATCTTCTTTCTTCAAGTCCCTGAAGTCTGATTTTACGCCTGTCCTTCAGGGTCCTTCCAGAGAAGCCTCTACAGATCACACACTCCTCAGGGATGTGGGAAGAGGGAAGGCAGAGGATACAGACCTCATGGGGGTCTGACTTGGCCTTCTTCCTGGAGCACTCCGGGCATTTGTCAAATAATGCTGGCATTATGGACAATAAAAGAGTGCAGGAACCCAAGAAGAAAGTCACTAAAGTACTTTAAAAGCACCAAAAATCGAATTTAGTGTAAAAACACCAACAAAACCCTTGAAAAGGGAGAGCTCAATGCTCCAGGGTCCTGCTTGCAGGAGCCGGAAAAAAGAACTGAAACTAAGTTGGACCTGCTATGCATTCTGGGATACTGGGAGAAGGTTCTGGAAGGTTCCTTAAAGGCACAGTATCCTATTTAAGCCACATAATGGCAGCCTATGGGGCTTGTCTGTCCAGGTTCTTCTCTCTATCATTCCTGAGGGATTTTGCTGTTAAGCAAGGGAAATCTGTACAGGCTTTGCTGTTTTGTGGATTTTGTGGTGGAATTTCTAGTTGAAGTACTGGACAGTGTAGCCTTTTTGGCTGCATTATCTGTCTTTAAATTCTCTCTTAAGTGTCTATGCATTTCTGCATTTTTTGACACTGTAAGAGATTATTTTTGATTGCTCCGGGGTCCACGCATATGGGCGGGACTATTCACTAGATTATGACTATACACAGAGATCCCCTACTACAGAACTGTTGTTGCCTCTGCCTCTACCCTTGGCACTGTTTCCTCTGTATCCACCTCTGCCCTGCTTGCTGTAGGAGGATTGCGCACCACTTTTATTGAATGGCGTCTGCTGCGACATGTGCCCTCTGTTAACACCTCGATTGCCTGAGCGACAAAAAGTGTTCCCTCTAAATTGTTGTGATTGGAGAGCTCCCATGGACTTGGCAATCTCGGTATCTTTTTTGATCTTCTCTAGGGTGGTGTCCACCTCTGGGCCAAACAACCTGTCTGGATTAACGGGTTGGTTGAGGATAGTAGTTTGGATCTCTGGCTTGAATCCTGAGATGCGGAGCCATGCCTGACGTCTCAGCATCACACTAGTGTTGATCGCTCTCGCTGCTGTGTCCGCAACATCTAGCGCACACTTTATAGCAGCGTTGGAGATGAGCTTCCCCTCCTGGATAAGCATTTCAGCTCCCTCTTTAAACTGGTCTTTGAGGTGTTGTAACAGCTGCTCTAGGGTGTCGTAGTGTGCCCTATCGTATCTGGCCAACAGAGCTTGCGTGTTTGAGATGCGCAATATGTTGGCCGCCTGAGCTGCTACCCTCTTCCCAGATCCCTCCAGCACTTTTGACTCTTTGTCTGGGGGAGGAGCTTCACCCGTCGTTTGGGAGTTTGCCCTCTTGCGGGCATTAGAGACCACCAAAGAGTCCAAAGGCAACTGGCCCCTTATGTAAGTGGGGTCGCCAGGTGCCGGTCTGTATTTCTTCTCAATGCGTGGGTTTACAACCCAAGATCTTGTGGGTTCCTTGAAAATGTCTGCCGCATGCTTAAGGACCCCTTTCAACATTGGGAGAGTCTTGACAGTTTTTACAGCAGTAGAGAAAGTGTCAAAAAGGAAGTCCACCTCTACGGGGTCAGCATGCATCTCCACCTTATGGTTTGTAGCCGCCCTTTCAATTAAGGCATTAAATGCCGCAGAGTCCTCAGTGGGCGACGGCTTCACGTTATAAACTTGAGGATTCTGGACCGTGTGCTGGTCCCCTTGATCACCAGAGTCCATCCACGAGTCTTGTTGCTCATCAGGCTCCCTATGAGCAGGAAAATTGTACTCCTCATCTTGCTCCCCTCCATCCCCATCAGAGTATGTGGGTGAAGGTGTTACACTCCTCCTATGCTGAGGAAGAATCTGTTCCACCAGAACTGGTGTTTCTGCTGCATGCTTCTTACGTTTCAGAGGAATGGTAAACGACTGCAAGGGTTCTGAAGTAATCTTCCTCTTGTATAGCGTGAGTTTCCCGGTGTCGGCATCGATGCAATGCTCCGACCGTTCTTCAACCAAAGGGTGTCGAAGACCCACAGTCCCAGCCGGGTGAGTGGACGTCGACACAGTGTCCTTGGGCACCGACCGCGGTGCAAAGGCCTTTGGCGCCACCTTAGGCGGCAACGTGTAGAGGAGCGGTGCCGACGTGGTCTTTGGCGTGTCTGCCGGCTTCGGTGCTGAAGGAGTCTTCGGTTCCGACGCCAAAGCCTTGTCTTTAAGGCGCTTGAGGGAGTCCGAGACCTGCTTCGTAAAGGAAGCGGACGGTTTCGTCGTTCCGACCGATGTTCTTGGTCCGCCCCCAGGGGAAGACCCGAGCGTGGATGTTCGAGGCGCAGGAGCACCCTTGACTGGTGCGCCACGATCACGGACCACAGCTGCAGACGTCGATACCGACGGCTTCGGATCGACGGGTTTCTCTTTAGGAGCAACGACTCCAGACTTTGGTTCGGCGCCTTTCACCGACTTCGCGTCAACGGGCCCCTTAGTCTTCGGCGCGACAGATTGTCCCGATGTAGGCTCGACAGCCTTCTTGAACGTTGGCTTGGCTACCTTGGTCGACACCGGCTCGACGGGCTTCTTCGAGCTTGGCTCCTTAACCACCTTCGGCACCTTTGACTGATCACCAGCTGGCATCGGTTTGGAGGCCCCCGAAGACGACGGCGTCGGTACCGGAGCAGACGTCTTCGGTTTCGATGGCGTGTCGGCCATCTTTGTTTTCACCGATACCGAGGGTTTCAGTTTCGGTTTTGATTTTAGTAATGGCGGCTCCGCGGAGGTGTCCGTAGCCGGGCCAGAAGGCGGGGCCGTGGATCGAGGTGCAAGGTCTTGGTTAAGGCCGCGTGGCGATCCCGTGACCTGAGCCATAGTAAGAGTACGAACGGGGCATAGCTCTTCCTCCGAGCTATCTTCCATGGCCCCATATGCTTCGTCGTCGTCCCCTACCTTCTCGACGAGTTCCTCAATGTCTCGACTGTGGATGTCCGCTCCGTCGTCGGACTCGACCTCCACCGGGGTAGGGGAAATCTGCAGGTGACGCACTTGCTCGTCTGCTTCTGGGTCGTCAAAGATGTCCACCGGTGCCGGAGCCGATCGCTGGGCCTCAAGGCGCGCCACGCGCCGAAGCTTGATTGTCTTCTTCGATCGAAATCTTGAACAGGCCATACAGTTGGCCTCGTCGTGGTCCGGCGATAGGCACTTGTTGCACACAGGATGGACGTCAATGTGTGGGTACTTGGATCCACACACGGGACATTTCTTGAATGGACTCCGCTCCATGCCGTCGAAGTCTTGCTGCGTCGACTAGGCCTTGATCACCGAAGAGTCACATGACCCCCCGGATATCCGACTCCACGAGCTGGAAGATAGACGGGACCGAACGCGAACAATACCGACGGTGCAAAGAAGGCCTTTTGGCCTTGAAAAAGTTCTACCACGATTCCGAACAGGAGACGTCGAAATCACATCCGAACGCAATGGCGGAAAAAAACAATCTGGGGATGGAGTCGAGGCCCATGCGCACTGTAGTCCAGGGGAGGAGCCGCCTATCTCGTGATACTTCAAAGACTCTTCCAGGACAACAATGTGCAATCATCCGGACCCAACACTAGGCGGCGATCTATGCTACAGATATGAATTTAGCAGCCCACATGCCTCGAACCTGTCGTTCATTCTGAATCAGCTTTGCAGGGATTAGTATGGAGAAAGATTATTCTCTGTGGAAGCAGCAATGCATAACAGCATTTGATATCTACTGAGTAGAATGGAAGTTCTGTGCCTGAGAACTATTTGCTGCCACGCTGTCCAAATGTCCTGCCCAGTGCCGATAGACCCATGTGTTAGATATATGCTGTATAAGCTAAAATAACACAACATCTACACTTCATTGGTACGGTTGTGGTGCCTTTATATGGTTTAGCAATTTGTTTTTACCATTTCCATGGAACTAGGAATTAGTTCAGTAATGGGAAAGGGGGAGCTCTGTTTTAGTGACTTTTGCTTTGTTGATTAGGCGTTCTGGTGAAAACAAATTTCTAAGGAAAAACTTGCATCCCATGAAAGGCACACATCTTGAGATTCATCGAAAGGTGGCACAACCTCTCTTCTGACCTGATTTGGTTGCTACCAATCATTTCAGAAGAGCAGAAGCACTTGGACCATAGACACTGCTATACACTTGTTGTTTTGTTGGCAACAATTATTTCTCAGAATGAACATGGTATCAGGTTACCTATCCTCATTGATGTAGAACGGTGACTGTACTAAAGGCAAGCACATCAGTGTTATGTTAACGCTTCAAGAAACACTTCCTTATGAATCTCACCTATGATCTTTACTGAAGGTTCCCCAGTAACCACAGTAGCATTGTGTTGTCCTAATATTGGCTTTCATGTCATTTTTGTTTTTACTTTCATAGTGGAGGAGGTTCCTAGTCTACAGGCAGAGCTTTCATATTACTCTTATGAATACGACCCGGATCCTTATGCTTCAGACATAGACGATGTCTTCGAGACTGTGGGAGAACTAACACCAACACTCAGTATGCTAGATGGAGAAAAAAAAACGGAAACAATCAAGACAACAAAATGGTAAATTCCAGTGTGGTAATTAGAGGGTTTATGTTTTATATAGACTGCCATCTCTACCTCTTCACTCTGTCAACTATCTACTGCTTACAAGACATTAAGACTTCTTTCCTTCAGAGTCCACTATGTTGTGTTTACCACAGTACATAACTGAGTGAAGTGCTTAAATAGCTTAAAAGCAAAACCAACTAATTTCCAGCTTTCCTTGAGGAAGGGAATTAATAAATGAAGGAATGTTCTATCTCCCAATCCCTTCCTGCGCTATCTCCGAATATTACTCTTGCATGTGCTGCTGGCCACTGAGGCCTAAATTACAAGAAAGTGGAATTCCAATCCTTACAGAAACCCCTTTTTCTGTAGAAGTCAGGATGATGTGCTGTGAAGTAAAGCTAGACCCTCAAAATGTTCCTAAGGAATACTTTGGCAGGCCAAGCCTGATGAAATTTACCAAGGGAAAAATGCTGAACAAATACCAACCCATGCAGAATTTGGTGAGAAAATAATAATTGTAATTCCTCATTTTGCTGACGAAAACTCAGAATACGAGGTGGTTACTGCTCCCAGTAAATACTGCACTTTGTGATATCAATATTCAACAGGTGCAGTAAATAGATCATCCCAATCCAAGCCACTTGTGATCAGGGCTTAACTGTTAACACATAAGCCTTTTTATACATCCCTTGTTAAGACTAAAGATCATTAATTTTGACTTCTGTTTAAGGCATAGGGATGAACTTGCAAAATATTCCGTTATTTTAACCGCTTAACTGCGGTTGACAAACCATTCACGTGTCAACAGTACCTTCAGAGTGCAGTGAAAGTACATAGTTCATCCACTGCTGTCCTTTTGAAAACCCTAATGATATTTACACAGGAAAGGGTTTTCTTCTTTTTAAAGTTAGGACATGATTCAAGAGCTTCTCTGGCATCCGAGTTTATTATTATTGTTTTGGGATAAGTGTGAAGCGCAGCAGGCTTACGTCTCACTGATTTAATGTGAAACTACTTGGCACCACTAGTCAGCGCCATTAGGTGCCGACTGGTTTCACTTTTGTTGGGGCACAAATCCAAACAGGAGAAAAACCACTGAAAAAGGCACAAAGTCCCCATTCCAGCGGTACCTCTCTGTAATGATCAATGCCAGGGAATCTCCGCAGGAGTGCTATCCCCAAGCAGGAATCCACTCACTAGCATCAGGGATTTTGTTTTGGATGGTTAAGGACCCTGTGGTCATGGGCAAGTGCTCCCCACCGCGTCCCAAAAAAAAGAAAACTTATTCTGCCAGCTTGGAAGTGGATCGAGGGGTTTGCTCCCATTCTTCGCTCAGCAGCCAGAAAGCCCATTTGATACCAGGTTATATTCATTTTTTTTCAAATGAAGGGTTGGGGTGGCCCACTCAAGCACTGGGCCACAGATGCACCCCAAGTTGGGGGAAATACTCTTTCTTCCTCCCTCCTCCCCATGGGCAGAAAGCACTCTAGACACCAGAGATAAAAAATACTCCTGACAACAGTGATATATATATGTATATTTTTTTTTATAAAATAAAATACGGAATGGGGCATCCCACTCAGGCATTGGGGCTTATCCCCATTCTAGACCACCAACAGTCTTTCTAACCCTGCTGGGAGGCAGCCAATGGGGGTATAGCAATAAAGTGCAATACACCAGGAGATATACACATTTGTTTTTAATGAATAACCCAACCCTAAATCTCCAACAGTATTGCTGTCCCCCTTAGGCAAAAGTGGAGCATATATTTTCAATCTGTCCCACAGGAGACTGTGGGGGTTGCAGAAATTCCATTATATGCCAGGGACATGTAAAACCCATTTTTCATTCATTAGATTTTACCATTTGAACTGCATGGTAGGTACACAATGAAAAAACATTTTTAGCAGCAGCACAGTTGCTGGCTGTGTGTTTCGCATATTTATCAATAGAGACAAAACACTATATATACCTGCAACCAAAGTGGCACTTCTTTTGGTTAGCGAAATCAACGCCTTTACAATCAAAGAATCCTTACTCCAGTTCAGGGAAGACATAGTCATACTGCGAACAAATCCAAGTTTTAAACTGAAAAGGCCACCCGACTTCTGTTTGAATGAATCAGTAGTATTGAAAACATACTTTGAGAATCCAAGTAACGCAGCAGAAAGGGCCCTTCATACTTTGGATGGCAAAAGTTGTTGAAAGTCTTAGACTAAAAGAACTAATCTTTCCACCAATTTGATCAGCTTTTAGTGTCTTATGATCACTCACGAAAAGGACAAGTTGCTGAAACAAGGAATAGCTTGCTGGGTGTCTGCAGCCATAGTTTGTGTGTCATAATAAACCAGATTATCCTCTCTAAGGAATTGTCACAGCATATTCTACAAGTAACCATGGCCGAGCATTTTTGGGCAAAGCAAAGAAAAAACGCATAGAACTTTGGAAAATGTGACTGTATTTTCCTTCTGGTGTTAAAGTACTATAAAGCAGGAATCATTTAAACTATGAGACACACATCTATAGAACTAATAATCTGGCTTAATCTCCAGATCCTATATGTGGTTATCTGTTAAATGCATGCAGCTGCAAAAAGTGGCTGGATACATATATTCCAGTATGCAAGCAAGAAGGTTGGAATAAAATCTGTTGCTCTTTTGTTGTAGTGAAAGAGCCCGCACTTTTTTTAAATAAGGGTCTATTTTATGCTGAGTGCAAGGCTCTGGTTTGTAAGTCAAGTGTGGTAAAATTTTGCTTGCTGACATACATCAATAAGCTAGCTAGCCATCTCTGTATAAAAGTCTGTCACAGATCTTAAGTACAGGAGTAAACATCATGGCTTGTTATCTGATATGACTATTGCAGGAAGCTGCCTTTCTATATAATGTAACAAAAGGTGCGATGTACAGAGTCCAGGTATCCCTTATTAGTGTACGAGGGCTTACTTTAACAATCCCAAGGTTCTCTATTTGTGGTAGTGTGGTCGAGCATTCGTAGGCTTTTCAGTGGGGAGTGATAGGTATTTGTTGCACACGAAGAGTCAATAAATGAGACACACACTCAATAAGGTAATCCGACACCAATTTAGAAAAATTACATAGATTTTTCTATTAATTTAGACACGAGGATCTACAAGATTAAGTAAGTACTTTTTGAGTTAGTGATTTTTAGAAAATACAGCAGTCAGATTTGAAGCATGAGCCTCGAACACGGTAATGTTATCCTACGGGAGAAGCATACACTGCAAAGGGGTACTTGCAATTAAGTAAGAGTTGATCTTCTGGACGAATAGGCCACGTTAGAACGCATGTATTGAGAACGCATGCCATTACAATGCAGTCATTACAACGACCGCGTTATTACACCGCATACCAATACAGCGCAAGTCATTACAATGACTTGCTGAAAGGGGAGCGCTGGATGTTGGAATAGGATTAGTTACTTACCTGTAATCCTAGTTCTCTTCCAGGGGTATTCTTATCAAAGTCATATGCACATGAATATTCCCGCCCATGTGCAGGACCCCGGAAACACATACCATACATGTGGAAACCATATATATATATATATATATATATGTATATATATCAACACACACAATGCAGCCTTCCTTAGACATGCTGAACAAACTTGCACGAGAAGTCTTTGCACATGAATACATTCCAATAAAGCAGGGACAAATAAAGCCTTTGAAAACTGCTTTATTATACAGCAGAAAAGGTAATCCTGCAAGGAAAATAAAAACATTGTCAGCACATAAGCTGCATTGCAGAGAAAACATCAGTGTAGAAAGCTGAAACGCTAACCCGAATAAACACTAACAATAAACTGGCACCGTGCCTTTAAGGCAGCCATTACCCCTAGCTTCACATCATGCCTCAGGGGTGACAGTTAGGTCAGTTGTTCTTTGCGGATAACCGCAGACCATTATAGACAATAGATGTATGTATCATGTTCACTTGCCCGGGGAGGTGGGTGGGTTGCTTATGACTTTGATGAGGATACCCCTGGAAGAGAACTAGGATTACAGGTAAGTAACTAATCCTTCTCTTCCAGAGGATCCTCATCAATAGTCATAAGCACATGCATAGAATAGCAAGCCCATCCCCTCATCCTGCGGGCGAGTAAACAGAGTACTATTCAGATATAGAAAAAACCGTTCGGCGTACACAGACTCCGAAAAATTAACACTGGAACAGATTCCTCAAGGAGGCCTGACCCACTTGGGTATCTGCTCTGGAGTCTGAGTCCAGACAGTAATGTCTGGTAAATGTATGGACCGATTTCCAAGTTGTGGCTTTGCAAATCTCGCCCATCGGTACATTGTGTAGGAACGCTACTGTTGCCGCTTTGCCCCTTGTCGAGTGAGCTTTAGGAGAAGCAAATAGAGGTTTGTTTGCCAACTGGTAAAATAACTTTATACAAGATACTATCTATCTTGAGATGGATCTTTTCGAAGCTGGAAAGCTTGTTCTAACCATGCCATAGTTTACAAACAATTGGTTAGACTTTCTCAAGGATTTTGTTGTCGCTTCCAAATAAAATTTGAGAACCCTCTTGAGGTCTAGTGAATGCAAAGACCTTTCCGCTGGTGTGGTCGGATTGGGGAAGAAAGAGGGCAGAGAAATCGTCTGATTAACATGGAACTCCAAAACAACCTTAGGTAGAAAGGAAGGGTGGGTTCGCATAACCACCCTATTATGGTGGAAGACTGTATAAGGTTCTTTGGAAGACAGTGCTTGCATCTCACTTACTCTACTCACAGAAGTGATTGCTACTAGAAAAGCTACCTTCCACGTCAGGTGCTATAATGAAGCTTTATGAATGGGTTCAAATGGAGGACCCATCAACTTTGACAATACAAGGTTCAATTCCCAAGGAGGGGAAGGAGGTCTAACAGGGAGGTAAACCTTTTTTAACCCCTGTAGGAAGTCCTTAACCACCTGTAGCTGAAAAAAGGAAGGTTGGTTAGGCGATTTATGATATGCTGTAATAGCTGCCAAATGTACCTTTATGAAAGTGTACTTTAACCCAGATTTGGCCAAGTAGAGCAAGTGCGGCAAGATGACCTCCTCTTGTCCGTTAATTGGACTATAACCATTACGGACACACCATAAGTAAAACCTTTTCCACTTAAAGTAGTATGAGGTTCTTGTGGAAGGTCTCCGTGACTCCAGTAAAATGTCCATGCAGTCTTGGGGGAGTTTCAGATGTCTGTATTGCAGGACTTCAGAAGCCATGCTGTCAAGCTGAGCGAGAGAAGGCTGGGGTGTAAAATCTTCCCTCCCATCTTGGTGAGAAGGTCCGGCCTGCACGGAAGTCTCCGATGCGGACGAATCCACATTTGCAATAGATTCGGATACCACCATCAAGATGCTGGATCTCAAAAGCTTGGCCACCACCTTCGGAATGAGAGGGAGGGGTGGAAAGGTGTATGCAAGCGTCCCTGAACAATTTATCAAAAGTGCATTCCCCCTCATTCCCGGTCCGTAAAACCTGGATGCGAAGGCGTGGCATTTTTTGTTTTCTTCATCTGTGAAGAGGTCGCTGGAAGGATGACCCCACTGCTGAAAAATGTCTGCCGCCACGTCGTCGTTGAGCACCCAGCCTTCTTGCTCTTGGAAATGACGACTGAGGGGATCTGCTCGTACATTCTGCTCCCACGGCAGATGGACTGCCGGGATCCATAGGTTCCTGGCGAACAACCAGTGCCATATTGCCTGAGATTTGAGACACAGAGGACGAGAGCGTGTTCCACCTTGCTTGTTTAAATAGTACATGGTGGTTGTGTTGTCTGTTTGAACCAGGATTGATTCCGACTGTATGGCAGGCCGAAAAGCCTTAAGGGCTAAGTGAACTGCCTGCAGTTCTAGCATGTTGATGTGATAAGTCTGCTCGTTGGGGTCTATCTGCCCTGTGTTTCCAGATGACCCAGATACGCTCCCCAGCCCTGAAGTGAGGCATCCGTGATCAAGGATTGTTCTGGCAGAAGTTGGTGAAAGGGCACTCCCACCAGGAGATTCTGAGGACGCATCCACCAGAGGACGGACTTCTTTGCAGCAGGAGACAGTAGAATCTAGTTGTTCCATCAACCCGAGGATTGATTCTATTCGTTGTCTTGGTCTTGCTGTAATTGCCTCATCCTCAACCTGGCGTTGGGTATGAGTAAGATGCAGGAGGCCATTGAGCCCAGCAGAGAAGCCACTTGTCTCACTGATGGCTGAGGAGTTTGAAGGATGATGCTGCCTTTGACCCTCATTGATGATAGTCTTTCCGCCGAAGGAAACACTTTTCCTAGAACGGAGTTGATATGGGCCCCCAGATAGTGTAGTGACTGAGTCGGCTGAATGACTGATTTGTCCAGATTGACATGCAGGCCCAGACGTTAAAGGAGGTTCATACAGATGCAAAGGCGATCCTGTACCCTTAGCCAGTGGTCTAGGTATGGATAAGCATGTAGGCCTTGACGATGTAAAGCGGCTGCTACCACTGCCATGCATTTTGTGAATACCCTTGGGGCTGATTTTAGACTGAAGGGTAAGACTTTGAATTAATAATGTCTTGTTCCTACTGTGAAACGTAGAAATTTGCGATGACTTGCTGTGATCGGAATGTGAAAATATGCATCTTGAAGGTCCACCCAACACATCCAGTCGCCTTTTTTCAAGTGTGGAAAAATTTGATGAAGAGACAGCATCCGAAATGTTTCTTTTTTTGATGTATTTGTTGAGAACACGTAGGTCTAATATGGGTCTGAACTTGTTCGGTTGGTCTTTTTTCTGGTCGAGGAAGTATCTCAAATAGATTCCCTTCCCTCTTTGTGCTGAAGGAACCTCTTCTATCGCCTGTTTCTCGAGAAGGGTCAGCACTTCCTGACGCAGGAGGTCCAGATGATGTTGTCGGGAATTTACTGGAGGGGAGTCTCTTAAGGATGCACAAAAATGCAGTGCGTACCCATTGTCTAGTATATTTAGCACCCATTGATCTTTGGTTATGTTGCGCCACTCTTGAACGTAGTTTGTAATACTTCCTCCCACTGGAGTGCACAACGGTGCTAGAGGAAGCGGTGACTCATTGTTTTCCTGTAGTCTTTGCTGTGATTGCAGCTGGTGTCCTCTTCCTCTGGAGGAGTGTCGGCCCTGGTATTGGGATTTACCCTGCTTGTGTTGTGACCATTGAGAGGTTTGAACCCTCTGTTGGTTACCTTTCTTATTGTAGGGCCTGTAACGCTTCCTGAACTTCTTTCTTTTCTCTAGGCCCACCGCCTTCAAGGTGTCCAAATCGGCCTTCATTCTCGCCATCTCTTCTTTTTTTTTTTTGCAGAGTTTTATATAGCGCGAACTAGAACCGAACCGAATCAGTTATCAGAGCGCTTTACATAGCACCAGTTACGTTACATGAGGACACACTTTCATCTGTGTGGGCCCCAAACAGAGAAGTTCCAGAAAAAGGGAGGTTCAGTATGTGCTGCTGCACATCAGACTTCCATGCAGTAAGACGTAGCCAGGAGGAACCAAATGCACATATGCTGTGCGCATATGAATGAGCTGCCAGGGATACGCCATCTGCTGCCGTGCTTATCACTTAGTTGGACACCACTTCTTGCACCAAGCGCTGCAATGGAGATCTATGCAATGGGCTGGAGTATTCTGCAGCTCGTTGAGTATGACCTGCAGATGCTGACCGCCAATGATGCAGAGGTTGCAGCCATCTGGGAGAAAGGTGTAGAGAAGGAGATCTTTGTTTTCTGAGGGAAATTCTTGGTGGTGAAGCTGCAGGCTCCTGAGAATGGATAGAAGCACTGCGAGATGACGCAATTGTCTGAGGGGAGCTTTAAATGGAATGCGAAGAGGCCCCATGGGTTCTTGAGCGCGACCTCCGTCGCGATGAACGATGAGACGTCGCTGGCGAATGCCTTGACGTTGATCTACTCTGGGTCACCATAATGGGAGATACTCTAGATCTTGAACGCCTCCTCGACTTCGATCTTTCGACGTTGAGTGGAGTGACGCTGAATGCCTGGAGCCCATAGACCTTGCTCTTGAAGGGTGAGCGTGCCTGTGTTCTCCCCGATCCGATGAACGGTTCAAAGGAGAAATCCTCCTCGACGACGTTCTCTCGACATCGACTTTCTTGGTCTCGACGTCGGATGTGACACCGGTGAGGGTCTAGACCTGGACGTCGAACGTCTCTTCGACGACGACGGAGGTGACGATATCTGTCTCGAAGTCGAATACCGCCTGGTTGACGTCGACGGAGAGGTATGCTTCGACGCCGATCGCTGATGACCCTGCGACGGCAGAGCTTGACTCGACGTCGACATTCGCCTGGTTGACGTCGACAGTCGCCTGGTTGACATTGGCGGAGATCTGCGATTCGACGTCGATCGCTGGTGACCTTGAGACGACGGAGCATATCTCGACGTCGAACGCCATCTCGCCGGTGACGACGGGCGAGCCTGCCTCAATGGAGATCGATGCCTCGACGCTGATCGTCGCCTGGTTGACGGCGGAGGTGACGTACCTGTGATCCTCGACGACGACCGGTTTTCTCTCGACAGTAAGCCCGCCGTCAATGGTCTTCTCGTCAACGTTTTTGACGCTGAAGAAGGGATTCGAGGTGCCGAGCCCGACGCCGATGGAAAGCACACTGGAATCTTACTTGTAGATGCTCTCTCCTTCTTCTTCTTCAACGGTGACCTGCCTCTGGAGGAAGATCTTCTCATCTCAGCCAGTCCATAGAGGCGAATCCTCTCTCTGTCCTTTTGGACAGTAGCTGGCAGTGCTGGCAGGTTTGTGGATCATGATCAGAAGGCAGGCATAAAATACAGACAGAATGGGAGTCTGTTTAAGCCTTCTTTTCGCCACAGGAAGGGAAAGGATCAAAAAGGGAAGGCATTTCTGAATGAAAAACAATGCCCAAATCCCTTAAAAACAGTTTACAAACACTTCAACACTCAAAAGATGTCTCCAAAACTAGAAGTATTTTCTGACAAAAATCAAAAAAGGGTAGAGCTGAAGTAGAGCTGAAGTAACCAGGGTCCTGTCAGAAGGAGCCGGAAAGAACAACTGACCTAACTGTCACCCCGGAGGCATGATGGGAAGCTAGGGGTCATGGCTGCCTTAAAGGTACAGTGCCAGTTTACTGTTAGTGTTTATGTGGGTTAGTGTTAGATTTGGGGGTCTCTAGTTGGCACAGGTAGGTACTTGTGACAAATAGGGACCCTCTCCTCTAGTCAGGATAAGGGGATTACACTCCTACAATAACCCCTGCTCACCCTCTAGGTAGCGTGGCACAAGCAATCAAAGCTTATTTCAGAGGCGTTGTAAGTTAAGCAATTGTGACCACATACAGTAACCCAGTGACAACACTACAAATGGACACCACAGAGGTTTCATATAAAAAATAAGTAGACTTTATATAGAGTTACCACAAGACCATAAACGACAAAAATACACACTGTGATTACTTTAAGATGATAGATTTAAGCTTAGTTCAGTTCAGTTCTTAGATGCGACACTCTGCGTCAATGTAACTTAAGTTGCGTTGCGCTTCCAGGACAAGCAATGTTGCAGCGATGGGATATGCGGCAAAGTTCAGATACAAAGAAATAAAGACGTGAAGATCTTCCAGATGTGGCACGCTTCTCGGGGATGCGAGAAGTCCTCGGTTCGATGCGTGGACTGCAGCAGCGACACCCTTACGATGCGACAGCAACAGCTCCAGCGGCGACGCTCTTCTCCACGATGTGGGAAGCTTTCGCTCAATGCGACAACTACAGTGGCAACATCCAAGATGCGACGGCAGCAGTTCCGACTGTGGCGCGCTTCTCAGAGATGCGAGGTCCTCTTGGTCGATGCGGTGCAGTGCGACAACTACAGCGGCAACACCCTCCTTCGGAGTTGCGACGGCAGCAGCAGCGACTGCGACACGCTTCCTCTTCGTTGCGGCACGCTTCTCTCCGATGCGGTTCAGTCTGACAGTTCCAGCAGCGACACCCTCCTTCGGAGTTGCGACAGCAGGCACAGCGACGGCGACACACTTCTTCTCGTTGAGTCGCGCTTCCAGCTCCTTGCGACACGCTGTTCCTCAGAAGGCCCAAACAGCAGCAGGTCCTTCCAAAAGAACTCTGGGGAGCTGGGGGTGAAGTCTGTTGTCCCTGAGACTTCAGCAGGAGGCAAGCACTTTTCCAAGCCCTTGGAGATCCTTCACAAGTTGAAAGCAAAGTACACAAAGTTCCTTTCTCCTTCCTTTGGCAGTTGGGCAACCACTGCAGGCCAATCCCCCAAGCAGCACTTCAGCTTGGGAATAGCCATAGTCTCTCCTCAGTTTCTTCAGGTTCCTCTCCTCAGTAAAGGTTTCTTCTTGTAGTCCAAAGTGATCTAATTTCATGGGATCAGGATCCCAATATTTATACCCCAAAATCCTTTGTTTTCTGAGGGGATAGGGGCCTTTGCCCAGTCCAAACCAGTTCTGAAGCACTCTGTTTATCAGACTTCACCTTTCCTTTCACAGTGCAGGGCAGGCACATCAGATGCCCCACAGGAGGTGGAGCCAGCATTGTGGAAGGCAAGTACAGTCCTGGAGCACTTTGTTTACATGACTCCTTCTCTTCTTTCGGTGTGCAGGGCAGAGACATCAGCCGCTCCCTAGGGGGTGCAGCCAGCATTGTGGAAGGCAGGCACAGCCCTATTCAAGGTTCAGGTGCAACTCCTCCCTCCCATCTAGATGCAGATCTCTCTATTCACCACTGGGTGACTCAGCCTGTCTCCTGGAATTCCCCAGCCTTGTCACTCACAAAACCAGACATAGAAATACACAACCTAGCAGAGGCAGGTTTGAATGGTTAGACAAGCAAATACCTACTTTCTAAAAGTAGTATTTGCAAACACAGAATATTAAAATAAATTTTACTAAAATATGTATTTTATTATTCTAAGTTCAGGCATACTAAACTTGAATTTCTACCATGTTCTCTGAGACAGTTAGGATTATAAAATGTTTCTGGCCTACGGAAAACAGGTAGCCTTGCAATAGTGAAAAACAAAAATGGCTGTAATTCACTATTAGGACATGCCACACACATCAGGGCTTGTCCTACCTTGTACTTACAATGCACCCTGCCCTTGGGCCTACCATAGGGGTGACTGATATGAAGAAAAGGGATGGTGTAGGGATTGGGAAGTTGGTAACTCCTGGGAGTTCTCTTCACTAAGGTGGATCAGCTCTGGCGTGTTCTGTATCAGGGCGGTGTTCCACCGTAAAGTCCATACCCTGTAGGAAAAAAGACCACCTCAGCAGCTTTGGATTCTCACCCCTCATCTGCATAAACCATCTGAGGGGCCTGTGGTGTGTCTGAACCCAGAGATGAGTCCCAAACAGGTATGGTCTTAGCTTCTTCAGTGTCCAGACCACAGCAAATACCTCACGCTCAATAGCACTCCACCTCTGTTCCCGTGGAAGTAACCTTCTACTGATAAAGGCCACAGGTTGATCTAGGCCCTCCTCATTCATCTGTGACAGAACAGCCCCCACACCATGCTCTGAAGTGTCTGTTTGAACGATAAACTCTCTTGAGAAGTTGGGTGCCAGGAGCACGGCCGCCGTGCACATGGCAGCTTTCAGGGCCTCAAAAGCTTTCTGACAGGTGTTAGTCCAGATCACCTTCTTGAGCTGCTTCCTGGAAGTCAGCTCTGTCAAGGGTGCAACAATGTTGCCATACCCCTTGACAAACCTCCTGTAGTACCCTGTGAGACCTAAGAAGGCCCTCACCTCTGTCTGGGTTTTGGGTGGCTCCCAAGCCAGGATGGTTTCAATCTTGGGTTGTAGGGGCGCCACCTGGCCGCTCCCAACTTGGTGTCCCAAGTACACCACGGAACCCTGCCCGATCTGGCACTTACTCGCCTTGATTGTGAGGCCTGCCATCCGCAGCGCCATCAACACTTCCCAGAGGTGGCACAGATGTTCCTCCCAACTGGCACTGAACACTGCGATGTCATCCAGGTAGGCGGCACTGAATTCCTCCAGTCCAACCAACACCTGGTTGACCAACCTCTGAAAGGTGACAGGGGCATTCTTCGTCCAAAAGGGCATAACACGGAGCTGGAAATGCCCATCTGGTTTGGAGAATGCTGACCTCTCCTTAGCCCCATCAGTCAAGGCGATCTGCCAGTACCCAGACGTTAAGTCAAACGTGCTGAGGTACCGTGCAGCCCCTAGCCGATCTATGAGCTCATCAGCTCTTGGGATGGGGTGCGCGTCAGTCTTCGTGACTGAATTGAGCCCTCTGTAGTCCACACAGAACCGGAGTTCGGCTATGGCACCCGGCGCTGCAGCCTTCGGGACCAAGACCACTGGGCTGGCCCAAGGACTGCTAGATGACTCAATCACCCCAAGTGCAAGCATCTTTGAGACCTCCGCTTTAATGCAAGCCCTTACCCTGTCAAGTTACCCTGTAGGACTTGTGCTTCACAGGCAAGCTGTCTCCTGTGTCCACATCATGGACGCACCAATCTGTGACACCAGGAACCAGGGAGAACCAATCAGAAAACTGTCCCAGCAACTGGCTGCAGTCATTCTGTTGCTCATGGGTCAGGGTGGAAGAGAGGTTAACACCATCCACTGACCCATCTTGCTCTGAGGCTGACAGGAGGTCAGGAAGAGGCTCAGTCTCCTCCTCTATCCCAGCATCTGTTGCCAAGAGGATGGCCACTTCAGACCTCTCTAAGTGGGGCTTAAGGCGGTTGACATGTAGGACCCTCAAGGAGTTCCTAGGAGACCGCAAGTCCACCAAGTATGTAACTTGACTCTTGCGCTCCACAACCTCAAATGGTTCGGTCCATTTATCTTGGAGCCCGCAGGGCTCCACTGGGGCCATGACCCACTTTTTCTGGCCAGGTTGAAGCTCTACCAGAGTGGCATTCTGGTCATACCAGCGCTTCATCTCCTCCTGGCTGACTTCCAGAATCGCCTCAGCGAGTTGCTTGAAACGCCTAGTCTGGTTCCTGAAGGCCATCATGTAGCTATATACATCCTGGGGATGTTTCCTGGGAGATTGCCTTCTTTAACCAAACTCAGAGGTCCTCTGACCTGGTGTCCATAGAGAAGCTCAAAGGGACTGAACCCTAGAGATTTCTGTGGCACCTCACAGTATGCAAACAACAGGCATGGTAAGAGGACGTCCCACTTACTCCTCATAGGTTCCTCAAGACCCATTATCATGCCCTTTAGGGTTCGGTTGAACCTTTCAACCAACCCATTTCCTTGGGGGTGGTAAGGAGTGGTGAACTTGTAGGTTACACCACACTCCTGCCACAGGGACGTCATATACTTGGAAATGAAGTTGGTCCCCCGGTCAGACACTACCTCACGAGGGAATCCTAGTCGTGAGAAAATTCCCATCAGTGCTCGTCCCACCACGGGGCCGTCACTGTCCTCAGAGGTATGGCTTCCGGGTACCGGGTGGCATGGTCCAACAAGACCAGAATGAACCTGTTGCCCATGGCTGTCTTGGGGTCCACTGGCCCCACAATGTCAATCCCCACCCGCTCAAAGGGGGTACTGACCACAGTGAATGGCTGGAGAGGAGCCTTGTGCTTCCTCCCGCTCTTTCCACTTGCCTGGCAAGTCTGACAAGTTCTACAATGAGTAACTGAACACTTGCGCAATTGGGGCCAATGAAAGTGGGTGACAAGCCTTTCAAAGGTCTTGTCCTGCCCCAAATGTCCTGCTAACGGCACATCATGAGCCAGCCCCAGTAGGAAGGCTCCGAACTTCTGGGGTACCACTAGAACACGGGCTGACCCAGGTTCAGCAACCTTAGGCTCACTCTACAGGAAACCATTCTCCCAGTAAATCGAGTGTGACCCTGACTGATCACCTGCTGCCTGGCTTGCAGCCTGTTGCCGCAAGCCCACAAGGGAAGGGCACTCTCTCTGTTCCTTGCAAAATTCCTCCCTGGAGGGGCATCCTTCTTGCTGCCAATGGGTCAGCTCAGGCAGGTCCCCCAGTTCAGTTACTTGCTCCCCGGTGGGCTCCAGGGCATCCCCCTCAGGGTCTACCTCCTCCTAGGCCGTGGGAACTTCGGAGGCCGGTTTCCCGCGCCCCCTGCCACTTCTCTCTTCGGCAGGCTCCTGGGCCTCCCTCTCAGGCTCCAGGTCCTCTTGAGAACCCCTTATTATTATTATTATTATTATTGTGCCTTTTATAAAGCGCGCAGCTACCACAACGGGGTGTCCCGGCGCTGATTGAATTAGAAAGATGGTCTCTCAAGGTGAGAATTACAGGCGAAACAGGAATGTTTTCAAGGATCGGTGGAATTCGAGTTCTGAGTTACTCCTGCGTAGATCCAAAGGCAGTTTGTTCCATCTTTGGGCAGCGCATAACTCAAAGCTTTTGCCTCCAGCCCGGGCTTTTTTAAATCTTGGAGTAACCAATAGAAGTTTAGCGTTTGATCGAAGGGCTCTCGAATTACTGTACGGCCGGAGGGTAGCCCGTAAATGGGCGGACCCATTGCCTTTGGTAGTTCGGTAAGCCAATGTCATGGCTTTAAACTCTATGCGTTTACTCATGGGGAGCCAATGCAGTTCCCATAGGTTACGTGAGATATGCTGCCTGCGGGAGAGGCCACCAATCAGCCGCGCGGCAGCGTTTTGTACAATCTGGAGTTTATGACAAAGGCCTTTGGTTAGTCCTAGATACAGCCCGTTTGCATAGTCCAAGTGAGAGATTATTAACGCATGGACTATTGTTTTCCTATTGGCACAAGGCAGATAATTGATTAGTTTTTTCAGGATTTTAATCTTCGAAAAACAGGCAGCTGAGACTGTATGAACCTGACACCCAAAGGATAGTTTGTTGTTCCATCGGACTCCTAAGTTTCTGACTGAATCCTTCGGAGTAGGGGCTTGGCTAAGATCTTCCGGCCACCACAGGTTCGAATTTAAAGGAGATGGCTGATTGAAGAAGAGCACTTCTGTTTTACTTGCATTCAATCTCAGAAAGTTAAGGTCCATCCATTTGGCGATGTCTCTTAAGCAGGTTTTGAGGGGGTCAAAAGCACTAAAAGAAGGTTCCTCAAACGTGAAAAGCAACTGAATATCATCAGCATAGGACGTTGTTTTGATTCCTGTGCGAGAAATCAGTTCCGCCAATGGCGTAAATTATATATTAAAAAGAAGAGGGCTGAGTGACAAGCCCTGAGGGACACCCCATTTCAGTGGCCTGGCTGTTGAAGTGACGGGAGGGGTGTGGACCTGCTGTTTACGATTGGATAGAAACGAGCCGATCCATTCAAGGACCTTGCCCTGAATTCCCATGGCCTTCAGTCTTTCCAGCAGTATAGGATGAGAGACGGTGTCGAATGCTGCTGATAAATCCAGCAGCACCAATACCGCTCTTGAGCCTCGATCCAGAGTCCAGCTTACAGAATCAGCCATCTCAATAAGGGCTGACTCTACTGGCTGACATTGACCGGGTGGTCACACACGCCCAGTCAGGCAGTCCAACCATCTTCAAGTGAGTTGTTTTCTCCACTTTTTCCCAAGGGGAGCTCTCCAAATCATTTCCCAACAAACAGTCAACAGGCATGGCGGGCCTCACAGCTACCTGAAGAGTACCCCCTCCACTCAAAGGGAACATGAGCCATAGGATAATGACTCTCTGTGTTGTCGGCGTTAACAACTCGGCAAAATGCATGAGGGACAATCTGTTTTTAAGACACCAGGTGACACCTGACAGCAGTCACACTGGTTCCTGTATCTCTAAGAGTTTCCACCTTTTGGCAATTGACGGTCACTCGCTGCCCATATTTCTTAGTGTTCCTGGGCAGCTGAGCCTCTGAGAGCATCTCACTGTCTCCTAAAGAGACTAAGGTCATCTGTGCGGGACCCCATCCACCTTGGACATCAATCTCCTCTCCCAAGGCTACACTAGCCATCTGCCGGGGCGGAGCACCAGTGGGTGCTTGATTACCAAACCGGCGGCACCTGGTATCATTCGCCTTATGATCCAGGTCACCACACTTGTAACATTTCAGGGGCCCCTGGGGAACAGGAATACCTGTCGGGCCCCTTGCTTTCTCTCAGGGGGAGGCTGGGAACCTTTCACCGGGTTCCCTTGGGGACTACTTTGGGGCCCTTTGCGGAACTCCTTCTGTTTACCCTTGTCCCCCCCACTCTTCTGCTGGGGACCCTGCCCACCTTTGGCTGAGTCGCCCATGTGACCCTTGTGGACCCGGGTGCTCACCCAGTGGTCCGCCTCCTCAGCAAGCTTCCTAGGGTTAGTCAGCTTGCTATCTATCAGATGCTGGCACAGCTTTGGAAAACAATTATCAAACAAGTGCTCCCATGCAATCAAATCAGAGACCTTGAAAACCATTAACCATGCTGCCCTTTACCCAACCATCCAATGCTCTGCAAAAGAAAGTGACATATTCAACTCAAGTAGTGTTTTCTAGCTTTTTGCATTTCCTGAACCTCTGCCTATAGAACTCAGGTGTCAAACCATATCTAGACATCAATGCTTCTTTTATGTGGATGTATGAATCGTGGACTTCAGAAGGCAAGTCTAACAATGTGTCCCGCCCCTCACTAAGGAACCTTCTCCACAACCCCGCTCCCCAATCTCTCTCAAGGACCCGGTGGGAAGACATGCCTACCTCATAGGCTCTGAACCACTGACCAATATCATCATTTTTGTAAAACTCTTTCACCACATCCTTGGGAATATACACTCTACTTTCTATATGTACTGACGGTATGCTGCTTCCAGAGGGAGTAACTTCTAAACTTTTGGTTTTAAACTCCACCTCCGTCAAAACTTTTTCATGCTCAAACTGCATTTTCTTTTCCTCAATATCTAACCTATTTTCTAATTCCAGCTGCCTATTCACCTTGAACTTGGTCATCTCCATTTCATGCCTTCTTGATCTCTCTCTGTCCTCCAACTCCTCTGGAGACAGACTCTTGTTAGAAGCACTGCTACATGCGGGGGAAGGTACTTTCCTTCCTCCAGAGCCCAATGGCTCTTCCTGTTGCACAATTGCCAGGACATCCCCCTCAATCACAGGAGTTTTCCTTGCTTCTACCCAGGCCCTCAGCGCCTTGTAGAACTCTTCCTTCACTCTGAACCCAGAGGTGGAAACATTTAACTTTTTGCAAAAGAACTTCTGCTGAGCAACTTTGTAGCTTTCCAATTTCTCTTCTTCCCATTCAAGATCAGCAGAGACTATGGATTCCGCTCTCTCTACTACGACTGAATCAGGTATCGTTCAAAAGTAGAACAAAAATCCAAACAGGAATCTACCAAAAAGTATGCGGTATCATTATGGGCTGCACTCACTAAGTAGTGTTCACCAGTCACTGTACATGAGTCACAAATGCAAATCCAGAATCCTCACCGCTGACTGCCAATGTTAGATTTGGGGGTCTCTAGTGGGCGCAGGTAGGTACTTGTGACAAATAGGGACCCTCTCATCTAGTCAGGATAAGGGGATTACACTCCTAAAATAACCCCTGCTCACCCTCTAGGTAGTGTGGCGCGAGCAATCAAGGCTTATTTCAGAGGCGTTGTAAGTTAAGCAGTTGTGACCACATACAGTAACCCAGTGACAACACTACAAATGGACACCACACAGGTTTCATATAAAAAATAAGTAGATTTTATACAGAGTTACCACAAGACCATAAACGACAAAAATGCACACTATGATTACTCTAAGATGGTAGATTTAAGCTTAGTTCAGTTCTTAGATGCGACACTCTGCGTCAATGTACCTTAAGTTGCGTTGTGCTTCCACAACAAGCAATGTCACAGCGATGGGAAATGCGGCAAAGTTCAGATACAAAGAAATAAAGACTTGAAGATCTTCCAGATGCGGCACGCTTCCCGGGGATGTGCGAAGTCCTTGGTTCGATGCGTGGATTGCAGCGGCGACACGCTTACGATGCGACGGCAACAGCTCCAGCGGCGACGCTCTTCTCCACGATGCGTGAAGCTTCCTCTCAATGCGACAACTACAGCGGCGACATCCAAGATGCGACGGTAGCAGCTCCGAAGGTGGCGCGCTACTCGGGGATGCGAGGTGTTCTTGGTCGATGTGGTGCAATGCAAAAGTTCCAGTGGCGACACCCTCCTTCGGAGTAGCGACGGCAGGCACAGCGACGGCGACACGATCCGACCCCGTTGCGAGATTCTTCTCCGGATGCGGTGCAGTGCGACAAATACAGCGGCAACACCCTCCTTCGGAATTGTGACGGCAGGCACAGCGACAGCGACACACTTCTTCTCGTTAAGTCGCGCTTCCAGCTCCTTCCGACATGCAGTTCCTGAGAAGGCCCAAAACAGCAGCAGGCACTTCCAAAAGAACTCTAGGGAGCTGGGGGTGAAATCTGTTGCCCCTGAGACTTCAGCAGGAGGCAAGCTCTTTTCCAAGCCCTTGGAGATCCTTCACAAGTTGAAAGCAAAGTACACAAAGTTCCTTTCTCCTTCCTTTGGCAGTAAGGCAACCACTGCAGGCCAGTCCCCCAAGCAGCACTTCAGCTTGGGAATAGTCATAGTCTCTCCTCAGTTTCTTCAGGTTCCTCTCCTCAGTAAAGGTTTCTTCTTGTAGTCCAAAGTGATCTAAGTTCATGGGATCAGGGTCCCAATATTTATACCCCAAAATCCTTTGTTGTCTGAGGGGAGAGGGGCCTTTGCCCAGTCCAAACCAGTTCTGAAGCACTCTGTTTATCAGACTTCACCTTTCCTTTCACAGTGCAGGGCGGGCACATCAGATGCCCCACAGGAGGTGGAGCCAGTATTGTGGAAGGCAAGTACAGTCCTGGAGCACTTTGTTTACAGGACTCCTTCTCTTCTTTCAGTGTGCAGGGCAGAGACATCAGCCGCTCCCCAGGGGGTGCAGCCAGCATTTTGGAAGGCAGGCACAGCCCTATTCAAGGTTTAGGTGCAACGCCTCCCTCCCATCTAGATGCAGATCTCGCTATTTACCACTGGGTGACTCAGCCTGTCTCCTGTAATTCCCCAGCCTTGTCACTCACAAAACCAGACATAGGAATACACAACCTAGCAGAGGCAGGTTTGAATGGTTAGACAAGCAAATACCTACTTTCTAAAAGTGGTATTTGCAAACACAGAATATTAAAATAAACTTTACTAAAAGATGTATTTTATTATTCTGGGTCCAGGCATACTAAACTTGAATTTCTACCATGTTCTCTGAGACAGTTAGGATTATAAAATGTAATAACTCTAACAGCCCATTCTGGCCTATGGAGAACAGGTAGCCTGCAATAGTGAAAAACGAAAATGGCTGTAGAACAAGTTACTTACCTTCGGTAACAAAATATCTGTAAGAAACAGTAGTTAGTCTTAGATTCCTTACCTTAGAATATCCCCAGGCGTCAGACTGGATTCGGAAATTTTTGAGTAGCAGTACCCTTGCGCGTCGGTAGGCGTCGTCTGCGGCTCCGCGTCCGTCGTCAGCGTCGTGGGCGCCGTGATGACGTTGTCGGAGTACTGAGACGCCGCCTCCGCGTGCCGACGTCAGTTCTTAGACACAGCTTTTCCACGCCAGAAACGCAGAGCCATGTTAAAAACCAACACTGGTGCAATTAAAACTAGGGCCCTCAAAGGGGATGACCTTAACCCTAGATATCAGTTAGCAGAACGGGGAGGATGGGTGGGGCGGTAAGGAATCTAATACTAACTACTGTTTCTTACAGATATATCGTTACCAAAGGTAAGTAACTTGTTCATCTGAAAGAAACAGGTTAGTATTAGATTCCTTACCTTAGAATAGATACCCCAGCAATACCAACCCCGGAGGTGGGTCTGCGAACCAACAATCACACCAGAAAGTCCTGGAAGACGGAACGGCCAAAGAAGCCATCCCTCCGGACTTGGCTGTCCAGGCAGTAGTGTCTTGCAAACGTGTGCAGGGATGCCCACGTAGCTGCCTGACAGATGTCCTGCAAGGGGACTCCCTGGCCCAGGGCAGTGCTAGCCGCCGTGGCCCGAGTGGAATGAGCCCTCAGCCCAACAGGAAGCTCCTTCTTCGCCAAGGAGTAACATGCCTTGATAAACAAGACTGCAAAAAACACAGTTGATGGACAGAATGTAGAACAATGTCATACATTCACCCCAGTACAAGGATCTGGGCCTAAATCCATCGGTTTTTTTGCACTCCACACCACCCTGGGTTAGACACTGGCTATATGCAAATCAGCTCTGACCCTGTGCCTCATGGGAACAGTCCAGTCCGAACTACCAAGCCATGTCTTTCCCAGACCGGAATCAAGCATCCAAGGACCGGTTTCTGGCTATCAGCCTTCATCAGCCTGGATAGCTTGACTCCAGTGGTGTGGAGAGCCTGGGACCCACGTCTGAGCATACCCAGCCCACTCGGGGTGAAAATTGCAAAAAACACAGTTGATGGACAGAATGTAGAACAATGTCATACATTCACCCCAGTACAAGGATCTGGGCCTAAATCCATCGGTTTTTTTGCACTCCACACCACCCTGGGTTAGACACTGGCTATATGCAAATCAGCTCTGACCCTGTGCCTCATGGGAACAGTCCAGTCCGAACTACCAAGCCATGTCTTTCCCAGACCGGAATCAAGCATCCAAGGACCGGTTTCTGGCTATCAGCCTTCATCAGCCTGGATAGCTTGACTCCAGTGGTGTGGAGAGCCTGGGACTCACGTCTGAGCATACCCAGCCCACTCGGGGTGAAAATTGCAAAAAACACAGTTGATGGACAGAATGTAGAACAATGTCATACATTCACCCCAGTACAAGGATCTGGGCCTAAATCCATCGCTTTTTTTGCACTCCACACCACCCTGAGTTAGACACTGGCTATATGCAAATCAGCTCTGACCCTGTGCCTCATGGGAACAGTCCAGTCCGAACTACCAAGCCATGTCTTTCCCAGACCGGAATCAAGCATCCAAGGACCGGTTTCTGGCTATTAGCCTTCATCAGCCTGGATAGCTTGACTCCAGTGGTGTGGAGAGCCTGGGACTCACGTCTGAGCATACCCAGCCCACTCGGGGTAAAAATTGCAAAAAACACAGTTGATGGACAGAATGTAGAACAATGTCATACATTCACCCCAGTACAAGGATCTGGGCCTAAATCCATCGTTTTTTTTGTACTCCACACCACCCTGGGTTAGACACTGGCTATATGCAAATCAGCTCTGACCCTGTGCCTCATGGGAACAGTCCAGTCCGAACTACCTAGCCATGTCTTTCCCAGACCGGAATCAAGCATCCAAGGACCGGTTTCTGGCTATCAGCCTTCATCAGCCTGGATAGCTTGACTACAGTGGTGTGGAGAGCCTGGGACTCACGTCTGAGCATACCCAGCCCACTCGGGGTGAAAATTGCAAAAAACACAGTTGATGGACAGAATGTAGAACAATGTCATACATTCACCCCAGTACAAGGATCTGGGCCTAAATCCATCGTTTTTTTTGCACTCCACACCACCCTGGGATAGACACTGGCTATATGCAAATCAGCTCTGACCCTGTGCCTCATGGGAACAGTCCAGTCCGTACTACCAAGCCATGTCTTTCCCAGACCGGAATCAAGCATCCAAGGACCGGTTTCTGGCTATCAGCCTTCATCAGCCTGGATAGCTTGACTCCAGTGGTGTGGAGAGCCTGGGACTCACGTCTGAGCATACCCAGCCCACTCGGGGTGAAAATTGCAAAAAACACAGTTGATGGACAGAATGTAGAACAATGTCATACATTCACCCCAGTACAAGGATCTGGGCCTAAATCCATCGTTTTTTTTGCACTCCACACCACCCTGGGTTAGACACTGGCTATATGCAAATCAGCTCTGACCCTGTGCCTCATGGGAACAGTCCAGTCCGAACTACTAAGCCATGTCTTTCCCAGACCGGAATCAAGCATCCAAGGACCGGTTTCTGGCTATCAGCCTTCATCAGCCTGGATAGCTTGACTCCAGTGGTGTGGAGAGCCTGGGACTCACGTCTGAGCATACCCAGCCCACTCGGGGTGAAAATTGCAAAAAACACAGTTGATGGACAGAATGTAGAACAATGTCATACATTCACCCCAGTACAAGGATCTGGGCCTAAATCCATCGTTTTTTTTGCACTCCACACCACCCTGGGTTAGACACTGGTTATATGCAAATCAGCTCTGACCCTGTGCCTCATGGGAACAGTCCAGTCCGAACTACCAAGCCATGTCTTTCCCAGACCGGAATCAAGCATCCAAGGACCGGTTTCTGGCTATCAGCCTTCATCAGCCTGGATAGCTTGACTCCAGTGGTGTGGAGAGCCTGGGACTCACGTCTGAGCATACCCAGCCCACTCGGGGTGAAAATTGCAAAAAACACAGTTGATGGACAGAATGTAGAACAATGTCATACATTCACCCCAGTACAAGGATCTGGGCCTAAATCCATCGTTTTTTTGCACTCCACACCACCCTGGGTTAGACACTGGCTATATGCAAATCAGCTCTGACCCTGTGCCTCATGGGAACAGTCCAGTCCGAACTAACAAGCCATTTCTTTCCCAGACCGGAATCAAGCATCCAAGGACCGGTTTCTGGCTATCAGCCTTCATCGGCCTAGATAGCTTGACTCCAGTGGTGTGGAGAGCCTGGGACTCACGTCTGAGCATACCCAGCCCACTCGGGGTAAAAATTGCAAAAAACACAGTTGATGGACAGAATGTAGAACAATGTCATACATTCACCCCAGTACAAGGATCTGGGCCTAAACCCATCGTTTTGTTTGCACTCCACACCACCCTGGGTTAGACACTGGCTATATGCAAATCAGCTCTGACCCTGTGCCTCATGGGAACAGTCCAGTCCGAACTACCAAGCCATGTCTTTCCCAGACCGGAATCAAGCATCCAAGGACCGGTTTCTGGCTATCAGCCTTCATCAGCCTGGATAGCTTGACTCCAGTGGTGTGGAGAGCCTGGGACTCACGTCTGAGCATACCCAGCCCACTCGGGGTGAAAATTGCAAAAAACACAGTTGATGGACAGAATGTAGAACAATGTCATACATTCACCCCAGTACAAGGATCTGGGCTAAAATCCATCGTTTTTTTTGCACTCCACCCCACCCTGGGTTAGACACTGGCTATATGCAAATCAGCTCTGACCCTGTGCCTCATGGGAACAGTCCAGTCCGAACTACCAAGCCATTTCTTTCCCAGACCGGAATCAAGCATCCAAAGACTGGTTTCTGGCTATCAGCCTTCATCGGCCTAGATAGCTTGACTCCAGTGGTGTGGAGAGCCTGGGACTCACGTCTGAGCATACCCAGCCCAATCGGGGTAAAAATTGCAAAAAACACAGTTGATGGACAGAATGTAGAACAATGTCATACATTCACCCCAGTACAAGGATCTGGGCCTAAATCCATCGTTTTTTTGCACTCCACACCACCCTGGGTTAGACACTGGCTATATGCAAATCAGCTCTGACCCTGTGCCTCATGGGAACAGTCCAGTCCGAACTACCAAGCCATGTCTTTCCCAAACCGGAATCAAGCATCCAAGGACCGGTTTCTGGCTATCAGCCTGGATAGCTTGACTCCAGTGGTGTGGAGAGCCTGGGACTCACGTCTGAGCATACCCAGCCCACTCGGGGTGAAAATTGCAAAAAACACCGTTGATGGACAGAATGTAGAACAATGTCATACATTCACCCCAGTACAAGGATCCGGGCCTAAATCCATCGGTTTTTTTGCACTCCACACCACCCTGGGTTAGACACTGGCTATATGCAAATCAGCTCTGACCCTGTGCCTCATGGGAACAGTCCAGTCCGAACTACCAAGCCATGTCTTTCCCAGACCGGAATCAAGCATCCAAGGACCGGTTTCTGGCTATCAGCCTTCATCAGCCTGGATAGCTTGACTCCAGTGGTGTGGAGAGCCTGGGACTCACGTCTGAGCATACCCAGCCCACTCGGGGTGAAAATTGCAAAAAACACAGTTGATGGACAGAATGTAGAACAATGTCATACATTCACCCCAGTACAAGGATCTGGGCCTAAATCCATCGTTTTTTTTGCACTCCACACCACCCTGGGTTAGACACTGGCTATATGCAAATCAGCTCTGACCCTGTGCCTCATGGGAACAGTCCAGTCCGAACTACCAAGCCATGTTTTTCCCAGACTGGAATCAAGCATCCAAGGACCGGTTTCTGGCTATCAGCCTTCATCAGCCTAGATAGCTTGACTCCAGTGGTGTGGAAAGCCTGGGACTCACGTCTGAGCATACCCAGCCCACTCGGGGTGAAAATTGCAAAAAACACAGTTGATGGACAGAATGTAGAACAATGTCATACATTCACCCCAGTACAAGGATCTGGGCCTAAATCCATCGTTGTTTTGCACTCCACACCACCCTGGGTTAGACACTGGCTATATGCAAATCAGCTCTGACCCTGTGCCTCATGGGAACAGTCCAGTCCGAACTACCAAGCCATTTCTTTCCCAGACCGGAATCAAGCATCCAAGGACCGGTTTCTGGCTATCAGCCTTCATCGGCCTAGATAGCTTGACTCCAGTGGTGTGGAGAGCCTGGGACTCGCGTCTGAGCATACCCAGCCCACTCGGGGTAAAAATTGCAAAAAACACAGTTGATGGACAGAATGTAGAACAATGTCATACATTCACCCCAGTACAAGGATCTGGGCCTAAATCCATCGTTTTTTTTGCACTCCACACCACCCTGGGTTAGACACTGGCTATATGCAAATCAGCTCTGACCCTGTGCCTCATGGGAACAGTCCAGTCCGAACTACCAAGCCATGTCTTTCCCAGACCGTAATCAAGCATCCAAGGACCGGTTTCTGGCTATCAGCCTTCATAGCTTGACTCCAGTGGTGTGGGGAGCCTGGGACTCACGTCTGAGCATACGCAGCTCACTCGGGGTGAAAATTGCAAAAAACACAGTTGATGGACAGAATGTAGAACAATGTCATACATTCACCCCAGTACAAGGATCTGGGCCTAAATCCATCTTTTTTTGCACTCCACACCACCCTGGGTTAGACACTGGCTATATGCAAATCAGCTCTGACCATGTGCCTCATGGGAACAGTCCAGTCCGAACTACCAAGCCATGTCTTTCCCAGACCGGAATCAAGCATCCAAGGACCGGTTTCTGGCTATCAGCCTTCATCAGCCTGGATAGCTTGACTCCAGTGGTGTGGGGAGCCTGGGACTCACGTCTGAGCATACCCAGCCCACTTGGGGTGAAAATTGCAAAAAACACAGTTGATGGACAGAATGTAGAACAATGTCATACATTCACCCCAGTACAAGTATCTGGGCCTAAATCCATCGGTTTTTTGCACTCCACACCACCCTGGGTTAGACACTGGCTATATGCAAATCAGCTCTGACCCTGTGCCTCATGGGAACAGTCCAGTCCGAACTACCAAGCCATGTCTTTCCCAGACCGGAATCAAGCATCCAAGGACCAGTTTCTGGCTATCAGCCTTCATCAGCCTGGATAGCTTGACTCCAGTGGTGTGGAGAGCCTGGGACTCACGTCTGAGCATACCCAGCCCACTCGGGGTGAAAATTTCAAAAAACACAGTTGATGGACAGAACACAAGATACACAAGACGACCACCGAGAGATGGTCCTCTTGTGCACCGCCCGTCCCTTCTTAGTGCCCACGTAACCAACAAAGAGTTGGTAATCCACCTGGAATTGGCGTGTGCGATCTAGATAGAAAGAAATCGCATGTTTTGGGTCCAGACGGAGGAGCCGCTCTTCCTCTTTAGAGGGTTGCGGTGGCGGAAAGAAGGTGGGCAAGGTGATAGACTGCCCGATGTGGAAGGCCGTGACAACCTTGGGCAGGAAAGATGGCCTAGTCCGCACCACAACCTTGTCCGGATGGACAGAAAGGAAAGGGGGTTTTGATGAAAGAGCCTGGAGCTCACTCACTCTCCTGGCAGAGGTGACGGCAACCAGGAAAGCAGTTTTCAGAGTAAGAAGGCGGAGAGGGCAGTATGAAGTATGGGGTAGCTGCGCGCTTTACAAAAGACACAATAATAATGAAGTGGCTCAAAGGGAGCGCACATCAGAAAGGTAAGAACAAAGTTCAAGTCCCACTGAGGCATCACAAAGGGTACAGGAGGGAACATGTGTGTGATGCCCTTTAGAAAACGAGTTACAATAGGGGACTTGAACAAAGTCGGTTGATCAGGCTGCCTTAGAAAGGCTGAAAGGGCAGAAAGGTAGCCCTTGATAGTGCCCAGAGCAGAGCCCTGCTGGGCAAAAGAAAGAAGGAAGAGAAGACCCTCAGAAAGAGGGGCAGAAAGTGGATCCACAGCCTTTGCTGTGCACCATGCCAAAAATGTATTCCACCTGCAGGCGTATACCGATTTTGTGGAGGGACGCCTGGCTGCCAGAATGACATTACAGACTTCAGGAGGCAAGTCAAATGGCCACAACTGTCGCCGCTCAATCTCCAAGCATGGAGGTGGAGACTGGACAGGTTTGGGTGGAGGAACGTCCCCTGCTGCTGCGACAGAAGGTCCTTCGGAAGAGGCAGACGAACCGGGGGATCGACTGACATACTGAGTAGCTCTGGATACCAGTACCTTCGTGCCTAGTCCGGAGCCACAAGGATGACTTGGGCCCGGTCACGTTTGATCTTCTTCAGCACTCTGGGCAGAAGTGGTATAGGCGGAAAGGCGTACAACAGACCGCAACTCCACTCGCGACGAAAAGCGTCTCCGAGCGAGTGCCGAGTTGGAAATTCCAACGCGCAGAACTGATGACATTGCGCGTTCTCTTCTGTGGCGAATAGATCTTACCAAGGCTCTCCCTACTGCTGAAAGAGGCCTTGCGCCACGTCCGAGGTCAGACGCTATTTGTGATCCATCATGCACCGACTGCTGAGATCGTCTGCCCTGGCGTTCAGGGAACCTGCCAGGTGTTGAACCACCAGGGTCACGCCCTGATGTTCCAGCCACTGCCAGAGGCGCAGAGCCTCCTGGAATAGGGTCCACGAACCCCACCCCGCCCTGTTTGTTGCAGTACCACATGGCGGTGGTGTTGTCCGTGAACACCTGCACTACACTCCCCCGGACAGAGGGGAGGAATGCCTTCAGTGCAAGCCGGATCGCCCGCAGCTCCAGAAGGTTGATGTGGAGCCGGCATTCCGCCGGAGACCAGAGGCCTCTGATCTCCGCCTCTCCCATGTGGCTCCCCCCAGCCCTGGAGGGACGCGTCCGTCACAACTACGTGCTCCGGTTGGGGTAGGGAGAGGGATCTGCCGCTGACCCAATCGCGGTCCGTGAGCCACCACTGGAACTGTCTTGCAGTGCCCTCCGAGATCAATACATGGTCGGAAGGGTTGCCCTGATGCTGGGCCCACTGAAACTTCAGGTCCCACTGCAGAGCTCGCATCCGCCACCGGGCGTGATGCACCAGAAGGATGCAGGAGGCCATCAGCCCCAGAAGCCGTAGCGTCAACCTGACCGAGACTTGGGATAACGGCTGAAAGATCGGAATCAGAGCCTGAATGTCCCGAACCCACTGTTCGGGAGGATAAACCCGAAACTGCGCTGAGTCTAGAACCGTTCCGATGAAGAGGAGCTTCTGAGAGGGACACAGGTGTGACTTCGGCACATTGATGGAGAACCCCGGCAGGTGCAGGAGGTCGGCCGTAGTCTGGAGGTGGTTGACGACTGTCTGGGGCGAGCCCGCCTTCAACAACCAGTCGTCGAGGTAGGGGAAGACAAACCCCTAACCTGCGCAGATAAGCTGTGACCACCGCCATCACTTTCGTAAACACCCATGGGGCACTGGTAAGGCCGAAGGGGAGCACGGTAAACTGAAAGTGCTCGTGGCCTACCATGAACCGCAGGTAACGCCGGTGGACCGGCAGGACGGGGATGTGAAAATAAGCGTCCTGCAAGTCCAACGCTACCATCCAGTCTCCCGGGTCCAGGGCAGCCAAGACCTGAGCCAGTGTCAGCATCTTGAACTTCTCCTTCCGGAGGAAGCCGTTGACGTTCCGCAGGTCCAAGATAGGGCGTAGGCCCCCTTTGCCCTTCTTGGGTACCAGAAAGTAGTGTGAGTAACAACCACACCCTATTTCTGGCCAAGGAACGCGCTCGATGGCCCCCTTGGCCAAGAGGGCCGTAACTTCCTCTTGTAGAAGTTTCAAGTGATCCCCCGACACGCGGTGGTACTGCGGTGGCATGGATGGAGGGGGACGCCTCGAAGGGGAGGGAGTAGCCCCTTCAGACGATTTGCAGAACCCACCTGTCCGATGTGACAGTGCGCCAGTGGAGGTGGTGATGGCGAACCCTGCCCCCCACTGGTGTCACATGGGCCTGAAAGCTCGGACTAGGAGGGTTTTGAGGCGGATGCTGCAGGGGTAGGTGTGGACTGGCCTTGCCGTTGTCCCCGACTGCCGCCACGGCGGTTTCCACGTCCGCCACCGCGCTGGATGATAGTCTGCGGCCCGTGGCTGGCAGGATGTGTGGGGGCGCCCCTTCCTTGGCCACGAAAGGGGCGAAAGGCAGCCGTTTGCTGGCGCGGGGCCGAGAGGCCCAAGGACTTGGCCGTAGCCCTGGAGTCCTTAAAGCGCTCAAGCGCATGGTCTGCCTTGTCGCCAAAGAGGCGACGGCCATCAAACGGCATGTCCATAAGGGTGTTTTGGACATCAGCCGAAAAGTTGGCGGACCTCAACCAGGCGTGGCGACGAATCGCCACCGTCGTTGCCATCGCTCTGCCCAGTGAGTCCGTGGTATCCAGCCCACACCGGATGGAATACCGTGCCGCATCTCGACCCTCCGCAAGGGCTTGGGCGAGTATAGTCCGGGCCTCCTCCGGACATTGTGGCAGCACGTCCGCGACCGTGTCCCACAGAGAGTGGTTGTAACGGCCCAAGAGGCATGCGGTGTTGACTGACCACAACCCCAAACTCAGGGAGGAGAATACCTTTATCCCGTATTGATCATACCTCTTGGATTCCCGATCGGGTGGAGCCGTCGGGAATGCGGTCTGGGAGTTAGAGGCCTGGATGAGCAGGCTCTCGGGGGTGGGGTGGGTGGATGGGAAGCAAGGGTCGCCCGGAGCCGGGCGGTGGCGCCTGGCCACGTTCCTATCTACAGGCGGACCTGTAGCGGGCTTGGACCAAGTGCCCAGAAGAACGTCTGACAAGGCCTCATTAAAAGGCAGCAGAGGCTCGGCCGAGCTTGCCTGCGGTTTAAGGACCTCAGTGAGGATGTTAGCCCTCACGGCCGCGACGGGGAGCTCAAGGCCCAAGGCCTTGGGGCCCTCGTCAGCACCACACTATAGGCAGCCCCCTCCTCGGTAGCCACGGTAGGAGGGGAGACAAAACCAGTGTCGGGCGAAGTGTCCAGACCACTGGTCTCCCCAAGCTCACCTGTCCAGTCCTGAGAAGACTGACACTCACGTGCCAGAGGGTCCTTGGACCCCTCCCAATCCTCCTCATCACCCATCACTTGGTACTCAGGTTCAAAGGATGGGGCCGGGTCGTAGAAGTAAAAGTCTCCCATCGGCGTCGAGAGCGGCGCCGAGTGGCGCCGCTCCGATGCCGGAACAGAATCGAGGGTGGGACCGGGGACGGCGTCGTCCTGGGACGGTGCCGGGGGCGACACCCTGGGGACCGGCGCCGGCGAGGTCGACCGGCGACGACCCGGATCCGTAGCCGGGCCCTGCGGCGTCGGGACCGAAGTCGACAACAGCGTCGGGGCCCGCGTGGGGACCCAGTCGGGGCCGCTTGGCCCGAAGGCGCCGCGGAACCCGACGGAGGAGCGAGCGACCTCATGGCCATGAGGAAGGACTCTATCTCCTCCGGCGTCGCGTGCTGCCCAGGGACCGGCGGGTATGGAGCAGGCCGCGATGCCTACGGCTCCGGTGGAGTCGCGGGGGCGGTGTCACCCGAACCCCCAGCCGCGTCGCGCGAGCGTCGGCGGCAGTCAGAAGAGCGATGCCGGCTCTTTGACTTCTTGTGCCTCTTACCTGAGGACTTCGAGCCCGAAGACTGATGCCGACTCCCGGAACTGTGGACTGTGGACCGGTCCCTCGACCTCCTTCCGGACTGGAACCTCGAGCGGCGCGGGGCTGACTGCCGGAGCTCGAGTCGTTTGCGGGACCGCTCCCGTCTAGCTTTGGACATCAGGGCCCGGCAGTCAGAGCAGGACTTGTCGTCGTGATCGGGGCCCAGACAGTGAAGGCATCGGAGATGGGGGTCGGTAACCGACATCAGTCGGCTGCAATCGATGCAGGGTTTGAACCCGGGCATCCCTACCGGCACCGTCGTAGTCGAGAGACTTCGAAAGACGATCGAAAAAGTTAGTCAAAAATTGACTAGGGTACAACTTTTTCCAGATTGGCGCTTGCTGGCGCGGAAAAAAGAAGAACTGACGTCAGAGCGCGAGGGCGGCGTCTAAGTACTCCGGCGACGTCATCCCGGCGCCAACAATGCCGACGACGGACGCGGAGCCGCAGACGACGCCTACCAACGCGCAAGGGTACTGCTACGCAAAAGTTTCCGGATCCAGTCTGACACCTGGGGATATTCTAAGGGAAGGAATCTAATACTAACCTGTTTCTTTCAGATACCATTATTTACTAAATGAACAGCTAGCTGGTTGTCTCCTGGAGGGTTGCAGAAGAGGTGCAATTTAGCAAGGGAAATGGCTGCCATGAAGATTTCAACACCCATGTGTTGACTGGAGGATATTTTCTCCAATGGAAACAGCTTACCTGCAGGGAGGTAATCTAAAATGGTGGTCATATAGTTGGTCATTGAGGTCTTACTGTCAACATCACAGCAAGTGATCAGACTTCCGCCTATGGCTGACATTCAAAGTTAAGGAAATTAGATACAAATGTGAACTCAGCCACTACAAAGAGGAATGGTGCACAGCTTGTGAGTCTAGAAGTGGTTTGCTATATAAACAATTTTTGTATAAAAATCTACCTATTTTGAAATCTGGGATGCATTTTTTGAATGCAAGGGAGAGAAAGGGCAATATACGTTATCCTCTCATCCAATTTCCATTAACTTATTGAAAAGAAACTCATCCAGGTGTTTGAGTTCGTTGGAGTTAGTGATCTCTCCATGGTGCGAGGCACTCCACTTTTCTGAAACTGTGGTGGCTTTGCTGATCTTGATAGAGGGATTGCGTTTAACTTTGGCATTAGCATTTTTCCTCCCTTGATCTACGGCTTGGACGCGGTTTTGATGTCCAGACCCTGCTTTAGGGGGAGAGGAAAAGGAGCAGAGAACATACAAAATGAAAGTTACTTCAACCCATAGCATCAGGCTGTGCCGTGCGCAGATTTAGGACTTTAATGATGCTTGTCCAAGTATTTATGCTATGAGGACAACTTGCCTTTGGCAATGTGAATGAAGACTGCCTCTACAGAGAGAAAATCCAGAGTGAAACTAGTGCCATTTCAAATTAACAGAGCCAAAGTGGCACTGCCCAATGTGATAAAAAAGCACCATTTCACTCTACATCAACCACCCCTCCATCATCTAACAGGTTAGGCAGTCCCCACCTCAAAACACACCCATAAATACCCACTGCAAAAGTGCCTAGAATCAGGAGCACAGCGAACGTAGAACAACAACTTTGACCTACTAGTACATGCCTCTACCATAAATGCACCTTAAAGCAGTACAGCGTAAGATTCTGCTCCCCCTCGGTTGATAACAAAAGAGAAATCCACCGGCATGAAACATCTACTATTCCATCGCCACCTGTCACCAAATGGGAGGCAAGCGGATGCTGCAATAACAGAGGCATCACCCAAGAGACCTACTTTCCTCCTCTCTCCTACACCGCATCAACAGTATAGACTACCAACCCCAATGGTGGAAGAGCTGTTCATCCTCAACGGCATATATGCAGATTCCTTCTAAATCACACCCTTCTACCAAGGCAGAGTAGTAGGTCATAAAAGCTATCAAGCTCAATGCAGTGTAATTTTACTGGACAAACCCCAAAAATCAGCTCACCCGACCCAAGTAAAGGCCTTCACCAAATCACTGGTGCCTGTGTACTGCAAATCCAGCCATTCAATAATGAAGCACTGCAGAAGGTAGTGAATACCAATGCAACTAGGACAGCAGCATAAAAAGACTCTGATTTAGTGATCATGCAGTGTTCCCACCCCTTTTAAAATATCCCTTACTGTGAGTGCGAAAACTGCAACAAGAGAAGAAACGTTATTAGCCTTTTAATAGAAGCACGTGCAGAGTGGTGGCAGCAGCTAAACTGGTAGGCAGACCGAAGCCCTGACAGGTGTGGCATGAACTCCCAGGTTCCCTAGAACCCATCTCCATACCGGCCTGAAACATCTAGAAATGTAGAACACTATGAGGACTTGTCTTTGTAATGCACAAGTTACTACTTGTGTAACGAGACATTAGTTAGTGATAGATTCCTTACCTTAGAATATCCTCAGGCATCAGACTGGATCCGGAATTTTTTTGCATAGCAGTACCCTTGCGCGTCGGTAGGCGTCGTCTGCGGCTCCGCGTCCGTCGTCGACGTCGTGGGCGCCGTGATGACGTCGTCGGAGTACTTAGACGCCACCTCCGCGTGCTGACGTCAATTCTTAGACACAGCTTTTCCGTGCCAGAAACGCAGAGCCATGTTAAAAACCAACACTGGTGCCATTGAAACTAGGGCCATGAAGGGGATGACCTTAACCCTAGATATCAGTTCGCAGAACGGGGAGGATGGGTGGGTCGGTAAGGAATCTATCACTAACTAATGTCTCTTACAGATATATTGTTACACAAGTAGTAACTTGTGCATCTGAAAGAGACACGTTAGTGATAAATTCCTTACCTTAGAATAGATACCCCAGCAATACCAACCCCGGTGGTGGGTCTGCGAACCAATAATCACACCACAAAGTCCTGGAGGACAGAACGGCCAAAGAAGAGATCCCTCCGGACTTGACTGTCCAGGCAATAGTGTCTTGCAAACGTGTGCAGCGAGGCCCACGTAGCTGCCTGGCAAATGTCCTGCAAGGGCACTCCCCGGCCAAGGGCAGTTGTAGTCGCCGTGGCCCGAGTGGAATCAGCCCGCAATCCAACAGAGGGCTCCTTTTTAGCCACGGAGTAACATGCCTGGATACACAAGATGATCCACTGAGAGATAGTCCGCTTGTGCACCGCCTTTTCCTTCTTAGCGCCCACGTAACCAACAAGGAGTTGGTCATCCACCCGGAACTGGCGTGTGCGATCCAGATAGTAAGAGAGCGCACGTTTTGGGTCCAGACGGTGGAGCCGCTCTTCCTCTTTAGAGGGATGCGATGGCGGAAAGAAGGTGGGCAAGGTGATAGACTGCCAGATGTGGAAGGCCGTGACAACCTTGGGCAGGAAAGATGGCCTAGTCCGCAACACAACCTTGTCCGGATGGACAGAAAGGAAAGGGGGTTTAGATGAAAGAGCCTGGAGCTCACTCACTCTCCTGGCAGAGGTGATGGCAACCAGGAAAGTGGTCTTCAGAGTAAGAAGGCAGAGAGGGCAGTTATGAAGTGGATCAAAGGGAGCGCACATCAGAAATGTAAGAACAAGATTCAAGTCCCACTGAGGCATCACAAACGGAACAGGAGGGAACATGTGTGTGATGCCCTTCAGAAAACGATTTACAATAGGGGTCTTGAACAAAGAAGGTTGATCAGGCAGCCTTAGAAAGGCTGAAAGGGCAGAAAGGTAGCCCTTGACAGTGCCCAGAGCAGAGCCCTGCTGGGCGAGAAAAAGAAGGAAGAGAAGAACCTCAGAAAGAGGGGCAGAAAGTGGATCCACAGCCTTTGCTGTGCACCATGCCACAAATCTATTCCACCTGCAGGCGTATACCGATTTTGTGGAGGGACGCCTGGCTGCCAGAATGACATTACAGACTTCAGGAGGCAAGTCAAATGGCCACAACTGTCGCCGCTCAATCTCCAAGCATGGAGGTGGAGACTGGATAGGTTTGGGTGGAGGACCGTCCCCTGCTGCTGCGACAGAAGGTTCTCCTGAAGAGGCAGACGAACCGGGGGATCGACTGACATACAGAGTAGCTCTGGATACCAGTGCCTTCGTGCCCAGTCCGGAGCCACAAGGATGACGTGGGCCCGGTCGCGCTTGATCTTCTTCAGCACTCTGGGCAGAAGTGGTATAGGGGGAAAGGCGTACAACAGACCGCAACTCCACTCGCAACAAAAAGTGTCTCCGAGAGAGTGCCGCCTTGGAAATTCCAACGAGCAGAACTGATGACATTGCGCGTTCTCTTCTGTGGCGAATAGATCTAACCAAGGCTCGCCCCACTGCTGAAAGAGGCCTTGCGCCACGTCCGAGTTCAGATGCCATTCGTGATCCATCATGCACCGATGGCTGAGTTTGTCCGCCCTGGCGTTCAGAGAACCTGCCAGGTGTTGAACCACCAGGGTCACGCCCTGATGTTCCAGCCACTGCCAGAGGCGCAGAGCCTCCTGGCAAAGGGTCCACGACCCCACCCCGCCCTGTTAGTTGCAGTACCACATGGTGGTGGTGTTGTCCGTGAACACCTGCACTACACTCCCCCGAACAGAGGGGAGGAATGCCTTCAGTGCTAGACGAATCACCCGCAGTTCCAAAAGGTTGATATGGAACCGGGACTCCGCTGGAGACCAAAGGCCTCTGATCTCCGCCTCTCCCATGTGGCCTCCCCAGCCCTGGAGGGACGCGTCCGTCACAACCACGTGCTCCGGTTGGGGTAGGGAGAGGGATCTGCCGCTGACCCAATTGCGGTCCGTGAGCCACCACTGCAGCTGTCTCGCAGTGCCCGCCGAGATCAGGACATGGTCGGATAGGTTGCCCTGATGCTGGGCCCACTTAAACTTCAGGTCCCACTGCAGAGCCCGCATCCACCACCGGGCGTGATGCACCAGAAGGATGCAGGAGGCCATCAGCCCCAGAAGCCGCAGCGTCAACCTGACCTAGACCCGGGATAAAGGCTGAAAGAGTGGAATCAGAGCCTGAATGTCCCGAACCCGCTGTTTGGGAGGATAAACCCAAAACTGCACCGAGTCGAGAAGCGCTCCGATGAAGAGGAGCTTCTGAGAGGGTCACAGGTGTGACTTCGGCACATTGATGGAGAACCCCAGCAGGTGCAGGAGGTCTGCCGTCGTCTGGAGGTGGCTGCCGACTGTCTGGGGCGAGCCCGCCTTCAACAACCAGTTGTCGAGGTAGGGGAAGACTGAAACCCCTAACCAGCGCAGATGAGCCGCGACCACCGCCATCACCTTTGTGAACACCCATGGGGCGCTGGTAAGGCCGAAGGGGAGCACGGTAAACTGAAAGTGCTCACGGCCAACCGTGAACCGCAGGTAGCGTTGGTGTGACGGCAGGACGGGGATGTGGAAATAAGCGTCCTGCAAGTCCAACGCTACCATCCAGTCTCCTGGGTCCAGGGCAGCCAAGACAAGAGCCAGTGTCAGCATTTTGAACTTCTCCTTCCGGAGGAAGCGCTTGACGTTCCGTAGATCCAAGATAGGGCGTAGGCCCCCTTTGCCTTTCTTGGGTACCAGAAAGTAGTGGGAGTAGCAACCACACCCTACTTCTGGCCCAGGAACGCGCTCGATGGCCCCCTTGGCCAAGAGGGCCGTAACTTCCTCCTGCAGAAGTTGCAAATGATCCCCTGATACACGGTGGTTCTGCGGTGGCATGGCTGGAGGGCTTGCCTCGTAGGGGAGGGAGTAGCCCCTTCGGACGATTTGCAGCACCCACCTGTCCGATGTGACAGTGCGCCAGTGGAGGAGGTGATGGCGAACCCTGCCCCCCACTGGCGTCACATGGGCCCGAAAGCACGGACTAGAAGGGTTTTGAGGCGGATGCTGCGGGGGAAGGTGCACTGTCCTCGCCGTTGTCCCCGACCGCCGCCACGGCGGATTCCACGGCCGCCACTGCTTTGGGTATTACTCTGCGGTGCTGGCTGGCAGCACTTGTGGGGGAGCCCCTTCCTTGGCCACGAAAGGAGCAAAAGGCACCCATTTGCTGGCGCGGGCCGAGAGGCCCAAGGACCTGGCCGTAGCCCTGGAGTCCTTAAAGCGCTCAAGCGCATGGTCTGCCTTGTCGCCAAAAAGGCGACGGCCAAACGGCATGTCCATGAGTGTATTCTGGACATCAGCCGAGAAGTTGGCGGACCTCAACCAGGCGTGGCGACGAATCACCACCGTCGTTGCCATCGCTCTGCCCAGTGAGTCGGTGGTATCCAGTCCACACCGGATAGAATAACGTGCCGCATCTCGGCCTTCCACAAGGGCTTGGCCGAGTTTAGCCCATACCTCCAACGGGCATTCTGGCAGCACGTCCGCGACCGTATCCCAAGAGGCATGCGGTGTTGGAAGACCGCAGTCCCAGACTCAGGGAGGAGAATACCTTCTTGCCGTATTGCTCATACCTCTTGGATTCCCTGTCAGGCGGAGCCGACGGAAATGCGGTCTGGGAATTCGAAGCCTGAATAACCAGGCTCTTGGGGTGGGGTGGGTGGACAGGAAACAAGGGTCGCCCGGGGCCGGGTGGTGGCGTCTGGCCACGTTCCTATCTACAGGCGAACCTGTAGCGGGCCTGGACCAAGTGCCCAAAAGAACGTCGGTCAAGGCCTCATTAAACGGCAGCAGAGGCTCAGCCGAGCTTGACTGCGGTTTAAGGACCTCAGTGAGGAGGTTAGTCCTCAAGGCCGCGACGGGGAGCTCAAGGCCCAAGGCCTTGGCCGCCCGCGTCAGCACCACGCTGTAGGTTGCCCCCTCCTCCGTAGCCACGGTAGGAGGCGAGACAAAACCAGTGTCTGGCGAGGTATTCAGACCACTGGCATCCCCAAGTCCACCTGTCCAGTCCTCCTGGGACTGACACTCCCGTGTCAGAGGGTCGTCAGACCCCTCCCAATTCGCCTCATCACCCATCTCTTGATATTCAGGGGTGACAAAGGATGGGGCCGGTTCGCTGAAGTAAAACTCTCCAAACGGCGTTGAAAGTGGCGACCAGCGGCGCCGCTCCGACGCCGGAACCGGGTCGAGGGAGGCATCGGGGACGGCGCCGCCCGAAGACGGCGCCGGAGGTGACATCTGAGGGACCGGTGCCGGTCAACCGGCGATGACCCAGATTCGGAACCAGTTCCAGTGGGGGCCTGCGGCGCCGGGGCCAAAGCACCCGATGGCGTCGGGGCCGAAGCCCCCGACCCGCTAGGGCCCCCAGACGGGTCCACTGGGCCTGAAGGCGCCGCGGAGCCCCCCGGAGGAGTGAGAGACCTCATGGCTATGAGGAACCGCTCGATCTCCTCCGGCGTCGCGTGCGGCCCAGGGACGTGAGGGTATGGGGCCGGACACGACGCCCATAACTCCGACCGAGCCGCGTGGGCGGTGTCACCCGAACCCCCGGCCGCGTCGGGGGGGGTGGGGAGTCGGAAGAGCGATGACGTCTCTTCGACTTCTTATGCTTACCTGACAACTTCAAACCTGAGGAGTGATGTAGACTCCCGGAGCTAGGATGGCTCCTAACCCGCGACCGGTCCCTCGACCTCCGTCCGGACCGGGACCTCTCATGGCGCGGGGCCGACTGCCGGAGTTCGAGTCGCTTGCGGGACCGCTCCCGCCTAGCTTTCGAAATCAGGGCCCGGCAATCGGAACAGGTCTTGTCATCGTGGTTGACGCCGAGACAGTGGAGACACCGACGGTGAGGGTCGGTGACCGACATCAGTCGGTCGCAGTCTTTACAGGGTTTAAAACCTGGCATCCCTATCGGCACCGTTCAGAGTCGAAGACTCGAAAAATGATCAAAAAGGATCAAAAAAGTTTAGTCAAAAAATGACTAAGGTACCACTTTTTCCGGATCTGCGCTGCTGGCGCGGAAAAAAGAAGAACTGACGTCAGTCAGCACGCGGAGGCGGCGTCTAAGTACTCCGACGACGTCATCACGGCGCCTACGACGCCGACGACGGACACGGAGCCGCAGACGATGCCTACCGACGCGCAAGGGTACTGCTACGCAAACATTTCCGGGTCCAGTCTGACGCCTGGGGATATTCTAAGGTAAGGAATCTAATACTAACCTGTTTCTTTCAGATATTGACTATTAGGACATGCCAAAGACACATCAGGGCTTGTCCTACCTTATACTTACAACGCACCCTGCCCGTGGGCCTACCATAGGGGTGACTGATTAGAAGAAAAGGGAAGGTTTAGAGACTGGGAAGTGGGTGCGCTTGCCCAGTCAGCATGACAGTACCAGACTGCATGCAGGTTCTGCAATGGCAGACCTTAGACACATTTTACAAGGCTGCTTCTGTGGGAGGCACAACCAGTGCTGCAGGCCCACCAGCAGCATTTGGATTTACACGCCCCGGGAACACTCAGTGCACTAGACTAGGGTCTGACAAGTAAACCAAATAGCCAAACATGGAACCACTGATTGATACATCAATTTACAAAAGGGAGCACTCGCACTGTGGCACTGGACAGCAGTGGCACAGTGCCCAAAGCATCTAACACCAGCAAAAATACATGAGGCAACAGCAAAAATGGAAGGGAGACCCACGCCAATGGTGTCAGGTCTAACAGTTAGCTTTTCAGCTTTCTACACTGCTGTTTTCTCTACAATGCAGCCTATGTGCTGACGATGTTTTCATTTTCCTTGCAGGATTACCTTTTCTGCTGTATAATAAAGCAGTTTTCAAAGGTTTTATTTCTCCCTGCTTTATTGGAATGTATTTATGTGCAAAAACTTCTCTTCCAGCATTGTTCAGCATGTCTAAGGAAGACTACATTGTGTGTGTGTGTATATATATATATATAGATTACCTACTGGCGGTCGCCAGTAGGTATATATAGTTAGGATTTTTTCTCTATGGGATTTTTGAAAATTCTATGTCTAATAACTTTGGCGTTTGTGGACGGAATTGGCTGAAATTTTCAGGAAAATGGAACATTTTGTTTCTGAGCAGCCCCTGGAAATTTGGGGGGGGTTCGTCAAGGGGGGGCCGAGAAAAAAGGGGGGTCCCAAAACGTGTTTTTAACATTGAGTTTTCCATAGGGCGGTTGGCCTCACTTTTAGCCCGAACGGCTGAATGGATTTGCACGAAACTTGGCAAAATTGTAGGGACTGGTAGCCCGATGTGCCTTTTGTAGGTCTCAATATATGTGCTCCAGTGGATTTTGAGAAATTAACGTTTAAAAAAAGATATATATCTGTAACAGCGGACCGGGCAGCGCTCCAGTACGCGGACTTTTCGCGCAACGGAGCTTTGTGAAGCGAAGCTGATTGGTTCTCCGGCGTCTGTAAACATTCCAAACAGTCCGTAGCGGCCGCCATCTTGTCTCTCGGTAGGATCGAGAGACAAGCGGAGGCCAAACCGAAGGGGCAAATGACCATAAGGGGGCATAGTAGATCCTCCCTGACCGTTTAGGTTTGATGTGGAGGTTTTAAAAGGGCCCCGCGGGGCAAAAAAAAATAATAATAATAATAATCGAACAGCTGAATGGATTTGCACGAAACTTGGCAAAATTGTAGGGACTGGTAGCTCGATGTGCCTTTGCTAGATCTCAATATATGTGCTCCAGTGGATTTTGAGAAATTAACGTTCAAAAAAAGATATATATCTGTAACAGCGCACCGCTTCGCGTACTTTTCGCGTTACGGAGCTTTGCGAAGCGAAGCTGATTGGCTCTCCGGTGTCTGTAAACATTCCAAACAGTCCGTAGCGGCCGCCATCTTGTCTCTCGGTAGGATCGAGAGACAAGAGGAGGCCAAAGCGAAGGGGCAAATGACCATAAGGGGGCATAGTAGATCCTCCTTGACCTCTTAGGTTTGATGTGGAGGTTTTAAAAGGGCCCCGCGGGGCAAAAAAAAAATAATAATAATAATCGAACGGCTGAATGGATTTGCACGAAACTTGGCAAAATTGTAGGGACTGGTAGCTCGATGTGCCTTTGCTAGGTCTCAATATATGTGCTTCAGTGCATTTTGAGAAATTAACGTTCAAAAACAAGATATATATCTGTAACAGCGCTCCGCTTCGCGGAGATAAAATTATATCTGTATTACCTAGCTGTTGCTAACACCAGTTAGCGACGGCTAGTAGGAGATAGCGACCATCTTGGGCCCCACTTTGCATGTGAGTGATATTTATCACTAATGACATGCAAAGTGGGCATGCCAAGATGTTAGCGACTGGAAACAGTCGCTAACATCGCTATCTCCTATTATCAACTTTTAGAAATATTCGCGATAAGCGCGAATATCTCCAAAAGCTAGCACCTGCCCTGAGCAGTTCTTAGCCATGTTATCCAATGGGAGGTGGATAACATGGCTAAGAGCATTAGCTCGGTAATGCATGAATATCGCCGAGTTTTCAGCGATATTAATGCATTGCGGTCGTTTTTTATCGTATTTGCGATAAACCTTGATAATAGCAAGGTTTATCTGCGATAATTTCTGACGATGCTTAGCGGTAAAAAAATCGTTGCTAAGCATCGTTAGGGATAAATATCGCTTAACTTTGGTAATATGCCCCAACGTCTGTTAACGTTCGATTCGAAGGAAATCAGGAAGTGTTGAAAAACATTGTCTGCGCCATCTTGTCTTTTTTCAAATGCCACACTTTTGTCGTGCACGGCAGCCATTTTAGATGCCTTGACCAGACCCACTCTGTGCACGCTGTCGATCCTTAGCATGGCTCCCCACCCTCGCAAGCATCTCCCCCAGGCAGTGGTCACCCCCGCTCTCTGTCTTATGCATGGGTAATAAACCTCCCCCCATCTGCGCTGCTCTTCCCTGAGAATCATACCCTGTGCCTGCCCGTCACCTCCCTTTCGCCCTATTCACTACCGCACCCTCTGACACTCCTTTTCCTCTGTGTCCGATTGTCCAGGCTGGTCCTAGGGTATCAGCTAGCCCTGCAGATGTAGTTTATGGCCCCAGCTGTAAAGAATCACCCCTCTTCAAAGGAGTTATAGTAGATCAAGGCCCACACTCGATGAGATCCGTCACAGCAGAAGCGTTGCTATTATCTGAAAACCATCCTGTATTGTGATTGGGGAGGGGACCAAGCCTGAAGCGGAAGATTCCAGGGATGACTCTTTGTACATCAAAGTTTTTACAATTATGTGTCACATTAAAAATATATAGCACTCCGACAAAGTAGTAAGATTATAAAACTTTAATAATTTATAAATATATACAAGAAAACAAAAATAGTAATAACATATAAACATTTTTAGGGAAAAACAACGAAGTAGCGGTCGGCTGTGCGAATAGTCCCAACGCAGCACAACGTCCAGATTTCCGGCGTGGGGCGTCGCGGGGGGTGGGTCATCAGTAGCAAACTGTTGTGCGAATAGTTCCAAGGCAGCAGAACGATGGCACCAAGGTGATGTCCAGTAAGTTGCCGCACTGGTTTTGGTATCCTACAATGCTGCTCCGAATAACGGCGTGGGGCGCCCCGGGGGAGGCGGCGTGAACGGGCCTCTCCAGGTGGAGTGTCATCTGTTGTAGTGGGGCGCCCCTTTACCGTTTCAGTTGCCATTCCGTCCGTTTTTGGTCCACTGTGTCAAAAGCCGCAATTCAGCTGAGTTGCGCCCACTCTTGCGGTGCAGCGATAGGCGGCTGTCACAGGACTCTCAAAATGGCGGCAGGCTCTTTCCTTTTTGGGCCTGGTCCACTGAAATGGCCCTGGGACACCTTGGAAATCGGACGCTTGTCTGCTAGGTCTTGGACCCCATTCTCGAAAGCGTCTCCTCCGCCTTGAGAATTCATCAAAAGTTTTGGGGGCCCCGACTCCTGCAGGCTTCTGGTGGGGAGCGGCTGCCATGATTGCTCGCGGAATGACCACGACGGAGCTACGAGATGGTGGTGCTCTCATGCTGACGCCAGCTTCAGTCTGAAACATCCAGAAACAAGGTGGGGCTTTCATCGTTTGGAAAAAAAAAAAGTTTCATCCAATGAAAAGTGTTGTTTTTAGGTCATATGATCAAGCCTTCCATCATTAGGAAACCAAAAGTAAAATGAACCAATGAAAAGTTTTATAAACAAGTCACATGACCTGTTATGCGGCATAGGGTATAAAATGCGGAGAAAATACGTTGGCACGTGAGGCGGCGTCAGTAGCGGACCGATGTGCGAATAGGCCGAAGGCAACACAACGCGCCAAGATCCGGATGGCACCGAGGTGGTGTCCAGCAAGTTGCAGCACTGGTGTGGCCAACCTACAATGCTGAAAGTCGGCGTGGGGCGCCCCGTTGGCCTGTGAGTTTGCGTCAGTAGCGGACCGATGTGCGAATAGGCCGAAGGCAGCACAACGCGCCAAGATCCGGATTTCACCGAGGTGGTGTCTAGTAAGTTGCCGCACTGGTGTGGCCATCCTACAATGCTGAAAGTCGGCGTGGGGCGCCCCTTTGGCCTGTGAGATGGCGTCAGTAGCGGACCGATGTGTGAATGGGGCCGAAGGCAGCGCAACAATATTTTCGGAATAGAAGACACCACTAGGCGCTGAGATGCCAAGATCCGGATGGCACCGAGGTGGTGTGTAGCAAGTTGCCGCACTGGTGTGGCCATCCTACAATGCTGAAAGTCGGCGTGGGGCGCCCCGTTGGCCTGTGAGTTTGCGTCAGTAGCGGACCGATGTGCGAATAGGCCGAAGGCAGCACAACGCGCCAAGATCCGGATGGCACCGAGGTGGTGTCTAGTAAGTTGTCGCACTTCTGTGGCCATCCTACAATGTTGAAAGTCGGCGTGGGGCGCCCCGTTGGCCTGTGAGATGGCGTCAGTAGCGGACCGATGTGCGAATGGGGCCAAAGGCAGCGCAACAATATTTTCTGATTTGAAGACACCACAAGGCGCTGAGATGCCAAGATCCGGATGGCACCGAGGTGGTGTCTAGCAAGTTGTGGCACTGGTAAGGCCATCGTACAATGGTAAAAGTCGGCGTGGGGCTCCCTGTTGGCCTGTGAGATGGTGTCAGTAGCGGACTGATGTGCGAATGGGGCCAAAGGCAGCGCAACAATATTTTCTGACTGACACCACAAGGCGCTGAGATGCCAAGATCCGGATGGCACCGAGGTGATGTCTAAGTTGCGGACTGATGTGCGAATGGGGCCAAAGGCAGCGTAACAATATTTTCTGTATGGAAGATACCACTAGGCGTTGAGATGCCAAGATCCGGATGGCACCGAGGTGGTGTGTAGCAAGGTGCCGCACTGGTGTGGCCATCCTACAATGCTGAAAGTCGGCGTGGGGCGCCCCGTTGGCCTGTGAGTTTGCGTCAGTAGCGGACCGATGTGCGAATAGGCCGAAGGCAGCACAACGCGCCAAGATCCGGATGGCACCGAGGTGGTGTCTAGTAAGTTGTCGCACTTCTGTGGCCATCCTACAATGTTGAAAGTCGGCGTGGGGCGCCCCGTTGGCCTGTGAGATGGCGTCAGTAGCGGACCGATGTGCGAATGGGGCCAAAGGCAGCGCAACAATATTTTCTGATTTGAAGACACCACAAGGCGCTGAGATGCCAAGATCCGGATGGCACCGAGGTGGTGTCTAGCAAGTTGTGGCACTGGTGTGGCCATCGTACAATGGTAAAAGTTGGCGTGGGGCGCCCTGTTGGCCTGTGAGATGGTGTCAGTAGCGGACTGATGTGCGAATGGGGCCAAAGGCAGCGCAACAATATTTTCTGACTGACACCACAAGGCGCTGAGATGCCAAGATCCGGATGGCACCGAGGTGATGTCTAAGTTGCGGACTGATGTGCGAATGGGGCCAAAGGCAGCGTAACAATATTTTCTGTATGGAAGATACCACTAGGCGTTGAGATGCCAAGATTCGGATGGCACCGAGGTGATGTCTAGCAAGTTGCTGTACTGGTGTGGTTATCCTACAATGCTGAAACTCGGCGTGGGTCGCCCCATTAGCCTGTGAGATGGCGTCAGTAGCGGACCGATGTGCGAATAGGCCGAAGGCAGCACAACGCGCCAAGATCCGGATGTCACCGTGGTGGTTTCATAGTTGAGAGGCACTTCATCTGCAGTGGGGCGCCGAGATCCGGATGGCACCGAGGTGATGTCTAGTAAGTTGTCGCACTTCTGTGGCCATCCTACAATGTTGAAAGTCGGCGTGGGGCGCCCCGTTGGCCTGTGAGATGGCGTCAGTAGCGGACCGATGTGCGAATGGGGCCAAAGGCAGCGCAACAATATTTTCTGATTTGAAGACACCACAAGGCGCTGAGATGCCAAGATCCGGATGGCACCGAGGTGGTGTCTAGCAAGTTGTGGCACTGGTGTGGCCATCGTACAATGGTAAAAGTCGGCGTGGGGCGCCCTGTTGGCCTGTGAGATGGTGTCAGTAGCGGACTGATGTGCGAATGGGGCCAAAGGCAGCGCAACAATATTTTCTGACTGACACCACAAGGCGCTGAGATGCCAAGATCCGGATGGCACCGAGGTGATGTCTAAGTTGCGGACTGATGTGCGAATGGGGCCAAAGGCAGCGTAACAATATTTTCTGTATGGAAGATACCACTAGGCGTTGAGATGCCAAGATTCAGATGGCACCGAGGTGATGTCTAGCAAGTTGCTGTACTGGTGTGGTTATCCTACAATGCTGAAACTCGGCGTGGGTCGCCCCATTAGCCTGTGAGATGGCGTCAGTAGCGGACCGATGTGCGAATAGGCCGAAGGCAGCACAACGCGCCAAGATCCGGATGTCACCGTGGTGGTTTCATAGTTGAGAGGCACTTCATCTGCAGTGGGGCGCCGAGATCCGGATGGCACCGAGGTGATGTCTAGCAAGTTGCTGTACTGGTGTGGTCATCCTACAATGCTGAAAGTCGGCGTGGGGCGCCCCATTAGCCTGTGAGATGGCGTCAGTAGCGGACCGATGTGCGAATGGTGCCAAAGGCAGCGCAACAATATTTTCTGAAGAGAAGACACCAAAAGGCGCTGAGATTCCAAGATCCGGATGGCACCGAGGTGGTGTCTAGCAAGCTATGCAGTTGAGTTGTGTGCGCACTTGCGGCGAATAGGTCGAAGGCAGCATAACAATGTTTTCTGAATAGAAGACACCACAAGGCGTTGAGATTCGGTTACCACCGAGGTGATGTCTAGCAAGTTGCCGCACTGGTGTGGCCATCCTACAATACTGCTCCGAATAACGGCGTGGGGTGCCCGAAGGGGGGGGGGGGGAGGCGGCGTGAACGGGCCTTCCTAGGTGGAGGCTCGTCTGCTGTAGTGGGGCGCCCCTTTACCGTTTCAGTTGCCATTCAGCTGAGTTTCGGCTGCTCTTGATGCTACAGCGACAGGCGGCTGCAACAGGACTCTCAAAATGGCGGCCTGTTCTTTGGATTTGGGCCTGGTCCACTAAAATGGCCCTGGGACACCTTAGAACTCGGACGCTCGATTTTTTTTTCCTTTCCTGTACATGCAAAAAAAGGTAAATGCCCGGTACGTTACACGCTTCATCTGCCACGATGAACTCTCCAGAGGAACCGAAAAAAAATATAGTTGTGGTAACTATACCATGCATCGTCATATGGAGAGGTGGCACCAATTAATTATAGTGCTGCATAAAAGAGAGATTTGGAGGAGAACCCCTGACCTGCTAGTACATTCATCAAAGAAGTGGCACTGAGAGCTTCAGAGGCAAGGGAAACGGTCCCAAATATTTAGAAGAACTTTGGAAAGATTAAAATGACATGTTTAGATTGTGGCAAATTAATTTCATGTGGACAGATGAGTGTTACTCTAATAAATACAGCATATGAACATCATCATAGTCGATGGTTGGTAGAGACATTTTGACTATATCCTGGACCTGCCCGTCCTCGCCCAAAATGGCGCCGGAATAAATGGGACTCGTAACTCCTTGTTGTGTACTGGTTGCAGAACCTTGAAATCACGAGATACGTATGCAGTTTTGAAGCACATGGCGGGCGGGGACGAGAATTGATTGAATATTTCGACATCCCTATTGATATTAAGTTCTGATGTGTTATTGATTACTGTACTGTTGAAAGTTCGAATTAACGTCACCCATGGTACTTGCCCGCAAATGTATATCTAGATAATTTTATTGTAACTGGCCCTGTCGTATTTTAATTATAAAATGTACGTCCACCGATTCCGTAACTGTTAGACACCTTAGTTCTTGCAACCTAATGGCCCGCCCGTTACGTTCCTCTACAGTGTAAATGTCTATTCATCATATACGATTACAGTTTGCTCCGTGGCAGGCCCACATGGTTATAGGCTCGTATTTGTATAATGAAATTTTCACAATAAAGGTTTTTAAAAGAAAACATGGTAGTAGTATATACATTGGTAAAGTTTTTAATAATAGTCACTGTTTTAGAATCATTAAAAGGCAAGTGAAATAAAGCAGACCAATTACATGAAGGGTAAAAGGTATAATACGAAGGAACGCAGTAAAGATAAATGGTCAAGGGCTGTTGTGTTTTCTATTCCTGCAACATAAAGTGATCGATAAGAATCTCATATTCAGGCGTATCGGCGACTAAGACAGCAGGTCGACCCTCTTTTGCTCAACGGCTCCGTCATGGGACGAAGAAACGCTCTTTTTCTCGAAAAAAGAATATATTTTACTTGCAGGACAGTTGTAAATTTTCCGGGAAAGTACATTAGCCTGGAACATTATAACATATATTTAAGAAAAAATAATGTTCGGAAGTAATAAAAAGCGTAATTTTTAGGTCATATGACCAAGCCTTTCATCATTACAATAAGAAAAGTAAAATGAACCAATGAAAAGTTTTATTAACAAGTCACATGACTTGTTATGCTTATGTTACGCGCTGCGCGCCCCGGATGACTTCCGGATGCGCTAACGCGGCGCGTCATATGACGCATTACGCGACAACGCAGGTCCAGAATATAGTCAAAATGTCTCCACCAACCAGCGGTCGGAACACAACCCCTTTCAGCAGGCTAAATAGTTTTGTTAAATGACAACAGAAGGGACAGGCAACAAGAACCATCAGTCAAAGAGGGGAGGGCTAGTTCTTCTCTACCGGGTTACATTGGGGCGCTACCGGAACTGATCGAATTGGTAGTCTACAGTGTTTCTGGATGTTTCAGACTGAAGCTGGGGTTAGCATGAGAGCAGCACCATTTCGTAGCTCCGTCGTGGCCATTCCGCAACCAATCATGGCAGCCGCTCTTTATCGTTATTTTGGGCGGGGCGGGTGGCGGAGCCGAGTTGTTTTGTAGCCATCATTGTGTGGAGTTCAGTTCATCTCACTAGTTTTGTATTTGTCATGAGGGGTTGTTCCTAATGTTTCTATTTTAGCGAGGTCAAAAAGAGATCCCATTAGTGGCCTACTGATTTTGCTCGATTCCTTTTCTTTTTTTTTACACGATTTTTCGTTATCTGCAAAGACTAAACAGAGTATTGCGACTCTGTGTTTGTTTGTAAATAGAGAATGAACCAAAGAGAACTAATTCTAAAACAGTAAATACTTGGATAACAATCAATCAAATGGAGAGAGAAGCAGGCACGACGAATTACAACGGGGGCAAAGGCCTGCGTTAACTACCTTTCACTATCTGCAAAGAGAGAGTACTCCTAATAGAAATGAGGGGGGGGGGGCACCATTCAAAGCAGATCAGTGTGCATAAACACGAAAATGTTTTCACTTACCACGTACTTGACATTCGACAGCTTATGATATTTGCTATTAAAAAACCATTGAAATTCACTGAAAAAACCATAGGTTATAGACCATATATAGTTAGGAATTAGCATTTACAAAACCTTATTTTACTCACACAAAACCATTGAAATTCCATATATAGTTAGTTGCACTAACTATATATCGCACACCCGCAATCCACTGCTGATGATGTCACATATTACATCATTCATGACATGGTCAGTGACATTACTGATGACATCACTGATGACATCTCAAATGACATCACTGATGACATCACTGATGGCATCTCAAATGACATCACTGATGACATCATGACACACCAATACCAGTTACTACATACGCACTCACTGATTCCTACGTCTACACACACATTCACTCATTCACCCATACAATCACTCATACATACAGTCACTCATTATTACAACACTATCATATGCACTCATACACCTATACAGACAGTCACACACTGCCACTCATCCATGGAGTTACTCACACACCAAGTCAGTCCTGTAAAGAATCAATCACACTTCCATTTGTTCATCTATACAGTTAAACACAGAACACCATACTTCAGTGACATCACTGATGACATCACTAATGACATCTGAAATGACACTACTGATGACATCTCAAATGACATCACTGATGACATCATGACACACCAATACCAGTTACTACATACGCACTCACTGATTCGTACGTCTACACACATATTCACTCATTCACCCATACAATTACTCATACATACAGTCAGTTATTATTAGAACACTATCATATGCACTCATACACCTAGTCAGTCCTGTGAAGAATCAATCACACTTCGATTTCCTCATCTATAGTTAAACGCAGAACACCATACTTTTCACACATATACTAACACATACTTACTCTCTTATACAATCACTGATACAAGTACACATTGATATGCACAGCGTCACACACCTCCCAGCCAGCCACACACACACTCAGTCTTCCATCCATCCAGTCATTCTTCAATATGTAAAACGTATTTAAACTTTACAAAAACACACAGACACTAGATGATGTCATCAGTGATGTCATCAGTGATGTCACTGACCATGTCATGAATGATGTAATATGTGACATCATCAGCAGTGGATTGCGGGTGCGCGATATATAGTTAGTGCAACTAACTATATATGGAATTTCAATGGTTTTGTGTGAGTAAAATAAGGTTTTGTAAATGCTAATTCCTAACTATATATGGTCTATAACCTATGGTTTTTTCAGTGAATATATATATATATATATATATAGCTACATATATGGTTTTCACATATACGGTATGTGTTTCCGGAGTCCCGCACATGGGCGGGAATATTCATGTGCTTATGACTATTGATGGGGATCCCCTGGAAGGAAAGTATAATCGGTTTCACGACTGTATGACACAAGTGGGTGGCTGGATGGCCCGGAACTCTTTAAAGCTCAATTCTGCCAAAACTGAGGTTATACTGTTCGGAAACAACCCCCAATTCTGGACCCCAGCATGGTGGCCAGATTCCCTGGGCCCTCTGCCAATACCCGTTAGGAAAGTAAATAACCTAGGGTTCCTAATCAATAATAAGCTGTCCCATAAGGATCAAGTAAATTCTGTTGTTTCGACCACCTCATATATTCTAAAATCATGTAAGAAAATACTGCCCTATCTGCCCACTGAATGTCAGAAGACAGTGGTTACGGCCTTAGCAATGTCCAGGCTGGACTATTGTAATGGCCTATATGTCAACTTGCAGGAAGGTCTTTTAAGGAAACTGCAACTCGTACAGAATGCAGCAGCCAGATTACTGTCAGGCACTCCAAGGCATCAATCTATTTCAGGTGAAATTAGAAAGCTGCACTGGCTGCCTATTAGGAAGCGAGTCTTGTTTAAGGCCTTATTCATCACTCACTAGTCACTCCATTCCATGGGACCAAACCATCTGATCCAAAATGCCAATTGGTATATTCCTACAAGATCCTTGCACTCGTCTGAAGCCAAGCTCATTCGCATCCCTCGGGCCAAAAAAGCCAACTGAGGAGGTAGGAGTTTTTTCGTAGGCGGCGCCAAAGCGTGGAATTCCCTTCCTCTTTCTATCAGAGGCATCACAGAGCTGCTTGCCTTTAGGAAGGCCCTGAAAACTTGGCTATTTAACTCTTAGAGTAGGAAGTAACCCCGTGATCAGGCCTTAGGAGGACATCTTACATAGCGCCAGGAAGCCCTTGGGCAGCAGTGCTCTCTATAAATATCACTAACATAACATAACATAACATAATTTACTATTCCAACTCCAGTCTGTGCAACAGTAGGAAAGGTGTTGGATTTAAAATCCAACACTTCTGCCTCTATAGCAAGCCGTTGTAATGGCATGCAATGTAACAACGCGGTTGTTGTAACGGAATGCGTTGTTTTGCATGCGGGGTAAATGATGTGTACCCTTCTGGACTTGAGGGAACTAGGGGCCAAGATCCTTAGAACCAAAAGCAGGCTCCGTTTACCTTCCCTGGTGTGTCTGGGTGCAGAGGTGCTGTTAGCAAAGGTAACCTCGAACACTACCACTGAAGTCTATGGAGAAACGTGTAAGAAGAAAAGTGGTGCAGGTGGGGACAAGTCCGTCAAAACCAAAAGGGGGGCGCAGTTCTTCAGGGTCTCTGGAGCAAGGGTTCACCATTGGTAGACTCGCACTTGGGTTGTGGGTGTCGCACATAGTTTTGTCCAATGTGTCGCTTGCGTTGGAGGCTCTCACTTTTTAGGTTGACCTGGAAATGAGGACAAAACAGGACAATAGGGCCACTCTTGACAATGGCCTCTCTGTTGCTGATGTCCCACGTCGGTAGGTCGGTCTAGACAGTGTTGGTGTCAGGGCTGGACACGGAACAAGCCTTGGATGCTGCAAGGGGTCTGGTACCGCAGGTATTGGTGCAAGGCGGCTCCTGGGGGTCCTGGCATATCCACCCTTGTTGGGGAGATGTATCTCTGACCTCCTGGAGCAGGGTGACCTTCTTCTGGGCAGCTTCTGCGTCAGTGGACCCGGTCGTCAGCAGATTGGTGAATCAGACATTGCAGTCAGTGCCTGCAGGTGCATGTCATAAAAAATCTTATACTGGCATCAGTCCAGATTTATTAAGACAAGGTGTTTGATACCAAACACCATAGGTTACAGTAAAGCCATCGTGTAGCTGGGGAACTCATAATGACTAGTGCCCAGTACAAATACTTAAGATGGCTTCCCTGTTCACCTGAGTTATCTAGTAATTGAACTAGACAGGACAGGGGCATAGCTGATCATGCAGATATGCCCTCACGTGATATAATGAATATTAAGGCTAGAAGGCCTGCTGTAGCAGTGACGTAGGCATGGCACACAGGGAGTGTGCCATTTCGTGTTTTCACTCATAGTTTTCACCATGACATGCAGTCTGCAATGGTAGGCTCCATGCAATTTGTATGGGTCTCCCTTAGGGTGTCATAATATATGCTACAGCCCTTAGGGACCCTCCTTAGTACCCATGCCCTAGGTACCAGTGGTACCACTTATTAGGGACTTACAGGGGTGCCAAAGGTGTATGCCAATTGTGTGACAATTAGACAATTTTACCTTGTTTTAGGGAAGAAGCACTGGCACTGGGGCATGGTTAGCAGGGACTCAGCGCTCATCAGTTGAAAAACATCAGTACCAGTGGCAAAAAGTGGCGGTGACCATGACAAAAAGGGGCACTCCCCTACAACTATCTGAAAATATTTCTGAAGCTTCATCTTCTTGAGACTGTTATAACGAATCCCTGTGGTAACCAGGATAGAATTACTAAAGAATGTTCATGTAAATGTACAGATGAGACTTGACAGCACATTGTTGAACTTTGATTTATATGGCAAACTAAGGCTGAAACTAGTCTAACTATCCGCCATAGGTGACAGGATGCAAATGCTATTGAAAACCTCAGTTTTTTAAAGTCCTTCCTGGACAAATTAAACATTTTAACTGAGGCACGTTTGCATATGACTTTATATATAGTTAATTCTAAATGCTTGCCAAATTGAACGTTTAGAATTAAGCAAAATATAAAATATGGATCTGTTTCTGAGGAACTGTCAAACATTTTATTTAAATACTATAAACTAAACACATGCCCGGTCCTAGTCTTAACTTGTGCTACATTCTAAACACAGCCACATTTGCGCAGCCTGTGTCATGCAACTGTGTTACGCAGTCTGATGTTTATTGAGCTACTGGGGCAGTTTTTATTCATAGGTGTAAACATCTCTGTGTCAGTACAGTTGATTAGTTTGGATCATTCTACATGAGCAAGTTTTTTTTTTGAGTTAAGAACATTTGTTCTGGACGATATACCAGTGATAGATGTAAATTGGAATGCTTACACTGAGAAAGGTATTAACCTGCTGAGGATCAGCCCCACCCCCCATTATGCCCTTCACGGTGCTAAGCCCTGATTTTTGATTGTTGGTACACTTCATTCTTAACAAGTATCAAATCAATAAGTGGCTGTCCTTACTCGGATACACAAAGTACTCTTCAATTTTTGATGTAAGGAGCGTTTATGTCTTGTCAGACCTCACCTAAAATTACTACCACTGCTATATGGTTATCTCGCTATAGTGTATCTCAATTCAACCTAAAAACTACCATCGACCATCCACCCATAAACTGAAAAAGTGTGAAAAGGCAAAAAGGCACCTCACGGTTGCAACACCAAGGGCGAACAACTGACTGGTACTCGCCAGGAATAAAAGTCATTAGAAGCAAGTAAGCTTTACCAATTTTTATTTTGTGAGAATTATATCTTTAAATTCTCATGGAGTCCTGGCACATTGGCACTATTTTGGCATTTTTAGAAAGTTGAATCACATCTTGGTTCTCTTTCACTGTCTTTCATTGGGTTGTGGTTCTTTATATTGTACGCACACTTTTTTTATTTTTGGAAAAAAGGTAACCTATGATGAGAAGTGGGGTTCACTGGCGAGTACCAGTCAGTTGTCCCCCCTTGGTGTTGCAACCGTGAGGTGCCTCTTTTCCTTTCCACACTTTTTCAGTTTATGGGTGGATGGTCGATAACCATATAGTAATGGTAGTAATTGTAGATGAGGACTGAGAAGATATAAACCCTCCTTACATCAAAAATTAAAGAGTACTTTGTGTATCCGAGTAGGGACAGCCACTTATTGATTTGATACTTGTTGAGTGGGGGGCTGGTTGTCCTGTTATTCCCCTTAATCTCCTATAGTAGTAGTGACACTTCATTCTTAAGCCTTCATAATTTCTTTCCCACAAAAGGTATCCAGGCTAACTTTGTACCTTTTCCCCACATGTTGAATTCAAAAGATAACCACGATTTCTGGGTTCCGCCATAGGGTACTGAGAAAAAGCCAAAATATAGGAACATTGTGTATATTTAAAAACAAAAGGAAAAAGTGCTGTGTGAAGAAAGCATTTTTTCCCTCTAAAAACAGGTCTAACAAAAAGGTTGCTGAAGCTCAGCCTCTTCCCAGCTTCCAGGAACAAGCACAACTGTAACAAAAAGCAATCTTCTTTGCCACAATATTTGCAATTTCCAAAATGGTAGTCAACTTTTCCTACTTTTTGTGGTTTCTATTTACTAGTTTGTGTTGGAAACGTGTAAAACCCATTGGCGAAGTAGTCAAAATTGAGAATTCAGAATTCAGACAGTGGTCTATTATGTAGCTCACTCATGGTTTTCGCAAAGAAATTAACTGTTGTAATCAAAAATGAAGGAAAATAAATAGTAAAAAATAATAGTAGGTGCCAACATTTTCCTCGATAATTTTTTTACTCAAAGTTTGATTTACAATATACCTTTACATTATCCCTTCTCTTGACTCCTCCCCTGACTAAAACCAGCTTTCCGTGCACCAATGGCTCATGGCGGCCATTGATTCTGCACTACCTCTCTCTAGAAAGCCACTGTTTAGAACCCATCTTCCTGCACCTTGGTTTACTGATTCTCTTAAACAAGAGAAAAAACACTGCAAAGCCTTATAAAGACAATGGAGGAAATATTACTTGTCTGATGCTACATTGCAGTATATGGGAGCATTAAAGAGATATCATGCTCTTTGCAGATCGGCTCGTGTAGCCTTCTTTATTGAGAAGATTTCTAGCTCCCAAAACTGTCAGAAAACTTTAAGGCGGTCACAAAACTCTTAGCTGCCAATGCATTATTGTCCCTCCCTCACTCTCCCAACCCCAATGTGATGAGCTAGCGCTGTTCTACAATAAGGTCAAGTCCATCCATGACCAACTTGCTGTGGATGCCTCCCAACAAGGGAATCTAATGTTTCCTGTCAGCCCCACAGCAGGGCCCCCTGAATTTTCCTCCCAGGCTCCTGTGTCTGAGTACTTTTCACAGATTAGCTCTTGGCCTCCTTTGGATTCGCCTTCTTCGAAGCTGTAGTTGAGATCTATTAAGTCTGGTTCACCTCTTGATCCTCTCCCCCCTCTTAAACTTAGTCTCTTGGACTAGGCGGCCCTTTCTGTGATTCTTAATCTTCTTAATACTTCTATAAGTACAGGTTTGGTACCTCAGGGGTGGAAACATGCACTCGTCCTTCCACTACTAAAAAAGTAAGGCCTTGACCCTCTTTGTTGGTCTAATTTTCGTCCTATTTCTCTTTTGCCTGTGTTTTCTAAAATGTTGGAACTACCCATTAATACTCAACTTTCTTCCTTTGTCACAACTCGCAATCTGCTGCACCCCTCAAAGTTTGGCTGTAGACCTGGCCATAGTACGGAGTCTGCTCTTCTCAGGGTTACTGAGCACCTCAGGCTACAACTTGACTCCATAGGTACTTCTGCCCTCATCCTGCTGGATTTGAGCGTGGCTTTTGATTCGGTGTCACATTCTATTCTGATAGACCATCTCAAAGCCTCTGGTGGCATTGTGGGTCTGGCTCTGAAGTGGTTGATCTCTTTTTTAAAAGACTGTACCTTCCAGGTCTTCTCGAACGAAGTGAGATCTAACACTCTAACTCTAACCTCTAGAGTACCTCAGGGTTCTATTTTGAGCCCTTTACTTTTAAATATATATGTTCGCCCTTTGGCCGACATTGCTGAGAAGTCTGGACTGACTATTTTTTCTTATGCCAACAATACCCAGATTATCTGTTCCCTCTCCACCGCCCATCACCTAGTTCCTTCCCTGCTGCAGTTTGGCCTGAGGAATGTTTCCTTGTGGCTGATTAGTAACGCTCTGAAGCTAAACAGCACCAAAACGGAGGTGCTTATTCCGGGTACTAACCCTGAGCTTTGATGTATTAAACACTGGCCTGATATTCTGGGCCCTGTGCCTGCCTCTGTCCCTAAAGTAAAAAACCTGGGTTTTATTATTGATAACAATCTTTCTCTTAAACCTCAGGTTTCCAGGGTTGGGGCATCCTGCTTTGCTGTTTTTAGATGGATTAAAAAAAATCCATTGGCTAATTCCACTGGCAGCTCAGAGAACGGTTCTACAGGCTTTGGTGATATCCAGGCTGAAATACAGCAATGTGCTGTACCTGGGTGCAGATAAAGCTTCTATACATCAGCTGCAGGTCATTCAAAATGCAGCTGCTCATCTTCTTTTCCATCTGCCTAGATGCGCCTCTGTGTCTCCTTTGCTCCACCAACTTCATTGGCTTAAAGTCAACAAGCGCATTGAGTTCAAGACCCTGTTACATGTTTCGTGCCAAATGTGGCTTGGTCCCTTCCTACATTCAAAGTTTGATAACACCTTATGTTCCGGCTCGATAGTTGAGATCCTCCAGCCTCACACTGTTTTCAGTTCCCAGGTTTCGACTTGTCCGTATGAGGGGTCGTTCTTTTTCCTGTCTTGGCCCCAGGCTCTGGACTGCTCTTCCAATTGACCTTAGGAACTGTCATTCTCTGCTTGACTTGCATAAACGCTTTAAGACGCTGTTGTTTAGTGACCCGCTTTGATTCCTTCTCCTTTTCTTTTCGCCTGCTGTCTAAATTGTTCTGCCTCCACATGTTTCAGCGCCGGTAGACCCTGTTGGGTAGCTGCGCGCTGTATAAGTGCATAAATAAATAAATAAACCTACAAGGCTCTCTCCTCATCTTTGTCAAGATCCTTGGAATCATTGGAAGGGATGGAAGAGCATATGCATACGTTTCTGACCAATTGAAAACACGTTCCCCCACAATCCAGGACGGTCATGACTGCTGGAGCAGTACCATCATTTTTGGTTCCTTCTTCAGGGAAATAAGGGTGTTTTCTCTTTGTTTAGAGTAAGACCTAATTTATTGAAGAGATGTAAACAGACTTTGGTTGATTCTTTGGTGGGTTGGAGGGAATTTTCTTTTACTAGCCAATCATCTAGATGCAGGAACATTTGATGGCTCTGTGTTCTCTGAGGCGCTGCTACTGGAGCCATGCACTTTGTGAATATCTTCAGGGCTGATTTGAGTCCAAATGGTAGGACTTTCAACTGATGGTGGCAACCTGCCACTGTGAATCTCAGGTATCTGCAATGATTGGTTAAGAGAAACACACATCCTGTAGGTCCAAAGATGTCATGTTATCACCTTGTTGGAGCAGTTGGAAAACTTCTTGTAAAGTGTTCACACATAATGTTTGTTTCATGAGAAACTCAGTTAGATTTTTTAGATCAAAGATTGGCCTCTATTCTCCCAATTTCGTTTTCATGAGAAAATAGTAAGAATAAAACCCTCAATATTGCTGGGATTTGGGGACTTGTTGTATTGCATCTTCTGTGACATAATACGAATCTCTGCTTGTGACAGACAAAATGTTGATGAGGCCCGCTGGTTAATGGGGTAGCTGGTGGTTTCTGAATGAATTCTAATGTGTGACCATGTTATACAGGGCCCTATGCCCAGCGATCAGTTGTTATGTCTGCCCACTGTCTGTAAAAAGAAAAGCTTTTTCCTCCTACAGGTATTCCTGGATTCATTGTGACCATTGCTTTTATTGTGTCACTGAAATATTGAGTGTTCATTGCTTCTTGACTGATATGTATATTTTCTTTGGTGGGCCTGCTTATGGTAGAAGGCTGGTGGTGGTGGTGTATACTACTCTGTGTAGCCCTTGTGGTTATGTCGGTTTGGCTGGCTGGTACAACTGATTCTTATAAGGTTGATAATCTCATCTAAAAGAAAACTGTTTCCTTTCCTGTGAGGTTGTTTTTATTGTTGGACACCTAAAGATTTTGTTGTGTCCATATCTGATGAACAAGTTACTTACCTTTGATAACGATGTATCTGTAAGAGTCATATATTAGTTATAGATTCCTTGCCTTACAATTACCCCCAGGCGTCAGACTGGATCCGGAGAATTTTTTCTTCAGCATTACCCATGCGCGTCGGTAGGTGGCATCGTTCGACTCCGCATCCGTCGTCAGCGTCATGGTCGCAGGGCTGACGTCGCAGTGCCTACTTAGACGTCGCCCCTGCACGCTGACGTTAGTTCTGACACGACTTTCCACACCAGAGGCGAAGAGCCATGAAAGACACTGACCACTGGTGCGCCACAATAGGCCCCTGCAAGGGAGTCCCTAGCCCTAGAAGTCAGTTCGCAGAGCGCGTAGGATGGGTGGGGCGGTAAGGAATCTATTACTAATATATGTCTCTTACGGATACATTGTTACCGACCGTAAGTAACTTGTTCATCTGAAAGAGACTATTAGTTATAGATTCCTTACCTCAGAATAGATACCTTAGCAATAGAAACCCCGCAGGAGGGACTGCGAACCAAGTTCACACCAGAAAATCCTGGAGGACAGAACGGGCAAAGTAGCCATACCTCCGGACTTGACTATCCAGGCAGTAATACCTGAAGCTCACTCACTCTGCGAGCAGAGGTGCTGGCAACAAGAAGTCTTCAGAGTGAGAAGCCGAAGAGGACAGTTATGAAGAGGCTGGAAGGAAGCTCACATAAGGTAAGTTAACACAAAGTTCAAGTCCCACTGAGGCATTATGAAAGGAGATGAAGGAAAGAGGTGAATAATGCCCTTGAAGAACCTGTTAACAATAGGGGACTTGAACAAAGAGGGCTGATCTGGTAGCCGAAGAAAAGCAGAAATGGCTGCCAGATAGCCTTTAAGAGCGCCCAGAGCAGTGCCCTGCTGGGATAAAGAAATAAGGAACAAAAGAACCTCAGAAAGAGGGGCAGAAAGGGTATCCACAGCCTTTGCTGTGCACCATGGCACAAACTTGTTCCATCGACAGGCATATACCGCCTTAGTGGAGGGACGCCTGGCTGCCAAGATGACATTATAGACTTTGGGAGGAACATCAAAACCTGTCAACTGTCATGCTCAATCTCCAGGCAAGGAGGTGGAGGCTGGACACGTTTGGGTGGAAGACAGTCCCCTGCTGCTGCGACAGAAGATCCTCCCTAAGGGACAGTCTGATCGGAGGACCCACAGTCCTGCTCAGGAGCTCGGGGTACCAGACTCTTCATGCCGAGTCCAGTGCCACAAGGATAACTTGGGCCCGGCGCGCTTGATCTTCTTCAGCACTCGGAGCAGAAGCGGTACTGGCGGAAAGGCTTACAGGAGGCCGCAACTCCACTCGCAATGAAAAGCGTCACCAAGCGAGTGCTGCCTTGGAAACTCCAACGCGCAAAACTGCTGACATATCGCGTTCTCTTCAGTGGCGAACAGATCTAACCATGGCTCTCTCCACTGCTGAAAGAGACCTTGCACCAGCTCTGAGTGAAGACACCATTCGTGATCCATCAGGCACCGACGGCTGAGTTTGTTTGCCCTGGCGTTCAGATAACCTGCCAGGTGTTGAACCACCAGAGCCACGCCCTGATGTACTAACACACCAGGAGGAGTAGCAAGCAGTGTTTTAAAAGCGGCACATGCTCTGGAAGAAAATACTGCCCTCACTCACAAAATTGTGACATGCTTCATCATTGGGCTTGCTTACAATACAACCCTGTGCGGAGGAGCATAAGGGAGGGGAAGACAATAAACACATAAAAAAGAAATTATATTTAAAAATGCTTTGGGATCACCGAAAAAAAGTGTCCTGATGTTCCAGCCATGTCCAAAGGTGAAGAGCCTCTTGACAAAGGGTCCATGACCTCACCCGCCCTGTTTGTTGGCGGTGGTGTTGTCTGTAAACACCTGCACTGCCCCCCCCCCTTGATGTAGGGAAGGATGCCTTCAGTGCCAAGCGAATCATCCGAAGCTCCAACAGGTTGGCATGTAGCCCGGACTCCACCGGAGACCAGACTCCTCTGATCTACGCCTATCTCAGGTGGCCGCCCCATCCCAGGAGTGATGCATCGATCACCACCGCGAGGTCTGGTTGGGGAAGGGAGAGGGATCTGCCTCTGACCCAATCTTGGTTCGTTAATCACTACTGTAGTTGTTATGCAGCTCCCTCCGAGATCTGGGCGTAGTGGGCAAGATTCTCCTGATGCTGCACCCACTGGAACTTCAGGTCCCACTGCAGAGCCTGCATATGACATCTGGCATGATCCACCAGAAGGATGTAGAAGGCCATGAGGTCCAGCAGCCTCAGGGTCATTCTCACCAAAATCCGGGATAGAGGCTGAAACATCAATATCATGGCCCGAATATCCCGGACTCGCTGCCCCGGCGAATAGGCCCGAAACTGCACTGTGTCCAGAATAGCTCAGATGAAAAGGATCGACTGAGAAGCAACTGAGAGAGAGTCAGGTGCGACTTCGGCACTTTGATTGTGAACCCCAGTAAATACATACATCTGCAGTAGTCTGGAGGTGGGAGACGACAGCCTGGGGCGAGCCCGCCTTCAACAGCCAGTCATCGAGATAGGGGAAGACTGGAACCACTGATCTGTGCAGATGAGCTGCGAATCGCCGTCCTCACTTTTGTGAACACCCGAGGGGCACTGGTAAGGCTGAAGGGGAGTACAGTGAACTGAAAATTCTTGTGGGCTACCGTGAACCGTAGGTAACGTCTATGGCTGGCAGGACGGGGATGTGAAAGTAGGAGTCCTGCAAGTCCAACACCACCATCCAGTCTACAGGGCCGAGGACAGATAGGACCTGAGCCAAGGTTAGCATTTTGAACTTGTCCTTCCAGAGGAAGCAGTTGAGGCCCCTGAGGTCTAGGATAGGACGCAGTCCCTTGTCCTTCTTGGGCACTAGAATGTAGCAGGAATAGCAACCACGACCTACTTCTGGCGCAGAGACCCTTTCGATAGCTCCCTTGGCGAAGAGAGCTGAAACTTCCTGGCGGAGAAGTGCCAAATGATCCTCCGACATGCGATCGAAAGACGGTGGCATGGAGGGAGGGGTAGTCTCGAAGGGGAGGTAGTAGCCCCTTTAGGCTATCTGCAAAACGTACCTGTCTGACGTGATGGATTGCCAATGGGGGAGGTGATGGCGAATCCTGCCACCCACTGGCCGCTGATGGGCCTGAAAGGTCAGACTAGGGGGGTTTGGAACTGCTGAAGGGGGGGTAAGGGTGGACTGGCCCTACCGCTGGTTCCCAGACCTGTGTCGCTGGGTCCAACGTCCGCCGCCACGCAGAGGCTGGGCAGCTTGCGTGGATCGGTGGCTGGACTGGGTTGAACGTGTTGGGGTGCCCCTTCCGTAGGTACGAAAGGGGCGAAAGGCAGACTGTGGTGGACGGAAGGACGCAGTGAGGCCTACGGATCTGGCGGTAGCCCAAGAAGGGCTCTAGCGACGAATCTGCCTTGTCACCAAAAAGATGACGGACATCAAAGGGCCTGTTCATCAGAGTTGACTGAACATCCCCTGAAAAACCCAGACGGCCTCAACCAGGCGTAGCGCCAAAGGGATATCGATGTGGCAATCGTTCTGCTCAATGAGTTGGTGGTATCCAGTCCACACCGAATTGTGAATTTTGCTGCGTCTCTCCCATCTGCCACAGCTTGGGAAAGAACGGCCCGGGCCTCCTCTGGGCACTGAGGCAGCACTTGCGCAACCGTATCCCAGATGGAATGGGAGTATCGGCTCAAGAGGCACACAGTATTCACGGATCACAGTGCCAAGCTGCAGCAATAGAACAAGCGCTTCCCAAGATGATCCAGCTTCTTGGATTCCCTGTCCGGGGGTGCAGTAGGGAATGCGCCCTTGGAAGAAGAAGCTCGGACCACAAAGCTCTCTGGGTAAGGGTGTTGGGTGAGGAAAATGGGATCGTCCGAAACCGGGCGGTGGCGGCGGGCAATCGTCCTTTCAACAGGAGCCCCTGTGCTGGGCACAGAAGGACATCCGTGAGGGCTTCATTGAAGCGTAAGAGGGGTTCAGAGGAAGTTTGCCGCCGGTTAAAACACCTCTGTCAGGAGGTTAGTCCTGACTGCCACTGTAGGGAGCTTGGCTGCCCTATGCACCACCACTGCATAGGATGCGCCCTCCTCTGTTGCCGCGTTAGGGTGAGAAAGCATGCCAAGGTCTGGTGAAGTGTCTAGGCCACTTGTGTCACCCAATTCCTCTCCATTTCGGTTGTTCCAGCTGTTCTGTCAAAGGGTCCAGCGACCTCTCCCAGTCCTCATCACCACCCTCAGGGCGAAAGAGAACACCTGGGATGAACAAGGGAACAAAAGTACCCTCCGGCGTCGGATCCGACATCGGCCGACGTTTGTCCGGCTCCGGATTCAACTCAGGAATAAGGATGGGGCGGTGCCTGCCGGTGGCACGGCCGACGCTGGGGGCGTCGTCGGCGGGATCGGAGCAGGGGAAGGTTGAGTAAGGTTGACAGGCGTCGATCCACACCTGGATCCACAGGGCCCGAGCCACCGGCATCAAAGCCCCAGGGCCCCAACCGACTCCGCAGGGCCCAAAGGCACGCCAGCGGAGTTGGGCTTCCCCAATACACAGTGGAGGGCTTCGTAAAACATACGAAGTTGGGCAGGGGATGTCGGAAAAAGGGGGAGACGCTGAGTCGTCCCTGAGTCAGGCGCCGAAGATGGAGCCGTAGAGCAACAACGGTCCGTATTCCGCGTCGTGTCAGCCGACCGACGGGGAGAACAGCGACTGTGCTTCTTTGCCTTCTTCTTTTTTTCGACTTACCCGAGGAGTGCAAAGATTTGGGCGAGGTGTAGTGGTTCCCCAACTGGTCTCGAGACCTTCCTCTCGAGCGAGACCCGGAGCGACACGGAACCGACTCCCAGGCCTCTAAAAGCTTTCGGGACCACTCTTGTAAAGACTTCGGATTCACAGCCCGACAGTTGGAACGCGACTTCGGGTCGTGGTCGCGCCCAGGCACCAGAGGAACACGAGGTGCGGGTCTGTCGCTGACATCAGCTTGTGGGAGTTGCAAGGCTTGAAGCGGTTCCAACGATGGAACATTCCTAGCACATCAGGAGTCTAAGACTCGAAAAAAGACGTAGTCAAAAGTCGAAAAAAGTTTAGTCAAAAAGTGACTAAGGGGCAAGCTTTCTCCGGATCTGCGCTAAGATGGCGCGGAAAAAGAAAGAACTTACGTCAGCGCGCAGGAGCAGCATCTAAGTAGGCAACCAGACGTCATCCCGGCAACCACGACGCGGACTGTTGTGAATCTATCTAGCACCCTAATTAGATATCCCCGATTCATGCCCTTATGTGGTTATAATAAAACATATCCTTATAAAGGCATAGGAATCATGCCCATATCTAGTCATAGCCCATGCAGTCCAAATACGGCAAGGCTACTCCCATAGACTCCTAGAAAGTACAACGCGTTCTTTAAACAAACCAAGCCTCCAGCAGCCCGGGAATTCCCCCTGCTTTTGTTTTGATTTGCACAAGAACTCCTGGAGTCCAGAAAGAACTGTTCGTTTTTAGTGAAGTCTTATGTCCAACCTTACGTCAAACGCGGCACCTTTCAGGTATAAATATACCAACGTTGTCTTAAGCAAACACACGGTGGTTTGGAGCAGAGCGGCTATCTACTTGCCCGACGCCCAGCTGATGCGAGAGCCGAAGGAAGCCAACCCTCCCTTGACGCACTGAGAGAGACGCTGTCGAGTCCTGAGAGAGAGATACAAGACCTCCTACATTCTAGAACCAAGGTACGGAGCTGACTAAACCCTTAAAGAGATTTCTTGATTCAGATTCTTGGCAAAAAACCAACTTAACTTAAACTGCAACTTACTTACTCCTTCCCACGTATTAGGCTTAGGTCAGGTACACCGGGGTAGGCGTATATTAGAAGCACCAGTTGAGTACATTAGTCAATGTTTTTATGTATGTATATATTTTATCCGTTTTAAAGTATCATATGGCTAAGAAACCATATCAATGCTTTTACAGTATTATTTCATAATACTACTTTTACTGTACGCACTTTACTTCATGATAAGTATTGCAATTGTGGCAATTCATTTCTCGTGCATGTGAAAGAAGACTGCTCAATAAATTACACCTTTTATTGAAAACGCCCGTCACTCTATTTCTCTGCACTATGGTGAGACTAAGCATGCACGATTGACGAGTGAAATAGTTGTCTATTGTTTTCACACGACTCTAGAGATACACTCTTTATTCTGAGGGAGCAAAGTTGTCATATTTATGCGGTTGTCAGAAACCAATCCCTTCTTGTCTAAATCAGGAGAGTTAACTCTTTCCTGAACATTCGAGAAAGTTTCTAGTGACCTCTGAGCTAGCTGGCAAAACTAATTAAGTCTAATATAGTCAGTAGAGACCTAGATGACCTCAGTCCTACGTCTACAATGCTGTTATATTATTCAAATGTGCAGCGCCTATTGGGAATATAGGAACTACACTACATGGCGCCCAACGTTTGGTAAGGCGATAATCTAACGCAAGACACTAGAGTAACTCAGTCGTGCTTTTCACACAGACCCTTTTTCCCGTAAAAACTCCAAAAGACGTCTGGAGTGGGTAAAAGGTTAATATCCGCCAGAACTTAGTAGGAAGAGATTCCTATGTATTAGTTTTTGGTTTAGTCAACGTTGAAGGATACAGTGTTCCAAAATATTGTGCACCTAATCTTTGTTTCCCTTGAAACTTGATCTGCAACAAAAAAACTTTCTGTTAGTAAAAATGACGGAAAGTGAGGACGAAAGGGAGGAAGCTAGATTAGCAGCTCAACTCCTAGCGGATGACACAAGTCTCCAAGGAAATGACCCGAATGCTATAATCATTCCGGTAAATGTAAGGAAAACTATAACTAAAAAACTTATAGAAAATGGAGTATCATCACGAGGTGGTACAGTCATATTCGTGGTAGAGGCCCATGAATATCGGCAGACAGAGGTATTCTATTCATGGATACATTTTCCGGCAGCACACACTGTGACACACAAATTCCACTATTACAAAATAGAGGAATCTCCAGAGGAATACGCTCCTTTCGAGGACGTTGAAATCCCACTAACTTACCAAGAGCACCTGCTCTGGTTTAATGGCGCCCTAAAACATCAAAATCACATCACCAGGCTAGGTCCACTAGGTAGATCAGGAGCCACATGGCCGGTTCTAGCCAGCTACACACCACATCCTGACATTGAAAAGATGTCAGACCGAGAGCTCTTAGCTCAGCTAAAACTGTTAATTAAAATACACAGACAATTGGTCCAATATGTCATGCGGACTTCAACAGTCCAACCAGCAATAAAGATTCCACAGATCACCCCTCACCAGGGGAACACAAATAAAATCACACCACAGAATATACAATCAGCCATTGGCAAAATTCCTGCAAAACAGGAACAGATTCCATTCTGGTTAGCCCAGAAAATCACTCAAATAGAGGCGGTATTTCCTGATACTACACCTCATGAGAAACACAGAATTCTGACTATCTGTCTTCCAATGGGGATCGCACCACATGTGGAAGACTGTGACACTTGGGGCACAGTCTTTGCTTCGATTTACACAAAAACACATGGTGTTCCGTCCATGGCGGTTATACCAGATGTACTAAGACAGATTCAAAATGAATACGGTCCAGAACCTGCTTTAACTCTAGGTATGAAATTACTAAAAGACTTTAAGCAAGTCTCGGCTATATTACTAGACAACATAAAAGGAGAAGCAGCATCTGTGGCGATCCGCCAGAAATTGAAAGAAACAGATATAGCAGAACAACCTTTTGAACTTGCAAGAATCATAGAAAAATCCTATGAAGAACTAGGTAGAGATAGTTTGGGTGGGAAACCAGTAAACCCCCAACTACTTGAAAATCCTGAAAAAACATTTATTAAAAATAATCTGAACACTCCAAAAAAGAGTTGGGAGGGTAATAAACAATCCACTCCCAGAGAAAAAAACGATTACAGTCCAGAGGAAGATCTCGTCAAAGAAGAGATAGATCTCCAGAACGAGGAGGCAAGTCTCCCCAGAGGGAGCCCTCTGAGAAAAGATACAACCTTAGAGATAAGGATAAATTAAGAAAACCTGACAGATATCAAGATATTGATACACGTCCCTCTCGATCTTTTCAGACTTCCTCACAGAAATCGGAAAGAAGAGGACGGTCTGAACACAAAGAAGAGCACACCAAGTCCAAAGACAAGGAACCTGCTCATCAAAGTAAAAAATTACAATTTCCAAAGAAGAAGGTAGCTAGTATTAAAATAAAACATGCAGAGAATTCTGAGGACACAACTGAAAAACGGAGAGTGGGCCCAGACAATGCTAGACAGCGCAGCAGAAGTAACCATAGCTCGCAAGATCCTGATGAATCTTCTGGAGACAGTGGACATGAATGAATACATTCAAGTGGAAACTGCTGACACCAGAGTTAGCAAACCACATAAATTATATGAAATAACATTACGTATGGAGGCGGATAAGACAAGGAAAGTAAGGGGTCTCTTTTGGGATAACCTTTCAAAAGGCTATGACATCCTGTTAGCTGAGAAGGACTGGCCACCAGAGTTTGTCAGGGAGTGCCCTCATGGCGAAGAAATGATTATGCCTGCCTTGTCAAATCAAATTCCAATTCATAAAAAATACACATTTGCAAGAAAATGGGCAGTGGCCCAAGCTCCTGCATTATATAAAAATCATGTAGGATGGGATGAGGATTCTCCTCACCATAAAATTCAGTTAAAAAATCAACCCACTGCACAAAGGCAGTATCCTGTTAAGCAAGAAGCTTAAGAGCAAGTCAAGGAGATCTTAGATCAACTTGAATATCAGGGGGTCATATCGTCTAGTTTTGGACTACAGACACCTAAACTCCTGCTGCAAAACATTTGCAGTGCAAAACTCACACAGTGCAGCACTAATGAATAACATTGTGCGCAACAAATATAAAACAACATTAGATATCTCAAATGGCTTCTTTTGTCAAAACATTGCACCTGAAAGCAGGTATTTGACCGCTTTCTCAACAATGGGAGTGCAAAAACAATTCTGTCGACTCCCGCAGAGATTCAAGAATAGCCCAGGATTATTCTCAGCAAGGGTAACAGAGTTACTACAAATGTATGATGATGAGGCATTATCATATGTTGATGACATCTATCTTACAGACGACGACCTGGAGACACACTTGAAAAGAGTGAACACTATCATACTTGGGTTCGCAGCTGAAGGGTACAAATTCAACTTTAAAAAGTCACGAATTGCCCATCTAACTGTCCTGTTTTTAGGATATGAATTATCAAGTGAAGGCAAAAGCCTAGCAGACAATTTCTTAGAGAAATGTGCAGTATTACAAGCTCCAAAAACGCTGAAGACCTTACAATCAATACTAGGTTTCCTGAATTTCGGACAAACATACATTCTAAATTATGCAGAGAGGGTTAAACCTCTCTATGAATTAATAAAACCTGACTTCAAACCAATTAATTGGACTCAGAAACACAGAAATTTTAAGATCATTACAAACAGACATGTTAACTAAACCAAAACTGCAAACACGTGAAAACATACGCAACCTTGTAATCTGAGTCATCCCAGGAAGATGTGGATTCACGTACCTGACCTCTAATGAGGGAGAAACGGTACCAACAGCTTATAAATCACACTTGTACGCACCAGCTGAAATGAAATTCAGTTCAACTGAAAAAATTCTAACTGCGGTTCAAACTGCTGTAGCAAAAGAAAGAGCCCAAGTCCAAGGGAGAAACATATCTGTTCTAACAGCAGAATCAGCCCTTGAGGCATTAACAAGCCCACACAATCTAAATGCAGTGGCATTAGATCCAAAATGGATACAGTGGGAAAATTCTCTTGCTGCAGAAGACGTGAAACACGCTTTTGATCCAAAAATGAAAAAACTAGAAGATTTAGAATACGAGCATGAATATCCTCTGCCAATCAAAATTCTGCCTCTAGAACAGTACACTTGTGTGATTTACACAGACAGATTTGCACAACCCTACGTTATGGGAAAACAAACTTACAATGCAGCGTGCGCGATTGTTAAAGGTCGCTGGCGCTTAGGTAAATTCGGACCATTAATTACCAAAACTGAATCACTCAGAAATTGTACAGCTCAGCGAGCTAAAATAAGATCTTTAAAGATGGCGCTTGAAAATGACGATCGCGAATTCCCCACACTAATAGTGTGCGATTCGCATTACTGCGTCCGGTCTTACAATACTGACATGCAGACATGGATCAAAAACGGTTACAAAGATAACACAGGTGTCACAATAAAACATAAAAAGCTTTGGGAACAAGTAGTTCTTTTGCAGAAAGAACTACAAAAAACTCACATGATACATACACTGAGTCATCAACGTGATGGCGTTCACGTTGCAGGGAATTCATTGGCTAACAGAGCCGCAGCGGTTCAACCGGCTTCCATAACCACAAAAAAGCGTTCTAAAATACATATAGATGGAGAAACCATGCTGGCAGTAAAAGCCTCATTAAAAGGCGACTATGCAGCATTACCTCTCAACTATCCACTCAATTATACATACATAATTGATGCAAACTCCTTTCCTTTTGCTCAAATCCCTGGAGTGGGGGATAGAGTAATTCCAAACGCGAACCGGAGGGCTTACTTGATTCAAGAAGCACACATGGGACAGGGTCTAAGGCACCAAGAGATCGTGAAATCTCTAAAAGAATTACAATCAGAATACTGGTGGCCAGGGATGAACCTGCAAAATTACAAATTTGCAATGGATTGTCCAGACTGCAACAGAGATCGCAGTCGTGAACCGGACCAGACTAATGCCAGGACACCGTTATTAGAAAGCATCAGGCTATCTATACGCAGAAATCCAGCCGGAGAAATGCGTTCCCATAATTATTAAGACTAGATCACTTAAAATGTAGGCCCCAGCGCTCGGCTGACGCCAGAACTGTTATAAAAGATTTGCGAGTCTTTATCGGCACATACGCAATTGGCATGCTACATTCTGACCTGGGTCCTGCGTTTAGCTCTCGAGCTTACAAAGAGGCCATGACCAGCATGGGCATTGTGGTACTCTTCTCCCTTCCATCCTGAGGGAAATGCGGTAGTGGAAAGAAAAAAACATGACATAAAGCAATCTATAATGGCGAGGGTATTAGGTTCGGGTGATGGGTGGGTCAAACATTTAACAAGTGTCCAACGTAGTCTTAACAATCTGCCAAGAAATTCTCTAAAAGGTATCACTCCATATGAACTATTGTTCGGTACTAGAATGCACATCCAGGACTTAGATTGTCAGACTTCAGTGGTAGAAGAAAAAGCCTTTGATATCAAAGATCGTTTGGCTGTTTTACAGGACTTAAATGAAACAAGAAGAAGTCTTAGTAACATAAAGTTAAAGCCAACAGCCACTGAAGAGAAACCACCTGTCCCAGCAAGACCTGTCTGGATTCCAAAGATTGGGGATCTAGTCAGAGAAAAGATCGCGGAGAAGAAGGAAATGGGGCCTTCTTACGGAAATGCAGTACCTGTCTTAGCTTTCAGCGGAACAAGATCAGTAGTACTACCGCCCCTTGCTGGTAAAAAGGAGAACAGAGTTGTATCCATCGACCTGGTAAAACAACAATCATGTGGCCAATAATAAGTAGTAGGCCCAGTGGACTCCCAAGAAATAGCATGCTACAATCCAAGAGGTTCAAACTGAGAGACTAATCACATTTGATAAACCTGCAGTGACTAAAAAAGGACTATGCAACAAAGCCATGGAACTTGTGCCTCTTGAACCCCAAATTGCAACAGTTTGTCAAGAAACACCTGTCTACAACGATGTAGCCTCAGACTATGCTAATGAAACAAAGAAAAATGCAAAGACAAATGAGAATCCGGAAGCAATTCCAACAATTGACAGAACTGCATCTGGCTACTTCATCAATTTCGATGACTTTTCTGATGATCCAAGCGAGCATGAAAAACGCCAGCAACAAAAACTTTCAAAGAAAAATTGACTGAACTCGTTCATCAACTAAAAGAAACATATCTGATTTCACCATGGATTGAATTTTGGATTGTGTTAGGTGTACTTTTCCTCCTGCTTTTGCTCATCATGGGTTTATGTTTGGGAAAATTAATTGAAGGAAAATATAGTACAATGGACACAGCAAGTCAGAACATCAACTTGGTCCTAAAGCCTCACACATCCTCTCACATCAAGAAAAGAGAACTGTCACCAGTGAACTTCACAGCCAATCCAATACCCGGTGGGGTAGCATGGGACAAAATGGATTATGAAATCTATGGCCCGATTGAGCTCTTGAAATATCCACATCAATTTAAGGTTTCCTTAAGTGACTTTGTGACACCAAGTACTTTCTCTGATGATTGGGACTTTGAAAATATTAATAATATGATGTCAGATTTAGTAATGTCAACAAAATTTACAGAACATTTTTATTTACAGGGTTCATCGAACTATGAAGAAATGTACTGTTTTAACCACTATGGTCATCACTATTTGCATAAATCTGCTCAACCTAGAAATGTTTTAAATTATAATCAATGGGAACATTGTCCAACACCGCCAAAAGGCAGCTCGAAAACATTTTATGAGAAATTCACATACTTCTCAGGGTTTAACAACAGTGATCCAGAAACGTTTTAATTTAAAATGTTAAATAAGCCAGGAATGAAAACAATGTTGACAAATACTAAATTGATTTATTCTGAAAAATGTTATGATAAAATGTCTACATTTGGTTTTGAATTTTGGAATAACAACATTGAAACAAAAACCATCTGGGGTTCAAAAGACTGGCAGGTACAAGGTCTAGAAGCAATATTTAGAGCCTGCATGATCCCAGAACAAATAATATTCTTGAATGACACCATTCAACAGACAACCTGTCTTGGTTTAGCCAAGATAAAAGACTTAAACAAACCGTCTATTCCGAAGCCCATACCTGATAGTAATAGCACTCCAGATGTGGAGATAGACGTATCCCATATTTTACACCGAAACAGAACAAATCCTGATTGGATAAAATGGTTGATCTGGCCCACAGATACAAATAACCGTCAAGATAGATTCCTGAACAAAAGACCAGGCCAGACCCAAGATATTCCCAGAGACAACATCCAGGGATAGTTACAACATACAACATACAGTGTAGGGAAACTATGCCTCGAATGGCTACAGAAATCCACACTGGCTGAAAATAAGCAACACTTGACTTTACTTAAAGACGGTGCTGACTTGCGTGATTTCATAATGGGGCCACGCAAACAGCGTCAAAAACGTTTCATATACGCCGGTATATACGCTGCTTACAACGAAGCTTGGAAAGTAACACAAATTGAAACAGCAGAAAAAATAAGAGTAATTGATCGTGTAAATTTGGAAAAATCACTTTCTGTAGTGGACAATGGGTTAACGACTCTGTCCTCCAGAATATATTCACTGGACAGCATTGTATCATCTGCTATTGAGATAATAGAGCAGGACTTACTAATGTTAAAACATGGTCAGTCCCAATTACGCTCTATTGTACAACTGGGCTGGACGTTGCAAAACCTGCGTTCAGGCTACGTGCCATGGCGTGTAATCAACACAACGTCATTATTTTCTATCTTTAACCTTATGGATAAACAAATCAGTTTGGCACAGAAAGGAGCAGACTATACGATTCTGAGCATTGAAAAACTTGAGAGATTACCATTGACAATGTCAGAAAGACCTGTCATTGAATGGATAATACACGGAACAATTACAATTCCGATAACAACTTTCAAGTTTAAATATTGCCAAAAATATATACCAGCAGGCCTGTATGAAAGGTTGGGTAAAGGATACATCAAGTCAACATGGAAATTACCTTATACACATAAATGTTATAGTGAAGGGAAAAAAGAGGTATTCCTTAGTGGTAACAATTGTAAAAAATCACTAAGCGGTACACTTCTGTGTCAAGGTATTAACTTGCATGGAGCCTGCGAAGGTTCATCAAATAACCTTTCATGTCACCTGCACGGCACTCCTGCAACACAGATAGAGCCTTTTTTCAGACAGCTTTCCAACGGCAGTTATGTTCTAATAAGTGACCACAGCTGTTGTGGCATGGTGCCAGGAAAAGCCTATCTCACGAGCGTTAGTTCCATGGTCACTTGCTGTATGCAAGTATTGTATCCAAACAGCAATCCAGACATGGAGGCTGCAATATGGCCTTCTTTGAATATATCTTCTAATCAAATTGATACTTTAAGCAGAATAAAGTCCATTCTTTTACAGACAACTGTGCCTTTAACCTCGTCCAAAGAGACGTATGATCTGCAAGTTGCAAGGACAGCAGCAGAGATACATTCCCTATTATCAACAAATTGCCCCGTACATTTCGTAGAAATGTTAGGTCAAATCTTAAACATGTCTGATACCAGTGGCGTTGCACATGTATTTAAGACAATTTTTTCGGGACTGTTAGCACCCTTTGAAACAGTTCTGTCCATTCCTTTTTCGGCGGCCGGCCTCTTCTTTTGGGACTCGGAGCAGGAATTTTATTTTTGATCCTTCTGCTCCGATATGGCAAGCCAAGCCACAGACAGAACTCCAGCTACAATGGAAGAAACGATCTTAGCAATACGCTACCGAGACCGAATCACTAAAGTCCTCGGATTAGCCCGGCTGAGAGATCTGAATACAACCTGGTTTCTTTCATTCAGACCAATCTGGCAAGATTGCATCTTACCTGTGCTTCGATGTCTGCTATGCGGAGAAGAATGCGTGTTAGACATCTGTCTTACACTACCATCAGCAGTGCCAATGGATATCGATACTTTGCTAGGTCCGGAAACGACTCATGCAACGTGTTGTCCCCAGCGGCTACCTATTCTGATGACGACATCCGTTGAGACTTCACGATTACGATTAGGTGGCGGTGGAGTACGAGATGAAAGCAGCACCACACAGGTACAACCTTCTGTGAGCATTGCTGATCCAGACATCGATGATAGCAATGATTCTCACATTTGCACAATTTTAGCTTTTTCGAACTTGGTCGAACGTTCACCTTATGTTGTAGACCAATTTTTCGCAAGCCTGTCTGATAGGATGTTCTCTCCTGACAACGAGAATAACTTTTAAAAAACAACGAGCACACAGCGTTCCCTGAACTCTGAATTCGGCCTTCAGTTTTGATAAACAGAACTACTGAAAACAATTGGAACTATTTTTCCCCTGAAAACAAAATTATTTTGCCAAATTCCAAAATATTTACCTTTTTTGGCACATGGTACTCTGCTTAAAGTAGAACTATTCTTAGAGAACAGAGCTTCTATTTTTAGAGATCCTAGAGACAATATTTTACCTCAACCTCTAGCACATGTACAGTATTGTATAAATATGTGATGAAATGGTCTCGACCTTCTTTTCTGTATTTAGAGCCATTTCATGTGTAATTTTCGCAATTCATTCAGCCGATATTTATGCATTTTCTGAATGATATAACTGCTTAAAAAAAAACGTACAGTACCAATACTCATTTTCGTGTATACACCATACACCATTTCAAATGCAATCTATGTATTTTGGGGTGGGTTGAAAAACACATGCATCGTTATATGTTTAGTATTGCTTAGTATTTAGTAATGATTGACATAATACGTGGAGTGGGTGTTGTGAATCTATCTAGGACCTTAATTAGATATCCCCGATTCATGCCCTTATGTGGTTATAATAAAACATATCCTTATAAAGGCATAGGAATCATGCCCATATCTAGTCATAGCCCATGCAGTCCAAATACGGCAAGGCTACTCCCATAGACTCCTAGAAAGTACAACGCGTTCTTTAAACAAACCAAGCCTCCAGCAGCCCGGGAATTCCCCCTGCTTTTGTTTTGATTTGCACAAGAACTCCTGGAGTCCAGAAAGAACTGTTAGTTCTTAGTGACGTCTTATGTCCAACCTTACGTCAAACACGGCACCTTTCAGGTATAAATATACCAACGTTGCCTTAAGCAAACACACGGTGGTTTGGAGCAGAGCGGCTATCTACTTGCCCGACGCCCAGCTGATGCGAGAGCCGAAGGAAGCCGACCCTCCCTTGACGCACTGAGAGAGACGCTGTCTTTTCTCTTGCCGAGAAATCCAGCTCCGGTGTTTCACCATTGCGGGTTGCTGGGAGATCGAGTCCTGAGAGAGCGATACAAGACCTCCTACATTCTAGAACCAAGGTACGGAGCTGACTAAACCCTTAAAGAGATTTCTAGATTCAGATTCTTGGCAAAAAAACAACTTAACTTAAACTGCAACTTACTTACTCCTTCCCACGTATTAGGCTTAGGTCAGGTACACCGGGGTAGGCGTATATTAGAAGCACCAGTTGAGTACGTTAGTCAAAGTTTTTATGTATGTATATATTTTATCCGTTTTAAAGTATCATATGGCTAAGAAACCATATCAATGCTTTTACAGTATTATTTCATAATACTACTTTTACTGTACGCATTTTACTTCATGATAAGTATTGCAATTGTGGCAATTCATTTCTCTAGCATGAGAAAGAAGACTGCTCAATAAATAACACCTTTTATTGAAAACGCCCGACTCTCTATTTCTCTGCACTCTGGTGAGACTAAGCATGCACGATTGACTGAGTGAAATAGTTGTCTATTGTTTTCACACGACTCTAGAGATACGCTCTTTATTCTGAGGGAGCAAAGTTGTCATGTTTATGCGGTTGTCAGAAACGAATCCCTTCTTGTCTAAATCAGGAGAGTTAACTCTTTCCTGAACATTCGAGAACGTTTCTAGTGACCTCTGAGCTAGCTGGCAAAACGAATTAAGTCTAATATAGTCAGTAGAGACCTAGATGACCTCAGTCCTACGTCTACACTGCTGTTTATATTATTCCAATGCGTAGAGCCTATTGGGAATATAGGAACTACACTACAAGACGACGGACAAGGAGTCGACCAACGCCACCCACCGATGCGCTTGGGTAGTTCTGAAGAAAAAAATTCTCTGGATCCAGTCTGATGCCTGGGGGTAATCCTAACGTAAAGAATCTATAACTAATAGTCTCTTTCAGATTTGATTGACTGGAGAGCTTCATCTATATGCAGCCGAAAGAAAGATTTTCATTTGTACTCTGTAGGAAGCTGGCTCTTTATATAGTGGACCAAGAAAGAGGTAAACTGTGTAAAGAGTCGAAGCAAACCCCATAGGAATTACAGTTGCACAATTGACACACCAAATGCTCTCTTTTGTGGTAGTATGGGCGAGCACTTAGGCATATCAGAGGGTAGTACTAAACATGTATTACACACACAAAGGCAGTAAGCGAGACCACACTCGATAAAGAAATCTGACACCAATTTATAAAAAGAAATTATACTTTTATATAAATTTAGCTATCAAGGTCATTGGACTCGGGTATGTACTTTTCGACTTATGAATTTTTACAGTTTTCAAAAGTGGACACAATGCATTTTCGGGATTGATAATGTTATCCTATGGAGGAAAAACATGTATTGCATTCGGGCACTTGTCATCGACTCATGGGACTGTTTTTCTGGACTGAAGGTGAGTATGGGGTAAGGTCCAAGGTCACACCAACAGGTCACCTTGGGAGGCTCTGGGACACCCGGGTGCAGACAGCGTTGGGTGTCCCATTAACTTCAATGGGAAAACAGTCCGGTTACAAAGAGGCTGTAAGCTGGGCCTGGGGGACCAGTCCAGGGGAACTCACAGGGTGCTCACAGGGACACCCTTGCTCCACTTCTTCTTGGGCTCTGGGGCTCGGGTGCAGTGGGGTCTTTTGGGGTTGGAGGGGACATGCAGAAAAAGGCTGCAGGCGGCAACTGGAAGTCCAGTCTTGGAAAACCCAAGCATGGGCTTAGCTCTTGTGGCTCTGGGGACCCTGTTCGCACCCTCCCCTCCCTTGGATTCGGGAGTGCAGGTGCATAGGCGCTTTTAGGTGTCGGGTGGCGGCAGTCGCAGACTCACTTCATTGGGGATTTTTCTGCATGTGGGGCAAACAGGACAGCTGGACCACTCCCAATATGAGTATCACTGTCCCTGAAGTCCCTCGACATGCAGGTCAGTCTTCCTCAGTGTTGGTGTCTGGACTGGACACACCAAGCCTTGGCTGATGCAAGTGGTCGGTACCCAGGTATTGGTCCTGTGCGACTCCGGTTAGACATAGTGTTCTCCCACTCGGTGGAGAGACAGAACTAACCTTCAGGAGAACACGGTGCTCTTAATGGAGAGTTGCTGCATCGGGCTGGCCCGGAAGCGGTAACACAGAGGACAGCATGTTTGGTGCCTGGGGCTGCAGGGGAGTAGCTCCCCGACTTCAAGGGAGTTTCTTCAGGCAATTGGTGAAGCACTGGCAGCCCTCCTGGTTTCTTGGAGAATGCACATTGGCAGGACGAGTTTGCTTCTTTCATGACTGTTGGGGGCAGATGGCAGGGTTGGAGCCAAGTCAGTCATTGCTCCTCGTTTCTCATGACAGGACTCTGCTTTGTCCACTCCTTCTCTTGATCCATCAGAATATGATGTCTTACTATCAGGGGCTCCCCTAGATACCCAGCGTGGCAGTACAGCACGACTACTGCATAGCTAATTTTCCCACCAGTCCAGGTGCCAAAGGGCTGTGAACAGAGGGGTTTGGCTTCCTCTCCTGTGAGAGAAGCCAGATTTGCATTTCAAAGGTGGTGGGCTCTTTGAAGCCTCCTGCCTTATAATGCTAATTTACCAGACTTTCCTGTGGCAAGACATGATAACACCTCTCTCCAGAGCAGGCATTGTTCCTGTCCTCCTGAGAGCAAAGACTTTCACCCCTTAGGGTCAGACACTCATCTGTGGTAGCATTCTGGACTGAACCAGTCATCTAGCACACTGGAGGGCTGGTAGGTTTCAGGGGGTACCTCTAAGTTACCCACTGGGTGCATGTATTATTAAATCCGTCACTGGAATCAGTGTGGGTTTAATAATATGAGGTTTTTGATACTAAACACCATATGTTTCAGTAAAGCCATTATGTAGCTGGGGCACTCGTTTTGATCAGTGCCCAGTACAAACCTTAAGATGGCTTCCCCGCTCACTTGCAATATCTAGCAACAGAACTAGACATTACAGGTACATATCTGCTCATGCAGATATGTCCTAACATAAAATATAATGCACCCTGCCTTAGGGTTCAAGGCCTACGGTAGGAGAGACTTATTTATGTTAGTTGCAGTGACTTTGGCATAACACACAAGAGTGAATCATGTCATGTTGTTACTCATAGTTTGCACCTTGTCACGCAGCCTGCAATGGCTGTCTGTGTGGTATTTTTATGTGGGTCCCTTAGGGTGGCATAAGATATGCTGCAGACCTAAGGACCCTCTATAGTATCCATGTCCTAGGTACCTGGAGTACCATTTAATAGGGATTCACAGGGGTACAAAAGTCCTTTGCCAGCTGTAGCACAATTAAACTTTCCCTTGTTTAAGGGAAGGATCTCTGGCATCGAGGTCTGGTTAGCAGGCCTCGGTGCACTGTCAGAGTAAAAAATCAGCATCTAGTAGCAACAAAAGCCAAGTTCCCTACATACACCATGTGTCTGATTCTATGATTCTACCTGTCTAAAAGAAGTTGGAAACAGGCAACCTTTCATATGCAACACAGTAGCACTGGCTAATTGCCTGAATTCTGTTAATGCAAAGTCCATTGTAGTGTTTATGACTGCCGAATATGTTTTCTCTACTTCAGTAATAATTTAGATTTCTTGATCGTCATTAGGCCGCTTGCATGACCACAGAGTCTATACAGGAGTGACCAACAAAACAAGCCAGAGTATTTTCAGGTGCTTTAAATATTTTATTCAGTGTAGGAATTACTTCAGCTACTGTGGCTGTTTTTTAATCACATTTAGTCTTTCCGACCAAATATGATCAATTATTTAATTTTTCTTTTAATTGTTTTTCTTGTAGGTTCTTTAAAGTTGTACAGAGAACAGTAATTTTCCTTCATTGGCGCTAGCAAATTGAATATTTTGGGCTCTCCTTTGATGAAAGTGTGGAAACCCCATATGTTGTCTGGAGGTAAATCTGCTGAAGGAGGAGTGCAATCTCCTAAATTGGGTGCTATATAGTCGTCCCATTTCGTGCCAGAAGACTGAGGACTGTCTGGCTGCATCTGATCTTTGTTGTGGTCATCATCTGAGTATGGGTCGTCTGTGCAGGTTGAAAGGAGTTGCCTAAAGGCTGACGCTGTACCGAACGTGTTTGAGGTACTTGTATTATACAGGAATGCGTAGCAGAGTGCGAGGAGTGTTTGTTTTCTTGTGAGGACTTTATTGAGGCAGAGGCAGGAGTTTTGGAGGTTGGTAAGAACCTCTGGCATTAGGATCTCATGGCTGACTAGGGTATGCTGAATAGCTATCCTTTATCTCTTTGTACACCTCTGATATTTGACCTTTCGTTGTGCTGGACTGTATGCATGTCCAAGAGCTCTGCCATCATCTTCCTTAGAGCATTCAGTATCCAAAACCTTATTCAGTAGGTATCGAGATACCTTACTTGGTGATGTGTGTTCTGGCTTCAGTGGCACTGAAGTCTCCCTTGTTCTCAGATGAGTAATCTTGGAAGATTTTCCTCAGTGGCAGGTTGATGATAGGACTGTTGTAGACTGAATAATCACTGTTGAAGATATATTAAACCATGTTGATGGTGTTGTCTTTGACAGGGTCGTAGGTGGTGTTGCAGTTGAAACTGTTGATGGTGTTGTCGTATATGGTGTTATCACTGATTGAGTCATTATAATAGGTGCCCCTTGCTGTTGACTGTGGACTCACCGATGGCGATATCGACTATGAGGACTTCTCACTGGCCAAACCCAATGATCAGACGATGAAGTCTTCATTGATAGATATGCAGATGTTGATCTCATCCATTATGATGATGTTGTGGTCTTTGATGTTTCAAATGGTCTCATCAGAGGTCTTTTGTGGAGTTGATAGCTCCAAAGACGGTTTGTGGCCTGTCTTAGAGGAGGTGTTTCTCTCACAGTTGTTTGTGTGTTTTTCTTGGAGGTTCCTTGGAGGTTGAAGATTTTGGTTCAATGAGAACTCAGAGTGAAAATGTTTTCTTTTTTGGCGCCTTTACCAGATGATTTTGAGGCACTTTCGTATTTGTCTTCAGAGGTGCGAGTTTCTCCTGATCTAGATTTCTGGTATCATAACACAAGTCTACCCTCTTGGGGCCAGATGTAGGTAGCTAAATACCGCTCTGTAACAGCCGAAAATCAGTGAATTTCCTGTTACCGACCGGTACTCAGCCCTTCCCAATGTAGGAGGCTGTAAATAAGGATTCTGTAATTTACCGATTCCTTATTTTAAGGAATCTGTAAAATACCGATTCCTTATTTTAAGGAATCGGTAAATTACAGAATCCTTAAAACCTATGTAGGTAGCACTTAAGTGAGTTCATTTTTGCTTCAAGCATTCGTTAATTACCACCAACAACAAGTTGGTGGTAAATACTGAATACCTTTAAAAAAGCAATTATTTGCCTTTTTCAGTGTCATGTGGCAGACATACAGGGCATGTATGTGCGCCACATGTGCACACATGCACGATTCAGGGGTGCAACAGGGTGTCAATGTGACACCCTGCCACCCTTAAATATGCTCCCGCTATTACTGATTCGGTAATAGTGAATGGCTTCCCGTTCATTCCTATGGGCCTCTAGGCCCATAGTAATGAATGGCAAGGCATTCCTTATTACCGAATTGATATTACCGATTCAGTAATAAGGAATATTACAGAATCTGTAAATTTTACCGATTTTTTACCTACATCATATTTACCGATTCCTAAATACTGAATCGGTAAAATTGGATATTTAAGAATCGGTAAATTGAGATTACCTACATCGGGCCCTTAATCTTTTAAGGTTTTTATGGAAAAAGTATAACATATCTTGCATCCTTAACCTTGTGGTAAGGATATCATGGTGTTCTTCACAATAAAGTATTTTCTTGCCAGATTTCACATGGTCTAAAAATACCTTTTAACAGGATTCAGCCATAGCAGATCTTAAAAATGATGGATATTCTCTCGGAAATACAGAAACTCACAGAAATAGGCAAGCTATATCAACCTGTGTTGCCTTTCATAGATATGCTTAGTTACGATCGACTAGGTTCTCGGGTGATGCTCTGTCCTGTCTTATGGACATGTCCTTCCATGGGACTCGCCTCTTTGGAGACAGGGCTGACTCTGCCCATGAACATTTCAATGATTCAGAAAAGGGGGTGATTCAGAAAAGGGGGTGGTGATGAACAGAGTGCCTGAATTAAGCAGACCACTCTTACCCAGTCCAAAGATCAGGGCTTGATCCATCACCGTTTTTTAGCTCACTGCACCATCCCAGCTCAGAACTTGGCTATATGCAAATTAGTCTGTTCCTGTCCCAGTGCATGATGGGAACAGGGCAAACCAAACTACCAAGCCAATTCTTATACTGGGAAGGAAACAAGCTTCCGGGGACCGGTTTCTGCCATTTCAGGCGTCGTCGGCCCGGCTTACTTGAATCCTGATGGTGCAATGAGCAAGGGACTCACATCTGAGTATACCCTTCCACGCTTATGGTGGACAAAATGATTCAGAAAAGGGGATGGTGATGAACAGAGTGCCTGAATTAAGCAGACCACTCTTACCCAGTCCAAAGATCAGGGCTTGATCCATCACCGTTTTTTAGCTCACTGCACCATCCCAGTTCAGAACCTGGCTACATGCAAATTAGTATGACCCTGGCCCAGTGCATCATGGGAACAGGGCAGACCAAACTACCAAGCCAATTCTTTACTGGAAAGGAAACAAGCTTCCGGGGACCGGTTTCTGGCATTACAGCCGTCTTCGGCCCGGCTTGCTTGAATCCTGATGGTGCAGTGAGCAAGGGACTCACATCTGAGTATACCCTTCCACGCTTATGGTGGACAAAATGATTCAGAAAAGGGGGTGGTGATGAACAGAGTGCCTGAATTAAGCAGACCACTCTTACCCAGTCCAAAGATCAGGGCTTGATCCATCACCGTTTTTTAGCTCACTGCACCATCCCAGCTCAGAACTTGGCTATATGCAAATTAGTCTGTTCCTGTCCCAGTGCATGATGGGAACAGGGCAAACCAAACTACCAAGCCAATTCTTATACTGGGAAGGAAACAAGCTTCCGGGGACCGGTTTCTGCCATTTCAGGCGTCGTCGGCCCGGCTTGCTTGAATCCTGATGGTGCAATGAGCAAGGGACTCACATCTGAGTATACCCTTCCACGCTTATGGTGGACAAAATGATTCAGAAAAGGGGGTGGTGATGAACAGAGTGCCTGAATTAAGCCGACCACTCTTACCCAGTCCAAAGATCAGGGCTTGATCCATCACCGTTTTTTAGCTCACTGCACCATCCCAGCTCAGAACTTGGCTATATGCAAATTAGTCTGTTCCTGTCCCAGTGCATGATGGGAACAGGGCAAACCAAACTACCAAGCCAATTCTTATACTGGGAAGGAAACAAGCTTCTGGGGACCGGTTTCTGCCATTTCAGGCGTCGTCGGCCCGGCTTGCTTGAATCCTGAAGGTGCAATGAGCAAGGGACTCACATCTGAGTATACCCTTCCACGCTTATGGTGGACAAAATGATTCAGAAAAGGGGGTGGTGATGAACAGAGTGCCTGAATTAAGCAGACCACTCTTACCCAGTCTAAAGATCAGGGCTTGATCCATCACCGTTTTTTAGCTCACTGCACCATCCCAGCTCAGAACTTGGCTATATGCAAATTAGTCTGTTCCTGTCCCAGTGCATGATGGGAACAGGGCAAACCAAACTACCAAGCCAATTCTTATACTGGGAAGGAAACAAGCTTCTGGGGACCGGTTTCTGCCATTTCAGGCGTCGTCGGCCCGGCTTGCTTGAATCCTGATGGTGCAATGAGCAAGGGACTCACATCTGAGTATACCCTTCCACGCTTATGGTGGACAAAATGATTCAGAAAAGGGGGTGGTGATGAACAGAGTGCCTGAATTAAGCAGACCACTCTTACCCAGTCCAAAGATCAGGGCTTGATCCATCACCGTTTTTTAGCTCACTGCACCATCCCAGCTCAGAACATTTCAAGGCGAGCATGGTTTCCGCCTACTCTCTTGGCCTCTCTGATCAGCCTTGCCAGTCGCACAAATTCCACTTTTCCTTTTGTAGCTTTGGCCGAGGCATTCCTTGCCGCCATCCTGTCCTGCTCGAGCAGGGAACACAGCAGTTTCATGGGTGAGGCTGAGATGCCCACCGCCTTTGCAGCCAGTGTCAGCATTCCGTTCAGTACACCATCCCCTGCAGCCTTACCTGCCAAACCTCTTTGCTGTACCCTTACAGGGTCACTACTGCCACCCGGTGGGAGGCAGAATCCACTGATTCTATCTGCGTTGGCAAGAGATCATTTGGGCAGGTGGGTTCCGCATACTGTCCGCAAAGGTTATGCCTTACCCTTCCTTTATACCCAGCGACTGACAGTGCCCAAGAAGGATGGAGGTCTGCTGCCTATTCTAGGTTAGCGCCCTCTCAATGACATCCTCTGAAAGCAGAAATTCAAAATGCTCACCATGACCCAGGTCTTGTCTTCTCTCAACCCTGGAGATTGGATGGTGGCTTTGGACCTACAGGACACTTATTCCATATTTCCATCCTACGGACACATCAGCGCTACTTGCAGTTCATGGTGAGAGAGGAGCATTTTCAGTTCTCCGTGTTGCCCTTTGGTCTCGGGTGTTCATAAAAGTGATGGTGGTGGAGGTAGCATACCTCCGGAGGTCAGGGGTGCCAGTCCTCCTCTACCTCAAAGATTGTCTGTTAAAGGAGTGTTTGGCGCAGGCAGCTGTAAACCACCTCTACACTACGGCAAACTTCCTGTCATCTTTGGGCTTTACTAATCAACGTACCGAAGTCACACTTGACTCCATCTCAATTGTTGCACTTCATCTCAGCCATTGTGGACACTGTTTGGTTTTGTGCCTATCCCCCAGAAAAGAGAGTCCAGGACATTCAGGCTATGATCCCGATCTTTCAGCCTCAGTCCTGGAGTTCAGTGAGGTAGACTCTGAGGGGGCTGGGACTGATGGCCTCCTGCATCCTGCACCTCTAGCATGCCAGGTGGCATATGCAGCCTCAGCAGTGGGATCTGAATTCTCAGTAGACCCAACATCAATGGGGAATCTCTGACTTTAATTAATTTTCATAGAAGATTGTAAAAGATCTGCAGTGGTGGCTACTGGACCGTGATTAGGTCTGCGCCAGACCTTTCCCGCTTCGCCACACAGAGCTGACAGTGGTGGCCGACAGTGGAGTCCCGGCTCTATATCCACTTTCTGGAGCTGAGGGCCATCCACATTGCATTGAAGCCCTTCCTGCCATCCATCAAGGGGAGGTTGCTACAGGTACTCACGGACAACACAACTGCCATGTTGTTCTGCAACAAACAGGCAAGAGGGGTCACAGACCCTGTGACAGGAGGCCCTACGCCTTTGGAAATGGCTGGACCCCCAAGGGATCTTCCTGGTGCTGAACCACCTGACAAGCTCATTAAACGACAGGGCAGCCAAACTCCGTGCCGAGCGGATCCCGAGTGGCAGTTACACCCGGAGGTGGCCCCGTGGCTTGATCAGTTTATCACTAAAGAGAATGCCCAACTTGTGCATGCTGGAGTTTCCAATGCATCTCCCGCTCGGAGATGCGTGTCACCTCGGTACTTGGGACACCTGTCTGCCTTTCCGCCAATTCCTCTTCTGCCCTTAGTTCTCAAGAAGAGCAGGGCAGACCGAGCCCAAGCCTTCTTAGTGACTCCGGACTGGGCAAAGAGAGTATGGTATCCAGTACACCTGGACTCGAGCATCTGCCATCCGATCAGGTAGCCCCTCTGAGAGGATCTGATGTTGCAGCAGAAAGGTCAGGTTCCCCACCCCAGCCCTTCAAGAGGTGCCGGCTGAATGCCTTCGACCTCCCTCTGGAGATTGTGGATGTCATCTTGCCAGTCAGGCGTCCCTCAACAAAGACCGTATACGCATGTCCCTGAGTAAACTTTGTGGTTTGGTGCAGTGCATTTTAGATTGACCCTCTCCAGGGCCAACTGTCTGATATCCTGTTGCTTGCTCTATACCTCGCCTAGCAAGGCCTTGCTTGGGGCACTGTTAAAAGTTATCTTTTGTCCCTTTCGGCCTTCCTTCGATTCCCTTATGACCCTTCCTTGTTTAAACCACCAGTTGTGATGAGGTTTTTAAAAGGGCTGCTGCAAATGTTTCCCCCTTCTCGTTTTGTGATGCCTTAATGGGACCTCAATCTCGTCCTTACTTATTTATTATGTTCTTTATTTGAGCTGCTCCACAGCTGTCCCCTGCTGCTCCCTACCATCAAAGCCATGTTCCTAGTTGCCAATCCCTCAGCACGGCATGTGAGTGAGCTTCAGTCTCTATTTGTTCATGACCATACACCACCTTCTTCCCCAATAAGTTGGTTCTGCAAAGTAGTGCATCCTTTCTACCAAAAGTTGTGATGCTGTTTCATGTCGGTCAAACCATCACCCTCCCAACGTTCTATCCTCACCTCTCTAAGGAGGAGGAAAGACTCCTTCGCTTGGACCACAAAAGATCACTCAGCTTCTACACAGACAGTACCAAAGAACACCAGGTGAACAACCAGCTCGTTGTAGGGTTCATCGTAGTGAAAAAAAGGCAAGCCTACACCGGCTGAACAACCAGCTCCTTGTAGGGTTCGTCATAGTGAAAAAAAGCAAGTCTGTGCAAAAATGTACCATGTCGCGCTGGATTGTGCTCTGCATTAAGATCTGATATGCACTGGCAAAGAAGCAGCCTCCAGAAGGGATGCACGCCTCTTCCATCCGAGCCAAAGCAAAAACAACGCTAGCACAAGTCCCTGTCCCAAACATCTGCCAAGCAGCTATGTGGGCATCCCTCCATACGTTTACAAAGCACTAATGTCTGGACAGGCAAGTCTGACGAAAAGGGCACTTCGCCCGCTCTGTCCTGCAGGGCTTTCTGGTTTGAGTTCATTCACAGCCCACCTCCCCTTAGGAACTGCTTTGGTATCTATTCAAAAGGAAAGGAATCTGTAGCCAGTAGTCTCTATCAGAAGAACAAGTTCATTACCTTTGGTAGTGCTATTTCTGGTAGAGACTGTGTCTAGCTGCAGATTCCTCACCGACCCTCCCATCCTCCTCATTCTGTGATTGGACTCTACCTATTAATAAGATTGCAAGTTTAGGAATCTACACACTAGTCTATCAATTTAGTTTTGAGGCTTCATGTACAGGGACGCAAACAGTCTTGAAAGCAACTGACATCCGTGTGCAGTAGTGACACCTGTGCGTAACAGCGTAACTGCATAGCCGCACTGTGCCACCTTCCAACATGCAGAGGTACTATAAAAAAGTTTCTGGATCCAGTCTAATACCTAGGGAATATTAAAAAGGTGAGGAATCTGCAGGTAATCTCTACCGGAAAGAGCACTACCGAAGGTAAGTAACTTGTTCATCTCTTAGATATAAAGAGATACATAAATGTCCGTGAAAAAAAGATTATTTTCCAAAGGTTGCCAAGACACAAGTACAATAAAAGACATAACCATTCTTAATAGTAAATTTTTTACCAAGCATTTCCTAGATTAAAATAATGTTATATTTCTAGGTAAACCATACAATGTGTTGCAGCTTTGCAGCCTTTCTCACCGTTCAACAACTGAGGAGATAAAATGGGCCAGCTCGTTGGGCTCTAAACAGATTGTCTCTCTCTTGACCACAATCAAACATGAGTCTTCATACTTCTCATGATCTCCAATAAACTGTATTTCCATATTTTTGAATCTATCCTTGGAGCAGCTAGAATTGTGAAATCAGCTCTGTAGGATATTATCTAGAGTCCCTCCCCCCAGAAAACTCAGTATGAAGTTTTTTTGAGTACTCAGTACTATGTATGTGGTATTTGTATTTCACTGAACCAAATATCAGCAACAAAAATATTAAGAAAACAAATGTAGACATTATATACTTTGAATGCAAACTCAAACATATGAACAAAAAAATATAGAGGAACACATGAGAGTAAACAAATGGGTAAATATATTGAATTTTAACTATTCTGCTCGATATAAAACATATAAACTCTAAAGTATTACATTTTTAAAACAAATAACAGTTATTGAAAACAGATATATAAAAATATGAAATCATGAATATTACATTAATTAATAAAACAAATAAATTTGAAACAATAAATAAAAACAAATTAATACTATTATTAATTATATAAAATAATCAACCAATTAACAATAAATAAAATCAACAAATTATTAAAATAACAATGTCAGTCAGTCAGAAGATCTTTATTTCGGCCATACTGGCCATAAAAGCACATAAAACAATACGATACATTTTAACAGAATGAAGCACATCATCTTAAAAACTATATGCTTTGTGTCTCTTTTTTTGTTAAAAACACCGCAAATGTGCAAATTGTGTAGCATTCTTGAGGTAGCTCCCCCGGGCCTGCTCAGTGTTCTGTAGCAGGAAACTGTGCAATGTGCATAGAATACATGATTTATACAGTAGGTACAAAGTGGGGAGCAGTAACACGTGCTGTAGCAAAAGACTATTTCATTAAGGGTTAAAAACACCTATTTAGTACTAAGACTTTGTTCTTATCTAGTAAATACTAGAAGGAGACTAGTAGGCATGGTAATTTAAAACAACTAAAATTATAAAAGGTGTAAAAAACCTTCACAATAGATAGATTGAAGTAGGGATAAACATGTAATACAATGTGTACGTACCACATTGTTTTAAAAGGTGCATAACATAGCATGACTAATAATTGCTGTAAATCTAATTATCTCGTTAAGTGCTGCCGTCGGCCGTTGAACGTTCGGAGCACTACCTGACTGGTGCTGCGCACGTTCAACGGCCGACGCAACCCTGCCCGTTCTTTAAACGGCCGCACTGCCGCGAAAAAACGGCTGCGGTTAACGGGTTAAAAGTCACGCTAAAATAACAATTTACATAACTATCCATATAAATGCAATCACATAAAACTTTACATTTTTAAAATCATCACACCCTCATTCCCTTCTTATCTAAAAGCTATGTGTTAAATTACCAATTTCTAATTAAATTCTGAAAAATTGAGTTTCATACAAACACTTACAAACTATTCTGAAACAAAATTAACACAAATACTATTATAATATTAATAACGTATAATACTAAAATAATTAATATTTAGCAAGCTAATTAAAAAACTGTATTGTATACAACTATATTAGGTAAAACAAAATCATGCCCAACTATATTTAAAAAAATATATATTCAATTCCTAAAAAAAAAGATATTCTTACCTTCTACATTCTGTCCCACAATATTTTGACACCACAACATTTTTGACATATTTGTAAACTTCAATATTGTTTATTAAATCTTTTGTCGGATTATCATTTGTATAGCACAGACTTAGCCAAAAGGGTCACTGTATAGTGTCAAAGGCAAAGGTAGAGTTAACAAATGACTGAAAGGGTAGCTAGTTTCTGGGAGTAGAAGTGAATAGGGTATTGTAATGTACTGTTCTTTAAAGAGGTTTCTTTTTAGGTCTCGCTAGAGTCAGCACATGCGCTGTCTTGCGAGACATGTAGTAGATGCTTCAAAAGTGCTACCTTGCCAACCACCAGCTTGCTAGAACGCGCACAAGAGCGTGCAACGTGCACAGCACTTTTCCAGTCGTGCGCGCGCACAACTCGCATCACCACTCGTGCCCAACGCTTGTTTCATTAGGCGGCTGCATCTTCGCATTTGGATTTCATTTAAAGACACTCCCTGCACGTAAAGCTGCTGAGATGCATCCTCCTTCGTTCCCCCTCCCTCCCCCTCTACGTACTTCGTGTGCCTTTGTTTTGTTTTTTAACACAAGCATTTTACATTTTAAATGGCTCCGTTCCAAACCCCTCCCGCCTCCCTGCACAAACACCCGCAAGGCGGGCGCTGTCTTAATTTAAAAAATCTAGTGTCATATTCATATACTTAAATGGTGGCCGCACGTCTCATTGAGGGCAGCCCACCAAATTTGCAATTGCTCGCTTGTTACGTCTACTACCCTTGATTCATTTTGTTGCAGTTGGCAGTAAGACACTGCGCCCCTCCCTCAAAATGGATGCTGAGCAAACGGCACTTGCACAAGCACTATGCTTCTAACCACACGTGCTGAGCAGCACAGCATCCCTCCTCGTCAATGCGGAGACCCGGCTATGCTGAGAAACTACTTTGACCTAATCCATAATAGAACCTACAAGAATTCAATGGTGGAAAAGTTTTATAAAAGGACATATTGCCAACGAAACAGCAGAAAAGTTGTTCTGGAAACCGGCGTTTACTGTATGTTTAAAGTAGGTACACCTGTAGTTATTTAAAAAGTATCCAGTAGATATTTTAAAAGACTCAGCTAGTTACTGCGTTACGACATGGCTTTATTTTGCTAAAGTGCATACATGTTACAATTTCAGAAGAGTCGGAGGACCAGTGCCTTCCGAATCTGGCGATAGTAACCGTAGTTCTGTAGTAGGGGATCTCTGTGTATAGTCATAATCTAGTGAATAGTCCCGCCCATATGCGTGGATCCCGGAGCAATCAAAAATAATCTCTTACAGTGTCAAAAAATGCAGAAATGCATAGACACTTAAGAGAGAATTTAAAGACAGATAATGCAGCCAAAAAGGCTACACTGTCCAGTACTTCAACTAGAAATTCCACCACAAAATCCACAAAACAGCAAAGCCTGTACAGATTTCCCTTGCTTAACAGCAAAATCCCTCAGGAATGATAGAGAGAAGAACCTGGACAGACAAGCCCCATAGGCTGCCATTATGTGGCTTAAATAGGATACTGTGCCTTTAAGGAACCTTCCAGAACCTTCTCCCAGTATCCCAGAATGCATAGCAGGTCCAACTTAGTTTCAGTTCTTTTTTCCGGCTCCTGCAAGCAGGACCCTGGAGCATTGAGCTCTCCCTTTTCAAGGGTTTTGTTGGTGTTTTTACACTAAATTCGATTTTTGGTGCTTTTAAAGTACTTTAGTGACTTTCTTCTTGGGTTCCTGCACTCTTTTATTGTCCATAATGCCAGCATTATTTGACAAATGCCCGGAGTGCTCCAGGAAGAAGGCCAAGTCAGACCCCCATGAGGTCTGTATCCTCTGCCTTCCCTCTTCCCACATCCCTGAGGAGTGTGTGATCTGTAGAGGCTTCTCTGGAAGGACCCTGAAGGACAGGCGTAAAATCAGACTTCAGGGACTTGAAGAAAGAAGATTGAAGGCACGAGGTGGGTCAGGAGGGGCTCCTTCTGCCCATGCTGAGGCCTCTGGGGGGCTCCCCAGGGGCAGGAAGTCCAGCCCGCGCCCAAGATCTCCGTCTGGGTCAGTTGCGCTGACCACGACGTCGAGGGGAAGGTCCACGGCCAGTTCCCGGTCTCCCAGGGCTCTGGGTTGAGAAAACATCGCCCGTCGACGTCGAGGGACGTGTTCCGGCCGCCGTCGAAGCCGGTGTCGATCTCCTCGTCGTCGCCGTCGGCGTCGAGTGGTCGACATCGGAGGACCCGGCGTCGGCGCTCGCCGTCGAGGCGACACCGCCCTTCACCGTCGAGGACATCGTCGTCGAGGGGATCCTCGTCGTCGAGGCCGCCGTCGCGACGGAAGAAGTCTCCGGCGCGGAAGACGTCGACGTCGAGACATTCAAAGAGATCGGCGTCGAAACGTTCCAAGAGGTCGACGTCGAGACGATCCAGGTCGACGTCGAGACGTCCGAAGAGGTCGAGGTCGCCGTCGAGGCACCATCGCCCGTCGTCGAGATTCCGTGGCTCGTCCATCTGGTCGGGGTCGACGTCGAGACGTCGACACCGTTCGACGTCGAGGAGTGAGAGGCGGTCGACGCCGAAGGGCCGTTCGACGTCTAGGGACCCAGGCTCGCCGTCTGGGCACCGATCTTCGGCGTCAGGAGGTCGAAAAGACAGGCCCAGGACTGTGGGGGGCTCCCCACGTTCCGGACAGGATGATGGCTCGCCGGGAACGGCGTATTCCGAGGTATATACCCCGAAGAAGCCTTCAGCGCCTCCTGCACTGCCTCCTTTGCCAAGGGGTCCGCCTCCGAAGGCTCCGACCCCCCCTGCATTGCCTGCTCGACCGGCTCCGCAGGCCCCGCTTCCTGTGACTCCCCCACCCCCGGTTCCACCGCGGGCGGTGTCGATGCCCAAGTTTCCCACGCCGCTGAAGAAGACTCCTAAGTCGAAGCCGAAGCCTCGGACTCCGGATCCGGGGAGGCCGGCGGACCGTCCCAGGCCCAAGAGATCGAGGTCTCGCTCGGGGATACGGGACAAGTCTAGGAGTGGACGCGGATCTTCATCGAGATCCAGGCATCACCATAGGAGGCGTCGGTCCAGGTCACGCTCATCTGGGACCCGTTCTTACTCGCCCACGCTGTCTGATTCGCCGGAGACTAGGGTGTTCCCGATCGACGATATCGGCACATTCCAAGAGGTTCTCCTGCGCGGAGCGGCGAAGTTGGGGATCAAAGTTGAAGCGCCTACGCCTTCGACTTCTGTCATCTTTGAGACGTTACACAAGAAACACCTGTCTCGCCCCCTACTGCCTCTGGTGCCGGGGCTCCTCGAGCCGGCTGAACAGCTTTTCCTGACGCCGGCGGTTGTGAAGTCTGCGCCTTCCAGGCTCCTCAAGAAATACAGAGCTCCGGACTCGGACCCAGCCTTCTTGAGAAAGGACCCGGCGCCGGATTCGGTCATTGTGACGGCGGCCCGGAAGCTTCATGCCACCTCCCCTGCGTCCACGGTGCCTCCGGACAAGGAGAGCCGCTGGATCGACTCTGCTGGGCGAAAAGCGTGTGGTACATCCTCCTCGTCAATGAAGGCTGCCAGTGACTCGGCTTTGTTGGGACGATACGACCGTGCACTGTGGGACTCAATGGAGCAGTTTGCGGACCTCGTTCCTCGAGACCGCAAAGAGGACTTCATGGAGATCGTCCAGGAGGGGATGCTGGTCTCTAACCAGGCCATTAGCGCCGCGGCGGATATTTCCTTGCTGTCTGCGCACGGATACTGCCACGGGATTAACCAGAGGCGCCATGCTTGGCTCCGGTTGACGTCTCTTAAGCCAGAAGCACAACAACGTGTGGCGAATCTCCCGTTTTCCGGAGATACCCTCTTCGGAAAACACGCGGATGACGAGATGGCCAGGATGAAGGCCGAGGCGGAGACCCTGACGGCGGTGGGCTTGGAGAAGCCCAAGGAGAAGAAACCCTACCGCCAGTTCCAACGGCGGTTCGGGTCGCAGGGTCGTGGAAGAGGGCAGTCTGCCGGACAACATCAGCAGCAGCAACAGCAGCAGCAGTACAGACGGCCCTTCCAGAAACGCCAGGGGGGTAGAGGTAGACAGCAGTCCTCTACCGCTTCCAAGGGCCCGGCCGGGCCTCGACCCTGAGCTGTTACTTCCCCCTCGTCCGTTACCCGCTCCGGTGGGGGGAAGCGTTAAATTTTTTCTGGCAGAGTGGAGAAAAATTACTCAGGACAAGTGGGTGCTGAATATTGTTTGCAATGGATACAGTCTGCGTTTCACCAGCCCTCCTCCATCGATTCCTCCCGTCAGCTCGCAGTATCAACTGCGCGAGCTTCAGGCGGAGGCAGACATTCTGCTAAGGAAAAGGGCGATAGAAGACGTACCTCTGTCTCAAAGAGGAAGAGGTCTTTACTCTCGGTTCTTTCTTGTCCGCAAGAAGGACAAAAACGAGTTCAGGCCCATTCTGGATTTGCGACAGGCAAACAAGTGGATTCGCAGAGAAAAGTTTCGCATGCTGTCGTTGCATCAAATCTACCCTCAGCTGCAACGAGGAGATTGGATGTGTGCCATAGATCTACAGGACGCATACTTCCACGTGCCCATTGCATGCAAACACAGGAAGTTCCTGCGTTTTCAAGTCGGCACCAATCACTATCAGTACACGGTGCTGCCCTTCGGACTGAAGTCTGCACCCAGGACATTCTCGAAATGCATGGCAGTGGTAGCGGCACACCTGCGGAAGAACAAGGTGTTTGTCTACCCGTACCTGGACGATTGGTTGATCAAGGCCTCCTCCTTCTCGGAAGCTCAAGCACACTTCCAGAAGACGTGCGTTCTCTTGAACAAGCTGGGGTTGCACATCAACATGTCCAAGTCGGTCCCGATTCCGGTCCAGTGCATCCAGTACTTGGGAGCCTCCATCAATACACTGTCGGCAAGCGTGTCTCCTTCGGAAGAGCGACGTTTATCACTCCTTCGGAAGGCTCAGGCTCTCATGTCTACTCCGTCCACGACAGTGAGGACGGTGTCTTCTCTGCTGGGATCGATGGCCTTGTGTATCTTCCTGACGCCACATGCGCGGCTGCACATGAGACCGCTACAGGAGTGCTTGGAGGATCAATGGGACCAGAGGAGAGGATCTTGGGACGACAAGATACGACTGTCTCTGCATGCTCTTCAGTCTCTGAAGTGGTGGTGCTCGAAGGAGAATCTCCTCAGAGGGGTCCCCTTCCACAAGGACATTCCCACACAGACTATCGTGACGGATGCTTCTCTCCAGGGCTGGGGAGCGCACTCCGGAGACCTGCAAATTCAAGGGACGTGGTCCCAGATGGAGGCCACGTACCACATCAATTTCCTGGAACTCAGGGCTGTGCACTTGGCACTGAAGGCTTTTCACCCGTCCTTTCAGACCAACTCTCTGCTTGTTCAGACGGACAACACGACAACGATGTATTACCTCAACAAGCAGGGGGGCTCGAGATCGCGCACTCTGTCGCAGGAGGCGCAGGCGATCTGGCACTGGCTTCTGGCTCGAGGACTGTCTATAACGGCCACCCATCTGCCAGGTGTGCAGAATGTTCAGGCAGACGAACTGAGCAGACTTATTCAAGAAAACCACGAATGGGTCTTAAACGACGAAGTCTTCGCAAGGTGGGGAACTCCAGACGTGGATCTGTTCGCCACCGCCGAAAACAGCAAATGCCGAGGCTTCGCCTCCAGGTACTACCAGTAGGGGACGCTGGGGAACACGTTATGGATCAAATGGTCGAACAGCTTTCTGTACGCTTTTCCACCAATTCCCCTGATTCCGGCGGTTCTCATCAAGCTGTCCCAGTCCAGGGCGCGGATGATCCTGATTGCCCCGGAATGGCCCAGACAGTGGTGGTTCACGGACCTGCTTCACCGCTCTCTCCTTCCTCACATGAAGCTGCCGTGCAGGCCGGACCTTCTCACGAAGTTCGGGGGGCGGATGGTACACCCCAACCTCTCGTCTTTGAGTTTGGCGGCATGGCTTCCTGAAATAGTGCAATATGGCCATCTGAATCTCCCAGGGGATTGTATGGACATACTGAAGGAGGCTAAGCGACCTTCCACTAGGACTTCTTATGCTTACAAGTGGAAGAGGTTTTGCATCTGGTGCAAGTCTAAGAACTATGACCCTACGACATGCAAGGAAGATGTCATCCTTCCGTATCTGCTGCATCTGGCGCAGTCGGGCCTTAATGTCCATTCCATTAAGGTTCATCTGGCTGCTTTGACTGCCTACAGGAAAGGCCCTTCACAGACTTCCTTCTTCCAGATCCCTGTGATCAAAGATTTTTTGGAAGGCTTGAAGAAAGTGTTCCCTCCTGTCAGGCTTCCTTCGCCTTCGTGGGACTTGAATGTGGTGCTGTCCAGATTGATGAAGGAGCCTTTTGAACCCATTCATAAGGCTTCGTTGCAGCACCTGTCCTGGAAGGCGGCGTTCCTCGTGGCCATTACATCGGCCCGCAGGGTGAGTGAGATTCAGGCGTTGTGTTGCCAAGAACCTTATACTGTGTTTCATGCTGCTAAGGTTGTTATGCGTACTCACCCTAAGTTTCTTCCCAAGGTTGTTTCTGATTTTCATATCAATCAGACTATCAATCAGACTATCACTTTGCCTACGTTCTTTCAGAATCCGTCATCTCCAGCGGAAAGGTCTTTACATTCCCTGGATGCGAGGAGGGTGCTGAAGTTTTATCTTGATAAGACTAAAGATATTCGTAGGTCAGACCAATTGTTCATTAATTATGGCTCAGTCAGGACAGGTCTTGCTACCTCTAAGCAGTCCATCTCGAGGTGGATTGTGTCCTGCATACAATTGTGTTACTGCAAAGCTAATAAGACCTTAGGGGGTAAGCCTAAGGCTCATTCCACCAGAGGCAAAGCTGCTACGACAGCTATGCTTCGTAATGTTCCCTTTGCAGAGATCTGCAAGGCGGCCACTTGGAAGTCGGTCCATACCTTTGCTAAGCATTACTGCCTGGACACTGATGCCAGGGCAGACGCTCAGGTTGGGCAGGCTTCGCTGCGGAATTTGTTCGCACAATAGTGGCGTGATTTTCATATTCTCCACCGCCGCTTGATGTGGGGATGGGCTTGCCATTCTATTCACTAGATTATGACTATACACAGAGATCCCCTACTACAGGAGTAGTTTCTGTCCTGTAGCTCCAGTTCTGTAGTAGGGGTATCTCTGTTATAGTCATAAGCGCCCTCCCGCCTCCCCGGTGGAGATTTGTTCAGGTGCATAATGCTACAGGTCTGGCGTTGTTTACGCCTTCAAAAAGAACTGAAACTAAGTTGGACCTGCTATGCATTCTGGGATACTGGGAGAAGGTTCTGGAAGGTTCCTTAAAGGCACAGTATCCTATTTAAGCCACATAATGGCAGCCTATGGGGCTTGTCTGTCCAGGTTCTTCTCTCTATCATTCCTGAGGGATTTTGCTGTTAAGCAAGGGAAATCTGTACAGGCTTTGCTGTTTTGTGGATTTTGTGGTGGAATTTCTAGTTGAAGTACTGGACAGTGTAGCCTTTTTGGCTGCATTATCTGTCTTTAAATTCTCTCTTAAGTGTCTATGCATTTCTGCATTTTTTGACACTGTAAGAGATTATTTTTGATTGCTCCGGGGTCCACGCATATGGGCGGGACTATTCACTAGATTATGACTATAACAGAGATACCCCTACTACAGAACTGGAGTTACAGGACAGAAACTACTCCTTGTCTTTAATTGGTCTACAGAAGGGGATGGCATTGCCAAACTGATGTGGTTATTTGTCGCTCTTAATGAGAGACTGGGTTTATCTTTAATAGAGTTTTCGTGTTTTTTTTCTTCACCCCCAGCTGTTAATTAATTTTGCCTTATTCTTACCCCCGTTGATGCGGAGTCTTTAGAGGGACAATGAGATGCATGAGAGTAGTGAGGGCATGATCCCTCTCCTTTACGAAAATACATTTTACTTGTGTGAATGTTTGAGGGTTAAGGTACTAGGATAGAAGCTGTAATTTCCCCGCCCGGGCTGTGTAGTGTTCAAAATGTCTTGCCATTTGAGTTTAGCATTTAACTATTTCTACTGTTGCCTAATTATGTATCTGGGTGTTAAACTGGTACTGGTGATGCAAAACGTTTGCCCAAGCAGTGTTGGCCAGGCTAAAACAACAAAATAAAGAAGTAAGATAACAATGTGGGAAATTCTGCCACATAATTTAGTCAATTCCTCCACGCAATTTGAACCCCATCCACTATGTAGTGCTAGCATTCATGGCTATAAGTCTCCTAGATAGCTGAATAATTAGGGTATTCCTTCTTCTTGGATGTGAAATAAGACGAGGACACCCCTGTATGCCCACATGGACCATGGTCAATACATATTATGTAAACAATGGTCCTGTTGTAATCTTTCAAAATGTAGACACCCCTAAGTGGTTTTGAGGAATCCACCATCTAATGCACTGTTTAAATTCTCATCACCTGATGTAAGTTAAGAGTCAGAGACATTAGACTGATTGTAGTGTCTGTCAAAATACACATGTTCAACCAATCCATATGTAATGATGTGTGAAAAAACCATTATAGTGCTGGAGGTCTGTTCAGGACAGTCATCCGACTACTGCACTACAAAAGTGTGAGCCTTGTTGTAAGGAAAGTACCATTCACCGGCTCTCTCATACAGTGTTTCAATTACAGGTAAATTCAGGTGAAGCTGCTGCTCCAGCCGTGTGCAACCCAAATAACTCAAAGGTCACCTGTTTCCTCATATTGTATAATCTGTAGCTTTTATCGTGGTTGGACTGTGTTATATAATGATCACGGTGAAAGCATCCGCTGCCGTGTACGCCGCCGTGAGTTCTACATGTGCATAAAGACATGCAGCTTTCTACATATTCTAAATGACCCCACAAAGTAGTAAGTCTGTGAAAGACAAAATACACCAAACATTAATGCATGACCTAACTTTTTTTTTTAAATAGTAAAGGCCGGGCGACAACACAGCTGTCTGGATGACAGAGTTTAGCATCGTTTTAAAAATATATGCAGAGGGATGGAAAATGCTACTTACCAGTATGCATCTGTTCTTGGAATGTAGAGCTGCAGATTGCTACACTTAGCATTAGATCGCCACCCGGTGTTGGGCTCGGATGATTGCATGTTGTTGTCGTCTTGGAAGAAGTCTTTGTAGTCACAAGATAGGTGACTCCTCCCTTGGACGATAGTGCGCATGGGCATCGGCTCCATCCTTAGATTGTTTTTAGCCATGATGGGAAATGATGGAGTTAGTAGAAGTATAGACAAGCATTTACAATGCAATGGTTTTGCCTTTGTTAAAGTTAGAGCTATTGGCATTGCTCTTGACATTATTTTTATTTATGTGTTTTTTTAAAACATAAATAAATGGCATTGTCATTTACAATGCAACTGGCTTTATCTCTCGCAAATGACACACACAAACACCCACAGAGAGCCCCCCACACACACACAGAGCCCCCCCACACACACATAGAGCCCCCCACACACACACCCACACAGAGCCCCCCACACACACAGCCACACAAAGCCCCCCACACACACACCCACACGGAGCCCTCCACACACACCCACACAGAGCCCCCCCACACACTGCGACCCCCCCCACACACTGCAAGCCCTACACACTGCGACCCCCATTTCAATAGATGTGTGATGCTTACCTGGTACTAAATTGGTCCATGCATGGCTGAAAGGTTGAAATGGTGTAGGAGGCAAGGGGACAAATGTGAGCATGGAGAGAAAGGAGTATAAGTTTGAGATTAGTGACTGGGTGAAAATAAAATCAGGAAGGACACAGGGTGGTCTTTCCAAATTAGATGGTCTATTTCAGGTAGAAAATGTCAGTAGGTTCTTTGTGTTCTTGAGGGGGGGATAGGTCCAACCGGCACCATAATCGGACGTTTATTGTTTATACCCATTCACAACAGGTAACTAGGCAGGATGGTCGTCTCAGAGCCCAATCAGCAGTGAAGCAACAAGGTCCCTAAACCTCCGTAGAAGCATGTGAAACACTGAGGGGCCCTCCTCACCACACACAGGGCTGAATCTGCACTCTGAATCTGCACTCTGAATCTGCACTCTGCACTCTGAATCTGCACTCTGCACTCTGAATCTGCACTCTGAATCTGCACTCTGCATCTTGAATCTGCACTCTGAATCTTGAATCTGCACTCTGAATCTTGAATCTGCACTCTGAATCTTGAATCTGCACTCTGAATCTGCACTCTGCACTCTGAATCTGCACTTTGCACTCTGAATCTGCACTCTGAATCTTGAATCTGCACTCTGAATCTCCACTCTGCACTCTGAATCTGCACTCTGAATCTCCACTCTGAATCTGCACTCTGAATCTCCACTCTGCACTCTGAATCTGCACTCTGAATCTGCACTCTGAATCTGCACTCTGAATCTGCACTCTGCACTCTGAATCTCCACTCTGAATCTCCACTCTCCACTCTGCAATCTGAATCTGCACTCTGCATCTGCATCTGCACTCTGCATCTGCACTCTGCATCTGCACTCTGCATCTGCACTCTGAATCTGCACTCTGAATCTGCACTCTGAATCTGCACTCTGAATCTGCACTCTGAATCTCCACTCTGAATCTCCACTCTGAATCTGCACTCTGAATCTCCACTCTGAATCTGCACTCTGAATCTGCACTCTGAATCTGCACTCTGAATCTCCACTCTGAATCTCCACTCTGAATCTCCACTCTGAATCTCCACTCTGCACTCTGAATCTCCACTCTGCACTCTGAATCTGCACTCTGAATCTGCACTCTGCATCTGCACTCTGAATCTGCACTCTGAATCTGCACTCTGAATCTGCACTCTGAATCTGCACTCTGAATCTGCACTCTGAATCTGCACTCTGAATCTGCACTCTGCACTCTGCACTCTGAATCTGCACTCTGAATCTGCACTCTGCACTCTGAATCTGCACTCTGCACTCTGAATCTGCACTCTGCACTCTGAATCTGCACTCTGAATCTGCACTCTGCACTCTGAATCTGCACTCTGCACTCTGAATCTGCACTCTGCACTCTGAATCTGCACTCTGCACTCTGAATCTGCACTCTGCACTCTGAATCTGCACTCTGAATCTGCACTCTGCACTCTGAATCTGCACTCTGAATCTGCACTCTGAATCTCCACTCTGAATCTCCACTCTGAATCTCCACTCTGAATCTCCACTCTGAATCTCCACTCTGAATCTCCACTCTGAATCTGCACTCTGAATCTGCACTCTGAATCTCCACTCTGAATCTCCACTCTGAATCTCCACTCTGAATCTCCACTCTGCACTCTGAATCTCCACTCTGAATCTCCACTCTGCACTCTGAATCTGCACTCTGAATCTGCACTCTGCATCTGCACTCTGCATCTGCACTCTGAATCTGCACTCTGAATCTCCACTCTGAATCTCCACTCTGAATCTCCACTCTGAATCTCCACTCTGAATCTCCACTCTGAATCTCCACTCTGAATCTCCACTCTGAATCTGCACTCTGAATCTGCACTCTGAATCTGCACTCTGAATCTGCACTCTGCACTCTGAAACTGCACTCTGCACTCTGAATCTGCACTCTGCACTCTGAATCTGCACTCTGCACTCTGAATCTGCACTCTGCACTCTGAATCTGCACTCTGCACTCTGAATCTGCACTCTGAATCTGCACTCTGAATCTGCACTCTGAATCTGCACTCTGAATCTCCACTCTGAATCTCCACTCTGAATCTCCACTCTGAATCTGCACTCTGAATCTCCACTCTGAATCTCCACTCTGAATCTCCACTCTGCACTCTGAATCTCCACTCTGAATCTCCACTCTGCACTCTGAATCTGCACTCTGCATCTGCACTCTGAATCTGCACTCTGAATCTGCACTCTGAATCTGCACTCTGAATCTGCACTCTGAATCTGCACTCTGAATCTGCACTCTGAATCTGCACTCTGAATCTGCACTCTGAATCTGCACTCTGAATCTGCACTCTGAATCTGCACTCTGAATCTGCACTCTGAATCTGCACTCTGAATCTGCACTCTGAATCTACACTCTGAATCTGCACTCTGCACTCTGAATCTCCACTCTGAATCTCCACTCTGAATCTCCACTCTGAATCTCCACTCTGAATCTCCACTCTGAATCTGCACTCTGAATCTGCACTCTGAATCTGCACTCTGAATCTGCACTCTGAATCTGCACTCTGAATCTGCACTCTGAATCTCCACTCTGAATCTCCACTCTGAATCTCCACTCTGAATCTCCACTCTATCTCCACTCTGAATCTGCACTCTGAATCTGCACTCTGAATCTGCACTCTGAATCTGCACTCTGAATCTCCACTCTGAATCTCCACTCTGAATCTGCACTCTGAATCTGCACTCTGAATCTGCACTCTGAATCTGCACTCTGAATCTGCACTCTGCACTCTGAATCTGCACTCTGAATCTGCACTCTGAATCTGCACTCTGAATCTGCACTCTGAATCTACACTCTGAATCTGCACTCTACACTCTGAATCTGCACTCTACACTCTCAATCTGCACTCTCAATCTGCACTCTGAATCTACACTCTGAATCTGCACTCTGAATCTGCACTCTGAATCTGCACTCTCAATCTGCACTCTCAATCTGCACTCTCAATCTGCACTCTGCACTCTCAATCTGCACTCTGCACTCTGCACTCTCAATCTGCAATCTGCACTCTCAATCTGCTCTCTCAATCTGCACTCTGCACTCTGAATCTGCTCTCTCAATCTGCACTCTGAATCTGCACTCTGAATCTGCACTCTGAATCTACACTCTGAATCTGCACTCTGAATCTGCACTCTGCATCTGCACTCTGCATCTGCACTCTGCATCTGCACTCTGAATCTGCACTCTGAATCTGCACTCTGAATCTGCACTCTGAATCTGCACTCTGAATCTGCACTCTGAATCTGCACTCTGAATCTGCACTCTGCACTCTGAATCTGCACTCTGCACTCTCAATCTGCACTCTGAATCTGCACTCTGAATCTGCACTCTGAATCTGCACTCTGCACTCTCAATCTGCACTCTGAATCTGCACTCTGAATCTGCACTCTGAATCTGCACTCTGAATCTGCACTCTGCACTCTGAATCTGCACTCTGAATCTGCACTCTCAATCTGCACTCTGAATCTGCACTCTGAATCTGCACTCTGAATCTGCACTCTGAATCTGCACTCTGAATCTGCACTCTGCACTCTGAATCTGCACTCTCAATCTGCACTCTCAATCTGCACTCTCAATCTGCACTCTCAATCTGCACTCTGCACTCTCAATCTGCACTCTGCACTCTCATTCTGCACTCTGCACTCTCATTCTGCACTCTGCACTCTCATTCTGCACTCTGCACTCTCAATCTGCACTCTCAATCTGCACTCTGCACTCTCAATCTGCACTCTGCACTCTCAATCTGCACTCTGAATCTGCACTCTGAATCTGCACTCTGAATCTGCACTCTGAATCTGCACTCTGAATCTGCACTCTCAATCTGCACTCTCAATCTGCACTCTGCACTCTCAATCTGCACTCTGCACTCTCATTCTGCACTCTGCACTCTCATTCTGCACTCTGCACTCTCAATCTGCACTCTGCACTCTCAATCTGCACTCTGCACTCTCAATCTGCACTCTGCACTCTCAATCTGCACTCTCAATCTGCACTCTCAATCTGCACTCTCAGTCTGCACTCTCAGTCTGCACTCTCAGTCTGCACTCTCAGTCTGCACTCTCAGTCTGCACTATCAGTCTGCACTATCAGTCTGCACTCTGCACTCGCACTCTGCACTCGCACTCTGAATCTGAATCTGCACTCTGACTCTGAATCTGCACTCTGACTCTGCACGCCTTAAAATCCACTCTCGGTTCCTTTGTTTGCCTGATGTTCGTTACGAAATTTTATTAAAAGGTGAGCAGGAAGTTTCAAAGTGCGACAGCATAAACATTTTTTTTAACTATCAGCTTACGATTCCTACCTCATTTGGAAGTTTATCTACTTGAAATATTCCCTTTGTTCTGTAGTAAGCAGACCTTTTTATTCCTCGTGTTAATACGCATGCAATGTTTGTCAATGCCCAGCGGGTCAGGCAGTGTTCAGTAGCACAATATTGCTGCCTCGTGGCCTTTCGCTGCCGCGGGAAGTGCACAATTAGGCGATGCTGTGATCCCGGGTGCACTTTTCTGGTCGGAAAGTTAGTGGTTTCACAGTGGGGGTCGGTGCCCTATAATAGGTAACACATGGGAAGCTCTAAATAAATAACTTCATCTAATGAGGCTGTCATTAAATAAAAAAAAGTAGCATGCTCGCCGCTGGGACATTTATCACCGCACAAATTAGTCTGTTTTCGCCTCATTAAAATAAAGAGAAACCAGCGTGAATTCGGTATACTTTACTCCCATGAAATAAAACACATCCAGCAAAGGACCTAACTCTAAAACGGATATTCACATATATGTACATCATTTCAGTCCTTTTTAATGTCCACAACGCTAAAACGTATAAAATAAACAAGCTTATAGTAACAATGAAAATGCTGCATCGGAAGGCGGGTGCCGGCTCAATGCCGGGACAGATTCGGGGGCGTTCCCGGCTTTTGGCTGACGTCGCGTGACGTCGGCAAAAGCCAAAGAATCTCGGGAACGCCCCCGAATCTGGTCCGGCATTGACGGACAGGCCCCTCGTCCAATGGCTAGCCTCCATTTATGGAGCTAGCCAATCGGAGGAGGGGGCGTATCCCGACCCACACACACAACTCAAGAGGTTTTTTTGGCACATGCGCAAAGCGCATGGCCAGTCAAAACCTAAAAAAGGATGTCCATGCGGGTGCATCTAAATAAGATAAAACTGGAACGGATACAGGTCCCGGGAAGGCAGGAGGGCGTGTAGCAATCTGCAGCTCTACATGCCAAGAACAGATGCATACTGGTAAGTAGCGTTTTCCGTTCGAGGCATATGAGCTGCAGATACTACACTTAGCATCGATTGTGCAGCAGTGTCTTCCCTAGCGGTGGTCACCTGTATCGGTTGCAGTAGTTTGAAAGAGAGCTTGCTGCTTGGCTTGCACATCAACACAGTAGTGTTTAGTGAAGGTTTGTGTTGTAGACCATGTTGCTGCTTTACAGATGTCTTCTAGGGGGATGTTCCCTAAGAAAGCCATAGAGGCTCCTAGTTTGCGTGTGGAGTGCGCTCTAGGAGGAACTGTTAATGTACGTTTTGCTTTTTGATAGCATATTTGTATACATTTTACAATCCACCTTGCAATTCCAGCTTTAGAGATAGATTGCCTTTATGTGGTGGAGAGAAAGGTACATACAATTGCTTTGTTTTACGAAAAGATTTGGTCCTATCTATATAATAGAGAAGAGCTCTTTTTACATGTAGAGTGTGTAGAGCTCTTTCTGCTACAGAGTCAGGGTTTTGGAAAAACACAGGTAACTCTACAGATTGGTTTAAATGAAAAGGAGTAATGACTTTTGGAAGGAATTTTGGATTAGTTCTTAAAACCACTTTGTTACGATGTAGTTGTAAAAATGGTTCTTGTATTGTGAAAGCTTGTATCTAACTTACTCTTCTGAGAGAGGTAATAGCAATAAGGAAAGCTGTTTTCCACATGAGGAATTGCAGATCACATTTATGTAAAGGCTGAAAAGGGGGTCCCATGAGTCTTGTAAGAACAACGTTTAGGTGGAGAAGGTGGCAACCTGGGTGGGATGATTCTTTTCAATCCTTCCGTAAATGCTTTAATTGCAGGTACTCGGAAAAGAGACAGATGTTGTCTATTTTGTAAATATGCTGAATTGCTGCAAGGTGCGGGCGTATGGATGAATATGCCAAGTTACATCTTTGTAAATGTAAAAGGTAGCAAATGATATTCTGGATGGAAGCATCCAAGGGATCAATTTGGTTATCGTTGCAATAAATGGCACATCTCTTCCATTTAGCAGCATAACAAGCTCTGGTAGTAGGTCTCCTGGCCTCTTTAATGATGTTCATACAGTCTGGTGGTAGGTTAAGATAACCAAACTCTAAGACTTCAGGAGCCAGATCGCCAAATTCAGCTGATTTGGGTCTGGATGTCGGATGTCTCCATGGTTCTGCGTTAGCAGGAATGGAGTAATTCGTAACTTTTGTTGTGGAATTAGAGAGAGTTCTAGCAGCGTGGTGAACCACGTTTGGTGTGCCCATGTGGAAACTACCAGGATTAATTTGAGAGACTGTTGTCTAAGCTTGCGTACTACTAATGGTATTAGTGGTATTGGCGGAAAAGCGTACGCAAATCGGCCTGATCAGTTCATCCATATCGCATTGCCCTTGGACAGCGGGTGTGGAAACCTGGCGGCGAAGGTTGGGCATTTTGCGTTTTTGTGTGTGGCGAACAGATGTATGTCTGGATGACCCCACTTGTGGAAGAATGGTTGAAGAGCTTGCACATGTAGGTACCATTCGTGAATTTGTTGTGTCTGCCGACTCAACGAATCTGCTATCTGATTGTGAACTCCTGGAAGGTGCTCTGCTAACAGATATATGTCTTGTGGAATGGCCCATCTCCAAATATTCTGTACGAGCTGGGACAGTTGTAGAGAGTGTGTACTCCCCTGTTTTTGTATATAATACATGGCTGTCATGTTGTCTGTCCGGATTAAGACAGCTTTGTTTTGTACTTGTACTTGGAATGTTTTGAGTGCTAAGAATATTGCTAGCATCTCTAGATGGTTGATATGGAACAATTTTTGTTGACTGTTCCATTGTCCTTGAGTTGTATGATGTAGGGGATGGGCTCCCCATCCTGTGGGAGATGCGTCTGCTGTGAGCACTAGTTGTGGAACGGGTTCGAGGAACGGCCGCCCTTTTGTCAAGTTTTTGGTGTTCCATCAGTGCAGAGAGCGATGTGTGTGGCTGTCTGCCTACACCAGGTCTGTTAGTTGACCTAGAGCCTGGTTCCACTGTTGTGCTAGACATTCCTGTAACGGACGCATCTGCAGTCTTGCATATGGTACAATAAAGATGCAAGATGCCATCATGCCTATTAGTCTCATGAACACTCTGGCTTGCAGAGATTGTTGGTGTTGAAAGACTGACTAAGGCTTGAATGCTCTGTATCCTTGCTGGACTGGGATACGCTAGAGCTGTAGACGTGTTTATTGTAGCCCCTAGATACTGATGTATATGAGAGGGTTGCAGGTGCGACTTGGTGTAGTTGATTGTGAACCCTAAGTCGTGCAATGTTTGAATTGTCTGATGTGTGTATTGGACACACTGATTGAATGACTTGGCTTTTGTGAGCCAATAGTCTAGATAAGGGAGGACATGTATTTGTTGTCTCCTGAGATGTGCTGCTACTACTGCTAGGCACTTTGTGAATACCCGTGGTGCCATTGTCACTCCGAATGGAAGGACTTTGAACTGGTAATGTTGTCCTTCCAGTACAACCCTTAGATACTTTCTGTGAGCAGGATGTATAGGAATGTGGAAGTAGGCGTCCTTTAGGTCTAGTGTTGTAAGGAAATCGCCTTGTTGCAGCAGTGGGAGCACTTGTTGTAAGGTGATCATATGAAAATGATCTGATTGTATGTAATGATTGAGGGGCCTGAGGTCGAGAATTGGTCTTAGTGTCCCGTCTTTTTTGGGAATTAGAAAATACAGCGAGTAAAGCCCTGTTCCTTGTTCTTGTAAAGGAACTATTTGCATTGCGTCCTTTTGTAGAAGTGACAGAACTTCTTGTTTGAGCAGAGTAAGGTGTTCTGTAGACATTGGACGCTGAATGGGTGGTATGTGTGGAGGGGTTGCTGTAACTTCTAGGCAGTAGCCATACTGGATAATGTGTCTTACCCACTTGTCTGTTGTGATGGAGTTGGAGTTCCAGACATGCAGGAATTGCGTTAATTTGCCCCCCACAGGAGTGGAATGCTGTTGGGGGAGCAGAGGGAAGTCACTGTTTTGTGGTGGAAGAGGTTCGATTATAGTTGTTACCCTGATCTCTTCCTTTGTTGTTATTCCCTCTATATCCTCCTCTAAAATATCCCTTGTTAGAGGATGTTTGTGTGTTAGATTTGAAGGATGTTGTATTGTCTGCACCAGTTTGTTTGGAGCCTCCTCTGTAGAAGGAGCGACGAAAAGAACTTTTAGCCTGTGTGGACTGTAAAGCCCCCATGGATTTGCCAGTGTCTGTATCCTTCTTCATCTTTTCAAGTGCTGTGTCTACTTCTGGTCCAAACAATTGGTTTTGATTAAATGGTTGATTTAAAATGGTAGTTTGCACTTCCTGTTTAAATCCTGAAATGCGTAGCCACGCATGTCTCCTAAGTACAACACTAGTATTTACAGCTCTAGATGCAGTGTCCGCTACATCTAGTGCGCACTTGATTGAGGCATTAGAAATTAGCTTGCCTTCTTGTATAAGGTCGTGTGCCTGTGTTTTATATTGGTCAGGTAGATGTTCTAGTAGTTTCTCTAACTGATCCTAATGAGCCCTATCATATCGTGAAAGGAGGGCTTGTGTGTCAGCTATGCGCCATATGTTGGTAGCTTGCGCAGCTATTCTTTTGCCTGAAGCATCTATTACCTTGGATTCTTTATCAGGTGGGGGTGCCTCACCTGAAGTTTGTGAGTTTGCCCTTTTCCTAGCATTTGACACAACTAGTGAATTCAATGGTAGTTGTCCTTTAATGTAGGCTGGATCTGCAGGTGCAGACCTATATTTTTTCTCAATTCTAGGGTTTAGGATCCTAGTACGTACAGGGTCTTTAAATATCTCTGGAGCATCTTTGATGACCCCTTTAATCATGGGAAGAATTTGAACAGACCGTTGCGATTGTTCGAATGTGACAGAAAATCTTCCTCTGCCTCATCAGAATGCATAGTGACCCCATGGTAAATGGCAACTCTGTTCAACAGGTGAACAAAACCAATGTTATCTTCTGGGGGAGAAGATTTTGATGGGTATGATTGTGGGTCAGGAATATCTGGCACATCCCGTGGGTATGGGTACTCCCAGTCTGTATCATCTATAGGGTATAGGAAAGGCTCATCTGTGTCTCTCCCTAAGCTATACTCATCATCATTTTGAGGTGAATGTGAAGATAAAGGAGGATAATCTGGAGATCTCTGTGGTGAATTGTTAAGAGGAACAGGGGATGAAGGAGAAGGAAGTTTAGGAGAAGAAGGGTGCATAGGAGATGTAGCAGAGTCCTTCTTCTTGGCAGGAACTACAGGTGTGGATGTTGCATCTGCCTTCCTCTTCTTGTGTGGTGTAGTGGATACATGACTTGTCTTTGGGTCAATGTAGATCTTCTTTTGCAGAGGATCTGGTTGCAAAGGTCTTCTCCTTGTGGAACCTTTGTCGGCGCCGATTTTTTTGGTTATGGACTTGGTTGCTGTCTGTCTTTAGCCTTAGGAGGTGTTACAATGTCCTTTGGCGTAGTTTTCGGCACCGAAGGTGTTATTTTTGGTGTCGTAGGCTGTTTCGAGGGCTTGGACGCGTCGGAATCAGGCCTTGTCGAAGACGATGGTTTTGGAGTGGAAGCTGGTCTCGCCGGCTTCGAGGCGTCGGACGCTGGCTTCATACCTTTGTCTTAAAAGTCGGCGGTTTCGGAGCCGAGACTTCTTTCAGTTTCGGGGGCAAGGGAATTTGTGGGATCGGCACGTGCGGCTTGCTCGGTACCGAGCTACCGGAAGGCTTAATGACTTTCTTGGGAGCCGGGCTCGATGGCGGGGCTGTTGAAGGGTTCTTTCGGTCGCGACTGCGCCCCGGAGGCGGAGGGTTGACCTTTGCCTTCGATCTGGGTGCTGTGTGTGGTGCAGGTGCAGTAGTACTCACGCGCTGACCCGATGGTATGGAGTCATCTGAGTCGTCTGCCTCTGATACGATTTGGAGATCATCGGATTCTTCTTCGGGAACGAGCGGAACCTCCTTGTCGAAGATATCCACCGGTTCCGGAGCTGATCTCTGCATGTCGTGTCGACGGGCCCTCCGATCTCGGATGGTTTTCTTGGATCGAAAGGACGCGCAGGTTGCAGACCTCGTGGTGGTCACTGTGTGGGAACTTTGCTCCACGCCCGGGGCATCTATTGAATGGCGTCCTTTCCATGAGGTGTAGGCCTCACGGCGTGGCTAGGCCCAACAGCCCGCGTCGATGACCGGAATCGAGCTGATGGAGTCGAAACGATGTTAGTCGATATCGAAAGTAGTTTGATAAGTTTTTAGTACTTTTTTGCGCTTCAAAGTGCTTGAAAAGTCTATTTCTAGCCGGAGCGGAAAACTTTCATCCGAACCCAGTGGCGGAAAAAAATGGAGCCGATGCCCATTCTCACTATCGTCCAAGGGAGGAGTCACCTATCTCGTGACTACAAAGACTTCTTCCAAGACGACAACAACATACAATCATCCGAGCCCAACACCAGGTGGCGATCTAATGCTAAGTGTAGTATTTGCAGCTCATATGCCTCGAACATTTAGCTCCACCCAGAAGAATGATACACTATCACGCAATGATATCAGCATTCACCTGGTGATGTATCATTACAGGAAGTGCTTCCATTAGAATGCTAAAGTAATTATTCTAAATCTGAACAATAAACTCGGCAATACTGTTTGTCACGTTCTAGACACAGCCATATTTTTGCATCTTTTTTTACTCAGCAGTAAAGCCAGTTAGTCATAATAACTTTATTTCGCCACTGCAAGTGGCATAAAAAGTATTCTACAGCAATCAATTATTTACATTAAAATCATATTATATATCAAAACGCATACAGGTGCATAAAAAGCTATTAAAATCGTACAAAAAATAGAATGAATCATATCATACAACAGCAATTCACATGCGTTACTACTCTTGTATGCGTACATTCAATCGGATATAATTGATGTTCTCCTCCATATGACAGACAGCAAAAATGAAGCTGCACAATAACAGACATAAGGATTTGGCAATAGTTGGAGATGATACAAAGCTGGGCGATACTGTCTGAAAGAAAATTTACGTATAAGTGGTAGTATATATTGTTTCCTTTCCCCAGCATATAAATTCCAGAAGAATAGAAAATGGAGGTCATTGTGAGAGGACTGCCCGTCACATGGGTGGAAATGGATTATGTTTTGGCAGGGTAACAACATTAGAGTGATATATTTCAGCCGGCATCACAACAGATCATATGAGTGCTGAAAAAAAGAAACAAATGTTCAGTATGAAAACAGTGCTGTCTATGCTAGGTATTAAGGAGTATTGCTTAACTGTAGCCTTGTTGCAATTGATCTCCCACCTGTCTCTGCTCAATCTAAAGCCCATAGGGCATACGTTAATGTGATTAACAATATTTGTGCATAGAGTACATGCAAACAGCTTTTGTGAATGCCTGATTACTTTTGATAGTACTTTAAAGCCAACTTGTTGGCTTTGCCAATGCTTGTTAGGTCTGGAGTTAGCCTGGACCTTTTTATTTTACTAAAATTACATATGATATACTTTTAGGGGCTTTCCTAGAAGTCCCCTCCATCAAATTGGTATGTTACTGTCATTCACATATTTATTCTTCTCACTGCATTGTGGGTGTATAGATCAGCCCACTTCAGCAATTCACTAACTTCACAGTGAGTGACAATGTTCCCTTTCTCACACAGCCCATCAGCACACAAAATAGTTTTTATGTGCCAAGGACTAGTGGCAATACGCATTTCTGCATTTAGCCTTAAACTTTTTTGCTTGATGAACCAACAGAGACCCCCAAAATGTTTTGTAGAAACTAGGACAAAACAAGCATTGATAAAAAAATAAACAAGCATTGGCATAGCCAATAGGTCTTGCCTTTGGGACCTTATAAGTATTTAGTTATGCAGTACAAAATCCTTGGTGCAACAACATCAACTGTTGCATGGCTAAACACTTATAAGGTCCCAAAGGAGAGACCTATTGGCTATGCCAATGCTTGTTCTAAATTAGGGCAGGTTTGCAGCGGCCCTGAAAGATACAAGGGTATTGTTTCAAATCCTGGATGCACAGTAAAGACCTGTTGCTTTGTATTTTTTTAATTTTGTTTTTGTTTTACATTTCTTGCCTCCAGTCTGATGACTTTCGGGCTGCAGGTGTAGATAGAGCCACCAGAGATTGTGAACTTGTCAGCCAGAGAAGTGGATATGCTGGCCTTGACAGCACTGCAAATACTACGGCTGGTTTTGAGCTTAGCGAGGTCCAGAAAGGGAAGATAGCGAAGTTCTTCATGACATAAATCAAATATGCTTAAAATTGTATTATGAGAATATGCTTACATTTCAACGAGATGTTTCTGCTAATATCACTGCAGTTATAATAAGGGATGCAAACGTGGTTACTAACAGTTTGGGTATCATTTAAAGTTGTGTAGAAGTGAAGCATCCACAATAAAGATCAGTAGCTGACTTGTCCTCCAAATCCGCAATTCTAGAGCCTCATTTAGAGGGTTCTGCAAGTGGACCCCCTAGTTGCTACGCTGTCCAAAGTTTTAAACTAGCAGACCATTCGCCAGTGGGCGGTAGGCAACAGTTCATTAAAAGGCTCACCCATATTTAGGTTCGGCCTTCTCATGTATATTTTGCAAGTTTGGGATTTCAATGTAAACCCTGGCGGTCATAAATATTAAAATAAAATCAGATCTGTCATCCACATGCTTGGAGAAAACACTCCGCATGTATGCACATTTCTTGTTTATGTTCTGCAAATTTACTTCTGCTTTGCGGTTTTATTCCGGGCACCATGACTAGAGGCCCACTCAGCATTACAATTTTGACCGTAGTACAGCTTTTGTGTGGGCAGAGGCACTTTCCTGAAAATGCCCCACAGGAGCAAAGCGAGGCTAAAAATATGGCCCTCAAAAATAAATTGGCTACTTGAATAACCTTCCCTCTTCACCCATTGCAACTGGCATATAATAGTGTTGTTCCCTCAAAATTCATTCGAAATTGTATTTTTTTACCACTAGTGAGAGTTGAGGTGTGACCAATAGACTCTTCTTTGTAATTTACATTCAACTTAACTGTCGTACTATTTATCTTTCGACTAGTACAAATGCAAAAACCTTCAGAAGGTCTATCGTACATGACCAGAAATGTATTAATCTGTGTATTCCAAATATCAAAGTGCAGCGTTTTTTTTAAAATGTGTTTTCTTGTTTTGCTAACATCACTCAACTGTTTCGCTGGGGTCTCGCCTGGCATCAGTGACGCTTCATCTTGAACTACAGGGAGATTGTTTTCCTGCACTAAACTCTTGACTTGCTCACTTCTATGTTAACCTTAAAAGCTGTTTAGATTCCGCTTTGTTGCTGAACTGATCAGCAAGGGCACACATTGTACAAGTCGTCGCACAGTCCTGTCCTTGGTACCCATATTTTCCAATGTAGTTGCAGGCAAACTGTCTGATCTTAATTTAATTTCAGAGCCAGTTCACAGCTATAAGTGGTTATATGGATCTAAAGAAGTAATGAAAAAACACAGTTAAGCACAGTGACCACGATTATAGTTTTATAGCTACTGCTGCCTATTAGACAATGGAACATTCCTCACACACCTCACCGCCCTGCTGCCCAATCATAAAGAAGCACTACACTTGCCCCTCTGCACCATGAATGCTGATACTTTGAAGAGAAAGCCTGTACTGCTATCCTGTTAGAATAAAATAGCCTAGGCCCGAGTTCCGTCAATATTCAGGAAACCATTGGCATGCACCAGACACGATTTGATCAAACTCTCCTCTTTTGACGTTATATACTGGCATCATGTTGGGATGGGCCTCAAGACACACCGACCAAAAAAAAGAGGCACACCAAACATAGGGTCACATGTACGAACTCAAACATTTGCAACTTCATCGTTGCGAATCAATGTGAATCGTAAATAGGAAGTTGCAAATCCACATGTATGTATAATGTGAGCTTAAAATTTGGGAGTCGGTAACAAGTCTGTTCACAATTTTGGTAATCGTTAGTTGCGACTGCCAAAATTGTGAATTGCAACGTAAATTGCGACTGTGACCGCAAGTAGGGAAAAAAACCGTCCTGGTCATGGGTAATCCTATGGAGCAGGAAGCGTCTCACACAACCTGCCTGAAGAGCAGCCTGAGTGGAGGAGGAGTGCTGCTGCCATACAAAGCACAGACACAACAACCCCAAAGGAGCCCAAGCAACAGCCATGGCCAGCCAAATTGGAGAGAAGAAACCTGGAGGGAAAAAAAGAAAGCTGAAATTCTCCAAAAAGAATTGGAGTTGGAGATACTCACAGAGAAGTGCTGTGAGAACCATGATGTCCTATTTGGAAGGGCATCTATGACTGTTCCAGAGTCACAAAAAAACTAAATCCGGCAGGAAATCCAAACCAAAATAAAAGCCATTGGGGTCAGCCACCGCTCTATTGATGAAATTCGCAAGAGGTGGTATAGTCTTAGGTCATGGACAAAGGAAAAGTGGGCCCGGCGACTCTCAGAATCCTGGAGAATAGGAGGAGGCGCATTAACAACCCACATCACTTAAGACCATGGTGGAGGCCACACTGGGGCGTGAGGCTGTTGTGAGTATTGTGAACGTTTACAGTTCTGTACCAGGAACATCACAAAGTAAGTGTCTAATATTTACTTTAGTCACATCTCAGACCACTCCTCCACGTCCAAATCCACATAGCTCAGCAGCATGCATCAGACGGTTGTTCACCAAATGTAATATATGTTACCATGATGGTGCATTGTGGGCGATGTGGTCAATAAGTTAGCTTAGGAGTCATATGTACATTTATTGGGCCACATATCACTTAGGTGAATATAATGTATCTCATTTGTCCCACAAATTCCCCCTGAGGTATATGGTAAGGACACCAGTGTGGAGGGAGTGGATGATGGCAACATGGCAGCAAAGGAACTCATCCCTACAGTCACCCAAGCACCGCACCACCCCATTGTTGCTCTCTGTCATTGTCACCAGGGGCCGCAGCCATAGAGGGAGATGAGGTCCCTTCTGCCACCAAGTCCCATCCCAGAGCCAAGTGTTAGCCAACACCAGGGTGGGTGCCAAAGGTGTCATGAGGCATGTGAAGGGGTGAAGATGAAGCCAATGCACATTTGTTTTGTCGGCCTAGAGGAATCCCTGATCCAAACTCAACGCTTACAAAACAAACCGTTATAAATAATGATCAGGAACATTTATAACATGCAGCAAAGCAGATCTGTTGGCTTTGACAATATTGGTTCACAAATAAAAGCATTGAATAGCAATGTAGTCAACCTGACCACTGCCATACAGAAATTATGCAAGCAGATGGCGGCCAACAGTGCCTATCAGAGACATCGTGATCACAGTGCTGCGGCTAGGATGGACCTGCTAAGTAGTTTCATTGGTTGCTTAGCCAATTCGACTACAAGCCTCTCAAGAAGAAACGTTACATTGCAGGTGGAGATGGAACACTTCTGTGCTGACATTGCCAGGGGCCTAGGGCAGATCGTGTCTGCTGTTGAACTGCTACAGACCACACAGGAAGAGGCGCTGGAGATGCCCCTCAGGATAGTAAGCAGATATCTGTGTGGGTAGTGTATTGGCCACTGATGCCTGTGCCCTGCGCTGAGGCAGCTGTCGTACCGTACCCTTGTTGGAGACCAAGGAGGGTCAGAGCATGTTGGACGTAGCCGCAAAAAGCATTGATGGACACCTAGCTTGGCATGTTCACATTGCTTTGTATGGTGATATGATCACCATTTTTTTAAATTTTGTTTACCACTTGGTAAGTATACAGTTTGAAAATATAACACAAAAATTGTTGCCTGACGTAAAGATGGCTTTTGTTTGCAATATTGTGTATGCGTACATCATTTCAGTGAGGGCAGTGTTACTCATAGCTTATCTTGCAAAATAATGTGTTGCTATGTGATCCCGTGGGTGTCTCCCCTCCACTGCTATGCTCCGTACTTCAGGCTGTTGGAGAGGGCTTTGGGCTCTTCCTCTTCCTAATCTGTGTCCTCCAAATTGAGGTGGAGCTCACGCCCGGTCGCTATGCTGTGTAAAATGGCACAGGTTGCGACAATTCTGCAAGCTATCTTCGGAGTATACTGGAGTGCACATCCGCTTTAGTGAAGGCACCGGAAACTTGCTTTGAGCATGCCAAAGGTCCTTTCAATAACAGCACTGGTGCATCGATTGGCAATGTTGAAATGCCTCCATCTTGGTCCGCTGGTGCTAGGTATGGGGTCACAATCCAAGGTCGTAACGCATATGTACTGTCACCTAGCAGAAAAAAGGTAAGTGAGAGCATGGCAGGACCTGATATTAGACAGACGTGTCCTTTATTTTACAGCATCACACCACGTAGTAAATAGCCAGGATCAAGCTCCCCACGTTCCAGGCATTGTTGTACTCTACTGTGCCTGAGAATGCTTGCATAATGGGTGCTCCCTGGGTATTTAGCCATTGTCGATGTGATCACATTATGGGCATCGCATACCACCTGAATTTTGAGGGAATGGGTATTTTTCTTATTTCTGAACAGATATTCAATATGTGCTGGAGGATAAAGAGGAAAATGTGTCCCATATACACACCATACTACATGAGGGAAGTTAGCAATCATGTAAAAGTTTAATTGGTATCGTATATTTCCTCGGCATTCCTGGGAAGGTATAAGTAATTGTTCATGTGTATGAGCATGGACTAAGAGCCTCTTAACACGTTGAATGCTATGGGAATTCCCCTGCTGTGCTGGGATTCCTGGATCTTCATGCTTTCATGACGAGCTGGGATCGTCATCAGCGTGCGAGGAGGCTACTTCATGACGAGCCCAGCTCGTCATGAGCGTGGCAGGGGTTAAAGAAACGTGACAGCACACTTTGTGTCAACCCACCAGTGACAGCAATCACCCCCTGGTAGCTACCAGAGGCCAAAAGGTACATTGAGCACAACACTTGCACATGAGTGGGGATGGAACTACTGCGCGGGGTACTGCTTTCTTTATGTGGTTTCAGTGTATCTATCAAATCTAATATCACAGTGCTACTCAGCCTGTATTTATCATAGATTTCCTCCTCCATGTATTGGAAGAAAACAAGTTACTTACCTGTAACTTCACTTATCCAGTATTGGTATCTTTCATAGATTCACATGCCTGAATCATTCCCCGTCTCCGACGCGGGAGTCCCAAGGTATATAAAAAAGCAGTGCCAAAAGCAATTTATAGTAGTAGGCCTAAGAAAAAGGCCAAAGTCCTAAACTGCAGTAGCCTATCTACCTCATTATGCCAAAAGGACCAATAATTTTGTCCCAGCCAATCAGCTTACAGCACCCTCTAGAACCCTCTCTGCAGAGCCAGTTCTCCTCAGATTTTCGTAGAACAAGTGGGAAATAAGTATCCCAACACTAGAGAACTGACTCTCCGGGGAGGAGGGTGGGTGCATGTGAATCTATGAAAGATACCAACCAATACTGGATAACTGAAGTTACAGGTAAGTAACTTGTTTCTTATCCAGTATTGGGGTATCTTTCATAGATTCACATGCCTGAATCAGACTAGCAAGCAGTATGCCAGGTAAGAGTCGGTTGTGGATGGTGGGAGACTAATAGTGATACACTCCCATAGCCATTATATTTATTAACCAAAAAGTGTGAAGCAAGAACATTGTTAATGATAAAACATGACTAGATTCCCAGGAGTAGTCATACCATATTAATCAGGAAGAGTAATATCACACATAATAAATAAGCAAACTGACATAAGTTCAAATCTTTACAATATACAGATATATAGAAAAGCATAATTTAACCACAGAATGAATGAACACTGGTTACCTGAAGCTGTTCTTATGGAAACAGATGACGTAAGACTGCTAGACCAACTGCCGCCTCTTCTTGACTTGTCGATTGCAGGCAGTAATGTCTTGTAAACGTGTGGACATTCTTCCATGTCGCAACACGGCAAATATTCTCTAATGTCACTCCTGCGAACAATGCTGTAGACGCCGCAACAGCTCTTGTAGAGTGAGATCTGACATTTCTTTCTAGAGGTTTGTTGGACTTGACATGACAAAAATGGATGGCGGAGGCTATCCACCTGGAAATTGTGGCTTTAGTGACCGCTTTCCCCAGTGTAGTTTGGCCATAAGCCACGAATGACTGATCTGATTTTCTGAAGTTTTTGGTCCTTTGAAGATAAAACTTCAAACATCGCTTGATGTCCAAAGAATGTAGTGTTCTTTCTGCTGGAGTTGAAGGATTTGGGAAGAAAACTCGCAACCTCACTGGCTCATTTAAATGGAACTGAGAAGGCACTTTGGGTATAAACGTAGGATTTGTTCGGAGAAAGACATAATCCTGAGAGAAATGCAAGAAAGGTTCTTATATAGTGAAAGCCTGAATTTCTCCTACTCTTCTGGCAGATGATGTTAGATACTAGAGGTCGGCTTTGTGAATAGGTTCGAATGGGTGCTTTATCAGTTGCGAGAGGACCGTATTAAGTTCCCATTCCGGTGGTGAAAGCTTAATCGGAGGATAAGCCTGGAAAAGACCTCTCATGAATTGTTTTATTAACGATGAAGAATAAATGTTAGCTACTTTCCTGAACCTTGATAGAGCCAATGGACCTTTATTGAAGAGAAAGAAAGTCCAGAGCAAGCTAAATGTAAAAGGTAAGGAAGAATTCTCTCTACAGGAGCGTCAATTGGGTGCAAGGTATTTGAGATACACCAGGAGCAGAATCGCTTCCATTTAAGATGATAAGTCTTCAATGTGCTCTGTGCCCGTGCCTTTTTCAAGATGTCACAGCAGGAAGAGGTGTGGCGCCGCGGCCAGGGCGAGGGAAGAGGTGTGGCGCCGCGGCCAGGGCGACTGACGCTGGAATCTGGGGATCACGGTTCAATCCCCGGCTCCGGCGGCAGATTAGCCCAGCACCATGTGACTCTGGGCAATAGCTCGCTTAATCTTTCCAACGGCCCCCCAGCGCCTAGAGACCCTTACGGGTGATTGTGCGCTTTACAAATGTGGACTTTACTTTGTGGACTTTATTGAGGAATTTGGAGATGTTGAAATTCTAAGAAGTCTGGAGCCATTCGTGTAGTTTCAGAGATAGAGGGTCTAGGTGAAGTATCTGACCCTCGTTGCGTGATAGCAGTGTTGGAGCTGGAAGAAATCTGATTGGAGGCTCCTGGGATAGCAACATTAGCTCCTGAAACCAATACTGGCGGGGCCACCTAGGGGCGATGAGAATAAGACGGCAGCTCTCCATCTTCATCTTGCGCAACACTCTTGGAATCAACAGGACTGGAGGAAAGGCGTAAGCACAAATCCCGGACCATCGCATGGACAGGGCATTCCCTCTTTATCCCTGTTGAGGGTACCTGCTAGCGTAAAGCCGGCATTTTTTGTTCTGCTGTGTTGCAAACAGATCCAACATTGGCTTGCCCCATGCCTGGAACACTATGTCCAGCTGAGTGTTGTCCAGTTCCCACTTGTGACAGTCTGATAGGGATCTGCTGAGTTTGTCCGCTACGGTGTTGTGAAGGCCTCTGACATGCTCTGCCCTGAGAGTTATGTTGTGAAATGTTAGCCATTCCCATAACTCTTGAGTTTCCTTGGATAGCGTAGCTGATCTTGTCCCTCACTGCTTGTTCACATAAAACATGCTGGTGGTATTGTCCGTCTGGACCAGGACTGAAGACCCAGCTATTCTGGGAAGGAACGCCTGTAAGGACAGAAATATGGCTCTCAACTCCAGACTGTTGATGTGACATTGTTTGTACTTTTGAGACCATTTTCCCTGCACTTGTAGATCTTGGAGATGACCTCCCCTTCCCTCCATGGACGCATCTGTCGTCAGAACGAAGTCCGTAGGATTGTGCAGGAATGTGAGCCCTTGCTCCAGATTGCCTAGTTGCGCCCACCATTGTAGAGCATCCACCATGCGTGGGGTTACTTTGATGATGTCGTCAAAGGGACCTGTTGCTTGTTCCCACTGAAGACGTAGCTCCTCTTGCAGAGGTCGCATTTTCAGACGTGCTAGTGGGATGAGATTTATAGCTGAGGAATACATTCCCAGAAGTGAAGCGAACAGGCGAACAGAAAGTGACTTTCTTTTTGACACTTGAATTGCTCATTTCTGCAGACGGAGTTGTCTTTCCTGAGACAAGAATGCTTTGCATTGAATTGTGTCCAGACAAGCCCCCAGGAAAGGTAAAATCCTTTTTGGAAGCAATTGGGATTTGCCCATGTTTATAGAGAGACCCAGGGACGCAAAGAGATTGCGACACGGTATTATGTCGTTCTGTACACTGTTCTTTGAAGGACCTTTGATTAGCCAGTCGTCCAAGTACGGGAAGACTTGGATTCCCAAAGAGCGTAATGCTGCTGCTACTGGGGCCAGGCACTTCGTAAAAATCCTTGGAGCCGACTTGAGGCTAAATGGGAGTACCTTGAACTGATAGTGGGCGCCAGCCACAGTGAAACGGAGATACTTTCGATGTTTTGGATGAATTGGGATGTGAAAGTATGCGTCTTCCATGTCCAAAGAAGCCATAAGATCTCCCTCGTTCAGGCAGCTTAGAATCTCTGAGTGACCATGCGAAACCCCTGTTTCTTGAGAAATCTGTTGAGTTTGCGCAGATCCAGGATCGGTCGCTATTCCCCTGATTTCTTTTTTATGAGGAAAAAACGGGAATAGAAACCTGTCCGTCTCTGGTGAACTGGGACGTTTTCTATAGCGTTCTTGAGGAACATTGACTGAGTCTCTTTGAACAGTAAGTGAAGACGAGGGGTAGAGGGTCCCCTGGGCAGAGTAGTTGGTGGTTTGGTGACAAACTCTAGTTTGTGTCCATGATGAACGAGGTCTAACACCCACTGGTCGGATGTAATCTGTTGCCACCGTTGTAGGAAGACAGATATTTTTGTGCCCACAGGGCGGGAAGGAGAAATGGGTAGCGCCCGGCTGATCTCACTGCTTTCTGTGAATATCTCTCCCTTGATTGTTAGAGCGTTTTCGGCCTCCTTGGCGAGAGAAACTAGCCGTTCCAGATTGCCTGTATGAAGATTGATAATTCTGCCGATACTGAGGCTGATATTATCTGTTTTGTGAATAATAATTTCCTCTAGAGGAGTATCCACATCCTCTAGCGCCTCTAAAAGATCCACGTTTGTACTGCAGAGAACCCAGGAATCTTGCGGTATCTGTGTCCACTTTAATTGCCTGTAGGGCTTTGTCGATATGTTTCCCAAACAAGGACTCGCCATCATAGGCCATATCCAAGATCTTTAGTTGGACCTCAGACCTAAAGGTGGTAGCCTTTAGCCAGCCCTGCCGTTTGAGAACTGTAGCTCCTGCCAGTTGTCTAAAGTTTGTATTTGCAATGTCCAAAGCACAGTCGATGGTCTCTGCAGCTGTACACTCCCCTTCCATTAATATCTTTCGCGCCTCTTGGCGCTTATCCTCTGGAATTAGATCAATCAGACTAGCCATGTCTGACCACTTTTGGCGATCATAACGTCCTATGATCGCCAAAGAATTAGCTGCCCTGATCGAAGCAGCAGCCATGGTGGAAAACTTCTTTCCAATGAGGTCCAAACGACGTCCCTATTTATCTGGTGGCGTAGTGATAGGGGCGGCTGGGTTTTTTGATCTTTGTTGTGCGGCCCGTGAAATGACCGAATCTGGCCGCGGATGTCCAATAAGACATGAAGGGCTACCGAAAGGAGCATGGTATTTTTAGTCAATCCGCAGTAGCACGGCAGGCACCGAGGCAGGATATTTCATGATCTTAATGCCCTCCTTCCATATGTAGTCAATAATAGGATTGGTCCTAGACACCTTCCTAGTTTCCTCTTTAAAATTGTGGAGAAACAACTCCGACTGATCCACTGTCACTGCCCTCTGCATAAGGTTGTGGAACCCGCCTATGTCTTCTGGTGGTGAATCTGAAGGCTGTGGAGTTGGTGGAGATGGCATAGGGATAACATAATCATCCCACGGATCCGCAGGAGGATTATCTGGTAACCTGCCCTCTTCTACTTATTCATCCGAAGAAGTGTCTGGAGTCTGAGTGGGTAAAATAGGTTGCTGAGGTTCCGTGACCGGAGACAAAGGTGTTGGGATCTCAGGCTGAGGAATAGGGTCCGGAATTGTTGCAGGTTGAAGAGGAGAAATAACCTGCTGTGGTGGAAAGCGTTGTTTGTAGTTAGCCAACATAGCTTGTAAGTCCTGAATGAGATTCGGTGGTAGATGGCTGGACTCTGGAGCTCAAGACTGCCTCTGGTATGATGTATGATGAGGAACCACAATGTCCTCTTGATAATAATGCTCCATATATTCGTCTTCCTCATCATCATCCTGACATTTAATGTTCAATTCCGAAGGATGATAAGCTATCCCAAACGCTCCTTCGTTGTCATCATTGTCATAATCATCCTCCTCTTCAAGAGTATAAGATTCAAGGAGGTGAGAAGGTGTAAGCGGTGAAACATATGAGCACTCCTGCCTTTGATAAGATCTCAATTGAAAAGCCTTTGAAGAAATAGGCGTGGAAAATGCTTGAACTGTTACTGGAGGCTTTAAAACAGCAGTATCCGTCGTCATCAGTGGCTCTTGAATCGTCTCCATAGGACTCTTGATGGCAGACGTCGCTGACGGGACCATCGTCGACGGAACCATCGTCGACGGACTCGACGTCGATGGGATTGTTGTCGACGGACTCGACGTCGACTAGGTCGTCGACGGACACTTCATCGACGAAGTCGTCGACGGACACGTCGTCGACGGGACCGTTGACGATAGGCTGGATTTCTTCGTCGGCGGGACGGTCGTCGATGGCACCTTAGATGTCTTCGTCGACGATGGAACCTTCGACGACGGTGCTTTCGATGACGAGTGTTTAGACTTCGACGGCGAGGTCGACGGTAATTTTCTTTGCCACAATGGAAATCCTAGTCGACAGGATAGGAGAGGTGATAGCTGTAGTGGAGATTGTCGCCGTCGACGAAGGAGCTGAAGACGTGACAGAGATTGTAGTCATAGGAAAAGCTGAAGAGACAGCAGCTTTTACTCACAGTTTGAAGCTTCTTAGGATTCTTCAAAGCTGAAGCCTCAGATAAAGATGATGGAGATTTCTGTGAAGATCCAGAAGTGGCGTGGGAGGTCTTGACATGCTTTCTCCCCTCACTTGAAGAGCCATCAAGTGATCTAGCTCTTTTGCTGGAAGTTGAGGCTCTGTCTTCCTCGTCAGCCGATGAAGATTTGAGCCACAAAAGGACTCTAGCCTCCCTATCCCTTAAGGTCTTAGAAGGGAAGGTGCGGCAGATTTTACAATTTTTTGCCTCATGCTTAGGATAAAGGCAATAAATACAGTCCTTATGTTGATCATCAACATGGACTCTTTTATTGTTGCATGTCCTGCAAGGTCTAAACAAGGCCTTCTTGTCAGACATCCTTGAAGAATGGAAAAATGAGTAGAAACTCAGAGAGACTGCCTTCCACACGACGTGCGGTGAAAATCTGAGGAGAACTGGCCTTGCAGAAAGGGTTCTAGAGTGTGCTGTAAGCTGATTGGCTGGGACAAAATTCTTGGTCCTTTTGGCATAATGCGGTAGATAGGCTACTGCAGTTTAGGTCTTTGGCCTTTTTCTTAGGCCTACTACTATAATTGCCTTTTGGCACAGCTATTTTATATACCGTGGGACTCCCGCCTCGGCGACGGGGAATGATTCAGGCATATGAATCTATGAAAGATACCCCAATACTGGATAACAAGTCTTGTTATAAAGATCCTCTCCTGTCTCCTCCTCCTTCTCCACTGCTGGGCAACCAGGAATCGTCTCCTCATCGCACTCACATAAAGTGCAGCCATTATGGAAACCCCTGACGCTTTCTGGGTCAGCTTTTATACTTTGTACACAATTACCACCTGAATGGAATCAGTGCAAAATTGCATGTGCAAACGGGTGTTTCAGCGCAAGTCGCAAACTTTGACACCCCACGCACATACCGTTTGTGACTCATAAATACCGATCCTACATTTGCAAGTTGCAAAAAATGGTCGCTAACGATTCTGATTCGAAATTGGCCGCAATGCTATTTTTTAATACAGAATGGCGTTCATACGAATATACTGAAAAGCCACATTTTTGGTCGCAAATAGGTTTACGACCAATTTGTGAGTCGCAAATCAATCGTACATCTGACCATAGTCACACCAATGGTTCAGAAACCACACAGAGGTATCAAAGATAATGTAGTTTTAATGTGGATTTATGTAAAATATACTTATCATTATGTAAAGAAACATCTGGAACAGCTAATATACGGAGAGTTCCATTTAAATAACCACAGAACAGGAAAAGATGCATCAGAAGCCAGAGGACTAAAAAATTTCAATGAAAAGCACAAATAATATGTGTTCTTTATTGTTAACATTATTATTAATAAACCGAACATCTGCTTTTTGCATTTTGATTAATAGTTTGGATTTGTTAAACATGAAAATAATTCACCTTTCATTTCTATCCTTTTCACAACAGAAAGAATGGCATTAAACATGACGACTAGAGAAGATATATGAACTTTTTACTGTACATTTTATGTTCATACAAAGGACATGTTGGAGAAAGCTAAAACTCACAAGCTACTGTCAAGATGCGTCTGAAATGTCGGATTTCCATGATTTCTGTTGGGGATTTGATATAAATGGAGTCGCCTTGATTTGTTTTTAATTATTATTATTCTTTATAAAAATGGTTTAAATATGTATCTGTGTTTATTTAAAAATGTTTAATTCCATATTTATACCTGTGTATTTCATTTTTCATTAAAATGGTTCTGATTTGCTTGATCTTCCACCTGCACTAAACTAGAAGATTTGTCCGGCTATAGTAGCTGTTAGAATTCTAGGAGGGCTGGAATTAAAACTTGACATATATTGAGTCTTGTGGTATGCCTTCAATACTAAGGCTGATAGAATGTACTGCAAGAATAATCATTCTCTGAATATCCTAATTTTAAATAACTCACTCTTTGGGGATACTTTATCCAGGAAATATGATATTGAGCCTCATTTAGTCTGTGGCAAATGGGTGGTTGGGTTGGTGACTGCCGTCTTCTCCTCCTTCAGGGCAGAGGATCGCTCTTCCCTATTTAAAGAGCCATACCTGCCTGATGGGAATTGTTTATCATCAAGTACTTCCAAAGGTGTGGTGGGTACACTTTCAGAAAATCTTCTGGCCTGCATCTTGTTGGCGACTGTCCAATAATCTATTTTGCTTTGCAAAAAAAAATACAAAACGAGGGTTTCTCTCAGTAGAACCATACAGAAATATCCCAGAAATGCAAGAAGCTTGTACCCTACAACATGCATAATATGACAGTTTCATGCAGACAAAATAAATAACAGAAGCCCTGCTCTAGAGAGGGCAGGGCATCTTCCAATGTTCCCCGCTGCCCTGTGGCGGATGGGCTGCTAGGTCAAGTATTTCCGAAGATAGAGATTTCTGATCTCTTTTGTCAAGGCCCAAAATAAGAAACTCAGATATGAGTAGCTCCCAGGAAGTACAGGTTCTGTGTTGAATGGCCTAAGTGGCAAACCGTACTCCTCTTGAACCATGGGCTCCAGCTCTGCAATGCTTGGGGAGGGGAGAAGAAACATCCCTCTAGTCCAGATGTTGTTGTTTTCAAGTTGTTTACAAGTCCAGTATTCAACAATTAAAAAATATGCCAATGCATTTTGGGGGATCCATTCGTCAAGGGACCAAATCACACATCATATTCAAATAAACCGTTTACACTACAAATATGTCTAAACCCAACATAAAAACAAAATGCCACAGTCTAATAAAAAATATATATGTTTTACGGTTAACTCCAGAAATAAACAACATCACTTTACTCTTTGAGACTTCCATAGCAGCCTGCACGGTTACACTCATTCCCTGGAGTTTTTTTCTGTGGTCTAGTCCCTTGAATGTCGCAGGTTTTTGAGACTCCTTTTGATGTTGTTTATTTCTGGGATTAACTGAAAGGAGATGCGGAGGTTTTTTAGTTGTATCTGCAGATTAGGAGAACTTGAAAATAGACTTGTGTTGGGAACTAAATCTGCAAGCTCTAGAACAAAAGTTAGGAAGAGACGGTGCCTTCTGAAAGCTGTCTTTCCCTAGGGGTAATACATTCATGCCTATGATTACTAACCAATGTTAATTAAACAACTGATTAGGTCGATGCATCTTTAATTGCCTGTGAGGTTACTTACCTGGAATGTCAGTTCTCAAGCTTAGATGTCTATCACAGATTCTGATTCTATGATCTTTCTTCATCACTAAGCTCGAAGTCCACACAGCAATGATACAGCAGTGAGGACAAACTCCCATTAGAAAATCTAAGACCATCTTCACTTTAGTGGTATGATTAAATACTTGCAAAAGACTCACACTCCAGCCAGTGAGATGAGAGTACTCTGAACTCTACTCCCTCAACAGGCCACCAAACCATAAATTCCTAAAGCACCAAGATGAAATAGCCCATGCCTCAGAATGGGACAAGCAAGGACTGCATGCGCATCTACGAAAGCTATGCTGAAGAAGAACCCTAGTTACTTACCTGTAATCTGTGGTTCTCCAGTATTGGTATCTTTCACAGATTCACATGCCTGAATCATTCCCTGTCGTCGGAGTGGGAGTCCCATGGTACATAAAAATAGCAATAAACATGCATAACATAATTATATCCTAGGCACACTAGAACCAGGACGTAAACGGCTAGGAGTATTAGGAAGAAAACAAGTTACTTACCTGTAACTTTAGTTCTCCAGTATTGGAAGCTTTCATAGATTCACATGCCTGAATCATTCCCCGTCATCGAGACGGGAGTCTACGGTACATAAAAAAGCAATGCTTAGTAGTATAGCAAACTGAAGAGAGGCCTAGGCCCATTTCCCTTTTGCAACCCATAGCCTTTGTTATGTAAAAAAGGCCAAAACTTTTCCCTGAACCAATCAGAGCTCCTCACCCTCTAGAACACTCCTGAGAGAACCTTCTGCCCCTCAGATTTTCGCGCACTTGTGCATAAAGAACACTTGTGGTGCTAAATCCGAGGTGAGCCTCCGAGGGGAGGAGGGTGGGTGCATGTGAAACTATGAAAGCTTCATATACTGGAGAACTAAAGTTACAGGTAAGTAACTTGTTTTCTTACTCCAGTATTGGAACTTTCATAGATTCACATGCCTGAATCAGAATAGCGAGCAGTAAGATACAAAGCACATTTCTCTGATACATTTCATAATCATGTAATACAATATGAAAATGAAGCATAATATCATACATATATACCTATATATAAAATGTGACTTTGTAAAAACAAGAGAAATTACGGATGGAGGGATGGAAAGAAGGCTCACCGTTACTGGATGATATTCCGCAGTACCGCCTCTCCCACCGCCGCATCCGACTCTGCGGCTGCCTCCAAGCAGTAGTGCCTGGTGAAGGTGTTCGTGGATGCCCAGGTCGCTGCTCTGCAGATATCCTGGATTGGCATTCCTCCAAATAGTGCAGTAGATGTGGCCACTGCCCTCGTGGAATGCGCACGAACTCGTGCATGTAGAGGCTTTCCAGCAGCTTGATGACAGTAGACAATTGCACTGGAAATCCATCTGGCGATTCCCCTTTTAGACAGAGGGAAACCTTTCCTGGGTGCGCTGAAAGCGACGAATAGCTGAGAAGATTTGCGAAAGGCCTTAGTGTCTTTTAAGTAGAACTTCATACATCTTTGAACGTCTAGTGAGTGCAACACTCTTTCCGCTGCTGTAGACGGATGAGGAAAGAAATGTTTCAACACGGCTCATTCAGATGAGTCAGTTGGCACCTTAGGAATGAATTTCGGATTAGTCCTAAGAATCATTCTATCATCCTGAAACTGTAGGAAAGGCTCCTGAATTGTGAGCGCTTGCAGTTCACCTACTCTTCTCGCTGATGTCAGAGCAATGAGAAGAGCCAATTTCCAAGACAAGAACTTAAGGTCCGCCCTGTGTATCCGCTCAAACGGCGGTTTCATCAATTGTGACAGTACTATATTAAGATTCCATAGTGGTGGTGGAGGCTTTACTGGAGGAAAGACCCTGAATAGTCCCTTCATAAATTGCTTGATGATCCTTGATGACCATAAGGACGGGCCTGACGAAGACCTCCTATAGCGGGATAACGCAGCCAAATGCACCTGGATGGAAGCGTGCGCCAATCCTGACTTTGCTAATAGCAGAATGTAAGGTATAATTTGATGCAGCAGTAAGAGGCGGATGTATGATGTTACAACACATACTTTTACAACGCCTACCTTTACAACGCATTTTTTACAACGCAACATCCTTTACAACGCATTCCTTTACAACGCATGCATTTACAACGAACTTTTAAAAACTACCTTTACAACGCATTCTCTTACATCGCATACTACCTTTACAACGCATACCATTACCATTACAACGCATAACATTACTTTGCATGTAAGGTAAGTATTGGATAGTGTGGGGGTAATAATTACTATTCTAACTCCAGGGGGTGCAACAGTAGGGTAAGCTTTGGATAGTGTAGGGGTAAAAATTACTATTGTAACTCCAGGGGGTGCAACAGTAGGGTAAGTGTTGGATAGTGTAGGGGTACTATGTGTTGTAATGCTATGCGTTGTAATGGTATGCGTTGTAATGACATGGGTTGTAGTGGTGTGCGCTGTAGTGTCATGCGTTGTAATTGTTGCGTTGTAAATGCATGCGTTGTAATGGATGTTGCGTTGTAAAAGTTTTGTTGTAATGGTAGTGCGTTGTAAAAGTTGCGTTGTAAAGGTTGTTTCCCGTAAGAGGTTGAATGTTCTGCCTCTTACACCACAGACAAAACCTCTTCCAGTTCATCCTGTAGGTTTTGCTGGTACTGTCTGCTCTAGCTTTGGACAGGATTGTTCTGTATTCGTGTGAGATGTTTAGATGACTAAACTCACAGTGTTCAGGAGAAAGGCTGCTAATCGCAAGGATTTCAGGTCCGGATGGAGCACCTGACCCCTGGACATTGTCAGAAGCGATGGAATTGGTCGTAGCCGAACTGGATGGTCCTCTGACAGCAGCAGGAGTTCCGTGAACCAGTGCTGTCTGGGCCACCACGGGGCTATTAGGATCAGCCTGCACAGCTCTTTCTTGATCTTCACCAGAACGCGGGGAAGAAGAGGAATTGGAGGAAAACCATAGGCAAAGGCGCCGGACCATGCCATGGAAAACGCATTCCCCCAAGATCCCTTCTGGGGTAGCCAGCTTGCGAAGTACTGACATTTCCTGTTCTCTCTTGTGGCGAATAGGTCCACTATCGGTGTTCCCCACCTTTGAAAGATGCTGTCCAGGGTCCCCTGGTCCAGCTCCCATTCGTGGCAGGACGATTTGAGCCTGCTGAGAGTATCCGCTTTGACATTTTGATCCACCGGGAGGTGTTCTGCTGACAATGATATTCCTTGTTGAAGAGCCCATTCCCATATCTCCTGGGCCTCCTGAGAAAGGGAGAGAGATCTTGTTCCCCCTTGCTTGTTTAAATAGTGCATCGCCGTAGTGTTGTCTGTTCTTACCAACACTGGCGAACCTCGTATTCCTGGTAGGAAGGCTTGTAATGCCAAGCGGATCGCCCTGAGCTCCAGCAGATTTATGTGCAATCGCTGCTCGTGCACCTTCCAACGACCACTGACTTGAAGGTCCTGAAGGAAAGCTCCCCATCCTTCTAGGGACGCATCTGTCGTCACCACTAATGGAGCCGCTCTTGCAAGAAAAGTCAGACCCTGAGATACAGTTCCTTTTTGTGTCCACCATTCCGCTGCTTGTACCATCACTGGTGTCACTCGTATTATGTCGTCGAAGGATCCCTCCGCTTGACGCCACTGAAAATCTATTTGCTCATGCCATGGGTGCATCCTTAACCTGCAATGAGGTACAAGGGGAATGCAAGATGACATCATGCCCAGCAAGGATTTGTATCTGCGGACTGAAAGAGACTTTCTTTTTACGAAGTCTTGGAAGAGGGACACAATCCTCAGTTGCCTTTCTTCGGAGGGAAACGCCTTGTTGCAGTCCGTGTCTAGTATTGCCCCCAGAAATGTGATCACTCTTGTTGGTTGGAGGTTTGACTTTCCCTCGTGAAGGGTCAATCCCAGTTTGGCGAACAAGTCTATGCAGGCCAGTGTTGACGCTCTGGCTTGTACTTTCGATGGTGCTTTGACTAAGCAGTCGTCGAGGTAAGGAAATATTTGATGTTTTTGCCTTCCTAACACAGCCGCCACTGGAGCCAGGCATTTTGTGAACACTCTCGGTGCTGACTTTAAGTCGAATGGCAGTACCCTGAATTGGTAATATCTTCCGGCTACTAAGAACCGAAGGTACTGTCTGTGTGAGGGATGGATCGGCACGAGGAAATACGCGTCTTGTAGGTCTAATGTAGTCATATGATCTCCTGGGTTCAATAACGGAAGCATGTCCTGTAGAGACACCATCCTGAAAGATTGCTTCTTGAGATAGGTGTTTAAGGATCTGAGATCCAGAATGGGACGCCATTGGAGCTTGTTTTTCTTGACAAGAAAGAACCAGGAGTAAAACCCCTTGTTTTCCTGGGCCTTCGGTACCGGTTCTATTGCTCCCTTTCGGAGCATTGTCCGAATCTCCTGCCGGAGTTGATGCAGATGGTTGGCTCTCTGATGCATCGGTGGCGTACAAGGGGGCGTCTGAAGAAATTCTAGGGTGTGACCGAATTGAACAATTTTGAGGACCCATTGGTCCGTTGTTATTTTCCGCCAATTTTGAAGATGGTGAGCAATCTTTCCACCCAGGGGAGCACCTGACATAGCCGGAAGATGGAGGTTGTCATTGCCGTCGGGTGTTGTCCTTCCCCTGACGGCCACCCCTTCCTCTTGGAGCTGATTTTGTATATCCTCCTGATTGACATTGATTGTACTGTTGACGGTAAGGCTGCGATGGGGCAGAATAAGAGGAACATCTTCCTTGTTGATATCCTCCTCTATACGAGGACTGACCTCTGCCCCTGGAGCCACGAAAAGGGTTTTTCTGTACTGCAGTGTCCCCAAAGCCTTTGCAGTATTGGTATCCTTCTTGATACCCTGCAGAGTATCGTCAATATGCTTCCCAAATAGATCTTCTCCATTGAAAGGGAGGTCTAGAATCTTGTTTTGCACCTCCGGCCTAAAAGCCGTTGCTCGTAGCCATCACTGCCTGCGCAGGACTGCTGCTCCTCCCAAGGATCTAAAAGCCGTCGTCGCTATATCCATAGCCCAGTCTATGACTTCAGCCGAAGTCCTCTCCCCTTCCAGGAGAATCTTCTTGGCCTCCTGCTTCTCCGGTTCCGGCACCTGGTTAATGTATGGAGACAGGTCACACCACATTTGCCTGTCGTACCTTCCCAAGATAGCGAGGGCATTAGCGGCTTTCACCAGCAGAGCAGACACTAAGGAAAACCGTTTTCCTGCATTATCCAGCCTTCTGCCCTCTCTGTCCGGAGGTGTCGTGATCGGAGCAGATGGGTTTCTGGACTTCTGCTGTGCCGCCTGAGTAATTACAGAATCCGGTTTGGGATGACCCAAAAGGCAAGCTGGAGCATCCATAGGTGCTTTATATTTTTTGTCTAGTCTGGCCAGAACCGGTGTAACCGTAGCTGGCGTCTCCATGACTTAATCCTTCCTCCCAAATATGACTCACTATAGTCAAGGATCGCACCGATCTGCGACACGAGTCCTTGAAGCCGTATAAAAAGCATCCAGCTTTATCCTCAGTCATGGTGAGTGCAAATCTCTTAGTGGCTCTCTCCATCAAATTATGAAAACCACCAATGTCTTCCGGTGGAGAATCTACTGGTCTCGGCGCAGGTGTTGAAGGTGAGGGGATCCGAGGTATCGTGTTGTGACGGTGGCGGTGGAGACCTAGCAGTAGGCTCCGGCAACACCTCTCTCCTACGCACTGGCGTCCCTGGTACCGACCGTGGACGCGGAGTAACCTCTGGAGCTTGCTGAGTGGCTGGAGTTGCTGGGTATCTTCTTCTATAATCCTCCAACATGCCCTGGAGGTCTTTCAACAAAGAGGATGGTACACTTGTCATATCTTCACGTTGCTGTTGGTGATATGTTATGTTATACTACATTTCTAAAGCGCTCAGCTACTAAGAGTATCCGGGCGCTGCTACCCTAAACCCCCTACCAGCTAAACAGGAAAATGGGCTTAAAATAATAATGTTTTTAGGTTCTTTTTAAAGACAGCCGGATCCGCAATCCTCCTAAGAGCAAGAGGAAGCTCATTCCAAGCTAAAACCAGCCTTACGAGTGAAAGAGCAGCCGCCCAGCCTCTGGCGTAAAAAGCGCGGGTTCTGAATAAGAAGTTGGTCCGAAGACCGCAGAGTCCTAGAAGGAATATAGAACAAAAAGCGCTTCTGTAGATATAGTGGGCCCAATCCATACAAGGCCCGAGGGACAATCACTAGCATTTTAAATTTCAAGCGGGTCTCAACAGGGAGCCAGTGAAGGTGACGAAGAAGGACCCGCACGCTCTGCCTGGAAAAAAGACCCCGCAGAAGACGCGCAGCCACATTTTGAACTACCTGTAGTTTTTTTATCAGGTAGCCTGGGCATCCCACTAAAAGTGCGTTGGAATAATCCAGCCGGGAGAGAATCAATGCCCTAACTACAGTTTCTTTCGCCTCATCCGGCAAGAGAGGGAGGAATTTGCGCAGGGTTTTAAGTATGCCAAAACAGATCCCTGTGAGTTTTTTGACATGTGTCGCAAAATTCAAATTTTCCTCGAACCAGACACCCAAGTTTTTAGCAAGGCCCTTGTCAGATTGGGGGGGGGGGGGGGGGGGGGGGGGGAAAATCAGTTGGCACAGTCTGGATCGGAAATCCGCCGGAAAGGCTCCAAACAGGAGCACCTCAGACTTTTCCTCATTGCACTTTAGTTGCGCATTGGCCAACCAGCGAAACACCGCGGAAAGACAGCGCTGAGCCGTGTTGACCGAGTCATCGCCCTTTCTCCAGGTAAACAATAACTGCGTGTCATCCGCATAGGCCATCACCCTAGCCCCCAGTGACTCCGCCAGATAAACCAGGGGAGTCACAATGATGTTAAACAAAAGTGGGCTAAGGGAAGAGCCCTGAGGGACACCAGTGGAAAGAGGGGAGGGGGACGAGGCAAACGGAGGGAGCCAGACTTGCTGTGACCTATCCTCTAAAAAGATTGCAGCCAGCTCCACGCCGAACCTGCAATGCCGATGTCAGAGAGTCGATCCAGGAGGAGGGAGTGGGGGACCGTGTCGAATGCCGCCGAGAGATCCAGCATCACCAGAGCTGCTCATCCAAACAGTCCCTGATAGACTCAACCACCTCCAACAGTGCCGATTCCGTACTATGGGCGGCCCGAAACCCCGATTGAGCAGGATGTAGCGCGCCCGACACCGTAACATAGTTGGTAAGCTGCAAGGTGACCGCCTTTTCACAGACCTTGGCCAAACTAGGCAAAAGCGAAATGGGTCTGTAATTACCGGGAAGCGAGGGGTCGAGGGTGGGCTTCTTAAGTAATGGAACTAAGAAGGCCTTATTGGTGCAGCTCTGGGGGATGCTCTTAAAAACCCCCATATTCTTCCTCAGAATCGACCTCCTGGTACTTGACTTGCAATTGCGAAGGGCTACTTGCAAAACCATAAGGACCCTCGTCCTCTTCCTCCTCCGAATCTTCCTCCTCCAGCAGGTGAGATGGAACCAATGGAGATACCTTGCTCGGCGATGTAACCTCTGGTGTAATAGGCTTTTTCCAGGGCACTAATAGTTTTTCTGGTGTCTTTTCCGTCGTTGACCAAGTCATCGTCGTCAACGCTCCGGTCGTCGTCGTCGTCCACGCTGTCGTCGTCGATGCTGCAGTCGACGATGTAGATACTGTAAAACTCGTCGACGATATCGCCGTTGACGGTGAAATCGTCGACGCTACCTTTTCACCAGCTTTCACTCCTTTTTTTCGTCGACGACGTTGATTTTTTAGTCATCGACAATGACATCTTTTTCGTTGACAGTCCAGTCGACAGCGTTGAAACACTACCTTTCTCCTCAGAAGGCACAGAGGAAGTTCTCTTGATGTTAATCTTGACTTTATGAGGCGATTTTGGTGGTTCTGAGGCGGACTTCACCTGTTTTACCTCAGAAGCAGAACCCTTCTTCCCCTTAGCTTTAACTGAAGGGGATTTTGAGGGACTGCGCCCTGAAGACCCTGGGGTGGTCTTTTTTGGGGCCTTCTCAGGTCTTTCTCCTGGGGAATGCGTCTGAGGAGATCTACTTCTATTTTGAGATCTTAGACGATACAGACTCCTCCTCACTCTCACTTGAGAGGATTTCTTTTCTGGCTTTGACCTTCTGGAGCCAAATCAGCAGCCTTCCCTCACGATCCCTCAAGGTTTTATTTGAAAAGGTTTGACATACCTTACAATCTTCTGCCTTATGGTCTGGATAGAGGCAGTATATGCAATCTTTGTGAGGGTCATCTGTATAAATCCTCTTCTTAGAGCAGGTGGAACAAGCTCTAAATAATCCCGTTTTCTCCTTTTCAGACATGGTAGATAAGGAACTCCAATAAGAAGAAATAAGAAGATGAGAGACCTTAAATCTAGTCCAAATACTGTTGAAGTAAAGAGTTTGAACAGAGCTCAAAGGAGACTCCCTTGCACAACGTGCGGTAGAAAATCTGAGGGGCAGAAGGTTCTCTCAGGAGTGTTCTAGAGGGTGAGGAGATCTGATTGGTTCAGGGAAAAGTTTGGGCCTTTTTTACATAACAAAGGCTATGGGTTGCAAAAGGGAAATGGGCCTAGGCCTCTTTTCAGTTTGCTATACTACTAAGCATTGCTTTTTTATGTACAGGAGACTCCCGTCTCGACGACGGGGAATGATTCAGCATGTGAATCTATGAAAGTTCCAATACTGGAGTAACATTTGTTCCCACTTGTATGACTCGTCCCAGTCATTATATATAGTTATACAGCCAATCAGGTGACATCACCCTCCAGAATGTTCTCCTCAGTGGCTCAGGCTCTCAGATTTTCTAGCACAAGCGTGAACTTGAGTAACAACAAAAGAGTATAGAAGAGCCTCTGAGGGGAGGTGGGTGGGTTTCATGTGAATCTATGAAAGATACGAATACTGGAGAACCACAGATTACAGGTAAGTAACTATTGATATTTCATAGATTCACATGCCTGAATTAGAGTAGAGAGCAGTGAATTCATCATAACACTTGTGAGATTCTGATCACGACATAAAACCATATGCATATTAGAGGCAATATGTAATCACAGAGATAGATCTCATATACTTATATATATATATATATACACACACATACATATCAATATATATATATATATATATATATACATATTCACATATATTTATCCAGAAACAATCATAAGAGAAATGTATGTAAGACATACCAAAGAGGAGGAGGGAAGAACAAAGGCTCACCTTATTTAAAAAGAAAACAGAGAACCGGTTGTCCCACAGATGTGTCTGCATTGCTAGCAGCCTCCATACAGTAATGCTTAGTAAAGGTGTGTCTGCTGGACCACGTAGCAGCTCTGCAGATCTGATGAATAAGCACACCAGCAAAGATGAGCAGTAGAGGAAGAAACTGCTCTAGTAGAGTGCGTTCTCTGAGTTGTTTGTAATGGTCTGCCTGCATGCTGATGACAGAAACAAAATGCATCAGAAATCCAACGAGCAATAGATTGTTTAGATATTGAGTGTCCTGTACGCATTTTTCCATAAACTATAAATAGCTGATCAGATTTTCGGATTGAGGATGTCCTCTGAAAATAGAATTTGAGACACCTCTTAACATCAAGAGTATGCAAAGCTCTTTCCGCAGGGGACTGAGGATTAGGAAAGAAAGTCTATAAAATGATCGGTTCGTTGAGATGGAAGTCCGAAGGTACTTTAGACATAAAAGTTGCATTAGTGCGTAGAACTACTGAATCTCTAGTGAATTGTAGGAAAGGCGGTTTAATAGTGAAGGCTTGAATGTCGCTGACTCGTCTAGCCGATGTTAGAGCTAACAACAGAGACACCTTCCATGAAAGAAACTTCAAATCTGTCTTATGAATAGGTTCAAAGGGATGGCGCATGAGTTGCGAGAGCACAGCGTTAGGATGCCAGGATGGAGGTGGACGGCGGATGGAAGGAAACATGCGAAACAATGCCTTGAACAACTGCTGAATCATCCTAGAGGAGTATAGTGAATTGGAACCATCCTTTCGGAATCTAGATAGCCGCTAAGAATACCTGAAGTGTAGAATGCGAAACGCCTAATCTTGCCAAATGCAAAAAGGCAGAATTTGTTCTGGTTTCGCATGGAATGGATGAATGTTGGCGGCTTGAAACCATAGGCAAAATCGTTTCCATTTGAGCCTATATGTCTTTATTGTGGAAGACGCTCTAGCATTGGCTAGAACTTCTCTACAGTCAGAAGGAATGTCTAGGTGAGCGAATTCAAAGTGCTCAGGGGCCAAGCCGCTAAGAGTAGAGATGCAGGATCCGGATGGCACATCTGTCCGTTTTGAATGGATAGGAGGTTTGGTATTGGTCGCAACTGAATGGGATCGCACTAGGAGAGAAGGAGGAGTTTGGTGAACCAGAACTGGCGAGGCCACCTGGGAGCTATGAGTATCAGGCGACAAGGCTATTTCTTCATTTTCCAGAGAACCCTGGGAACCTACGTTATCCGTGGAAAAGCGTAAGCATAAATCTGCGACCACTTCATCCCTCGAGGGATGGGGGGTACACCTACAAGGACTTACAGTCAGCGGCAAATGGGAGCTATGAGTATCAGGCGACAAGGCTATTTCTTCATTTTCCAGAGAACCCTGGGAACCTACGTTATCCGTGGAAAAGCGTAAGCATAAATCTGCGACCACTTCATCGAAAACGCATTCCCGCATGAGTCCTTGTGGGAAGTCAACTTGTGAAGAATGGGCATTTGCGGTTCAGACTGGTCACGAACAAATCCAGATCGGGTCGACTCCACTTCTGAAAAATACGATACAAGGTTGGTTGATGGAGCTCCCACTCGTGATTGGAAATTGTTGACCTGCTGAGGGAATCCGCTAGAACGTTGGAAACTCCCAGGACATGGACTGCTGACAGATTTATTCAATGTCTGATCGCCCAATCCCAAATCTGTTGAGCTTGTTGAGACAGCAAAGTGGACCTTGTCCCTCCTTGTTTGTTAAAGTAGTGCATACTTGTTGTGTTGTCCGTTCGGATCAACACTGACGCTCCGAGAATGATGGCGCGAAAAGACTTCAAGGCTAGGAAGATCGCTAGCAACTCTAAGCAGTTGATATGCCAAGTATGTTGTTGAGCATCCCATTTGCCGCTGACTGTAAGTCCTTGTAGGTGTACCCCCCATCCCTCGAGGGAGGCGTCCGTGGTGATGACGAATTCTGAAACCTCCACTAGAAATGAGCACCCTGCTGCCATGCTTTTCTTGTAAATCCACCAGTGTAGAGTTTCCTGCATCCGAGGGCTGATGTGAATGAGATCGTCGAAGGATCCCGAAACTTGCAACCACTGCTTGTTGAGTTCCTCTTGCAGAGGTATCATTTTTAGATGGAAGTTGGGGACCAGGGGAATGCAGGATGAAAGCATCCCCAGAAGCGACTTGAACTGCTAGACTGAAACGCACCTTTTTTTAAATTTTTATTTTTAAATTTTTTTTTTTTTTAATCTGTTTATTGCACAAATAAGTAAGCCAGTCTTACAAACAGATGAACCAAGAGAATTATCAAGAGGTATCAGATGCAACAGTAGTCAATAATCAGACATTCTCATCGAGGGACTGCAGATTTCTTTTTTTTTTTAAATATCTTTATTGAATTTTTTTAGTTACAAAACCCTCCCCCCCAAGTCAGACAGGTTCAACAGAGAATACTTCACATATAAACACAGAGAAAATTAGGAAATTAGCATTCGTATAAATCATACATTACTATCTAAATAAGTCAATCAAACAACCAAAACGATTTATAATCATAACAAATTAAATTTTACAGTTTTTCAATCGCGCTAAGTATAGCTTTATATTACAAGGAATTACCTTGGAGTTGGGACCACTCAATTAAGGGATTCCAGATTTTCAATCCCTTGGCCCTCCGTCTTCTACCTTTTCTTTTATATATAGCCATTTCCAAGTTAAATATAGCTAACAGTCTAGAGAACCACTGTTGAAAAGATGGTGAGTTAGGGTCCAGCCAGGCGGAGGCGATACAGATTCTTAAGACTGCCATGGCAATAAATATTAGTTCATGTCCAGGGGATGGTTCTGCAAGATTAGTTGCCCCAAGCAAAATCATTTCATTAGAGAAAACTATTTCGGTTTTTAGAACATTAGTTAAAAACTGTCCGATGCTCAGTTTTAAGGCGGATAGGTTTGCGCAGGAGGAAAATATGTGTATGCAATCTGCATTAGATAGCGTACATCTAAAACAGCATGTACCCCTCCCAGTTCCCCATTTAGCAATTCTATCTGGGGTATAATACATAAAAAAGCAAGTCTTATAAAACTGTGCTTGCAGTTTGGTTGACATAAGTATAGTTTGGGATAGTTCATAGGCATAATTGAATTCTTCCATAGTGATTGCCAATTTTCCCTGCCACTTCTGTGCTGTTTTCTCAAGATTGTCTGGAAATAGAGATAACAAGAGAGAATATATCTCACCAATTGTAAATTCCTTGTTTTTTTTCAGAATTTCTGCTATCGGAACTTTGTTAAAGGAGGTATTTTCCCTAGTCCTTCGTGTTAAAAAATCTCTGATTTGCAGATATTTAAAAAAATCCCTCCACTCCAATTGATATATTTCCCTCAAGGTTTCAAAAGAGTGTAACCCTTCATCTGAAAAAAGACATCCAAGATGTGTAATTCCTGCTGTAGTCCATCGATCAATACATGGTCCTCTGAAAATTTCAGGGAGAGCCGGATTGTTGCCTAGCGGAGAGTACAGCGAGAATCGTCCTATGCCCAGTAATTTCCTCACAGCCTTCCACGCTTTGAACCCCGCTAGTAAGGTCCTTAGGTGGACCTTTTTGTGGTAGCTATCATAGAGAAATCGCCATAAATAGCCTTTACTCTTATTTCCTAGTATCAGCTGATGAATTGATGGTTGGTCATCCCCTGTGACTGTCTCATTGTTATCTAATAGCAAAAAGAGTTTGTGATTATATGAAAGCATACATGCCCAATAATATAGCTTAAGGTTAGGGAGGGCCAAACCTCCTTTTTCTTTAGAAAGAGTCAAAAGCTTATAGGCTCCTCGAGGTTGTGAATAGGACCAAATAAAACTAGAGAAAGTACGCTCCATCAGTTTGAACCAATATTCGGAGATTTCCAAATTAATTGCTCTGAACATGTAGAGCAGTTTAGGAAAGTAAACCATTTTTAATGCATTTACCCGGCCAATCAAGGACAAGTGTAGATTATTCAAACAACGGAGATCTTTCTGCATTTTATCTAGCAGGGGGTTCAGATTTAGTTCGACCACCTTATCGAGTTTGGAAGAGATACATACCCCTAGGTAGGTCGCTTTTGTTGTCACACCATGGTGCATTTATCGTTTAGGACCACTTGGGTTTTACTCTGATTGAGTGCGTAGCCGGCCACGTTACCAAAGTTTTTGGCCTCATTTTCAATCATAGGTAAGGCCAATGCCGGATCTGGTGTTACTATGGCGATATCGTCGGCATAGGCAAGAGTTTTAGTCATGTAGCCTTGGGACAGTATAGGAGTAATACCAGCATTAGATTCTAAACTGCGAATAAAGGGATCAATGTAGATAGCAAACAACAATGGGGAGCATGGGCATCCCTGTCGAGTACCCCTTGATATTGTTAATTCTTTGGAAAGATTGCCATTTACCATCACTACAGCCTTAGGGTCGGTGTATAGTTTTTGTACCGCCTGAATAAATCCTTGTTTAAAGCCCAGATGACCCATTGCCAGCCACAGAAATGACCAGGAGACCCGGTCAAAGGCTTTTTCGGCGTCGAGGAGAATGAGCGCCATTGGGTCTCCTGTCACCTCTCTACTGTCAAATAGAGTGATCACTCTATGAATATGATCTGTGGTTCCTCTTCCAGGTATAAACCCGTGCTGGGAATTTGAAACAAGTTTGTGGATTAATAGTGCCATACGATTCGCTAATAATTTGGAGTATATTTTTGAATCCACGTTGATTAGGGTGATGGGGCGATAGGAACCCATCTGATCCGGAGGTTTATCTTTTTTCAGAAACACAACTATTTTGGCTTTCGACCATGACCTTGGTGGTTGACCCCCTTTAAATATGTGCACACATAGATCTAAAAGAATCTCTTTGATTTGATCTAAAAATGTGATATAAAACTCCTGAGGGATTGAGTCCAGGCCAGTTGCCTTTCCTCTGGGTAACGCCTTCACTGTCTCTAGGGTTTCTTCCAGGTCTGGTGTCTCCTCTAGATCATCTCGATCCTCTTCATCAAGTCTACTAGATGTTCCTTGATTTAGGTATTTTCTCATGCTGTCTGTATCGGCCCCGCCTTCCTCTGAGTATAAGGTGCTATAGAAGTGCCAGAATGCCTCTCTAATTTTATTGTTTTCTGAGATTAAACCTTCCACTGGGTCTAAAATTTCCTGTATGAGGTTCTGAGATGTTTGTTGTCTCATACGTATGGCCAGTTGATGGCCAACTAATTCGCTTACTTCGTACATTTCCTCGCTATAGGCGGTGGCTTTTTTAACCGCTTTGGTGATAAATGTATTCATAATAGCAGCCTTATCAATTTCCACCTGATATTGAATTTTGTTGAGCTCTTCTACCGCTAAAGAGTCATGAGTTGCCCTGATGAGTTTCTCCTCAGAACCCTGTAGTTTTTCCAATAGTGATTTATACAAGTCTCTGGCCAATTTATTAATCCTCATTGAATATTGTAAGGTTTCCCCTCGGATTCCTGCTTTTAGAGCGTCCCACACTATCTCTATAGAGGTGCTCCCTACGTTATTATGTAGGAAATTGGGAATCCATGCTCGCATATGATCACAATATTCTTCCTCAAGAAGCAGGGATTTCTCGAAGGTCCAATTTCTTGGCTTCTGGCCCATTTGTGTTAGCTCTACAGTGCATACCAAAGGATTGTGGTCCGAGAGTACTCGGGGGAATTTTTCTATTTGTGTGATGGAGCTTAATGTCTGTGATAGAAAAAAATAATCAAGCCTAGCATGAACCCGGTGTGGATTTGAGAAGAAAGTGTAGCCAGGATCCTCAGTATTGGAGATCTGCCACCCATCCCGAAGTCCATGCATATGACATAGCTGTTTTCAGGCCTTAAACACTTTAGGTTTCCTCCCATGATATACCCAATTATCATTCATTGACCAATCGGAGGGTAGATTAATATTTAGATCCCCACAAATAAGTACTGGTAGTGGCCAATGTGCAAGTTCACTAGAAACCTCGTTAATCAGGGTGGGATCATCACAATTGCTCCCATATATTGAGCATATGGTAACTAACTGTGATTGTTCAACCTGGCATTCTGTGATAGCCCACCTGCCGAATTTATCTGCTTTGCATCGGTTGAAAGTATATCCTCCGCCTCTAGCTAATATTGCCACCCCCCCCTAACTCGAGCTCCCTGAGTGGTAGCGCAGATTAATTTGTACCCCAATGTTTTTAAAAGGTGTAGCTGTGAGCCCTCGATGTGTGTCTCCTGCATACATACTATATTGGGGCCTGAAGTTTGTAAACCCACCGCGACTGCTTGTCTCTTCTTAATATCGTTTAAGCCGCAGATATTAAGTGACATAATCTTCAGTGCCCCATCTATTTGTACTATGCGTCTCACAGAAAAACGTTCCCATAAGTAAAGTATTAGCTGTAACTTTATAATTTCCTTTTTCTCTGTACATTTTAAAGTTCCTATCTGTCTTTCCCCCTAGACTCCCATCCCACCCAAGGGTCCCTCCCCCCCACCCACCACCACCATTAGAGGTTACCTGGCCCTGGTGGAGCCAGGGACGTGGCATCCGTCGTGACCGCTCCAGCAGCCACGCCGAGCATCCCCCCGAAACCAACTTAAAGAAGTAGAACGTGTATAATTTAAATGCCTAAGAAAGAAATTCCTAAACGCTATATCATTAATACAATCTAATACAATCTTAATACAATCTATACATCTTAGAGAAGCCTCTCTATCAGCATGAAGTCTGAAAATATCCCTTACAGCATTATCTAGCGAACATTCTATAATTATAATATAATTATAATATTAGGCAGTCTTTCTTGAAGCAGAAATAAGCCAGAATAGGGAAGGGAAAGCAAATACAAAATAGAAACAGTATATTCTCTCAACTTTACAGATTTTACCCACTAATTTATAATCCTACTAGAAAAAAAGAAGAAAAAGAGAAGAGAGCAAAAAAAAGAAGAAGAAATAGGTGGAGTGGAGTACAGTCATATGTTCTCACTCTATCTTTTTCCATAGTACATTGGCCGATCTAATCTATGTCCTGAGATCTCGTCCAGATAGATTTTAGCTTGAATTTCAGAGACAAAGCTACGAGTAAGGCCTTGGTAGACAATCTTCAATCTTGCCGGATTCTGAAGAATAACTGAGGCTCCTAATTTTTGAAAGGGGTCGAACAGTTGCCTCAATCGCCATCTCCTCTCAACTGTTGCGTGAGCAAAGTCTGGCCTGGTGAAGAAAGTTGCCCCTTCAAATGTTCTTTTGCTGGTAGGTCGGGCTAAGTCATAGAGAGCCTGTCGAAGTGGGAGATTTCCGAAGAATAAAAGCATGGCTCTAGGATATTGTTGAGTTGATGCTTTATGGGTTTTGGTCATTAAGGGAAGCCTATGAGCCCGTTGGACCTCTTTCTCCCAGTCCCAGGATTGAAGTTCCGGAAAAGAGCTTTTGAGGAGGGCAATCATATATTTCCTTGCATCGTCTTTTTCAACCCCTTAGGGTATACCAAGGAAGCGGAGATTGGTCTGTCGTTGCCGATTTTCCTGCACCTCAAGTTTCCACATAACATCTTTGATAGCCTCTTGATGTTCCTGAGTTAGGGCCTGGAGTGGTATGATATTTTTCTCAAATTGCTTCGTCCTCTCCTCCACTGCCGTCATCTGTTCTACAATCTCAGTGCAGGTTCTGCCCACCTCCATCACGCCCCCTTGAAGTTTCTTTGTTGCCATGCGGTATCTCTGGCTGTCTGCTTTGACTTCAGCATGGAAGCTTTTGATGGACCCCAGGATATCTGACAAGGCGGGCTCACTATCCTGTTTCCCAGGCACATCCTCTGTGCCCTCTGTATCAATGTTGGCATTAGTAATGGTCTGGTCCCCCCCAGATAGGTCCACAAAGTTTGAGTCCACGAACAGAGGTGGGGTTCCGGTATACTCCCATTTTAAATCAGGGATGGCTTCTTTCTCAGAGGAGTCTGGTTCTGCGCGGTTCTTCGGTTCTGCGCGGTGGCCTCTCCTTCCCCTTTTCTTTTTAAGAAGTTTTTTGTGGGATACCTGCTGCTCTGAATTCAGATTCAACCTTTTATTCCATTTTCCACCCTCCTCTTCCTCTTTGCTGGGTAAGGATACACTCATGTCAGACATGACAGAATCGTTGGTGAAGGAGTAGTTAAGATCGGTATTATCTGGTGTATTCATCAACATTCCTTGCGACTCTCCCTTTGCTGCCTCAGAAACTCGACGAGGAATAGCCCTTTCAGTTCTTAGGGGTGTGCCTAGAGAAGGCGTGCATCTCTGGTTGCTAGACGAAAAGAGGGTAGCCGGTTTAGCTGGGCATGAGGGCATGGCAGTATTGATTCCCTGCGGGGTTGAAGCTGCCGTGATTTGTTTTAGTGTATTAGTTACAGTTCCCTCGGACAAATTGTCCAGTCTAGCTGTGATCACCTCATCACTCACTGCCTTCAAGCTGGCAGTGATTAGAGGCTGGCAGCTGATAGGTTTTATTGGTGAGGCTGCGATAGTGATTGAGGGGCCTTTCTCGAGGGATCTGGCTGCTGTAATAACCACTTTATGGTTTCCATTTGTGCCTGCTCTGCCTTTACTGTTTGGAACCTCTGGGTTTGAAACATCCTGCCGGAGTTCGTCAGTTTTCCTTTGCCAAGGAGGTATCGAGGTCAAGGTCAAGGTTCTGTTATTAATCTCAGTGCTACCCATAGTAAAAGTATTTTTAGGCTTGCCCCCTCGGCCCCCCTTACCCGTCATATCCGCTGTTGGCTCTGAGGCACAGGACCCAGGGGTGTTATGTCTTTCTCGCACCATAGAGGTTTCGCCGCTTCCCATGGAACAGCTGCTCTGCCAGAGCCGATAACAATGCACCAGGTCTGCCAGCATCCTCCTTTGCTTGCACGATCCATTACTTTTACTTTGATGAAAGCTGAAACCCAGTCTGCCGTGACTCATCCTGCCGTGACTCATCCTGCCATGACTAAATCTGTTGCTCGGCTCACCTGTGCGGGGCTTACTCAGTCCGGTCAGCATCCGTGGAGCAGGAGCAGAGGCCCATTCCCGGTATTCACGGCAGGGCGACGGTGTATGCAGAACGCTGTAATTAAATGTTATGGCCCAGGTAAGAGCCACAGACACCTTTTCCTTTCGTTGTGACCGCCGCATGCCTTCCTAGGCTCTACCGCTCCTTCCTAGGCTGTAACCGCTCCTCGAAGATGCATTTCAGGCTGAATGTTTGTGAGGTTCTCAGAGATGCTCGGCGGAGCAACGCTGCCGTGCGACTAGCCGGACGCCATCTTCCTCTGATCACATTTGTAATCCTGACTGCAGATTTCTAGAATGACACGTTGCAATAATACAATTTTGTTTTTTCTGAAATCATAAACACAGAAATCATACAGGAACTGAAAAGAAAGAAAATAACAACAAACAGAAAGCCAATCATATCAATAAGTATGCGAGAACAATAGAGCAGATTAAGCAGCACCTTAACAGACTCAGTTCTAATATGGCGTATCGAAAAATGTAAATAGCAAGACAGTAGGTACTGGGCAACCATTCGCTCACCCCCCTGTGAGTAGAAGTGGAGTTTAGCAGCGATACAGATACAATTTAAGTCATTCTATGGAGAGTCCACGCCAACTGCCGGCCCACCCCAGAGCTGCCTGCTGCTGCGCTGATCCCGCGCGGCTCACACAGGAATAGTGGTGGAAGCAGTCACAGCGCTGCAGTGGAGCCCCCCCTAGCCCACCCCCACAGGTAAAATGGAGTTAATCGATTAAGATTGTGCCTCCTGAGTGAGCTTCGCCACATATTGCCGATATGGCCCCCAAATGTCAGTTGGTCGGGAAGCAGTCGGAATCTGCTCCGAATATTCAACACTGTTAACATTACAGTAGGCCATGCTACGGAGCCAAGCGCAGACGGTAGGGGCGCGCCTAGCACACCAGAGTAGCGCTATCTCCCTCTTAGCCAAAAGAAAGCCAATGGATGCCAGTCTACGAAGAGGGCGTGGGAAGTTGGCAACATAGCCAAGCAACGCAATTTCAGGGATGGGTCGCAACTCCATGCCCAATATGTCCCCCAGAACCCGGTGCACCTTCAACCAGTATTCATACAGACGCGGGCAGGTCCAGGAAAGATGGGCCTGCGGGGCTCTGCATTTAGGGCAGTAGTGTGATCTGCTAGAGTCAATTTTATGAGCAAGTGCGGGAGTGTGATACGTCCTCCTCAGGAACTTAAAGTGTATGAGTTTATGTCTGCTGTTAATGGACACATCTCTAGTGGTAGCGCAACAAGCCGCCCATTGCTCATCTGTAATCTGGATGCCCAGGTCGCCCTCCCAAGCGGTGCGCACCGCTGCGTCTGAGGAAGGGATTGAGGCCAGGCATATCTTGTATAGCTTAGAGACAACATGCGACCCAGTCTGGTACTGCACAATAAATGTAAGTGCGGGGGTATTCTCAGGAGGGAGTGGAAATGTGGGGAATTCAGCACGGAGCAAAGTCTAGTAAGTGTGAAAGAGTCCATTAATGTTCGGTCAGTGAAGCGGTGATCTTTCGTCAGGGAGAAAACGTGACCGTCTGGGAAGAGATCGCCGATTGTGTGCAGTTGGTACTTGGATAATGTGTGCTGTACCACCGATTCGCCCATGATGGGAAACCAATGAGGGTTAGGCAATGGCAGCACCGAAGAGTACAATTTCTCAATGTGTAGTAGGCGCCACAGCTTATCCCAAGCCCAACATGTAGTGGACACTGGCTGTATGTCTTGTGGGTCTCGAGGGAGTCCCCTAGGGAGGACGGAGTTAAAGGCCACAGAAAGCTCCATATCAGCCTCAGGTCTCAGATATGGAATTCTGGCATCCGGGTGAAACTAAGGATGCGCATACAGTTCTGTGCCACTAAATAATAAAGAAAAAAATCTGGTACTCCGAAACCACCACGTTCATAAGGGAGCATCAATGTGCGCCAGGCCACTCGCGGGTTTTTCCCGCCCCACACCAAGCGCAGCAGTAAGGTGCGAAGTTGTGAAAAAAAATCTTGGTGAGAGGGATCGGAATGTTATTGAATAAATACAAAAACCGGGGGAGGACAACCATTTTGATAATGGCAATCCGGCCAGCCATGGACAAGGGGAGGCGAAGCCAGCGCTCTGTGTGGTCTTCCAAGAAATCTAGGGCATGTCCGTAGTTCAACCGGATAATGGACACTGTGTCAAGGTGGATATGGATTCCCAAATATTTCACGGAGTCAGTGCTCCATTCAAGAGGAAAAGCACAGGGCCATTGCGAGGTGGAGGGGGTAAGCGGGAAAATGACCGATTTATGCCAATTTATTCTAAGGCCTGAGTATTCGCCAAAGCGGGCAATCTCCGACAGTAGCGGTTCCATGTTGGACCGAGGAGACCGAACATACAAGACAGTGTCATCCGCATACAGCGAGACGAGTAGTGGCCCGGTGCAGAACTGAAGCCCTCTGTGGAGGTGTTTCTCCTGAAAATGTCGCACCAAGGGGTCCATCGCAATGATGAACAGGAGCGGGGATAAGGGGCACCCCTGCCTGGTACCTCGGGAAAGTGTAAAGCTGTTAGTAATGGTGCCATTTAAACGTATCCGGGCGGTGGGAGCCGAGTATACAACTCCACTGTTGCCACAAACATTGCGGACATGCCCATCCGCCTCATGATCGACAAAAAAAAGGGCCACTCCAGGGTGTCAAACGTTTTCTCCGCAACCAGGAACACCGCCGCAGCCGGGGTGGAGGGGTCAATCCTGTGTAGGACATAAAAAAGTGTCCGAAAGATTGAGGGAGGTGGATCTATGTGGAACAAATCCGGACTGGGCCGGCGAAATGATGGTCTCCATGAGAAGCGCTAAGCGGATGGCAAGGACTTTGGCCAAAATCTTGTAGTCCATAGGGATAAGGGCCTATTGGAGCTACATAAAGAGGGGTCACGGCCCTGTTTGGGTAGTAAAACAATTACCGCTTTGCGGGGCGTGGGCGGGAGAACGCCCGTCTCCAGCGCCTCAGCATATACCTCGACAAGCCTAGGCACCAGTTCCTCCTTGTACTCCTTATAAAAGTCAGCCGAGTAACCATCAAGTCCCGGTGCCTAGGAGCCCCTCAGCGAATCTATGGCCTCTATTATGGAATCCGGCGTAATGGGCATGGCCAGAAACTCCTGCACATGTTTCTCCAGGTATACCATGGCGATCTCATTCAAATAAGGTCCAGGGTTGCAACGCTCACCCGAAAGTGTGGAAGTGTAAAGAGTTTTGTAGTATGTCAGAAAAGTATTAGATATATCGGGAGTGGAGTGGTGTCGTGTGCCCTGCGCGTCAACCACGTCAGTTATGTAAGCTGCCTGGTGTGGCGGTCGGAGCATTTGTGCCAGTATCTTGCCTGGCCTGTCACCCTCTCCGTATTGACGCGCCGTGTAGCGTTTGCCCATGAATCGCAGTTCCCTGTCTGCAGCGTCACGAAATTCCATGAGTAATTCAAGGCGTTTGGCCTCACGGGCAGCAGAGGGGTCCTCGAGGATTTCCTTCTATATCGCAGAGATATCCGCCTCAATGCGAGTCAAGATGGAGCGAATCTCACGCAAGGTCCCCACATGTTTGGCAATACAAACCCCACGCAAGGTGGCCTTGAAACCCTCCCATAGCGTGGCCCATGAGGCTACAGAGCCGGTATTAATATCAAAATAGTCGTCAATGGCAGTGCGGATCTCCTCTTTAAAAACCGGATCCAGCAGGGCCCTACCAGGAAATCGCCACTGTCTCTCGTAGCCACCCAGCCTGGGGATCGCTAAAGTTAACGCTATGGGGGAGTGGTCCGATAGCGTGCGCGGAAGAGTGGAAAGGCCATCCACCCAGCCTGCAATGCCCGGGGAGAGGAGCCAATAGTCAATTATAGTACTGATATTGTGGAAACCAGACTGATGTGTGTAAGCGGGTGCGTGTGGGTGCAGCCATGCCTCAATGTCTATTAAAGAAAAGTGGGAGCAAAGTTCCGCCATAATTGAGCGGGCCTGTGGTTTACAATCCGGGGAGGGAGTAGTACTGTCTCTGCCTGGGTTCATTAGTAAATTAAAGTCTCCTCCCATAATTAACAAATCTATGTCAGAGTGAAGCAGCGTCAACTGTAGATCCTGAAAAAAACCCGGGGAATCCACGTTGGGGCCGTAGACCCCCACCATTGCGATTTTATACCCAAACAACACACCCGTGATAAGCACATATCTGCCCTCCCCATCAGTTTTACTACCAGTCAACACAAAGGGCACACGTTTGTGCACCAGAATCGCAATGCCTCTAGCGTATCTGCTGTAATTTGAAAATAATCTGTGTGTTCCACAACCTTTCGCCACGGAAACCGAGTCCGACTGCACCAGATGAGTCTCTTGTAAAAAGAGGACATCCACTTTATATCGTGCTGCATAGTTCAGTACCTGTCTACGCTTCCTCGTGGTATTTAAACCACGAACGTTCCAGGACATCAATGTGAGTCTGGACGGCCCAGACTGTAGACCTACCCTGGCCATAACACCACATCAAAGATAATCACTAGCAGGCGTGCATCCGTCAATCTACTCCCATGAGTCTTGCAATTTCTCACAAACATAAATGACCACATAAACAAAGCACGTCCCAGCCCCCACCCAGCCTCCCAGCGTCCCCAGAGAGGCAGTCCCCAAATAATTGCTGAACAACAATGCAAAATATTAAAAGTAATAACCATTCAATGAAACGGTATCGCTGCAAAAAAAGTGTGAAAACCCCAAAGAAGATAAACAATAAGGCATTCGCCATAGGGGGTAGCAACGCCACACCATGCGGGCGACCCAACAAGCGACTCCTGAATAGGTGTTTAGTCAACAAACGCTGGAGAGTCCACATCTAATAGGCAACACAACGAGTATAGCACAAAGAGTAGGTAACGTCAAACATTCAGCCCTGGCCAGTTTCAGCGAAGAGGTCAACACTGGACTGTGTGTCGTTGCGAGGCGGGGATCGCGGCGCAGAGCCAGAAGCTGACGGTGAGCCCTGCTTCTTGTAGCCTTGACAGAAGTCTTGTGCTTCCGCAGGAGAGTCAAAAATGCGGTATCTGCCGTTCACATCGACCTTCAATCTGGCCGGGTAGAGCATGCCGTACTTTAAGCCAAGATTTCGGAGGGTGGACTTAACTCCATTATACTTACGACGTGCCTCTTGAACCAGCAGTGTGAAATCAGGGAAAAAGGACAACGTGCTTCCCTGCCATCGCACCTCTCCTGCTTCCCGCGCTGCACGAAGCGCAGCGTCGCGGTCGCGAAGTTCATGATTCTGGCAATAATAGGTCGCGGTGGCTGGCCAGGGCGAGGTTTAGGGCCCAACGACCTGTGAGCTCTTTCGACAACAAAGCCAGCAGTGAAGGTGTCCTTTTTTTTTTATATTTCTTTTTATTGAAACTTTTAACAACATAAACAAGAAAAAATAACAAGGCAATACAATCAAGCGAATGGCAAAGCGTCCTGCGGGGGGGTAGGCATAAGATCATAATACAAACATTGACATTACAGGATGGGAGGAAAGAGGGATATAGCAAGTCCGGAGACAATCCAAGCAACACAATAGGAGGAATGTCGGGTCAAGGGGAGGGAGGATCAGCCACTAAGTGTGAAAAGGGAGGTGTACAGATGTCTCCCCGGTAGAAGTTCCATCGACCCCAAATCTTGCCCCACTTGTGGGGCCTGCCACGTGCAACATACAGTCTTCTCTCTGAACATGCACAAGTCCATATTTTCCTTCCAGGCCAAGACTGTGGGCGGCCTCTGAGAGCCCCACAACTGGGCGATATTCCCTCTTTGCGATCATATTACCAAGGGTCACCCACTGGGTCTGGGCCAAATCATAGTCATTGGGTTCCCAAACATTCAACAAACACCGTCTAGCTTCAGGCAACAACGCAACACCCGTGACCTCTTCCATCACTGCGTGCACTCGATTCCAGAAACGAACAACCTCCGGGCATTCCCAGAGTATGTGGAAAAAAGTGCCCAAGAGGCCGCAACCACGCCTGCACAGCCCATCTGAAGCATAACCCATACTGGCCAGTCGTGGACCGGTAACATAGATCCTGTGAAGAATCTTAAGCTGTACAAACCGGAGGCGAGCCGGAATTGCAACCTCTTTCGATGAGGATATGGCCGACTGCCAGTCCTCGTCATCTAACTCCAAGCCATCACCGGTCCAAGCTTCCCTGAGGCGCTGTAGAAGGTCGGCCCTATTGTTTATCAACTTCTTGTAAATAAGCGAAATCGTACTGTCGGGAACATGTCTGTCAAGCACCCTATCCTCAAGCGGCGAAGCCTCCGGAACAATAGTGCCCAGAGGAAAGACCGCCGTCAACGCGTGTCGGATCTGAGCATATCTAAAAAACTCCCTGTCACTCAAGTCATACTCCAGTCTCAATTCCTCAAAGGTTTTAACCCGATCCCTGGTCCATACATCGTTCACCCTGCTTATACCAATAACGTCCCATCTATCAAAACCTTTCGTCTTCCACAGGGAGCCTAGCTTCTCGGAAGCGTAAAGAGGGGTTGCACGTGTGAGTCTATCCTTCCATCCCATTGCATCGTTGGCACGATGCCATACCTGTACAGCTATTTTGGTAGGGCCAGTAAGCGTCCTCCCAGCGGATTTCGTATAAAGCGCCCTGTTGTAGTCTCCACCAGGCAGCAACCATCTGTCCATTTCGAACGCAGGATTCGACGCAGGGCCGTACATGCCGTGGTTAATCGCCCCCAGCTGGGAGGCCCAATAGTAGCGCTTAATATCAGGGAGAGCGATTCCACCGTCATACCAAGGAAGTGTTATCTTGGCAAGGGCTATGCGGGACCGTCCTCCCCAGATAAGTTGTCTCTGCAAGCCTTCGACCTCTCGAAAGTAACTGGCCGGGATGGTATCAAAAGTATTCTGGAGGGCATAGAGAAATCGGGGCAGTGACATCATCTTGAATAAAGCCTCCCGTCCGAGGGGGGACAACGGAAGTCTACGCCATGCCTCAACATCGGACCGCAGGCGCCGAAGCGGGGGTAGCAAGTTACGTTCGAAGCGAACAACAGGATCCAGGGTGATAAACACCCCCAAGTATTTGAAACCCGCGTGTACCACCTGTATTGGGCACCCACGCGGCAAGAGAGGAGAATCTCCCGAGAGAACGTACACGCAGGAATTGGACCAATTGATCACAAGGCCAGAGTTTTTAGTGAAGGTGTCCTTGCCAAATAATTCAATGAGTAGATTTTCAACAAACCGGCCCGTGGCAGTTGTTTCCGCCACGCCAAGAATACGAATGTTGTTGCGCCGGCTACGCGCTTCTAAGTCTTCGGTCTTTATGGCCACGTCTTTAAGGATTTTCTCAACTCGTTTCAGGCGTTTAAGCGATTTCGCGGCGCCATCTTCCACATCCGAGATACTGGACTCCGCCACGTCGAGTCGTCTGTCATGGGCCTGCACTGTGGTGCCCAGGTCAGCAAGCTTTTGTTCAAGGCTGTCAAAGCGAGCATCAAGCGCCTTAAAGCCAGCGCGCATTTCACCCATCATGGTGGCGACCATGGCCGCGACGTCCCCCATTTCTGCTGAATTGGCAGCCCCAGTGGCCGAGCCAGGAGGAGGATCCGTAGCGAGGAGGGGGGTCTTGTCAAAGCTGAGCTTCCTCTGGTTCGGGTCCCTCTTGCCCATCGTCGCGGTACTGTGGATGGCGCAGTTTCAATGTTAGAAAACTTGGAGCCAACCTGTGAGGGGGGGAATGCGGTAGGGTAATGCAAAAGCGACAGTCAGCCCCACGACCAGGCAGGCCACAGCCACCCTTAGGAGCAGCACGGCAAGTGGTTAAACAACGGCCTCAGCGCCCGCCTCGAGATCAGGCCAAAGGAGGAGGGTGATAGTGAGGTCAGCCTCGCTCGCGAAATTTTGTGGCTGCAGATGGCATCAGCAGCCAAAGTCCAAATGGCTGCGTGGGCTTAATTCTGCCAATGGAGTGCACTCGCCGAGTTCAGAGGAGCGGGGAGCGACCTTCTCCTGTCGTCTAGAGCAGGAGGAAGGGAGGGGAGCAATGGTCCCCCCGAGTGTGGCTGAGGCGGGGCCGCCGAATAACACTAGGGAGCGCCCCACGGCAACCTAACCACCATACTCCCCTACCCCCGCCGCCTCCTAGCCAGCGCCCCCGCCAGCCACCCAGCATCCGACGCCGGCCCGCAAATCGAGGCCCCGGTCCCGGCACGCCCCCAGGCCAGAAGGCCGCGGACGAGCCCAGGAACCAGGCGCCCCCCCCCCCGGGAGCCAGCGAAGGACGGGCAGCGCGCGAGAACCCCGCAGAAGACGCTCGAAAGGGGGAAGGCGCGGCAGTCGAGCACCGCAGGCACTCACCCAGCGATCCGGCGCAGATAGAGAAGATGGCGCCGAGGTCCGGAGGCTTCGATTCTCCTCCGCCGACTACACTGCACTAGGACGCTCCCACGATCTCCCGAGTCACCCAGATGGTCGGGCGACATCAGCAGTCGAAGCAGCGAAGATGTGGAGGACAGGAGCAGCAGACTACATCATAATCGCCGCCGTCGGGAGCCCGCATGGAGGAGCTTCACGGAAAGGCGGCCATTCTGATCGCCGCCGTGGCCACACCCCCCTGAAACGCACCATTTTGATCGCAGAACCTGGGCGAGTTTGCAAAGTTTCAATTGCCTTCCGTTTGAGACAAAGGCTTGCGTAAGCAGAGTGTCTATGGTGGCTCCCAAGAACGTTCTTTCTTGTGATGGGACGAGGTGAGACTTGTCAAAATTGATGGTGAGGCCCAGAGATTGGAAAAGAGACAGACATCTCTGAGTATGGGCATTTGCGGTTGTGAAGGAATTCGCCTTGATAAGGCAGTCGTCTAAATAGGGAAATTTTATAATTCTTTCCAGTCGAAGGTGGGCAGCCACCGGTGCTAAGATCTTGGTAAAGACCCAGGGTGCGGAACGTAGTCCGAACGGAAGGACTTTGAACTGGAAGTCCCTGCCAGCCACTCTGAACCTCAAGAACTTTCTGTGTCTGGGTAGGATTGGTACATGAAAATAGGCGTCTTGGAGGTCGAGGGTAGTCATGTGATCCCCCGCCGTAAGGAGTTGAAGGATTTCTTGAAGAGTTAGCATCCGGAAGGATAGTTTTTTGAGATATTTGTTGAGGGAGCGGAGATCGAGGATGGGATCCCATTCTCCCGATTTCTTCCGTATTAGAAAAAATCTGGAATAAAAACCGGTTCCTCTTTGCAATCGAGGAACTACTTTGATCGCTCCCTTTCGTAACATCAAATTTATTTGGGAAAAAAATTCTCCTCCCAAGGGACCACCGCCAGCTCACCAGTTTCTCACAAAGAATTGTAGCAAGTTGCTTAATTCTATCTAGGTCCTGAAGAAAGCCCCCCTGACCCTCTCGGGCAGACAAAGGGCTGAAACATGTCGACCTTTTCTGGACACCACAGTGTGTAGGACTAATAAATACGTCCACACACGCACTGAATGACTTTTAGACAAATCTGATACCTAGACTATTAAAATTTCTTCAATCTAGGTAAGCAAGGTTTTTTTTTAATTCCACCACTTTATCTCACAATGACTATAGCACTGTTCGCCACTCACCATCCCGTTGATCACTACTGAAATAACCAGTGGTTCTCCTTGGGATGGAGGAAGCATACAACAAAAACAAAACCCAATGATGATGCTGTCACGTTTTTAATATAAGGCGGAGAACCAAGATACACCGCCTCGCGATTTGAGTACGTGAATGAGGGTTTTTTATTGACAACTCGGACAATTATTGACAACCCTGGTTACTCAGGTCAAGTGATCCATTCTTGATTGATTACGAATACATTGCTAGGAAGCTGAATGGGTCACAATCCCTTCCTTCTCCCCTCTCCTGATTTCAAATAAAAAAAATAAAAAAATACTCTATGAATAGATAGGATAGGATAGGATGTGAATTTATACAGCGCGAATTGCTGCCCGGAGGCGTCAAAGCGCTAAGAACCAGGATCTGTCCTCTAAGAAGGACTTAAACCATGACCAGGCTTTGTCCTTGATCCCGGCCCGGGACATATGGTACAGCAAGGTGTCGTGGCTGACCGTGTCAAAAGCCGCGCTGAGATCAAGGAGGATCACTGCCACTGATCCTCCTTGATCCAGGATTTTCCTGGCTTCCTCGGTGACCATGAGGAGGGCGGTCTCAGTCCCGTGTTTCGGTCTGAAGCCCGTCTGGGTGGGATCCAGTAAGTGGTGGTCTTCCAAGAAGTTTACCAGCTGTTGGTTTATGTATTTTTCCAGGATCTTGCTTGCCCATGGGAGCAGGGAGATGGGTCGATAGTTACGCAGGTCAGTGGGGTCTAAGTTAGGCTTTTTCAATGATGATCTGACCATGGCCTGCTTCCATACGGTCGGAACAGTGCCAGAGGAGATTGAAGCGTTTAACACCTCCCTGATTATGGGCAGAGTGGTCTGAGAGGATGCCATTATTATGTCTGGCGGGGCTGGGTCATCAGGGGATCTGGTTTTTACTTTCCGTGCTAAGGATTCGAGGGTAGCGAGATCCAAAGGAGGGAAGTGAGTCAGAGTGGGTCGGAGCTGACTGAAGGGGGAAAATGTGGGATCCAAAGGTGGGGCTAAGGGGGTCAGGCTTTTGGGGGGGAAAGGCTGAGTAAATAGTATTTACTTTCTGATGAAAGAATTCCGCAACATTATTGCAGTGGGTGATGGACTTATCCGCCTGCAAGCTGAGGGAAGGTTTCGTTAGTTTTTTAATGATTTGAAAAATTTCCTTGGGTTTTGATTTTGCGAGCAGAATTCTCTCGGAAAAATATGTAGCCTGAGCCGCTTTTATTAGAATTTTATAGTCACTGATGGCTTCTCGGTAGCAGGTTTTATTTTTCTGCTGAGTAGTCAGAACGCCATCGTCTTTCCGATTTCCTGCAAAGGCGTTTCTTGTCCCTGAGAGCCTCCGTGTACCACGGTGCAGTTTTCTGGGAGCGCTTAAGCGTGATTTTTTTTTGGGGAAGTGTGTCATCTAGAGATTGAGTAATCCAGTTAACATATGCCTGGTTGGCTAGGCAAGGGTCAGTGTTGATAAGGGGTGGATTACTAGCGTGTTTGCTAGACCAGTTGTCAACTGCTAGGCGGGACCAAGCTCGCATGAATCTCGTGATAGGTACGGACGGTGAGGGTTTAGGCGCAGTCCAGGTTATGGGGACCAAAAAGTGGTCCGTACAGGGCAGGGGAGTAGGTAAACTTGTTAGAAGATCTAAGCAGTTGCTGAAGACAGGGTCCAGCAAATGGCCCTTCACGTGCGTGGGGGTGATAACACGTTGGGTAAGTTGCAGAGCTGCTAGATCGTCAGCTAAGGTCGAGGCTGTCTGGTCTAAAGAGGAGTCGAAATTAAGTTTAAAATCGCCTAGCAGAGTGAAGTTGGGTGTAGTGCTGAGTCGTTCAGCCACGCTTGAGGGTAGACTCACGTGAAACTGCTTCAGGGGGCCTGGGGGGCAGTAGATGAGAATGCCAGAGAAGCAGCTGTTAGGTGAGAGTTCAATGTTAAAAGCGAGGCTCTCACAGTCCAAGATGGTTTCAGGGACAACTCGGCAGTGAAGCTGTTCTTTATAAATGATTGCCAGGCCTCCTCCTCTCCCTTTGAGTCGGTCTTGCCGAGAAATTTGGAAGCCTGGAGGAAGGGCTTCTATGACTGCTGGGTCGGCGTCAGGGGAGAGCCATGTTTCTGTTAAAAACAGTATGTCTGGCGAGTGTTCCTCTATTAAAAGCATAATTTCAGCCCTGTGTTTAGGTAGAGAACGGCAGTTCAATAGGAACATGCGGAAGTCATGCAGTGGTTCAGAAGTTGTTTTGGGTTTAAGGGGGTGATAGCATTTGGGGCAGGCTTGTGGCAGCGTGTCAGCTTGATAACTATGTCGACTGCAAATGCTGGTAGATGGTCTGAGGCTATGGAGGGTTTCAGCACTGTAGTGTAAGGGGACTGAGAGCTGGGTTACAGGGGGGCTGGCCCTAGGCCCGGACTCGGCGCGGACGAGCGCAGACGAGCTAGCCTTATGCGCGCCTTTGGCGCGCAATCGTCGCGCCCTCTGCGCTTCCGGAACATGCACATTGTTATGGGGCAGGGGGGGGCGTGGCCTCGAGGTGGGCGTGTCCCTCAATTCAGCGTGGGCTATGGCGGCTGGCAAGAAGCCCACGAGCTCTCCCTCTCAGCGCTGGATCCGCTGATAGGAGTGCTTTCAGGCAGGAGGGGTGCAGGTCAGAATATTCATTAAAATCAGAACACAAGCTGGTGACAAGATGTGCAAAATATCGCAATGCTAGCTCCCGGTTGTGCCTCAGGAGGGTTTGAGTAATCTAACGCGCTCACTGATCAGTGCGCTTTTAACTCAGCTGAAGGGGGCGTGGCCTCGAGGTGGGCGTGTCCCTCGATTCAGCTGTACCTTTATCCACAAAAATGATGATTTAGATCTGTAAAACGCTGAGGGTTGCGTAACTAGGTAACATGTCGATGTAAGGAGAGATGTCCAACCACATCTGTCTATCATATCGTCCTAAGATAGCCAGTGAGTTAGGTGCACGGACCGTTGTTGCTGCCATGGTCGAAACCTTCTTCCCAATAACGTCCAGATATCTCCCATCCCGATCAGGAGGAGCGGACAGCGGAGAGGAGGGATTCCGCGCTCGACGTTGAGTTGCTTGAGTGATAACAGAATCTGCCTTTGGCTGCCGTATCAGACATGCAGGCCAGTTGTCCGGCGCCTTGTATTTCTTCTCGAGGCGGGGCAGGACCGCAGGATTAGAGGCAGGAGCCTTCATAACCTTTAGTCCTTCCTGCCAAATGAAGTCAATAATTGGGATGGACCTTATCTGTTTCCTTGGTTGATCGTTGAAATCATAAAGGAAACAATCATCCTTTTTTGTTTCCATAGGAGGAAGAATTTGATGTGTAGCCCTTTCCATGAGAAGATGAAAACCTCCAATATCAACTGGAGGGGAGTCGGCAGGAGCAGGAGTGGATGGAGACGGAGTTTGTATCTGGTAGTCATCCCATTCCGTAAGGAGCGATCTGCCATCCAATAATCCTTCCACCCTATCGTCGTCAGAAGTGTGAGCGTACTGAGAGTGATGCGAAGGTACCGGAGAAAGTGGCCTGGGTGACCTCAACGCTGATGAATGTTGAGGAGCAGGTGTGGGTGGCATAGCGGAAGCCAATTCAGATGGAGGAAAACTACTATAATAATCATCCAACATGTATTGCAAATTATTTAGAACATCCAAAGGCATTTGGACCGTAGGAATTGGATCTGGAGGTGAAGTAACAGTCTCCAGGCAAAAATCATCATCCTGGTCCACATCTTGATATTTAATGAATAGCTCAGTAGGACTTCTGGCAGTACGAAATCTGTCACTCTCATCCGATTCATCATCATCAGAATCCAACAATTGTTCCGGTAACTTCAGAGGAACTTTAGCAGGGAAAATGGTAATTGGAGAAAGAATCACCAATGAAGAACCACGTCTCTGTAGCAAAGAAGATGTTGCCGTCGACGGAGGTAACTGTGTAGATGGTGCCGTAGACGATGTAGAAGACGCTGCAGGCGTAGATGAAGACCAAACCTGGAGAAACGTACACGAAGACAGTTGTAGCGTCGACGAGACAGCCGTCGACAGAGTAGTCGTCGACGAGGCGGGCGTCGATGGAGTCGTCGTCGACGAGACGATCTTCGTTAACGAGGCGACCTTTGCCGACGACGCGGATGTCGTCGAAGCAATCGCCGACAAGGCAATCATCGACGACACTCTTTTAATCTTCGTCGTCGAAGGAACGTCGACGGTAGATATTACCTCCTTTGTCGACGGGACTGGCTTTACAGAGACATATACCAGCGTCGATGGCGAAGATGCAGATGACATCATCATCTGTGGTGTCGGCGATGAGAAAGTAACAGTCGACGTCGTCACTATGGCGACGGAAGGCTACGTCGACGAAGGCGTCGTCGTCGAGCGCATCGACGAGGGACCTCTTTTCTTAGGTAAATCCTTGTCAGACACCTGTTTTGAGGCTTGAGACTTCATAGTCCTATTCGGAGGTGTAGAAGGCATAGTCTTACTTTTAGAAGATGGAATAGCCTTTTTTGAAGTAGAAGGCATCTCAGCACTCTTGGAATTGTGCTGTTTTATCGCCACTTTAGCCCCAGTAGAAGATAAGTCTGTGTCAGCAGTCCTCTTCCTAGAGGAGGTAGTCTGAACAGAGGCAATACTCCCAACTTCCGATAAGGGATTGTCCTGATCCTTAATCTTCTGTAGCGACAGAAGTAAACGCCCCTCTCTATCCCTCAGAGTCTTTTGAGGGAAAGTTCTACAGATCTTGCAGTCTCTCACCTGGTGGTCAGGGTATAAGCAGTAAATGCACTTCTTATGAGGATCTTCTGAAAACAGCCGGAGCATACAACAAGACTCACAAGGCCTAAAGAGAGATTTCTTTGAGGAAGACATCATAAATGAAGAATTTCCAAGGAAATTAGAGAAATACTGAGCAGAGCTCAGGGATACTCCCTTCACACGACGCGCGGTAGAAAATCTGAGAGCCTGAGCCTCTGAGGAGAACATTCTGGAGGGTGCTGTCACCTGATTGGCTGTAGTTTGGACTATATATAATGACTTGGACGAGTCATGCAAGTGGGAAAAATGTTCCTATTACTCCTAGCTGTTTACTTCCTGGTTCTAGAATACCTAGGATATAATTATGTTATGCATGTTTATTGCTATTTTTATGTAATGGGGGGCTCCCACTCTGACGACAAGGAATGATTCAGGCATGTGAATCTATGAAAGATACCCCAATACTGGAGAATTGCAGTTACAAGTAACTTGTTTATTCTCCAACATTGAATATTTCATTGATACACATGCTTGGATCACTATAGCAAGTAGTAATTATCAGGTAAATGAATATTCTCTTGTGCAATAAAATAAAGCAATCAGAACAAACTGAATGTAAAGTGAAAGGTGGGAAGAGGCTTGCCTTACTGAAACAGTAAGGATTAAGGATCTCTCTTTAGGCCTTGTGAGTCTTGACCAAATGCAGTTTATCTTGACATCTCCCCATCCAGACAGTAATGCACGTGGCAGATCGTTCAAGTTACTGCTCTGAAAATGTCAGTCAATGGACCTCTAGTGTAGAGTAGTATTTTATTTTTATTTTATTTGATGAGTTTTATATAGCGCTGGCTAGACCCGGAGGTATCAGAGCGCTTTACACGAGAGTTACATATTGTTACCAGGTTACATCATAAACAATTTACATCAGTTACTAGGACGTTACAAGGAATAGAAAAATGAGAATATGAGAGCGTAGATGGTGAAGAGAGAGAGAGGGGTAGAAGGAATATCAGATCACAGACAATAGACAGTAAGGTGAAACAAGGCACTGATCAGATGCACGAGTCTGTCAGGGGGAATGACGAGACCGTAAGATTTTGGTTTCAGCTTCAAAGACCCCAGGTACCGCGCAAACAAAAATGGCGGCAATTGCGGGTAAACACAAATTACATTTCACCCAAACACAGCATCAGAGTAAGTCTTAGTCTCCGAAATAGATTTGCAGTTGCCTCTGTAGAAGCCTTGGCTGTGTGGTGAGATCTTCTCTTGACCAGCCAATAGTCCAGGAAAGGAAAACTTGGTATACATGTCCCTATGGATTAGCTGTGACTGAGGCCACGCATCTGTTGAAATTCCTCAGGGCCCATTTGAAGCGGAATAGTAAGTCACACAACTACCTCGAATCGGAGGTATAAGAGGTGCTTTGGATGGTTCAGAAATATGCATCTTGCAAATCAAACAATGGAATTAACTCTCCCTTTTAGATTGCTCCATGAAACACTTGTTTGGTTGCCTGAGGATCAGAATGTTCTCCCACTCTCCAGATTTTTTTTTTTCAAAGACAGAATCAGAAGACGGTTTCTCTTTTGCCGGGATTTAGGAAAGTGGCTCTAAGGCCCCCTTATTCATCACAGTTAGTGATGGGGAAAATTCCCATGTGAAAGTGAAACACAAGAATTACACACATTTGTATCCTGCCAGCAGAGTGGAAGTGACCTTGATTCTCTGCTCTGTGGGTGGAAAAAAAGCAAGTCGCTTTTGGAAGCATTGCGAAGGGCTGGTCAACACAATTACAATAATATTGTGTGTTAATGAAAATATATTGTCCAGTCCCCTTCCAGTGCACTTCAAAGTAACTCTTCCAGTGAGGACCTCTGTGACCAGTTCATGCCTGCAATATCCTCCTTGGAGCCAGACACCACACACGCTTGCCATGTTGATAAGTTCCTTTGAGGAGCACTGTCAGGAGCCAGCCATTGTAATTAATGTAATGTGATTACCATTAAGTTAACTACAATGGCCGGTCCCTGACAGTGTCAGGGAGCACAATAATTCTCTTTTCCTTGTATCTTAATGCCCGAACTGAGGAATTCTTACCTTGCAAGACATTTCTCCTACATTCCTCCGTTTCTAAACTGCGGGAAGTAAATGGGGAAGCGGAAACAACAAAATTGCCCATAATATCGCATCTAGTCTACAAAGATGAGGAAAAGAGCAACCCTAATTATTGATAGGTCTCAACTTGTAGCAACTCTAGGTGCTGATTAAGGTTGTTTTTTTTTTTTTGCTGCAGCGCTAGGTCTTCTGATGAATTCAAACATTTGCCTGAAGTGGACCAAATAAAACAGACATTTGTCAGAAATATTACCTGACCATACGTGGCAAGAACAGAAAATCACCTGCCCACAGCACCAGAAAAGGATATTGGATGACGTGTGGGAGCTGGGCACGTAAATTGTCAACAGGGCCAGGAAGATTCTTGTTTGGATCTAACCAGAAGCACGCTGGTTGGGCTGAAAGTCGCTTAAGATAGCCGTTGTGGTGGCAGGTAATAGCTTTGCTGATAATAAGGCATCAGATATTGAGGCTGAAAGTACTGTGAATGAAAGCTACCTCAAAAAGTGTTCAGGCCTCTCCCCTCAACTACCTGACCCAAAAGGGCACTAGACTGTGATGTTGAAATACGCGCAGGGAACGGACCATGTCAGACTTGATTGCTTAAGCGCTTTATCCACATGCCAACCAAATATGTTCTCCCAATAAAACAACATTTCACGAATCCAAGTTTGCACATCAGGACGAAAACAGGTTGGGCAAAGCCAGCCAAGGTGCTTAAGCTCAACAGCTCTCACCATATGACAGAGCCTCGAGCCAACTACATCAACTGCACCATTGATCATGGCTGTCAAGGCCTTTTCTTTCTCCAGAAGGATGGCTTTTGCGTCTTCTTTCTTATTGTCTGGCAATAAGTCTAACCATAAGTCTGCCGATCATAATGACCAGTGACGCTTAAGAAATACCTGCCTTAATAGAAGTGGTTAAAAAAATTATCCCCACAATTACTAATTTTTCATTCTTCCCTTTCGGGTCGCAGTTCTTGGGGTAAAAGATTGGGGGTGGGAGCTGACCAGTTTGAATGAGAACAGAATCCACCATTGCATGTTGGTGTATCATCCGATGCTGTATCCTGCTTGTCAATCCTGAGAACAAGGCTGACATTTGCATGGTGTCTTCACAAATATTTGACAATAGGAATAGCCTACACAGATTTACTTGGGGCCTTGTTGAAGTTGTATAAGAAGTACTTTGTTTGGGTTGTGCGGGGAGACAGACAATGCAGATCATTTGGAAGCTTGACCATCGAGGTAAGGCGGGACGTATCATTTGGTGGCGAGCCAGCATTGGCAGTGTTAGTGTGTTGCACAGACAACGCAGCTATCTCATTCCAGGGCTTAGCCTGATATGCCCTCATGAAGTTTGCCTTCTTTCTGGTCAGTGGAATCTGTTTTCACAGTTCGAATGTGCCCTGGAAGTGATGGTATTTACATAAGAGCAGGTGCTGGCAGTTTTGGCAGCCGGAGTACATGCTGAGGTTGCAGATGTCCCAGAGAAGGTTGTTACTGAGGCATAAATCTGCAGTATCCAGTATCGAACAGCGCAAGTCATTGATTAAGGTTACTGGCACCTTGAGCATCGGTTGTGCTTGGTCACAAGCTTCTTCGTAATACTTCATCATAATGACTACTGTACTGGGGTGACACTAGCCCCAGTTTGTCTCCTTATCCTCTAGGTAATAGATGTGTGGTTGTCAGTTTCTACTTTCACACTAATCAGGATCATATAGTTGGTTCATTATTTTCTAATCTTCATTCTCTCCCAAGAAACGATTGGTCACAGGGGGGGAATGGACCTACGACTATTATTCTGTGTCAAACAACTTCGGCAGAGGCTGACTGGAGACTATGCTTGTGGTTGTGTCTTCTGTCTGAAGAACAGGGGGATATCCCTTTAGTAAAATTAACCTGCTTTTCCGCAAACACTTTCTAGAAGTCATCATTGGGAATTCCTTTGACTGTGTCACGAACAGCACCATTGGAAGTGGCATTGTCAAAAGAAGAGGAACAGATGATGGGTTGGACTTCAACAGTAGTTGTAACATCAAAGGAATGGACGAGGCTACAGTCACCGAACAAGATGGTGCTGTTGGTAGAGTAATCCATAAAGGTGAGTGTGATATAGCTGTCTTGGCACCTGAGAATTCCAAGATGGCTGCCGTGATAACGTCTTGAAGGGCCGTAGCCTCAGGCAGCTCCCACTCCTTCGTTTCTTTTGGAAGTTGGAGGGGAAACAGGATATACAAAAGATGATTCGTCCTGCAGGCCCAGTGACCTCCAAAACCCTGGGAAGACTGCCTGTCTTCTATAAAGATCATGAACTTTTTTTTTTTTTTAAACCTTTATTGGAAGACAAGCAGGAGATAGCAGTGGCACATTCACAAAGCATACAAAAAAAAATAAAAAAAATACAGAGATAGTGCAATGCAGCAATAGATCTGAAAGGTCCAGGCGTCATGTCCAGGCATAATACAGTGTAGATATCAATGGAAAAAACACATAACATCTGCAAATGATCTGCGCGCAACGCATCTGCACAGAACAGTCAGTGACCGCCGGGGTACGGACCCGCAGCTTACACTCGTTAAGGAAGGATGAAAAGCAGCAACCCAGTGGACGCCGAACCACCACTCAAGATGTGATCGGACGAGGAACCCCCACCACCACCTCAAGGAAGCAGTCATTGTCCCATCATACCGCCCACAGGGACCGCACATCGTGACTTACACAATCAGCATAGCAATAGAAAAAAAAAAGAAACATCTCCATTCACTGCGGACCATAGTGTCCGGTAGGTGCAAGCGTAGTCCAACAAACATCGTATCACTAGCCAACCCCAACCCGATCCTCACTCTCAGAGTCAGAGTCCTGCACCGCCCTAGTAAGGAGGTACACCTGCAACGGGCTCCAAAAATCCCTAGGCCTACAACGCACGGGCATCAGTTCCGCATACACGTTGTACTGGTCCTGACAGTAAATGACATCGCCCAACCAGTCCTCGAACTTCGGCACTCTGCCCCGCCCCCAACAGCAAGCCACTCGTCGTTTGGCCAACAATAAGGCCACGTCCACAAATCTACGATGGAGTGCCGGCACCGCCTTAGTATATCCCAATAGTAGGACCACGGGGTCGAACAGTACCCCATCCTCAGTCATGGCCTGAAGAGCATCATGAACCTGCACCCAGTACTCCGATATGGGCTCACACTCCCATGCCAGGTGCAGGAAATCGGCACCCGCTGCCCGGCAACGGGCACATCTATCGTCCTCTGACAACCGAAATCTAAGTTTCCTGGCTGGAGTGTAATAAAACCTTTGTATGAACTTGTAGTGTATGATTTTTAAACGGCAACTAGAGGAGATATTGGCAGTCACACCACAACAGTATGCCCATTGCTCGTCAGAGATGGTAATCCCAAGCTCAGCGTTCCATTGTTCCCGTACCCGACTAGCCGGCGTAATCCGTTGCCGCCTGATGGCGCCATACAATTTGGAAACCAAATGACGCCCATCGGAGACTAACAGAACGTGAAGCGGTAAGGTCACGTCCGGCTCCTTAGGGAACTCAGGCAGTAAGGTCCGCAGGCCCTGTCGCAAGCGGACATATATAAAATATCTCCAAGGGGGAACAAATCCCATCGCCAAAAAACTGTTCATGGGTACGAAAGGTGCCCTCGGGAAAAAGGTTCCCCCACGTGAGCGTCCCAAGACGCTTGCACATACGCTGTAACCCTGTCTCCTGCAATAGGGACAAAGCAGGATGATATGCTAGGGGTAGTGCAGGTGAATAGAGGAATGAAAGACCCAGTAGCTTCGCCACGCGTTTCCAAGCATCCACTGTGCACGTTACCGTTGTCTGGTGTGTATCCACATCCCCAACATTGCCCAGTACCATGCCCTCCAATGGGAGGGGATGGGCGACCCATTGTTCAGCCGCAATCTGCGGCATATACGGCGTGGGACGCATCCAGTGGTATGCATAGTGTGTTTGAGCGCTCAAATAATAAAGTTCAAAGTCAGGAACATCGAAACCTCCATCGACATAGGGCAACGTTAAGGTAGCCCACGCCAATCTCGGTTGTTTGCCCCCCCAGAACAGACGACCAGCTCCGAGCGGAGACGTTTAAAAAAATACGCTCCAGGGTGATATGGAATATTCTGAAATAGATACAGAAAGCGGGGTAAGATCACCATTTTTATCAGAGACGCTCTGCCCGCCATGGACAACGGCAAAGACATCCCTCTCGTAATGTTATCTGCCAGTTTAGTGATAGCGACGCCATAGTTAAGCCTAATAGTCTCCTCCTTGCTCAAAGAGACCACAATACCAAGATATCGTAGCTCCGAATCACACCACTCCAGAGGGTAGTCCAACTGAAAGCGATGTACCGCTGCAGTGAGCGGAAAGAATTGGGATTTCTGCCAATTGATATGAACCCCAGAGACACCTCCCAAGGCAACAAGCTCGCGCAAAAGCGCGTTAAGATTCGCCTGCGGATCCTTCACATAGAGCGTGACATCATCCGCATACAAAGAGATCCCCACTTGGCGCTGAAAACAATTAAATGCACTCTGTTGGTGCAGTTGGCGAATCCGACAAGCAAGAGGCTCAATGGCAATGGCAAACAGGAGGGGAGAAAGGGGACACCCCTGCCTGGTACCTCTTGTGATAGGAAACTGGGGGGAGAGCACACCATTCACGACCACCCTCGCCACCGGGTCAGTGTACAGCAATTTGACCCACGAGATAAAGATCCGAGGAAACCCCATTCTGCACAAGACATCGATCAGGTAACCCCACTCCACGGTATCAAACGCTTTCGTAGCGTCCAAGAAAACGGCGGCTACCGGGAGTTCCGGAGCTATAGTCGGGATTAGGGAAAACAGTGTTCGAAGATTATGAGACGTCGCCCGGCCAGGCACGAACCCGGACTGATCGGGCAAGACAATAACAGGCATGAGCTCCGAAAGCGGCGCCGCCAACACTTTCGCCAGGATCTTGACATCACAGTTAAGCAATGAAAGCGGCCTATAGGATCCCACGTCCAGGGGGTCCTTACCTGGTTTGAGTAACGAGGTGATAGCAACTTCCCTCATAGACCCCGGCAGTTTCCCCACATCAAGGGATTCCTCAAAGACCTCACGGAGAACTGGAGCCAGAATATCTACATAACATTTATAAAATTCGGCGGGGAGGCCGTCCAGCCCCGTAGCCTTCCCGTTGTTCAGAGACATGATGGCGCCTCTAATCTCCACCACTTCAAGGGGCCTACCCAGGAACGCCCTGTGACCATCTGATAGCCAGCAGAGCAGAGCACCAGATCATCAAGGAATCCCCCATATCTCACATCTCCCGATTGCTGTGTAGTGTACAATGTAGCGTAGTGATGTATAAATGTCTCCTGAATCTCCTTCGTGTCTCTACAACGCGTGCCATCCAGCAAGACCAGTTCCAACACATCCGAACTATGCCTCTGATGTCGTGTGAGTGCGGAAAGTACCTTCCCAGGCCTCTCACCTTCGCAGTACCTCCTCGCCGTCCAGTATTTCCCCCTGTGCTTCGCCTCCCTGGCAGCCTCCTCCTCGTACTCTGAAAGCTTACCCCTAAACTGATGCATGAGGTCAGGATCAGAACCAGCCTGCATTCTGCGTTCCAGCTGTCGTAAGTCAGCCTCTAATCCCGCGAGAGTTCGAACAATAGACCTAAGCACCCCACAGCTCTTGGAGATAGTGACACCCCGAATCGTGACCTTAAATGCCTCCCATATCACATCCACACTATCTACAGATCCTTTATTCCTCGGAAAGAAAGCTTCCACTTCTTCGCCAAGTTCCGCCTTAAAAACGGGATCCAACAAGGCAGAGGGGAAGAGCCTCCAGGGCGGCCGTGGTCTGTGCAGCCCGGGCACTGAAAATACAACTTTGACCGGGCAATGATCAGAGTACGTTCTGGCTAGATGTATCACTTCTCGCAACCCTGCTACTAGCCCTCTGGAGAGGAAGACATAATCCAGTCTCGCCCAGGAGCGAGCCTGTGCAGTGAAGTGCGTGCCCTCTCTATCCGCCGGGCGAGCATACCTCCAACTATCAATCAGGCCCGCTTCCTCCACAATGCCCCGTAGGACATCCCTGGCTTGTGTATTGTACTGAGGACTCCCCTCCGATCTGTCCTCGAGAGCCTGCATCGCTAAATTGAAGTCCCCCCCCATACAATATGTGAGGCTTCCACAGCGAGAACATGACCCCAAAGTGTAAGAAAAAAAGAAGGTGTATCAATATTCGGTGCATAACAATTGACAAAGAGCACAGTGACTTGCCCAAGCCTCCCCCACAATAACACATACCTCCCTTCAGGGTCCACCTGTGACCCCAATTCTTGAAAGGAGAGCGATCTCTTGATAAGTATAACAGCCCCCCGAGCGTACGAGGAGTACGATGCAAACTTCCTCACTGCAGCCCACCTCCCTCCAAACGTAGGTGCAGGCACACGCTGCAGATGCGTTTCCTGCAGTAAAGCTATTTGTATAGCATGCCTATCCAAATAGTGTAATACATTCCGACATTTCCTGGCATCATTAAGCCCACGCACATTCCAAGACAAGATCGATATCCTGTCCACAGCGTCAATCGACATCACCCGTGATCAATGTGCAACGGGGCATACGCAAGTAGTGCACTATCCCACTCTCTCGGGGCAAAGTTGCGGGATGGTACCATCGCACACACCCTCCTTTCTAACAAACTCACACCACAATCTCCCCTGCCATCTGCCAACCAAAAAACCAGACCCCCCCCTCCCAACCCCAAACAACAACATCCGTGCAACAGGCACGCAGTCAGATCAGAACACAACGAGCGGCATACACACCATGTCCCCTCATCAGACCCCCCTCCACACGCAAGAAAAAAAACCAGGCCCGGCGCGGCCGAGGGCGAAGCAGAACAGCAATCCCAGGTCACCGCCAAGACAGACACACAGCCGCAGCCAACCCCGCCACAATCGCAGGTATCAAGTGGAACACGCGCTGCCAATACAGCTACCCCCCCTCCCACCCACCTACCCAACCCCAAACAGTCAGGACCCCCAGGTACCCTCCCCCCCCACCCTCCGTCCATCCATCCATTCAACCAACATGTCAAACGCACAAAGAAACTCAAAAGTAATGGGGTATTCCCGGTGGGGTGCCCACCAGAGGTGCACATCACCACTCCCTCAAACTACGCCGTACTCCGACCCACAGGGCGTATACACGGCCCAGGCGCAGCGTGGGGGTGGGTGCCCGGAGCACATCAATGTCATCAACCACCGCCCCCTCAAAGACCCCCAACAGTGGCCTCTCGGACCAAACCGGCTACCCCCATGTCCATCTCCAACAGTACAAGGCCGGAAGAGCCTAGGCCACAAGAGCAGCCATACGAATGTCCGTGCACAGCGTGCAACACAGCCGCCGTGCCGAAAGAAACAGATTCAAACGTCCTCCTCCTCCCCCGCTGAGCGATGGCCCTCCCGTTCTTCCACATCCTGCCTGTCGTGCGCGGATCGCTCCCTCTTGAGGCGCTTTACAAAGTCCTCGGCATGTTGCGGATTCGTGAAAAAAAGCTGTTTTGCCTGATGGGTCACCCTCAGCTTAGCAGGATACAGCAAAGCATAGTCCACCTGCAGTTCACAAAGTTTTTTCTTGACCGCCAGGAATTTGCGCCGTTGCTCCTGCACCATCGGCGTGAAGTCAGGGTACATGGTGAAGTTGACCCCCTCAAAGGAAAGTGCATGATTAGTGCGAGCCGCCCGGAGAGCAGCGTCCCGGTCCAGATAGTTCAGGAGACGGGCAATGATAGGGCGCGGTGCAGCTCCCGTGGCCGGACGCGGCACAAGGGAGCAGTGCGCCCGTTCCACAATGAATTGCGTAGAGAACGCCTCCGCGCCAATCGCGCCAACCAGGAGTCTCTCCACATACGTCTCCATTTTCCCCACATTTGTCGTCTCCGGTACACCTACCACGCGTATGTTATTACGCCGACTTCTCGCCTCCAACTCCTCATTCTTAGCGGCTATTACCCGCAGGATATTGTCCATTCTCGCCAGCTGGGTGGTATGAGTGGCGGCAGTATCGTCATGATCTGAGATGCGCTGTTCCGCCGTAGTCAGGCGCTCCTCATGCACATCCAGTTTCTGCACAACCGCATCCATGCGCGAGGACAATTTGTCCACTTTTATCCACAATAGTGGCAAACCCTTGCCTCATTTCCCGCATCATCTGCTTAAAGTCTTGAGTGGGAGGTTGCAGAGCAGCATCAGCGACAGGTGGGGGGGGGGGAACGCGAACTCCCGGCCTCCTGCACTAGACGAGCACCCCTCCTGGCCGCCACAGAGTCAAAGGACAGCTTAGGCTGCTTGTTGTCAGGTTTCCCCATGATAACACGCCCGCAGCGTGTAGCAGGCCCCACAGCGGTGCAAGAGGAGAAGCCAAGGGACTGTAGGGTCCAAAGCCACGGGCTCCCAACGGTGCGCTCCGCCAGCCAGAACACGCAGCACACCCAGGCCCCAGACCGGCGTGGAATGTCCGGCCAGCCGCACAGTGTCGTCGCGCCACTCCGAGGTTCAGCCCCCACTGGCAGTCCCAAAACCAGCCGCTTCTGTAGTGGCAGAGGAGAGCACCCACAGCTGTAGGCAAAATCAGGCCAGGGGGGCACGACAGTAATTCAGCATATCATATCATAGCGCAGGAAAATAAACGCCACGCAAAGCCAAGGGCGGTGCGTCCAGACCTGCACCAACGATGACTCACAGATAGTAGATAGCCCACTCAGGACCACGCAGCCTGTGGCCCAGGGCAGGGAACAGCAGTCAACAGGTCAGACAGCAGGATATGGTGCCACCACGCACAAGGAAAAGCGCAGCGCTCCAACAACAGGCGCCAGCGATACCGGCCGGCTCCGTCACCCAGCCACCGCCGTGATGAAAAATGGCGCCAATGAATGTCCAGGCGCCTCAAGCACTCGCAGTCCACACTGTGCACACCGCTTCACGTCCCAGGCAGTTTCCCAGCGGACACAAAAGCACCACAGCCGGGGGCACGAGCAGGCGCGAACACCCCGCCACTCCCGCCTGTGCAATGGCCGCTACTCACATCAGGCTGCAGACTTGGCCCCGTCACGCTTCACCTCCGGAGTCTGGAGCGGCTCCCGCACCGATGCTACACCCAAGCCTCCTCAGGTCACAGGCAATGGCCACAAGCGTCCGCTGCGGCAGAGCGTCCAGCCGTGAAGATAACCCCCAGAGGGGGAGGGGACAGGGCCTTCACCACGCGTGCGACGCCGCGGACTGGAGTAGGCAGGGACGCCGGCCCACGGAGCACCCGTCCTCCAGAGCGTCTGGCGGGGGAAACTTCAAGCCCCCGTATCTCCGGTCAGCATGCTCCGAACATCACAGGAGCTGGACCGAGTGCGGCCGGCAGCACCCCCAGCCAGAATTCAGGGTCAGAGCAGGGATTGGCGATGGCCGAAAGGATCAATACACGGATAAAGGCTCCGGGCTGCAGGAGCCTCACGGCAGTGCGGCCATACTGCAGTGCACCCTCTAGCGCCTCAAAGATCATGAACTTCCATGGATAGCGGACCGTTCCAGAAGAAACCAACTTCAAAGAACAAAGACCTCTGCCCTGAGGAACCCAGAGGAACTGCAAAAATGACTCCAGACTCACCTTTGAAGCAGACACCCATGCCCGATTCCAAGTGGTCCACCAGTCCTGAGAAGGTTCCCCAGCGATTCTGTGCCAGAGTCTACTGTGGGCTGACCCCTCCCAGTCTCTACCTCGCGTCCTGCAGCCTCAATCCAAAGACAGTCCCTGACCCTGACCTGCTCAGTAAACTGTTCCCAACGCAAAAGAACACCCCTACATCCGAAACCCCTGGGCCTTGGGGAGCTTGACCAATGATATCACTATGTCCCCTAGCATCAGAACTTACCTGGGCGGCTGTGGGTTTTGTTCGTCCAGCCTCCTTCCAGAGCCTGCAGCCTTTTTTCCAAAACCAATCTCCCAATTGATTTGTATTGGGTGCCCGACGCTATGCTGGCACTCTGCACCCAGCCTCCACTGAGCCACTGAGGGTTTAAGTTTGGTGCTGCCTTGTGGCCCCCCTGTGCTTACCTTAAACTCAAGATTGACCGCTGACACCTCTTTACTTACCTGTGAGCAGTGCAAATTTGATTATCTCAGTATTCATTTGTTAACATTGGCGCCCAACCCTGGATGTGACCTCTGCCCCCAGCCGCCCCTGTGCTGCTAGTTGTGCACTCTTAGTACTAATTTGAACCTTGCCTATTGTTAACCTGAAAACCTGAAGACTGGATCATTAAGTTGAGAACTTACCTTCAAAACTGCATTCTTGTTTTCCTTCCACAGGTTAACATTGCTGAACTGAAAAATTGCAGTGTCAACTTTTTAAAATGAAACGTATTTTTTATTGAAAATCGTACTTACCTTTTAACGTTCCTCATGATCTTCAAATAAATCTTGAAAGAAGCTTACTTTTACAAATTTGGTGTGGATTTCCTTTTTGAGTCGTGTGTCATGGATTAGTCACTGTGTGTAGAACAAATGTCTTTCACTCCTCTGTTAGGCCTAAGGCTGCTCAACACACTACCACAAATAGAGCACTTTGGGTTTACAATGAGCCCTGTACACTCCCGAGAAAATCACTGGACTCTTTACACTATATAAGCACTTACTGGTATATCACATAAAGTGCCAGTTTCCGACATTGGTGGTGCAGCGGTGGGGGACAAGACACAACATTTGTTGTACCACTTGATTTCACATAAGGAAATCCCAAATTGTCGTTAGCTCCAATATCTTTCCAATTTTCGATTTCTTTTCCAAATTAATTTTAAACTAGTGTTAGGGTCCTGGTTAAGCCCCCCGCTGTTTAGAAATTAAAAGTCTGTAAAGTAGTTAGGTCTTAGCAGTCCTTAGTATTTTTTGTAAGTTGCTAATCCGTTCCCAACTACTTTAAACACCATGTCTGAGAACCCAGGGACCTCTGAGGAGCTCAACCTGGCCCGCTATGCACATTTGACAGTTCCACAATTCAAAGTGCTATGCAAGGGATGAACACTGGCCATGAGTCCTAAACCCACAAAAGCCCATCTGCTGCAGTTGCTGGCAGAGAATGACAGGCCCTGGCAAGTAAAACTTCACCCAATGGGGAAGAGGATGATGAATCCCAAGAGGTGGTGGATGATGTAGAATCCATCACTTCCCCCTCAGATAGCAACACAACTGGAAGTGATCTCAGCAGTGTTCTAGAAGAGGCAGATACAGACGATGCAGATCTTCAGAAGCTTGGAAAGAGGATAGCCTTAGAGGCTAAATGTCCAGGTGGGATCCCAGGTGAGGCCTGGAGAGCAATAAGCTGCTGGATCCCTCTCAATCTGGGTTTCGGGCTTCACATAGCACCGAAACCGCCCTGCTGGAAATAATAGACAACATTAAACTCTCTCTCGATGCCAGACAATCTGCCATTTTGGTCCTTCTCGACCTGTTGGCTGCCTTCGACACCATCTTCCACAGCACTCTTTTGAATCGTCTGCGGGAGATGGGTCTCGGGGGCACCGCATTGAACTGGCTCAGGAGGTACCTGACAAATTGAAACTCCAAAGTTCAAATGGGCACATTAGCCTCCAGCAGCCAACCTATAGACAAGGGTGTCCCCCAGGGCTCTATTTTGAGCATCCACATTCTTCAAACTGTACGTGGCACCCTTAGCCAGCGTGATTAAAACTCACGGCTTTGATACAGTATCGTGCGCTGACGAAACTCAGCTGCTAATCACGCTCAGATCAGACCCTACTGACACCAACCTCCGGTTTAGGCAGCGTATGTCTGACATACACTGCTGGATGCTAAATAATCATTTGCAACTCAATGCCAGTAAAACCGAAATTATCCTCTTCGGTAAAGCACAAACCATGAGGTTGAGTGATTGATGGCCTTCCAATCTGGGTACATGTCCCTCACCCAAGCCAGCAGTTTGTAATCTAGGAGTGCTGATTGACAATCAACTCTCCATGTCCGATCATGTCAATCATGTGGCCAGCACCTGATACGGACTAATGCGCAGCCTTCGTAAGAACTTTAAATGGGTCCCACTGTCTTCCCATATGCCTCTGGTGCAAGGATTAACCATCACCCAGCTGGATTATGGCAATGCCCTTTTGTCTTCCATTAACGAAGAGCACTGTAGGAAGGTAGATCCCTGACTATGGTTGCCCCCAACTTTTTGCCTGGTGTTTTGCTGGTTTTCTGACTTAGTTGACCTGGGACCCTGCTATTCAGGGCCCCAGGCCTACTGCTCTCTCTGTAAAATGGATTCCATGTACCTTAGGTACATATCTAAATTGGATACTGAGTCACCTTATCAGTCCCTGTACAGTGTACCTTAGGTACCCAGGGCATAGGTGTACCCAGGGCCTACCAGGGGCTGCAGCATGTATTATGCCACCCCTGGCTGGCCATCCAAATCTGACACAACTGGCTGCTTGACAGCTGGGGCAAGGTGGTGTAATCACCCTTTGCTTTAGATATAGTATACCTATATCTAACCCTAAAATGGACACACAGATCTCCTATCAGTCACTCCTATGGCAGGCCTTAACAATCCTGAAGGCAGAGTGCTTGGAATCGTGTGAGATGGTGCTCTGGCATGAGCTGAGCCTGTCTGCGGCTTTCGGGATCCATCCCTTAGCCGTTTCCATGATATCGCATACCATATACTCTTAAGTGCATTATAATCCTCGCGGTTATATGCCAACTCTGGTATCGCTTTATCAAAACATGTCGAGTAAGGTGTCATACGAATTGGAATACTAACCCCTCGCCAATTCTGGCGACGGGGTTAGCATTCCACCCTTCTAGAGGGACACGACATGTATGTAACCCCTAACCCCGGTTAAAGTCAAACAGAGCCTCAGCTCCACAAAATGGATGCTGCCACCGAGACACAAGTCTGCCCTCCTGCTGCTGGGAGTCCTCCCAGAGCAGGAGATAAGGACAAAGGGTTTCCTGCCAGCGGCGGTGCCAGCACCGTCCCAGACAGGGTTTTGTGTATTGTAGGTAGGCAGGGCTTTAGAGGAAGGTGACTGCTCGTGGCACCCCGGTGCTCACTGTGCATAGGCTGGCTGGAACCAGTTCCAGGGTCACTCCAGACCCTGTGCTGGGGAAAAGCCCGCCAAGGAAGTGGGTGTAACCACCCCCCTCCTAGTCCCACCCCTAGGGCAGGACTTAGTCGCGTGCCAGCCCCTTTTTACAGGATAAAGGTAGGAACTGGCCCCCTTCCAAAGCAGATCATCTTTGAATCCTGAAACTACTTTCCACGAAAGGAACTCAAGACTTCTTCCTAAGATTTCTCCCTTGTGACTAAGGAGTAGTCACCCTGCATCCGCAGGCACCATCTTAAGAACACTGCGGTCTGCTGCAAGTCTCTCCTCCGGATCAAGACTGCCCAGCTCGACGAGAACCGGCTTCCCTGGCACCTCTGACCTCTACCTGCATCATCAGTCACGCTGAGATTCGTGGGTGTGACGAGACCTCGAGGGACCGGCCATCTTCAAGACTGCACGACTTCTTTCCAGCAAGCCCGCCGAGTAATTTCCTGGTGAGTGCTTTGGGGTCCGAGAAGCCCCGACCCTGTGAAGTACCGAAAATTATATGATCCCCTCCCAACAATAATCATTACATTACCAAATCCCCTTACCATTACCAATAAGCAGTCGGTCGGCAGTGTAGAAGGTTCAAGCGTTTATTAGACAAACACAAAACTCTGCCAGAGGAGCTCCTTGCGACCTAACCCAAAAGGTCCGCCAAGAAGACTGCTGGCACATTGTCAGCACATCACATATATACAATTGCGTTGGCACCGGCATGGCCTAACATGGAAAAATACAAATTGGTACAAGCTAGTACAGTAATAGGAAAACCCATATAAGGCACACAAAGAGCTCCTGATTTCGCTCAGGCAGCAAGGTCAGACGGGTGACTCCCTTCTGTCTTCTCAGAGACAAACCACCCTGCACCCCTCCCGGAATGTGCTTATCGGCCCTTCCTCGGCTAACTACGACCTTGCCGAGCCTACCGAGCTGAAACAGCAGTTTCTGCAACAGTTGGTTTCTTTCCCAGGAGCAGGGCTTTTAGAGCTAAGGGAGAATAAGGCCTGTGCATGTACGATAGTAAAGAAGGCCATAGTATGGTATTCATATAGCGTAACGTGGCATGAAGCTAAGTGAAAGTAAATACCGTAAATACTAATTATGCATGTCTACAGTGTGAGTTTAGTGACACCATGCTAATCCTAACATATCGATTATCAATACTACGTGATCCGGAATCGATTCTGGTACCTCAAACCCTCCTTTTAGCGTGGTGGCGCTAAATGACAACAGACATCTACTCCTCGAATATTTCTTCATCAATGACCATCATATCATGTACCTCTTTCTGCAGCATTTGGGCTTTAACAGCGATAGGGGATGGGACACACAGAGTAGTGATACGGGAAGCACAGTAAGAACAGCAGGCTGGACCACAGTGCATCAAGACACAGCACGTAAAAATGATGGCAGCAGCTCCTCCTAAAATTAACATTATCTTCCATCCCCAGGTGGCCAGAAGTCCCCAAAACCAACCTGACAATGACCAAGACCCATTGTCAACATGCATTTCGGAGGCAATGCGATGCAGTTTCTGGATGGCTAGATGGACGGAGGGGGCGGAGTCAGGAATATATACACAACAAGAACTGCCGATGACGCGGCATGCCCCACCCCGATCAGCTAAGATAACGTCTAGAACCATTCGATTTTGAAGCGCTACAAGGCGAGTAGCCTGAATTTCCACCGTTAGGTTTGTTAAAATATCAGTAGTGATATTAATGACGTTCTCCACTATTCTAGACAGTCTCCTAATTTCCCTACTATTGAAAATAGGCCCCCAAAAGGGTACTAGACCCTTGCTGAAATCCGTAAATTGCTGCAATGAAGTATCTGTCTGATCAACTTCAGTCATATCGAGCTGTCTACGTGCTCTGTGTAAGAGTGTACTACGGGAATGGCTCGAGGTCACCTCGGTGAAGCTTGCTATCGGTGTGCTTGTGATTGGAGCGGCTGGGTTCCCATGATACGACCGCATCGGGTATAACTGATGCGTTTTATGATAGTTGGAGGGAGCCACATAAACAGGGGGAAACAGAAAGGACAGATAACAGCGTCCCCCCCAGTTTCGTGGTAGCCAAGTGTATGCATGTTCCCCACACACGAAGTACACATTGTGGGGAGTAATCAAAGGAGGGCTAATACGTTTTCGCAGTCGATAGGTATAATTGCAGATGCTATTCCCCATTTGTACCTTACCTATCCCTTGCACACAAAATCCTGCAGAAACATTCAAAATAGGGATGGGGACAGTGCGGTCTCTGGTAACATTTCGTTCGATGAAAATCTGAAAGTATTGAGTGGCATTAAAGTCTTTAAAATCATACAGTTCATCTTGTAACCAAGTTTTGTTCATTGCCGCTAAGTACAGCTGTATACAACCTTGTGGGTCAATTATCACCTTATCCCCATGTCCTGTTCTATTATAAGCATAGTGTGTTCGAACATAATCAAGAATAATATTATGCTCATTGACATCTAGATCCCTGAAATGCTCACTCCCATGCCGGTATATCGCCAGAAACAGTTTGTACCATGCTTCACAACTACCTAGATAAGACAGAGGGCGGGAGAGAAATAGATCATGATTGCGTACTACAGTAGGCAGGAGTCCACAAACCCAACAATCCGTGGCATTAGTAACATTGTGCGTCTGATGCAACATTTCTATGAATACATTTTTAGCATATTTTTGGCGATGCCTTTCTTTGTGGGGCGCTAGGGTAAACAGGAAATGTTCGGGAGGTGCGGCAGTTGTGGGCAAAAACTTTTGCAATGGGTATTTATGTTCTAGGTATACAAACAGACTCATGAACACAGCTACTATAACAGTTATAGTTACAACAAAAGCTATTTTGACCTTCGTGGTCCATGTGGAAAACATTGGCTCATAAAAAGGTATGCGTCTAGGCGCAATAGGAAATTCTTCTTCTAGGATTACACGACCAAAAGGGTACATTGCTAGCTAAAAGTCCAGAAATAGGCCTAGCAGTCCGACCTGCCAGAGGGTTTCTTCGTTCCTGCGTCCGTCAGAGTCTCACAGGCAGACTCGTATCCCTATTCCAAGGTAGAAGCCATATCCGTTTGAACAGAATCTTCTTTCTGAACAGAGCACAATGAGTGAAAAGTTCCAGCTCTCAACGAGTTCAGTCCAGTGTCTTGCTCAGCGCTCAGACCGGTAGTCTAGCAAACCCTATCTTATGCAATGAAGTCCTTCCCTATCTCCTGACAATGTGGTCTGAGGCGCCGTGTGTCGGCCTTCTGGGCCGAAGATTGTATCGCTCACGACCCAACACTTCAGGGTCAGAAAAGAGCACACCCGGGGCTTTCCGTACTGGTGATGTTTGGTCGTCTGGGGTACTTGAAACAGAATTCAACGCTATTGCACGCTCACTTGCAACTTCAGTGGAGACCAAGTCATCTGATCTCGCCGATCCTTCCTGTAGCCTCCGCTCAATCTCGCAGGCGTCAGAAAAGGGCACAAATGCATCAGCTCTTTCAGTTTCCTGTGTTAGAATTTCCCCTGGACGTGACCGCTCACCAGGGAGTGGAAGTGGTAGCCGTTTCAGATGCGAAACATGTATCCAATGTTTTCGGCCATCCACTTTAACCGCCGTCCGGGTGGCCAACAAAATCTGCCGTGGCTCAGACCATCTAGGAGCCAAGCTGGTGTCCCGCTCGAACTTTTTGACCAGGACCCACTGGCCGGGCTGTAAACGATGACCGGGGCCCTCTGGCAGTGGCTGCAGTACAGAAGCTACCTGCTGATGAACAGAACGAAGGTCTTTAGTCAAAGCATACAGGTAATCAATCAACATAGGATATTCAATATCTGCAAAAGAACGAGGTCGAGGTACCCCCCACACGTTAGCAGGTCTCCCAAACAATATCTCATATGGAGAGAGACCCGAACGTGAGTGCGGGGTGACACGTAAAGACATAAGGGCTAGAGGTAAAGTGTCAGGCCAGTTCAACCCCGTACTCTCCTTTATTTTTGCCATTTTCAATTTTAGAATGCCATTGTACTTCTCCACGAGCCCTGCTGATTGGGGGTGTCGGGCAGCATGGAACTTTTGTTGTATGTGTAAGCCCTCGCAGATATGCCGCACAAGGGCCCCATGGAAATGTTGCCCGTTGTCCGACCAGATCAAGCGAGGCAATCCGAAGCGAGGCACAAACTCTTTCAGGAGAGCTTTTGCAGTTGCCAATGCTGTGTTCTCCTTAGTAGGGTATGCCTCAACCCATTTGCTAAATGCACAGACTACAACCAGTACATATTTGAGATTATTGACGCGGTCCATATGAATATAATCCATTTGGAGCACTTCAAAAGGCAATGCAGGTGGTGCGAAATTCCCGGCCAAAACAGTTTCTCCTTTTCCTGGATTATGCTGTAAGCAGACCATGCAATATTGGACCAAACGGACAGCCGTCCGTTGGATATTCGGATTATTCCAAACTGGATCTAAGATCCCACAGATACCTTTTGCTCCTACGTGTGCTGGTCCGTGCGCCATTGTTACCACAGCCTGTACTAATGCATTGGGCAGTAGCCATCTTTGCTTTTCAGTCAAGTCGATCCAACAATTATTTTCATCCAATCTCCCTATCTCTTGTTCCCATTTCTCTAGTTCCGCTGAGGTGGCTTCCTTCTGTAGTATTCTCACACTTTCCATAGTATTATCAAATAATCCACAGTCTCCCCCCACCGATCTAGTAGAGGAATGAACGTACATGGGTGACATCAGCGACTGAGCTGTCTGCTTGGCCACCTGGTCTGCAAAAGCATTGCCTTCTCCCACCTCATCCACAATCACTTTGTGAGCACTGCATTTGATAATAGCCACTTTCTTGGGGAGAGTGAGAGCATCCAACAACCTCAAAACCAGCTGCCCATTCTGTATTCTCTGACCGTGTGAAGTAAGGAAACCCCTTTCTTTCCACAGCCGCCCAAAACTATGGGCTACGCCAAAGGCGTATTGGCTGTCCGTGTAAATGTTGACCTCTAGTCCCTCACTCAGCTCACAGGCTCGTAACAAGGCCATAAGTTCAGCGGCTTGGGCTGATCGGTGCGGTAGTCTAAGTGTTTCAACAACTGTTTTCAGAGTCGTGATCGCATATGCAGCTGTCGTTGTGCCATCTGTTAGTTTGAAACATGAACCATCCACATATAGCTCTCCCTGGGGTTGATCTAAGGGTGTGTCTGTGAGGTCAATTCTACCCTTCGTCTCTTCCTCTGTGCGATATATGCAATCATGTAAATTAGTGTCCTGTTCACTCGTATGGAGTGGTAACAATGTGGCTGGGTTCAATGTTGCACATCGAGTAATCGTAATATGTGGTGCAAATAAGGTCAGCTCATACCCAGTAAGGCGTGCACTCGTAAGATGCTGCGTTTTTGTTTTATTTAGCAAGGTGTCTACTGCATGCGGCACCATTACAGTCAAATTGGAATTTAAAACGAGTCCTTCTGATTGTCGGATGGCCACTGCTACTGCAGCCGTAGCCCTCAGACAGCTAGGAAGTGCTCTTGCAACATTATCCAATGTCGCTGACAAATAGGCGCACGGTCTTTGCTTACCTCCAAAGGCCTGCGTTAAAACAGACAATGAACAACCGTCGACCTCGTGTACATATAGTACAAAAGGTTTACGATAATCTGGAGTACCCAGAACAGGGGCAGAGCATAAAGCAGTTTTTAGAGAGTCAAAAGAGAGCTGACATTCATCCGTCCAGGGTAGGGGTTCATGCACATCTTTGGTAGTCAAATGCAACAAAGGTTTAGCCAGAAGTGAAAAATTAGGTATCCATTGGCGACAGTAAGATGTGATGCCAAGAAAAGCGCGGACTTCGCGCTGCGTGCAAGGTACAGACATGTTAGAAATGGTAGCAATAGGTTCAGGTGTTAGTCGTCTACCCTCCTTCGATAAGAGATGACCTAAGTAGGTCACCTCCTTTCGACAATACTGAAATTTAGATAAGGATACCTTGTTCCCCTTGACAGCCAAATGGTGCAACAATTTAACCGTAGCTTTTTTACATCCATCCTCTGTGTCAGATGCAATTAGTAAGTCATCTACATATTGCAAGAGAACATTGCCATCCGGCAATTCTAAGTCGTCCAACAGAGCCTTCAGAGCCTGGCTATATATACTCGGACTTTCAGTGTAGCCTTGAGGAGCGCGACAGAAGCGGAAACTGCGTCCGGATATTGAAAATCCGAAGATCTGTCTGCTATCAGGATGGATAGGAATGCTGAAGAAAGCATTTTTCAGGTCAATGACCGAAAAGTACTGTGCAGTCGGAGGAATCATGGTGAGAATGGTAGTGATATCGGTCACCACAGGATACTGTGGTACCACAATTTTGTTAACGGCTCGCAAATCAATCACAAAACGATAGGCAGCACCCATCTCCCCTTGGTCATGGTTCCTCTTCAAAATCGGGAGGATCGGGCTATTGCAAATATTGGCGTTTGTTTCTTCTACAACCCCTTTGTCAATCAGTTCCTGGATGATGTGCAATAAAGCCCGTTCCCCCGCCGGTGCTATTTTGTACTGTGGGATGCGTGGTAGTTTAGCGCCTTGCTTCAACGTGATGTGAACTGGGGGTATGTCCAGTACACCCACATCTGCGTCCCCTATCGCCCAAAGGGAGGTTGGGACGCCATCGAACTCCGGTGGGAGTCGTTCATTTTTCGTAAAACATTGTTTAACAGGTGTTACAGAGGGACGTATAGTTAAATAGACCCCATCCGCAGAACAATGTATAGTAGCATTCAATTTTTTCAGCATATCCAATCCCAACAGATTCTCTCCACAATTCGATGTCAATAAGAAAGGAGTGTCCATAGTGGCTGGACCAATCGTAAAGGGGATAGGTTTAGAGATGGGGCTTACAACGGGGACTCCGGAAAAACCCACCGAAACATTGTTTTGCCCGGACAGAGCTGCCCCTGGAACCAATGATCGAGCAACGGAACTGTTCATTGCTCCTGTGTCAATTAGAAAATTTTCAGATGTCCCCAACACTTCCCCTCTGATGTAGGGTCCCCTCTGATTGACCGGAATTGACACATGGCCCCCCCTATGTCCCTGGCTATCCTATGCTGGGGCATATTCATCATCATTCCCTTCGGCATAGTCACCATGGTAGTATTGTCTGTGTTGGGGGTTATCAAAATGATTCCTTTCTGACCTGTCTTGTTGAACGTCTCTGTGCTCGTCTCTATGCATATCACCTCGGTCGGGGCCCCCTCGTCCTCTACCTCGTCCGCGAATCGCCGCGTTCTGGGCGGCCAAGTATGGACACTGAGCCTTCCAGTGTCCCTCCTCTTTACAATAGGAACACTGGTTGATGCCGATTGACGGGGCTCCTCCTGAACCCCTTCCTGTCCCCGCCCCTCTCGTCATTGGGCCCCGACCACCTCTACCTCCTCCTTGCCCTCGAACCACTTGCTGTAACAGTACTCGAGTCTTCAGATCCTTAACCTTTTTATCCACCTTATCCTTATTTTCATTTTCTCTATGCTCGTAGTACTGGGCCATGCTGAGGATTACAGACGGGGAAGAGGTAGTCCAGGTACTCTCTGCCGCCTCCAGTCGTGCTGAAATTTCCGGAGCCAGGTTCGTAACGAACCTGTTAACGAACAACCTTGTGCCCCCTTCTGTGGCCAAATCTTGCCCACTAAAATCAATAAAAACTTCTTCGAACCTGGTAAAGAAGTCGGACACACTTTCGTCCTTCTTTTGTCTACAGGCGGACAGTTTATCCCAATCGACTTTTCGGGGTGGGATCAGAGTATGCATAAAAGTTATTATTTTCGCTGGAAGAGAAGTTATTTCCACTCTTGGTTTGTCCCCTGGTTTGCGATCCTGGTCCCAGCCCCTTAACTCCTCCCACGTGCCACCAAATTCAGCATGATTAGAATCGTGCACCTGTCGCCATATATCAACCGGTACTAGTAGTCCGAAGAACAATTCAACATCGGCTAAAGTCATTACAGCGGACGCAGCTGCTTCGGTCAATTCTTTGTAGTACGCAGTAGGATTCTTTCGGGGATCTGGCAGCTGAGATTTCAACGCCAGTACTTCACTTCTTTTCCATGGGGTATAAACCCACTGTTCCTGGAACCGAGCCGCCACCCCTTGTCGTATGATCGCCTGATTACCATCTCGTTGTTCGGGGATTTCGGGATGATAGATTGGGTGTACTTCTCGCATAGGGTGTTGCGTAGTCCACTGTGGACTTTTCAAGAATAATCTGTCGCGATATTGTACCAAAGTGTCTACATTCTTAAATACTTCTTCCGGTGTTAGGCTAAATTTATGGGCCCAATCTCTGATAGTATACAGGATCTGGGGGGCTGTCCCGTCCCTAAAGTTTATTTCCCAAGACCCAATGAGCGAATTGGACATCTCGTATAGCACATGTTGTTGCATGACCGGCTCTAAATCCTTCACAGTACTCCATATGTCAATCAGGGTATATACTTCATTCCGTACCCACTTGACAGCCTGGTCTCCTAATGCTTCTTTTTCGCCATATTCTACAGATGCTCTAGTGAACAATCGCTTGCTATCTAGGCCTCCTACAGCTCCCCTCGGGGTCGGGTCAAACCCCCTGGGTGTAATACAAACTCGGGGGGAGGATATCTCCGGCATAGGGAGACTCAAGTGCGTCTGAGGGGAAGTGATCAGTTGTGTAGACTCGGGGACAAGCGTAGCCAAGGCCCCACCTTGAGGAGAGGAAACATCGTTATTTTGTTCATTGGTAACGGAGCCCCGTTCCTCGGGCGCAGATGCCCGTGGTCTAACTTCTGGCTGGACAGGTATTGCAGGGTATATACGCTCCGGGGCATATGGTGGGGGAGGCCTTGCATTTAACAATTCCTCAATCTCATCTTCCGCCCCTTCTCTGGCTACATAACATTGGTCTACCTGCAGTTTAAACCGCCTGTCTGCAATTTCAATATTTTGTTCTACCTTATTTTTATCATATGCGATAGCCTTCTGGGTAATAGTCTGTCCCTGCTCTATCTTCATTCATTTTTCAGATCGAATGCGTCGTCTCTTTGCTTCTTTCTGCCATTTGTTAAGGGTGTCGAACATCGACTGCCGACTGCGTTTAATAAAAAGACGTTCTTGTAAATATGCCAGTTTTTGTTCATCGAAAGACCCTGTTTTTGGCCACTGTAATTCTATATTGTCCTTGGTGTATTTATGCCACAGAGAGTTAAAAATGAGGGGGCCAATACCATGCTTACAATACATAAAGTGGCTAGGTGTCCCCTCTGGGGGGTTCGGCTGACTCTCGTCTAACCTCCCTTCCTCACTATGGACACAACCAAAACACAATTTGCTAAGGCACGGCATATCGTATTATCTCGTTTCTAGCTGAAAAGAAATTTCTCCGTTAGTACAAATTCAACAAAATTAAATATCACGTTATCTTTGCGCTCTCATTCTCATGGCCATGACACCCATCATCCTCACATCCGTATTTTCCTTATACATCAGACAAACGTAAAACGTGACACATAAGTTTCAGCAATTGCAATCGAAAAAGTGGAGCCCGTCGGCTCCCACTTGAGGAGAACTCTTCTGCTAATTTATTCAAAAGGCTGCAAAAAACACGACCAACAACAGTCTCGTCCTCAGACTGCCTAAAGATAGTTACACAGGTTTTAAACCACAGACCGGTCTACAGGCCATCCGACAGCATTCATGGTTCACCTCCCGAACTGTTCTGGCTAAGCCCGCGTTTCAGCGCCGCTCCAGATTTGTCCGGGTGCTACCCAATCTCAACCATCGGCTTTCCCGAGAACAGTCCGGCCGAGCAGGAACCGCAGTTCCCCTAGGCGTATAATCCTTATCTTTAGTGTACCCAGAGCGTTCGCACGTGCAGTTCCACACTGCCCCCGTCGAACCTCCGACCAAATCCTCTCTGTGACAACTAATGCAAAGTCAGAGTTTCTCCGTGACCATGGGCCACCAAATGCTTAAATCCCGCTATTTAAATCTGCATATGCAATTCAACATATAACGAGACACAACACTCACCTGGTGCACGCAGGTTTGCCGGAACGTTCTTCACTGCCGACGTTTGCCCAGTATCAGCGCTGCAGGTTCTCGGGTTGCACCCGAAGGACTCCGGCGTGGGGTTACTAGCAGCTGAAGCCCTCCGGACCGGGAGGGCAGAGCAAAACCCCAATTTCTTATGTGTCTGGTCTGCAACTCTCCCGATCAAGAGGACCCCTTTCGATGTCGCCTGTGGCTACACAGGGACGACCCCAACGCGGAGTCCCGGCGGAGTCGCCAACTGAAGTACCGAAAATTATATGATCCCCTCCCAACAATAATCATTACATTACCAAATCCCCTTACCATTACCAATAAGCAGTCGGTCGGCAGTGTAGAAGGTTCAAGCGTTTATTAGACAAACACAAAACTCTGCCAGAGGAGCTCCTTGCGACCTAACCCAAAAGGTCCGCCAAGAAGACTGCTGGCACATTGTCAGCACATCACATATATACAATTGCGTTGGCACCGGCATGGCCTAACATGGAAAAATACAAATTGGTACAAGCTAGTACAGTAATAGGAAAACCCATATAAGGCACACAAAGAGCTCCTGATTTCGCTCAGGCAGCAAGGTCAGAGACAAACCACCCTGCACCCCTCCCGGAATGTGCTTATCGGCCCTTCCTCGGCTAACTACGACCTTGCCGAGCCTACCGAGCTGAAACAGCAGTTTCTGCAACAGTTGGTTTCTTTCCCAGGAGCAGGGCTTTTAGAGCTAAGGGAGAATAAGGCCTGTGCATGTACGATAGTAAAGAAGGCCATAGTATGGTATTCATATAGCGTAACGTGGCATGAAGCTAAGTGAAAGTAAATACCGTAAATACTAATTATGCATGTCTACAGTGTGAGTTTAGTGACACCATGCTAATCCTAACATATCGATTATCAATACTACGTGATCCGGAATCGATTCTGGTACCTCACCTGAGCAGCTCCAGCACCGAAGTGCAGCCTCCCAGCATCTCCACGATCTGCGTGGGGCCCTTCTGCTTTTTGCTGCTCACCGCGTTGTTTGGCTACTAGCCCGCTGGCTTGTGGCCTTCTGAACGACGCCCGACGACATTTCTGCTGCTGGTCTGGTTGCTCCAGGCTGGCCCTTGCTCCCTTCCAAAAGAGGAGCACCCCGGATCCTCCTGGTCCACTCAAGACGCCATTTTGAGTCCACCGCGTGGGCTTGACTTAGCCAAGGCTTGTTGCCCAATCCTGGGTAACTTCGACGCCGACAGCTTCATCCATCGTGGGACAGCTCGCCTCTCCATCCTGGTCGCCGACAACGCCTCCTGGTCCGTGAGATCTGCAGAGCCAGCGTCACCCACTCACCTAGTCGAGGTGACTTCGCCCGGTGCCATCCTGGTGCCCCCTTAATCACTGGCTAGTGATTCAAGAACTTGGTCCCCTCTGCTTTCAGGTTTCTTCTTCCTTGATCCAGGCTTGGATCCATCGAACTTTCCTTCACTGGTCGCCTGCCAGCAACTTCCTTCTTCCAGGCTCCTGGTCCGGCAACGAGATCCCCGACGTCTTTTCAGACCTATGCAGCTGCAGCCCCTGGGCTAGGTAACTTCGGCACTTCGGTGTCCCAGCATAGCCTCACTATCCTAGGGTCAGGATCCACTGTCGTTTTCTTCCTACCAGGTCGGGTTCGCCCGTGAACACTAACTTTGCCTTTACTAGCTCCCATAGACTTTGTCCCGCATCCCGCGTGAGAGTGCACACTCTGCACCCGAGTCCCCTAGGCCTCCTAGAAGTAATCTAACGATCCTATAGTCAAGTCCTAGCGAGTCCAAAGCCTATTAGTACTGTACTTACCTGCTAGTAATTTCGCATTCCACTTTTAAAGTATATGGTTTTTCGTGCCCCTCGGGCATTTGTGTATAACGTGCTAACTTAAGTATTTTCGTAAGAGTTTTGTTGTGTGCCTAGCACCCTGTCCTCATAAAGAGTACAGGGTTGTTGTGATTCTAATAAATACACTGTTTATTTTCATAACACTTGTGTGGTGTCCTTTCACTGGGTGTTCAAGGGGTAATGTGATGGTAAAACAGCTGGCTTAACACGCCCTCTAGAGTCTTAGCCTTAGACTGCTCGTATCCATGCTACTAGGATAGCTGGTCTATAAGGTTGACTTACAACCAATCATCAATAAGGGTTGTTTGGACTGATATATAGTGATCACTAGAATAGTGAACACTGCACATCAGGCCAACTTCTCACATTGGTGAGCAGCGGTTGGGATTTGAGTTTGCTGTTGTTTTACCACACATGCCCTAAGAATATCATGTGAAAGATCACATAAGTACTAAAGGTACATATAACTTAGCTTAGAATACTCTGAGTTCTACTGAACCAGCTGTTGTAGCTCCTAGGGCCTAGCACACCCTAAACTACAACTCTAGCAAGGGATCAGTAGGCAAACATATAGTGTAGGTAAGTGCACCACTTACACCTCACTAGAAAAGCATGTCTACCCAGGGAGATTCTACTGAGACTCCCCTGGTCAGTGTTGACCCTCCACAGGTCACTTCAAGATATGCAGCTCTCAGTTTCCAGGAGATGAGACAGATCTGTGTCTCCAGAAAACTGAAGCAGGGGTCTAACCCCACCATTCCCTTTCTGATAGGTCTCTTAGAGACATATGATGCCAGAAAGCTTTCTCAGTTACATGAGAACATGCCAGCCTTAGAGGGAACCTCTGGGGATCCAGATCTCCCCAACATTGCTACTGCAGTTGAGGAGGAGGATCAAGAGGAACTCTCTGGGGATGAGGTAGACAAAGGTCTTGAGGTAGTCAGAAGGCTAACCAGGGCCAACTTAGACTTACTTGGGCTAGGATCTGGGGGACCCCCAGTACTAACCCGAAGTGGGCCTAACCTTGGAGTTAGGAGAGATAGATCTCTTTCTAGGGACTCCAATAGATCTCTGCACTCTAATGCCTCTTCTCAGGGGAGAAGGAATCCTCCACAGAGGAGATTTACTTCCCCTCAGAGAAGGGAGCATGAAGCTAGGATGAGACAAGCTGAACTGAGGATTGAAAGGGAAGAAATTGCCCTGGCCAAAGAGAAGCTTGCCCTGGCAAGAGAGCAGCAGATGAGTGGGTTAGCTCCCACTGGTGGCAGCAATCTCCCAAGAGATAGAGAGAAGGGTTTAGATACTAAACACCTGACTAAAATAGTGCCCCCCTTTAAGCAAGGGGATGATATCCAGAAATGGATGGCTGCTCTGGAGAGGGCCTGCACTGTGCAGTGCATTCCCCAGAGTCAGTGGGCAGCTATACTGTGGCTCTCCTTTGATGGTAAAGGTAGAGATAAGCTCCTCACTACAAGAGTGGAGGATGCTAATGATTACCAGGTCCTGAAAAATGCACTGGTTGATGGGTTTGGCTTAACCACTGAGCAGTACAGGTTGCTGTTCAGAGACACCCAGAAAACTCAGTCTCAGGACTGGTCTGACTTTGTTGATTGTGCCACTAAGGCTTTGGAAGGCTGGCTACTGGGTAGTAAGGTTACTGATTTCAAGGGATTGTATAATCTAATTATGAGAGAGCAAGTCTTAAATAATTGTCAGAACCAGTTATTACACCAGCACCTGGTAGACTCTGATCTGACCTCTCCACAAGAATTGGGTAAGAGGGCAGACAAATGGGTCAGAACCAGGATTAGGCCCAAGAACCAAGGTGGTGACCAGAAAAAGGAATCAACCAAGCCTCAAGAGAAGGGTGGGAATAAATCTACAGATCAAACCACATCAGGGCCCCAAAAATCCTCTGAGGGGGGTGGGTCCCAGAATCCTTCCAATAACCAGAAGAAACCTTATTGTTATCCCTGTAAACAGGTGGGTCATTTAAAAACTGACAGCAGTTGCCCAAAGAATAACAATAAGGAAAACATACCCCCAAGTAACATTCCCAAACCTCCTGTTACTACTAGTAGTAATCCCCCAGGTGGTGGGAGTGCCCCCAAGAATTTGGGTGCATTTACTTTGGGAGTTCCTGGGGACTCTGGCCTAACCAGGTCCCCAAACTTAGATACTCTTGTCTGTGAGACTGGCATGGGGTTTGCCAACTTCACAACTTGTCCCAACACTTTGGGCAAGTACAGACAGGAGCCCCTCATCAATGGTATAAAAGTTGAGGCCTATAGAGACACAGGGGCTAGCATCACTATGGTGACTGAGAGTCTAGTCCCCTCAAGGCAACTTTTACCTGGTGCCACATACCAGGTGACCAATATTGATGGAGTACAGAGAGATCATCCCATGGCAGTGGTCAATCTCAGCTGGGGAGGTGTCACTGGCCACAAGAGAGTGGCAGTGTCACCAAACTTGCCTGTAGATTGCCTACTGGGGAATGATTTAGAGCTCTCAGCCTGGGCTGAAGTAGAGCAAGAAACCCATTTTAGAATGGTGAACATCCATGGTAAGGGTAGTGGGGCAGTGGTAGCCACAACCCCAGTCCAAGATATCCTCCCTGAACAGGTCAGGAGGGTTGTGCCAGTCACAACCCAATCTCAGACAACTTCCTTCCCAGAACAGGTTGTCAAGGCTGTCATGGTAACAGCCCACACCCAAACTGAGCCCCCTCCTGAAAAGGTTGGGAGAGTTGTGATGGCCACAGCTCAAACTCAGACAGATGATAGTGTTGTGAAGCCTGAAACTATGGATCACTCCACTCAGACAGAGAGCATTGAGGAGGAAGAGAAATCTCCCTCCCACCAGACTTTAGGAAAAGATCAGCCTCCTCAGGGAACTGATCTGACCCCTTGTGAAGAAACTGCCACAGAGGTAGTCAGGCCTAGCCTGGCAGAACCCCTGATGTCAGTGGACCCTTCCAAGGTGGGACCTAGTCTGGAGCAGGTAACCTGCCCCTCTCTACCCTGCCTCAGTCAGCCCAGGGCTGTAGAGGTCAGGGAGGCCAGTGTTGGACCCCAAAGGGCCCCCTGTCCAAAAGAATTCCCCAATCAGCAGATTAAGGGCACTGAAGCTAGTAGTCCTAGCCAAGTGAAAATAAAACCAACTCCTGAGGGATCCCCCTTAAATTTAGTTAGGGACCTCCCACAGATGGACACTGTTGGGCACAGCCAAACCTGGGACCTGAGGGCCCCAAACCTGACCTGTCCCTCCAGTAAGCCAAACAGAGGGACCCAACCTCCAGCTGTAGGTAGCCAGAGGTTGACCCTGAGAGCCCAAAACAACTCAGTCTTGGAAAGAAAGGCCTCTATGGTGGAAAATGATTGGAGGAAGCTGAGCCCAAAATTAGTGGAACCTCACTTCAGTACTCCATTTCAGCACCAGCCTTTTACTTTGCCAAAACACACCACAGGTAGAGATTCCCTATGGTGGAGACCCTCAGACACCCTTAGGGTGAGGGATTGCTTAGTGGACCATGAGATAGGGGGTAACCATGCCAGTGCTGGTACTTCCTTATATGGCCACTCAGGCAATATAGGCTTACCTGGCAAGGCTAGCCTTATCTCCTTTCGTTTGGGGGGGGGTTATGTAGGAAGGTAGATCCCTGACTATGGTCGCCCCCAACTTTTTGCCTGGTGTTTTGCTGGTTTTCTGACTTAGTTGACCTGGGACCCTGCTATTCAGGGCCCCAGGCCTACTGCTCTCTCTGTAAAATGGATTCCATGTACCTTAGGTACATATCTAAATTGGATACTGAGTCACCTTATCAGTCCCTGTACAGTGTACCTTAGGTACCCAGGGCATAGGTGTACCCAGGGCCTACCAGGGGCTGCAGCATGTATTATGCCACCCCTGGCTGGCCATCCAAATCTGACACAACTGGCTGCTTGACAGCTGGGGCAAGGTGGTGTAATCACCCTTTGCTTTAGATATAGTATACCTATATCTAACCCTAAAATGGACACACAGATCTCCTATCAGTCACTCCTATGGCAGGCCTTAACAATCCTGAAGGCAGAGTGCTTGGAATCGTGTGAGATGGTGCTCTGGCATGAGCTGAGCCTGTCTGCGGCTTTCGGGATCCATCCCTTAGCCGTTTCCATGATATCGCATACCATATACTCTTAAGTGCATTATAATCCTCGCGGTTATATGCCAACTCTGGTATCGCTTTATCAAAACATGTCGAGTAAGGTGTCATACGAATTGGAATACTAACCCCTCGCCAATTCTGGCGACGGGGTTAGCATTCCACCCTTCTAGAGGGACACGACATGTATGTAACCCCTAACCCCGGTTAAAGTCAAACAGAGCCTCAGCTCCACAAAATGGATGCTGCCACCGAGACACAAGTCTGCCCTCCTGCTGCTGGGAGTCCTCCCAGAGCAGGAGATAAGGACAAAGGGTTTCCTGCCAGGGGCGGTGCCAGCACCGTCCCAGACAGGGTTTTGTGTATTGTAGGTAGGCAGGGCTTTAGAGGAAGGTGACTGCTCGTGGCACCCCGGTGCTCACTGTGCATAGGCTGGCTGGGACCAGTTCCAGGGTCACTCCAGACCCTGTGCTGGGGAAAAGCCCGCCAAGGAAGTGGGTGTAACCACCCCCCTCCTAGTCCCACCCCTAGGGCAGGACTTAGTCGCGTGCCAGCCCCTTTTTACAGGATAAAGGTAGGAACTGGCCCCCTTCCAAAGCAGATCATCTTTGAATCCTGAAACTACTTTCCACGAAAGGAACTCAAGACTTCTTCCTAAGATTTCTCCCTTGTGACTAAGGAGTAGTCACCCTGCATCCGCAGGCACCATCTTAAGAACACTGCGGTCTGCTGCAAGTCTCTCCTCCGGATCAAGACTGCCCAGCTCGACGAGAACCGGCTTCCCTGGCACCTCTGACCTCTACCTGCATCATCAGTCACGCTGAGATTCGTGGGTGTGACGAGACCTCGAGGGACCGGCCATCTTCAAGACTGCACGACTTCTTTCCAGCAAGCCCGCCGAGTAATTTCCTGGTGAGTGCTTTGGGGTCCGAGAAGCCCCGACCCTGAGCAGCTCCAGCACCGAAGTGCAGCCTCCCAGCATCTCCACGATCTGCGTGGGGCCCTTCTGCTTTTTGCTGCTCACCGCGTTGTTTGGCTACTAGCCCGCTGGCTTGTGGCCTTCTGAACGACGCCCGACGAAATTTCTGCTGCTGGTCTGGTTGCTCCAGGCTGGCCCTTGCTCCCTTCCAAAAGAGGAGCACCCCGGACCCTCCTGGTCCACTCAAGACGCCATTTTGAGTCCACCGCGTGGGCTTGACTTAGCCAAGGCTTGTTGCCCAATCCTGGGTAACTTCGACGCCGACAGCTTCATCCATCGTGGGACAGCTCGCCTCTCCATCCTGGTCGCCGACAACGCCTCCTGGTCCGTGAGATCTGCAGAGCCAGCGTCGCCCACTCACCTAGTCGAGGTGACTTCGCCCGGTGCCATCCTGGTGCCCCCTTAATCACTGGCTAGTGATTCAAGAACTTGGTCCCCTCTGCTTTCAGGTTTCTTCTTCCTTGATCCAGGCTTGGATCCATCGAACTTTCCTTCACTGGTCGCCTGCCAGCAACTTCCTTCTTCCAGGCTCCTGGTCCGGCAACGAGATCCCCGACGTCTTTTCAGACCTATGCAGCTGCAGCCCCTGGGCTAGGTAACTTCGGCACTTCGGTGTCCCAGCATAGCCTCACTATCCTAGGGTCAGGATCCACTGTCGTTTTCTTCCTACCAGGTCGGGTTCGCCCGTGAACACTAACTTTGCCTTTACTAGCTCCCATAGACTTTGTCCCGCATCCCGCGTGAGAGTCCACACTCTGCACCCGAGTCCCCTAGGCCTCCTAGAAGTAATCTAACGATCCTATAGTCAAGTCCTAGCGAGTCCAAAGCCTATTAGTACTGTACTTACCTGCTAGTAATTTCGCATTCCACTTTTAAAGTATATGGTTTTTCGTGCCCCTCGGGCATTTGTGTATAACGTGCTAACTTAAGTATTTTCGTAAGAGTTTTGTTGTGTGCCTAGCACCCTGTCCTCATAAAGAGTACAGGGTTGTTGTGATTCTAATAAATACACTGTTTATTTTCATAACACTTGTGTGGTGTCCTTTCACTGGGTGTTCAAGGGGTAATGTGATGGTAAAACAGCTGGCTTAACACGCCCTCTAGAGTCTTAGCCTTAGACTGCTCGTATCCATGCTACTAGGATAGCTGGTCTATAAGGTTGACTTACAACCAATCATCAATAAGGGTTGTTTGGACTGATATATAGTGATCACTAGAATAGTGAACACTGCACATCAGGCCAACTTCTCACAAGCACCTAACAAAACTCCAAGTCCTTCAAAACACTGCGGCCAGACTAGTATTACATCTACCACCTCAATCTTCCTCAGCCCCCAGTTTGAGAGCTCTCCACTGGCTCCCCTTTAGAAAATGTATAACATTCAAGATCAACTGTCTAGTCCACAAAACTCTCAATGGACACGGCCCTCACTACCTTGTTAATAAACTGAAAAGGTATCACCCCTCCAGAACTCTCCGATCTGCTAATAAAGAGATTCTCATCCTTCCCAAGATCCGTAGCGCCAGGAACGGCGGAAGATCTTTCTCCTGTCTTGCCCCCACCCTGTGGAATGCACTCCCTCTTCATCTCTGTACCAGGACCGACCACAGAAAGTTCCGTAAGTCTCTCAAAACCTGGCTGTTCTGAGGCTGTCTCATTTCCAGTCGTCAGTCCCCCTCTTTTCTTCCTCTTCGTTTCCTGTGATAGGCTAGCGCTTTGAGGCCTTAGGGTGAAATGTGCGCGCAATAAAAACCCATACATAAGATAACATTTTGGGAGGATGGGCTCAAATACACTGAGGTCAGAGACCCCAAACCTTGTGCAACCAGGAGAGTGATAGTACCTCAGAAGTTTAGAGATTTTCTCCACACTTTGGCCCCTGATATCCCATTAGCTGGGCACCTTAGTCAGGATAAAATATGGCAGTGGTTCTCAAAGTGTGCGCCGCGGCACCCCGGTGCGCCGTGATTAGAAGCCAGGGGCGCCGCGCCGCGCCGCTGTGCAGGATGTGGGTCGTGGAAATTGTAGTCGGAATTCCTCCCCCTCCTTTGTGCTGCCAGGTCACGCGATCCTCGCACTCTGCATCTCAATGGCTCTGTGCTCATCAGCCCCAGCGCCATTCTCTCTTCTTGGCTTTGGAATTAATTAAAAGCCCTCTTCTGAATATGTGCATGAAAATGCCCTGACAGAGTTTGATAATGGATCTGAAATTGATACCAGTTGTCAGTATGTTCAGGCAGTTTACACTGTGCATTTCCAGCAGAAAGACAGATAGCAGATTAGCATTCGGTGTAATTAATGCAGCAGGACAAGCTGCGATGACCTTCAGGTATCGCGCGCATTTTATCAAACTTAAAAACATAATATCAAAGAAGGTGTTTTCTGCAGAGAGAGAAGCAGGGCATGCAAATTAGATTTCCGATGCCACGAGCAAGGAACTTCCATGCGCCTCATCGAGGAGCCTAGATCGTTGTCACTTAACATTAATGTTTAGGAGCTGTAACGATGTACTTCATATCACTGTTCCAATTAACAGAATGCCGAGTATGTTCTCTTACAGAGTAAAAATCACAGCACAATATGTGGTTTAGTGAATGAAGTCATTGTCATCCACAATTTTATGGAACCGTTTCCAACAGCTTTCTGCAGATTTATGGCAGACTTTGGGCCTGATTTAGATGTTGGTGGGACCGCAATGGAGTGGGCTTTTTTGGCAGTCTTCCCGCCCAGCAACCTGGTCATCCATCCACTCTATTACAATTCTGGTGCTATGACGGAGTAAAGACCGATGCGGTGCTGCAAACACCGCTAGGGATGTCCGCCTGCAGCTACAGCGCAATAGACCAAAGCGGCTGCGGTGGACTGCCACGTTCACTGCCGGACCAATCACGATGAGCCTTCCTGCTCACGTAACTGTGGCGGTCATTCTGCCGCACCTGAGTTGGTGGCTTGGGGCCGATGTCTCCCAGGTTTTCTAAAGTAGAAGCCTGAACCAACAGTTCTCAGTTGGGACAAGACTGTGTGCAACCTATACATTTTACGGAAGGTAGTGATAACTCCACTTCACCACATTGGTAATACTCATTGCTTTCAATGGAAACAAACAGGTGCATGAACTCAGCCAATGGGCCCATGGCAGTGGTTCCCAAAGTGTGCGCCGCGGCACCCCGGTGCGCAGGTGCAAAAATGGTGGGGAGCCACGGCCAACTGCCAATTAGGTCAAGGGAGCCACGGGTCAAAAAAGTTTGGGAACCACTGAAATATGGAGAAGATTAGTCAATCAATTGTACTGGCCAGGATTGTCCCAGAAGGTGAAAGACTTTTGTCTGTCCTGTGTCTTTTGCCAAGGCAGTGGTAGTTGCAAAAAACACAGTTGATGGACAGAATGTAGAACAATGTCATACATTCACCCCAGTACAAGGATCTGGGCCTAAATCCATCGTTTTTTTGCACTCCACACCACCCTGGGTTAGACACTGGCTATATGCAAATCAGCTCTGACCCTGTGCCTCATAGAACAGTCCAGTCCGAACTACCAAGCCATGTCTTTCCCAGACCAGAATCAAGCATCCAAGGACCGATTTCTGGCTATCAGCCTTCATCAGCCTGGATAGCTTGACTCCAGTGGTGTGGAGAGCCTGGGACTCATGTCTGAGCATACCCAGCCCACTCGGGTGAAAATTGCAAAAAACACATTTGATGGACAGAATGTAGAACAATGTCATACATTCACCCCAGTACAAGGATCTGGGCCTAAATCCATCGTTTTTTTGCACTCCACACCACCCTGGGTTAGACACTGGCTATATGCAAAGCAGCTCTGACCCTGTGCCTCATGGGAACAGTCCAGTCCGAACTACCAAGCCATGTCTTTCCCAGACCAGAATCAAGCATCCAAGGACCGGTTTCTGGCTATCAGCCTTCATCAGCCTGGATAGCTTGACTCCACTGTTGTGGAGAGCGTGGGACTCAAGTCTGAGCATACCCAGCCCACTCGGGGTGAAAATTGCAAAAAACACAGTTGATGGACAGAATGTAGAACAATGTCATACATTCACCCCAGTACAAGGATCTGGGCCTAAATCCATCGTTTTTTTGCACTCCACACCACCCTGGGTTAGACACTGGCTATATGCAAATCAGCTCTGACCCTGTGCCTCATGGGAACAGTCCAGTCCGAACTACCAAGCCATGTCTTTCCCAGACCAGAATCAAGCATCCAAGGACCGGTTTCTGGCTATCAGCCTTCATCAGCCTGGATAGCTTGACTCCAGTGGTGTGGAGAGCCTGGGACTCACGTCTGAGCATACCCACCCCACTCGGGGTGAAAATTGCAAAAAACACAGTTGATGGACAGAATGTAGAACAATGTCATACATTCACCCCAGTACAAGGATCTGGGCCTAAATCCATCGTTTTTTTGCACTCCACACCACCCTGGGTTAGACACTGGCTATATGCAAATCAGCTCTGACCCTGTGCCTCATGGGAACAGTCCAGTCTGAACTACCAAGCCATGTCTTTCCCAGACCAGAATCAAGCATCCAAGGACCGGTTTCTGGCTATCAGCCTTCATCAGCCTGGATAGCTTGACTCCAGTGGTGTGGAGAGCCTGGGACTCACGTCTGAGCATACCCAGCCCACTCGGGGTGAAAATTGCAAAAAACATAGTTGACGGACAGAATGTAGAACAATGTCATACATTCACCGCAGTACAAGGATCTGGGCCTAAATCCATCGTTTTTTTGCACTCCACACCACCCTGGGTTAGCCACTGGCTATATGCAAATCAGCTGTGACCCTGTGCCTCATGGGAACAGTCCAGTCCGAACTACCAAGCCATGTCTTTTCCAGACCAGAATCAAGCATCCACTGGAGTCAATCTATCCAGGCTGATGAAGGCTGATAGCCAGAAACCGGTCCTTGGATGCTTGATTCCGGTCTGGGAAAGACATGGCTTGGTAGTTCGGACTGGACTGTTCCCATGAGGCACAGGGTCAGAGCTGATTTGCATATAGCCAGTGTCTAACCCAGGGTTGTGTGGAGTGCAAAAAAACGATGGATTTAGGCCCAGATCCTTGTACTGGGGTGAATGTATGACATTATTCTACATTCTGTCCATCAACCGTGTTTTTGCAAGGCAGTGGTAGGGCAGGAGGCTGCCTGAAGGTCCCCTTTATTCCACTTCCAGTGGTTGGGTTACCCTTGGAAAAGGTATGGGACGACATTGTTGCCCCCCTAGACCCTCAAATAGACTCAGGGAACAGATATGTTCTGGTAGTAGTGGATCATGCCACCAGGTATCCTGAAGACAGCTATTCCCCTTAGGTCAACCACTGTCCCTGTAGTGGCCAAGGCCCTCCTTAGTTTCTTTATCAGAGTTGCTATCTCTAGGGAGGTAGTATCAGAAAGTGGTACAAACTGCATGTCTGCATACGTAAAACACATGTGGGAGGAGTGTGGAGTGACGTACAACTTCACTACCCCATACCGCCCACAAACCAATAGCCTGGTTGAAAGTTTTTACCAGGCATTGAAAAGCATTGGTGGACTCCCTGAAAAACTCAGAAGGAGATGGGATGTCTTACTTCCATGTCTGCTTTTTGCCTACTGGGAAGTGCCACAGAAGGGAGTGGGGTTCTTCTCCTTTGAACTTCTGTTTGGGCATCCTGTTAGGGGTCTATTGAGTCTTGTGAGGGCTGGATGGGGAAATCCTCTCAGAGAGCCAAAACAAGACATGATAGATTATGTGCTTGGCCTTTACTGGAGGATGGCCGAGTACATGGAAAAAGCAAGCCAAAACCAGCAGGAGCCCCAGAAGCAATGGTATGACCAAAAGACCTCCGTGGTTGAGTTCCAAGCAGAGGAAAGGGTATGGGTACTGGATCCTGTGGTACCTAGGGCCCTCCAGGACAAGTGGAGTGGACCCTGACCTGTCCTTGAAAGACAAGGGGGAGCACCAATTTATTTGACCTTGGTAGTTGCAAATATCCCAAAAGGGTTATATATGTCAACCGCCTGAAGCCTTACTATGATAGAGCTGATGTGACCATGCTCATGATTACAGATGAGGAACAGGAAGCTGAGCGAATCTCTCCCTGATCTCCTCTCCAGAAATCCAAAAGATGGGTCTGTTATAGTGGTCATGTCAGGCACCCTCACTGATCATCAGCAGGCCGATTGCAGGCAAGTCCTAAATCAGTATGTTGAGCTCTACTCTTTGAGCAATGGTCAGACTAGTTGGTGTAAACATGATGTGGACACTTCTGACAGCCTACCTATCAAAAACAAAATGTACAGACAGTCTAATCATGTCAGAGAGAGCAGCCATGCTGAAGTAAGCAAGATGCTGGAATTCTGTGTCATTGAACACTTAGAGAGCCCTTGGGCCAGCCCAGTTGCATTAGTCCCCAAACCTCACTCCGAGGGTGAAAAGAAAGAAGGAAAATGCTACTTACCAGTATGCATCTGTTCTTGGCATGTAGAGCTGCACAGTTACACACTGTGCATAGATGGCCACCTAGTGTTGGGCCCGGATGTTTTCAGTTTGTTTTTGTTGTAGAAAAGTCTTTGGAAGTCACGGGATAGGTGACTCCTCCTTTGGATGATACTGCGCATGGGCATCGGCTCCATCACCAGATTGTTTTTCGCCATTAGGGAAGTGATGGAGCTGTACAAGAAGTAGTGATGTCCATGTGGTTTGTATCTAATTAAGATAATACTGTAACAGATAAAGGTGGCCGCAGAGGCGGGTGGGTGTTTGTAACTCTGCAGCTCTACATGCCAAGAACAGGTGCATACTGGTAAGTAGCATTTTCAGTTCGAGGCATATGAGCTGCAGATTACACACTGTGCATAGATTGTATAGCAGTACCCACTTTAGCAGCGACCACCCGTATCTGTTCCAGTTGTTTGAAATAGAGTTTTTAGTACAGCCTGGCCCACAGTGGCTTGTTGCTTAGTTTGCACATCTACACAACAGTGTTTTGTGAATGTGTGCGGTGTAGACCATGTAGCTGCTTTGCATATGTCATCTAAGGGAATGTTCCCTAAGAATGCCATAGAAGCCCCTAACTTTCTTTTAGAATGGACTTTTGGAGGAATTGTTATCGTACGCTTGGCTTTCTGGTAACAGATTTGTAAGCATTTGACAATTCACCTAACAATTCCAGATTTTGATATGGGATTGCCTTTATGTGGTGGTGAGAAGGACACAAAAAGCTGTTTTGTTTTGCGAAAACTTTGTGTTCTTTCTATGTAATAAAGTAGCGCTCTTTTAACATCTAAAGTGTGTAGAGCTCTTTCAGCAACTGTTTGTGGCTGCGAGAAGAATACGGGCAGCTCCACAGATTGATTTAGATGGAATGGTGAAATGACTTTTGGAGGGAATTTAGGATTAGTACGAAGAACCACTTTGTTATGATGCATTTGCAGGAAAGGTTCTTGATTTGTAAATGCTTGCAGTTCACTTACTCTTCTAAGAGAAGTAATGGCTACTAGGAAAGCTACTTTCCAAGTTAGGAATTGCAATTCACATTTGTGTAAAGGTTCAAAGTGAGGCCCCATGAGACGTGTGAGAACGATGTTTAAGTTCCACACTGGTGAAGAAAACAAGTTACTTACCTGTAACTACAGTTATCCAGTATTGGTATCTTTCATAGATTCACATGCCTGAATCATTCCCCGTCGTCGAGGCTGGAGTCCCACGGTAAATTATATATATATAGCAGTGCCTAAAAACCATTAGTAGTAGGCTAGAAAAGGATATAGGCCCAACTAGGCCCAAAACTTAGCAGCCTATCTACCTCATTATGTAAAAAGAACTGAAAATGTAGCCTCAGCCAATCAGCTAACCTCACCCTCTAGAACCTTCCCAGCCCAGGCAGCTCTCCTCAGATTTTCCCAGCACAAGTGAGAAGTAGTATCCATAATAAGAACTGCCCTGCCGGGGAGGAGGGTGGGTGCATGTGAATCTATGAAAGATACCAATACTGGATAACTGTAGTTACAGGTAAGTAACTTGGTTTCTTATCCAGTATTGGGGTATCTTTCATAGATTCACATGCCTGAATCAGAATAGCAAGCAGTAATAACTATACCTGTCGGTAGAGGAAGGTGGGAGACAATCCAAACCATATATCCCCACACAACCTGGAAGGTACTAGAGCAAGAACATATTTCAGTACATATGCATAATCATGACAATACCTTCATATAATATATATAGAGCATTAAAACAGTATTTTAGAACAAATGTAACAATAGAAACAAGAAAAACCATAAAAGGCTAACCTCAGTGAAGAAGATGCTGCAACACTGCTTCTCCCACTGACGTATCTTCATGTAGCACCGGCTGCAGGCAATAGTGCTTGGTAAAAGTATGCACACTTTTCCATGTAGCAGCACGGCAGATGTTTTCCAGGGTCACCCCTGCAAATAGGGCTGTAGACGCTGACATCATCCTGGTGGAATGCGCCTTAACCGTTCTTGTCAGGGGTTTGTTCGCTTTCTCATGACAGAAGACAATGACAGAGGAAAGCCATCTGGCTATAGTTGCCTTCGTCACAGCCTGACCACGTGTAGCTTGGCCATAAGCTACAAACAGTTGGGTAGATTTGCGCAAATCTTTTGTCTTTTGTAAATAGAATTTGAGGCATCTTTGGACATCCAAGGAATGCAGCATCCTTTCAGCTGGAGTCTTGGGGTCTGGAAAGAAAGTTTTGAGTTTCACCGGTTGGTTGATGTGAAACTGGGTCGGAACTTTGGGAATAAACTTAGGATGAGTTCTAAGTGTCACACAATCTTTTGAAAAATGTAGGAAAGGTTCCGATATAGTGAACGCTTGTATCTCACTTACTCTCCGGGCTGAAGTGAGGGCCAACAAAATAGCCACTTTCCAAGTCAAGAATTTAAGTTCTGATTTATGAATTGGTTCAAAAGGCCTTTTCAGCAATTGAGATAACACAATATTGAGATCCCACTCAGGAGGAGGAGGCCGCACTGGAGGGAAAACTCGAAATAATCCTTTAAGGAACTGTTTAATTAAAGAGGAAGAGCACAAAGATGGTTTGTTGTAACTCTTTCTGAATCTGGATATGGCAGCAAGGTGAACTTTGATAGAAGAAAAAGCGAGACCTGATCTGGCTAGAGACAGCAGATAAGGCAGAATCTTTTCCGGAGGAGCCTGTAGTGGATGGACATCACGCTCTCCGCACCATAAACAGAATCTCTTCCATTTGAAGCGATAGGTTCTGATGGTAGACTGTGCACGAGCCTGAGATAGAACAGCTCTACAGTCTGGAGAAATCTCAAGGTCCTTAAACTCTAGGAAGTCAGGAGCCAGGCGTGCAAGTGCAGCGACTGAGGATCTGGATGCAGTATTTGTCCTTCCTCCCTTGTCAGCATTGAAAGTGTCGGCTTGAGGCGCAGTGGAGGTTGATGGGAGAGTATCAGAAGCTCCTGGAACCAATACTGTCTCGGCCAGCGAGGAGCAATTAGGATTAGAGAGCAACGCTCTCTCTTCATTTTCTGTAGAACCTTTGGGATGAGAGGAATCGGTGGGAAGGCATACGCAAAGATTCCGGTCCACCTCATCAACAGGGCATTTCCTCTCGATCCTTGCTGGTGGAACCTGCTGGCAAAGTATATGCATTTGCTGTTCTGTTGCGTGGCAAACAGGTCCAGTGTTGGTGTGCCCCAGAGCTGGAAAATTGTTTCCACTTGGCGTTGTTCGAGTTCCCACTCGTGACATCCTGTGAACGATCTGCTGAGATCGTCGGCCAGAGAATTCTGAATTCCCTAACATGCTCCGCTCTGAGGGAAATTTTGTGATGGAGTAACCATTCCCACATTTCCTGCGCTTGAAGAGACAGGGCTAGAGATTTTGTGCCCCCTTGCTTGTTTACGTAAAACATGCTGGTGGTGTTGTCCGTGCGCACCAGCACTGCAGAGCCTGCAATTCTTGGTAGGAAGGCTCGCAAGGACAGAAAAATGGCCCTCAACTCGAGGCAGTTGATGTGTTTGTGCTTGTACTGATGGGACCACCGTCCCTGCACTTGAAGGTCTTGGAGATGGCCTCCCCAACCCTCCATGGAGGCATCTGTCGTCAGAGTAAATTCCGGTAGGGTCTGAAGAAAAGTGAGCCCCGGAGACAAATTGTTCTTTGCCGCCCACCATAGAAGAGCTTGTTTCATCTTGGGCGTGACCTTGATTCGGTCCTCGAAAGATCCGTCTATCTGCCGCCACTGTCGATGCAATTCCTCTTGGAGAGGCCTCATTCTGAGTCGAGCCAGTGGGACTAGATGGAGTGCAGAGGAACACATCCCTAGCAGGGAAACAAACTGTCGGACCGAAAGAGACTTTTTTGACCGTATTTGACTTGCCAGCTTTGTGATCTTGTCCTGACGAATTTGGGTCAAGAAGGCCTTGCACTGAGAAGTGTCCAGTACTGCTCCTAGGAACGTCAGAATTTGTTTGGGTTGCAGTTGAGATTTTTTGACGTTGAGGGTCAGGCCCAGATTCGAGAACATTGATAGAGCACTTTTGACCGATTGCCTTGTTGAAGTTTTTGTTGGACTGTTTATTAACCAATCGTCGAGGTACGGGAATACTTGGATTCCCTGTGACCTCAACGCAGCTGCAACCAGAACTAGAGTCTTGGTAAAGATTCTCGGTGCAGATTTCAGGCCGAAAGGGAGCACCTTGAATTGAAAATGGACACCAGCCACTGTGAATCTCAGATACTTGCGGTGGTTTGGATGAATGGGAATGTGGAAGTAAGCGTCTTCCATATCCAGGGAAGCCATGAAATCGCCTTCCATGAGGCAATTGAGGACATCCGTGAGCGTCACCATGCGGAAACTCTGCTTTTTCAGATATTTGTTTAAGTTTCGTAGATCCAAAATTGGACGCCACTCTCCTGAAACCTTTTCCACAAGGAAGAAGCGAGAGTAAAACCCCTGATTTTTCTGGGATGTTGGAACTTTTTCTATCGCATTTTTGTGTAGCATCTTCATGGCTTCCATGTATAACAAATGAAGACGAGGAGGGGAGGGACCCCTGGGCGGTGACGTTGGAGGTTTCTGCAAGAACTCCAGAGTGTGTCCGTGTTTGACTATGTCCAGAACCCACTGATCTGAAGTTATCTTCCGCCACTGTTGATAAAAGGCGGAGATCTTGGCGCCCACGGGGAGGGAAGGAAGGGGGGATGGTGTCCGGCAAAACTCACTGGCGTTTATTTGAATCGCGTCCCTGGTAGTTAGAGCGTCGTTTCCCTCCTTGACGAGAGAAACCCGCTGACGATGACTGCCGATAGGACTGTTGGTAGTACGGCTTATTCTGAGGTTGATACTGGCGGTTTTGCTGATTTTGATAATGTCCTCTGGAAGAAAAACCACGGCCTCTTGCTCCTCTGAAAAAACCTCGCTTATACTGTAGTGTACCAAGCGATTTGGCCGTATCAGTATCCGTTTTGATCGCAAGCAATGCTTCATCTATGTGCTTGCCAAACAATAACTCGCCATCATAGGCCATGTCAAGTATTTTGCTCTGGACTTCAGGTCTGAAAGAAGTCGCCTTGAGCCATCCTTGCCGTCTGAGAACTGCCGCTCCGGCCAATTGTCTAAAGGCTGTATTAGAGACATCGAGGGCGCAATCGATAATCTCAGAAGCTGCCCGCTCGCCTTCCATGACAACCTTCCGGACCTCTTCAACACGGTCATCGGGAACCAGGTTGATGAATTCCGACAGATCTGACCACATTTGTCTGTCATATCGTGCTAAAATTGCCAAAGAATTAGCAATCTTAACAGTAGCAGCGGCATTAGCTGAGAACTTCTTCCCAATCGCATCCAATCTCCTGCCCTCTTTGTCTGGAGGTGTTGAAATTGGTGCCGCCGGATTCTTGGATCGTTGTTGAGCCGCTTGTAAAATCACTGAGTCAGGTCGTGGATGACCAATCAAACATGAAGGAGTATCCGGTGGTGCTCGGTACTTCTTGTCGACTCTTGGAAGAACCGCCGGGATGGAAGCTGGCGTCTTCATTATATTAATCCCTTCTTTCCAAATATATTCAATGATAGGGATAGATCTGGATACCCTTCTATACCCTTCTTTGAAATCATGAAGAAAACAGTCAGTCTGCTCAACCGAAACTGTAATTGCAAATCGAGCAGCTGCCCGGTGCATGATGTTATGAAAACCTCCTATGTCTTCTGGCGGAGAATCTGAAGGTTGTGGCAAATTAGGAGAGGGCATAGGAATGATGTAATCATTCCATGGTTCCGTAGGTGTGGAATCCGGAAGTTCACCATCCTCTCTTTCATCCTCATCTGGAGAGGAGACGTCAACATCATGACCTCCAGTCCCGGGGTCAACATCCTGCCTTGGAGAGTGCGAAGGATGTGGCGGGGAATTTATCGGCATGTCTACTGGCACAGGATTTGGAGTAGGCAGAGTTGGTGGAAACCTCTGACGATAATCAGCCAGCATGGCCTGTAAATCATGAATTAGAGAAGACGGAAGATGAGCAGTGTCTTCTGCGTGTTGTTGCTCCTGATGATAAGGAGTAGCTAAATTCTCCTGATAATAATGAACCTCATCATCATCTTCATCCTCTTGATATTTTATGTGTAACTGGGAAGGGTGATGGGCCACTCCAAAAGGCTCTTCATCATCCCCTTCATCATCAGAATCTGCCTCCACGTAGTTTTCCAAAATATGCGAAGGCAAGAGGGGAGACAAATGAGAGTAACTCTGTCTCTGAAATGATTTCATCTGGAAATGGGTATACTGTACCCTTACTGGAGATGTGGGCAATAAATGCGTAGACGGCACATTCAAAGATGCCAGCGCTGCTGTCGACGGTAGAAGTGAAACAGATGTGTGCGTTGCCGGTATTGTCGTCGACGGTATCGTCATTGGTGTTGTAATCGTCGACGAGGACTTTTTTGAAGGCGTCTTAGTAGAAGGATCCGTCGACGGACTCTTCGTCGTCGAGCTTGTCGTCGATGGAGCTGAAACCTTCGTCGACGGGCTTGCCGTCGACAGGGTCTTCGTCGACGGGCTTGTCGTCGACGGGGTCTTCGTCGACGGGGTCTTCGTCGACGGGGTCTTCGTCGACGGGGTCTTCGTCGACGGACTCTTCGTCGACGGGATCTTCGTCGACGGGATAGTGGAAACCTTCGTCGACGGGGGAGCCGTCGACGAGAGCGTCGACGGAAGCGATGACGAATGCTTCGTAGATGGTGATTTGGTCGTCGACGGAAGACTCGTCGACGACGAGCTTTTCTTCGATGATTTTTTATCAGAAGAAGAAACCATGACGGACATCACAGGAGAAGTAATTGCTGAGGTGGTAACAGTACTTGAAGAAGTAGAGGACGTAGAATAGGTGGTGACAGTGAGAGAGGACACCAAAGAGACAGCTTTAGTGCGGACTGTACTCACAGTAGAAGACTCTGTTGACGCAGCACTCTTTGTGGACTCAGAGGGTTTATGAGAGAGTTTAGGTTTTTTCAGTCGCTCAGGAGAACACCTCTCTTTGGAACTGGCTCTCTTACTTGAGGTAGAGGCTCTGTCCTCGTCATCTGTGGCAGACGACTTCAGCCACAAAAGAACTCTTGCCTCTCTATCCCTGATGGTCTTAGGAGGGAAGGTTCGACATATCCTGCAATCCTTCACAACATGTGAAGGATGCAAACAATAAATACAATCAGAGTGCTGGTCGTCCACATGTACCCTCTTCTTGAAGCAGGAACCACAAGCCTTGAATAGAGCCTTCTTTTCAGACATCTTGAGAGAATAGAAGAAATTTTGAAGAAAAACTGAGTAGGCACTCAGGGAGACTCCCTTACACACGAAGTGCGGTGAAAATCTGAGGAGAGCTGCCTGGGCTGGGAAGGTTCTAGAGGGTGAGGTTAGCTGATTGGCTGAGGCTACATTTTCAGTTCTTTTTACATAATGAGGTAGATAGGCTGCTAAGTTTTGGGCCTAGTTGGGCCTATATCCTTTTCTAGCCTACTACTAATGGTTTTTAGGCACTGCTATATATATATAATTTACCGTGGGACTCCCGCCTCGACGACGGGGAATGATTCAGGCATGTGAATCTATGAAAGATACCCCAATACTGGATAAGGTGGTGTTCTGGGAGGGTTTATTCGTTTCAGCCCTCCCATGAAAGCTTTTATAGCTGGTACTCTAAAAAGAGATAGATGTTGTCTATTTTGTAAGTATGCTGCTATAACAGCAAGGTGTAATCTGATAGACGTGTATGCTAAGTTACACTTTTGAAGGTGTAGGAGGTAGCCTACGATGTGTTGAATAGACACATCCAGGGGGTTTATGTGATTTTTTTGACAGTATATCACAAACCTTTTCCACTTAGCAGCATAACATGCTTTGGTAGTGGGACGTCTAGCTTCTTTGATGACGTTCACACATTCTTGAGGAAGGTTAAGGTAACCAAACTCAATGACTTCAGGAGCCAAATTGCTAGGTTGAGCTGAGCTGGGTCCGGGTGTCTGATCTCTCCATGGTTCTGTGTTAATAGGCGTGGAGATAGGCTTAGTTTTTGGTGTGGCACCACAGAAAGTTGCAGCAGTGTGGTGTACGACGGTTGTCTGGCCCAAGTTGGAGCAACTAGAATGAGTGTTAGGGAATGTTGCTGTAGTTTGCGTACCACTAATGGAAGTAGTGGAAGAGGAGGAAAAGCGTACGCAAATTGTCCTGACCAGTTCATCCATATCGCATTGCCTTTGGACAATGGGTGTGGGTATCTGGCGGCGAAGTTTGGGCATTTTGCATTTTCGTGGGTGGCGAAGGTCTATCTGAGGTTGTCCCCACGTTTGGAAAGACGGTTGAAGAACTTGCGGATGAAGTTCCCACTCGTGGATCTGCTGTGTCTGTCGACTTAGTAGATCATCCATGGTGTTTTGTACTCCTGGGACATGTTGGGCTAAGAGGAAGATCTTTAGAGGTATAGCCCATCTCCATATCTGCTGTGCTAACTGAGAGAGCTGCAGAGAGTGTGTCCCGCCTGTTTGTTTATGTAGTACATTGCTGTCATATTGTCTGTGTGGACTCAGACAGCTTTGCCTGACACTTGAGTTTGAAATGCTTTTAGGGCTAGAAACACAGCTCGCAACTCTAAGTGGTTGATGTGGATTAGCTTTTGTTGCGGTGTCCACCTGCCTTGCATGGTGTGATGCAGTAGGTGAGCTCCCCAGCCGGAGAGCAACGCGTCCGCTGTCATGATAATTTGGGGAACTGGCTCTAGGAACGGTCGGCCCTTTAAAAGGTTTTGTGTGCTCCACCATTGCAGAGAGCAAAGAGTCCCACTGTCTACAAAAACTAGGTCTGTTAATTAACCATGAGCCTGGTTCCACTGTCGTGCTAGGCACTCTTGAAGTGGACGCATTTGCAGTCTTGTGTGAGGTACTATAAATATGCAAGATGCCATCATTTCTATGAGTTGCATGAACACTCAAGCTGGAAGCGAGTGTTGTGGTTTGAATTTTGTTAGGAGCGTTTGTACACTTGTTATCCAGGCTGGAGAGGGATAAGCTAGTGTTAATTGGGTGTTTATTGTAGCACCAAGGTATTGTTGTGTGTGCGAGGGTAGCAGATGTGACTTGGTGTGATTTACTGTGAATCCCAAGTTGTGGAGTAGTAGAATTGTGGCGTGAGTGTGTTGTACACACTGGCCGTATGAGCTTGCTTTTATGAGCCAGTCGTCCAGATATGGGAAGACGTGAATCTGCTGTCTTCTTAAGTGTGCTGCTACGACTGCTAGGCATTTGGTAAACACTCTTGGTGCTGTTGTGACTCCGAATGGGAGCACTTTGAACTGGTAGTGCTGCCCGTCTAGCACAAATCTGAGATATTTTCTGTGCGCTGTGTGGATGGGAATGTGGAAGTAGGCGTCCTTGAGATCTAGAGTGACAAGGAAGTCACTTTGTAAGAGGAGCGGAAGGACTTGTTGAATTGTGACCATATGAAAATGGTCTGACTGTATGTAAATGTTTAGAGGTCTGAGGTCTAGAATAGGTCTCAGAGAACCGTCCTTCTTTAGAATTAAGAAATATAGGGAGTATACTCCCTTGTTGTGCTGATGCTTTGGAACTATTTCTATTGCATTTTCTGCAGGAGAGATACCACTTCCTGTCTGAGCAGTGTCAAATGTTCTTGTGACATTGGACGCTGTCTGGGCGGTATGTTTGGGGGGTGGATGTTAGTTCTAAACAGTAACCTGACTGGATTATTTGAAGCACCCACCTGTCTGATGTGATGTTTTCCCAGGCTGGCAGATATTGCTGTAGTCTTCCCCCGACCAGAGTGGAATGGGGTGGGGGAAGGGGAGCGGAATCATTGGGCAGGGGTGGAGGCAGAGCTGGAATTGTTGGTCTTGCCTCTGCCCTTGTTGTTGTTACCTCTGTAACCACCCCTTTGGTAGCCCTTACTATATGTAGATTGTGTGGGGGCTTTGTAGGAGGTGAAGGGTGTGTCTGAAGCATATCCTCTGTTGGTACCTCTATAGGATGAGCGTCGAAATGAACGTCTGGGAGCCTGCAACTGCAAGGCTCCCATAGATTTTGCTGCGTCTATACCCTTCTTCATTTTTTCGAGGGATACGTCTATGTTGGCTCCGAATAAGTGTTGCTCATCAAAGGGTTGATTGAGTATAGCACTCTGGACTTCAGGGTTAAAACCTGATATGCGTAGCCACGCATGCCTACGCAGCAAAACACTTGTGTTAACTGCTCTGGAGGCAGTGTCTCCTGCGTCAAGTGCACAACGAATTGAGGTGTTGGTAATATTTTTCCCTTCTTGGATAAGCTCATTAGCTCTATCTTTGTACTTATCCGGGAGGTGCTGCATCAGTGACTCTAGTTCATCATAGTGTGCTCTGTCGTAACGTGCCAATAATGCTAGTGTATTGGCGATACGCCACATATTTGCTGCTTGGGAGGCAGTTCTCTTTCCTGACGCATCAAGGAGTTTAGACTCTTTGTCAGGTGGGGGAGCCTCACCTGACGTTTGTGAGTTAGCCCTTTTGCGTGCGTTTGAAACTACAAGCGAGTCTAGGGGCACTGGGCCTTTAATATAAGCTGGATCTGAAGGTGCAGCTTTGTATTTTTTCTCTATTCGTGAGTTAATGACCCGAGTTCTAACTGGGTCTTTGAAAACCTCAGGGGTGTGTTTAATAACTCCTTTGAGCATGGGTAAAATGGATGAAGATGTTTGTGCATTGTCAAATGTATCTAGTAGGAAGTCTTCCTCTACTGCGTCCGTTTGCATATCCACCCCATGATATTGCGCAGCTCTGTGTACCAACTGATTAAAGCCCATAGTGTCTTCTGGCGGGGAAGGTCTAGAGGGGTATATGTCATCTTGAGGGACATTTGGAACATCAGGCGTATTATAATCGTTCCATGGGTCAGGTGAGCCTGGTGGAATAGATGAATCATCCGCGTTACCCCCTATGTCATCAGAGCTATCATCCCCATAATCATCATGTATGATAGAGTGTGTAGGGGAATGTTGTGGCAGGGGAACAGGTGGTGATGGCATAGGTGGAGGAGAAGGGGAAGGCACTCTTAGCGGGGAAGTAGATATGTCCTTCTTCTTTGGAGGAGGAGCTGGTGCTGGTGTTTCTAGTGGTCGTTTCTTTAAGTTAGTCGACCAGTAGTTGGATCTTTCACCAAAGTCTTTTGTGCAGGGTCTGGGTGAAATAAGTCCTCTGCAGAAGTGTGACCTTTCGGTGTGGAGGAAGGTTTTCGCATCGAAGTTGCTTCTTTTGGTTTTTTGGTACTGTCTTTTACAGGAGAAGCTGGAATCTTTTTCGGCTCTGATGATTTTTTCGGTGCCGATGAAGGTTTCGGATTGGGTTGTTTCTTCGTATCCGAAGCTTTGCTTGGCTCCGACCTTGGTTTCGGTGCCGAGGTAGGAACTGCTTGTTTCGGTGCCGATGTTTTCGATGTGGGCGTGGCAACCGATGGTGTCTTTTTCGGTGCCGGTAGGTGTGCGTCGGCACCGTGTGGAGGTCGACTCGAGCCCGAGTCGCCTGAAGGCTTTGTTAGCTTCTTTGCCGGGTCCGAAGGTGGGGCAGTAGAAGCAGTGTCTCGGTGTGTACCCGAGGGCGAGGGTGTGACCGGAGCCTTTTTGGGGTGTGTCGAGGAAGGGTCGGGGTCGACGGTCTTACTTACAACCCGCCACGGTGGAGTGACTTCCTCGACATCGGAATCTTCTGCCTCGGAGTTGCTGTCGACGCCATGTTGTTCTGGGACGTCGACGCCTTCCTCGAAGATGTCGTCTGGAATCGGAGCTGAAGATCTTTGAGCCATTGTTCTCCGAGCTCTTCGGTCTCGGATCGTCTTCTTGGAGCGGAAGGAGGCACAAACAGAACAGTCTCTGGCCTCGTGCTCCCGGGAGAGGCAAAGGTTACACGCCTCCAGAAGGTCGGTGTGGGGAAACTTCGACCCACATTGAGGACACTTTTTAAATGGTGCCCTTTCCATTAGCTGAAGTCGAGGTCTAGTTGGGCCCGAAGGCCTTCGACGACGACCGGAATCAAAGTTCTGGATGTTGATAGAGTAGTGTCGACTGGAAATGTGTTCTGAACTGAATTCTCGAAGCTGGTGAGGATTGCGCGCAGACGGAAATCGGTTCCAACACGGAGCGCTGGAAACACATCCGAGCCCGGTGGCGGAAAAAAACAATTTGGGGATGGAGTCGATGCCCATGCGCAGTATCATCCAAAGGAGGAGTCACCTATCCCGGGACTTCCAAAGACTTTTCTACAACAAAAACAAACTGCAAACATCCGGGCCCAACACTAGGTGGCCATCTATGCACAGTGTGTAATCTGCAGCTCATATGCCTTGAACATGAGGTTTTGTTTGGACAATGCTGTGGCAAAGACTGATGTACATCCAATTTCTAGAGCAGATGGATTGATAGATTGAGGGCAGCCAAACATCCGAGTACCTTTGATCTCACCTTTGGGTACTGGCAGATAGGTCTGACCCCTGGAGCAAAAGAATAATCTGCATTCTCCACTCCAAGTAGACACTTACAGTATACTGTAATGCCCTTTGGATTAACTAATGCCTCAGCCACCTTCCAGAGGTTGATGAATGGAGTTCTTGCTTGATTGGAATCCTTTGGTGCAGCTTTTCTAGGTGATATTGGCTTCACCTGGCAGGATCATCTGATTCACCATGGGAAGGTCTTGAGGCTCTGAAAAATGCAGGACTCGCTATCAAGGCAAGCAAGTGGCAGATAGGGCAGGGTAAGGTGGAATATTTGGGCCACCTGGTAGGTGGAGGCCAAGTTCAGCCCCTCCAACCCAAGATACAGACAATTCTGGACTAGGAAGCTCCAACAAGCCAGACCCAAGTCAGGGCATTCCTTGGCTTGACTGAGTATTACAGGAGGTTAATGGAGTATTATGGGTCCATGGTGGCCCCCCTCACAGAACTCACCTCCAAGAAGATGCCCAAGAAAGTGAACTGGACAATGAGCTGTCAAAAGGCTACTGCCATTCTGAAGGCTGCAATGTGCTCTACCCCAGTCCTGAAAGCTCCAGATTACTCTAAACAGTTAGATGCGCAGACAGATGCCTCTGATCATGGGTAAGAGCAGTCCTATCTTAAACAAATTACGAAGGACATGGCCAACCTATTGCTTTCAACAGAAGGAGACTACTCCCCAAAGAGCAGTGTTGGAGTGCCATAGGCCTTTGCTGTGATCGGGGAACGTCGTTTACGACGCAACTTTTAGCACGCAGTGCTATTACAACACTGTCTTTAAATCGCATTCTATTACAACGCATGACTCTGGGGGGCGCTCAAGGATAGGGAATACTTTTAATTTACTATACAACACCATCCCTAGTGTCAACGGGGACTGGTGTTGGAATAGTAAATTAAAATATTCACTATCCAACACCCTTTTCTGTTATGCGTTGTAAAAGAATGCGTTATAAAAACCGCGTTGTTACAGCATGCGTGCTAAAAGCATGCGTTGTAACAATGTACATCCGCTGTGATCAGGGCCCTAATGAGGTTTAGGCCATACCTGTTTGGCACTCTAGTTCAGAGAGACCACAGGCCTCTCAGATGGGTACAACAAATGAAAGGTGTAAACCCTAAACTGTTAAGGTTTTCCATATGCCTACAGGGAATGGACTTCACAGTGGAACACAGACCTGGAACAGCCCATGCCAATCCAGATGGCCTTTCCATGTTCTTCCACTTAGAAGATGAAGACTCTCCAGGGGAAGGTTAGTTTCATCTTCTTTCGTTTGGGGGTGGTGGTGGTGGTGGGGGGGGGGTAGTGTGAGAACGTGCCTCTTTTGATATGATTAGCCTCCATTTTTTGCCTGGAACATGATATGGTTTTGTTTGGAAGTGCACAGGTTCCCCGCCAACCAGGTCCCCTGTGCCACAGCTCCTTTACCAAAACTGTACCACAATCGGCAAAACTTCAGCTCACCTATAAATACCTAGTAAATGGTACGCTGGGAATCTAGGGCATTGGGACTAAAGAGGGTCCCCTAGGAACCCTTCACCAAGGCCATGCTAACTGCCACTGCAGCCTGCATGCCTAGGTGCAGACAAAAACGACAAAGTGTGCCTGTGTGTCATGTCAAAGCAGCATTGACTAAGGTATAGGTAAGTCATCCCACTAGCAGGCCTTTTAAGCCCTAAGGTAGGGTGCAATGTATCTCAGGTATGGGCATATCTGAATGAGAAGATATGCCCCAACAGTATTTAAGTTTAATCTTAAAACTGTGAGTGCCAGGGAAGCCATAGAGAGTACATGGGCAGGAAACTCGACAAATCGAGTTCCCCTGCACCATGATGGCTTCACAGAACCCATGTGTGTTTGATTGCAATCAACACCTCTTAATAAACCCACACTGATACCAGTGTTGGATTTATTAAGCCATGTACTCAGAGGGCACTTCAGAGGTGCCCCCTGAAAACCTACCAACCCTGTTGTGGTCTCTGACTGGCTTTAGGCAACCTGCCACCGCCAGACATGTTTCTAGAACCTTGGTTCGAGAGCCCCTGCTCCCTCAGGCCAGAAACTAAGCCCATCTTGGGCGGAGGTGTTACACCTCCTTCCCCAGGATGAGGACAGTGCTTGAGAGGGAAGCTTCAAACGCCTTGCCACCTTTGTAATGCAATCCCAGCCTCTGCTGCTACAGCAGATGGCAGCCCCTGATTCAAACCCCCACTTTTGGCAGGAAAACTTAATGAGAAAACGAGGTGTGCCTCCCTTCGCCAACTCCGCCCCTCAGGTGCTGCAGGCGAAGTGAAGCACATTTTTCAGCAACCACCATCTTGAAGATGAGGGTGGCATAATAGAGGGTGTAAACACCCCAGGTAAGGAACCCATTGGTCCATACATGTCACTTCCCTGCAATACCCCTAAATCAAGCCTTTAGGTGGCATCCCCAGACCCTGAAATCATATTCCTGACGACCTACGAAGCCTGGACACCAATGAGCTGCAACAGCAACAAAGAAGAAGGATCAGTGACGGACTCTGTACCAGCCGTGTTAGCCTGTCTGCTGCCTTTCGTTCTTTCTACAAAAGACGACTCGTACTGCAGGCCCAGTGACCTCCAATGCTCTGAGAGGACTGCCTGCCTTCAATAAACATCATCAACTCTCGTGGACAGAGGACCTGTCCAGAAGAAACCAACTTTAAAGAACAAAGGCCTCAGCCCTGAGGAACTGCAAAACCACCTCCAGACCCATCTTTGCACCTGACACCCAAGGCCCAGTCCAAGTGGCCCACTGGTCCTGCAAAGGTGCCCCAACGATTCTGAGCCAGAGTCCACTGTGGACTAACCCCTGCTGGCCCTACCTCAACACCTGCAGCCTCAATCCGAAGACTCCCTCGGACCGTGACCAGCCTGGTAAGCTGTTCCTGACACCAAAGATCATCCCTGCACTCAAAGTCCCTGGACCTTGGGAGCTTTACCATTGGTGTCCCTACTTCCCTTAGCATCAGAACATACCAGGGCAGCTGTGGGTTTTCTTCGTCCAGCCTCCTGGCCTGAGCCTGCAGCCTTTTTCCAAAATCGATCTCCCTCATTCATTTGCATTGGGCGCCCAATGCTGTGTTGTCACTCTGCACCCTGTGCCGCTGAGGGTGTAAGTTTGGTGCTGCCTTGAGGCCCTCCCCGTGCCTACCTTAAATTCCAGATCGACACTGACACTGCTTTACTTACCTATGAGCAGGGCAACTTCAATAACCCCCATTCTTCATTGGTTAACACCCAACCCGAATTTGACCTCTGCACCCAGCTGCCCCTGTGCTGCTGGTGGTGCACTCTTGGTACTGATTTGAACCTTGCCTGGTGCTGATCTGAAACACCAAAGACTGGATCTGTGAGTCATGTACTTGCCTTCAAAACTGCATTCTTGTTTTCCTCCTATAGGGTAACATGGCTGAACTGAAAAATTGCATTGTGTCCACTTCTTAAGTGAAAAGTTTTTTTTTTTTAACGTACTCGCCTTGCAACGTACATTTTGATCTTAAAATAAATCTTGAAAGATGCTTATTTTTATAAAATTGGTGTGGATCTCCTTTTTGAGTTGTGTGTATAAAAAATGTCTTACACTTCTCTGTGATAGGCCTAAGGCTGGTCGACCACACTACCACAAATAGGGCACTTTAAATATATATACATTTATCTCAGTACCCTTCTGGGGGAATCACTGGACTCATTACATGATATAACCACTGAGTGGTATATTACATAAAGTGCCACCTTCCTACAAAGATGTTGTTCAGGGTCCTCTGGTGCAGCTCCCACTTGTGGCATGATGTTGTCAAGTGGCTGAGAGTGTCCTCTATAGTGTTCTGCTTCCCGGGAACATATACAGCTTGCAGACGTACCTTGTGATGGATGGAACATTCCCCTATTTTTTGTGCTTCCTCGGATAGCAGGTGGGATCTTTTGCCACCCTGCTTGTTGATGTAGTGCATCGTTGTTGTATTGTCTGTGCGGGTGAGCACTGCAGAATTGTGCATTCTCAGGAGAAAAGCCTTGAAGGCAAAACGCACTGCTTTCAACTCTAGTAACTTCATGTGTAAATGATGTTGAGCTTGTGGCCATTTTCCACTGATTTGGAGAAAATGGAGATATGCTCCCATCACTCCAAGGAAGCATCGGTTGTGAAGACTAGAGAGGAAGTTAGACGGCAAAGAGAGTCCAAATAACAGATGTTTCTGGTTGGTCCACCAGGATAAGGCGCTGACCATTGTTGGAGTGACTTGGATGAGGTTGTTGAATGAACCTGACATTTGCCCCTATTTTCTGTCCCGTTGAAGTGGTCGCATGCATAGACAACAAAATGGGATGAGAGCTATGCAAGAGGACATCATCGCTAGAAAGGATTTGTAGAGGTGAACAGAAAGAATTTTTTTCTTCTTTGAATGGACTGTGCCAACCTCATGAGTCCTAGTTGTCTTTCCTGCGCAGAATATGCGTTCGAGGATGTTGTGTCCTGCGTGGCCCCTAAAAATGTCTGTGATGGATGAGGATTGGATTTCTCTAGATTCAGTGTGAGATCTAGCTGATTGAAGAGATCCGTGCAGGCCAACGTTGTCTATCGTCTAGATAAGAAGAATTGGTGGCGTTGTATGAGAAAAGCAGCTACAGATGTGAGGCACTTTGTAAAGATACGAGAGGCGGATTTGAGGCCAAAGCGGAGCACCGTTAACTGGTAGTGGCTTCCGGCTACCGTGAACCTTAGAAATATTCGGTGCTTTGGATTCTTTCTCTTCGCGCTCTAAACCAGGCAGGAGCTTCGAAGCAGACCAGCGGTCACCACCTACACTGTTCAACCCATATAATCACCACCATGGTTTGGAGGGTTCTCTTTGATATCACGGCTGATGGCACCAGCTTGGGATGCATCGAAATGGAGCTCTGGGATGATGTCGTGCCAAAGACAGCTGATAACTTCAGAGCCCTGTGCACAATGGAAAAAGGGTTTGGTTTCAAGGGATCGTGCTTCCACTGGATCATTCCCGATTTCATGTGTCAGGGCGGTGACTTCACGAACCACAATGGAACCGGTGGAAAATCAATCTATGGTGCCAAGTTTGCCGACGAGAACTTCACACTCAAACATACTGGCCCCGGGATTTTGTCCATGGCTCATGCTGGGCCCAACATGAACGGTTCTCAATTCATCATCTACACTGCCCAGACTTCGAGGTTGGATAGCAAGCACGTCGTATTTGGCTCCGTCGTATAAGGCATGAATGTTGTAAAAGCAATGGAGAAGTTTGGCTCAAGCTCCAGGAAGATGTCGAAAAAGGTAGTGATTGCTGATTGCAGGATTCTGTAGTTTATTTCCTGGCTTACATCTGATCATTCCTTGTGTAGAAGGTAAAAAGACCACCCATGCCACTTGGTTTAGTTTTCAGTCTTACTTGTGCTCTCCAATGAACTGCATCTGTTGGATTTCTTTGACTTTCCCTCATCCCTTTTCCGAACGTCAATGTAGCCTTCAGAATTACATGAAAATAAAGAGAATACACTGTTAAAAAAAAGAAATGTCCTGTGCTTTGGATGGATGTATATGTGAACATACGCATCTTGGAGGTTAAGGGTGGTCATAAAGTCTCCCTGGTTCAAAAGCTGTAGCACCTCTTGCAGTGTTACCATGTGGAATGATTGTTTTCCAAGGACAAAGTTGAGGTTCCAGAGGTGTAGAATTGGTCGTCACTGCCTTGACTTCTTGCAGATTAAGAAGAAACTGGAGTAGAAACCTTTCCATCTGTGAGCTATAGGAGCTCTTTCTATAGCTCCCTTTTTTAGCATGGGTTTTACCTCCAATTTGAGAAGTTGTAGATGCTTGTGGATGAATAGTTGGGGCGGAGTTGGAGGTGATCGTTGGAGGAATTACAATGTTTCGTCGAATTGGATTAGGTCTAGGACCCACTGATTGTTGGTATTTTGCTGCCATCAATGGAGGATGCTGGTACCCTTGCCGCCGAGGCAGGAATGAAGGAAGAAACCCTTGCCGCCGAGGCAGGAATGAAGGAAGTAGCCGGAGCCTGAGGCATATCATTGACGTTGGCCAGTGCCTTTTATCGCCGTCCTGATTTTGCCCTTTCAAGGGGTCTGACATAAGCTGATTGTGGTGGGTTCCTCTGCTGGTATGAGGCGTAACAATATTGGTAGCCCCCTCTGTATGAAGGTTGTCCTCTTCCATGCGAGTCACGAAAAGGCACTTTCTTTAATTGTAAGGGCTCCAAAGACTTGGCTGTGTCTGTATCAGACTTGATAGCCTAGAGGGCCTCAACTACATGTTTTCCAAAGAAGGTTTCTCCGTCGTAAGGGAGGTTTAAGATTTTGGTCTGAACTTACGGTCCTCAAGATGTAGCCTTTAGCCAAACTTGAAGCCTGAGCACTGTAGCACCTGCTAATTGCTGGAAACCAGTAAAGGCAACATCCAAGTCGCAAGGTATTACTTCACTGGATGTGCGCTCACCTTCACGCAAAACCTTTTTGGTCTCTGCTTTGAGATCGTCTGGTAACTGGTTGATGTACGGGGCAATGTCCAACCACATTTTTCGGTCGTACCTTCCCAGAAGTGCTAAAGAGTTGTCTGACCTGAACGTTAACGCTGACATGAGGAAAAAGTTTCCCACTATTGTCAAGGCACCTACCCTCTTTATCTGGAGGTGCTGAGATAGGTGCAGAAGGGTTCTTGGAGCAGCGCTGGGCTGTTTAAGTGACAACAGAGTCAGGTTACGGTGAAGAGTAAGACATGCAGGAGCATTTTGAAGAGTCTTGTATTTTTGTGTCAAGGGGTGGTCAGACTGCTACCACCAAAGATGGGATCTTCATGACCTTAATGCCTTCCTCCGTAATATAATCGATAATAGGCATAGCCCTGGTAGATTTACAAAATGGCTCCTTAAAGTCATACAGACGGCAATCTGTTTGCTTTGTAAGCATTGGGAGATCAAACCTTTTAGCAGCTCTCTGCAGCAGGTTGTGAAATCCTCCAATATCCTCTGGAGAAGAATTCGCTGGTGGCGGCGTTGGGGATGAGGAAAGAGGTATCATGTAGCTCACCCTCTTGGGGCGTGGCTTAAGCGCCGACCGGGATGGCTGCGTGAGCGAGTTGCTCCGCGCCAAGTCCCGTACTTTCTCCTGCAACCCGAGCCCCAGGTAGCCTGGCGGCGGACACTGGGGTCCTGGAGGGTCACTGACCGAGTGGGCTGCGTCCGGACCCCGACTGGCCACTGATCGCCGAATGTGGGCTGCCCTGGCGACTGGCCCGGTCTGGCCGGATCAAGAAAGCAAGATGGCGGCGCCTCATAACTGAAAGCGCCGAGGGCTGCGCTGTGTGGAGGCGCGAGACCGAGGGAAGACGCCTGGAGGGCTGCGCCGAGGCGGTGAGCCGGGAGGCGGACTGCGGGTGCGGACCAAGGCGGCAGCGGAGACCGGCGCGGCGAACGGAGGTGGGTGGCGCCCCCTCCCCCACTTGATTTTCCGGCCGGCTGGAGAGCTGGGCCCCGGCTTGCGCTGGGCGGGCGGAGGCGCGGCTGGAGCGAGGGGCCGCCGGGCAGATACGACCGCCGCAGTGGAGACCACAGAGGCGCAGAGGGACACAAAGGGCTGCCAGAGCGCTGGAAGTGGGAGCCGCCCGCAGCGCCAGGGCGTCCCGAGGGGCGGATTGGCCGAGCGGCGGCTGGCGGACTGATCGCAAGGGCAGGGCCCGCCTGGTGACCGGCGGGGGTGTGCTGGGCCTGCGCACTAGTATATCGGCCCCAACGAGCGCTGGAGCAGCGGTGGCCTGCATTCTACAGCCCAGTTCAAGACATTGTGAACTGCCCCGGTTGGAATTGTGCATTGCGCCTGGCGCCTGGGGGTGAGCACGCTTCCTGGCGGGAGATAGCAGGACCTGCGGTGGGGTCCGGTGCGTGCTCCCTCTAAGTGTTTGCCGGAGGATTTTCTTGCTCTCCTGCGCCGACGGCTGCCGGGCCCTGCTTGAAGACTCTGGGTGGCACCTCCCACTGATCGCGGCCGACCCTCTCCTGGCGCGGGAAGTGGGCTAGCATTCGCAGGCTCTGCAAGGACAGCGGGTTTAGGGCGGAGCCCATTCTGGTGCGGCTGGCTGGACCTGCCCGGGGACACGAGCTTCCGGCTGCCCGCTGTTGCGAGAGGTCAAGTGCTCCCTGGACTTGAGGGGCGGTGGAGGCGCACTGTTATTGTTGAGGGGACTGCACGGCGTGCATCTCTGGGCTGCAGGCTACCGGCTGAGTGTGGAGGAGGAATAGTTGGCCCGGCGTGGTCGTGTTTGGCCCGGACATTGGAGAGTGACGCTCCTTTGGATGTACTATTGGTCATCGCGGGGCGAGCCTAAGACCGAACCGCCCGGAGGGACCGCCACTATAGGCTGGCTTCAGTGGGAGTTGCTTGCTTGTTTCCCGCTTTCAAGATGGCCGAGCAGGGGGATGGCGTTGTGGCGCCGCCTGGGCATGGACGCAGGGGATCTGGAGACGTGGAGGGCGATATCGCAGCGGGGCCATCACCGCAGGAACAACGCCTGGGTCTCCGCCTTGATGCTATCTTGGCCGCGATAACTGCCACGAAAGATGAGCTCCACCAGGACATAGCACAGGTGGCGACGGGGCTTGGCCTACTGAGAGCGGACCACGCCAAGCTCTCGGACAGAGTGAAAATCAATGAACAACTGCTCCAGGAGCTGAAACCGGCAGTGGTCACCGCGGAACATAAAATTGAGGATGTTCTCCATAGACTGGCGATCCTGGAGCGACGAGCTGAGGACGCGGAAGGACGCAATCGACGGAACAACGTGCGGGTGGTGGGGCTTCCGGAGAAGATTGAGAAAGGCGACGCAGTGTCCTACATGGAGGATTGGTTTCGAACAGTGGTGGCGCCGGAAGGCCTGTCCCCCTTCTTCTCGCTGGAAAGGGCACACAGGGTGCCCGCCAAACCACCCCTGGAAGGCAGACCACCTCGACCGATGGTGGTCAAACTGCTGCACTACAAAGATCGGGATCTACTGATCCAGCGGGCGAGGTCCCTGGGGCCCTTCCAGGTAGATAACAATAAGGTGACCATTTTTCCGGATTACACGCAGGAAGTGCAGAGGGGCAGAGCTTCCTTCCTGTCGGTGAAGAAGGAACTAAGGGAAGAAGGACTCCAGTACTCCTTGCTTTTTCCGGCCAAGCTGCGGGTCATAGTTGATGACAGAACTCATTTTTTCCAAACGCCCGATGAAGCGTGGTCCTGGCTGGAACTGTATCGTGCAGGGACTGATCGTACTCACAGGCCTGCCAGGGATCGCCAGCAGCCGGTCAGGGTCAGGAAGTCCCAACGTATCCGCTCCAGGAATAGGCGCCAGCGAGCCGAACGGGAGGCACAAATGCTGGCCGATAGACTGAGTGCGTTGGAGGCCACGGCTAGCATCACGGGGTCGCAGCAGGAGGACGCTTCCAGAGGCTCGGCATCAGGAGGAGAAGGAGAGAAATCCGGTGACGAAGATTCAGAAGCGGGTGGAGGACTAGGACCGGAGGTCACCCCACAGACATCGGATGGTATCTTTAATGGATGATACTAATGGCTGCTGAACATTTCTAGGTGGCCTGAAGGGGCGAATGATCCTGAACTTTGTTTGACTACCAGGTACGGGCTGCAGTGACAGTGTGGGGCTGTGGGCGCGGGGTGGTTGCTCCGTCGTCCTGGTTAGGGGCTCCATAGCCCTCATTAGACCCTTAAGGTCTTCTGTGGTGACGACCACAGGTTAGTGTGATGTGTTGGGTGTTTGCAGTTTGGAACGGGGCTGAAGCTGGGTTACTAGGCCCTGTCCTGGGGAGGGGGTTAGGGGGAGTTGGGGAACATGTTTTGAAGGGGATTCACCAATGCTGCGATGCGGGTATTACATATCGGCGTGTGCCACTGTTCGGATTGATGCTCTATGGGGACGTTACCTAACCTGAAATGTATAACATGGAATGTCCGGGGTATTCGAACTATGGTGAAGCGCCACAAGGTACACGCCTACCTGGTGCGGCGGGGCGTTCAAATAGCGATGCTTCAGGAGACACATTTGACACAGCAGGAATGTGGGGCGTTGCAGAAGAGGTGGAGGGGTCAGGTGTTTGGCACGACTTATTCGGCATTCGCCAGAGGGGTGTTGATATGGGTTAGGGCGGGCACGCCTTTCCAGGTCACGAGTCAGAAGATTGATCCAGAGGGTCGCTATGTGGTAGTGGAGGGGCGGCTACATGGAAGGGAGGTTGTGCTGTGTAACGTCTATGCCCCCAACACTGATCAGGCTAGCTTCTTCGAGGGTTTATCGCGATCACTGGCGTATTATTTGGCAGGCCCCGTACTTTTAGCAGGGGATTTTAACTCCATTACTGATGTGCTGATGGACAGATCACACCCGCCCTTGGTTGACTCCCCGGTGCGCCGACTGGCGACCCATAGGCGGGATTGGCAGGAGAGATGGGGTCTGGTGGATATGTGGAGGGCCCAACACCCTGAAACTCGAGATTACTCCTATTTCTCTACGCTGCATGACCTGCATGTCAGACTGGATTCAGTGCTGTGTAGCGATTCATTGGCGAGGGTGGTAACTGGCTCTGAGTATTTGTCCAGGACCATCTCGGACCATAACCCCCTGTTGCTCTCTATGCAATGGCAGCTGGCGAGATCGGCAGTTCCTACGTGGCGGCTGCGTCCGGAGACGCTGGAGGACCCGGTGTTTTGCGACACAGTGCGCCAGGGCATAGACGGCTATTTCGAGGAAAATGCTGGGTCGACAGCGACTAGAGCGATTGAATGGGATGCAATGAAAGTGGTGGTGAGAGGGGTGTGTATGGGGCGGTTTCTGACTGTGAGAGGGGCAGTGCTGAATGACCTTGCGAAAGCGGAAGAAGTGTTGAGAGGGGTGGAACAGCAGAGGCCCGAGCGGCCGGAGATTCAAGACCGATTGTTGCAGGCTAAGGAGACTGTGGCGACTGAGACAGAGAGATTGCGGTGCTATGATTACAAATTGTATGCTGTGAAAGTGCATGAGGAGCGAGATAAGGTGGGCACGCTCCTGGCGAGGCTGGCTGATCCGAACCCTAGGGGGTGCCCGGTCCTGAGTGTGCGACGGGAGGACGGGGAGGTGATCTATTCGCAATCGGCGGTCCTGGGGCGCTTCCAATCTTACTATACAGGACTATATGCCAGCCACCTTGAGGCGACGGCCACGGAAATAGGGGATTACCTGGATCGAATTCCTTTACCGTTACTGGATGGGGAGGACGCCCGAGATCTAGGGGGGCCTGTCACCCTGGCAGAAATCAGAGGGGCGATAGGTCATATGGCAAGGAACAAAACCCCTGGGGTTGATGGACTGCCGGTCGAGTTCTACGCTAAATTTATGGAGGTATTGGCACCCAGGCTGCAGATTGTGTTTGAGGAAGCGAGACTGTTGGGGCGGTTGCCCGACTCGATGAGGGAGGCGCTGGTGGTGCCGCTGCTGAAGCCGGGCAGGGATGCATTGGAAGTCTCTTCTTATCGTCCATTGTCTATGTTGACTGTAGATTACAAGATCTTGAGTCGTATCCTAGCTACCAGGCTCCTACCGCTGATGACCTCCCTGGTGCATGGGGACCAGGCGGGCTTCATCCCGTCTCGGAGCACTTCGATGAATGTTCGTCGGTTGATCGGGGTTATAGATAGTGCAGCTGAAGCGGAACAGGGCCCAGTGGTGCTGACAGTTGATATCGAGAAGGCGTTTGACAGCTTAGAATGGGACTTTCTAGATGGCGTACTGTTGAGGTTCGGAGTTGGGGAGGGGTTCCGGCGTTGGACGAGAGTACTTTACTCCTCGGCTAAGGCGAGGGTGCGGTTGGGGACCTTGGTTTCTCCGGTTTATCCGGTCGGTAGGGGCACGAGGCAGGGTTGCTCGCTTTCCCCGCTGCTCTTTGCCCTGGCCATGGAGCCGCTAGCGGCGCAGGCTAGGTCAGGCATTCATTACGAGGGAATAGCACAGGGTCCTGACTCGCACTATATCTCGTTATATGCCGACGACCTGTTACTGTACTTAGCGGACTCCGGAAGGGCGTTGGAAGGCGCAGTGGATATGTTGGGCATGTTCGGGAGGCTCTCAGGCCTCAGGGTGAACTGGACTAAGACCTGTGTGTTTCCATTGCGGAAGACCGCGCTCAGCCCACTTCTCACGAGACCGGTAGTGTGGGAACCTTCTTGCTTTGTTTATCTGGGAGTGCGTATCTACCATGCAGCAGTAGACCTCCTTGAGGGGAATGTGGGGCGCTGCATCCGGGCGCTGAGGGGTAGTATGGACTTCTGGGCGTCCCTCCCGCTGTCGGTGCTGGGTCGTGTCGCGCTGCTGAAAATGGTGGCTCTCCCGCGGTTGCTCTATTACTTTAGAACATTGCCGATATGGATCCCGCAGAGGATCTTTCGGGAACTGAGGACGTTGGTGACTGGCTTTCTGTGGGGCCAGGGTCGCCGGAGGGTGGCGTTGGCCACCTTGATGAGACCCAAATGTGAAGGAGGGATGGCAGTCCCCGACTTTGAGTTATACTATTTGGCGGCGCAGCTGCAGATCCTGACTCAAAATGTGGCTAGGGAATTTAGGGGGCCTGATAGCGGCCGGGGGGTCGGCGTTCAGAGGCATGTCTTGTCGGCTATCGTGATGCAACAGAGACTGGCAGATAGGGATCTTACGGTGGAGGAAAGGACGCTTAGACTGTGTTGGAATAGGCATCTGAAGAGGGCGGGGAAGCGCCGGCCGTACGCTCCGGAGATTCCGCTGGGGATGCTGACTGCCCTGCCGCATGGCGGTGATTGGTCCCATCTGTTGGCGTGGGAAGACCTGGGCTTGCAGATGGTGGGAGACCTCTATGTGGACGGCACGCTGGCCCCATTCCAGACTTTACAAGAGCAATTCGGCCTGCCGAATGGTACCTTCCTATTGCATGCCGCGGTTGCCGCGGCGATATACAGCGGCATTGGGGAACTGGATTGGTAGAACCGGAGGTGACGTTGGCGTGCCAATACGTGGTGATGGCCGCGGGCACCGTCAAGGCAGTGACCTGCCTCCACAACAGACTGTTAAACGAGGGTCTGGTGCCTTTGGTTGAGTTGAAATCACGATGGGAGGCCAGCATAGGCAAACAAATCCCGGACGCCGTGTGGGCTCAGGTGCTGCACAGGACCTGGAAGGGTACGAGGAATGCGAGATTTTCAGCAGGTGCATTTTTTCGTTATTCATCGCGCGTATTTGACCCCGGAGAGGTTGCGTCGACACTTTCAGGTGCTTGACGCCATATGCCCCAGATGTCTAGTACCTGCGGTTGACCTGGACCACATGCTGTGGGGATGCCCGAGATTAGGGAATTACTGGGCTGAAGTAGGGGAACTCCTGAATGCGGTTACGGATCGGGAGGTGGACTTTGATATGGCTGCATGCCTGCTTCTTTGGTTCCCGCACACCAAAAAGACCAAGGCGACGAGCAAATTCATTGGGATGGGTTTAATACTGGCACAGCGGGAAATCACTTGGCACTGGAAGTCTAAAGAGGGGCCATCTGTGCGGCGATGGAGGAATGAGTTGCTGAAATGGGCTGTGAGAGTGTGCTAAGGATGCGTCAGGCGACTAGAACTGGTAATGAGAAATGCTTGGAACTGGCACGATCCTGGGAGCTGGTGGTGCAGGCTTTACGGGATTACTTAACGGAAGGCGAGGAACCCGACTAGGTATGGGACGGGATTCCATGGAATTGTTTGATTGTCAGAACTTCCTGGTGGTTGGCTCCCTGGAGCAGGAGAGGACTATTGGTGCCCGCATTAGCAGCAGTTGGTGGGGAGGGGGGGACGTTGGGTAGGGATCATGGGAGGGGAGATTACCCGGCCCGCAGCGGCCTCCTGGAATTGGGGGGCCCTGGGAAATAGTCATGATGATTAGGAGGAATACTGGAGGAATGACCTGAGGCGGGATGGACTGGGGTGTTTAGGGTGTTCTGGGGTAAAAGCAGATGCGATATGTTGTATCCGGCCTGGGGCCCGACCAGGGCGCACACTGAGGTGCCTCCAGCGTACTGATTCATTGATACGCCGCCCTGCCTCCGGGATATGGGCTGATCGGCTGTGTATTATGTTACTGTCAATCTGAATGTTGCGGGCCATCAGTGTATAGGCTGGCCAGTTGATTTTGGTTATTCCTAATTCTGCAATAAAAATATATTAAAAAATAAATAAAATGTAGCTCACCCTCTTCTCTGTCATCTTCTGAGGATGTGTGGTCCTGGAGGGGAGCTATTTGCAGAGTAAGCAGAATTGGCATAAATAATAGCAGTGGTAAAGACAGTGAAGGTGAAGGCTGCCTAGGTGGAGTTGTTGCTGGTGGAGTTCAAGGTCTAGTGGGAGGAGCTGATGGAGGGACACACCGTTGATAATCACTAAGCATGAACTTGAGGTCAGATACCAAAGATAAAGGTAGAAAGACCAATTCTACTCGATACTCTTCCGAAGGGCAGTGTGCCACAGCAAACGGATCCTCTTCATCCGAGTCATCTTTATCCAATAGATGAGTGGGTAATAAATGAGATACTGTACTGGGAGAAGAAAGCGCAAGAATGGGAAGAAGAATGGGAAGAGGACTTTTTTTTTTTTAGCATTTTCTGATATCTGCCTCGTCGACGATGTGGTCGTTTCCAAAAGCTTTTCCCTTGTCGATGGTGATGTTTTCATCAACTGTGGTGTCTACGTCGATGGGAGTGCAATAAATGGCGATGCTTTCATGGAGATAACTATGTTAGGCGTCGACGATATAGGTGTTTGTCTCGACGACGATAAGGTTGTCGTCGAGTGACAAAGCAATCAAGATGCAGCAAGAGTGATGGTAGAGGACGCCTTCGTCGTCGACGGCATGGATGACGCTTTCCTCGTTGACAGTGAGGCACACGCTGATGATCTGTCTGTGGATTGAGCTGAAGGCGGTTTTTTGAAGTATCTGATCTGGTGCAGAGATGTAAGAGGCTTTGAAGTCAATTTTGAAGATAGTTTTTTCGATGACTGGCAAGAAGACTCTTTTCCCTCATGTGAACGTTCTGAGAGAGAACCATGAGGGGACTTTTTAGAGCATTTTGGGAGGCTCTAGAGAGGCATGATGATGGGAGGAATCCCTCTCTCTCTTTTGTGACTTTCTGGAAGAAGATGAGTCTTCACTTACAGTGTCCTCGCAGGCTCTTTTCTTGTTTTAAGTTTTTGGATCCAAAAAAAGTAGCCTCCCCTCATGGTCTTTAAGAGTGTTAGCCGTAAGGGTATTGTCATACCTTAAAGTCTGTAGCCTTATGCAATGCGTCTAAGCAGTAGAAATAGCCCTGAAGAGAGTCATCTGTCTAGAGCCTCTTTTTAACACAGGTAGCTCAGCCTTTGAAAAGTGCCCTTTTTGCTTTTTCTGACATGTTAAGTCAGATTTTAGCAGGAAGAAATACAGATATACAGGAGTATAAATGCATCTGTATAAATATAACGATTTATATCTTTGAAAATTCACTGAAGAGTTGTCTGCAACAGGAAACCAGAGCAGAGATCAGTGGAGACTCCTTAACACGGCATGCGGTAAAAAATCTGAGGGACTGGAGTTTCTCACAGGAGTGTTCTAGAAGATGTTACAAACCGATTGATAACACCAAAGTTTGGTCTTATTCTTTTAAATGACTGTGATAGGTTACTTAACTAAGGGGTCTAGGCCGTCTATTAGTCTATACTTTCTAAAGATACCGGGAGATTCCCATCTCAACAACGGGAGATGATTCAAGCATGAACGTTCCAATACTGTAGTAACAAGGAGCATGCTCTCGTTTTATTGGCTTGAATTTGTGTCTTCTGCAGTGAGGTGATTATGCTACTAAAGCGCAGCTGGCTTCAGCTATTTTACTTCTCACAGCTCCTTGAGGATCAATTATTCATGACTTTTAATCTATGAAAAATCCAATGTAAGAGAATGTCCTGTCGCTTGCAAATCATAGGGAGATATTTGACTATGATACCCGGCATCTAAAGAGCTTTGTACAACTGGTACAATACTGTCAAAATTGTTTCTGCATATTAATACATAACTTGGGTTTTTTCTAAGTCACAGCCTTGAGCTGAGACAAGCTCTTTATCCATTCCCTAATGTGGTAAAAACACAAAAGCAGCAAAGACAAATAATTCAAATCATCAATTAAAGTTTCATTCAGCAAAGTCTCCTCCACAAATTCATTGACTACTGGATGTGTCAGAGTGCAACACAGAAACAATCATCCAAAATTCTAGATCAAGTTACCAATCGTATTTCAATGGCATAAAAGTGGTGTTAAATAGATTTGTGCTCGTAAAGTCTGCAATTCTAAAAATCATGGGCTTTGTAAATGCAAAAACACAAGTTTCAATTTACCAAAGGAACACTGTGTGTTAAAAATGTCTGACTTCTAATGCGTACTTTGCGAGTTAGTTTGATTCGAAAGGAGGAAGAAGTAAAAGAGGCACCCCACTTTCCGAATTGCAGTGCAATATATATCAGTGATTTGCAACCTCAAAAACAGTTGCAAACCAGTGACTGAATACTTACAATCAAATAGGGATGATTTCCATTTGTATAGGGGAAGTGGTCCACGAGGGACAGCTTCCACTGTGTGAATGGGAGCTGTCAGCAAAGAGAGAAGCAAAAAGCAGTCCACTGAATAACTGCATGCTCCCCCTAATGCCATTCACAGAATGAAATATATATATATGTTTTTTATGTATTACGTTTTGTTGAAGAAAAAAAGTAATAAAATGTACAGCTGAACAAGTGCCATGCATCTACCATTAGAATGTGGTCAGCAAATAACTAGCTCTTAATCATGCATTACTAGCTTACAATCAATGTTTGTTAGATGTTTTAGGCAAAAAGTTTATGCTGCACGACAGCAAGTCAAAAAAGATAGGTAAAGAGAATTATTCAGTAACAGAAAACAAACTGGACATCAGATAGCCCAATTCCTTTGACGTTTCTTGACACCATACATACACCATCTAGCATGCACTCCAGTGAGTGCTAAAAATCAAAGGGTGGAAAGGAGTATTTGAAAAAACAAGCGAGTTTACCCGAAGCCTTCTTAGTCACGTTATGTACTATAGACTTCATTTTTAACCATAAACTTGCAGAACCCATCATGAATCCATAAACTTGCGGAACCGAGATTAGATGGGCGCAGGCCCGAGCTTAGTCACCGAGTATTATTAGAACGAAAACAGGCATACGAAGTGGATATTCTTAAATGCATTAATGTATGTTCATATTGTTAGTGCTTTCTTTTTTTGTAAGAGATGACTTCTGATTAAAAGACATCTCCTTAAATCTATCGAGTCGAAACAACAACAAAAAACAATCAAACTCCCTGAGATGAAGGAGAACTGTGAAAGGACAAAGTGAAAACAGTTTAAAAAAAATTAAAGGTTATTTTCCAGGGATGTTTCTTAACAACTCATTTCCTGTTTGCATCAATCGTTTTGGCTGCTTTGAAGTTGTTTCCAAATCTCTATTCCCGTGTGTATTTATACAGATTGTACAAGAACATCGGAGGAAGTTATTTTAGTTTTATGGAGATGCAAGATTGTTTGAATAGCAATAACAGGACGGGCAAGCAAGCAGCCAATAAACAAAGGGTGTCTCCATGGACAGTTTGTCATGTTGCTGACTGGTGCTATGCAAACAACATTTTCTGTCTAAACTACTTCAGTACAAAAATACCTGATTTTGTACGATAGAAAATGTCTGCTGGCGAGGCCTTCCTATGCAATCAACCGTTAGTACCTCAGCACCAAGGACCTCACATGGTCTCTAACTCCCCTCCCACTTCCCAACTATGAGGGACCCTAATGTGCCACTCTCACGTTTTAAGCTGTCATTTTTAAACCCTGAATGTTGTACATCTCTATCATGCCACTTCTACCATGCAGGCCCCACAGAGGCTGTGAATAACAAGAATAACTGATGCATGACACAGTGCAGACTACAGCCTGGATTGTCTTAACAGCTCGTTGAAACTCGTGTGTGTCAGAAACATGAAACACGGAATTCTGCTAGGATTGATATCTTTCCCCATCCCAAAATCTCATACCCAAAGAAACTGCAATCTCTGACAGCAAAGCAAATAAAACAATTGGTCGAAAATGGAAAATTCTTAATCCAGACACACTAGTCAGTCTTCTGCAAGGCTTACGCACTCAAGCCCAATTCTCCCTCTAACTTCTTCTATATCGCACAATAACATGTCAAACTGTTCACATCCTTACGCTCTAATCTCAAAAGAGTCTTCTGCACAACAGAGCCCAGATGGTGCTTTAGGTGATTCTTACATTAAATAATACTCTTTCAGCAACATCTCATTCACAGTAAGAAGGCACATTCTACAAACAGAACTGGGAGTTCACTTTAGATTTTCGATCTAGGCGTCTGCTCTATAGTCTACGTGAAACAACTTGAAGTCGATAAGAGACAACCCGAATCTGATTCTTCTCCACTTTTAATCAGCCGTCAAGACACAATCAACAACGTCACCTTCTGTCCAGGCTAAAGGTCTTTGGTATCGAAGAGTCAACACTCACCTCAATGACAGTGTTCCTGTACAACAGATCACTTACTGTACTCCTCCATCCATACTGTTCAAACACCAATTAGAACAAGCATTGACAATGCCAATAAGTCCCGCCTATGCAAGAGCTACTGACTTTGCCAATGTGTTTTAGTCATGTTGTACACCAGTGTCGATGCTGCTCAGAATGGCTAAAAGTTAGTGGTGCTAAAGAGAGTGGTGTGGAGTGTCATAAAGTGGAGTAGAGAAGAGTGTAGTGGAAGATTGTAGAGTGGCGTAGAGTGGAGTGTCTGGGAGTAGAGTGTTGTAGAATGGTTCGGTGTAGACTGGAGTGGTGTAGAGTGGAGGAGCGCAGAGTGAAGAGGCATACAGTGGAAGGGAGTGTCATAGAGTAAGACCTCCGACCCTCGGTCTAGGTCCACTCTCTCCCTGCAGCTCTGCTGTGTCGTCTCTTGCCTCCAGACCCCGACCTCCTCCTTGGGAGGTTCGAGGCTGCTGTCCGCTCCTGTCTGTTCTTGCGCCTGCTGCCCGCTCCAACTGGGACCACACTGCCTGCAACCACCGTAACCTTTCTCAGCCGTTTTTTTTCTCGTAATTTTTCCCTGTTGTGCCACTGTTATTGTGCCCATCTGTACCTTGCTCTAATTCTACCACTGTTTTTATTTTCTCATGCCTGCCTGTTCCTTTTGCCGCTGCTGCCCCTGTGGTCCCTCCCCCCAGAATTCCCCCGCTCCCGCCTCCCCTCCCTCCCACCTCCCCTACTTAATGGCGGCCAGGTGGCCCGCCGGCGCGCCAAAGGCACGCCCGTCTGCGATCGTCCGCGACCCGACCGTGGCCAGCAGCAGAAACCCTGCACCTCCAACTACCCATCGCTAAGACACCACCACCCTCCTTGCACTCAACCCTGGAAGACTTAGAGAATGATAAACAGGCCACGCCGAACACAACCCACGGCCAGTTCTCCTGCTTCCACTGCCACCAGACCCTCACCGACACCCCGGCCTCCAACATCGGCGACACCAGCAACGGCGACACCCTGAAATGCATCCTCCTCAACGTACGCTACGTACACCAACACGCCATGGAAATCTGGAACCTACTTGACTCTCTCTCGCCTGACATCGCCTTCTTCACAGAGACCTGGAACAACGCATCCTCCACCCCGACATCAGCACCGCCATCTCAGACAGATACAAGATCCAGAGGAAAGATCGCCCCAACCACTCAGGAGGGGGCCTCGCCATCGTCCACAAGAGCACCCTACGCCTCACCACCTCCAGTGGAACCTTCCCCTCCGCTGAACACCTGCACTTTCAGATCAAGACCCCCAACCCCCAAAGCCACACTCCGAGGAACCCTCGTCTACAGACCCCCCGGCCTCAGAACACCCTTCGCCACCACCATGTAAGGCTTGACGCGGATGTTGCCTCGGAAGTACCAAGGAAGTGAAGCTCAATCCACTACTTCCCCTAACCGGTTCACCATATGCCAGAGTAGAATAACTGGACACAAATAGTGATGCCCGTCAGGGGAAAACAGGGAAACAAAACAAGGTAAGTAGGGGAGAACACAGGTTTCTTCATACACAGTTGGAGTGACTGTCGATCCTGGGGAACCAATACACCTCTGTAGAACTGTCTCCTAGATGTAAGAACAAAGAACAGAAGTTAGTGCAATTTTTGTTGGCGTGTATTAGAGAATGTAGGAGGAGTGAGAAATCTGCATACTGTTTAAAGTGTAGAGGGTGGCATGGAAATGAAAGGAGGACTGGTCTGGTAATCAGGAATGAAATTACTCCGTGTACCCTGCAATAGCACCAGAATAATTAGCCTCGAGACTTGCACTATACTATATAATGTAGAGGATATAGCTCTGAGCCTACCTGTGTATTTTATGGGGGAAAACCAAAAAGCTAGAACTAGAATCAATACTCCTCTAGTTCCAGGAAAATGAAACCTAAGCTGGGACTAGTATCAATACTCCACTGGTCTCAACGAACTTGAAAGGAAGAACCTTTTTCTACAAACAAAAAACTAAACTGAGCACGAGCCAAGAGGTCCGTGGGGGATATCTCAGGAATAAATCAGAATAACTGCTGATCCCTTGTAGTAGCAGGGATTAGCATCAGACACTCGAACTAGCACAACGTTCCGAATAGAAAGTGCCATGAACCATGAAATCACAATATGCCGAGAAACAGACTAAGGCTTCTGAGACGAGCAACAAAGTTATGTACCTGAAGGGAAATGACCCGACAACAGCCGCAGACCCGACGGGACCCGCTAAACGCCACCACCGTGACCCGGACACAGTAACTCAGGACCCCAGAACCGGAAAGGAACGCAAAGCGTTCTTGGAATGGACGGGAGGGACTAAATGCCGGGGAAGATGCTCACGCGCATGCTCGGCTCTTCGCGCATGCGCAGCATACCTTGCCAACCAACTGGTAACTGTTCTTGCCAACCACGTCCTCGGCTGCAAGCACGACACACCATCACCGACTTCATCGCACCCCATGCATTGCCTCAACAAACTACATACTCACTGGAGACCTGAACTTCCACCTCGACAACCCCAGCGACCCCAACTCCACCATCCTTTGTGACAACCTAGCCAGCATCGGACTTAAACAACTCGTCAACACAATGACCCACAGAACAGGACACACCCTCAACGCCATCTTCGCAGCAGGAAACAGCGTCCAATTCAGCCACACAACGCAGCCGCCATGGACCGACTACCACTGCGTACACTTCGCCATCAACAAACCCAAGGCACTCAAACCAGCACCACGCCCACCACAAAGGAACTGGAGCAAAGTTAGCGATGAGCAACTTAACTCCACCTTCACTCAAGACAATGACACGGGGCACCCAAAGCAAACGACGCAGCCAGAGAACTCCACACCTGGATCTCCGACTGCGCAGACGAGCTCGACCCGCTACGAAGCCACCACAGACAACGCCCCAGGAAAGCCGCCAGGATCACCACCGCTCTCCAAGAAGCCAGACACACCTGCAGTCGCATGGAGAAGAACTGGAGAAACACCAAGACAACCGAAAACCACACCACCTATAAGGACGCCATGACGGAATACCACAACCAGATCAGAGCCACCAAGAGGAACTTCATCAACAACAAAATCCTGGCCAACTCCACCAACTCCAAGGAACTTTTCAGTGTCATTCAAGAATTCACCAACCTACACAGCGAAGCCACAGACATCACCCCATCCCAAGACCTCTGCGACAAGCTTGGAACCTATTTCCCCCTCAAGATCAAAAACCTCTACGGCAACTTCATTGAACATCCATCAGGCACCAGAGACGGGCCCGCCCCCCAGATACACCAGCCAGCCCACCATCTCCACCTGGAAACCGATCACGGCCGAAGACACCGCCTCGACCATGAAAAGCATCCACTCGGGGGCCCCCACAGACGCCTGCCCCCTCACATCTACCACAGAGCCGTGGCCGCCATCGCACCCGAACTACAACACACCATCTAAAAACACCTTCAAAAGAGGCACCTTCCCAGACGACTAGAAGCGCGCAGAAGTCGGATCTCTGCTCAAGAACCCCACGGCTGACCCAACCGACCTCAAGAACTATCGGACCATCTCGCTCCTCCTCTTCGCAGCCAAAGTTGCAGAGAAAACAGTTAACAGGAAACTGACACGATTCATTGAAGAGAACGCCATCCTCGACCCGTCCCAATCCGGATTCGGAAGCAACCACAGCACAGAGAACGCCCTACTCGCCGCCACAGATGACATCCGCACCCTCCTGGACCAAGGCCACTCCGCAGCCCTAATCCTACTCGACCTATCAGCAGCCTTCTACACCGTCTCCCACCGCACACTAGTCGCCAGACTACATGACGCAGGCATACAAGGAACAGCCCTGGACTAGATCCGATCATTCCTCACTGGAAGAAGCCAAAGAATCAGACACCACACCACCCTTCCACTCCGAACCTACGATAATCACCTGTGGAGTCCCACAGGGTTCATCCCTGAGCCCCACCCTCTTCAACATCTACATGCCCCCCTCGCAGCCATCATCCGACAACACGGCCTCAATAACGTATCCTACGCCGATGACACCCAGCTCATCCTCTCCCTCACCAAAGACCCCATCACTGCCAAACTCAACTTCCAGAAAGGACTACAAGACTTCGCAGTCTGGACCAACAGCTGCCTGAAGCTCAACGCTGAGAAGACAGAAGTCCTCGTCCTCGGTACCACCCCTTCTGCATGGGACAGCACCTGGTGGCCGACCGCCCTCGAAAGCCCACCTACCCCCTCAGATCACGGCAAGAACCTCGGCATCGTACTCAACTCATCACTCACCATGAACCAACAGGTCAACGCCGTCACCTCCAGCTGCTTCAACACCCTCCGCAAGACCTTCAAGTGGACCCCCCTGAGTTAAGGAAGACCGTTACCCATGCACTCATCACCAGCAGTCTGGATTATGGAAATGCACTCTACGCCGGCATCAACAAATCCCTACTTCACAAACTCCAGACAATACAGAACACCGCCGCCTCGGCATACCCCGACAAGAACACATTAGTCAACACCTAAGAAGTCTCCACTGGCTCCCCGTGGAGAAAAAGAGTCATTACCAAAATCCTCACTCACGCCTACAAATGCCTACACAACAACGGACCCAATACCTCAACGACAGTATCAACTTCCACGTAACAAAAAGAAACCTCCGATTTTCCAACCTCATACTGACAGAAACCCTGCGCTTCCACAGAGCCAGAGCTGGCGGAAGATCCTTCTCTCACACTGCAGCCAAGACCTGGAGCGACCTACCGGCAGACATCAGACGCGCCCCTCCCTGAACACCGTCAGGAAGACCCTCAAGACCTGGCTCTTCGGCTAAACAGATCATCTGCGGACCCCCGCCTCCCCCCGCCCCTCCGCCCCAGCACATTGAGAACCTCATGGGTGAGTAGCGTGCTTATACTTCCCTGATTGATAGAGTGGAGTGGTACTGAGTGTCGTAGAGTGGGGTGGCACAGAGTAGCGCAAAGTGGAGTGGTGTAAAGTGGAGTAGATTGGAGTAGTGTGCCTTACAGTGGAGTGGAGTAGAGTAGAGTGGAGTGACATAGAGTGGAGAAAAGTGACGTGGAATAGCATAGAGGGAGGTGCGCAGAGTGTCGTGGTACTGAGTGGAGTAGAGTGTTGTAGAGTCGAGGGGCGTAGAGTGGAGTCAAGTAGAGTAAAGAGGCGTAGAGTGTCATAGAGTGGAGTGGCACAGAGTGGAGTGCTTTAGAGTGACGTAGAATAAAGTGGAGTGTTGTAAAGTGTGTGCTGTAGAGTGGCATAGAGTGGTTTAGAGTGTCGTAGAGTGAAGTGGCATAGAGTGGAGTATAGTAGAGTAGAGTAGTGTGCCGTAGAATGGAGTGGGGTAGATTGAATTGGCATAGAATGGAGGGGCGTAGAGTTCAGTAGAGTGTTGTAGAGTGGAGTGTCGTAGAGTGAAGAATGCATGGGATGGTAATGCACTGCCAGTACAGACAACACATTTTCAAATGAAGTCTGTTACATTTGAATAGACATACAGTGTTATTGATAAAACTATACAGTGCACAAATAATAATGTGGGGGAATTACAAAAAAAGTGCTTAATTTGTGCTTTCCTAATTCTGATATGTTCTGAAATATTTGCGCAGTTCATTCATAGACATCTACATTTTATGTTGTGCTAGAAAAAGACTTTCTTTTCACACCCAGATTGTCAGATAAATCCACTCACTTTCAAGTCATAGAAAGAAAAGTAAACACCAAGCTCCCTCGGAAGACAGAGTCTGCCATTTGACCTCTGTCTTTAAAAGCAGAGAAAATATGACAAGATTAGAACAAATTGAATAGGCCCATTTCCAGAAACCAAGCACAAGTGAAGATCACAGTAAACAGTTGATGCTCCACAGGAGAGAGTAAGTAAGTAAGTGTTATTGTAGAAGTTAATAAAACCTTTACGAAAAGGAATCACTCAAGGCGAACGTTCATAAAAAGTATAATACAATTTCATCATTTATGCAAACAACAGAAAAAAAAGAAAAAAAAAGAGCTATGGGACGGTTTGGCCTAGCCCTGCGTTCCATTTTCAGCTGACTTGTGCCTTTCTCTGACAGAGTGTCTCTTCATCTAATCAGCTTTGGATCGGTCCTTAGTCCCAAACATGTGATATAAAACATGAGTTAATAAAGTTTATGGGTTACATTTATGTTTAAAAGTAGCAAATTTAATAGTATCATTTATCAGGCTTGTGGTCAATTTTTATAATAGAGATGGAACAGGACCGTGGCCTCTCAAGAGCCCAATAGTTATCAATGTAATAAGGAGAGTTTTTTTGTATCAGGTGTTCCCCAGTAAAAGAAATGCCAATTCCAGGGAATGGTGAACCCTTTATTGGAACGGTTTATGGTGCGCCGGATCTCTTCATTTTCTCCTCTACTGCGCCCATGAATTGTACGAACCGGAATGCCAGCTGTGTGTCTCCTCCTCCAAAACAAGCCTTCACTGCTTGCCTGCAGGTTCTTATCCTCTTGATGTTAAAGATTGATTTAAAAAACAAGCTTCGTTCTGAGTTCAATCCGCGGCAGATGTATAGTAGATGCTTGATACTCTCTTCTGCCTTCCAGCACAGGCAGCACTTAATTACTTCTGCGGATCGCTTCCATGGTGGAAGATGCAGCAGGACAGGAAGAATTCCCAGTATAAACCGGAGATATTTCTCTTTTAGTCTCCTGCTGAAGCCAGCACACAGATAATTTTGCCGGCCAGGTTTAATATAACTCTGCAGCACACACCAACCGTGAGACCTTCCCCTGAACGCTTCTTTGTCCTCTATTACTGACAGCCTTTTTACTGTCTTATTTACCAAAGACTTGAAGCTGTTCTGCGTTCCCGTAGTTGCCCAGAGCTCCTTCAGGCCTAGGCGATTTATGGATGCGGTCAGGTAATCTCTTGGGACCAGGCTTTGCTTGAGTTTATCTCTTCCCATAGATGGAATTTTAGAGAGCTCTTATTGGAGCTTCTGATCCTAAACCAGCATTTCATATATGCGGCGTTTCAAGCTATTTTTTGCGCCCGTAGACCAAGCTCCAGCCTCATTTGTGCGGGACAGACATAGTTTGGTAGGCTGAAAATTATTCTTGCTGATCTCAACACAGTTTGTTCCAGAGTGTCCTCATCTTTTCCCCTAAGGCACCCGCTCCCGTAAGTGATAGCTGGGATCACCATTGCTTGTAGAACCTGTAGTAAGGGGAAAGAGCTTGGCCCAGCAGTTTTAAGTTTCAGAGATTTTAGAGCTAACGCTATAGAGTTTCCACTCTTGTTTTATGGCTTATTTTTGTGGTTTGAAAGTACCTTTCTCATCAAGTATCACCCCTAGGTACTTGTATTCTGCCACGACTTCCATGGGTGCACCTGCGAGGTACCAGTGAAACCGATTGTGTTCTTTTTCGGGTTAAAGCACATATCTTTGACTTATCGAGGTTGATGGTTAAACCATTAGATGTGGTTGACAGTGGTATTTAGCAGGTGCTGAAGTCCGATTGGAGTTTGGCTAATTAGCACAACGTCGTCAGCATACAGTAGGTTAGAGAGAGACAGCCCCCTAGCCTGGGTGCATGTGAGGTACTGTTGTTTAATTCTGCTAAAAGATCTGCCATGAACAGGTTAAAAAGTGTGGGGGCCAGCACGCACCCCTGTTTCAATCCCCTTGTAGTTGGTATTCACCTTGACAGATACTCACCGGTTCCTAGCTTTACTTGAACCCAAGTGTTAGTATGTAGGAGGATTATCTGCTTTAGTAGTGCTACTGGAATTTCCATCTTCGCTAGTTTAGCCCACACTTTGTGCCTGTTTATAGTCAATGAAGCAAAAAAAGAGGGGGAGATTTGCAAACTGTGGTGCCGTCCATCAATAGAGTCAGGCAAGTAGATTTGTGATGGTCCCTGTGCCTTTGGAAAAGCCTGTCTGATTGATGGGGATGAGGGCTTTTTCATTTGCCCATGCTGTTAATTCGTCCAGGAGGAGACCGGCATAGTATTTTGCCTAGACATGTATTAGGGCTACAAGTCTGTAGCTGCTTGCTTTATTCTTGTCTCCCTTCTTGTAAATTGTGAGATATTATGGAGCCTTTCCAGGAGCCTGGAATACCGGCCCCTTCTCCTATGGTATTAAATGCTGGTAGTAATGCGGCCGCCCAGTAGTTTGGGTCAGTTTTGAATAATGTGGGGGGGATGCCGTTGGGGCCAGGTGAGCCCTCTGGCCTACCTTTGGCTATTCAATTTTTAATCTGCAAACTCGTGAAATGCAGATCACTTGTTGACCTCCTGCTAGTATTTCCATGGGGGCTCAGCTTGTCGAGCTCACCTGACCCCAATGGTGCTGTAGCGGTGCTTTCCCCATTTGAGTTGAAGTGTTCCAGAAGGTGGCCTTTCCAGGTTTCCTCTGTTAGGTGGGAATTGATACCCTGCACGTTGGCATTACCTAAATTGTTTACTGTTCGCCAGAATTTTGCGCTTTGATTTGTCTTTGCGTCATACAAGAGCTTAGCCCACAGAGTATCTTCTGCTACCCTTTTTGCTTGCCAGATCATTTTTTGTTGTTGCTTTAACTGTGCAGGGGTTTTTTGTAGAATAGTACTGTTCCCTCTTTGTCTTAGCTTTCGTAAAGTTTTGTTTATATCTTTGTTGAGGGCTCTCAGGATTGATATATTGGAGGTTGATAGATGGTTCAGATGGTTTCCTGATCGCGATCTTACAATCAGGGTGTTGGGAGGTCTCCTGCCTGGAACGGGGCCTCCTGATTTTTTGACGTAATGTTCCCCTAGTTGTTTGGTCAATGTTTCCCAGGGGACTTTCGCATTAATATGTGCCTCTGCTTGGTTTTCCCAGATTGACTTAGCTATGGTTTGCAGTTTGTCTGGTTGGCTGGTTTTCCAGCTGAGCCTTTTGAAATTCACGGTGTAAATAGTTGCTGTTGGAAATGGGATCCCTGGCTGGCCAGGGCTTTCGCCAAAGTCAGTCAGAGACCACCACTCCCAAGTCAGGGCAAGGGAGTTACACGCCAAGATAACCCCTGCTCACCCTCTAGGTAACGTGGCGCGAGCAGCAAGGCTAAACTTGGAGGCGATGTGAGTTAAGTATTTGCGCACGCACCCCAGCAACAACACCCAGGACCCACCACAAAGGAAACTCCACCCAAGGTTATATAAAAATAGCCTTTGTATTACACCAAAACACATTAGATAAAACACACACTTTACAATGTGCCAGAGGCACGGGCAGAATTTACAGGGGATATGTACAAGACAGGGCCACCTGGACCACTGTCAGGAATCAGCACTTTTAGAAGTAACACTTTTTAGAAATAGCACTTAGAATGTAAAGTTACTTTAGCACAAAATAGCACACAACCAGTAATCACTGGTAACCAGGACCTCACTAGCACCACCTGTACTAGGGAGAAAACAACCACCTAAGTATCACAATACCTGTAGGGGTGTAAGCACATGACACATGATGCAATGCATAACATTCATTCAGAGGTGTAAGGAAGGAAAACACATGATGCATCAACAATACATTCAGAGGTGTAAGAACAAGGCACATGACGCATAAAAACACATTCAGAGGTGCAGGAAAGTACAATGGCGCCAAACTCAGATAAGTCACCACCTGTGACTGTCCCTAGGCCCACTGGCCTCTCTAGGGCTAGGACGCCCTGTGGGGGCCTAAACGTGGCAGCTGCCCACGAAGTGCTGGGCAGCTGAAAAAAAGGATGGGCAACGTTGGAGCCTCGCAGGCTCTGGGCTACTGGCTGTCCCCTGAGCCCCTTTGGACCCTAGAAAGGAATGAGGCCCTCAATAGCCTCTCGGGGCTTTAACCAACCAAAATGGCCCCCCTGAGCCTCTCAGGGCTCTAGACAAATGACTGGCCCCCTTTTGAGCCTCGCTGGGCTCTGAATCAATCTCGTGGCGCCTGAGCCCCTCGTGGGCTCTCAGTAAATCAAAGATGCCCCCTTGAGCCTCTCTGGGCTCCGCATAAACAATTGGGCCCCCTTTGAGCCTCTCAGGGCTCTGGACTCGTGGTGGGGGTAGGCGGAGTCCCTCTCGGGGGACTCGGTATCACTTGAGGCCTCACGGGCCTCTCAGCACCACAAGACTCGCTCTGGAGGGGAGGGGCGGGCACCGGCAATGTGCCCCGACTGCTCCCTCCCCTTTGCAGGCACTCACCGGTCTCGCGCAGTCTCCTCTGCCCGGCGGCTCTTCGCGGGAGCTCCCGCTCCTCGGGGGCTCCCTTCCCACACTTCTCCCTCTCTCTCCGGGGCTCTCCCTCGCTCTTGGGAGCCTCGGAGGGGAAGACCAGGCGCCGTCTCTCTCTCTCTCTCGCTCTGCAGCAGCAGGGCGGGACTTCCGGTTCGTGGGTAGGGGCCGCGCTCTGATTGGCCGACAGGCCCTAGGACTTCCGGGTCATCGCGGGCAGCGTGGCGGCCCTTTTTCGGCACTTCCAGGCGGGGGGTGAGTTTACCGAGGAGTGGGCTCCCTCGAGGTAAACTCAAAATATAGCGGCACGGTCCCTGGCAGGGTGGGCACCTGCCAGGGGGCAAATTAATCAAAAATAAGCGAGGTGGGCACTCGCTAGGCAGGCAAAGCGCTCCTCAGCGCTAAAAGGCAATTTAAAGCGCTCCCTGCGCTAAATGCAAAATACAGCGCTCTTAGGCGCTAGAAGGGGAAAGAAAAGCGCTCGCAGCGCTATCAATCAAATGCAGCGCCCCCAGGCGCTATAGGACAACAAAGTCCGGCAAAAGTCCTTGTAGGAAGGCAGGGGGGCAAGGCTGGGCCCAGAGCCAGCTCACTGGGTCTCCAGGCAGGGAGACAGTCCAAGTGGCGGTCCTCTGGCCCAGCGACAGCAGCAGCAGCACCCTCAGGATCCTGGTAGAGAACAGAACCCTTTGTGTGGGGACACAGCCCCTTCTTATACAGGTAAATCCTTTGTCTGAGGGCAGGGTGGGGGCAGAACCAGTCGCAGCTGGTTCTTGAGTACTCTGTTTACCTCAACCACCCTCTCTATTCACTGGCAGGGCTTGGGTCATTAGACGCACCACAGGGGGGCGGAGCCAGCATTGTCAGGGGAAAACCCAGCCTCATTCCGGACACAGGTACACTCCTCCCCAGCCATCAGCATGCTAATCTCCCACTCACCACCGGGCAGACCCATCCAGACTTCCTGGAGCCTGGCATGCCAGCCAGCTCCAGCCAATCACGCTCCAGCACCCTCACTGCACACACACAGCCATGTCTAGAAGTGGCCCTTCCCCACTAGACACATACAAGCCGCACATACCGTTGCGCAGCATTCACTCCCACGAGTTCACACATACCAAACTCGAGCCCGCACTCCCCACGCATCAGGAACTACCAGGGACACAGACATTCCCCATGCATTCCTATGGGAGGTCAGGCCTAGCTCATCACATGCACTCAAAGTGCGCACGCACTTTCCACTGGGACACAGTGAAAGTGCGCAGAACTCAAAAATCACCATCACCAGGTCACCATTTAAAAGCAAAAAGTCTAGGGGTGAACCTGCCCTAAGGGCCAAGTCCAACAAAACCCCCTTCCAGCCAAAACGCAGGGTAGAACAATCACCACCGTGATGGACTTCCCTGCTTGGGGCGATAGAACACGGACGCGGGCCCGCAACTGCAGGGACACCCTCCTGTTCTATGCCACGGTGAACCCATGGGATTCCTTCTAAAACCACTGTCTGGACCAACTGGGCTACCCCACTGGTACTCCCAAGCTGTCCGCGGCCAGGACCAGGCCCTGGGCCACCCAGGTGCCACCGGTCCTTGCCTATTCACAGAGTGGGGGGTAGTAACCCCTGGCACATAGTAGCCATTCTCCACTCTCCCTGTCTGCAAGACAGGACTAGACTGCCACTGGTTCTCCAGCCTAGGGTCTACAACCTCAGGCGGACCAGGAGTCTCAGGGAAGGCTCTCCTCCCCCTACCTCTTCTTCTAGGGTTCCTCCTCCTCCTGCGAGGGGTACCCTTACAACGCCACTCCAAACCAGGGTCTAACCCCTCAAGTTGCACCGGGTCAGAGGTGGGCTCTCCCACCCTCTGCACCCCCTTCCAGAGGTCTGCCCTCTCCCAACTGGAGAAGTTCCTCTGGAAGAAGAACCGGTCAGGACACTGGTTACAGCCGTCCTACCCTTCATGTCAGGCTGATCCTGAACCTGGCCTCCCAACCTCTGGTCTAAAACCTTTGGTGGAACAATTGCCTGGCACTCCAGGACTTCTGGGGATTCACACACAATCCCCCTGAGGCTAACAAATGACACATATGTTGCGTGACTGTCTGTCTTGCGCAGATCTCCCGCCCCCTGTCCACCTGACAGTGCGTGACGATCCCCCAGACCAGAAGTGGCGCCACCCGGGGTCCCCCCAAGAAGATCTAGCCCCACTGGCTAGTCCCTGGTCCACTGGTGCATCCACTGGGAAACTCATCCCCCAATCACTCCTCACGCTGGACTCCTGTACCCTCCCTACCGGAGCGGTACTGCCAGACTCTAGAACCACAGGAGCTCTGGTTACAGACGCTCCAGGTCCTCTACTCACTGGGAGCTCTTCCTCAAATGGACTAACAGGACAGCCTAGGTCCCCAACCTGGTGTTCCCTACAGAAACCATCCAAGTCCTGAGGCAGGGTTTCGGGCGTCTGGGAAACCTCGGTCTCCCCCTCACTCTTGCTCCACTGAGCCAGGCAGTGAGCCCCTACACCTTCCTCGCTATCCCGGGACCTAGCTGGGCTACACTGAGCCTCTTCCACCACGCTGGGCTGGAAGATACCTGAACCACTACTTTTGGAGTCACTCAGCAATGACTCTAGAGAACCTCTAGCACTTTCCCAGCACTCTGCTTCCTTAGCAAGCTCCCAAGGGCAAAAGTATCCAAACTTCGACAGGTGCTGGCGCAACTCTGGACAACAAACACTGAGCAACTGCTCTTTGAGAAACATATTCACCACTCCGTCCCTCTCATCGTCCGGGTTAGCCGCCAGCCAATCCTCCATTGCATCAGAACAGTCATCCACAAAATACCCCCACTTCTGGTGAGGCGGTTTCCTATGGTTCCTGAACTTCAACGTGTTCTCCTCCTCTTGGGAAACAGGTACCAGACTGGGGGAACTGGGACTGCTCGCAATGGGCTCTATATAGCTGCCACCACTGGACTCAACCCGCCCTGGGGAGTCCAGAAAATTAAAACTGCGCGCAGGGGATAGTCTACCCTCCAGAGCTACTTTGCCTCTGGTGGAGCCCCTCTCAGCCTCCTCTATCCTTTCCTGTGCTAAGACCCTCTCGGTCTCTAGCTGTTGCTTTCTAACGCCCAGCTGTGCCATAGCCTGGGCGTGCTCCAACCTGAGCTTTTCTAAAGCCAGCTGGTGCTCCCTTTCTCTCCTCCTATCTTCCAGCTCCTCTGGGGACAGGGAAAGGGATGAGGCGCTGCCTCCTACGCTGGACCCAGCAAGGGACTCCCTATCTATGGGGTCTCTACTCTCTACTGGCGTCCAGGTGCTGTCATCTTCTTCTTCCTCTCCTGAATCTTCAGGGCTCCCCACAGACCCACCACCCTCCTGGTGTGAGGCCCGGGCCCTTTCCTCACTGCGCTCAAGATCCCATTGATCCTCTTGCCATTTGACCATGCATCTCCTAAGTGCATACCAGCCTGACTGATCCGCCCCTATGACTCTCTCTTCACAGAACCTTCTCAGCTCCCACACACCGTATGTGGCTAGGTCATTGAAATAAAAAACAAGCTCCATTCTGGCAGACGTACTGGTGAAAAGATTACACAGGGAACCTAGGGGTCTGAGCTAACACAGGAGTACACAATTCACAAAGGTATCAGCAAGCTCTCTACCCCAGAGAACTCACACTCACGGGTCTAGTGCCACACACCATTCATCCACACACAACCCTCCCCTCGGACTGGTAAGGCAGTTTCTACCACCCCTGATTCCTCAACCTGACCACATGTGACACAGGTACCGACTCTGGGCGCAGGGTAGGGGAACAAATGTACTGACACAATTACACAATGGATACCTTCAGGAGAAGAAAATAATGGAACTTCCAAAACAATCCCCTAAAATGTGGTCATCTAAAATGCAGAGCTTTGTAGTGTGGCCAGTTGCCACTGTGGTACACCGCAAACACAAATCCTCATCCTCACCGCTTGCCGCCAATGTGGAAATGGGATCCCTGGCTGGCCAGGTCTTACGCCAAAGTCAGTCAGAGACCACCATCCCAAGTCAGGGCAAGGGAGTTACACGCCAAGATAACCCCTGCTCACCCTCTAGGTAACGTGGCGCGAGCAGCAAGGCTAAACTTGGAGGCGATGTGAGTTAAGTATTTGCGCACGCACCCCAGCAACAACACCCAGGACCCACCACAAAGGAAACTCCACACAAGGTTATATAAAAATAGCCTTTGTATTACACCAAAACACATTAGATAAAACACACACTTTACAATGTGCCAGAGGCACGGGCAGAATTTACAGGGGATATGTACAAGACAGGGCCACCTGGACCACTGTCAGGGATCAGCACTTTTAGAAGTAACACTTTTTAGAAATAGCACTTAGAATGTAAAGTTACTTTAGCACAAAATAGCACACAACCAGTAATCATTGGTAACCAGGACCTCACTAGCACCACCTGTACTAGGGAGAAAACAACCACCTAAGTATCACAATACCTGTAGGGGTGTAAGCCCATGACACATGATGCAATGCATAACATTCATTCAGAGGTGTAAGGAAGGAAAACACATGATGCATCAACAATACATTCAGAGGTGTAAGAACAAGGCACATGACGCATAAAAACACATTCAGAGGTGCAGGAAAAGTACAATGGCGCCAAACTCAGATAAGTCACCACCTGTGACTGTCCCTAGGCCCACTGGCCTCTCTAGGGCTAGGACGCCCTGTGGGGGCCTAAACGTGGCAGCTGCCCACGAAGTGCTGGGCAGCTGAAAAAAAGGATGGGCAACGTTGGAGCCTCGCAGGCTCTGGGCTACTGGCTGTCCCCTGAGCCCCTCCGGACCCTAGAAAGGAATGAGGCCCTCAATAGCCTCTCGGGGCTTTAACCAACCAAAATGGCCCCCCTGAGCCTCTCAGGGCTCTAGACAAATGACTGGCCCCCTTTTGAGCCTCGTTGGGCACTGAATCAATCTCGTGGCGCCTGAGCCCCTCGTGGGCTCTCAGTAAATCAAAGATGCCCCCTTGAGCCTCTCTGGGCTCCGCATAAACAATTGGGCCCCCTTTGAGCCTCTCGGGGCTCTGGACTCGTGGTGGGGGTAGGCGGAGTTCCTCTCGGGGGACTCGGTATCACTTGATGCCTCACGGGCCTCTCAGCACCACAAGACTCGCTCTGGAGGGGAGGGGTGGGCACCGGCAATGTGCCCCGACTGCCCCCTCCCCTTTGCAGGCACTCACCGGTCTCGCGCAGTCTCCTCTGCCCGGCGGCTCTTCACGGGAGCTCCCGCTCCTCGGGGGCTCCCTTCCCACACTTCTCCCTCTCTGTCCGGGGCTCTCCCTCGCTCTTGGGAGCCCCGGAGGGGAAGACCAGGCGCCGGCTCTCTCTCTCTCTCGCTCTGCAGCAGCAGGGCGGGACTTCCGGTTCGTGGGTCGGGGCCGCGCTCTGATTGGCCGACAGGCCCTAGGACTTCCGGGTCGTCGCGGGCAGCGCGGCGGCCCTTTTTTGGCACTTCCAGGCGGGGGGTGAGTTTACCGAGGAGTGGGCTCCCTCGAGGTAAACTCAAAATATAGCAGCAAGGTCCCTGGCAGGGTGGGCGCCTGCCAGGGGGCAAATTAATCAAAAATAAGCGAGGTGGGCACTCGCTAGGCAGGCAAAGCGCTCCTCAGCGCTAAAAGGCAATTTAAAGCGCTCCCTGCGCTAAATGCAAAATACAGCGCTCTTAAGCGATAGAAGGGGAAAGAAAAGCGCTCCCAGCGCTATCAATCAAATGCAGCGCCCCCAGGCGCTATAGGACAACAAAGTCCAGCAAAAGTCCTTGTAGGCAGGCAAGGGGGCAAGGCTGGGCCCAGAGCCAGCTCACTGGGTCTCCAGGCAGGGAGACAGTCCAAGTGGCGGTCCTCTGGCCCAGCGACAGCAGCAGCAGCCCCCTCAGGATCCTGGAAGAGAACAGAACCCTTTGCGTGGGGACACAGCCCCTCCTTATACAGGTAAATCCTTTGTCTGAGGGCAGGGTGGGGGCAGAACCAGTCGCAGCTGGTTCTTGAGTACTCTGTTTACCTCAACCACCCTCTCTATTCACTGGCAGGGCTTGGGTCATTAGACGCACCACAGGGGGGCGGAGCCAGCATTGTCAGGGGAAAACCCAGCCTCATTCAGGACACAGGTACACTCCTCCCCAGCCATCAGCATGCTAATCTCCCACTCACCACCGGGCAGACCCATCCAGACTTCCTGGAGCCTGGCATGCCAGCCAGCTCCAGCCAATCACGCTCCAGCACCCTCACTGCACACACACAGCCATGTCTAGAAGTGGCCCTTCCCCACTAGACACATACAAGCCGCACATACCGTTGCGCAGCATTCACTCCCACGAGTTCACACATACCAAACTCGAGCCCGCACTCCCCACGCATCAGGAACTACCAGGGACACAGACATTCCCCATGCATTCCTATGGGAGGTCAGGCCTAGCTCATCACATGCACTCAAAGTGCGCACACACTTTCCACTGGGACACAGTGAAAGTGCGCAGAACTCAAAAATCACCATCACCAGGTCACCATTTAAAAGCAAAAAGTCTAGGGGTGAACCTGCCCTAAGGGCCAAGTCCAACACAACCCCCTTCCAGCCAAAACGCAGGGTAGAACAATCACCACCGTGATGGACTTCCCTGCTTGGGGCGATAGAACACGGACGCGGGCCCGCAACGGCAGGGACACCCTCCTGTTCTATGCCACGGTGAACCCATGGGATTCCTTCTAAAACCACTGTCTGGACCAACTGGGCTACCCCACTGGTACTCCCAAGCTGTCCGCGGCCAGGACCAGGCCCTGGGCCAACCAGGTGCCACCGGTCCTTGCCTATTCACAGAGTAGGGGGTAGTAACCCCTGGCACATAGTAGCCATTCTCCACTCTCCCTGTCTGCAAGACAGGACTAGACTGCCACTGGTTCTCCAGCCTAGGGTCTACAACCTCAGGCGGACCAGGAGTCTCAGGGAAGGCTCTCCTCCCCCTACCTCTTCTTCTAGGGTTTCTCCTCCTCCTGCGAGGGGTACCCTTACAACGCCACTCCAACCCAGGGTCTAACCCCTCAAGTTGCACCGGGGTCAGAGGTGGGCTCTCCCACCCTCTGCACCCCCTTCCAGAGGTCTGCCCTCTCCCAACTGGAGAAGTTCCTCTGGAAGAAGAACCGGTCAGGACACTGGTTACAGTCGTCCTACCCTTCATGTCAGGCTGATCCTGAACCTGGCCTCCCAACCTCTGGTCTAAAACCTTTGGTGGAACAATTGCCTGGCACTCCAGGACTTCTGGGGATTCACACACAATTCCCCTGAGGCTAACAAATGACACATATGTTGCGTGACTGTCTGTCTGGCGCAGATCTCCCGCCCCCTGTCCACCTGACAGTGCGTGACGATCCCTCAGACCAGAAGTGGCGCCACCCGGGTCCCCCCAAGAAGATCTAGCCCCAGGGGATATTCCACCACTGGTGATTATTACCTTATTGTCTTTTTTGAAGGTTTCTTGGCGGTTTGTCCTGGCAGTGTTCTTTAGATTCCTAATGTTGCTCAGGAGTGTGGACAATTTGTCCACTATGGTGTAGCAGGTACAGTGTGCTTGCGTTAAGTGTGTTCCCTCCTGCACCATGTGTATCATTTCAGCCATGTTTGTAAGTCTGTGGTCAATATTAGCGACGTGATTAGCAACTGAATTAAGAATAGTTAATTGTATATCCATTTTGTCCGAGTGAAATTGCATTGCCTTGATGGACAACTGCATAGTATTCAGTAGGGACGACCACAACCTACCTGTATCTAGGCAGTCCGATTCCTTAGGACAGATTTGGAGCCCACTTTGGGCTTCTGGGTGCCTAATACACAAGGTTATTAATGAGTCATGCAGCTCTTGTTCTGGCCACGTATCAGGCGCACTGCTATCGGGCTCAGAGTGTGGCACTTCTGGTTCCCCCCAGTCTTGGGAGAAGATGTTTCCTGTGGATTTTCGGGAGATCTGTTAGACACAATGCCTGATGATGCAATTATAGTGTTGCTTTTAGCATCTGGCCCGTAGTGCCGAGTTCCTCTTTTTGCCTCACCTCGTCCTTCCCCCTTTCTCCGGGACTGGAAAACCACAGGGCAACCAAATCAGACTCTGATATGGAGGAGGTTTGTTCTGAGGTTCCCTGTACCCCTGGCGAGGAAGGAGGCTCTTCAGCCATTGATAATTGTTCATCTCGTGTGGTAGTGCGCTATACTTTAGTCTCTTGTGCAGTATTAATGACCTCCATAGTTGAAATTAAAGAAGAAATGTCCGTAGCAATAGGCGTTAGACCCTCTTGTGATTTTGTGGATACTTGGAATTTGAATCTTCTCTTCCAGTCACTACTGTGACCAAGGGTTCAAGTGGTTGGCCTGTTCTTAATTCAGGTGGAGTGTCAGGAGCTCTTGGCGCAGCCTGGATTAAACCGACCAGTGTTCCTCTCACAATGGATTTTGTAAGAGTCAAAAGGTCTCTGTTGAGTGAGGCTGCCTTTAGTGTATTTAAAATTGGCCCTTCTTCTTGGGGCCCCTTGAGGCGGGGGGCAGCCCATTCTCCTTTCTTACCCTTGCCCTGGCCCTCTTCATCTTCTCTTTTTACTGTGTGCTGTTGATTAGAGTAAGGTACTGTCTCTGGGCAGAGGGGGGAAGGAAGGTTGCTCAGGCTTTCATTATTGAGAGTTAACACTGCCCTGCGTCCTTCAAAAATGAAAACTTCGAATAGATCTTGGGCTGATAGCAGCCACTGCACATAACACGGTTCTGCGTCTGATTGTCATCCAGTGCCACCAGACTGCAGTTTGATGTATTCTCCTACATAGCCTGCTTCTCGTTGCAGGGGATCTCACGGAGGCCTTTCCTTTTCCTTTTTCTCTTGCGGAGTATAGATGTAACTGACCGTCTCTCTTTCCCTGATCCCATTGCTATTGCAATCCTTAAATCTTTTAGGTCTCTTGAGGTCTCCCAGATTTTTACTTTTGGTAGCCTTGAGGTGGCCTCAAAACTTAGTCCAGCTGGCTCCCTGCCCTCCTGGGGGCTGTTGGCTACAGTGATTACAGTGGCCTGTTCTGTTGGTGTTACAAGGCCTGGTGATGGTCTTATAACGGAGATGGTAGAAGGGGATGATAAGCAGTAAATTTCCCGGTGCCTTCACGACCTTCCGCTCCTCCTCTTCGTCCTTACTTCCACCCTACCATAGGACTCCCTGTTGTGTCTTCTAAGCTCCCCGACCCTTTCCCAGCCTCCTTCGCCGGGGTCGTCGTGATCAAGCAGCCGGCTGAATTTCAGCAGTCACTTGGGAGAAGGGGAGATACAGTCACAGGGAGAGCAAAGGGTAGGGTAGGGAGGGGAGGGGAACACGAGCAGGGCTCACAGTCGGGCCCCGCAAGCTATGCCCAACCTAGTTAGGCTGCTTCTCCGGGTCCGCCGGGCACCCACTCTGCCGCCACCTGCTAATGGTGGCAGCGCTCGCTGCCCCTCCTTGCCCCCTTACCTCCTGTCTTTCTGCTTTTTTCTCGTACCGGCGTACTTGCTGTCAGGGCTCCTCTCCGCCTGTAGGAACTATGCTATTGCGTGCTATTGCATGCTGTTCCTCTGATCCCCGCCACCTAGTACCGAGGACAAGGCGGCGGAGCTGCCGCTGACAGGATCCGTGGGCCGAAGCTCTGCCCTGCTGCCTTTACTGTTTTGCTGCTTTTCCCTTGCCTTTTGCCGCCCCACGCCTTCCCCAGGCCTGACAACACAAGCGGGGCAGCAGAACTGGGCGGGCCGGGCCAGCATGTCACCCCGAGATGGACAACGCTGGAGAATGCTCAGAGCCTGAAGTGGGGCGGAAATGCAAGTCAACTCCACAACACTAGTTTTTTTCAACAAACTACTGAACTATCTATAAAAGTTGTAATTTTGACATGATCATCCCAAAGCATACTACAATATTCTACACACCCTTCAAATGGCCAGCAGGCATCACCACAGTAAAGTTACCATACCACAACAAACCTCACTAGTGTCAGTCCCTTTCACATTATAACATTGGAGCACATCACAGCATTTCACACAACTTCTCTTCACATCTAATGTACGTCTTTCTATTGCTTCACCCCATTCCAACCCACCTTACACTTACCCTTCACGTCACACTGCAAACCTCATATCCCACCTCATCTGACAACACTACACAAGCTAACTATATTATTTGGAAGTATATCACACACAAAAACCCGTCGCTTTGAAACCATGCTGTACAATATCTTCCTACTACGATAAATTGCTTACACATAGTACAACTAAGATTTTTTTATGCTGAACATCAATGCAGTCTGTGGCAAATTTATATACAACTGAAGTTTGTAATCCAAAACAGATTAACAATGAAGCAGAGTGAACTACCAAAATGCTCTCTCTTTCCTCAGCAAACAATTTACCAGCTGGTGAAGGGGATCAACTATTTCCCGTGGTTGGAAATGTTTTTCTTGTATAGCATGAGGCTGGCTCTCTAATAACCTGAATAATCATAAATTACATGAGCCATGCATTCATTAAGTGCCATTGTTTTCATGAGCCAGTCAGGTAACTATTGGTACGTGAATGCATTACTTCTATAAGAGGACTGGGGGTAACTACTGGGCCACCATTTGGCAATGGGAACTACAGTTTGAGGTATGGAGTCATGTGTGATTTTATACAAGAACACCATCAAGACCTTAGGGGCTGCATCCAACTGTTCCCGACAGGCATAAATTAAATGAGCCATGCATTCATAAAGTGCATTTTAGTCAGTTACTTATAAGAGCTCAGAACCCACAATCCTAACATAATTGATATTGTATACTACAGAGCCGTAAGACCCACCAACAGGCTGGACTATCCAACTCACTTGTACACCTGACTGAAGGTTTCCCGTCCACTGAGCTTAAGATAAGTGTACAATTTTGCAACCGGCAAGTCATTTCTTTTCAGAAATGGATTAAGGAATTACCCTTCTCTCCTGGGTCAAATCAGGGTCCCCATTTATTCGTAGAAATATGTAACACATTTCAGCTATTTTACAGTAACATGTTAACCTCCGAAGACTCTAAGAAAAACTTGGGAGGTCTAGTTTAGCCATTAATATTACAGAGACACAGATGCATTCTTAAGGCCATAAGCATACATGGAGGGGCTTTGGGTCAGTCCTCTTCATCTGTTGGTCTGCTCTACTGTCATTCGTATTTTGCTTCTGCCTACCATAGCATACAGCATTTTCCAATGAGTCACTTACTTCAACAATTGGCTATCTTGTACTCTGACAGCATTTTTCCAGATCACAGGAGCACCTCTGCCTAAAAAAGTAGTCACAGCAGTGTCCGGGGTAGTGGACCAATACTTTTCTATGCTAATGTTTTTTGTTTCCATTCTCTATTCTTATTTTAAAATAAGACATTTTCGTGTGCTTAAATTATGTCTTCAGGTTACAATTCAAATCAATAGTATATTTTCTTTGCGCCAAAAAGCACCATATTCCCCAGTGTTAAGAATGTTAAAAATGGTTTCCATACCTGTGTTGGGTACTGCTGTCAGCTAGCTAAGACGTATATCTTGCAGTTCGAATAACATTGTATATGATGGTTAGTTTTTTCTTTAATAGAATCGTTTTCCTTTTCTCTTTATTTGCGAGCCATGTGCTTCAAATAAAAAATATATCCATCGCACAAGCTTAAAAGGCCAAACTTATTGGCTTAGCCAGTGCTTGTTATACTGCTGAAATCACCACTTTCCATAAATACAATTCCATACAGGCTTTGCTGCTGGCTTACCAGTAGTTTTAGCAACAGTACGCAGTATAAGTTGTGGTCAAGACCATGGTTTTAAACCTACCCTAGCATCAACGCAGCGTAATAATAAAAACGCCAGAGGTGAAAGTATTGTGAATTAAGCTCCTCTAGGGTAATATTAATAGACAGCTGTCCTCTCCGGGTGACACTGAAGGGCAGCGAGAACCATGGCGAGAACGTGATGGGAGGAACAGTGTCCCTAAACACAGAGGTCAAAGGCCAAGGCTTGTTATTGCATGTGGATTTGTTTGTTTCACTGGAGCACAGTTTTCTTTTTTTCTCAGCTGTGTTTTCACTATTTATCTTTTCAACGCAGCAATCCGCAGGGGACTTGTCAGAACCACCAGTCCTGACCTTGTCTTCCCCAAGGCCGCCTAACTTCCCAGCTGCAAGTAATCAAAAGAAGCCTTCCGTCAAAGAATGCTTTAGAGTGGTTGGTGCTGGGGGAGAGGGGACTATCAAGTCAAGACACATTTGGGGCGGCGCATAAGAGAACTTATACCCACTGATCACATATAATCAGTAAATAACAAGAGTGCTGAATTATAGTTGTTGCTTAGGTTCATATTGGATTTTCGTATTTCTGTTACAACCTTTTGAAATGGCATCTACATTAGAAAGCCGAATATGCACAGTTTGATTTAGATAGCAGTATGCATACCAAGTACCTGAAGAAACCCCTTTCCAAAAGAAAGGATTGTAAGGTGACAAAGGGGAAAATAGATATAGGGTTCAATTCACACAGATAAATATACACCTATGTATTTACTCATCTGTAGATTTCCCCTATCTCTAGGGGTAACTCTCCACGTTTTGCAATTCACTCTTTCCAAGTGAAAGCTACACCTAGGTGTGGATTGACATGACTCCACCCCATCCAAATGGGGGTAGCCCAAAATTGAATTTACAAGTGTAAAATTACTTCGAGTAAATCTTCATCTGTTGGTGGAGATCTTCACCAGTGGGGTGGAGATGTGTCTCTGGGAAAGTATAGGGAAATGTAATAGTGTATTTAAAATAAATATATATAATATTAACTTGGAACGAATAAAATAAAATGTTGCCGCAAGTTATCCATCTAGTTATGTATTCATTTCTAAATATGAATTTTTGAACGAAAAACTTCTCATATTTTAATTTTTGTCTAATACTAGCTAAACGTGGTTAAAAGTTATATATATATATATATATATGCGGCATACTCTGCTTTAAATAAAAGTTTAAGCACCTAACTGGTCCGTGTCCAGGAAATCTTTGATGTCTACCTGTCGTTGATGTGGCACTTCGTAATATATATATATATATATATATATATATATATATATATATATATATATATATATTTTTTCTTTCTCTCCATTCTTTTGTTTCCAGCAGAACATACGAGGTCGCACTCTTGCAGGTAAGTTTTATCAGCAATAGTAATTTATTCTTAAATCCATTTATCCATAGGAACCGTGCTCCATGTATATGTTATACCGAAACGCGTAGATTGTTCGCCTATGTTCCTATGGATACATGGATTTAAGAATAAATCAGTATTGCTGATAAAACTTACCTGCAAGAGTGCGACCTCGTATGTTCTGCTGGATCAAAAGAACGGAGAGAAAATATAAAACGGCAGCGGTTCTGCAATGAGATCCCGCACCTAAGCGAGCGCCAAACAATCCACGACTTTGAACCGACACAGGAAGGATATATATATATATATATATATATATATATATATATATATATATATATATATATATACACACATATATTCCATCAAAACTCCTACTGAAAAGAGCAGAGGTGGGCACTCTAGGCAAGTCGAATAATGTATTTATTTTTCACAGTCCGATGTCCGTTATTGACGCGTTTCGGCTGGTCCCAGCCTTTCTCAAAGTCACATTCTTTTAGATTCATTCAAGTTTAAAGGCACAGCGCATCATAGACAGAAAAAACATCCATTGGTTTACATGCCCTAATCTTTATGCATACTGTCTTTTAAACTGGATATGTACATATCCATTTCAAAATCGTTTTTATATTTATACTCTTTTATTTTTATAAAAATTCTAGTATATAAAAAACAAGCCAATTTAATATTTTAATTCATCCTCTATTCCTTATTTAGACCTAGGGAACATTTTGGAAGCAAACTCTTGGGGCAGTGGCCTAACCAAATGACAGCATCAAGTGGCATAACGGGAATCATACCAATGGTCTCTATGAAATGATCATGGCCACACCAGGGAATTCTGATCATCCTAAATACACTACACACATCATACATTATACGAGCTATAAATGACAGGATATAAATTAATAGATAGATTGATAGTGAATATGATATAATATCAATAAGTCAATTTACCATGAAATATGCAATTATATGAGTCATAAGTATATTCATATCAAAACGCTATATATAAATATGTAAATTTACATAAATTCAATCTTTATCTATAAATATAATAGCTTTAAGTATACAAAACATATGTAGAGCATAAAGTATCAGAGTGCAACATTTCACTGCCAAATCGTCAATATCTAAAGTGCTCTAGTCCGAAATAGATTCTTATCTTATTGCACAGCCCTTCCTCATAAAAACCTGTTAAGACCCATCCATTTTAAAAGAGCAGATATTATACTGGACGACAGGTGGGGAACGGGGAGATGGGTGATAAACCATAATCCCAGATGTACTTCTAATTCCTATCCCTGTTAAACCCATTTGGAAATATTGTATTTAAATCCCAGATATTCCTGGATTCCATGCGCCTAAAATTAATGGTTCTATTTCCTCCTCTTACACTCGGGGGAATTCTATCCACAGCAAAGAACATCAGTAAGAAATGCGTTACCTGTAACTGCAGTTATCCAGTATTGGTGTCTTACATAGATTCACATGCCTGAATCATTCCCCGTCGTCGAGACGGGAGTCTCAGGTACATAGAAAAGTAATGTCCTATAGACATATATAGAGCGAAGTAGGCCTAAGGGCCTCCCCTTAGTAGCCTATCTGTGTCCTTTTGTAAAAGGACCAAACTCTAGAAGAGAGCAAATCAGCTATCACCTCCCTCTAGTACCTTCCTGTCAGGAGCCTCAGTCTCTCAGATTTTCGTATGCACCAAGCTAAGTAGGCGTAGCACTGATAGAGAGATAGGTGAGTCCTTCCAAGGGAGGCGGGAGGGTTGCATGTGAATCTATGAAAGACACCGATACTGGATAACTGCAGTTACAGGTAAGTAACGCATTTCTTATCCAGTATTATGGGTGTCTTTCATAGATTCACATGCCTGAATCAGAGTAGCAAGCAATACCTTGTGCACATTTCTGATGGAGCATCTTATATAAGTCATTAGATAATACATATCATGCGACTATAAACCATCATTATACATCAATCAGAAGCAATAACAGAGAAATGTGCATACCAGAAAAGGATGGAGGGATGGAGGAAGGCTCACCGTACTGGAAAAGATGGCGTAGCACTGCCTGCCCCACCGCAGCATCCTTCATCAGCTCCGTATCCAGGCAGTAGTGCCTGATGAAGGTATGCGGCGACTTCCACGTTGCCGCCCTGCAGATGTCGAGAACTGGCACACCTGCAAATAGCGCCATAGAAGTCGACATGGCCCTTGTAGAGTGCGCCCTGATTTTAGATTGCAATGGCTGTCCGGCTCTGTCATGGCAAAAGGCAATCGCCGAAGAGATCCATCTGTAAATGCTTTGTTTGGTAAGCGGTAGACCCTTCCTAGGCCTACTGAAGGCTATGAAGAGTTGGTTAGATTTTCTGAAATGTTTGGTTTTATCAATATAAACTTTTATACATCTCTTAAGGTCCAATGAGTGCAGTGATCTCTCAGCTGCAGTGCTGGGATTTGAAAAGAATGATCTGAGAATCACAGGATAATTTAAGTGGAAGTCCGACGGGACTTTAAGAATAAACCTAGGGTTGGTCCTTAAAATCACTCCGTCATTCCTAAACTGCAGGAAAGGGTCTTGAATGGAAAGAGCCTGCAGTTCACTGACCCTCCTTGCTGATGTAAGTGCCAGGAGGAGAGCCGTCTTCCACGAGATGTATTTCACGTCTGCCCTGTGAATGGGTTCAAAAGGGTGTTTCATCAGTTGGTTAAGAACCACATTTAGGTGCCATGTTGGAGGTATCGTCCGTGGTCGAGGAAAAGATCTATAGAGACCTTTAAGGAATTGTTTTATAAGTCTACTAGACAAGAGAGATGGCCCTTTAGATGTTCTTTTAAACCTTGAGATCGTCGCCAAATGTACCCTTATGGAGGAGTGGGCAAGGCCCGAATGCGCCAAGTGTAGCAAGTAGGGTAGTATTTGTTCTGGAGAGGTGGCGAAGGGACGTAGACCTTTGTCCGCACACCAGATGCAGAAGTGTTTCCACTTTAAGGAATAAGTCTTGTTAGTGCTGTCCGCTCTTGCCCTGGCTAGGATGTCTTTACAATCCTGAGGGATGTTCAGAGTGCTGAATTCTCGGTACTCAGGAGCCAAGCCGATAACCTGAGAGATTTCAGATCCGGATGTTGAATCTGGTTGTTGCTCATCGTGAGCAGAGATGGGTGCTGACGTAGATGGATCGGCGGCTGCAGTGAGAAGCGATGAAGGTCTGTGAACCAATGTTGCCTCGGCCAGAATGGGGCTATCAGGATTAAAGTGCAGGGTTCGGCCTTCATTTTTCTGAGGACTCTGGGAATCATTGGAAATGGCGGCAATGCGTACGCAAAGATGTTGCTCCATGCGATGGAAAATGCATTTCCGAGAGACCTTGACTGGGGATGCCAACTTGCGAAGTTTTGGCATTTGGTGTTCTCCCTGGTCGCAAATAGGTCGATTTGCGGCATTCCCCACGTTGAGAAGATGTGAACTGTTGTTCTCATGTCTAGCTCCCATTCATGCGATGAAGACCTCTGTCTGCTCAGGGCGTCTGCTATGACATTGTCCTTGCCTGGGACGTACTCCACCCTCAACGAGACATTGTGGAGAATGAGCCAATTCCAGATCTTCTGCGATTCGCGAGATAGTGTTAGCGAACGCATCCCTCCCCGTTTGTTCAGGTAGTGCATCGTCGTGGTGTTGTCGGTCCTGACGAGCACAATGGAGTTCTTGATTCTTGGCAAGAAGGACTGCAAGGCTAGGAAGACTGCCCTTAGCTCCAGCAGGTTGATATGGAGCTGCGTTTCCGGTTCTGACCATCTTCCGCTGATCCGCAATTCCTGCAGGACTGCTCCCCAACCCTTCAGGGAGGTGCCCGTTGTAATGACATGAGGAGCTGCTGGAAGCAAGAACAGCAATCCCTGCGAGAGGTTTTCGAACGACCTCCACCACTGCAATGCCTTGGCTAGTTGCATCGTGATCTGTATGCGGTCTTCGAATGACCCCGTGCATTGCGTCCACTGTTTGGACAAAGCCTCTTGGAGCGGACGCATCCGGAGGCGACAGTGTGGTATGAGCAGAATGCACGAGGACATCATTCCCAAGAGGGATTTGAAGGTACGGACTGGTAAAGTTTTCTTTGAAGCCACTGATGAGGCCAGAGAGACGAGTCTGTGTTTTCTCTCCAGAGATGGGAATGCCTTTGCAGCTTTGGTATCCAGTGTTGCTCCGAGGAAGGTAATGACTCGAGAGGGATGTAAAGTGGATTTTTCTTGATTGAGTGTAAGACCCAAGTGCTTGAAGAGATTCAGACAGGCGTTGGAGGATTTTGTTGCGCCTGTCACGGATGGTGCCTCCACCAGCCAGTCGTCTAAATACGGGAAGACTTGATGGCCATGCTGCCTGAGGAATGCAGCCACCGGGGAGAGACACTTGGTGAAGATCCGGGGCGCAGACTTGAGGCCAAAAGGAAGGACAAAGAACTGATAGTCCCGCCTCGCCACTGCAAATCTTAGAAATTTCCTGTGATTTTTGTGGACTGGGACGTGAAAGTATGCGTCCTGCAGATCTAAGGACGTCATGTAATCTCCCTCTTCTAAGAGACCCAAGATCTCCTGAATCGTGACCATGCGGAACAATTGCTTTTTTAAGAATGCATTGAGTGCCCTGTGGTCTAGAATGGGCCTCCATTTCTTTTCCTTCTTTTGAATGTGGAAGAAGCGGGTGTAAAATCCTCCCCCCTTGTGAGCTGTTGGTACTCGCTCTATTGCTCCTTTTTGTAGCATAATTGAGATTTCTTGAAGAAGCAATCGCAGGTTTTTGTGGGATATTGGGCGAGGAGTGGTTGTAGGAGGGATATTTTCAAATTCTATAGAATGTCCGAATTGTATTAACTGGAGGACCCATCGGTCCGTTGTTATTCTCCTCCAATTGCTGAGGAATTGGGTCAATTTTTCTCCAATTTTCAAAGAAGGAGATGAGGGATGGACTGGCTGTAGGAATAGGTCATTGGCGTCCGCCAGTGGCCTTCCGTTGGTTCTTTCCCCTAAAGTTGGACTTTCCAAAGGAAGACTGTCTGCTCTGCTGTTGTTGTCGAGGTTGGTATTCTGACTTGCCTTGGCTGTAATAATACGAGGATCTATTTTGATAACTGCCTCTGTAAGAGGTTTGTCCTCTGCCTCTGTTCCCTCGAAAGTGTCAGGGTTGTAACCAATGTTCCACGGGAGCGAAGAAGAATCCCCACACCTCCAAGGCACAGAAGCAAGAATGCGAAATAAGATACACACTCCTGTCTACTGTCCCCTAAAAGTATGAGGGAATTACCCTAGGAGTGTCCACCACTATCCTCATACGAGGGGGGGATAAGCAGGGTACAGCAGGAATAGTCGTAGATGGATGTCCAGGCTAGAAAACAAAATAAGCAGTACACATATATCATTCCTTCACTAACCTTTAAGCAGCTTACCCCATTTGTAGCTTAGGCAGGCTTTCTCGAGGAGTTCAATAAATGGCAGCCGAGTAAATGAGCCACAAGTAGTGGGGAATAGAACCCTCGAGGGACATACACACCAGACCAACTCACAAAAAGAAACAAAAATAAATGGGGAATGTGAGGAGCACCGGCCGGCTGCTGTGGGCTGAAACAGCGGAGCAGTGCACACCCACACGAGGTGAGACACCCGGCCCTCAAAGGAAACAAGGGCGGAGCGCTCAGTCTCTCAGGAAGAGTTTCAACAAACAAAGAAACTCGCCAGGTATATCAATCATCCAAGCGAAGACAGAAAACAACTACGAGCAAAAGAACGTTCGCAAAATGCGTGTGAAAAGCAAGGGAGGTCGCGAGCAACTCTCGCGTAGAATTTTAAGAAAATGCCGAAGCTCGGCAAAGGACGCTCTCACTCATAAACACCCATCCAGAAGTAGAAGGGACCAGGGAATGAAGGTCCAGAAGCAGGATAAGGTCCAAGGGTACATGGAGATTCAACAAGACGCCGCAAAACCTCACGCCAGGAACCAGGAAGTGAAAAGGTGGGGGGCGTGGTACCGGAACAGTAAGCCAAGCAAAGGCTACGTTCTGCCGTGCCTCTTTTCACTGGTTAGGGAGCGTCTCCAAAGAACAGGCTGTTTGTGAGTAGGGACCGGGTAAAAAGAGCATAGCCCCTATAACCTCGCATGTCAATGCTATCGATTCCTAACAGAAAGGACTGGTTCCTAAATTGTAGCGTGCCGAGTGCTCTCGCTGTGTCCGTGTCCTTTTTTATTGTTTGAAGCGCTTCATCGATCTTGGCTCCAAACAGGTGTTGTCCATCGTATGGCATGTCCAGGACTTTAGATTGTAGCTCCTGTCGAAATGAGGTAGATTTGAGCCACCCTTGCCTTCGCAGGACAGCTGCCCCTGCTAGCTGTCTGAATCCCGTCATTGCCACATCCAGAGCACAGTCGATCAATTCAGAGGCCGAAGATTTACCCTCTAGGAGTAGGGATTGACGTTCCTCCTTCGTGGCATCTGGCAGCTCAGATAAATACTGAGCAATGTCGGCCCACAACTGCCTATTAAACCTTCCTAGCAGCGCAATGGAATTTGCCGCTTTAACTGTCATTGCCGAGGTGGTGGAAAAATGCTTTCCGATATTGTCCAGTTTCCTGCCCTCCTTATCTGGTGGAGCCGTTAGCGGAGTGGAAGGATTCCTGGAATTTTTCTGCGCTGCCTGTGTAACCACAGAGTCTGGCTTGGGATGCCCTGTAAGGCAGGCTGGTGCTGATGTTGGGGCCTTGTATTTCTTGTCCAGCCGTGGAACCAGTGCTGAAACTGAGGCTGGAGTCTGCATCAACTGCAGGCCCTCCTTCCATATATAGTCAATTATGGGAATTGATCTGGTTGTTCTCCGAAGTGGCTCCTTAAAATCGTAAAGGAAGCAGTCAGCTTCTTGAGACTCCATCGTCATGTGGAACCTTTTGGCTGCTCTCTCCATTAGATTGTGGAACCCTCCTATGTCCGCTGGAGGTGAACCTGAGGTAGCGGGCTCCGGAGATGCAGGAGAAGAAATGATGTAATCATCCCCGTCATCATGATTGGAAGGGTCATCTTGGATCTCCCCCTCCTCCTGTTGTCCTTCCTCATCGTCAGATGATGGAGGATCTTGTATCTGTTCCCTTTCCTGTTGGAGTACCAATGGAGGTGGTCTGGACCGTGGAGACGGAGCCGTCCCAGTTGCTGGAGGAGGCTGTCTAGCTGCCGGAGCTGAGGACTCCGGGAAACGCTGTTTGTAATCCTGTATCAAAAATCGCAAATCAGACACTATAGACGCTGGTAGACATACCATGGGCGTAATTTGCGTCTAAACCTGTGTCTGAACATCATGTTCCTGTGTAATGTCAACATCATCAACATCCTCATCCGTGCTTTGGCATTTGACCACTAGATGGGATGGACTAGCAGCCTTTGTGCTTTCCTCCTCATCCGACTCCTCATCCTGTAGGAGACAAGTTGGTGGCAATCCTTGCACCCTACTTGGGGACGTTAACTCTGGCGTAATCGCCTTTTTTTTTAGCTCTTTATCGTGGCAGAGCTCGTCGACAGTAGGATCCTGGATGACCCATCGTCTGTTGCTTGCCTCGTCGACGGCGGAACCGTCGCCGATTGTTTCCATTGAGGCGTCGACGATGTCTTCGTCGACGGTGTGGCCGACGACAGTAGCTCTATCGGCGGTGCCTTCGTCGACGATGCCTTTGTCGACGATGACTTTGACGACGATACCTTCGTCGGCGATGCCACTGTCGACGGTGCCTTCTTCGTCGTCGAATCCTTCGTCGACGGTACACTCGTCGCCGATGATGACCTCGTCGACGGCACGGACCTCGACGGCGCTGGTTTCGTCGTCGACACGGGTGTCAGCGCTGATGCCGTCGACGACTTCTTTATGAGAATAATCGACGACAAAGGCTTACCCGCCGACGATGAAGGTGTAGTCGTCGTCGATGAAGAAAACGTTGACGATGCTGTCGTCGTTAAAACTGTCGTCGTCGATGTGGAAACGTAGACGGGAGACACAGCCTTCTTTTGCGCCGATGAGGGCGTCGACGACACAGGCTTTTTGAAGGAGTGAGCCTCCTTGTCAGTCGCAGATGACTTGGTCTCTGAAGGCTTTTTGACAGCCTTCTTTGGAGGAGCGTCTGTAGGGCTAGGGGAAGCCACCCTTGGCCTTTTTAAAGACAATTTTAAAGAAACTGAAGAATACTCATCTTCCTCTGAAGATTCCAGATTGTCCCTGGTCTTGAGTCTGTTAAGCCAGAGTAAAAGACGTCCTTCTCTGTCTTTTAGCGTCTTTGTAGAAAATGTTCTACACATTTTGCAGTCTTTTGCTGAATGGTCCGGATACAGACAATATAAACATGTCTTATGCTGGTCTTCCACATGTAACCTCTTTTTTCCACAAGAAGTACACGCCCTGAAGAGACCCTTCTTCTGAGGGTCAGCCATAGTCAAAGTTGAAGTGAAGAAATCCAAATTTGTGTAGTAATAAGCTAGGAAAAAGGAAACCTGAGGAGAACTCAGGTGGAGACTCCCTTAGCACAACGTGCGGTAAAAAATCTGAGAGACTGAGGCTCCTGACAGGAAGATTCTAGAAGGAGGTGATAGCTGATTGGCTCTCTTCTAGAGTTTGGTCCTTTTTACAAAAGGACACAGATAGGCTACTACGGGGAGGTCCTTAGACCTACTTCTCTCTATATATGTCTATAGGACATTACTTTTCTATGTACCGGAGACTCCCGTCTCGACGACGGGGAATGATTCAGGCATGTGAATCTATGAAAGACACCCATAATACTGGATAATCCAGGATCACTTTCATGTTTGTCGTAGAAGTGTTTTGGTACAGAGTATGTAAAAACCTGATTCCTGATCGCCCACTGATGTTTTTTTTTTGCCAGTTGCTCCGCACTCTGACCAGGTGCCGCGAGCGTGAGGGGTAGGTTTCTCAGCGTTCCAGCGCCCGGACTAAGGCACAACCGCCAGACAGCGCTGGCCTCACGGGAGCAGACTGCGAGGCCCTTTTAATCGCCCTTAGGGTCGCATAACTAGAGCAGGACCTTAGGCCCTCTTTTCAACCGACCCAGTGAGGTTGTATCTGTGTTTTTCTTTTTTTGTTTGAAACCCCCCCTTTCTTTCACGTGTAGTACTCTGTTCTGGTCCTGACGAATCGCCGGATGGCGAGAAACATGTTGACCACATCAGGGGGTAGAGTTAGGTTCTGATACTTCCTACAGTCTCTAGCTCCCCTCTCACCCCCTTTTAATCAGGGAAGCAGCCACGCCAATAAATCCTATTGTGGACTGGTTACCCTTTTTAATACTCACTATTCCACACTGACTACACTATCTTCCCTCTGACTCACACACACCATCGGCAAGGAATAAAAGACCTCCGTTAAAAGGGTGCCTCTAAGCACCCCGTCAGACATTGCAGCGCCGGTCTGACGAGGAGCAGTGAGCCAATGATGACACTGGACACCCTACGGTCAGGGTGTGTTCCACACCTAAACACCCTGGGTGTGTGAGGCTCTCTAATTCCGACAATGGAACCTCTCAGTTCCTTGACTTCACACTCTGTATGAGATTCTCTCTCCACTAAAGTATAACCTTTCCCCCTAAACCCCCCCCTCCCTTCTCCCCGGGGAACTTTGTATCCTTCTTTGCGCTCTCGCCCACTGATGTTCCAACATGCGTTTTTGAGGGGAAATATAGTACTCCCCACATACATCAGGGGATAGGGGCAGCTGAATACATAAATACAATGATCAGTGTTGCAATTAAAAAATCCAATTATCTTTTTTCGTATGTCCATCACTAGATTGAAATGTGAGGACATTTTTCACCATTCTGCAAGCTTTACAATGATTATACTTGAAAAACCATTTCATGGTAGATAGCCAAGTTTCTGGTTTGCGGCTCCACTGAAGTAGCTGTGTGTCAGATTATCACTCAATGTCCTCCCTTTCCTGTAAGTCATTGGAGGTGCCATGGGTAAAACTTTACCGATTGCACTGTCATTCTTGACTACCTGCCAGTGTCTGTCCAAGATCTGATATAATTTGGGAGACATTTGATTAAAACAGGTGATAAATCTGGTTGATGTCCCTTCCATTTGAACTCTCATCATTAGGATAAAGCAGCTGATTTCTGGTATTATTATTAGACTTACGTTTAGCCTCAACCAACGTCTTCGAGCAATATGCCCGTTTGCTAAACGTCTCATTCATCTTTCGTACCTGCCCTTGGAATTCCTGTTCCTGGCTACAAATTCTTTTAAGCCTTAATGTTTCCCCATAGGGGATACTTTCTTTCAAGTTGGTCGGATGTTGGCTTTTGAAATGTAGAGTACTGTTTCCAGTTGTTCTCTTGCGATATACTGTGGTTTTAATTTTGCCTTCTTTTACTTGTAGCAAAATATCCATAAAGGATATCTAGCTAACACTCATATTTGCTGTAAAATGCAGATTATAGGGGTTTTTGTTGAGGATTTTAACATATTCTTCAGCCTCCAGTCTGGACCAGCTCCACAGCAGAAACAAATTGTCAATATTGCGGGTCCAGACCAGTGTATGTTGTACATGTTTGTCATTCTTGTCTGCCCAGGCCACTTGATTCTCCCAACAGCCCAGTACCAAATTGGCAAAGCTGGGGGCGAACCAGGTGCCCTTAGCAGTCCCCATAGTCTGTCTTTACAGGGTTCCATCATGTATGAAGATGTTATCCTTCAAACTGACACGGACCATCTCCAGAAGCATTTGCGTGTGTTCCAGAAAACAAGCTGGTCTTTTTTTCAAATAGTACTCACAGGCTCGTAGCTCCAGATCGTGACCAACCGAAGTTTAAAGGGCAGTAACATTAAGAGTAATCATGATATAAGATTCACTTCACGTGGGATTTTTAATTTTGGTGAGGAAATCTTCATTGTCTTTGCAGTAAGAGGGTAATGTTTTAACAAAGGGGAAGAGGTGCAAATTAATATATATGGCTGCATTTTTCCCAAAAACTTTCATTAGATGAGACAATCGGTCTCCTGGGAGGGTTGTGTAATCTTTTATGGACTTTCGGCAACAGATAGAATGAAGGAATCTTGGGATGCTCCTATCTTAAGAATTTAAATTTATCCTGATCTAAAATACAGGCATCATACCAATACTTAAGTTGTGTTTCAAATCTACTAACACACAAACGATATTCATCAAGTGTAATGACCTGATAACACCCAACATCCTGCAATTGCCTCATAGCTTCTTGAATGCATTTCTTATCATCTATAATTCCCACATTCCCTCTCTTATCACTGTTTTTGATTACAATGGAGATATCTTCTTTTAAGAATTTCAAAGCCTTCCTCAATTCAGGTGTTAGATTATCTGCATATCCCCTACTTTTAGTTCTTAACCCAACTAGATCATGGATAACCATTTCATGAAAAGTATCTATGTTGTCGTGGGCTGTGATGGGGATGGTGCGGGACTTAGGTTTAAAACCACTCATGCTGGCATATCTGGTATCGATCCCCAAATCCTGCATTAGATATTCCATATCAACATGGGATCTAGGCCCCCACTTTCCCTATGTAGCATTTCTAGGGCCGGAAGTCCCTCCGCTTCCCCTATAGCCAAATCACATGAGGGTACACTAGCAGAGACACCAGACTGATTTCCTAATTTGTGGATTTTGATTAGTTTTAATTTTCTAATAAACAAAGACAAATCAATTCTGGCTTGGGCATAGTCAAATCCTGAAGTAGGGCAAAAGGAAAGTCCAAATTCCAACACAGTTGTTTCCTCTTTCGTCAAATCTCTCTGCGATAGATTAGGCACAGTCAGTGTGTACTCTATATTTTATTTTTTCAGCGTAAATTGATGTACGTTTTTTGGACAATCTTGGGCTGATTTATAACGGCTGTCCCGCATGAAGACTGCACCGCCACTACTGCAATGTGGGACCGGAGGTTGAACTGGTTATAGCCTTGCATCAGTGCAGCATATTGATGCAACTTAAACCTGCCGGCTTCATTGGGAGGCCTACCAAAGGTCTTATAAATAACAGATGACTTAAATTTCGTGGCACACACCCACTGGAGGGTAATAATTATTTATAAAGCACTACAAGGTCCTGCATGCTTTGCAAAAACTCTACTCACAGAAGAGGCCCACCTGAGGGTATTTTACTGAATTAGCATGCAGTGTAGATGCAGTGGAGAAAAAAGTGCTACGTGTTGCCAGCTTCATTCGTGCCTGTGATCAAAGACCAAGGGGTGTGAACCATGGTAGGCAAGGAATCCTTCTCGATGGAACAGGCCGGTTTCGCTGAATAAAGAACTCTGATGAGTTTATCAGCCTGGACAATCTTGGGTTGATATATATATATATATTTGAACTCTTATGGGTTCAACAGGGTGATATGCTATGCACTTACACTTATTACATTAAAAAGACATAGTAGAGAATCTAAGCCCACTGTGGGCACAATTCTGAGTATCAAAGTAGATTAAATACAGCAGATACTACTTTAATCAAAACCAGTGAAAGAGTGTAATTAATTTACCCTCATGGTAAACAAAGCTATGCACTGACATGGAGTTGTGAATTTTTACCATATGGATTGTTTTATCACTCTGCAGCATTGCTATTTTTACACTGAGTTTTATATTTGCAGGATCTAGCGTATTGATGCATTTTATTAGACTAAAATGTAGTTGTTAAATGCAATGGTATTAATTATCCTAATATTCTTAATTACAAAATATTTAGTGATTTTATACCTATATATTTGTAATTTTACCTGTATGGTGTAAATTTACTATGAATCCAGTGGCGATGGTTTCAGCATTTTTCTATGTCTATGATGTAGAAATTTGAGTGATCACGAGTGAAGCACTAGTACTTTAAATTTGGTTATGGCACTACGCAACCCGTAATGTGATCAAGGCCTTTGGGGAGGCCGAAACACGCTTTGGCGGCAAGGCAGGGTAATAATTTCAATTTGCACCCAAAAACGGGTCTGCGTTTGTCTGTTCCAGAGAAGCTGGTTGTTTTGAGACGAAGCAGGATATATATATATATATATATATATCTTTTTGACATTCAGTTGAATTAAACTTCATCGTTTCGCATCTTCAAAGGAGTCTATGCCTATTGTTTGACCCAGCTTCGTTTTAGTGTGGGATCCCGATTATCGATTATGTATGTATGTATGTATGTATGTATGTATGTATCATCGAAGACTATGTAAGTGGCGATCAGCCAAACTCATTACTGACAATGAATTTGATTATCTAAAGATTGAGCACCCTGTAACACCGATATTGTATTTTTTACCTAAAATACATAAAGACCCCATCCACCCACCAGGAAGGCCAATAATATCAGCGAGGGGGAGCCTTCTTGAACATACCTCAATCTATATAGATCACTTCATACAAGGTTATGTTCAAAAATTGGGGTCTTACATACGTGACACAGGGGACTTTCTTGTTAAGATCAAGGATGTACAGATTCAGGAAGGGGATTGGCTGATTGCCCTTGATGTAATGGCGTTGTATACTAGTATAATGCATAGTGATGGTCTTGAGGCAGTACGGTATTACTTAACAAGAAGGGAACCAGGCAATGAGAAACACAGCAAAATGTTGTTAGACATGTTGGAGTTCTGTTTGTCGAACAGCGTGTTTCTGTTCAACTCTCAGTTGTACCGCCAAAAACAGGGGGTGGCAATGGGGGCCAGTTTCTCTCCAAGCTACGCATGTTTGCACATGGGGGCTTGGGAGGAACTGGTCCTAGGGCTTGGTTTCCGGCACATCATTAGGAACAACCTAGTGGCATGGTTCCGCTTCATTGACGACTTGTTCGTCATTTGGAGAGGGAGCCAGGAAGAGGCCCTCAAATTCATTGAGGATATTAATGACAATCCCCTAAATCTTAGATTCACTGCAACACTCAGTCAAGAAGCAATTACCTTTTTAGATGCTGAGCTCTACGTCAATGGGTGTCATTTGGAATCCAGGGTACACAGAAAAAAGACTGCGGGCAACAGCATTTTACATGCTGCTAGCGCGCACCCAATTCACCTCATCTCTAGTATTCCATATGGGGAAATGCTGCGGTTAAGACGCATATGCAGCAACCCAGTGGAACTAGAACAGGCACAAGAGGAAAGCAGGGAGAGATTCCTGGAAAGAGGATACTCCGCAAAAGTGATAGACAGGGCTATACAGAAATCCATACTAATGGGGAGAGAGGAGCTCCTAATTAGAAAAGCGGATAGAGAGCTGTCTAGTCAGGCCAAAACTAAGTCAAACACAGTTGAGCCTGAATGCTTCAGATTAATAACAGGATTCACTAAACAACATCAGCAAATCAAGAAAATAGTGAATAAACATTGGCCCATTGTGCTGAGGGATAATGTCATAGGTGAGAGCCTACCAAAGACAATCTCTTTAACTTACAGCAAAGCCCCCTCTTTAAGGGACCATATAGTTCAAACCAACCCAGATCCCTTTACGAAAACGGAGTTGTGGCAAAGAAATAAGGGGTTCTATAACTGTAAAATCTGTAAAGCGTGTACCCATGGTGAAAACACAAAAACCTATAGGGATGGATTCACAGGAAAGGAACATGTGATTAATCAAGTGTTAACGTGCAAGACAGAATACGCTGTATATGTTTTGCGCTGTCCCTGTGGCCTGCAGTATGTGGGCAGCACCAGGAATGCTGTCCATAAACGCATCTTGCAACATTTGCGAGCAATTACGAATATGGACAGCACGTATCCTGTTGCGCGCCATTTTAAGGACCACCACCAAAGCAACAATAGTGGTTTAAAATACTGGGTGATTGACTCTGTCATCAATACAAAAAGAGGCGGAGACAGGGAGACCAGGCTTAGAAAACTTGAAACCAAATACATCCTCCTGCTTAATACCAAGGTGCCTCAGGGGTTAAATGTGACTGAAGATCTCCACACATGCTTGCTCTAGATAACTGAGGATATTAGGACTGTGGGCTCTCCTCCACGTGGATGTTGTCCAGGGCCTCACCCGGCTGGGAGAGAACCGGGACGGATCCCGTGGGGGCTGCGAGCGGTCACAGTCCTCAAGAATTATCATTGAAGAAATTATTGCTGCTATTTGAACATAATGTTAGTCCATTTATTATTATTTTTCACTGTGCACGGTTTTTTTGCAACCAGGTTAAGAACCATTGAAGTTTAATGAAATTGTAGGTTCTCACCCATTAGGTTGTTTGTCTATTTGTAATTTTTGATTGGTTTGGGTTTCGGGTTTCGGGCTTCTTGTTTGCCTGCCTTTTTTATTTTTAACTCTTTCTAGCACTAAAAAAACTCCTTTTCGAAAAAAACATGGGAAACTAGTTGCATTCACACAGGATATATATATGGAATTGTTTGACTTTTTGTAAATAATAACTTACCCGTAATGTATTGGAAGCCCTGTTAAACCAACTTACAAGGAATATAGTAGGGGTAAAAATGTAATCCCTTCTCTCTCTTTTTGAGTGATTGTATTATACCTAATCATATACTGTATATAAATGAACTGGATCAGGAACTTGGTTTTTTGTAGTATGCGTATTTGCACTATGCTATATTTGCACGTATTGATGCACTTTATAAAGCACAGTTTGCACTTTAAAACAAAGCACTTAGCACTTTATAGTAATTGAACTATTTCACCGAGGTACCTGAAGCCGGTAGAGAAACTGAAGATCATGTCTGTAAATATACATTTGTAATGATTAGGGGGTCATCATTGGTGTATATATTTACTTGTAAATAGGACTTTTTAACGGGGGTGATCAGTCAAGATGTGTATTTTACAATAATAACCCTCTTTCCTTTTTCATGTCTTCTCTCATAGTCATTCAATTTAATGTAATCCAGATTTTATCCTGTTAATATGAGATGGTTTTTAATGTATTTTACATTTATTCAAGAAACATATTGATGCAATATAAATGTTGTATGCGATGCAAAGTATTTCTTCCATGTTTATTACGAAGTTTGCACAGGTGACTTCAGTTAATCACTTGCTATCACTTTAAAAGGTGTACCTAATGAAGTAAACGCTGTCATGTGATCAAGGCTCCGCTGAGCCGAAACGTCGGTGACTCTTTCTGCCGAATAAAACTTTATACACCTCGAGGTCCGTGTCCGGAGTCTGCTTGCTGTGTTGCACGAGCGCGCGAGTTTGGGGACAAACGGTGTACAGGATATATATATATATATAAATATAAAGTCCAAGTTGCTCCTTCTGGGATATGCTGGGACCCAATAAGGGTGGCGTACACTCCGAGCGTACCGGCTCTTAATATCCAATACCAATTGTCAATGAAGTACGCTCTCAGGAAGAATGCAGGCAAAGCACAGTGTAAATGTTCAAGTTTAATTTTTTATAACCAACTGTAGAATTACAACACTACGGATATGTACTCACCTGACTGTTTTTTTCAAGATTCCACACATACATCTGTGCCTGTGCCTGAAAGAACTACCAATAAGGGAGTAATACACATGGATTTCCAGAGCGCTATTTTGTTTTTTGGTTCAACTGAATGGGCTGCTCCTTGCCCATTGTGATTTAGGCTGCCCTGAAGGGTCGGGAGCTCCAGAACAGGAGAATGGACTTTGTGCATTAAATGGAGGAGCATGACCCACTCGCGCACCCGGCCTATTGAGGAAATGCTAATGCAGTGAAAAAACGAGCGCGTACGGAAGGGATTCGGGATAGGGAGAACATCTTTTCTCAATTGTGCTGAAATGTGAAGTTTTTTCTAACCAACTGTAGAATTACAACGCTACGGATATGTACTCACCTGACTGTTTTTTTCAAGATTCCACACATACATCTGTGCCTAAAAGAACTTCCAATAAGGGTGTAATACACGAGGACTTCCAGAGCGCTATTTTGTGAGGCTACCACAAGGCACTATGGAATTTCTATTTTCCATACTAAGTCACGTGAAGTAACGACTGTAAAAGCATGCATGAAAGCATTTTGCAATCTGATTCCCATCTGTGACCAAGGCCAATCAGTGCTGAAACATTAGAAGGGGAAGCATACTGTGTTACTTGGAGCTGAATAAAGCTTCACTTCAAGTATTGAGCCTCAAGTTTTCTTTTTTGGTTTAATTGGATGGGCTGCTCCGTGCCCATTGTGATTGAGGCTGCCCTGAAGGGTCGAGGGCTCCGGAACAGGAGAATGGACTTTATACACATCTATATATATATATATATATATATATATAAAACTATTTGCAGGCAATATTTAATTTGAAACTTACTTACCTGCTGTGGGCCCTTCCTTAGCAGGCAGTCGTTTTGATGGATTTTGAGCTGCCATGCCTGGGTCGCGAAGGAGCCCCACTGTTTGAACACAGACCAGCAGTCACGCCAACCGGTGAAATTGCACATGGAGCAGGAGCGATGTTAGAGGTAACAAGATGCGGGTGCTAAGAAGTGAGTCTGTGCCGCGACCCACATGGGAATCATTGTGTCTCAATTTATCTGCGGATGGCATACAGCCCACTGGGGAAGCAATATAACACCACAAGTACCAGGATGCCAGTGGAATGGCGACGTCCAGAGATGGGGACCTGTATTAATTGCAGGTGTTTAAAAACAGCGCCATCGTGCAGTCATGAAATCCTCAGTCCCTGATGAAATGGAGTATGACATGAAACGTGCCGGACGAAAATAACTATTTGGCAGGCAATATTAATTTCATGTATGCGGCAACCTCTAATAAGGAATTTGAAGCTTACTTACCTCCTGTGGGCCCTTCCTGAGCGGGCAGTCGTTTTGATATATATATATATATATATATATATATTTTACAGGTAACTCCTTCACCATTTTCCCATAACACGGGAAAGAAAAGAGCGCGGACCACGATAGCTGGTAATCTTGTATTTAGGGGCCGATTATGATGGCGGACGGACCTGAGTCCGTCCGCCACCATAGAGTAGGAGGGAACCTCCGCATGGCGTGCGGAGTTCCCTCCTGTGCAATTAGGATGTGACCGCCACCCTGGCGGTCACATCCTCTATATTTACCAATGCGGCGGGTGCGGCTTCAAGCTGCATCCGCCGCAATGGTAAAAATGCATAGATTGCATTTGCATGCAGAAAGCGGCAGGCACCGTGCGGTGCCTGCCGATTTCTGTATACAAATGGTACCCCCCCATGTGCACCCCCGCCCCCCTTCACCCAGGGGGCCCGCAACGGGCCCCCGAAGTGAAGGTCCGTATGCTTTTCCACGGCGGAAAAGCCGCCGTGGAAAAGCATACTTCCTACTCCATCATAATATGGCTGGCGGTGTCTGATAGACACCGCCAGCCATGTTATTGCTTTTCCGCCGCGGTCGGAAGGCGACTGCGGCGGAAAAGCTGCGGACTGAAAAACGATCCCCCAGCCATCCTAATCTGGCGGGGGGTCTTTTTCAGTCCGCAGCGGTTTTCCCGCATCCTCCGGGCCGGCGGTGGTTTCCGCCGGCCCGGAGGATGCGGGAAAACCGCCATCATAATTGGGCCCTTAGTTTATTTCCACCCGAGGTGCAACAACAGCCATGACGCATTTCGTCCCTCCGAGGGGGCCTTGATCACATGACGCGCTCATGGTAGCACAATTGGTTTAAACACCTTAAAACTTTTTTTTTACTTTTTTTCTTCACAAACCATGTGACTAAAAGGTTAAAGTGACAGTGCATAAAGGTAACAAGTGCAATATTCCATATGAACATGAATACCTGGGCAGACATCTACCTATTGAGAAGTTGTGTCAAAATTGATGCTTAAATGCATAAGTGTACAAACACAATTTGATATAAGGGTATAGAGCTTCGTGCATAAAATTTAAATATGTAAATAAATAAATATGTGCAAATTGGTCGAGAGACGATTGGGTTGACGCATTAACTGTGGATACTAATATCTGTTGTAATAGGTGGTTGTCATTGTAGACATTTCACCAAAACTTCTTTCCATTTTTGTTTATCCACTCAAATTACATGGTTACTGTGCTCCTTTCCCAGTTCTATACATGCGCAAAATCTACCTTTGTTCTAGATCAGCTCATTAAACCATTCAACATGGTCTTCCTCCTGTTGATTCGCTGAATATTCTCAATATAATTAATTATTTACAGTTCATAGGTCAGGAATTAATAATATTCACTGATAGCGCAAAAGTGTAAAACAGTGTATCAACTGTGCAACCCAATAAAAACTTATATGGAGCAGGTAGCAGCTGTCCTGGCGATCTTTGAATTCCTTGACTGTTGATTATTCTAAAGGGAATTTGCCTTATAGATTTTAGGATTATATAACTCATAAGTCAATGTTGTGAACAATTATATTACCTTTACTACGAGCTATCCAATATCATTGAAAATGGGATGAATCATCATCTTGAATGGGGGATTTGGCACAGGGCTAAGTGAGAAAAGATGAGAGCATGTGCAAACTGTGCGTTGGTATACATATAAATTAGCTAAAATCTACTTAATCAATATAACCATACAAAAATATATAAATACTAGCAGCCTGTCCCGACGTTGTCCGGGCACGAAAACAGAATGTATTCAATAGTTCGGGTAGGTAATAATACTGTATTTCAAAACCTTAACAGGCTCCAGTCGCTAACGTGTTTGTCCGCTGTAGCCGACACCACTGCAATATGTACCTTAACACGCTCCAGCCGCGAACGTGTTTGTCCGCTGTAGCCGACGCCACTGCAATATGTACCTTAACACGCTCCAGCCGCGACCGTGTTTGTCCGCAGTAGCCGACGCCACTGCAATATGCGAACTGTGTCCGCTGCAGCCGCAAACGTTTTTTCCGCTCCAGCCGACGCATGCGTGTTTGCTCCATCCCCGAATGTGTTTCTCGGCTCCAGCCTACGCCACTTAGACACACAACATCGCGTCAACGTCTAACCCCCACAACAATGCTAAAGGACACGCCCACTCGTATTGGAACGCTAGTCCCACACAGAACGCTTCTCGCAAGCGGTATAATCCCAGTCTTTTGCCGAATGCTGCGCCCATCTCTTTACAGCACAACGTACACGCCCACAATGGACTACTTTGCACAAAACGTTCTTTTCCCCGTTTAATGTATATTTTGGGCTGCTGTATAGCCTATGTCCATCTGCTGATACTGTTGTTTGCAATGCTGTATTGGGTGTTCCGATTGGCGCTGTGGTTCCGGAGTTTACCCGCCTCAAAGGTTTGGGCTCTCTCTTTATTATATATTAGTATGGATATATGAAAATTATTTATAGACTGCAACACAATAAATATCTAAAACCTAGCACCTATGCACATATTGCCCCCATTTTATCTAGCCCCGAATGTGGATTAATGGTCATTATATTCACTCAACTACTCTATAAACATTTTTGTTCACATTGTCATCAGTCAAGGCTGGACCACAGGTCCTCGGTTGCGTTAAGGCCTCCAGGGTACTTGGTATCTAGATTTAGAATGTACAGCATCTCTAATTAAAGAAGGGCCTTTGTCCGGTCCCCTCCTCTTTTCGAGATCAGGACTGAATCCACCAGATAATATTTTAGTTCCTTCGGATCCCCGTTGTGTTTTTCATTAAAGTGGCGTGCCACTGGATACGAGGGATCATTGTTTTTAATAGCTCCAATGTGCTGTAACACTCTATTGTGGCCTTGTAAAACAGTACTCCCAACATATTTCAATTTGCAAGGACATTCGAGTATGTAAATTACATGATTTGTTTTGCAATTCAAAGCCTGTCAATGACCTATTCCTTTTCACTGAAAGGCGTTTTGTATTTGGTCATAGACACCCCGTGTTGGCAGGCCTTGCATGTCTTGCATTTCATGAAACCTTTTTGTTGGGCTAACCATGTGCCCTTGGTCGCTGGCCCAAATGGATAATTTTTTAACAAAGTGTCCTTCATAGACTTACCCCGGCAGTATGTTATTGCCGGTTGTTTAGAGACTGTTTTACCGATGATCGGGTCCTGTTTAATGATGTGCCAATTTTTCCTAATAATCTTTCTAACTGCACTCTCATGTTGATTGAATCTTAGAATGAATCTGAATTTTTCTTTGGACTGGGCTTTGTTGGGGGAATTGTGTTTACTTTTTACTAATTCCTCCCTAGTTGTTAAATTAGTTTTTGCTAGGGCCTCCTCTAAACACTTTACTGTAGTGCCTTTCCTTGAATCTTTTAATACTTTGTTCTTGAGCTGTCACTAAATCCCGTTCATTGCTACAGATGCACTTTAACCGTAGAAACTCCCCAAAGGCCAAGGGGATACTATGGATTAAATGACCCGGGTGAGTGCTGGTAGCATGTAGAACGGAATTGCCCACTGTAGGTTTTCGATGCAGGCGTGTTTTAAGTTTGCCATGATCAATGAAAATCTCCATGTCTAGAAAGTTCACCTGTTGGGTAAGGATATCGGCACTGAAGTGAAGATTTAAGTCATTTACGTTAATCTCATCAATAAATGATTTGGCTTCATCTATATTGCCTTGCCAGACCACAAATAAATCGTCTATAAACCTCCACCAGGCCCTGACGTGGTTGGTCATAGTATCTTTGTGTTTAACCATGAGAACCAGCTCCTCCCACCAGCCCATATGCAAACACGCATAGCTGGGGGAGAAGCTGGCTCCCATGGCAACACCTCCTCTGGCCTGCTGGTAATAATTGTTCTGGAACATGAAAATGTTATTGGACAGACAGCTCTCTATCATGGTCAACAACATGCTTATATGATCATTGTGTTCACGGCCTCTGCGTGACAAATAATATTTTCTCGCTCTAAGACCATCTTTATGCCTAATGGACGTGTAAAGGAATGTCACATCCTAGGTAATCAGCAAACAGTCCTCACATCATTTAAAATCCAATTTTTTTTCTAAAAAATCCTGTGTCACGAATATAAGACTTCAAAGATTGTAAAAAAGGTTGAAGAAAAAAGTCTATGTAGATTGAAGTTTGTTCGAAAATGCTATTCCGTGCAGATATTATTGGCCTACCTGGAGGGTTGGTCGCATCCTTGTGAATTTTGGGGATGAAATATAAAATTGGAGTCTTGGGATAATTGTTTTTCAAATATTTATGCACAGGAAAGAGGTCCAACAGTGAATTATTTCCCAAAATTCACAGTGCCGAATTAATCTGAAGGATATTTTTCCTCTCTATACAAAGACAAAAAGTTAAATGGATATTTATCATGGCATTTTGTCTTTCACTGTTGGTAAAAGAGCCTTTACAATGACAGTGCTGATCTCAGTGCTGAGCTCAGAGCATTAATCAGCACATCTGCCAAGCTCACTCTTAAAGGCCCATTCTTGATGCAGGCACCTACCAAATAATCCGCCTCATTATTGTATGAAAATAAACATTTTAAATACAAACCCTGTCAGCAAAAACTTACTACACAGCCCTACATTTCACTTTATTTTCTTTCTTTACATATGTCCCAAATGTTAAACCTACACTATAGCGTCTGTACTAAACAAGCATTTGCAATGCAATAGGTCTCGCAGTTGTGTGAGTTTGAGCTATTGGCATTGTAAATGGCAATGTCTTTTATTTACGTGTTGGTTTTTAAAACATAAATGAAAGTCATTGTCATTTACAATGCCAATAGCGTAAGCTCTAGCAAATGCGAGACCTATTACATTGCAAATGCTTGTTATTTGTACTTACTATAAATGAAAATTCCCATTTTAGATGTTTTGACCATAATTCATAAAGGCATGTAAGAGTATGAAAGAATGTGCTACAGGAGCCAACTTTGCATAATCCAAAATGCCTGTGTATGTCCCCATAGTTTTTACAAGGCCCCTTCTCATTGGCTCACCTATTAAAGAGGCCCTTACTGTCTCACCGAGTTCAGTGCTAGCAAATGGAAGTGAAAGACGCAGGGTCGGATTCGGGAACCAAAAGCAGCCCTGGCAAAAATGCTCAAAACACCTTTGTTGCCCTTTGTTTCCTCACGCAGTCTCTCTCGTTCCATCCACTCTTTTCTCTCTCATTCTCTCCTATAATCCTTCACCCTCTCTGATTGCTTTCTATCTACCTTACCTCTCCCTCCCGCTCTCTCCTTTGAAGTCTCCCAATGCCAGCTGCAACTAACCTCAGGGAACTGGAGGCACCAGGAGCAGCCCTGTGCTTTCAAAACCGCCTCCAAGGGATCCATCCCACCAGGGAAACGCCCGGTGGAATGAAAGACCTGTCTTGCCCTGGTCCCAGTGAAATAAAGGTCTGTATGGCCCTGGGCACAGTGGAATAAAAGATCTGTCTGGCCCTGGGCCCAGCGGAATAAAAGATCTGTCTGGCAAGACAGCTATAAGTCGAGCTGGCGAAAAGTTGGACTTAGACTACTGAAGGTAATCAGAGCATTACACCCTCTTCACATTCTGGTACTTACATCATGAGCCTATACTGAATGTGTACCCTTGGTATAACCCAGTAGATATAAAAAAAAAGTGAGATACATTACTGGTGACCGTATATACATCCAGAGGATCCAGCCAGGTTATGCAAAATCCAAGACCCTGCGATTCCCACCTGCAACATACCAAATGCTGCATCTGTTATCGGGTATAGAACTGTTTATGCATCTGCACATGACAAGCACAACTGGCTGGCCATTAGGAATTCGGTACACCATGTCTGAAAACCTCTATCCTGGTAAGGCAGAAGTCATCGTTCAGCGCTTGCTGTTCTAATCTATTGTTTTTCTCTTTTTTAAGCATTTACCTAGCTATGTGGTGAGGTCTGTAGTAAGGAATTTTCATAACAAATAAAAAAAATTGCACTGTAATAACGTATATTTTAGTGCACCCCACAGTAGTCCTTATGCTTTGCAGCACTCAAAAATAAACCTTCCTCACACCACTGTCATTGAGTTATATACTGATCAAGCAGCTGTGCTAGGACAATCCAGCTACACAAAGAAGAGCTGAAATGGCATTTTCTTTCTGAAGCTTCAGAATGAAGTCTGATCCAGTATGGTTTTCACAGATAACCAACGGGAGTTGTGGAGTTTAGGTCTGTTCTAAGCAAATGAAGGTGGCGAATAAGTAAGTATAAGATTGTTTGGAGGTGTCGTCAAAGCTCCAAATGCTATAAACAACGCTCACACATTCCCTTACATCATAAATATGGCTCTTTCCTAGCTCCCCAGTCCATTACAGTAATATTCTGACTCTTTATACATACAATAACACAACACAATTCAAAATGCGAATATATCAAGAGAAATAAACAAAGCAAGAATACATTCCTCATTTTGGGCCAGATGTAGGAAGGCAAATACCGGTCGGTAACGGCCGATTTCGGCCGTTACCGACCGGTATTTGCAGATGGAGATGTAGGGGCCTGAAAATGTTACAAATCGGAATATTTACCGATTCTGTAAATTTACCGATTCGGTAAATCTACATGTAGGTGGCACTGTAATCAGTGCCACAGGCCCTTACCGAATCGTTATTTACCATGGAATACTATTCCATGGCAAATAACTAATTCCTGTGTACATGCACATCTGTGCATGTACACCTGTGCCATGTGACACACATCCATGCCCTTAGGGCATGTATGTGTGCCACATGGCACACAAGCCAGTATCAGGGGTGCAACAGGGTGTCAAAGTGACACCCTGTCCCCCTTGCAAATTCTGTATTTTTACCGAATCGGTATTTACCGATTCAGTAATTGACATTGATTCCTATGGGCCTCAAGGCCCATAGGAATCAATGACAATTACCGAATCGGTAAATACTGATTCGGTAATTACAGAATCCTACAGATTCGGTAAAAAATACCAAATTTTTAACTACATCTAATTTACCGAATCTAGAATACCGAATCAGTAAAATTCGGTATTCTAGAGTCGGTAAATGAGAATTACCTACATCTAGCCCTTTGTACCTTACAACACTCCACATCAAACACACACATTCATACATACACACTTATATATATACCAGACAGAAAACCTGATCTAAATACACATTTCAAAGAATCACTCTATTATCTTTTCACACGTTTAGTGCATATGGCTCCATTCCAGTGCTGCGTTTGAGCTGGTGATTGTCTATGGGGGGCACTGGCACTCTTTTTCAGGAACTAGCAACTATTTTTCCACATCAGACAATTCCCAAGTGCAAAAGAGTAAAATCCTACCACCGAGAAAAACAGGAATAAGAGAAAGGCGGAAAAACTGCTGCAAAGTGAAAAAGCAGGGCCACGCAGGAGTGAGATAAAGGCGCAGGGAGGCAGTGCATTAAAGAGGCCTGAAGTGGATTCAGGAGGGCCCGTGTAGCATTACCATAGCGAGTGATCGCTGACAAATGAGCCGCTCTCTGTCAAGTTGCATGAGCGCTTACACATCAAGAACACCCACTGCCTGCAATGCTTGGGCAGGCAGGAGACATTACTCAGATGAGCGGCGACCAATGGCAGCACCAGCTTGGAAGGTCGGGCCAAAGCACGCTGCACACTTGCAGCGGTTGAAGCATGCAGGGCGACGCTCTGAACTAGAATCGAGAGTTAAACGCGAAGCAGCAACCAGGAAATTACAAGCCCACGAGATCCCTGCGAAGGGCGGGCGCCGTCAGAAACCAGCGTCCCGCGAGTGGTGCGCGCGGACAAGGCTGGGAGGACCATGTGCTATTGTGCAAAGCGCGCAATGGGAGCGTGTAAGGAGATGCCATGCGCGCGCACATCGCCTGTCCGTGTGCGCCCATGGTTTGTCTCCCATCGCTACAAAAAGCAACGACTATAGGTCTCGCCAAGCAAACAGCCCATGCGCTGATTCGCACGCGAGACCTAAAAAGGAGCACATTTAAAAATTAATGTTTTTAATTTCCATATAATGTGCATTGTATTTAAAAGTTTTGCATAAAACACATAATAAACATTAGCACTGTATCAATGTGCATTGTATTTAAAAGTTTTGCATAAAACACATAACAAACATTAGCACTGTATCACCAACAAAAACACACATTGCTGAAGACATTGAAAGACCCTACTACTGATGCAGACAAGGGTTTTTGTCTTTCTGTCTGACCAACATAAGACAGAGAGATAAAAAGTTCTCCAACAAAGAGCTCCCTTGCGGGGCTATTGGGTATTGTAGCGGCCACCCAACAAGGAGCACAAACCGATAATGAACCATTCCACTTCAGTGGATGAGGGTCTGTGTAAAGGATGCCCTGGTCTCCTATGCTTACTAGACTACAGTCAAGTATGACTCACGAAACAGCACACCTTTTTGTGACACTATAAGTGTTGCGATGCTCCTTCGAACTCAGCTTGCCATGCATTTTATATCGTTTATATTGTTCAACAAATGCTAGAAACAAACAACTTCTCAGTGCCTACACACAAAACAATATATAATTGGAAGTGCAATTGAAAGGACAAGGGTACAAGCGTATTCATGGTGGAAGGAGTAGAAATTACCAGGGAACAGAGGTAGGACAATGTTACAGAAATCATTTGTGTAAAGCAATGCATAGCTAGGGTAATGCCAAAAAAACTGGAAACTAGTCAAGACTTCACATTGTTGAGGCCTGCACATTACAGGTTCAGTGTGAAGAAGTCTGAATAGACATGATAAATGTTTCCTATTGATTCGACAGTCGGCCAGTCGCTGAGGGAGTCATTCTGTAATGGTGTGAATGACTGTTAACATGGGAGCTGAATTATTACATGCGTTCTTAATGTGTTGCTTACAGCCTGGACAGTCATTTGCATCTCACTGGGAGAGTTGGATGAAAGATGTTTGGTGCGTTTTGACATAATTGAATTTTTTTTACCAATAAATAAACCAAGAATTCTTCAACCAGTTCTTAGTTGTTTGGATGAATGCAGTAATCTAGGTGTGCCTTCCGAAGATGGTTTCAGTGTTGATAGCAGAGCAGAGCCCAAATGGAGTGTGGTGCTCCCCACTAGTCCCAGGTTAGATACTAGTATATAAAAGCAAGGTAGCACAGATAAATGGCTAAACATAAACAGATATAAACCGATGGTGAGGACTTGAAGGACATGCATAGATATATATTTAAAAGCATTCAGAGGAAGACAGACATTACCAAGCAGAAGGACACTGAAGATTTTTCATGTCATGCACTGCATTTCAAGAACCTGTAGATGTGACCCTCTGGGTGAGTAGCGCGCTATACAAATTCCTGAACTTGAACTTGAACTAGGGCTAACAATGTGACCAAGTTTAGTAATTTCTAAGATTTCCAGGTTATCCCACTGCTTTCACCTGTCTCTTACCCATGCTACCTCATATGTTTGGTCAAGCAGTTGGCCATCCTAACGCAGACCTATGAATCCATAATGCAGCAGTAAAAACATGGCTAGGCAACAAGGCAGACTGCAAGGGCTGCTTGACGGGGCACTGTGGAACAATAGTAGGTGGTGAGTTTAGAGCAGGGGAGACTTTAGTCTTTTGGTGTGGGTTTCTTCACCAGTATCATTGCCAATAAAACCTTGCTGCTTTTGCCAATAGTTTACTTGCGATGATTTCATGCTCCATCCTTCTACCAGAGCAGCGAGCTTGGAAACAGCAGGTCACGGATGACGAAGCCAGGGCTTATGAGTGCAGAAGTGTGAGTCACTGGGTTGGCTCCTTATGTTCAGCTTAATGATAGTCCCCCTACAAAGGGAAGGTTTTCATATGATGTTTCAGTAGACACAGTCAATTAATACAATTACATGCCTATCCTATGGCATGTATCAACAGCAACCATCATAGAGAATAAGCAATGTGGCAACAGGAAAAAAAGACTCTGCTATTCCAGACTACTCAACAAATGTTCAATATTGAATGGCAAGGTCACGGGTCTCCAACAATGGACTACAAAGGGTGAGGTTGTGCAAGGTTTCCAATCCCAAAAAGGATGTATATGAATCATCTGCATAGTCTGTCATTATTCTGAAAAGCTGACGAGTTCTTACTTGTGAAACAAAGCCGGACCACTCTGGGCAATGGTCATCCTTTCCATCAGGGAGTTTTAGTGTATTAATCTGCTGTGTGTCCTAACAAAAATATTGAACACCATTGATTGGTAAGTCGCAGACTATTTGATAAAGCACCAGAGGCCCTATTACATACAGTAAGAGTACCTTACCCTACTATACGTTTTGCCCAAACCCTCAAGGGTATACTGGGTCGCCCACTATCAATTTCCCTATTACATACAGGGCGCACTTTCCCTCTTTTCGCCACAGCGTACCTTCAAACAGGTGTCCTGTGTCCAAAGAGGGAAAGTGGGCCCTAATTCGCTGAAAGTGCTGCCCACAGGCCAGCCTCAAATTTGCGCTGCCATTAGGCAGCACATTCGAGTGAAATACGGAGCGGCTTTGAAGCAGCCACTCTATGTTTCACAGCGCAGGCAGCAACCAGCCTGCACTTTTAATAGGGAATAGAGCAACCTGCTTGCACTTTTAAGAGGGAATAGCGATCCCCTTGCAGGCAGGTGCAGCGAGTGACTGCACCCGCCTGCAAGACCCCCTTGACCTCCTCCAGACGGCTATCTTGAATGGGAGCACTGATAGTGCACCTCGGGACAGCTTCTTTGCCTTGCTCCTGCATCTATAATACAGCGTGGACACAGAAAAAAGAGATTTCCTTATTTGAATAGGGGTGGAGGCAGTGCCCTCTTGAAATAGTGCTGGCACTATATGTGCACCAGCGCTATCTGAGTTACCAGAGGGTCAGCACTGCGCATCTGCTGCCCCCTCCCTAATACCAAAGTGTCCCAGAAGTGCACAAAGATGGAGCTAGTAACGTTGCAACCCGGGGTCACAATCTATAATACCGCCCCACACTGTTAAACGAGTCATGTCCATGCTAGTTCACTATAGCAGATGAAATCCTCCATAGGGGCAATCAAAACGGTTAACGTGTAACAGTGGAAATTATACCAGAGAAATGTGCAAGCCAGTGATATAAATTGACAAATCCAGGAACACTTTGCACTTGTTTAACCTTGACAGGATCTGACCACTATATACGACCTGAATAACAGTTGGATCCAATTGAAACCCCTTCCAAGGCTAAAGGATAAGCAGGATCTATGTAGCGATCTCAGTGAATATAAGTTTTTTCAGCAAGGCATATAAAGGATTCTCACGCAAATCCAAAGCTATGTTATTGCACCACAGCATAGGATAGAGCAACTATGTTTTAGGTGCTGTGCTACTTTGGTCCATTCAAAAATCATCTTGGACAGGAGGAAAATGGGTTTTTTAAGCTGTCAGGTACACAGGGACAACTAGATAAGCACACCCTACATACAAATGCAGACTTCACCAAACAGACAATGTAAAACAAGCAGACATTTCAACCAGAAAGGAGAGCTGAACCAGAACAACCTGAGAAGGCAATGTAATAGATATGTGTTAACACAAAAATATTACAATTAGATATTAATATGCCTAAGTATGTGGGAAAAGAAAGGTAGAGCAACTGGGACTAGAGGGGTGCTTAGGCTAAGGACACACAGCTCGGAACATTATTAGTTAATAACAACGTTCCCAAGACCAAAAAAGGAAGGGCGCTTTCTGGGCAAAGATATGGCACCCCTGGCCCCCTGAACCTTAGATCACAATGGAAATGGAGAAGGGCCAAAGGACTGCCCTGCTGACAGCTGGATCAGACAAACAGAGGCTGCACCATCTGCTGTACTCCACCTGTGCACCTTGGGCTAGCAAAGAGAGGACTGTGCCTGTGGCTCCTGGCTTAAAGAAAAGTCACCCCAAGCCCCAGACCAAAGAAGTGACTCCAAGGGTCAGTCGGCTGACTCCCTGGAACCAGCACCAGGGCCATTAAAACTGGAGTATCCCAACTCGGCAAGTTGGTAGCCACTTCTGTAGAATCGCCACTGATCACTTCTGTGAGCCCCAAGAGACCAATCCTCGCTGGCCAAGCGTTACAACCCAGTTTGCCAGACCAAGGAGTGTTGTTCAAGTCCAAATTGGTCCCCCAAGAAGGACACTAGCCTCCACGAAAAGATGGCTCTGGACCCACTATGAGCAGCAGCTGGCCTTCTACTGGCTCAAAGAGGACTTTGAGGGACCCTGACCTCAGTGACCAAAGCCAGCCCGCCTGACCCGTGGGCCAAAGAGAAACCGCAAGGACACTCCCATTGACTGCACAAAACCCAGAGCACCCTTGAGAATCTTCCATCTCCTGTATCCTCAGCATCAGGACCACTCCATTGAGGTTTACGGCGGTCATACTGTAAAGTTCAGAACTGGACTGAATAATGCTTTGGTGACCAGGTAACTGGTCCTTATTGGCATCCATGAGCTCCTTCCTGCCGGATCTGGTCTCCCTAGTCAGGATGGCAACTCTTTCAAACTTTTCAAAAGTTTACAAACTTTACAGTTACCAGTGCTTGTTTGTAGTTGTGACTAATAGAACTGAGAATTACAATTTCTTCAAAAATCTGCATCTCCTTAACCCTCTGGTGGATTTTGCTCAACTTGGTCTCTAAACATTGATACAAATATAATCTATTTTTATAAATAGATGTCGGATTTTTTTTGTCTTGTGTGACTTTATTTCATTGTTTGGTTTTTCTATATGCTTTACAATAGTTTATTGGTTTCCTTCCTGCTCAAAGCCAAAGCTACCCAGCTTCGAGCTAGAAGTTTTACAATCAAGCCTGGCTGGACCCAATATAGTATTTGCAAGTGTATTACATTGTAAGGTCACACAACCATACCATATAATACACCCAAATCCTCACAACAAGGACAAACAGTACAGAAAAATTCACAAAGTCATGAAGAACAAAAACTTCAAGGTCAGGCCAGAAGTTAGATCATAGCAGCACATTGAGATAGAGAAGAATGAAAAAGCTAACCAGTCCATGAAGGGCCATTGATCCTTTGCACGCAAAGTCCAAATAGCCAAACAGAAGCCGGGCAGGTCTGACAAGAATGCAGAAATTAATTGTAAGAGCTGCACGAGGCAACACAACCAGAAGTGCACAGAACCATAAAAGTACAAATGACTCTTTTAAAGTGCATGTGTAGCCTCTGTCCATGTCATGCCCTTGGGTTCCCATGGATAGCAAAAGAAATTATTTCAGTGGCAGCGTGCACCATCTCTCTACCCCTCTGCTAGTTGCAAGTAGTGGGATAGAATACTCAATTGTGGTAACTTGCACCTGTACCTCACTATCGCCATGGCATTTTGCAGGTTACCCAGGAGAGAAAAAAAGAGAGCAGCAAGTAATAAAGCAGGTCCAGAAAGTCGTAAATAACTACAGTGCTACTATATCAACTTTAAATAATTGAAGATCGAGCATAATTTCAAATCACTGATGGTCTAGCATAATGGTCAGACACTAAGAGTACTATGACACTTGTAGGAGGCATTAGGCATTCCGCCACAGAACTTTTGCACATGATGCATAAAAGTATTGCTTTCCAAGTTTCTTCTCTTGCATTTCCCTATCCCACCACCATAAACATCCCCCTTACAGTTAAAGGTACAATAAAAAACAAGTACTTTAGCAAAGCCAAGTGGCTGACAATTCACAAGTTTCTTCCCCTATCAAGTATGCTGAATACCTGTTGCATTCACCTCTACATGTATAGTACAGAGTCTTCTAAACCGCTGTCTGATGCTGTGCAAAGGGGTGTTGATTTAATATAAGCAGTTGAGGGCCTCTTGGATATTTGTGGGCTGGCTATGTGGATGCAGTGAGCTCCAAGCTGTACCGCTACAAGAGGTGGGCACTGATATTCAGTGCATGAAATCACCAATAATGTCCCAAACTATAAATCTGGTGTGACTGTTGACGGGTAGCAGCACAACACAGGACGAAAGGATGGTCAACAAAAGGCATCAGGCTCCTGGTTCACTCAAAACACTATGGTAGGACCAGGAAGGCGTGGTGATGCTCACTTAGTTGGGGCAAAGACAACGGAATAGTCATCAAGATTGAACCTTGTGATCAAGTCAGTTGAAAAAACACAAATGATACGGGGTGTGATGTTTGTGGTCACCTGCATTGTCATGAAAAACACACATATGACTCATTCATCCAACACCTGAGTTTCATGAGTTTAAAGAATACTGAACAACAAAGAGAACATAGTAAATAGTCTATGGCTGGCTGTTTTTCAGTAGATTGATATTAAAGTCCCCCCCCCCCCAGAGCACAGCTATTGCAAGCTTAGCAAAACTGTAAACTGGCTAAGTATCTGAAATACTCAGTAAACATGGAGAGTGGGCCAATCCATTAGACGCACATTCAGGACAGTCACGTTTGACACTAATCTTTCGACAACATCATGGTTGTGCTCAATAATTTACAGTCATCAGGTGTCACATCGTCAGTACTCATGATTTGGAAATATGGGTGTCGTACCAGCGGTATGTATTTGTCGCCCTTGCTCATAAAAGTATTGACTTTGTGCTCTCAATGACCACTGTATGTGTGATGTCTACTTAATATCCATTATTTATCCCATTTATATATGTAAATATATTTGTGTACCATGAACCTAGTAAGGATCCAACTAAGCAATAAAAAAGTGAGAGCCCAGGCAAAAGATTCAAGGATGAGGCAGGCATCTTGATAGTGCCTGTTACGTTCTGGGGAATTATGTTACATGAAAGGGTGAGTCTTCAGCTTCTTTCAGCATGGGGATGCTGGTATATGTCCTAAAAGACTAGATGAAAATACCTGTGTTGTGGTTTTACCCCTTCCAACAGATTTTTGTCATCATTCTAGCAATTTATTAGATCCTGCTTTGGCACAACCAGTATCATGTAGTTCGTTTCTTAGGCAGGAGTATTGTTTCAGATGGGTTTGTGAGTGATGCAGTTGGTCTTGAAGATGCAAGCTTGGAGGGGGGAAAGTGTAGCTCCTGAGGGGTGGAGGTTATCTAATCAGATTTCTTCACATCCTTGATGAGATGTGCCACTGTGCACAGGATGCCTTTCATGGGTGCCCAATTGGGGTAAGGTAGGCTATTGAGCGGAGTGTTGCCTCCACCAGTGCTTGCACATGTGCTCTGAAATTGGTTTCTGGAAGGCATGGTTTCACTTTTTCAGGAGGGAGAGGTGGTACACACTTAGCACTTGCATGCTCCAAATCTGGGTTCACTGACCAAACCCACAGTACTCTAATCAATTGCTATTCATGAACTAGCATCTCATCACATATGAATTCTCATTCTCCGTGAATGTTCTTTGCAGTGCCTCCGATCTCATGGGTCTCCTAGTCTGTGCTCAATCAGGGTTACTATCCTAGTTTATCAGAGAAAGTCCCAGTTTTAAAAAATGTGTTCTAGTAGGATAGTGGGGAAAACCATATAAGGCTCATAGCTAACAGCTGCTAGGTCACTGGTGTATTTTGCTGAAGTTGGCTAAAACAATAGACAGTCTGCACAACAAATAAATTAAAAACTACTTAACTGCAACCGGAGCACTTCTGTAAGCGAATATGACAGGAACTTGTCTCTCTCTCTCTCTCTCTCTCTCTCTGTCGCTCACTGCCAGAAATCCTTTTTGCCTCAGAAATACTTCTGCTAAGTTCAATTCTGTGATTTGCTCATTAAGCATGTTTTTAAATTTTCTTGGCTGTCTCACACTGTCTGTTTCCACTTTAGGGGGCCGATCTTGGGGATGCTGGCAGTTTATCGGTTCAATCCCTCAAGAATTTCGTGCTAAACGGGTTTCCAATACCTTTTATCCGCCTCTGATAATTTGGTTTGTCCTAAATTCTAAAGCACTATTGGCCTAGTACCATATGTTGAAGCAATAAGTCTATGAAACATGCCTGGCATACATTCGTGCTCTGTACCTATCAACATTTTCCAACAGGAAGTGGGAGTTTTTGAACAAAACATTGGGGGAAAGTCTTTTCCCAATTGACTTATATTGCAGCAGAGACAATGTTAAGTGGGAGACACCAAAAATAAAGTCATTTTTGGCTTAAAAATATCAGACGTCTCCTGCCTGAATCTCGTCTATTGACTTTAAGATACTCATATGCCTCCATCTTTAGTCTCCTGGTTTGAGACTGCAGCGGGCACAGGGAAATATACTACCTGAAATAAAGGAGGAGTGCATTTAGAAAATCTTAAAACATGCGGAAGGTTGGCCTGTACTATTGAATAAAAAAAGAATTGGAACCTGTAACTAAAGCACGGATCCAACCTGAGAATTCAGGGGATTTTGTTATGATCATCTGAGTAAGAAAACGGATTATTTTCTCCTAATAAAAATAGAAATACAACTAAATTCTGCTTGCCAACCCATTAATGCCAATTAAGTCGATTCAGGCAGGGACTCCCGGTATTCAGAGGCAAAAATGTTTTAATGTTGTCGGTCTCACGCCTGAAATTACCTCCGCCTGTATAGAATTCAATGGGAGAAATACATTCTCCCGCTTCTTGCTTTTTAAACCTACCACTTCACTTCCCTCTTCTAAAAATGTTGGCAGACATGCCAAAGGACCCTCCAACCCCATCAAAGCTTGCTGACGAAAACTGGAAGGAAGGTGTGAAAAGATGAGTTAGGACATGTGAGGCAATAAATACCTGAATAATCGCACCATAACGGCCGTGCGCCATCTGCCGCCACTGCGAGGAAAGGGGAAGGCCCGCTTGCGCAGGAGGAAAAAAATAAGCTGCGCAATGGACGCAATGGACGCCGAGGCAAAATGGCGGTGTTACAGGCTCGCAACCAATCAGCGCAGGGTCACGCGCACTAAGTTTCCTTCCGCGCGCAGCACCCACGCGTTTGTACCCTCCGCTCTTTCCATTGGTCATCAAACGCATGCTCTTGCTGACAGGGCGGTGTCATCCCGCCCCCGAGGGAACTTGAACCAATAGCAGACGCCATCGCTTCTTCTGGGCGGGATCTGGTTTTCCCGCGCTTCGAATGCTTTACGGATGTGACGCACTTTTAAGGAACTCGTGCGTCAGCGTGTTGCTGTTGAGTGCAGGTGGGACGAAGACTAGGCAGGTTTCCCTGGGTAGTCAGTTAGTCGCAGGTAACTAACAGCCCAGCAAAGGTCCCGCATTTTAAAACCAGCCCTATGAATGGGTGGGTAGAAGAGGTTTATTTTGAAATTACATAGCGTGGTTCTGAATGGGTGCTAGGGTGTTTGTTCAAAAGGGACAACTTTGGAGAACAAATAACAGTCCGATTTCTCTGCACCCATACCATAAACATTGAGCAATTACTGTAGGAGTAAACAAAACAAGCATTTAGACAGAATGTGTTTTGAAAACTCGGCAGGGCAAAGAGAAGTTTTCGAAAAAATATTTCAAGTAAAGCTGTTAGTCATTTTTCAAAATCTTTATTGAAAGTTTTTTTTTTTACACTTAATGAACCAGAAATATAACTACAGATATGACAATACTTCCAACTATTGTATGTCTATTTATGGATGGAGTAGTTTTATGTAGCTCCATGATTTGATTTGATCAGTTCACAGTGTTCTCATGGATTGAATCTCCATGTCATTCTGAGAACCATACGTATTCAGGAGATGTCTGGTACAGTCAATGGATGGAATACTAAAAAGACTTAGTTAAATTATATAACACGGATATTCTATATTGCAGGCTTCACCAATTGGTAGCTTGTGAGCTACTGGTAGCTCTGCAGCTACCTATAAGTGTCTCTCCTGTGTCCAGCCCGCTCAGCTAAATTAGATGTTTTTACTTGGTTGAATTAATATATGTATACCAAAATTGGGACAGTGCATTTGAGAAAAATGTGTTCTCTTCTGCTGTTGTCTGGGGAAAAAAGGCTACATTTCTAAACGTTTAAAGCTGATATTTGAGTGATAAATTGTGGAGATGGGAAGACATTACTGATATCATTATTTTGGTTCCAGGGGCATTGCAGGTATGGCTGGTCTACTATCCTATAGAGGCATTCAAAAATTACAAAACCTTTTTTGCATTACTGTTGGCAACCATGTCTACTGCACTGTAGTGATCACTGCTAGCAATCTTGCCTATGGTGGTCACTAATATAATCTTGTCTAATTATTACAACACTGATAATATTAGTAGGTCAGGATGATTTTCATTGAACAGAAGTAGCTCTTATTACAAAATAGGTTAGAGACCCCTGCATGGAATTTCCTGTTAAGGATATCATTTTTAATGGTAGGGAACTCAAGTCCCATTCTACCATTGTATTTGCAGACATGCCTCTGCAGAATTAACGGAGACCTGCTACACGTGCTTCAGAGAGGACAGAAAAACTAGCCTATTTTCCATGCAGAGGTAACTGTTGATAAACTGATTAAATATTTCTTGGCTTGATATGGCACCAGCCTCCTTCAACAGCACTGAAGAAGAAACAAACAACTGACAGTGGTGTTGCTAAAAAACTCAGCAAATCAACCCTTTGTGGACAGAATTCAGATGCTGACTCCTGTGCCGGTTTATTTTTATTAGGATTGTAAAATTTCAAACAGGATGTAGGGGAGCTAAATTATTTTTATGTACGTTGGAATAAACGCCTAGAAAGTAAAATGAATAAGCAAGTTAAATACCAGAACAGTCCTTCAAAAAGCAAAGGTATGACTACATATTTATAGATACAATGAAAATAAATTTGTTAGAGGTTTAACAAAGTTTTTGTTGATAAACAATACTAATTTTATTAGAAATAGGCATAGTAATTTCATCGAACATTCGTAAAGAGTTTCTGGCTAATTGGCGATGTACTGGAAGTGCGCATATTGACTTTGTACTCCCAGGTTTCTTATGTTGCTTTGTAACATGTATCGACATTACATAGGCACCTACATGCAGCGCGATCTGTAACAACTGAAATGCCCAAAGGTGCATATATATGAAATTGTCATGACATGCTTATATGAAAACTCAAAAACAAGAGAGTTTCTGGCTCCCAAATTTTGTAGTATGTTTTCAAATTATAAGGACTGCACCCAAGAGTATTCTTCTTCTAAACAAATAGAAAAAATTGTTTGATAATTTCACTTCTTAAGACAGCATTGTGGAAAAAAGACATAAATGTAAATAAGAACACAGTGTGAAACCAAGTCATCAGACAAAACGTAACAGCTCTTTCCCCTGATGCTAGGCTACTATCTGAACAACAGCTGGAATATCTCCAGACCGAAGCACAAGTGCAGGCTTTCACAACGTAGCACTATTAGAAGTTCTGCCCCAAACCTTGAGTATGTAACCATGTAACCTACTCCTCATAACATAACAGAAAATTTAACTTCTACAACAAGTTTAAGACTTAGCTCCAAATCTAAAAACAGAGCAATGAGGAGAGCACCAGAAAGCAGCACCCTGTCAGGAGATTAAATATAAAAATACTCCCTTACCACTAGCTAAAACCCACACCCCACCCTGGATAATTAATTTCCCACCCACCGTATCTCTTCTCACAGATGAATTTATAGTCCTTTCTGGAGTTAGTTGAGAATCTAGCTGAATCTTACTAACAGCCAAACATAGCATATCATTATCAATCCTACGAACACTAACTTAACGCAGTTGCGCTGCTTGATGCTCTTAGGTAGTGAACAACTCCATGTATGGTCTGATATAAAAAAATAGATGACCTATACTTGAGCTGCTGTTTATGATCACCTATACTTCTTAGTTGGTGGTCAGCTTTGCAATAGACTTGGAAATGTTTCTCTGATATCAGTAAAGCAAAAATAAGGGCACCTATTCATTCTGCTTCTGACCCTGAGCTTGCCTGCTCCTCATTATCTAGGAAACAATTGAAGATTTATTTTGAGTAGCATAAAATGGCCCAGCTTCATAGCTGCCCACGAATAGGCAAGTTAACCTCAGCATTCCTAGAGATAAAAGACAGGTTCTTATTTGAGCCGGCCCTAGATGTCAATAAACCAGCTGCCGCGAGAAAACTTTACCTTCAGTATAGGTATGGGGTGCTGCCACTTCACTGTTTCACTCATAAATGGAAGGGTTCCCAAGCTACAAATTGTCCGGCTTGTGATTACCCTGTTGAGACAGCACTCCACGTGTTCTTCAGCTGCCCTGGCTACTACAAAGTAAGGAATCGTTGGCTGGCGCAGATCTGCAGGAACCTTGGAACTAGATATTGTATGGAGGCGTTTAGAATTGTCAAGCATGACACAAGTATCCCTATTGTTTTCTCAGTCGCAGGCTTTTTATTTTCCATGTGGTGCACTTGTAGGCTTTTTCTTAAATCACCCTAACAGGCGATAGAAGCCCCTACAATAGAAACTTAACTACTCCATTCTTTAATAAGTTGGGTAGTTCACCTTCCCATGGCTACCCATTGGTAGCTCTAAATTTCTAGCTTTGTTTTTCTGTTTTGAGGGACAAAATTTAGCGTGAGGACTGTGCCGACATTTGTAATATAAGATTGTGGTAATCTTTTTATGAACTTTTTTAGAATAGACTTATTAATTTATTACTTGCACTATGCACTTTCCATAGATGAATTCTGGTTTACAGCTTAGTACAGCCCTCTGAGATATGATCAGTTGTCCTCCATTTCAGGGGATAGAACACTGAAATAGGCTTGTGAATTTTTGTATTTTTATTGTATGGTATTAATGTACATATTGATATCCATTTAATCCTCATTTTTATAACAATGTGTAAATGTATTATGAGGGTATTTTACCATTTTTCTTTCATTTTTTTTCTTTCTTCGTTTTTAAAATTCACTTGTGTGTATTTTGATTGTACTTTTGAGGTCATACTGACCGAAATAAAGTTCATTGATGATGATGATGCTTCTGAATGTGCTGTAAAAAGTAACTAAGTTACAACTTTTTGGCTGCAGTGGTTGACATATTTAACTACAAAATAAAACAATTGTTTTTGAGGAAGAAAATCCACCCTAGTTATTTTGTTTTCTTCATTTTGTATGTGCTGATTTAAAGTCTCCACTTGGGTCATCAGCAGTTTGTATTGTGATGAATAGAAAAGGAACTCTTAGAGGCCTGGACGAAATGGCCAGTTTGCATTTTAAATGTTGCCATCTGCCTCTGTTTTTATATCTGTGGATGATAAAAGATTTTATAGGGTACTGCATGGATTGTCACCATTATAAGCTGCCTATTAAATTTGGAGATGGTTGGGTATGTGTTGGTAGGTAGCGGTGACTATGTGTATCCTTGATTGGAAATGGCCACAGGCAAGTACAAAATCCATTGTCTTTGTAAGGTCTGTGACACACTGTGCTTCAATACAATTCTGGGTTACTTTCTGCTACAGATGACTACTTGGACCATGGTCCTGAGAGAAGGGCCTAAGATGTAGTTATTGAAACCAGACTGCCCATACACCTTATCAATACAAGGAAAATGGTAATGGTAAGTGAGAGGGAGGGCATTGAAACAACTCAGTCAGTCCAGTGTGTAGGCATGATAGTCATACTCATGTTTAATGCATACACCAGGTGCAGTTCTCAAAGACAAGTGGTGAATTTCCTTCCACTTTATATAAACAACCAGTTATGTCACTATGCCTTTTGAGTGGCATCAGTATTACACATAACCATCATACAAGCAAACAAATGGCATGACTTATCTCATAAGACCCTCACAATCTCCAAACATTATCGCAGTCTCAAACAGTGCCTCAGATTTCTCGACAGATGCTCACATGGCTCCAAAAAAAGCTTGAATATCCCACCTAAATCTCAGAGATCTCATAAAGCTCTCCAGATTTTCAAGTAGCCCACAGCATGCCCTAATTTAGCTCTCATGATCCTCATGTCGCTACTAATTGATCACAAATTGCTTCCACAAACCCTAAGGTTAAATATAAACCTCCATCTGCCCGGCTTTACCTATCTAAGAGATATATCTCATGTATGGACAGCAGCTCTCTTTCTTTCTCCTCTGGTATACCACTTGGTAATTCTCCATATCTGTAAACTTCACTTCCCCCTCGTAGCTACTCTCACCTATACTGGACTGTCAAATCAAACTTTGTCTTATCATGATTGTGGGCTCACACCTCTATAGGGGACTTACGAACGGGCTTCAATGTCCTTTATCCATCTTCAGCCCCTTTGCAACCCACCCTTTGACAGTTCCCTTGGTTTTGCTTGTGTATTACAGGATGAGTACCTTCTGAATCCCAGTCCAGGTTGTAGGGCACCAAGGAGATACAATTACAAGGTGAGCAGGGAGCCTCACCTGTGGAAAGGAGAGGTTGCTTTTGGTATTTGGCAGTGGGTTCGTGAGGCTGAAAGTTCGTTTTTTTGTGCAGGATCTATGTCTGCTGAGAAAGGTTTTTCCCTATGCTGCTATTCGGTAGGTTGAGATCTATTTAAAAAAAAAAAATACGACCCCATTAGATAAATGTATTAGTCAATGAATGTGACATTTTTGTCCGCATGTGTGTTCTTATGATCATAGACAAATCACAATATTGACCGTTTGAAGCAGGGGGGTTACGGGTTGATACAGTGTGTATATGCATGAGTTTGTGAGCAAGTATTATTGTTTTGTTCAATACATAAGCATATTACTATACCCTTTTCATCTGTGCTGATACTGAGGGGCATACTTTCAAGGGGATTGCGCAACTGGAACATTACTTATTTTGATGTTCCAGTGGCACAATACCCTGCAACATATGTACAAAGGTAAATAATGCCACTTTCTTTGGCATAACGCCGCTTTGTAAACATGGTACTCTTCCACATAAACAATCATTAAAAAATGGTGATTTGCTACTTCTATGTGTGCTGCAGAGTGCAGCACACATAGAAGTAGCAAATCACCATTGTGTACCTTCCTGCACGTAAACAAGCTTTTCCTGCAATGCAGGCACCCTTGCATTATGGCGCATGGGTGTCTGTGTTGGTGTTAGGCAGCTATTTGTAGCACCACAGCTAAGGAAAACGCAAGCACATCCCTGTGTTTTGGAAATGGCGGAGCGTGGCACTGCAATATTTGCTGCAGCTCCGTGCCCCCTCATTTCCTTGTAAATATGCCCCTGGGTCTTTAACATTTTTGTAAACACAGAATAATACAAAACTGTGATGTTTCCCTTTTGCCTTGCAGCCATAATGTCTATAATACCGCCTTCTTTAATACTGATAGCATGGTTTGTTTCAGTTGCCACTCTTAACCCATTCACTGTATTAACCCAAAGTTCACAGAGTCCATACTTTTTATGTTCACATCTACTGCTTCATTTAACCAGATGCCCTCGTTTCTCTACCAGGGTTGCATTGTATTTATTCTGTTCAAAGGCCAACCTTGCTCTGTCAGTTAACCCACTAAGATAATAAACACTGGTATCTCTTTCAACTTCTTTTTCCTCTCAACTTTATTCATTAGTGTGTACTCCATTATTTTGCCAGTATGACCTGTTCTGATAATGCCTTTGACAACTTTCCCAACATTGTATTAGTATTTGTATTGTAAGTATTTTGTGGCCCCTTCAATGACCCTATGAGTGGGGAGAGTTTTGCATTCAAAGAGGTGAGTACACTAATGATAGCATGATTTCAGTAGCTTCAAAAGATGATGGAAAGACGCATCAATGAACAAAAATAACTCTTTCAGATCGTTATCTGATTTAGGTCTCAAACCAGAGAGTGGGTTGTGGTGGTGGTTGACCTGCAGACAGGAAGGTTTCCCTTTGACATCTGAGTGGTTGTGATTGTCTTCTTGCTGCTTCTCAGGATCTTCCGCCTTACCTTCTGACGGAATTCCTCTGACACGTAATAGTAAACGAACGGATCAATACAGTTGTTAAAGGTGCTTAAAGCCAGGCAGACCATATAGATGAAGTACAAATCCCCAAAACGACTCAGGCAACGTTCGGAGTAGTGAATCAGGAGCACCACGTTACTAGGTGTGAATAAAATCACAGTGATTACTAGGCTCAAAACAGTGAGTTTGATGGCATAGGAGTACTTTTCTCCATTGCTGATCAGCACCTTGACAACAGATGTGTAGCAGAAAAGTATGATTAGCAATGGCACCAGAAATCCCAGTGTGACCAAGCAAATGAAGTGGTAGAAGAAGTACCCAGAGAGGTCGTTTCTAGGCAGAACATCATGACACAGAGTGAGGTCAGACTGGTCCAGGTCGTAAGACTGTTGGAAAACAGTCAGTGGCAACGTAAAAGCCAAGGAAATGAACCAAATAGCCACGCACATACAAATCGCAAAGGTCCTGCTGCGGAACGACCTGGAAAAGAACGGATGGACAACAGCAATGTACCTGTCAATGCTGATGCTCATCAGCAGTAGGACTGAGCAATACATATTTCCATAAAAGTACATGGTAACTATGCGGCACATGGCTTCACCAAATAACCAATGGTTACCCAGAAAGTAGTATGAGATTTTGAAGGGCAACACCGCAATCAGGAGCAGGTCAGCTGCTGCCAGGTTCATCAGGAAGATGGTGGATGGCATCTTCTTCACCTTTGTTGCTAGAATCCAGAACGCTAGCCCATTGGAAGGCAAGCCAACCATGAACACCAAGGTGTAGAGAGTAGGGACCACAGTGACAATGACTGAGCTGTTGAGGTGCAATCTGGTGGACTTGCCGATGGAGAGGAAAGTCTTATTTCCACGCATGACTTCCTGTCCAGGTATCGATCGTGGGATGCAAATGGTGACTTCAGATGTACCTGAGTCATTTTCAAAGCTTTCGCCTGAATAATCTGTAAGGAGACAGAAATGTGCAAGATTTGAATTTTGCATTCTTATGAAATGGACGATCACAGCAGTAAGAAGACAACTGGTGCATCTGAGTAGTACACATGTCATACATTTCTATGACAATCCTGACTCGCTTGCTGGTTTTCATTAGCAACTTGAACCCCCTTGACGGACTTGGTATCTTCAGTTTGGTGATTTATGGGTGACTCGTTTTTGCAGGGCAAACATAGCCGGCTCAAATCGAATCTATACCAAATGTGCACTTTAAGACTTCTATGTGTCTAGACTATGGTATTTTAGAAGTACAGTTATTTACGCAGAAAGTATTGACATTGAATTTCAGTGCCATCCTGCGTTCCTTCTAAACAAAGCCTCCACCCCATCTATTGTTTATGGTTTTTAAGAATTGTTGAGTGATAAAATCTCCGTAACAATGTAAATTTATACTTTGGAATCAAAGTTGATTTGAGAGGAATGATGAAAGCAAAAGGTTAAAGGACTGTTGGAAAAGCGACCTGACGTGGGGGATGTACTGTGTGGGCTTTAATGTATGAATATATGTGTTATCTTGACTTGTCTGAACAGTGTCACTTCAACTCACAACAATAAGTCATGGTTCTACCCATTCTGAAGTGAGGTATTTTTCAGTCTGAGACACTCAATTTTAGTGACTAGTTGTCCAGTAGCATGGTGCCAACTCTGGTGGGGGACTGTTGTGCGGTCTTGCTGTCAGCTGATTCCTGATGTGGCAGCAGAAATGTTCTGGGTATGGTTGTGTGCACTAGACTGCTAGTTCTAGACGCCAACTCCACCTGTAGGAATCCATTATGCAGCAGGCATAAAGTTAATGTGAAGAGGTGGTAAGTGTCTTGAGAATAACTCACCAGTGGATCTATGTGGGGGCGTTGGTTTCACCACAGGAAAACAATTGCCCATTATTCGAAAGGTCATCCATGGGTGGCTGAATAAGTGTGAAAAGCCACTAAATAATAATGCGGTATTGATACTGAATGGATATGTGTGCTTTCTGTGTGACTCAGAGTGTGAGACCTAGCCCTTCCATGTTACTCATGTGAAAGGTACAGTAAGATCTCCTGCTCAAGAATTAGGATCTCCGAGCAGAGTTAGGAATGTGTACAAGAGATGTTGGAGAATTCTAATGAGAAGCATTGACAGGCTAGTTACGAAACATAGGCTTACCGGGTAAAGTGTTGTGGGCAATGCTTTATTGCAAATATTAATTTGTTAGGGAAGTGTTAGACCGTGTATAGTTAGTTAGGTTGGTCTGTCTGCTCTTTCTGTATTTTGGATTGCTTGGCCCAGTTCATGTTTCTTAAAATATGGTCCTGAACCTTGAATCTGTATTATTCATTTAGCCTCATTTTCTTTTTCTGGAAATCCAGCCTTTCCTTTCCTGAACCATGTTTCTGAATTCTGTTCACAGTGTTCCATTCCCTTTGTCCTCTTGTGTTTCTGTTCAAAACGAAGTTACTTTTACCTTAGGGTGTAAGTGAGTTATGAGGCTTGGTGTCTTATGTACAGGGATTAACTTGGTGCTCCATAAGCGCTGATGGGTGTCTCCCAAGTGTCTTTGACAATACCCTGTTCCCGGCCAGAATACCGGTTGCAGTCTTCTATCCTGCTGTTGATCTTCCAGGTTTCAGTTACTTCCCTATGCATGATAGCCCCTCAACTCGATTTCCCTTGTCCCCACACAGACCATCTTCCCCTGTTCAGTTATTCAAGTCCCAGTCTCAGCAGACGTCCTGACAAAAAGACAGTAGAAGCTCAGACCTCAAGGTTATTAATGTAGGGCAAGGGATCTTACCTGCGAGTGTCTTGCTGTGTTATTAAATCACTTTAATCCTTTGGGAGGTGAAGGGTAGAAACTTGCTGGAGAGGGGCAGGGTCATTCTACTGCTAGCAATCCCAGTAGCTAAAGGATAATTAGCCATGCTTTAGCTAACCTAGAGATTTCAGAACTAGAGGGAAGTAATTTTACAAAATAAAAAGCTATTTTTTTCACAATGGGAATATTTCATGGGCAAAAACTTTCATGACTACATAAGGTGATAGTAGCAGCAGAGTTATTTATATATTTATTAAAGAGTTTAGGTCGAGCCGCTCGACTTTTAGTAAGGGGTTTTTCAAAGTGCTACCCACAAGCTTTTCCTGGCCTAAAGCTTGCGTGAATGTGCGCAGCCGCCATCTGCCTTTCTTATCTCATTAAGCCTTGTTCTAATGGTTCCTCTGCTCGCACTCCCCCCTCCCTTCTCCCCCTCCCTCCTCATCACCTTTATTCAGGCTCCTCTGCTTGCACTACCCCCTCCCTTCTTCCCCTGCCTTCTCGTCACCTCTGCTTACACTACCCCGTCACTATCCCCCTTTCTCCCCCCGCCGTTCTCGTCAGCTTTTTTTTTTTTTTTTAGATTGCTGTCTATGCTACAACTCTCAAAATGCCTGAGATTGATGGGATTTAAAGTTCATCAGCCCCTGATAACATGGAGTCACCTGATACCCCAATTTCTACCGCATAATCTTCCTACAAGGTGTGTTAAATGTTGCCGGGCGTGGCGAAGGATTCATTACAGAATATTTTAGCAGCACTTTGTCATCAGACATGCTGCTGTGCGAGGGGATATTTCTTCATCTGCCAAAAAAGAAATGTTAAAGGCGTTAAAATGTTAAAGTACTTACTGCACTGACATTTTCCCTACATAGAACCCAAATGTGAACTGTCTTTCGTGCGGGTAGAGACAAGATAGGAAGTTTAATGAACGCCATCTGTTTAATACACAAATGGGATTGAGTGATAAAGCGCTCTGCCACTGCTGGGATTAAATGGCCATTCCCACCACTCACCTCACGCAAGCGAGGTAGTCTCCTAAAAGAATATCCCCGCCCCTTTCAAGACGAAGCACACTTCAGCTGGCTGTCTGCCCTCAAAGCCTGAAACCCCAGCCCAGGTCCATTTGCTTGGATTTGTTTCCAGCAAAGGTCCTGTTCTGGTTACAACTGTCTTGAAAGCGAATTCTCTGTGTTCGTATATTCACCTTCTTCCATTATGCAACAAACACAAAGAAACCCTGTGCATCTGACCATTTAAGCGCTTCCTCCCCATTTGTTGCAGGGCCCCGAACTCTACAACACAACTAAAGAATGCCATTTGTATGTGGGTCTAGCATCTCTGCTAGAGGTACTATGTGTGTCATCATGACTTCGGTCCACAGCTAATGCCAATCCGAGCGTATAGCTTTGAAGCTCTTCTTTGCACAGTTTAAGACCACAGAAAATACATTCACTTTGTTTTTGATACCTTTCAAAGTATAGCTTGACTAGAACAATGTTTTTTTTTCAAATATGTGCAAACCCTTTGACCTGCCAATTGCAAAATGTTCAACTAATAAAACACTGTAGAGAAGGTGCATTGTTAATCTGCTGTGAATCGTGTGTTATTTCTTGCATAAAAGTGCCCCTTTGGGGTGTAACAGAACACTGGAGGTTCCCTCTGCCCCCCTTTGTATCAGCAGAAGCGTTTAACAATGAATCCCCCATGGCAGATGTCGTCCTTGTTCCCACGCCTTTACTTGCAACGTAAACCCACGCTTCAGCCAATACCATCAAACGTTGAGTCTCTTTAAAAAAAGAAGGTCCGGGCATGGTGTGGTGTAGCCGGGCCGTATCCATCTGCGCATGTAAACACTGGCAATAAAAACAAGCATTGGCATAGCCAATCGGTCTCTTTTTTTGGACCTTATAAGTATTTAGTTAAGCAGCACAATATCCTTGGTGCAACAACACCAGCTGTTGCATGGCTAAACACTTAAAAGGTCCCAAAGGCGAGACCTATTGGTTGTTATCATTTACTTCCGAGAGCTTGGTAGCGAGGTAAGGATGCAGCAGTATGATACAGCAAGGAAGATTGTGGTCATATGGAGTGGTCACACTACAGTTCCTTTCGCAATTCCTGTATCTGTAGCTCCCAAGACAACATCCTAGTTAAAAAAGTTTGGCGGAAAGAAAGAGGTTCTCTAACGTAATGCGTGCCTCGAGAAGGCGATAAGTTGGTGCCTTTCTAGTGTAAATAGAGCTTGCCTCAAGCCCAAGGGTGCTTGCATGAGAATGCCCACGTGCCATACTTGGTACAGACCCTCTTAACAAGGTAGTGTAAAGAGGTTTTATGCGTCATCTTGGCGAAATGAAATCCCAAAATCAACACTTTGCTCTGGTTTGCGTCACTTTTGTGATGCAAGCTCGGTGCAAAATATTGCTAAATTTGGCCCCTTGTCTTTCAGAATATTCCCTAGCACTTTCTTACTTTCAGGTCTATGAGCCGATTTATGTAGTTCTTGCGAGAGTTGCCTGAGTGTGGTCGGAGGACAGGGTGGGGTCAGTAAACTGCCAGTCTTTATGGATGCCGTGGGAGATAGGCTTGTACCTCCGGGGCGCTGGAAGTGCTGCTAGAACCTAGTCACTGACAAGCCAGTCTGTCTTATAGGCTGCCAGGAGGTGGGCTGGTGGCTCTCGGAGGCCCGTAGCTAGGACAGAGTCAGTGCCAAGGGGAAACAACCTTTACAACGCACTCATTACATCGCACTACCTTTACATAGCAGTCAATACATCGCAACATCCTTTACATCGCATGTCATTACAACGCAGCCATTACATTGCATGTCACTACAACGCATGTCATTACAACTCATGTCACTACAACGCAGGCATTACATCGCAAGTCATTGCAATGCATACCATTACAACGCATAGTACCCTTACACTAGCCAACACTTACCCTACTGTTGCACTCACTGGAGTTAGAATAGTAATTATTACCCCTATACTATCCAACACCTACCTTAAATGCGATGTAATGGTATGCATTGTAATGGTATGCGTTGTAAAGGTATAATGCGATGTAATGGAATGCGTTGTAAAGGTAGTTTCTGAAAATGCGATGTAATGGCATGCAATGTAAAATAATGTGTTGTAAAGGATGTTGCGATGTAAAAACTGCGTTGTAAAGGCATGCATTGTAAATGTATGCGTTGTAACTTCATACATTCATGCCAAGCCGGTGTGTCCTATAGGGCTGTCAGGGGGTGGGCTCACAGGCCGGTAGTTAGGACAGAGTCAGTGCCAAGCCGGTCTGTCCTATAGGGCTGTCAGAGGGTGGGCTCAGAGGCGTAGTTTGGACAGAGTCTGCCAAGCCGGTGTGTCCTATAGGGCTGTCAGAGGGTGGGCTCAGAGGCCGGTAGTTAGGACAGAGTCAGTGCCAAGCCGGTCTGTCCTATAGGGCTGTCAGGGGGTGGGCTCAGAGGTCGGTAGTTAAGACAGAGTCAGTGCCAAGCCGGTGTGTCCTATAGGGCTGTCAGAGGGTGGGTTCAGAGGCCGGTAGTTAGGACAGAGTCAGTGCCAAGCCGGTGTGTCCTATAGGGCTGTCAGAGGGTGGGCTCAGAGGCCGGTAGTTAGGACAGAGTCAGTGCCAAGCCGGTCTGTCCTATAGGGCTGTCAGGGGGTGGGCTCAGAGGCCGGTAGTTAGGACAGAGTCAGTGCCAAGCCGGTGTGTCCTATAGGGCTGTCAGAGGGTGGGCTCAGAGGCCGGTAGTTAGGACAGAGTCAGTGCCAAGCCGGTCTGTCCTATAGGGCTGTCAGGGGGTGGGCTCACAGGCCGGTAGTTAGGACAGAGTCAGTGCCAAGCCGGTCTGTCCTATAGGGCTGTCAGGGGGTGGGCTCACAGGCCGGTAGTTAGGACAGAGTCAGTGCCAAGCCGGTCTGTCCTATAGGGCTGTCAGGGGGTGGGCTCACAGGCCGGTAGTAAGGACAGAGTCAGTGCCAAGCCGGTCTGTCCTATAGGGCTGTCAGGGGGTGGGCTCAGAGGCCGGTAGTTAGGACAGAGTCAGTGCCAAGCCGGTCTGTCCTATAGGGCTGTCAGGGGGTGGGCTCACAGGCCGGTAGTTAGGACAGAGTCAGTGCCAAGCCGGTGTGTCCTATAGGGGTGTCAGAGGGTGGGCTCAGAGGCCGGTAGTTAGGACAGAGTCAGTGCCAAGCCGGTCTGTCCTATAGGGCTGTCAGTGGGAGGGCTCAGAGGCCGGTAGTTAGGACAGAGTCAGTGCCAAGCCGGTGTGTCCTATAGGGCTGTCAGTGGGTGGGCTCAGAGGCCGGTAGTTAGGACAGAGTCAGTGCCAAGCCGGTGTGTTCTATAGGGCTGTTAGAGGGTGGGCTCAGAGGCCGGTAGTTAGGACAGAGTCAGTGCCAAGCCGGTGTGTCCTATAGGGCTGTCAGGGGGTGGGCTCAGAGGCCGGTAGTTAGGACAGAGTCAGTGCCAAGCCGGTGTGTCCTATAGGGCTGTCAGTGGGAGGGCTCAGAGGCCGGTAGTTAGGACAGAGTCAGTGCCAAGCCGGTGTGTCCTATAGGGCTGTCAGTGGGAGGGCTCAGAGGCCGGTAGTTAGGACAGAGTCAGTGCCAAGCCGGTGTGTCCTATAGGGCTGTCAGAGGGTGGGCTCAGAGGCCGGTAGTTAGGACAGAGTCAGTGCCAAGTCGGTCTGTCCTATAGGGCTGTCAGTGGGAGGGCTCAGAGGCCGGTAGTTAGGACAGAGTCAGTGCCAGGCCGGTCTGTCCTATAGGGCTGTCAGGGGGTGGGCTCAGAGGTCGGTAGTTAAGACAGAGTCAGTGCCAAGTCGGTCTGTCCTATAGGGCTGTCAGAGGGTGGGCTCAGAGGTCGGTAGTTAGGACAGAGTCAGTGCCAAGCCGGTGTGTCCTATAGGGCTGTCAGGGGGTGGGCTCACAGGCCGGTAGTTAGGACAGAGTCAGTGCCAAGCCGGTGTGTCCTATAGGGCTGTCAGAGGGTGGGCTCAGAGGCCGGTAGTTAGGACAGAGTCAGTGCCAAGCCGGTCTGTCCTATAGGGCTGTCAGGATGTGGGCTGGTGGCTCTTGGAGGCCGGTAGTTAGGACAGAGTCAGTGCCAAGCCGGTCTGTCCTATAGGGCTGTCAGGGGGTGGGCTCACAGGCCGGTAGTTAGGACAGAGTCAGTGCCAAGCCGGTGTGTCCTATAGGGCTGTCAGTGGGAGGGCTCAGAGGCCGGTAGTTAGGACAGAGTCAGTGCCAAGCCGGTCTGTCCTATAGGGCTGTCAGGGGGTGGGCTCACAGGCCGGTAGTTAGGACAGAGTCAGTGCCAAGCCGGTCTGTCCTATAGGGCTGTCAGGGGGTGGGCTCAGAGGTCGGTAGTTAAGACAGAGTCAGTGCCAAGCCGGTGTGTCCTATAGGGCTGTCAGAGGGTGGGCTCAGAGGCCGGTAGTTAGGACAGAGTCAGTGCCAAGCCGGTGTGTCCTATAGGGCTGTCAGGGGGTGGGCTCAGAGGTCGGTAGTTAAGACAGAGTCAGTGCCAAGCCGGTGTGTCCTATAGGGCTGTCAGGGGGTGGGCTCACAGGCCGGTAGTTAGGACAGAGTCAGTGCCAAGCCGGTGTGTCCTATAGGGCTGTCAGGGGGTGGGCTCACAGGCCGGTAGTTAGGACAGAGTCAGTGCCAAGCCTGTCTGTTCTATAGGGCTTTCAGGAGGCGGGCTGGAGGCTCTCGGAGGCCGGTAGTTAGGACAGAGTCAGTGCCAAGCCGGTCTGTCCTATAGGGCTGTCAGTGAGAGGGCTCAGAGGCCGGTAGTTAGGACAGAGTCAGTGCCAAGCCGGTGTGTCCTATAGGGCTGTCAGTGGGTGGGCTCAGAGGCCGGTAGTTAGGACAGAGTCAGTGCCAAGCCGGTGTGTTCTATAGGGCTGTCAGAGGGTGGGCTCAGAGGCCGGTAGTTAGGACAGAGTCAGTGCCAAGCCGGTGTGTCCTATAGGGCTGTCAGGGGGTGGGCTCAGAGGCCGGTAGTTAGGACAGAGTCAGTGCCAAGCCGGTGTGTCCTATAGGGCTGTCAGTGGGAGGGCTCAGAGGCCGGTAGTTAGGACAGAGTCAGTGCCAAGCCGGTGTGTCCTATAGGGCTGTCAGTGGGAGGGCTCAGAGGCCGGTAGTTAGGACAGAGTCAGTGCCAAGCCGGTGTGTCCTATAGGGCTGTCAGAGGGTGGGCTCAGAGGCCGGTAGTTAGGACAGAGTCAGTGCCAAGTCGGTCTGTCCTATAGGGCTGTCAGTGGGAGGGCTCAGAGGCCGGTAGTTAGGACAGAGTCAGTGCCAAGCCGGTCTGTCCTATAGGGCTGTCAGGGGGTGGGCTCAGAGGTCGGTAGTTAAGACAGAGTCAGTGCCAAGTCGGTCTGTCCTATAGGGCTGTCAGAGGGTGGGCTCAGAGGCCGGTAGTTAGGACAGAGTCAGTGCCAAGCCGGTGTGTCCTATAGGGCTGTCAGGGGGTGGGCTCACAGGCCGGTAGTTAGGACAGAGTCAGTGCCAAGCCGGTGTGTCCTATAGGGCTGTCAGAGGGTGGGCTCAGAGGCCGGTAGTTAGGACAGAGTCAGTGCCAAGCCGGTCGGTCCTATAGGGCTGTCAGGATGTGGGCTGGTGGCTCTTGGAGGCCGGTAGTTAGGACAGAGTCAGTGCCAAGCCGGTCTGTCCTATAGGGCTGTCAGGGGGTGGGCTCACAGGCCGGTAGTTAGGACAGAGTCAGTGCCAAGCCGGTGTGTCCTATAGGGCTGTCAGGGGGTGGGCTCACAGGCCGGTAGTTAGGACAGAGTCAGTGCCAAGCCGGTGTGTCCTATAGGGCTGTCAGAGGGTGGGCTCAGAGGCCGGTAGTTAGGACAGAGTCAGTGCCAAGCCGGTCTGTCCTATAGGGCTGTCAGGATGTGGGCTGGTGGCTCTTGGAGGCCGGTAGTTAGGACAGAGTCAGTGCCAAGCCGGTCTGTCCTATAGGGCTGTCAGGGGGTGGGCTCACAGGCCGGTAGTTAGGACAGAGTCAGTGCCAAGCCGGTGTGTCCTATAGGGCTGTCAGTGGGAGGGCTCAGAGGCCGGTAGTTAGGACAGAGTCAGTGCCAAGCCGGTCTGTCCTATAGGGCTGTCAGGGGGTGGGCTCAGAGGCCGGTAGTTAGGACAGAGTCAGTGCCAAGCCGGTCTGTCCTATAGGGCTGTCAGGGGGTGGGCTCAGAGGTCGGTAGTTAAGACAGAGTCAGTGCCAAGCCGGTGTGTCCTATAGGGCTGTCAGTGGGTGGGCTCAGAGGCCGGTAGTTAGGACAGAGTCAGTGCCAAGCCGGTGTGTTCTATAGGGCTGTCAGAGGGTGGGCTCAGAGGCCGGTAGTTAGGACAGAGTCAGTGCCAAGCCGGTGTGTCCTATAGGGCTGTCAGGGGGTGGGCTCAGAGGCCGGTAGTTAGGACAGAGTCAGTGCCAAGCCGGTGTGTCCTATAGGGCTGTCAGTGGGAGGGCTCAGAGGCCGGTAGTTAGGACAGAGTCAGTGCCAAGCCGGTGTGTCCTATAGGGCTGTCAGTGGGAGGGCTCAGAGGCCGGTAGTTAGGACAGAGTCAGTGCCAAGCCGGTGTGTCCTATAGGGCTGTCAGAGGGTGGGCTCAGAGGCCGGTAGTTAGGACAGAGTCAGTGCCAAGTCGGTCTGTCCTATAGGGCTGTCAGTGGGAGGGCTCAGAGGCCGGTAGTTAGGACAGAGTCAGTGCCAAGCCGGTCTGTCCTATAGGGCTGTCAGGGGGTGGGCTCAGAGGTCGGTAGTTAAGACAGAGTCAGTGCCAAGTCGGTCTGTCCTATAGGGCTGTCAGAGGGTGGGCTCAGAGGCCGGTAGTTAGAACAGAGTCAGTGCCAAGCCGGTGTGTCCTATAGGGCTGTCAGGGGGTGGGCTCACAGGCCGGTAGTTAGGACAGAGTCAGTGCCAAGCCGGTGTGTCCTATAGGGCTGTCAGAGGGTGGGCTCAGAGGCCGGTAGTTAGGACAGAGTCAGTGCCAAGCCGGTCGGTCCTATAGGGCTGTCAGGATGTGGGCTGGTGGCTCTTGGAGGCCGGTAGTTAGGACAGAGTCAGTGCCAAGCCGGTCTGTCCTATAGGGCTGTCAGGGGGTGGGCTCACAGGCCGGTAGTTAGGACAGAGTCAGTGCCAAGCCGGTGTGTCCTATAGGGCTGTCAGGGGGTGGGCTCACAGGCCGGTAGTTAGGACAGAGTCAGTGCCAAGCCGGTGTGTCCTATAGGGCTGTCAGAGGGTGGGCTCAGAGGCCGGTAGTTAGGACAGAGTCAGTGCCAAGCCGGTCTGTCCTATAGGGCTGTCAGGATGTGGGCTGGTGGCTCTTGGAGGCTGGTAGTTAGGACAGAGTCAGTGCCAAGCCGGTCTGTCCTATAGGGCTGTCAGGGGGTGGGCTCACAGGCCGGTAGTTAGGACAGAGTCAGTGCCAAGCCGGTGTGTCCTATAGGGCTGTCAGTGGGAGGGCTCAGAGGCCGGTAGTTAGGACAGAGTCAGTGCCAAGCCGGTCTGTCCTATAGGGCTGTCAGGGGGTGGGCTCAGAGGCCGGTAGTTAGGACAGAGTCAGTGCCAAGCCGGTCTGTCCTATAGGGCTGTCAGGGGGTGGGCTCAGAGGTCGGTAGTTAAGACAGAGTCAGTGCCAAGCCGGTGTGTCCTATAGGGCTGTCAGAGGGTGGGCTCAGAGGCCGGTAGTTAGGACAGAGTCAGTGCCAAGCCGGTCTGTCCTATAGGGCTGTCAGTGGGAGGGCTCAGAGGCCGGTAGTTAGGACAGAGTCAGTGCCAAGCCGGTGTGTCCTATAGGGCTGTCAGTGGGAGGGCTCAGAGGCCGGTAGTTAGGACAGAGTCAGTGCCAAGCCGGTGTGTCCTATAGGGCTGTCAGAGGGTGGGCTCAGAGGCCGGTAGTTAGGACAGAGTCAGTGCCAAGCCGGTGTGTCCTATAGGGCTGTCAGGGGGTGGGCTCACAGGCCGGTAGTTAGGACAGAGTCAGTGCCAAGCCTGTCTGTCCTATAGGGCTTTCAGGAGGCGGGCTGGAGGCTCTCGGAGGCCGGTAGCTAGGACAGAGTCAGTGTGAAGCCGGTCTGCCCTATAGGACTGTCAGATGGAAGGCTTGTATTGGTGAGAAGCCAGTAGCTGGGACAGAGTTCGTGTCAAGCCAGTCTGTCCTGTAGGGCCATCGACAGGAATGTCTCTGGGAGGCCGTAGCTAGGACAGGGTGAGTGACAAGCCTGCCTTTCTTACAGGGATGCTGGGGGGGGGGAGGTAATCTGATGCATGTGTGATGTTCGTGGCTAGGACAGAGTCAGGGCTGTCAGGGAGTGAGCTAGTCCCTCTGGGAGGCCGCTTGCTTGGAAGAACAGAGCCACAGAGACCCTGACAAGTCACCCTGCCCTCTAGGGATGTCGAGAGCTAGGCTGGTGCCAGCAGCTGGGACAGATGTAGTCACATACCAGACTGTCCCACGGTGGGGGGCGAGGCGAGGCCGAGCCTAGGGGGCCCTTAGAGTCAGACAGCTGCACTGAAACGTGGGGTGTTCTCGAGTGACTGGGATCGCTCCGTGCAGCCTGGAGGCTGGAAGGGAAAGGAGAGAGTCAGTCGTATTCCAGACTGGCCAATAGAAAGGGCTGCAGGAGATAGAAGACTGGCAGTGCCCCTCCTGTGCCATTTAAGAAGCCCCCCGCCGCTAGTCTGCAATGACCGTCCCATAAAGCCCCGAGCGCCTCTGTTGTAAAGCAGGCCGGCGGTAGAGGGGACATCTGAAAGCCATCCAAGCCTCTCAGCGGGCGGGCGGGCAGGCAGGCCCATGTATGTACATCTATTTGTGAAATCCCGCATCTGCTTCCTGCCTGCCCACACCCTCCCTCCCCAAGCTTGTAAGAAACTCCACGTTTGTGGGTGAAAGGGTTTTTCCTGCTTTCCAGAGGCGCCGAAAAAAATACATTTACAATAAGTGGTGCAATGCCATAAGTCACGTTACCCGCTTCAGACGGATGAGAGGACGGACAGCCCTACAGGCAACAAGCGCGCGCAAATGATGCATGAACCCGGCGGGCTATCCCATCTGGAAGAAAGTTCCGAAGCATCTTCTGCTGCGCTAGGCGTCCGCCCCACGCACCCCTCCACAGCCCAGTCACGCAGAGTACATACCGTCATAGTACTGGTCCCCCTGGCAGGGCCCCACGAGGCAGAGCAGCAGGAGGGCCGCACGGCAGGCCCGCGCCGCCCAGGGCCCCTCCATCCCCGCAGCCTGGCCCCGGCCAGGGCGCTGCATGGCTCTGATTATCGCTTTCCTCTCCTCCTGGCTCTTAACTCTCGCAGACAGGCAGACAGCAGCAGAGGGAGCTTTTCCTGTCTGACGTCAGCGGTCGTGTGTCTTTTTAGGGTGGGGGCGGGGGACCACAGAGGGACATCCTGGTAAACAGCACAGAGGGAGCAGAGCTGGCATGAAAGAAATGGGAAAGTTTGCTGAGAAGTGACTGACTTCTCACCATCTATACCAGACTTTCAAAGGCACCGAGCTGTGAATGTAGGGGGATGCAATCAAGTCCCCCGGAATGGATGTGACACAGTAATCACTGTCACCCAACTAACCAGGTGACTTCCAACCAATTAGCAGGTAATGCGCCTGGTCACTGAAATCTGCATTCAACTTGCAGCTTAAAGGTATCAATCACTGTAGGCCTGGCTCAGCCTTTCATCCTGCTTCCACGGTCTATGCAACGAGTAATCACTGTCACCCATCCAAGGACTCCTGCACCAGGGTGGGATAGAATTTGGGACTCAAATCTCAGATGGGGGCAGGACATAAGGCATAATGCAGTAGCCCATCATTCCCTCTTACCACAACACAATCCTTTTGTAGAACCTCTTCAATTGTTTAATCGCTATGCCCCATTATCCTTCATGGATCAAAACGATTAACTCTCTCCCAGAAAAGATACTAACGGTGAGGGTCCTTTAGATCCAAAACTTACAGGCATTAGGGTCTGCAGAATTATGAGCTGGAATGTCGCTGGCATCAGAGCTAAATTCAACGATGAGAACTGGTTGGAGATGGTTAGATCCAATGACATTCTTGCTTTCCAAGAAACTTGGGAAACGTCAGACAGACTTGTTCTGGACGGCTTTTCCCATTTCTTTGTACCGGCAGTACCTAGTAAATCAGGAAGGGCGAAGGGGGGCTTGGCTATATATATTTCCTTAGATATTCAAGGAAAGCCAAGACAGATCAAAACTAATTCAATGAATATCTTAGCGGTTGAACTAACTACACCAAACTCGCAGCCTATACTATTCGTTAATTTTTATAATTCCCCCGTCAGTCAAATCTTGAATGAGCATTTGGTAACTTTAGAGGAATTCCTGTCTACCCACAGCGAGAACAGTGTTCATGGGTTTGAGGTAATCCTTTTGGGAGACTACAACATCCACCCTTGTAATATGGTTTGCCGTGTGGAATATGAGGATTTTTCCCCCTACTACTCTACTCCGCATTTTGAACACTCACCACGTGGAGAGGCTTTGGAATCGCTCCTAGCAATTTTTAATCTTTATGAATCACATAGTAGCCATACAGGCTCGAGGTTACCAACATACGTGGGTAACAACACAGGCTCAATTGTGGATTATATTTTTTTATCGTCCAGTATTTTGCCTGAAGTGCTTAATTACAAGGTAGAAACTTCAGCTTTTAGCGATCATAACCCTGTAATTTTAGAGATTGTACCACAGGGAGTTTTGGGAAAGAGAGTGATTGAAGCTTTATGTGTGACTGATTTAGCCCTGAAAGACCAGAATCGAAGACTGAAATGGGACCAAGTAACCCCTATTACTTTTCTACAGGACACCCAGGTTAAAGTTGAGGGGGAGGTTGCAATCTGCTTGGATAATAATAACTCTGTAACCACCATGATAGAGGCGTTCAATGCTATCTGTCGTCAGATCAACTTAGACCTGACCATAAAGAAAAAGCCTTATACACATAGGGGCCCGAAATGGTTTGATTCAAATTGTTCCAGGGCTCACTCAATCCTCCTGAAAGCCTTAAAAAATATACCAAGGGATAAAGAACAGATAGCATCACTGAGGAAACAATACAGTTATGCTATCAGGACGAGGAAAGCTGAGATTAAAAAGGAGGCCTGGAATGACTTATTGTCGCCCGACATACAGAGAGATAGTGCTAGATTTTGGGCGATAATAAACCATCCATACTTCGTGGGTCTAGAGAAGCAGAGAGCAGACTGCATTATACCTGATGAACAGTGGGTCACACATTTCAGTAACATTTATAGTTGCCCTGACTTCACTCCTGGCTGTGGAATGCAACTCACACAACCAGTAACCTCCATCTCTCCTTTTAGCATAGAGGAGGTGAAAAAAGCGATTAATGACACACTCTCTAAAAAGGCACCGGGACCCGACGCGGTTCCCGCGGATTTTTTTAAGAGTGCCCCTGAACTAAGCGCCAAAATTCTCACAAATATTTTTAACGCTACAAGGGATTTTATTTTTCCTACTAGCTGGGCTAAGTCCACCATAATACCGATTTTTAAGAAAGGACAGAGAACAGACCCGGCCTGTTATAGGCCAATCTCTCTTATTGATTCCAGTGTTAAAATTTTGGGGAGAGTCCTTTTAGGGAGACTGACCCAGCTTTTAGAAGGGATGGGTGTCCTATCAAACGCACAATATGGTTTTAGAGCCAAAAGAGGAACTTTAGATCAGTGTCTAAATTTAGAACTGATCATAAATAAATACGCAATTGCCAAGGGGGGCTCTCTGTACATGGCCTTTATGGACCTCTCCTCAGCTTTTGACCTGGTTAACAGGGCTAAGCTGTGGGGGGTCCTTTTGGCCATGGGCATTGATGCTCCCTTGATCGGATATCTGGCCGAGTTACACAGAGATCTTAAGACCTCGGTCAGAGTGACCAGGGAAGGAAGATGTACTTGCCATTTTAAATCAGAGAGGGGGGTCAGGCAAGGGTGCATCCTTGCCCCCCTTCTCTTCACTCTTTATATAAATGATCTTGAGGCAGTCCTGGCAACTTCCCACATTGACATCCCGCGTGCAGGAGAGACAAAGATACCTGTCCTCCTGTACGCGGATGATGCTGTCCTCTTGGCATGCTCTGGAGTGGCATTAAACAATCTCCTTTTATCCTTTGGAGATTTTATGTCCTCACTGGATATGAAAACTAATGCAGAAAAATCTCATGTAATGATTGTAGGAGTTGCAGGCAGGAAAAGAAAGTCGAAAACATTTTTTTGTGCTGGGAAAGAGGTTAGGAGAGTTCCATCTTTTCCTTACTTAGGAGTGACCTTTGACGAAAAGGGCACGTGGGGCCCTCAGCTTTCCGTTAAAAGCAACACTGTGGCAAGAGCGGCCGCTGGGTTGCTTGGTTTTGTTAGAAAACTTGGAGCCCGCCCCATGGAAAGCATTATAAAGGTCTACAAAGCCAAATGCCTGTCGGTTGCCCAATACGGGTCTGTTATTTGGGGGTACATTAATCATGATAAAATTCAGAGAGTAGAAAATAAATTTTTGAGAACTCTGCTTTCCGTCCCCCAATCGACTTCCACCTATATAATACACGCAGAGCTTGGACTGGGCTATATTACCGACATTTTAAAACTAGCCCCAGTTATTGGATGGTTGAAAATTTGGCTCAACCAGGAGCTCACATTAAATCATACTATCTTAAAAGATTGTTTAGCCCTGGACAGAGCTCACAACATTCCCTGGCTAAAATATGTTCAGACGCAGTTAACTTTAGCAGGCCGACCTGAACTTTTTTCTTCTCCACATCTGATAAATCAGGAAGATATAAAAATAGTTAAAAATATCCTGACAAATCTTTATGTTTTGGAGAGGGAAGCCACAGAGTTAAATAAACCTAAGGTTAGGAAACATTCCATGTTAACATCTGCCCTAGGCATGGAACCCTATCTTTTTTTGGTAACTAAACCATACCACCGTTTCCTTCTAACGAGATTTCGTCTTGACTTGATTCCCTTCATTCTGGGCAATTTTAAAACATGGATTAGACCTGAAAATGCCGATCCATGTGATTGTGATCACTTTTCTACCCAGGATACGACTCATTTTATCTTGTTCTGCGGCCATTATACTGAGATAAGAAAAAAATACTTGCTTCCTATATTGCGCAATCTGGGTTTTACGCAGGTAAAACCAGCTATGATGTTCCTGCAACTCCTTCCTAATGTAAAAGTAACATTTCATGTTGCTAGTTTTTTGGTTGCAGGCGCACGCATAAATAATCATCGTTTTAGAATCAGGCACCTCGTTTCAGATTAATGATTACTTTTTTATATCTCACTGATTTTAATACTTTTAATATTTATGTATAATTTATTTCGTACACTGTGAGTTCAGGGTTTTTTAACAAAATTTTAACAAAATATTGACCTGTATTATCATGAGTTCTGATGAAATGTTGTTATGTATTAATGCTCGTTCTTTTATGATTTTTAATAATCGAATAAAGATAATTGACTGACTGACTGACTGAGTAATCACTGTCACCCAACTAACCAGGTGACTTCCAACCAATTAGCAGGTAATGCGCCTGGCCACTGAAATCTGCATTCAACTTGCAGCTTAAAGGTATCAATCACTGTAGGCCTGGCTCAGCCTTTCATCCTGGTTCCACGGTCTATGCAACGAGTAATCACTGTCACCCAACTAACCAGGTGACTTCCAACCAATTAGCAGGTAATGCGCCTGGCCCCTGAAATCTGCATTCAACCTGCAGCTTAAAGGTATCAATCACTGTAGGCCTGGCTCAGCCTTTCATCCTGCTTCCACGGTCTATGCAACGAGTAATCACTGTCACCCAACTAACCAGGTGACTTCCAACCAATTAGCAGGTAATGCGCCTGGCCCCTGAAATCTGCATTCAACCTGCAGCTTAAAGGTATCAATCACTGTAGGCCTGGCTCAGCCTTTCATCCTGCTTCCACGGTCTATGCGATGAGTACCCAGTCTGATACTAGTTCTTTAAAACTCTGATAGTACGTTGGCACACCTGGGAGTATAGTTGCTCTTGAAGGATTAGTTTCTTACCTGTTACTCCAGTTCTCTCGTAGGGACTCTCCATTGAAGTCATAAGCGTTTGAATAGTTCCACCCACGTGTGGGGATCCCGGAGCACTTCCTAGAATATCTTCTTATTTCTTATTTATTTATTTATTTATTTAGAAGTTTTATATAGCCCTGGCCAGACCCGAGGGTACCGGAGCACTTTACAACAGAAATTAAGCTGTAATCACATGGGAAAGGCATAGTCCCACATAAATGTTCAGAGAACCCAGTGGGCTGCGCGTCATTGAGGAGAGGAAGTCCTGAGATAGCCTCGATGAGCGCACATTGACCTGGGCTCAGCCTCATTCCGGGAGGAGGTAACGAGGGGGGATCGGGGAGGAAGGACGAGGTAGGGTGAGGTTGAGCATTGTCACGGGGCTGTAGGGTGCCTGAGGAGGGGGGTAGAGGTGGAGCATTATCAACTGGCTGCAGATTGTAGGAAGAGGTAGATAGTATTGGAGCGTTAGCCAGGGGCTGTGGAGAGCAAGTTTATGCGTATCGGCGGCGGCTCTTGGTTCGGGAAGGCACGGTTGAGGTAGAGGACTTTTAGGAGTCTTTTGAATGTTATAAAGGAAGTGATAGTCCTGATATCGGCTGGGACGGTGTTCCAGATTTTTGAGGCGTTTCCCGCAAAAGACCCTGCAGCAGTTTTTTGTTTGCGTGTTTTCATGGGGATGAGTAGCATGGTGTTGGAACTCGTGAGGTTTCTTGTCTGGCCGGCTTTCTTGAGTTTGGAGGCCAGGTATTCTGGTTTCCCTGTGTGCAAGGCTTTGTGTGTCAGGCAGGCAGTCCGAAAGCTGGCCCTCATTTCGACTGGGAGCCATTTTAGTTCTCGGAGTGCGGGTGAGAGGTGGTCATATTTCTTAACTCCGGAGACCATTCTGGCAGCTGCATTGAGAGTTGTTTTGAGGAGGGCTAGGTGGGATTGAGCTGTACCGGTGAGGATTGCGTTACCGTAGTCGAGTCTGGATAGCACAAGTGACTGGGTGGCTTGTTTGAGGTCTTTGGGAGGGTTGAAGGGCTTGATTTTGTTGAGAAGCTTCAGATTGAGGAAAGCACTCTTCGCAGAGATCTTAATGTGATTGGTCATGTTCAGTTTCGGGTCAAGGGTGATTCCTAGAGAAATTGCCTTTCTTTGGGAAGGCCTGCAGAAACACTTAAGAAAGAATAGAATGTGCAGCCTAGAAAACAGGCTACATTGGAGAAATACTTCCGATTGCATTTACAAAATGGTGAAAATACCCCTGAGTATGGGTACTTTTGAAATGAAAATTTCATAAACTGCTTCAATCTCTTCCACAGACCCTTTTTAGGTTTCGCCTCGCCGAAAGCTGCGCAAGCAGACTTTCGCGTAAGGCGAAAACTCTTGTTTACCATTATGGACAAAAGTCCCGCCTCTCACCGCCTCTCACTTCCATTGGCTAGCTCCATAAATGGAGGCTAGCCATTGGAAGTGAGATCTGTCAATCATGGTCCGAGGCGATTCGTGGGCGTTCCGGGGATGTTTTTCTCATCCTGCCCCTTTTAGCACGTCATGCGGCTGTGGGCGGATGTTATTTTTTTTTTTTTCGACGCCTTGTTTTGATCATTTGCCGGATCAATGTCCAGGTCAGTGCGCCCCCCTCCCGCTGTCCGTTTGCCCGTTCCCGCCCCCACTCCCGTTGTCTGTGTGCCCGCCCGCCCCCCCTCCCGCTGTCTGTGTGCCTGCCCGCCCCCCTCCCGGTGTCTGTGTGCCTGCCCGCCCCCCCTCCCGCTGTCTGTGTGCCCGCCCCCCAACCCAAGGAAAGCCCCCACCATGTACAGGCCAGTGGGGATTGAAACTCTACAACCCACCGATTATCCCCGCACGCCTCCCCGCAGCCTCTGGGCGCTATGCGGACGGCCAGGGAGGCCGAATAGATTATTCCTCTTGTAAAGACAGCAGCAGCAGCGCGTTCAGGCAGCCTGTAAAGGAGAAACAGGGTGAGATCCGGCGAGCGGGCCCGGGGAGTGTGCCTCCCTGCCAGCCCCCCCTCCGGCTGCTTACCATTGCTCCCTTCTGATCCTGTACAGCCGGGGTCCCGGGATGCTCGTTACCTCCAGGCTCCAAGCTGCCCCGTGCCCAGAGAAGGCCTCTCTTTCCCAGCCTGCCCCGGTCCGCGGTTGTTTAAAACTTTTTCGCTCTCTCTTCTTCTTTTCCTGTGCCTTGGAGAGCAGCGCAAGGAGCTGGGCAGCCAGAGGGAGGGAGGCACATTCCAGAGCAGGAGAATTTGGAGTATGATCAGGGCGAGTCCTGCTCGCAGTACTCCCGCCCTTCACGCGGGACACAGACGGGCCAAACCTCACTCTCTGTGCGTCTCAGTCCTGGGGATGAGCCCAACACGCTCGTTCTCACCTGGCCCTGGATCTATGCACATTAGACAAAATGCGCCCCTTCCAGACCCCCCTCGCCTTAATGAACATAACACCCCCGGCCACTTACCTTCCTAACTCACGGGCAGGGGAACTTTCTCTGCAGAACAGACATCCCACAAGTGCTTGATATGTAATGAGAGGGGTTGGGTGCTCCCACCCAAATTAGTGTCTTCCCCGGGGGTACACGGGCATCGGCAGCATGACTGACTGCTTCTGCCTTGCCCTGCTTCTGGGGACAGACTGGCGTAGAGCACATAGCGCCTCACAACGGTGCATCTGTTGGCGCTGCAGGTACACAGACGCAGCTAGTCTCACAGTGCGGGCACAGAGCTGAGAGGACCAATATACATGTACATCTGGGCTCTAAAACCTGCAATGAGGCACCAGGGTTACGTGCACTGCAGATGCAAGAGCGGCTATCCGAGGCCGAGAGGTGTATATATATATTAACAAAAAATATATGCTGATAGGCAGGGGCCCAGCCAAAATTAATTAAACCAAGAAAACTTCCGCCGCTCACTCTTCCAACATGCGACCATTTGTGTTAATTTCTAGGTTGGCGAATTTTGTATGTGCACGTGAAACCGGCAGTATATCTCTGGTAAAAGCACAGCAGTATCCCACACGGCCCCTGCTGCCACGCGCCATCCCCAGTCAGAGAGCCGGCAGGGTTATTGGGCCAGGGCTGGATCTCTCTGGAACAGCAAAGACAAGCCCAGCCCACCTTATCAGTGCCTATACTTCCAGCCTTGAGTAGCGCCGCGCTTACTTGCCTTGCCTTGCACTAAGTGAACAACTTACAATTAAATGTACCTGGCATGAGTTCACAGTGCCTGTGCCCTGCTGGAATATTCACGTGCGCTTTGGGAGCGCAGTTCACGCGGCGCTACATAAAACTCACAACGTACACGCATAAAAAAAGGTGGTGCTGTTTAAAGTGCACACAAAATATACATGCAGAAGTGGTCGGTATGGGGAAGACGAGTCTCCCATAAGAATACTGTCATAGCAGCACGGCCACAGTTCTAAACTGGGCAGCTAAAATTGGCTGAAATGCAAATCTAAATTTCACTTATTTCGGGATGTCCACATGCAAAATTTAGCCGAGGTCCTCGAGCAGCTCCTTATAGAATTTCTCTGGCTAGAACAATCCCAATGAGCTCCACAGTGCTTTTTTGGTCAGCAAGCGCCTAGAAGCAGTCTAGTGGAGTGCAGAGTGACTGCAGAGTGCTAGGGTGTGCTAGGGAGTGCTAGGGAGTGCAGAGTGACTGCAGAGTGCTAGGGAGTGCAGAGGGACTGCAGAGTGCTAGGGAGTGCTAGGGAGTGCAGAGTGACTGCAGAATGCTAGGGAGTGCTAGGGAGTGCAGAGTGACTAGGGACTGCTAGGGAGTGCAGAGTGCAAGGGAGTGCAGAGTGCAAGGGAGTGCGAGGGAGTGCAGAGTGACTAGGGAGTGCTAGGGAGTGCAGAGTGACTAGGGAGTGCTAGGGAGTGCAGACTGACTAGGTAGTCCTAGGGAGTGCAGAGTGACTAGGGAGTGCTATGGAGTGCTAGGGACTGCAGAGTGACTGCAGAGATTAAGCTAATGGCAATGTAAATGACAATGCCATTTATTTATCTGTTTTCAAAACCAACACATAAATACAAATTTTGTCATTTACAATGCCAATAGCTCTAATTTTTCCAAAGGCGAAACCATTGCATTGTAAATGCTTGTCTGTAAAGGTAGAAGATGAAGGACATTGTAGCCCCATCTGTTCTATCCACTGGGGAGGTGGGTGGGTCGCTTATGACTTCAGTGGAGATTCCCCTACAAGAGAGAACTGGAATTACAGGCAAGAAACTAATCTTTCTCTCGTAGTGAATCTCCATTGATAGTCATAAGCACTTGAAAAGAATAGTAAGCCCATCTCCACCAAGAGCGGTGGAAAACGATAGAGGAAAGACATTGGGTTTGAATTAAGCGAATACATTTCTGAGGGAGGTTTGTCCTACTTGAGTATCTGCTCAGGCCTCCGAATACAAGCAGTAATGCTTGGTGAATGTGTGAACAGACCTCCATGCAACCGCTTATCAGCTCTCCGCTATAAGGATATTCCTCATTAAAGCGTCAGTAGCTGCTTTGCATCTGGTAGAGTGGGCCTTAGGTTTAGCTGATAAGGACTTGTTAGCTTTTTAATAGCAAAAAAGAATGCAAGGCACTATACATCGAGAGATGGATTGCTTGGAAGTAGCTAAACCTGTGTGGACCAGGCCATCATTTATAAACAACTGGTTTGATCTACGTATATGTCACGTGTCTTGTCTAGATAGAACGGTAAGACTCACTTCACATCCAGGGAATGAAGAGTTCTTTCAGCCAGAGTTGAGCGGTGCTGAAAGAAAGTTGGTAATGAAATTGTTTGATTGACATGAAAGTCAGAGACTACTTTGGGAAGGAATTTAGGGTGGGTTCTCATAAATACTTTTTTAGAGTGGAAGACAGTGTAAGGCTCATGAGAGCATAACGCCTGAATTTCACTAATTCTAAAGGATGCAGGGGGCCATCAGCCCAGAAGCCGCAGCGTCAACCTGACCGAGACTCGGGATAAAGGCTGAAAGATCGGAATCAGAGCCTGAATATCCCGAACCCGCTGTTCGGGAGGATAAACCCTAAACTGCGCCGAGTCTAGAACCTCTCCGATGAAGAGGAGCTTCTGAGAGGGACGCAGGTGCGACTTTGGCACATTGATGTAGTCTGGAGGTGGCTGACGACTGTCTGGGGCGAGCCCGCCTTCAACAACCAGTCGTCGAGGTAGGGGAAGACTGAAACCCTTAACCTGCACAGATGAGCTGCGACCACCGCTATCACTTTCGTGAACACCCGTGGGGCGCTGGTAAGGCCGAAGGGGAGCACGGTAAACTGAAAGTGCTCGTGGCCTACCGTGAACCACAGGTAACGCCGGTGGGCCGCCAGGCCGGCAGGACGGGGATGTGGAAATAGGCGTCCTGCAAGTCCAACGCTACCATCCAGTCTCCTGGGTCTAGGGCAGCTAAGACCTGAGCCAAAGTCAGCATCTTGAACTTCTCCTTCCGGAGGAAGCCGTTGACGTTCCGGAGGTCCAAGATAGGGCGTAGGCCCCCTTTGCCCTTCCTGGAAACCAGAAAGTAGTGGGAGTAACAACCATACCCTACTTCTGGCCCAGGAATGTGCTCGATGGCCCCCTTGGCCAAGAGGGCCATAACTTCCTCTTGCAGAAGTTGCAAGTGATCCCCCGACACGCGGTGGTACTGCGTTGGCATGGCTGGAGGGGTCGCCTCGAATGGGAGGGAGTAGCCACTTCGGACGATTTGCAGCACCCACCTGTCCAATGTGATGGAGCGCCAGTGGAGGAGGTGATGGCGAACCCTGCCCCCCACTGGCGTCAAATGGGCCTGAAAGCTTGGACTAGGAAGGCTTTGAGGCGGATGCTGCGGGGGTGGATGTGGACTGGCCGCACCGTTGACCCCTGTTACCGCCGCGACGGTAACCACGTCCGCCACCGCGCTGAATGTTAGTCTGCGGCCCGTGGCTTGCAGGACGTGTGGGAGCACCCCTTCTGTGGCCACAAAAGGAGCGCTGGGCAGAAGATTGCTGACGCGGGGCCGACCGGCCCAAGGACTTGTCCGTAGCCCTGAAGTCCTTAAAGCGTTGCAGCGCATGATCTGCCTTGCCACCGAAGAGGTGGCTGCCATCGAACGGCATGTCCATAAGGGTGTTTTGGACATCGGCCGAAAAGTTGGCGGACCTCAGCCAGGCGTGGCGGCGAAGCCCCACAGACGCGGAAATCGCTCTTCCTAGCAGGGCCGTGGTATCCAGTCCACATCTGATAGAGTACCGCGCTGCTTCCCTTCCCTCCGCAAGGGCTTGAGCGAGTTTCGCCCGGGCTTCCTTCGGGCACTCAGGCAGCACGGCCGCAACCGTATCCCACAGAGAGTGGGTGTAACGGCCCGAGAGGCACACGGTGTTGACTGACTGCAACCCCAAACTAAGGGAGGAGAACATCTTCTTTCCGAACTGTTCATAACTCTTGGATTCCCGATCTGGTGGTGCCGTCGGGAATGCGGATTGGTAGGTAGAGGCCTGGATAACCAGACTCTCGGGGGTGGGGTGGGTAGACAAGTAACTAGGGTCGCCCGGAGTTGGGCGGTGGCGCCTAGCGACGTTCCTATCTACAGGAGGGTCTGTAGTGGGACTGGACCAAGTGCCCAAACAGGACGTCTGTGAGAGCCTCATTAAACGGCAGTAGAGGCTCTGGGGAGCTTACCTGCGGTTTAAGGACCTCTGTGAGGATATTGGACCTCACTGTTGCGACGGGAAGCTCAAGAGCCAAGGCCTTGGCTGCCCTCATCAGCACCACACTATAAGCTGCCCCCTCCTCCGTTGCCACGGTAGGAGGGGAGACAAAACCAGTGTCTGGGGAAGTATCCAGGCCAGTGGCTTCCCCTAGTTACTGTTTCCAGTCCTCATATGACTGGCAAGCACGCGCCAGGGGGTCCTCAGACCCCCCAGTCTCCCTCGTCGTCCATGTCCTGAAATTCAGGGATAAAGGATAGACCCAGATCTTCGAAGAATTGCTCTTCGGCCACCCCCCCATGTGCACACCACAGAATCCCTGGGGGCCCGCAAGTGATTTCCGCCTGCCTTTCCATGGCGCCAAGGCATGTCCCCGCCATTATGCTAATATGGATGGCGGTGTCTCCCAGATACCGCCACCATTTTAGCAGCTTTTCCGCCCGGTCGACTCTTCGACCGGGGGGAAAACTCGCGGACAGTCTTTCCGTCCGCCGGACTCCCCCCTGCCATGGTAATGTGGCGGGGGGAGAATTCAGTGCGGGTGGAGGTTTTCTGCGGGCGGATCGCCACCCCCATACGGGCGTTGGCGATCCGCCCGCAATGATAATGGACCCCTTAGTCTTGAAAAATGGGTGAAAAACTTTCAGATCCATTTGGACTGCTCAAACCTCGAGGAGATTGAAGTGATATGCCAACTACTTCGGAGACCATGTGCCTTGACTTTGGAGATGATCTATGTGGGCTCCCCAGTAACGATACATCTGTTACTACAGTTTGAGAGGGAGCCTGTTGGTGGAAAGGCATGCCTTCAATTAGATTGGTCGACGAGCACCACCATAAAAGAGATTGCTTTACATGAGGGGGTAGAATGATCTTGTCTTCCCAGTTGTCTGTGCTTGGTCCTACTGTTCCTCCAGACCTTCCTGAAGGGGATGCATGTGGGGACGTGCATTCAGATTGAGGAAAATACTTGAGGCCATGGAGCCAAGAAGGAAGGACATTGACCTCACAGTGGGATATAATGCTTTCAATAGAAAGCAACATTTCTAACGGATTGATGAAAATCTCTACCCAGAAGAATACACTTTAGCTTGTTGTGTGCCGATGGTGGCCCCTAAGTATTGTAGAATCTGAACCTGTGTGGAGATTGACTTGGTGTGCTTGATGTGAAGACCCAACCGTTGAAGTACATTGCATGTCCAGCTGAAATGCTGTTGGGCTTCCTGAGAAGTTGGCGACTTGATTAACCAATCGTCTATATAGGAATAGATGAAGATTTAGTGCCCCGTGAGATAGCCAGCAACTACTGCCATGCACTTTCTTTGAGAAGGTTTTGAGAGCTGACTTGGGCTGAAAGGGGGGATCTGGTATTGGTAATGGTCTTGCCCCACCAGAAACTTCAGGAACTTGTTTCTGGGCAATGGGCACATGTTGAATGTCTTTGGAGCAAAGCGAATCCCCCTGGTGGAGTTTGGGATACATTTGATGTAAAGACAGCATCCGGAACTTCTCTTGCCAAATCCATTGTTGGCTATTTTTAGGTTGAGAATTGGTCTGAATTCATCTTTGTCTTTTTACTTCACCAGAAAGTATCTGAAATAGATGCCTGTGCCCCGTTGTTTTTTGGGGGGGGAAACAGTGTCAATGAATAGCAAGTACATCAAGGAGCATTCCGTTTTTAATAATACAAATTGAATTCGGTAATTGCAAGTTAAAATAAAATTGAAGAAACACATTTTGTAACCTGTAGAGAATTTTCAATTGGGGAGATCACATGAACTCTTATTCCAAGTGACGCTTTTACTTCCAGGTTAATAGAAACAGCTTTAAAAGTCTACTTTCTACCGGACACAGCCAAGAAGGCCTTGTTTGACGGGCACAGCACCAGAATACCATTCCACTGAAAAGTAAATAACCCAGATCCCCAAAAACAAACCAAGGGCCAGATGTAGGTGGCTAAATACCGGTCAGTAACGCCGAAATTAGTTACATTTCTGCGTTACCGATGCATAGCCATGTGCAATGTAGGTGAGTTGAAACCTACTTGCAAAATAAGGAATCGCAAAATAGTGATTCCTTATTTTGCTCTTGCATTTAAGGAATCGGAAATACCGATTCCTTAAATGCAATGTACGTAGCACTAAATATAGTGCACTTCATCCTTAATGAATCGCCAATTACCACCAACTTCAAGTTGGTGGTAAGTAGCGATTTCTTTTAAAAAAGCATGTGCCCTTAGGGCATGTATGTGCACCACATGTGCACACATGCATATTTCAGGGGTGCAACAGGGTGTCCTTTGGACACCCTGGCTCCCTTAAAATAGCTCCCGCTATTAGGGATTCGCTACTACCGAATCGCTAATACTGACTCTCTTCCCATTGATTCCTATGGGCCTCCTAGCCCTTAGGAATGAATGGCTAGGTATTCCTTAATAAGGAATCTCAATTACCGATTCGTTATTAAGGAATGTTAAGGAATCGCTAATAATTTAGCGATTCCTACCTACATTCCATTTATAAAGTCCTTAATAGCGATTCGGTAAAAATCGCTATTAAGGACTCGCTAAATCGAAGTTACCTACTTCTGACCCTAAATTGCTTTCCATTTTTGAATCCTACCTAAGGCAGCGGATGTGTGCTCTGTTGCAAGACATTTTTTGAGCTTACATTGGGCTCATTTATTTATTTATTTATTTTTCACATTTTTAAAGCGCACTGTTACCAGACGGTGTCCTGGCGCTGACTGACCACTCCTAGCTTGACCTGAAACTTATTGTTTAAAGAGCCATGTTTTCAAGGCCCTCCGGAAGGACATCAGATCTGGTGCCAGTCTGAGGACCATTGGCAGGGCGTTCCAGGCTTTCGCTGCTCCCAGGGAGAAACTCCTTCCCCCCCCAACGGGCTTTTCTGACTCGTGGAACCACAATCATCCCCTGGTCGGCTGATCTGAGTGATCTAGCTGGTTTGTACCACTGGAAGAGCTGGGTCATACAATGAGGACCTACTCCTTTGAGTGGGCTTCGAGCCCACTCATTGCTTACCATTCATTGGCTTCATCGTCCCTCTAATGTGCTTGCATGTTATCCATCACCTTCTGTACGTTTTCCTTTTTCTTGTATTTGTCCCTCCCCTAGAGCATGGACGCTTTACTTGTGTCCACCACTGCTCGTTTTGCAGGTGCTGCTTTTTTTAGCTTTGTTTAAGCAGTCTGGGAGAATGTATGTACTTCGTACCCAAACCCTGTTTCTCTTTCTCGCCCATCTTCCCTTGCCGGTCTTGCTTCACCATCACTCCCATGTCCATTTGCCCCACAGGCCCTCCCACCTGCCCACTCTGTATTGTCAATGTGCTTCCCCAGCCCTCCCTCCCACCGTTGTGAGCTGGCTGCCCCATGCCCTCTCGTCCACCCTCCATTGTCAGCTTGGTGCCCCAGCCCCTCTGCCATTGCTAGGTTTGGATTTGTAAAACACATGTCAAATGTCCCGGTTCAGACGGGAGACACCCGATTTTATTAGCAAAAAAAATGGCTTTATTTGAGCTGTTTCCTTTCTGAAACTGTACCTGCTTCAATAGAAGTCAGTGGCGAAAGTAAATTCCCACGATTTGTTTTCAAAATGTCGCATTCTCCCATTGCAAAATGTTGCCATTTATGCTGTGATCGGCAGATTGTCACAGAACTTGCCGCAGGCGCTCAGTTGACTGAGCTGTCTTGCTGGGTAGTTGGAGTTCGGAGGTGGCAGTTTCCAGCTGCTGCGGGAGATAGAAAGGGCTTTGTAAACTAAGGCTGAACTAAGCTTCCCTGCTTATCATCCCTGCTGCAGTCACTTCCTCTGCATTCCAGCCTGCTTGTCACTTCCCCTGCCACCCCAAAGCACGTCAGCAATTTTCCCCAAAAACAACACAGTCCGGAGCACTCTGAGGTCATAAATAAATATCTAGTTTGAGCTTCTAAGCTTGTCAATACCATGGGCTGGATGCACAAAGGTTTAGAGAACATGTCTAGGAGATAGATACTCCTGCGAATGAAACCGTCGGGCGTATTTACAATCCCCTTGCACCACGGGAACGTCACTTTTTTGACGCTCTGGTGGTGCAGTGTGCTGGCCCACATTTACAAGGCCACCCTACGTGGCTTTTCATGGCCTTTAAATATGGCCCTTTTTCACGCATTACTCTGCGTGAAAGGGGCATTCCATCGGTGTTGCTGTGGGTGTTACCATGAAACTCCCATGGATGCTGACTCATTCCCAAATTTACACGGTTTCCTAAACCTGGGACTGCGTCTGATTCTAACGCCTCCCCAGGGGAGGTGTTAAAGTGGGGTAACAAGGAGAAATACCTTTATTTCTTTTTGTTTTTTGCTTTTTCTATGGTTGCGCATTCTGCAGCACCCCTAGAAGGAGGAACACATAATAAATTGTTTTTATGCAGGAAGGGGTCCTTTACTGCACAAAAACAGTCACCCCGGCAACGCAGGCACCCTTGCACCATGGTGCAGGGGTGCCTGCCTTGGTGCCAGGCAGCCAATTGTGCGCCAGCACAGAGTAAAGCACAGGGATGCGTCATATTGTTGTAAATACAACGCACCCCTGCACTTTCCTAATGACACAGCACAGCAAGAAGGCTTGCAGCGCCGTGCTGCATAATTTTCTTGTAAATATGCCCCCAAGTTCTGATTTTTTGGAGTGTACAGATAATTCTTAAATTATCTTGGAATGTGCAAAAGTAACAGATTTCATTTGCATAAATACTTGAATGACTACAAAGATCATTTATGTTGTGGAGGAATTGGGACAAACTCTTGCCCTCAGAGTTTGTTTTTGAAATAGAAAAACATGCCAAGTGGGCAACCCTGAAATGGTAGCTTGTGTGCATGGATTTTCACCAGAAGTTTTTCCACTCTGTTGGCGGGAGTGCTTTTGACAAAGAATATGGGTGGGCGGCAGTGCCTGAAAGCAGGGAAAATACGCCGGATCCCAATTCTGGCAGCTATTTCTGGGCCGCCTCTGGGATTTGTCCGACCCAGTAAAATATGCTGAATGTGTCCTGGTATAAGGTTCCAACACTGGTACATAATTCAGTAACTGGGGTGGCGAAGTGAGCTAAAGAACGATGATGCATTCAACTCAGATCTGGGACCAGGGTGAGTGTCAGAGCTCCGTCCATCATCTCCTTGTGTTTGCTTTGTTCTCCCTAAGTTGGCAGGGTATGCCCAGACGTGGGTCTTTGCTCATTTTGCCATTGGATTCGAGCTAGCCTGGCTGATAAAGGGTGTTACCCCAAAACCGTCCCAGGATGCTTGTTTCTGGCCCAGGGAAGACCTGGCTTGGCATTTCGGGCTGGACTGTTCCCATGAGGCACAGTGTCAAGACTGATTTGCATATGGATAGGTCTGAACTGGAGTGACGAAGTAAGCTAAAGAACGATGATGGATTCAACCCAGATCTGTGACTGGGGGTGAGCATCTGAAAGGTTTCAACGCTCTGTCCATCTCATCTCCTTGTGTTTGCTTTGCTCGCCCTAAGTTGTCAGGGTATGCCCAGATGTGGGTCCCTTGTCACTTTGCCACTGGATTCCAGCAATCCTTGCTGATGAGGGGTATTACCCCGAGACAGGTCCCTGGATGCTTGTTTCCGATCCAGGGAAGACCTGACTTGGCTGTTCGGGCTGGACTGTTCCAGTGAGGCACAGGGTCAAGACTGATTTGCATATGGACGGGTCTGAACTGGGGTGGCGAAGTGATCTAACGAACGATGATGGATTTAACCCAGATCTGTGGCTGGGGGTGAGTGTCTGAAAAGTTTCAGCACTCTGTACATCATCTCCTTGTGTTTGCATAATTCAATAACACCCGCAGGATGTGTGCATTCTGTTTGAAGCAGTGGTATAATGCAAAAAGATTGGGCCCCCTTGCAGATGGTGATGTGGGCCCCCCTTGTTTGCTATATCTCACAAATATTCAATGGCTTGCACTGAATGTTCCCCACCCGAAGGGATGGGGCCCCCTGGTTACGGAGAAGCACCATCCCGGGAGGGGACTTTGTTATTTTAACATCCAGCTGAGCCCAAAACAAAGGCCTGGTTTAAAGGGTATCAACCCTCTGTTCATTCAAATATCATCCTGGCTGGGAGCTATCTGGAGCCTAACGTCTAAACACCAAAGCAATGGATGTCAGAGTACTTTAAATGAAACACAGACGGAGGCACAATAAGTTATACAAGTGTGTAAATCAATGTGCAAGAAATGTTATATAAGACAGTGAGGGTTATAAGGTGTAGGAATCACACATCTTCCATACTTCTAGACATTAGATGTTAAGAGTGAATGGTCGGGAGAAACACAAAGTATATAATGCAGTGCCTGTGGTTGCCTGTACTAAAAAGACGTTATTACTTCCGAAAGAAACCCCTCTTTGCAATCTTAGAATTATAACACATTGAGAAAAAACAAAAAGGGTCTATACCCATGACTTTCAGTTTTCATGCAGCTTCTTAATGCCTGTAAATATATCACTGTGTTATAGTAGAAGGCTTGCAATTTGTGAAATGGAAGTAACAACAAGCATTTACAATGCAATGGTTTCGCCTTTGGAAAAGTTAGAGCTATTGGCATTGTAAATGACAAAATTTGTATTTATGTGTTTGTTTTGAAAACAGATAAATAAATGGCATTGTCATTTACATTGCCAATAGCCTCTGCAGTCACTAACAATGCAGCAGGCACACCTGACACGGACAGGCAAGCAATGGAAGAATCAAAGTGACACAGCGTGCTCTCGCACAAACTTCCATTCCGTATGACGCATGACACCTTTTCCATGTCCCAAAGGCAGCCAGGCAAGGGGCGAACATCGAGAAGTGTGTGGCAGACACACCCGTCAAACTACAATGACCTGCCAGCTGTGACATGCAGAGTAAGAGGCTATCGCCTTAAAAGTCCAACAACATTTAAAGACACAATATGGGAGCTCCGAGTTAGATAGAGGACTGGGTCGTTCCTTGGGAGGCTACAAGAATATTGGGATTCATTTAGAATTCGAAAAATAACTTATGGCCTCGGGCCAATCGCATAGCGGACCAATTCATGGGCACCCTAAGAAACTGCAAGTAACAAAAATAACTCCCCAGTTTCTGTCTGATGCTGTGAGGTACGCTGCAAGTGTGTGTGTGTGTGAGTGTGGTGGGGGGGGGGAGAAGAGTTCCGGGGAGGTGTAGAGTCATGACGCGAGTCTGAACGGTACACCCAGTCATAACAGTGCCCTTTGTCTTGTTTTACGCAGTTTAGGCATATAATGGTTAGATGCAAAAAATATTATATATAAAACTCTACGAATCCTGAGAAAGATACTGCTGGTCACCTGCGTGAAACTGTTCACTTTAAAGCGAGGAGGAAACATAAGAGGGAACGGGAGTTAGTTGGATTTTGACTGGCACTACGGCTGCCTTGTAACGTCACGTTTACCCACAATGCAGGCTTAGCCAATCGTTCCTGTACTACTGCAAGATATTAGCTGGTGGCGTATGAGCGGACAATAAAGAATTCATGTGGCTGCTTTGGAATCTTACGCCTCCAGTGCAAGGTGTGTATGCTCTTGAAGTAAACACTTTACAAACGCCTAGGAGGACGCTTGTGGTGTGAGCACAATTAAGGGTTTTAACCTCGTCACTAAATATATATTATGTCCTGTTGGTATCAGAATAATGGACGACAGCGAGTTCGCCACCCAGTGAGAACCATCTGCTAAGAGCATGGTCGCTTTCCTCCCAGTCGCACACAAGCAACGTGTATGCAGATCTGCACCTACAACTTGAAACCATGGGCGCGCGGCTCGAGTCAACAATCCACACCGACGCTAGGTACAGCACAGCAGAAAAGAAAGTTATGATAATCAACTAAAGTAATCAAACACAAAATGAACATTAAATGGCTGCGATAGATTAACGTCGAACGATTCTGGTTAGCCACACCCACTTCCAATTAAAAAAAAAAAACGGTCTCCATTAAAGAGATTCGAGGGGGCGCACTGTCACGTAATGAGTTTTTCTTTGTTGTGAGGGGTGGGGAATCCCCCCCCCCCGCTGTGCTTTGGCCAGAACAGCGGTGGTCAAACCCCTGGTGTGTCGAGTTGCGGCCGGGACAGACTGCTACTAACGACTAGCGTCCATAGGAGTAGGCGCAGCCCACACAGACAGCGACATGCACCGGGTGCGTGCCATCAAAGAAGCAGCGCACGCAGCATTTCGTTTAAAAGGAGGTTTAAGCCCGCTTGATACACCCAACTGGGGCGTTCCTTGTGCCATCTCCACGACTCAGTCAGTTCTGCACAGTAAGCTTACGCCTAATACGCCCACACAACCGTTCTAGGCCAGAGGAGCACTCCGACGGAGGCCTCACCTTCCTCTTCGGCATGATGGTGACAGCTACGAGGGGGGGCTGGAAAGGAACGGACAGCGGGAGGGGGGGCGGGAAAGGAACGGACAGCGGGAGGGGGGAGGGAACGTCAAGAAAGGCACTCACCTGGACTTCCTCCGGCGGCGGTCAGCCGGGGAATGACCAAATGAAACCTTGACGCAAAAAAAATAAACCCCGCCCACCGCCGCACTGACGCACGAAAATGGGCGGGATGAGTAAAAATCGTGGGAATGCCCACGAATCTGCTCGGGGAATGAGTGACGCATCTCTGTTCCAATGGCTAGCCTCCATTTATGGAGCTAGCCAATGGGACAGAGAGGCGGAACGAAGCCCCATACTTGTTTACAAAAGTTTTCGCCTGCGCGATACTGCTTGCGCAGTAAACGCCAGGCGAAACCTAAAAATGGCCTTAGTGTCAAAAGAGAAGCCCACTTACTTATCCAAATAAAATACAAGTCTGTGATCTGCATGTTACACGATGTGCTTTGCAGCAGGCACATTAACCCCTATGCTACTTTCCGAGTCAAAACTGAGACTGGACAAAATGTAGAACTCTCCCAGATTTCTGTTTACCACTAGAGTTATCTTACCGCTATTATAATCCACTCAAAATTGCTGGGCACACAACGATCTCCGCGCAGGTGTCGTAACCCTGTAGGATATTTTAAATGTAGCCTTTTTGTAACCAGGTCAGTAGTCTAGAAGAGATTTACTGTCATGTATTTCTTTATTGCCAATTCATTGCAAACGAATAAAAACAATTATGTTGACTGTCAGACTCTGCTTTTAAAGCTAAATCCACCCTATTCCTCTGCCACACCTTGACTGCCAATTTGCAGGGTCTCAGAGTATTTGTTTTCCAATTCCAGCACTGGGGGGTGATTCTGTGCCAGGCTGGTGTAGGTGCGGGCCTCTGATGCAGGCGGCCTATCTGCTCAAAGATAAATAACCAGAGTTTGGAGGTAAGTTGAACTCTACCTTTGGGAGGGCAGTCAATATATGTAGTAGAATCCACCAAATGAAATTCCTCCACAGTACAAAAGTATTGTGGACGAAAATTAGCCAGAGGATTAGATTTCTTATTTAGAACATCCCCTAGAGACTGGAGGATTTTTATTTGGCACCAAAACTCTTAAGTCAGACCAAATATTCTCATTAGTTGGGGTTCAACACTTCATAATTTGGTACGTGACTGCGTAAACTGGAAAATTTGAGAAACTGCTGTCTTCTCTCTCCCCGTGCCGAATCCACAGATATTTGAGTGCTTATGGGGCACTTAAGTACCAAGTACCATCATTTTTTTTTTTGAACACCAAGTGGGCAAAACCCTGTAAGCGGCACATAGGCATATGACAAAATGTAAGAACATGAGATACTGGAGATAGCCTTACCAGGAGGTCTGCAAAACATCCGACCTAACATCCCGCCCCCCCAACTCTGCACCACACATCCCATGAGGAGCAATATATACATGCATAATACGAAGATTAGGTCCACGGCTCCGGCCAATTAACACATTAGATTGGTGAGTCATTGATAACCAGTTGTTCGATAGGGTCTTGGTTTGCTGGTTTTAGAAGAAGGGACAGGTCAATACCTCGATGTTTTGCCCACCTGACCCAAATCTTCCCAAGGTTCTGTGGGCAACCCCGTGCCAGAAATACCACTACTACAGCCGACATACATTTATCTAAGGCTGTTTTCCATTCCGCCACCCCAGGGGGAGAGGAAGACTTCCAATTCTGCGTAATGTCGCGCTTGGCTAAAGTGAGGCCTAGAAACAGGAGGTGTCTCTTGTATCTGTTCCCCCCAATGTCTTCTGTGCTGTGAAGAAGTGTCAGTCTAGGGTCAGCCGGGATGTCCCACGCCAGTACCCACACCAGGTAGAATAGCCCACCCAACCAAAAGTGTTGTAGTGCACCGCAACTCCAGTTGGTGTGAAGGAACGACCCATCATCAGAGTTACAACGGAGACATTTAGGGGACTAAATAGCCCCCATCTTCCAGAGGCGCAGGCAGGTGTAATAACTTCTGTGAAGGTATTTGAACTGGATCAACCGGTATCTAGAGGAGACAGCAGCAAACCTGGGGATGGCAAGGGCCTCGGTCCAGTCGTCATCTGTCAGGGCCGGTAAGTCTGCCTCCCACGCCGCCCGGTCTGAGGTATGTTTGTTTTGGAGTGGGTAATCAAGGTTTGATAAATTGGGTGGATTTTATGTGCCCCTAGATCTCCCATTAACGTCTGCCTTCCATGGGGTAGAATTCAGGTAGGGACTGGAGGTGCTTTATTAGAGGGCCCACGCATTACATCTCCTAGTGTAGATATCCCTATATCATCCCATCTGCGAAACCCAGTCAGGGTGGAGACGGGCCAGAGTTGTGTGCCCTGCCAAAGGGGAGTTGTGCCTGTCAGAGTGCCCCACCAGCCCATTGACCTGGACACACATCTCCAGATCTGAATTACAGTGCGGAAGGCCGGAGGGGGGGGGGGGGGGGGGGGGTGCGGGGGGGGGTCTCGGTTCCAAGGATGAGTTGCTGTATAGGAGACCAAGCAGTGGGTATTCAGCCAGAAAAACCCTTTCCACCGCATAGGCTGGATCGGCTTGAGAGTTGTACCACCATTCGTTAATTACCAAGAGCTGAGATGCCCAATAATACCACCGCACGTCCGCTGCTGCAATTCCGCCGAAGTAGGTGGATTGAATACATGTCACCAGGGCTACAAATCGCCCCTCCCCCCTAGAGAAATTTGTTTAGGAGCGCATTAATTTGGAGAAACCAAGACGGAGGGATGGGATAGGGGTATTTTTACAGCCTATAAAGCAAGAGTGGCAGAGACACCATTTTGAAGATGGCTGACCGACCATATAGTGATAAGGGAAGGTAGGACCATACAGGCGTTTTCTCACGCACCGCCGGGAGCAAGGGGGCTATGTTGTGCGACCACACCATAGTGGGGCATCTAGTGATATGGACACCGAGGTACTTAAACCCCTCGTCCGCAATGATCAGCTGTAAGGGCCCAAGTTTGACTTCCCTGTTTGCTGCATACGGGGAAAAGAACAGATTTGGACGGGTTGGCATATAGTCCGGTTGTTTCGCCGAACCCCCTCAGAATCTGAAGCACCCTCGCCCCGTGACCCATGGGTCGGAGAAGAAGAACGCGTCGTCAGCATACAGTGCTATACTGTCTGAGCATTCAGGCGATTAATCCAATCCCCAGTAGACCGCACCCATGCTGCCAATGGCTCTATAGCTAAGGCGAATAGGAGCGGGGAGAGGGGGCAACCTTGTCTGGTCCCCCTGCGGATGGGGAAGGGGCAGAGTGATAGCCGGCCACACGAACCGTGGGCGGAAGATCGGTATACAGCAATTTCACATAGGCACGAAAACGGGGCCCTAGGTTAACCGCTTCTAGAAGTTTAAAAAGATAGGTCCAGCTCAATGAGTCGAACGCCTTGTCGATATCTGCTAGCAGGACTGCTGCAGGGCGTCCCAAGCGGTGGGCCTCAGCTACAGCAGTATGTGCGAGTCTGATGTTGTGCCTGGAAGAGCGTTGAGGCATAAAGACAGATTGGTCTGGATGTACTAGGTCTAGAATGCAAGTGCTGAGGCGGTCTGCCAGAACCTTCCCTAGTAATTTCGGCTCTAAATTTAATAGGGATATGGGGCGGTACAAACCTGGATCCTCCGGAGGACGGCCCTGTTTGAGGAAGAAGACTGTTTCAGCATGTCACCAGTCTGGGGGCAAGATCTTTTGTTCTGATGCCAGCTGTAGCGCTTTAAGTAGGTGGAGACCAATGGTTCCTATATGGGGGCGCATACAATCGCAGGGGAATCCGTTTGGGCCCGGTGCACATCCTGGGTGCGTATTGGAGAGGGCCGAAGTACCATCTTTTTTAATTGTTAATTCAAATTAGAGAGCCACAAACCAGAATTTGCACTCTTACATGACATTGAGTCACATTTGAATTCAGTTTTGTGGAAGTGTGTTTTGGGTGTTCCAGAGTGGGTCCACCTGCAAGAGGTGGTGAACACCCACAAACTTGCACAGTTGCAGTTATTGACAAACCTTTTGCAAATACTTCCACAACAAGGGTACCATTAGAGATTTACTTCCATGAAGCATAGTATCTAGGGTAGCAGCGGGGAGGGAACGCCCCTGAATTTTCAGGGCATATAGGAAAGGAGTTTTCCATGCGGAGGAACAAAAAAATACTACAATTACGCTTCGTGTTTTATTTCTGCTTGAGGAAAGCTACACCTGGTACATATTTCTCTATGTAAAAATGTTGACATGAATGCTTCTGGGAATCTCAACACACTCAGAATCCTTTTTAAATTCCCAGCAAGGCACCAAGGTAGGAAATCAGTCGCCCAGCAACTAACCGAGTTAACACAGCCTGGTACATGTTCTGTGATTTATATTTTGTACAATCTCTATGTGATGTAATCAAACCTAATTATTCATTTATGGACAGCATAAGTGGTTGAAAAGTTTAATACCTCAAGCTATTTTGGTGAAAGAATGAGTTTTAATGTTGACGCTAGCGGAGACCTTTTGATTTTACTCAAATGAAATGCTTAATATCCTTATAAGGGCCAGCCGTCTTCATCCAATGGTCTTTTTTTGTGTTATATCATTTTCTTCCACCGCTTCAGTGCACAGCATGTAGGCAGTGGGTCAGCCACTTCAGCCATTGGCTAGCATCACTGTGAATGGCAGCATTCTGCCCTTTCACAGTGAGTACATTCTCACAAAAGTAGTTCTTTTCAGTTCTTGGGATTCCTATGGCAATATGAGTTGTTTTTTTTTTTACAAAAAAATACTTTTTCTTTTAGCCATTTTTAGGTCTTGCCTAGGCAGCACATGTTGTATCAAGCACTTCCCATCTTTTCATTTGTTCCTCTTACTGTTCTTTGTAAATTCTGGCTTTTGATTGGTGAAATGGCTGACAAGTCCCACCTTTTGCACTTTTCTAACCTCGCATAGACTGCCCCTGTTACATGTGCTCTTACTTTTCATGTTATTTACGATACTTTTTTATCATGACTCTACTTGAGTAGTGAGAAGTGTTCATGTTTACTTCAGGCGCCAGCTTGTTTTGTTTGAGTACCAGATGCTTATGTGCGCTCATGCAATAGTTTTTTTCTAGGTTCCACGACGGGTGCTTTCAACGTGGCTGTTTACTCTTATATGCGCTCGTACAATGTTTCTTTCAAGGTTCTATGGCGATTGTTTTGAGCATGGCTGTTTACAGCGCAGAGCTTGTTCTTAGTCAGCATGCTGGACGCTTGAGCTCTACAACTCACAAAATAACGTGTTCACTCCCTAAAATGTGCACGCTTATCTCTAGTAGACCTGGATTTATTCTAGGTTCCAAGACAGGTGCTTTGAACATTGCTCTAGCGAGCCACCTGTGCAATTGCACAGTGTTTGGTGCATGAAACTGACTTCAGCCACTTCAACTGTACTCTAGCTTTGAATATGTCACTGCTCCCATGCAATCAGGGACGTGACACCTACCTTACAACTAGCCAGGATGCATTCTTGTTAGGTCAGATATTCATGATACTAATGGTATATATGGCTGAAGCGACGTCCCCTGCTTTCCTGCTCACCTCTATGCTCTTTGCTCCTCTTCTACATTCATCTCAGATTTTCTGCTCCTCCTTTTGTGCACCCATTCTTTATCCCCTGCTCTTCCTCTACTCCTGTTCATGTTTCATCACTGACCTTAGGGCAACTTGTTCCACCTTTTCTGCGTTCCCCACGGTACTTTTACCCACACAACAGTCAGCATCTGGCGCTACCTTCTCTTACTTTGCAGCAGACCTGCAGCTGCCCGGGGCCAGCAAGTGAAATTAACTGCTGTAGTGCGGCCTCTTGTGAAGTGGGCTTGCCGATCCTGCTGTTTTTGTTAAGTCTCTTGTTTGCTCTCAGTCCAACATCTTTTTGGCATAAACAACAAGGTATTTTTTACTTTTATTCAGCACACTTCCACATTTGTTCTAATGGGGGTAACTCGTCCAGTCTATGTTTTTATTTTTTGTATTTTGAATCCCTCCGTTTTTAAAGTATTTTTATCACGATTTAAAACCAAGGCTTCAAATTGCACAATGCAATGAGAAATCCTAGACTGGAGGACCTACTCACACAGCGACTTCAGGAAACTCAAGAACTCTGAAACATTGCGTTGGCAGTGTTACTGTGATAGAGATGTGTAGCGGGACAAGAGGGGATTTATCGCGCACACCACAATATAGTGTTTTAGGTTTCGGGACCCCATGCACATTATTTATGCACATTTTCATCTTCATTAACTCTAATGATTTCAGTGGTAAGTTGACATTATAGCAACTGACAAATAATCTTGGTTGGAAATCTTTAACGATTTTCCTAATCAAAATAAGCTACTAAATCCAAGTAAAATTGCTTTTTAAAGACAATATGAGCTCCATCTCGGGATCTAATAATAGTTTTCTAAAATGATGCTATTTTAAAGATCCCTGAGTAGTTACCTCTTGTAAGTGGCATAACATGCCTCATGCAGTCTTCAATGGTGTCAATTTTTGTAAACATTGGCAAAGCCAATAGCTCTGGCTAAACATTTATAAGGTCCCAAAGGCGAGACCTATTGGCTATTGCAATGCTTGTTTATTACTTTTTACACTGATAATGGCAAGACAGCTTCCTCCCCAGTAAAGTTTTGGAAAAAACATGAAAAAACAAGATAATTACAAAGCCAAGAGGCTGCCTGCTAACACAAGACTGATTGGCATTGTAAATGCTTTTTTAGGTCTTGCCTGAGCCAGCACATGCGCTGCCCTGCGAGTAAGTGGGTTTTCCAAGTGCTGCCACATGCTTTTGCTGGCCTCAACCTTGCGGTTACGCGCACGGGCACAGCTGCCATCTGCCTTTCTGTCATGCCTCATTAAGCACATCGCTTGCGGCACCCTTCCACCGCGATGACTTTCACTTTTTCCTGCACCCGCGCGCATCACTATTGTGTTTTTTTTTTTTTTACTTGCGAGGCGCGCGCACTTGTTTTTTTAACTTTCACTTTTGCTGCCGCTACACTGCATTCCTCATTAACTTTCTAGGCCGCGCTTGTATTACGGTGCTTGTTTATTAACTCGCTGAGGATTAGAGAATGTGCACGAGCTTTTAGGTGGCACATTTTGCATCAAAGTTATTTTTGAATTGCATGAGTTCTGAAAACAAGTGTAAATACGAAGGGCTGCACTGAGGCCGCTACGCTGGGTGCCACTAAAACATTTACTGGTAGGGAGCGCTAGACGTTATTAGCAACCTATATATTCTGCAAGCAGTAACTTACAGTATCTCCCATTCCTTTTAACCTCCGGTGTGATCCTCGCAGGAGGTTCCTCGGTGGCTCAGGCTGCACGTCCAATGGGCAAGTAAACTGAGAACAGACAGTTTGCTTCTGGTGATCACGTGATAGGAGTGCGAGGCCAGATACTTGCGGAATTCCAGCGGTAATATCGCTTTCGGTTTAAAATTGAGTAGAAGTAAGTTTACCGAATGCAACATAGATCAAAATTCAATCAGTTTAATATACTTCGAACACGAAAAGTTTCCTTGTTTTCTGCAAGTCTCTTCTTTCTGAAAAAGAAAAGCATCCTTTAAACGGATTCCACTTCGTAGGTACATTTCTAAATGTGCCACTTTGTTGATTAGCGTTGTTCAAGCTCAACGTATTCTGTTGTAATGTAACAAGATACGTGACAAAAGCATCAGAAAGACTGTTCCAGTGTTGCAACTTGTCAGCTTTTGGTGGCTCTTCGGTTGTGGGCTAAAGCTCTTCAGAATGAGCAATGAATCAGAAGGACAAGCAGACGGTGCGTACTCAGCACCGCATCCCTTTCCTTCTTTTTTAAATTTTTTTTTTTTAAAACCTTTATTGTACAGAAGGTGCGCACAGATACGGGCCTACAACCCACCGGGCCGGCCACCACAATAAAGAAACATACGAGGCAATACAGGAGAGACAACAGGATTTCGAGATAGCTCATATGGAAGGCGAAGGCAGCAAGTCTTTGAGTCGCCATCACGGACAGGATAAAAATAGGTTAATTTTATAATAGAATAAAGGGTGTCACAGGATAATGTCAATCTGTAAAGTCCAGAGGGCCGTGGCGGGCCGTGAGCAAGCCGAAGTCTCGAATACAGGAAAAGACAACAGAACATTACATTTTGGCAAAGGCAGAACGTGAGTCCCATATCAAGAACAATCACAATCGCTGCTCAGCACCCACCCACCACTATCAGGGCACATAATAATAAAACAGCAAAAAATATGTTTACAAAACCAAAAGCCCTCCGTTACAACAACCCAAGAGAGGAAAAGAAAATGGGGTGGGGAAAAGGAAAAAAGGGGAGGAAGAGGACATCAAAACAGGGGAGGGGAAATGCGAGGGCGCAGCGTCAGTGCACACCCCCCACGGCTAACAAAGCACCCAATACTAATTCGGCACATGGAACTAGTGGCAACAGGAGAAATGAATGCGTAGTAAACCGTGACAGCAGACATACCAAAAGGGCCATGCCAGCACAAACACCCCGGGGGGCTACGTGCCGACACCGCGCCACGAAATTAGGGGATACATAAGAGCCATAGAACCAAAAAGAGGAACAGGGAAAGATACAATAAACAGACCCCCCCACCACCCCGCACAGCCCACCCTGCACCCCTGCAGAAGGCTATGGCCTACCCCCCAGCAGCGTGCCTGTCGCCCTAATTAGAACCCGAAATATAGAGAAATATAAGAAAGAAAGAATCACTTAGATTAAAAAAGGGGGGGAAAAGGGGAAACAGGGAAAAAACAACGGGAGAGGAGCCACATAATCAAAACCCCTTCAGCTCCCACCCCCCCGCCCGAAAATACTCAGAGCCCACGGGAAGATAAGAAGCACACGGATAAGCTCCAGGAACGTAACGACGTATCAAACATAATCATACAATTATGAACGGATCACCCAACCATACCACAAAATAACAGTCCACAGAAGCAAGATCAGCTCAACCCTGTCCTCGTTTTTCGCAAACTGTAATCGTCCAGCGCACCAGGAACCAGACCACATAAAACAGGAGGTGAATAACAGGGAGTCAAATCAAAAATACACTCAAGTTGTAGCGATCGTGACCCGGATGATCCAGAAAGTACAGTAACCACTTCAGGCAAAACAGGCAAAGTTCCGATGAGAATACGGAGAAAGCCGGTCCAGCGGCACCGTCACAGGATTTTCGTACGGCCATGTGAGGCAAAAGAGGAAAAGGAGACCCATCGAGGTCGGTGCAGACGGGATCCAGCAGGGGAACCTCCGGAACAGAAGGAGGCACAGGACGAAGACGGGCAGCGGATCCCCGCACATCCACACCATCAGCCGCTTCCAGGTCCACGACCCCAAGGAAAGTTCCAGCAGCACACAACAGAGATGAAGCCGCACAAACCGAGGGGGGTCCGGCAGGCCCAACAAAGGGACCCCCCTCCAGGATAGCGGTCGGTGCGGTCATGGGTGCCCCCCAGGAGCGCAGGGCGGCGAGGATGTCGCGGAGCGTAGGCTCACCTTTACAGTATTCAGCAAACGTGCCGCGCGGCAGACTCGCATCGCCGGTCCCCGCAAGGCCGAGAATCATGGGGCCGGGCGCCATCTTAGAAGCCCGGCGGGGCCGCTGCGAACACCGACCCCCGCCCGGATATCAGCGGGGCAAAACAGGATACCGGCAACCACCAGCGGAGGTGCCACCAGGGCAGGAAGGGGAGCCACCAGAAGAAGGCGATGCGCCGGCACCCCACACGCCGCCGGCACCGTTCTCCGAGTCCGGGTGGAGGAACTTAAAATGGCCGGGCCGGAGAACAAAGGGGAGACGAGCCAGATGTACGGTCAACCCCGTCCATGGAAGTCTGCTCCCCAACACCAGGCCACAGGACCGCCGGATCAGGCCCGGGAGGCCGCAATCGGTCTATTAGCACATCGGCCCCTCCGACCGACTCCACACCACCATCAAGGGCCGGCCACCGCGCCCCGTCCAGCCCGGGCGCCGCCAAGGAGTGCCAGGCCCGGCCGCTCCGGAGGCCCCGAAGCAGACAGGGGCGTAACTCAGGATCCGTGACACCCAGGAATCACCGGAGCAAACGGTAAGTGCCTGTGAGTTATCGTCGTTCCACTGCACATCGTGGAATACTTCCCGGGGCAGGATAAAGTACAGGATATTTGTTGCAGACAGGAGAGTGATCGGAGCCGAGCTAAAACGCGGCCATCTCGGACGCGAGCTTGGCTCCTCATCCCTTTCCTTCTTGGTTTCTATGTTAGTTGATGTGAGTGAGAGGAATGATAAATAATCTCCCACATTTGTACGTGTGAAAGTACTTTTGCTACGTGACACTCTGGGGTGGAGGTTATCTACAAGCACTTGTAGAGATCGCACATTATCAGGACTTTAAGTGGTCCGGGTCCTGCTGGTTCTCAGCACCAGCAGTTCTTTAAAGCAGGTGCTGAGACAGGTCCTTATCTGGCTCTCGATTTTCACCCTCACCCTCAGGTTGGAAAAGAAAATCCATAGCACTGCCTTTGATGTAACTTCAGAGAGACTTGTTACAGTTCTTTCACAGTCTCATCATTTCAGAGCAGAAGCATTTTCAAAATTATATAAAGCGAAGCCATAGTCGTTGTTTATTTGTCTTACGCAACTATCAACCATTGACAAAGCCAATAATCCTGGCTTGTTGTAGTTGTAATGTTATTTGTTGTATTATCATACCTGCCAACTCACACATGATATCGGTTCCCATCACAAGATCTCCCGGTGAGGAGCCAATATCACAGGGTGGCAGGGAAAACGAGCTGAAAACCACTGTAACTAGTGGTTTTCAACTCATTTTCCGAGGCTTTGAACTGCAGACCTCAATTATGGGGTGTGAAAACATCCCAGGACATGGCATCAGCTTCAGCAGGTTAAGCCTGGGCAGCGCATGCACTGCTTTGTGAGGCATGCTATATTCAGATAGGGACCTGACGCTCCTCCTATTCTACGCCCATATTTTTTATAGGCTTGTGTCATTGTCCACTGTAAACTGTGGCTGTTTATTAATCAATAGGCTTAGTAGTCCCTCCTTAGTACCACCGTGTCTCATTTTGTAACTTCCCATGGCGTTTGGCGACACCTCCTGTTACGTGTGTTGTTACTCGGTAGGCTTTCATTTTCAATTCGATTCAAAGAAATTTTATTCGGTTTAAGTTGTAAACCATAAAAGTTACACATCCTAATACATCAAAAGTGAAAGTGCATTGTTAAAAGGTATCAACAGCAATATTCAATCTATAGATAATTAAAAGGACTTGAAGAGAATTCATTACAGATCATGATACCTCAAAAGTGACAGTGCATTAATAAAACGATATCCATAACAGCATACAATTAATGAATAATTAAAAAAGATTTAAAAAGAATTCACTATATATCCATGTGCTTCCTAGACTTAACAATTCATTTTAAAAATTCCACAATAAAAAATAAACATTCAGTAATTGTAGGTACATCATTGCGGGTTGGACCTGCCCAAAATTAAGTTTTTTTAAAATAGGGACCAAATAGCGTTTATGGGGAAATTCATACAATTGACATAAAAACATAAAATGCAGCATATCCTGCGGAGACTTTCCGTCGCAGCCGCGGGGAGCTGCCACTTTATTGTAAATAAAACATTTGGGTCTTACAAGCAAATGGTGAAAAAGGTTCATACTGAACCTAGTTAATAGAAATTTCTCGTACGTAGACAATGAACCCATAAGATATGGCTCTGCTCTAGGGGTTGTTTTCAACATAATATATGTCGATACGCTAGGTTTCTGTACCTCCTTAACTTCCCTGATCATTTTCCTTTCTAATAGAAAGGCCGTTTTGATTGCCTCCACATCTCCCTTTTTAATACATTCAGGGTTGACAAATAACTCCCTTAGTAGTCCCTCCTTAGTACCACCGTGTCTCATTTTGTAACTTCCCATGGCGATTGGCGACACCTCCTGTTACGTGTGTTGTTACTCGGTAGGCTTTAATTACAGCCTCTGAACACTTTTTTCTCACATAGCTTTGTCTTGCCTGCTATTGCAGGCAGGACAAGCTCTCTCCTTTAAAAAAAAAATTTTTAATAGCACCAGCGCCGAATGCATTTGCAATGCAATCGGTCTTGCATTTCCGAGAGTTTAAGCTATTGCATTGTAAATGACAATGCCTTTTATTTATCTGTTTTAAAAACAACATATAAATAAAAGGCATTGCCGCTTTCAATGCCAATAGCTCAAGCTCTTGTAAATGCGAGACCTATTTCATTGCAAATGCTTGTTTCCTTTGTGAATTATTTATTTTGTAAAGCTCAAGCTTATTGTGGGAGGCCGTTTATAGCGTCTTTATGGCAGGTGAAAGTTGTAGGGTAACTCTGTTCCCTTTCTCAGGGAAGGATGAAAACAGCTTATTGACACACTAGGTCATCCGTTGCGTAATTAATAATTGCTTGCCTATGTGGTCCTCTCATACTCCTTGGGCCTAACCCTTGGGAAGTGTTGGTAGTTGGGAGAGCTTTGTGGAGGGATGGGAAAGCCTTCTGGAAGGCACGTTCTGCATTATTTCTTAAACCCAGGCAGTTTATGAAGCTCTGATTTCTGGGCCTAGTGCTTTCCAGCCTTGCGCACCCAGCACCGATCCGGGCCATCTCCAAGTAGCTTTCTGACAACTGTATTTGAAATGTACAATCCTGTATCTATCTATCTGTTAGTTAGAGTGTGTATCTTTTGTGTGTGTGATGGGTCTTTATCACGCTTTGTATGGTTTTAACTGGTAATGTATAAGGTGCATTGTTTTTTAACTAATACCTAGCAATGCACCGGATTCTCCCCTACTCTAGAACATCCTGCAACACTTTGGAATGGTGGTTCACCTTTAATGACGGTGTTCTTCGTATTTGAATTAGGACAATGTTAAATACACTTGTGTTCCATTAACTTAAGACAATTTGACAATATTTTCAACCTAAGACATGTTCTTTGATCGAAGTGAAGCAGGAAGCGTCGCCATGGGTCGGGACAGGAAGTGACAGGAAGTGACTTTACATGTAATGGTGATACTGAGAACTAGCCACTGTCCAGACAGAAGTGGCACTGTGTGTTAAAAGATAATGCACAGTGTATGAATTCCCACGATCTCTAGGTGGAATTTTCTGCAAACAAACTGCGTGTGTTATAGTGGGCGGTAGGACAACTTATGTTGACTGTCCTAAAGTTCTTGCAGGGTGGGTATGCGTAGATGAGGGTTGCATGAAAGTGGACCACCCTGGAACCACAGACCCGAGCCCCTGGCCATCAATGCTGTTCTCACTTGAACGACAATCACCCAAATGCATGTGCAGTGGAGAAGTGTGGCTCAGGGGTTAGAGGCGGCAGACCCGGAAGCTGAGATCGGTTCTGGACCAGGGTTCAATTCCCCGCCTCGGCGGGTCTTGGGCTCAAAAATTCCACAGACTCGATAATTCTCGCTCTGGTGCCTACTCGACTCACGGGTTCACACTCTGCGACTCTGGGCAATAGCTTGCTTAGTCTCCACAACGGCCCCTCGCAGCGGGATGCCTGGCTTTCACCTTGTGGATACCCTGCCGGGGTTATCTCACAGGGGAATACCAGGACGGGTTCCCTAAGCAAGCGCTTAGATACCGACCTCGGTTGGTGATTTGCGCTATATAAATACATGTACATTTACATTCATTTATGTGCCTGTCGCTATTTACAGTCACCGAAGGACCTTTTTTATTATCTTAACCCAGCACTTGAATTTTAGAATTAAAGCATCCACATTGAAATACATAAAAGAGAAATTGTGTGACATCATGTAAGATTAGGATTAACCATCCATGTCATCAGTGCACAAGAATAGGACTGGGGACCCCTGTGGCGGGTCTTAATGATGCACTGGTGCAAGTCGTAACACCCTACTCTCTGTACTCTCCAGCTCAACCATTACACATGTTTTTGCTACCACGTTTTCTCGCACTGTTAATACCAGATGTTTCAAACGAATGGGACTTCATTTTATCCAACTCAGAAAGATGAAAGTCTGTCTTGGTTGTGTTGGGAGGCAGCCGGTATATCAACGGCGGTGCTATTTTATCAGCCTTCATTGTGTCAGTTAAGGTGAACACAAGGTCATGAATGTACAACACTTACATTTGTTGATGAGGAGAGTGCAAAGAAGTTCCCTTTAGAGATAGGGCTGGTTAGGCTAGTGATTCTGGAGGGATTGGGGACCGAGACCGGTGGAAGGTCCAGAGGGAAGCCCACAGTTCCCTGCCAGGCTTGGAGGCAGTTCGTCAGACGAGGAGACAGACAGAAGGAAAGGGATCAGGAACCTGTGACTACATTGACAGGACCACATAACTGCTATAGGTGGATGGCAAGAGCAAGTTAGGGCACAGCTCAGGTGATGGGTGGAACTTTTTTTTTGTGTTACTGACCTGCCCTTGTCCTAGACATGTATTGGTGAGACCAAAGTCCTCTGCATGGATTTGGGAAGTGATACCTCCCTGTCCCTATGTTTCTGGACAGTCCTGTGAAAGTTTTCCCTGAGTGAACCATACTGTTATGAGCTATCAGAGCCAGAGAAGTGGGTAGGCAGCCATAGGCACCCTTCTACACACAGGTAACTACCGTACCCTCTCTCAGGTTGTGAAATACTGAGAGCGATGGTAGCATGAGTGTTTGTCAGGCGTATGGATACTTACTATACCTGTACCCCTGAGTGGGGACAGACTGTCAGGGATCTCCGTGTAAAGTCATTCAGTCAGTCAAACCACTTTATTCGATTAATTAAAATCATAAAAGTACAATACAGAAAACAGAAAACAAAAATATTATCATTCTATACAAATGAGCGATATAAAAGGTATACCATTTCTGCAAGAGATCTATAATTCATCATAACTTAAAAAATATCAGGTAAAAACGATTACTTTCGAATAAAAATTGAGAAATTCATACATCATTAGTCATAGGAAATCTTTTTTTCCTAAGGCGGACAGCAGCAACAAGGAAACTAGCAATGTTGAAAATATTCTGTGCATCATCTAGTAATAGGAGATAAATTAAAGCTGGTCTAACCTGCAGGACGCCCTTTCCCCTCAATAGAGGGGCTAGAAACCTCCTCCGTATGTCATTGTAAAAATCACAAAACATAATAAAGTGCATTGTGTCCTGTGGTGAGAAATTGTCGCACTGACACAGGCCTATATCATCTGGTTTACACCATCCAGGAAAGTTACCCAGCAATAAATGAATTAAATTGAAGCAGAACCTAGTCAAGAGCCAACGATGGTAAGGCTTAGACACAATTTTCAAATAAGGCTCAATTAATGGGGAAGAATTTATTAGGTAATGAGCCCTGACTGAAGGTTTTTGTGACTCCAGTTCATCCCGTTCCAACATCAGTATATTCAGGAATTGTGAGTTCACCCTTTTTACATCTTCTTTTTTAATCCCTTCTGGAGCGTTATAAATATCGGGTCGCCCTAGTTTAAGAAACATACGCTTGACGTAAGACAGCCACGGAATGCTACTGGCTTTATCCAGGGCAACACAGTCCCGTAAAATCTGGTGGTTCAAAGTTATGTCTGGGTTGAGCCAGGTTTTAATCCAGCAGACCAAGGGGGCCAGTCCCAGCGAGTCAGTCACATAACCCAACCCCAATTCCTGATGAATGGCAAAAGTTGGGGTTGATTGGGGCACAGACAAGAGGGTACATAAAAATGTATTTTCAGCCAACTGCACCCTTTCCAATTGTTTGTAGCCCCAAATGGCAAAACCATATGTAGCAATAGCAAGACATTTAGATCTATAGATGGAAAGAATAGCTTCAAAGGGCCTGGCTCCCAATCGCTGTTAGAACCCCAGTAAAGCTGACGTCAATCTAACTACTGCGTTATTTTAGCTTTATATTGGGGGACCCAGGAACATCTGTCATCAAATAGAACCCCCAGATATGTAAAAGAGGTCACTCTGGACACCTCAGCTCCATTGCAAGAGAAAGTTTTAACTTTTCTATTTCTTTGGCCCATTATCATGACATGTGATTTCGACATATTCACTACCAGATCCAAGGATTTCATGTGGGCCCCAAATGCATCCAAAAGTCTCTGAAGGCCTATGGCAGTTCGGGATAATAACACGGCATCCTCCGCGTATAGGAGGACCGGAATAGTCCTATACCCTATGCGCGGAATATCCAGGCTGGCCTGGTCCAGGGTTTTATCTAGGGCATTGATATAAAGGGTAAAAAGTAATGGCGCCAATATACAACCCTGGCGGACGCCTCTGCCTGATTTAAAGTGTCTGGTGCATTTGCCGTCCTGAGTAACCCTGACAGCTGCTAAAAGATCCCAATGTAAATCTGCTGAAAAGTAAACCAAACAAGGATCAATACCCATATCAAGTAAAATAGACCAGAGATTCGATCTGTTTACCAGATCGAATGCTGAGGTGAGGTCCATAAAAGCCATTTGCAAGGAACCTTTTTTGGCTATGGTGTATTTGCCTGTTAATAAATATAAATTAAGGCACGGATCCATGGTGCTTCTGTCTTGTCTAAAACCATACTGAAGATTGGATAAAACCCCATTAATATTTACCCAATCAGTGACTTTCGCCAATATCCCTTTAACTAAAATTTTGACGTCAGAGTCAATCAATGATATTGGTCTGTACCACCGTGGATCCCCTCTCTGTCCCTTTTTAAAAACTGGTATAATTGTAGACAGGGACCAGAATGCAGGAAACCCCTGCACGACTGAGGCATTAAACACATTTGCTAAAATCTTGGCCCAGAATTTAGGTTCACCTTTATACAGGTCTGCAGGGACACAGTCAGGGCCTGGTGCCTTATTGCTGGATGGCTCCATTATTGCCATTTCAATATCCACCTCTTTAAAAACCAACAAAGGTAAGTCACCATGATTATCTAAAGCTGGAAAGGGAACCTGAACCTCACTTGATCCATAAATAATCTCAAAGTGCGGTAGCCACTTCTCTTCTGAGATATTAGTTTCCAGGATGTCATTCTCTAAACCCGAGAAAAAAGGTATGTTAACAATAGCCCAAAATTTCGAGCTATCCTTTAGGACTTCAACAGACATTAGAGCGTTCCAGGCCTCTGATTTGATCTCACTTTTACGTGTATATACCGCTTGCTTATAGTGCTTCCTTAGACTACCTATCTGCTCCCTGTCTCTTGGTTTATTTTTCAGGGCTTGTACTAGATTCCGGTGGGCCCTAGAGCAGTTTGCTTCAAACCACCTTTCACCTGAGTTGAATCTGGGTTTAGTTATGACAGTCAGGTCAGTTGCTACCTGGCCACAGATACCTTCAAAAGCTCTAATGACTTCAGCCTTTGGGGTGGAATAATCTGCGCATTTTGCGATATCATTTTTAGCCTTCATGCATAAATTAACAAAAAAAGATTCAGGAATTACCTTAGACCATTTGAGCCTCCTCCCCTGGTCACTTGTTTTGCCACGTGATTAACTCCTGTGTTCCTGCCCAGTGAACACAGACGACCCAAGTCTTTGTTTAACTCAAGAATTACTGGGTTATGGTCGCTAAAGGGGGACAACCTAGCGTTATAGAACACTACATTAGCTAGCATTGCAGGGTACAAAAATATGTAATCGATAATGGTATCCCTTCCCTTGGCCTTAAATGTTGGAACCCGCTCAGATAGATCATTGAAACCAAGTTCGAAGAGGTCAACGCCTGACTGAAGGTCCTCCAGAGCCTCCCCCTTTTGCGTGTGCTCAAAGTGGGGTGACACCGAATAATCAGGGCCCAAATGATCATCAACATAACAATTTAGATCCCACAGATGAATATTAAAATCGCCCATAAGTATAATATAATAAAAAGTGGATTGCTTCGACCTATATACTTCTAATAAACATTTCAAATAAGATAGATGTTCATTCATGAAGTCGCATTCCCCAGAGTTATAAAAGTTAATTAATAATATTTTGGGATGATTGGGGGTGCTTAGTTCTACTATCAGACGGGAGATGATGGGAGCTTACCTCCATCACCTTTGTGGACCCTTTTAACTTTAAAGAAAAAAGGAGCACTAGGCCCTCCTTGGCTCTGCCTGCCGGAGTAGGACGTGCAGGTAAGCAGTAAGTTTTAAACCCATCCAGCCAAAAGTTGCTCTCCCTCTCCCATGTTTTCTGGACAACAATAATGTCGTATTTTTTAATAAACTTTAGCCAACTAGGAACATCCCTTTTAGATCTGACACCCACAATGTTCCAGCTAATGATCTTGCAATTAGGGGCAACTTCTGTGTCAATGAGCTGGAGATTATGACTGGGATCAGGTAAACAATCATGGGGTATCTCTAGTCAGTCATTCTCGTCTAGCTGGGACAGTGGAGAAAATCTATTTGATAGGGCTATGCCCACTCCTTTGGAGCCTGTTTGCGTAGAAAGAGTTTGCGGGACTGTTATGTCTCTAACACTTAAACTTTCTGGGTGGAGCTCCGAATTTTTAATTTCAACATGGCGTTGAGGAGACTGATAGGGCCTCCTCGAGTATACCTCAGAGTGGGTTTTAACAAATGCATTTGATTGTCTCAGTGGGGGAAAAAAAAAAATATGTCAGAGCTCTGATACCCCCTTTCCCCTTCTCCAAGTCCGAGGCATCCCAAAACAGTCTATCAGCTGCGTTTCGTTTGTTAAAGTTAACAATATTACAATCACCGTCAACTTGTTTTGGGCAATTACCCACCCACCCCACACGTCTGGCCATTATAATGCTAGAAGAGATCTTGGTATTTCCAGTACAATATTGTTCACACAATTTTTTGGCTTTTAATAGCAGGGCCAGGGTGGATTCGTTATCATCAGCACCAAGTGGTGGTACCCTTACAAGGACCGCAACCAGTGGGGTAGCTTCTGGGGGGAGATTAAGAGTACAACAATTGGGTTTTACAAGTCTCTCATGTGAGAGTGGGGGCTCACTAATAACCAAGGTCTGTGCATTAGCTGTCATGTCCACAGGGTTCATGTCACGACGGCTGGAATTCCCCCCCCCCCAGGGGGGCCCTGGTATGCCCCAACTCTCTCCATGAATCTGGATTCTGACCTTACCCGTAATGGGGAATGTAGTTGACCACCTGTGTTGTCTACACCAGTACATAGCCTGGTCTCTGGCTGGGCTTTAGGGAGCATAGTTGAAATAGGAGTAACATGCAAAGGTTAAAAAAGAATCAATACGATCACATTTTTTCAAAATCCCAGCAACACAAGTGTTCACAGTATCCATAATATCTTTAGCTATGCTAGTAAGAGGAGACTCTAGCCGTGAGGGAAAAATCTCCTCCACCATATTCCGAACTGTTGGGTCAATATTTTCGCTCACAACATTCCCTTGGATAGAGTTACTTTTTTTTAAGCCTTTGTCCCGTTTACAAGTTTTTCTGATAGATCTCCTTTTCCTAGCGGGCCCCAGGGGCAGCCCTTTGGTGCCTTTTCCAACACAGGCAAAGGTTCTTTAGTAGGGTCATCCATGCCCCCAGTCGGAACAACATCGCAATTTAGAGCGCCTTGCCCGACTAATGGTTTCGTTATCAGTACCATGGGTTCCAAGAGAACGGGATTTTTTGTCACAAGGTCGGGTGTAGCATTCCCCTCATCTGGCTCATGGCTCGTGCCCAAGCCCAGCTCTTTTTCTGCATTGGCGATTTCCTTGTTTATAGCTCCCACCGCTGAGGTTAGATATGATATAATAGACGCCGACTTACTTGGAATTTTTGCTTTTAGCCCCCGTGATCTTGACTACATAATTGTTTCCGCTTACCCATTGTTGGCGTTAGAGGGGTGGCCCAGCCCGGCCTTTTCTGGGCACTGATGGGCAAGGATGGGCATGCCCGCGCTCGTGGGCCCAGGGAGGAGTCTGGGAGCTGTAGTCCTCCCCACCCCTCCCCCCCCAGTCGGGATGTTGCTGGTGGTGCCGGTGTTGCGCGGGTCCCGCAAAGTGGGAGCCGTGAGGAGCTTTATGCACCTCCTGGCGCGTGTTGGTGACAGCTGCGGCGGCCCAGGGAGCAGTCTGGGAGCTGTAGTCCCCTCCTGTCGGGAAGTTGCTGGTGGTGGCGTGTTGCGCGGGCACCCTCTCTCAGGCTGTGAAATACTGAGAGCGATGGTAGAATGAGTGTTTGTCAGGCGTATTGGTACTTACTATACCTGACTGTCAGCGCTCTCCATGTAACGTCATTCTCTCAACTGCCATCCATCACTCCATCATATCTGAGACATACATGGAGTTTGCATATACCTGTGCTTATGGCAATGTGAGTACATTTATGGGTTCACACGTGTGCCTGGCGAATAGTGAAGTCCACTTGAGTCCACGTTTGTACCTCTCAAGATGGTGTATGCATTTTGTGAGACTACCCAGAGGCTGTATTGTACCTGGAGCCTGGACGCACACAGTATTCTGTCTCCCTTTTCAAAACTATGGGGGATATGTACAACAGAAGTGGTGGAGTGAGGCGTTAGCCGTCATGGCTTAACACCTCACTCCGCCACTTCAGAAACGCATGGCTGCACCATATGTACAACAATATGGTGCAGCCTTCTGTTTCCCCCTGCGCTGGTTCTACACTGCTAAGTGTAGCGCCATCGTAGGCACCCTTGCACCATAGGGCAAGGGTGTCTGCGTGCAGGGGAAGATTGTTTATGTACAGGAAGGGTCCCCTTCCTGCACATAAGCAATCTTGAAATGCTGCTTTGTCACTTCTATGTGTGCTGCTTAATGCAGCACACATAGAAGTCACAACATGTCTTTTTTTTAAGATTGTTTATGCGCAGCAAGGGTGACCTTCCAGTACATAAACAATCCGAGGCTTTTTGCCTTTTCCATGTGTGCTGCACAATGCAGCACACATTGAAAAAGCAAAAACGAGGAGAAATAAAGCATTTCTCTTCGTTTCGCCAACTTAAGACCAGGTTTCCCTGGTCCTAATTTTGTCGCTTCCTCCTTTTTATGCTGCCCTTGTAAATAGGGGGCAGCATCAAAATCAATAGGTGTTGTGGCGGAATGCTCACCGCAACACCCACTGCCCACCCCTTTCGCGCTAAGCATAGCGTGAATGGGGGCTTATTTACAAGGCAGCTGCCTTGTAAATAAGGCCAATCCCCTATCGCCACGGAAACGTCACAAAAAGTGACGTTCCTGTGGCTATAGGGGCTTGTACATATGCCCTATTTGTCACTGTGGGTGAGGAGAGGTGGGGCACCAGTCCTTTTGAGTCAGTCACAGTTCCCCTGCAAGAATGAGCTCCAGATCTCCCTAGTTTAGGGATGATGTGCATTCCTAAAGGACATGGGCTCCTGTCTGGAGCCAATACCCGTTCCACCAGAGCATGTTGCAACCAGTCGCACGCGGTGCTGCAGCGATATCGAATCTGTCCTTAAACTGTCATGCCAGGTTATGGTACCTCGTCAGATATGTTAAGTGATTTAGCAATTGCAAACCCTGCGATTCGTACAATTTCAGGTTATGTGAATGCTAAATCACTTTTTGTTTTACTAATCCCATTTTGAGATTCGGAAAGGTTTAATAAATTACCTCCAATTCGCAATTTGAAAAGGGAGTGTTATGGATGAACTTTCAAACTGTACCATCGCTCTGGTCGCAAACCATTGACCAGTTAGTAGACTTCTAAGCTGGGGTGGTAACTGATTCGCAGTGGAGAAGGCTCCCCTTTAGACCCCTTCCCTTTTGGGATTCAGGGTGGCAACTGCGGACGGAATACTAGGCAGTGGTCCAGCATCCCTGTTCCCTTTAAGCAACTTCATCTGCTTTAAAAAACAATGTTGAAATACTTAGTAGGGATAGCGCTCTACTTTCCCTTCCAAGCCACTATCCCTTGAGGGTAGCCAGTCGGTGGGAGTCTCAGTTTGTCACCTTCCCAGTGAATATGAATAAGAAGGTTCGTTCTGTGCCCCCCTCCGATTCCTTATGTGGTGAAGGGACCGATTACAACATAAGTCGGTTTGGAAAATAAGTTACAGATGGCAAATGCTCAGCGCACAATTGGCACCCGCTTTTTCGCGACCAGTACAATAGTACATCTCGTCCTGTAACCTGAGTATCTAATTGAGTAATACGTCCTTGAGTAAGCCTCCAACTGCTCGACCTTGCTACCTTGAGAGAGTCAAGCGCTAAAAAGAAGTACTTTACCATTTCAGTGGGAGCACATGAGTGCTGTGGCCCCAATACATCAGTGGTAAACAACCTTTATACACAGCAGTAGGATGCAGTAGCTTCTGTCTGCCCAGGAACCCTGGAAAAGGCTTCACAGTGGTCATTAAGTAATGTTAGGACAGTGACAGGAAGGAAGTAAATATAAAAGTGTTATCTAAATGTTAGTTCGTTATCTTGAAACTGACCAGCAGTTTTCCAGGAAACTGTGCTCTGACAGAGTAAATATGCACTTTATATTTACCAACTTTTCTGCAAAGACTCACATTTGAAACACCCAGAACTTCAATTAGCTTCGAGCTGCATGGAGTCTCGCATTATGCACAAGATTGCCGAGTGTCGTTTCACTCTTACCACCTCCATGCATGATATTTTGGAAGTAAATGACTACAGTAACAGAGATAATTGAGAATTATAGTTATGGGAGCGGTTGGGCAGAATCCTCTTGACTGATGTTTTCAGTTCAGAGCGTATCACAGAGCACTCAAAAGGATTTCTAAAAGTCCTAAACTAAGCAGAAGGAATGCCAGGAGGGATTCAGGGAGACAGCAAAGGGAAATTAAAATTGACATCAACCAGTTAAGAATACTTCAGGGGCTTCAAATCTGGACGTCATATTTTTAACACAGTTCAACCCATGGTACTCTTTACTACTTGCATTATATATTTAGAAGCTTGCTGGCTTTTTTTCCTGGTCTCCAGAGCATCAAAAATGACGGGAAACAGCCCTGACGTGAGGTTGGACCACACTGCTGGGGAGGATGCACACGCCTATGAGAGCTCTGTGCTAACTGAACTCTGTAGGGACATGCCCTTGTAGATGATGGAAGAAATCCCCTCAGCAGATGCGGACTTGGCAGGGACGCTATAATGTGAATTATAGGGTCCACTGGGGATACTCTTCAGCCAGCTAGAACACATTAATGGTAACACATCACAAAATAAATGACTGCTGAAACAATATGCCATATGAAAGTCAGCTTGCGTTGCAAGCTCCATGTTGGAAGCTGACCTGGAGTAAACATCTGGAATCTATGTCATTCTCTCAACGCCCAGTTTAAGCTGACTAATCTGAGCTATTAAAAGAAAAACGAGTAAATCTATGGAATAATTTTAGAACAATTGTGGCAGTGAGCAACAATGGACTTGAAAGCGGCCAAAGGTGGTCTGAGTCGATAGACAAGGAAAGGCATATGCCCGCTTGTTGTAATGTACTATTTACTCAATGCACTCTCCCTACAGAAGTTGTCTACCTTGCTGCTCAGCCTATGATGAGGTCAGATAGAATGTTGAGTGTGTTTGTATTGGAAGGGAGAATCAGCTGGTGTGGATGAGCTGAGCAGCGAGGAGGCTGCTCCTGGTAGGGCACACTTTAGAGGATCTGACTGACATCTTGTAACCTGTAACCAAGAAGTGATCTTGTGAATAAAGCTGTGATCCTGTTCTACATCACCTGGCCTAGTATCACACTTCTTTGTAACACCGCTCCATTGCTCTTTCGTGGATGCTTCCTTCCCTCTGTCCACTATTACCTAAAATAAAAGGGGAAGATATTCCTAAAGGCTATAACTGTTAGGCAGATCCCCCTGCTGAAGAAGGAAAGGTCCTCTTCTGGTAACACCAGTTCTCTATCAAGAGATCCTTTTTAATATTCATAAATACTAAGTAATTCTATCCGCGCCTGGGAGCCTGGAAAACGTAAAACAGGAGTGAAAAAAACTCCAAATACAGCAACAACAAAAAGAAAACATTTGCTTTATAATTAGTACCTTACAAAAAAAGAATCCATGATTTCAATGTAGAGAGGCCTTCTCCTATTGATGCTCTTGTGAGCGCTCTCAAAAGATGTCCGGTCACTCAGAGGTCACTCGGCTGTTTTCAATGGGCTCTCGAAGCTAGGATTCTCTCTTGAGGTGGGAGAACACACAGAGGAACATAAGAGCTCTTACATGAGGATCTTGAATGCCTGGTGGGTTTTGGTATTGATATCAAGGGCTCCGCGCTTTAAGAATTGAAGCGACGCTCATTATTATTGATGTCAGATATGAAATACTGTACAAAGGGAAAGCATCTTCTGATACTTCTGGATTTGCCAGCCGTGTTTGATATGGCTGACCATGACCTACTACTGAGCACTTTCTTCTCCTGCGTATTTTTTGAAGGGGGGGGATACAACACAGTATTCATATGGTCCTATCTTAACTGAATGATTATTTCAAAGCTGTGGAGATTAGGCTTCAGCCTTATACGAATGTTTGTGTCCCTTCGAGCTCGTCACTCGCACCCCAGGGAACCACTGTGAACATTCCGAAACGCCCCTGGACTTTCATGGCACCAATATGCTTAAGACATACAGGTTTAGAACATAAATCATAGCTTATTTATTAAATACATTACAGAATGCATATCTAATATACAAAACTGGATGCCCTTGAGACAACTGCAGTAACCTGAATTAGACTAAGACAACCCAAAATTCCAATAAGTACATGTTTATGCCTGCTGAAATACAAGCCTTAGTTATATCACAGCTGGATTATGGTATAACCTTACACACAGGCCTCCTTGCAATTAGGAAGTGCCTCTCTAACAGCCGCCCTTAAAACTATTGCAGATATATGCTAAATTGAGCTCATTAAGAGCATTCCTAATTCAACATAAAGGACCCCCTCCTAAGGGTCGCTGTACATTTAGAACAGCCTCCCTATTTTTCAAAACAATGAAATAAAACCAACGCACTGCCTAATGAAAATGATCTTAAATTCTTGGAAATGTAGACATCTCTGCAAAGCCAATAATTTACTCCTCAAAAGTAAACGATGCAACAGGATCTCAAAAGACGTGTGCTTCTTCTCAGATTTTACTTTCAAGGTGTAGAACACCAACTCTGGGGACACCAGAGGGGAGTCCTTCTTTACCATGGGTGAGAAACCATCTACTCCTAACCAAGCTGACATGTTATACTCAGAACCTGGATGTACATTCAAACATGGCTATATAACCAACAACCACCTCTTGAGACGTGTTATAGTGTTAACATGTTGTGCTCTCATCCTGTGATCTATCGCAATGCATGACCGCTACATATTCACTCATTTGATGTTATGCGCTTTAAAATCCAGTTTGATAATGTGAAAACTACAGGAAAAAAAAGAAATACCCATATCTTCAGAATTAACTCTACATATAAGAAAGGGAAATGACACAGTTGGAGAATGTTCAGAGAGCGAGGAGTCTAGCCTCCCACTCCCAATGAGGCAAATAATATGGAGGACGAGCATACTTCATGTTCCGTCGTCCTCCAAGCCAGACAACTAGTATGCGTTCATAGTAGCCCTTTATACAAGTACAATCCATAACTTCCTGCCACCAGGCTCAAATCAAACATACAACCACATCAAGAGAAGCAACACTCTTCAAATTGGAACACTAGAGACCTGTGATCCTGATGAAGGCCTCTTATGTACACTGCTGGCCGCCTCATCGAAGGCCATAAGACATTCACGCACATCTCCCACACTTTCAGGAGCTTGACTGGCTCCCCTGTTGCAGTTCAAAACTCACTGCAACATGTAAAGCAATTCATGTTAATATGACAGAATACTGGGCAAAGAAACTGTCCCTCACCGGCTGCCTTCAGGAAATTCAGAGAAAGCACGCCTTGCAGAACCAGGAGAAAGACATCTTCAGTCCGTGCTCCTGAACTCTGGAATAACTTCTGCGACTTGTTCCTGCATACCCTACCCATCAACGACCCACCAAAGCTGCCTGTATCCAAGCGCTACATTTCCATGCCCTATCCATCAACGACCTACCAAAGCCCCATGTATCCAAGCGCTACATTTCCATGCCCTTTCCATCAAAGACCCACCAAGGTCGCCTGTATACAAGCGCTACATTTCCTTGCCCTACCCATCACCTACCCACCAAAGCTGCTTGTATCCAAGCGCTATATTTATCCAGTATTAGGGGTGTCTTTCATAGATTCACATGCCTGAATCATTCCCCCTCGTCGGAATGGGAGTCCCCGATATATAAATAAAGAAAATGTCCCAAGACATATAGAGAAATAGGCCTAAAGGCCTCACATTAGTAACCTATCCCTGTCCTTTTGTAGAAAGGACCAAACTCTAGAAAAGAGCCAATCAGCTGTCACCTCCCTCTAGAACCCTCCTGGAAGGAGCCTCGGTCCCTCAGATTTTCTACCGCACGTTGTGCTAAGGGAGTCTCCCCTGAGCTCTGCTCAGTTTTTTCTTCACAACTGGTTTCCAGTGTTCTAGGATATTTTATTCTGATCCATCTGTAATTGCTGATATCACCATGGCTGAAACACTTAAAAAGGGTCTTTTTAGATCCTGTGCTTCATGTGGAAAAAAGAGGCTGCATATTGATGACCAGCATAAAGATTGCCTGTACTGCCTGTATCCAGACCATTCTGCCAAAGACTGTAAGGTATGTCGTACCTTTTCCACTAAAACCCTCAAAGATCGTGAGGGACGCCTATTAATTTGGCTCCAGAGGCTGAAAGACAGGGACCACCTGGAATCTTGTGAGGAAAGTAAAGGTTCTTCAGTCTCTTCAAAATCTTCTTTAAAGAGACGGAGGGTGGCTTCCCCTAGCCCTACGGCTCCTCCTCAAAAGAAGACGTCAAAGAAGTCTTCAGAGGCTCGCTCCAAGGCAACTTCTGCGAAGGTTTCCTCTCAGGAAATTCACACCTTCAAAAAGCCTGTTTCTACACCGTCAGCGACGGTATTGTCGACGACGCCTTCATCGTCGAGGAGAGCTGTGTCTACTGCATCGACGACGACAGTATCTACGTCAACGGCATCGTCGTCATTGTCTTTGATGACAATGACGACCCCATCGTCTACAGCAGGTAAGACTGTGTCGTCGACGATAACCATCAAGAAAGCACCGTCGATGTCGAAGAACCCGTCGACGCTGGACTCGCCGTCGACAGCATCGTCGACGACCTCGACGACGAAGTCACCATCGTCGACGTCGGCACCATTGACGAAAACGTCTTCGACTAAGGTTTCGTAGACGAAAGCACCGTCGACGAGGATACCGTCGACGAAGACGCCGTCAACGTCGTCGTCCGTGATGTCTCTACCGTCAACGATGACTCCTCTGGCTAAGACACCCGTCGACACTCCACCGTCGACGACCACACCGTCACCGTGCTCGTCGACGATGATAGTTTCTGGACCACAAACCACATGTGTGCGCCTGAAAATCACAAAGAAATCTCTGACACCGGCTTTAACATCGCCAAGCAGAGTCCAACCACTACCTCCAGCATGTCTTCTTCAGGAGGAGGATTCAGATGAAGGTGATATGTTTCAGGCGGCGACAAGCCCTTCGGAGCTTCATGTTAAATGTCAGAGTTCGGATGAAGAGAAGGATCAGGAGGAGGAATATCATCCGCCACCTCCTCCTATGGTTTGCCTTCCAGCCTCTTTAGTTACTGACTTACAGTACCTTATACAGGACTATAAACAGAGGTTTCCAGAGTCTCCTGCTCCTCCACCTCCTACAGTTTCTCCTTCACCAAGACCTCGGCCTCCACCTTTGAGCATACAGCCGGAACGGTTTGATCTACCACATCCTCCTACTACTGATGAGAAAGAGGAAGAGGCAGAACAGCAGGAAGAGGGAGAACTGCAAGATACTCAGTCTATCCACGATGACTGGGATGACTATGTTATTCCCTCTCCCGCGTCTCCAGTGCCTGCGCCTGCAGATTCACCACCAGCCGAAATTGGAGGGTTCCATAAGGTAGTTGAGAGGGCCGCTCAACGTTTCAAGATACCAATGGTCTCTCAAGAGCAAGACTGCTTTTTATATGACTTTAAGGAGCCTCTTAAGAAAACAGTAAGATCAATTCCCATTATAGATTACCTGTGGGAGCAGGGTGTTAAAGTCATGCAGAACCCTTCCTCGGTACCTCCGGTAGGACCTCGTTTGGATAAAAAGTATAAGGCACCTGATACTGCACCGGCCTGTTTGGTAGGACATCCCAAACCAGATTTGGTCGTTACACAAGCAACCCAGAAGAACTCAAGGAATCCTTCTGCCCCGTTATCGGCACCTCCGGATAAGGAAGGCAGGAGGTTAGACAACATTGGGAAACGTTTCTCTTCAATGTCTGTACTGACAGTGAAGGCAGCCAATGCTTCCAGCGATTTTGGGGCGATACAATAGACAACTATGGGGAAATATTGCCCCATATCTATCTGAGCTGCCTAACGAATCAAAAGAAGAGGTAAAAAGATTTTGCTAGAGGGTGAGACCTCGGCATCAGAAATAATAGACTGTGCGATGGATATCGCTACCACAGGATTTCGCCAGCTGGCTGGAGCGGCAGTCTTGCGACGACAAGGTTGGCTATGGGCAACTTCCTTTCATCCTGAGATACAAACAAAATATTGGATATGCCCTATGATGGCCAGTCTCTCTTTGGCTCACAGATTGATGAGGCGCTGCAGAATATAAAAAAGGACACGGACACTGCTGGAGCATTGGGTACTCTCCAGTACAAAAAACAGTCCTTTTGTGGTTCCAGGGGTAGAGGACAGTCCTCTTATAGGGGGAACTACAAATACAGGTCTTCATATTCTTCGGGCCAGAATAGATCCCAGTACCAGCAGCACCAGCAACATAGCCAACAATCTTCTTATGGCAAGTCGTCCTTTCGTGGTAAAGGCCAGCGAAAAACAACGGACGTTGACAATGACCTTTCTCTTCAGCCAGCCCCAAATTAATTTCCGATTCAGAAAAGGGGGTGGTGATGAACAGAGTGTCTGAATTAAGCAGACCACTCTTACCCAGTCCAAAGATCAGGGCTTGATCCATCACCGTTATTTAGCTCACTGCCCCATCCCAGCTCAGAACCTGGCTATATGCAAATTAGTCTGTCCCTGGCCCAGTGCATCATGGGAACAGGGCAGACCAAACTACCAAGCCAATTCTTCACCAGAAAGGAGACAAGCTTCCGGGGACCGGTTTCTGGCATTTCAGCCGTCGTCGGCCCGGCTTGCTTGAATCCTGATGGAGCAGTGAGCAAGGGACTCATGTCTGAGTATACCCTGCCACACCTATAGTGGCCAAAAACGATTCAGAAAAGGGGGTGGTGATGAACAGAGTGTTTGAATTAAGCAGACCACTCTTACCCAGTCCAAAGATCAGGGCTTGATCCATCACCGTTATTTAGCTCACTGCCCCATCCCAGCTCAGAACCTGGCTATATGCAAATTAGTCTGTCCCTGGCCCAGTGCATCATGGGAACAGGGCAGACCAAACTACCAAGCCAATTCTTCACCAGAAAGGAGACAAGCTTCCGGGGACCGGTTTCTGGCATTTCAGCCGTCGTCGGCCCGGCTTGCTTGAATCCTGATGGAGCAGTGAGCAAGGGACTCATGTCTGAGTATACCCTGCCACACCTATAGTGGCCAAAAACGATTCAGAAAAGGGGGTGGTGATGAAATTAATTTCCATCATCAAAAATTGGAGGATGGAGTTCACATTTCTTAAAAAATTGGAAGAAGATTACCACGGACCGTTGGGTTCTACAAATAGTCCAATTCAGCCATTCTTTAGAATTCATACATATTCGTTCCCAAACTCCTCCCCGCCCTATGCTTCACAAAAATTTACGGCAGCTTCTCTGAGAGCTCTCTCTAATGATCCAGAAAGGGGCGATAGAGAAAGTCCCTCTATCTCAACTGGGGAAGGGATTTTATTCTCGCTTCTTTTTAATTTGGATAAAAGAGAAAAAATGGAGACCGATTTTGGACCTCAGGGCCCTCAACAAATTCCTGAAGAAGCAGCCATTTTGCATGGTAACGATCCAGGAGGTCTTACAACTCTTGGAAAGGGAAGACTACATGACGTCCCTAGACCTTCAGGACGCTTACTTCCATATCCCGATTCACAGAAATCACAAAAAATATTTAAGGTTTGCGGTGGCAGACAGACACTTTCAATTTCGCGTCCTGCCCTTCGGGCTCAAGTCTGCTCCTCGCATCTTTACAAAGTGTCTCTCCCCAGTAGCTGCATATCTCAGGCAGCACCATCATCAAGTCTTTCCATATCTGGACGACTGGCTGATAAAGGCTCCATCCTTGGAAAGCGCATCCAGATCTTCAAACGCCTGTCTGCAGCTTTTCAATCATTTAGGACTCACGCTCAATCGGAAGAAATCAGTCCTTCTACCTTCTCAGCGCATCAACTTCCTAGGTGCAACCCTCGACACACGACTGAGGAAAGCCTTCCCATCTCAAGAGAGAAAGACAAAACTTTTACAACTGGCTACTCTCGTGGCTTGAAAGAGGACCTTAACGGTCCGCCTTTTCAAATCCTTACTAGGAATGATGTCATCATGTAGCCTCTTGATACCTCACTGCCGTCTACGGATGTGCCCTCTCCAGGGGGCACTCTCAAAACAATGGATCCAATGCACAGGGTCGTTCGACGATCTCATAAAATTAACTTCTCAAATGGTCAAGACCCTGCAATGGTGGATGTCAGTTCGAAATCTTTCTCAGGGCTTACCATTCCTGCTTCCGGCTGCACCGCATATTATCACAACAGACGACGCCTCCTTGGAAGGTTGGTGGGCTTTTCTTCAAGAACTACAGATAAGTGGAAAGTGGTCTCCCTTAGAAAAAGGGCTCCATATCAATCTCCTGGAACTGCGGGCGGTCTTCCTCGCCCTTCAAGCCTTTCTTCCAAGAATCAAAAATTCACTTGTGCTCGTCCGTACGGACAACACTACGACGATGCACTACCTCAACAAACAGAGAGGGACTCGCTCTCTGACACTCTCTCACGAGTCGCAGAAAATCTGGAACTGGTTAATTGGACACAATATATCTCTTCAGGCGGAGCACGTCCCAGGCATGGACAATGTACTCGCCGACTCATTAAGCAGACAGAGAACAGAGGACAACGTCTCACGAATGGAAACTGGATCGAGGGATCCTCAACCAAATCTTCTCGCGATGGGGCACTCCTCAGATTGACCTGTTTGCCACCGTATCCAACACCAAATGCCCAAACATTGCAAGTTGGCATCCCCAGAAAGGGTCTCTAGGGAATGCATTTTCGATTGCATGGTGCAACATCTTTGCATACGCCTTTCCACCATTTCCTATGATTCCCAGGGTCCTCAGAAAGTTGAAAGCGGAGCCTTGTACAGTCATTCTGGTAGCCCCAACTTGACCACGCCAACATTGGTTCACGGAACTCCACCGTCTATCTCTGGAACCGCCGATCTGCTTGAAACAGTTCCCGTCTCTTCTCACGATGAGCAACCAACAAGTCCAACATCCGTATCTAGCCTCACTCAAATTAGCGGCTTTGCTCCTGAGTTCAGAGAACTTCAAAATTTGAATATTCCGCCAGACTGGAGAGCCATCCTAGCTCAAGCACGGGCGGATAGCACCAACAAAACATACTCTTTAAAATGGAAGAGATTTTGCATCTCGTGTAAGGCTCAAGGTATACATACTTTCTCTTCCTCTCCGGAACAAATATTGCCTTATCTTCTCCATCTGGCAAACTCAGGCCTTGCTCATACTTCTATAAGGGCCCACTTGGCAGCGATATCTCGTTACAGAAGATCTCATACTGGCCCTTCTCTTTGGTCTTCCAGATTGATCAAGCAGTTTTTAAAAGGACTCTACAGACCTTTTCCCCCTGTGAGGATTTTGCCACCTACCTTGCATCTCAACACAGTCCTTAACCAGCCATGACACATCCCTTTGAGCCAGTTCACAGGGCTGACCTGAAATACCTTTCTTGGAAGACAGCTCTCCTACTTGCCCTCACTTCTGCAAGACGAGTGAGCGAGCGCCAAGCTTTCTCAATACAGGAACCTTTCCTGCAATTCAAGCAGGATAGGGTAATTTTACGGACAAATCCTAAATTTATTACAAAAGTCCCGTCGGACTTCCATCTCAACGAACCTGTGGTCTTACGCTCTTTCTTCCCGAATCCTACTACGGCAGCGGAAAGGTCGTTACACTCTCTGGATCTTAAGCGCTGCCTAAAATTTTATATTGAAAAGACAAAAACCTTCAGGAAGTCTCATCAGTCTCATCAGCTATTTGTGGCTTACAGTACACCCATGAGGGGTCTTCCACTCACCAAAGTATTTCCCGCTGGATTTCTGCAGCTATTTCGTTTTGTCATGAACAAGCAGGGCAACCTCTACAATCTAAAGTGAGAGCCCACTCTACCAGGGCAATATCTACATCCATGGCGCTTTTTGCAGGAGTGCCGGTTATAGACATTTGTAGAGCGGCAACATGGAAGTCGCCACATACCTTCACTAGGCATTACTGCCTGGATACAGAACTCATGAAGGATGCTGCGGTGGGACAAGCAGTACTTCGTCATCTGTTTCAGTAGAGGTGTGCCTTCTTTTCATCCCTCCATCCTTCTCATGTATGCACATTTCCCCATTGTATAATTTGGTGGTATTTCTTGCTTGCGAATGCATGTTTCTATTAGTCGTTTGATATGTTGTTATCTAATGACTTGTATTATCTATACCATCCGAAATGTGCTTTGTTCATTGCTTGCTACTCTGATTCAGGCATGTGAATCTATGAAAGACACCCCTAATACTGGATAAGAAATGCGTTACTTACCTGTAACTGCAGTTATCCAGTATTGGTGTCTTTCATAGATTCACATGCAACCCTCCCGCCTCACCTGGAAGGGCTCACCTACTTCTCTCAGTAATACGCCTACCTAGCTTTGTGTGTACGAAAATCTGAGGGACTGAGGCACCTTCCAGGAGGGTTCTAGAGGGAGGTGACAGCTGATTGGCTCTTTTCTAGAGTTTGGTCTTTTCTACAAAAGGACAGGGATAGGTTACTAATGTGAGGCCTTTAGGCCTATTTATCTATATGTCTTGGGACATTACTTTATTTATATACCGGGGACTCCCATTCCGACGACAGGGAATGATTCAGGCATGTGAATCTATGAAAGACACCAATACTGGATAACTGCAGTTACAGGTAAGTAACGCATTTCTTCCATGCCCTACCCATCAACGACCCACCAAAGCCGCCTGCATCCAGCGCTATATTTCCATGCCCTACCCATCAACAACCCACCAAAGCCGTCTGTATCCAAGCGCTATATTTCCATGCCCTACCCATCAACGACCCACCAAAGCCACCTGTATCCAAGCGCTATATTTCCATGCCCTACCCATCAACGACCCACCCAAGCCGCCTGTCTCCAAGCGCTATATTTGCATGCACCCCTATTCATATCTCGCATCATGAACTATATTATTGCCTGCTATGTGAACCTCATTTTCTACCTCAACTTTGCGCTGCTCCCTTAATTTATGTCTTTTACATATTTGTAACACTCGTGTGGCACGGACAAGACTCAAGGCTGTCAGAGTGCTTTACACAGTAAAGGTTTCTTAAGCCCAGACTAGAAATAAAACGTTTGCACAGGGAGACCATCACGAGGCATTGCAACGAAGAGCTACAGAAAAACAAAAACATTCAAAAACTGTTGGCAAGACACAATAGCGCAGGGAAAACATCGTAATGTACAGGGACTCAGTTTTATTAGCTAACCCCAGCCCCCTCACGCGGCCCCCTCGTGAGTAGCTTTTCAGCATCTGGAAGTTTTACAGTTCTAGGCGGTCTGAAGTCTGCTTTCGCCTCAGCACAGAGCAACTCCGCCATCTTGTGGCATTCAGTTCCATTGTCTGGATTAAAAGAAGCACTATCCATCCAATTCCTAAACAGAAAATATGTGCGTTTCTGATGTACTCTTCATTTCGCAAACGAAGGTACTACTGGGGTGTGGTATTTGTACAGCATTTGTTTCTGCACTCCAAAACTCGTCAAGTACAATACAGAAGCATTTTTGGAGTCACCTTTAGTTGCAGGCACAGTAAACGTGCAAATGCTTGAGCCCAGAGCTGCAATAGTTACACCTTTTGTAGATGATTGACAAAGGGTTTACTTTTAGCTTCACGGGTGACAAGTAGCGCTCTACAAATCTACTCACTATTTGATGGGACCTCTTGATGTTGGCAACTATTGAGGAAGACTATCAAGTGAACAAATTCGTCCACCAACCTTCAGAAACATTTTTGTAGAGTGGCAAAAGACCCTGGCACTCAGCTGCTATCGCGCCATCATCCATACAACACAGTGCCAGAACTAACAGTTGTGCGGAAGGAACGCCATCATGGCCAAACGAACCAGAGGGTTTGTAACACGTTGTTCCAATCACAGCGAGCTGACAGATACTCTAGTTATGTGAGGCGAGAACACCATTGTATTTATAAAGTTTTATATAGCGCTAGCTAGACCCGGGGGTATCAGAGCGCTTTACATACACAAAGGAAAAGAAAAAAGTTGCACTACATCGCAGGACATGAGGATGCATATAATATATAAGCAAATACATCACACTTAGGTATACATTGAAGGAGTTGTTGTTGTTGTATAGCTTTATTTCGAAATATTTGATTTCATAAAAGCGTTACATTAAAAACAGATGCAGTAATAAAAACAATTATACAATTTGGCCATCAAGACAGACAGGTCGCTAAAAAAACAATGTAAAATATACAACAACAGTAAAAATCATCCATCTAAAAACATTTGTAGAGACACATAATTAATCATCCTTGGGGGAGGAAGAGGGACACAGCAATAAACAACGGGGCCAATGGGATGTAAATTGGTACCCTTACTGGAGGATCATTTTCCTCGCAGATCTTATCCTTGAAGGAGTGAAAAACGCAGTTGGTTGAAAAGGAGAACAGCCATAACAACGCGGGGATTACCCCGCACTGCCATTACAACGCGGGGATTACAACGAAAGTCGTCACAACGACTTTCGCTGGAGGGCGCTGTTGGAGAGGGAATAGTTTAATTTTCTATCCAACACCTTCCCTACTGTCAACGTGGGCTGGAGTTGAAATAGAAAATTAAACTATTCCACTATCCAGCGCCCTCCAGCGAAAGTCGTTGTAACGACTTTCGTTGTAATCCCCGCATTGTAATGGCATGCGGGGTAAAAGCCTGCGTTGTATTGACATACAACCGGTTGAAAAAGTCGGATAGCCCCCATCCTTGAAAGCCAGAGTGAGAGGGAAGACCATTAGTCTATTGATGCCTAGGTTGGTTGACTTGGTCAGAGAATATCTCGCCATTTGAAATTCATCACTCGTTAGGTTGAATAGTCCCCATCAAAGAGCTGGTCCTTCAATAAAGGTCTTTTTTTGTTTCTCAATTCTTTATTGGGAAATCAGAGCACAGAATATAAAAAGGGGAGAGGACGGTAAATATGAGCTGCCATTCATGAGGCAATAATACAGCAGGAAAGAATATAATACAAAATGAAATAAAATACTGACCATATGAAATGCTGAGTTCCCACAGAATGGGGATCCTGGAAGGGCACGAAACGACAACGCCACGGAGGGCTTTTGGACCCACAGTTACATACAAAATAACCGGGGGGGGGGGGGCACCGTAAGGAAGATGAAAACATGAAGGAGAAGAACGAAAGGGGAGACAAGAAACAAGTAGGGGGTTCATCGCACCCACACATCGCCGGGAGTGGGGTGGGAGGGGAAAGAACAGGGAAGAGAGGAAGGAAAAAGATGGAGATAAAAAAACTGAAAACAAGAAGGAAGATAGAATTGGGGAAGGAAGAATGAAAGAGAAAGTAAGTCAGGCATCTGCACAGGTCATAACCAGGTAGGATCCCAAGGACGATGTCAATATGGTACAGTGTATCAACCAACCAACCCATTAGGTATGGGTGTGCACACAGTTAAGGACTAGTGGGCAGTGTCCCGGAGGAAGGGCACCCATGTGTGAAGAAAGGCCTCTGCCCCGTCCTGGAGGTTGTAGATGACCCGCTCATGGGAGGCCGCCCGGTACATTGACGAGAACCATTCAAGATGGGAAGAGGGGGTTGGGGGAACACCAGTGGCGGAGAATGCAAATCTTAGCTGAGGCAAACAAAGATCTTGAGCCACAGTCTTGGAAGCTCTAAAAGGAGCTCTTAAAGAGACCAAGCCAGTACCACCATGGACCATGTGACAATGATATGTTATGATATGATGATATGATAAAATTATTTCTTGAGCGCACTTTCACCAACGGTTTCTTGGCGCTTTGGTGGGGATGCTTAGACAGACACAGTGAGAATGAATGAATGAATTATAAGCCTGGGCTAAGAGCCACTCTTGAGGGATTTCCTAAACTGAGAATAGGAGGGGACGTGGCGCAATTCGGAGGGGAGGGTGTTCCAGAATTGAGGTGCCAAGGTCGAGAATAGCGCAGAGGATAGACCTCCCCCCAATGATGCAGCATAGCAGAGCAGTCATTGACATTCATAATCTAGTGTTCTGATCTGGATCTTTTTTCCCCCTTGTTCTACCATTTAAAGCCTGGCTTACTTGCTCACCGCCACCCTTTTTAGCCATCAAGACTTCATGTCATCTTTTAAAAACTATAATAGCAGTAAATACCTACAGAGGGTTGTGAGTGAGCCCATTCTGCCATTGGCTTCCAGTCTTTTCTTGGTTTGCCCCTACTTGGAAGGGCTGTCCATCAAGGCGTGGTATTTCATGGATGGTCACGTTGTTCCATTTGCATTAGGTTTTGGTTACCGGCCATCAAGTAGTTCTTTCTTAGACAGCAGCAGATAGGTCATGCAGTGTAGCTTGTACTTGTCAGAGAGTGTTTGTTCTTTGATGTTATTTTCTGTACTGTCTTTGCAACATGTGAAATGCCCATGTATGGCTTTTGTTATGGTTCTTGACCTGCAGTGCAGCTCCGATGCCTCAGCCCTTCGAAGACAGTGCTCTCTACCAATCTCCTTTGCACATTATTGAATCATTGCTTTTTTGTTCACAAAGTGCAGGCTTGTGCTCCTGACGTCAAACATATTTGCAATATTTTGCTATGGACGCCTTTTTACTTCACCACATACTACACATTTTCTGAACACTTTTCATAACATTCTGACCAGACAGCTTAACTCTCTTAATGCAGACTGTTGAGCAAAGGGGCCTTGTTACCAATTTCTTACCACACACTTGCTAACCAAAGTCAGTCCTCTTTGCTTTGCCAATGCCATGTTTTTCAGTTTCCCATCTAGTTTGCTTTTGGTTTCCCTACAGTTTTTTCTTTGTAACTTTGTAGTCTGTAACGAGTGCCGAACATGAAACACCGTGGTACAAAAGGGGGTGGTGATTGACGGAGCATCTGAACCAATCAAACACTCACACCCAGTCAACAGATCTGGGTTTAATCCATCACCGTTCTTTAGCCCACTCTGCCACCCCAGTTCAGACATGGCCATATGCAAATCAGTCTAACCCTGTGCCTCATGGGAACAGTCCAGCCCGAACTGCCAAGCCATGCCTTCCCTGGACCGGAAACAAGCTTCCGGGGACCTGTTTCTGGCATTTCAGCCGTCTTCAGCCCAGCTTGCTTGAATCCAGTGGCAAAGTGAGCAAGGGACTCACGTCTGAGCATACCCTGCCAACTTATGGCGAACAAAGTGGTACAAAAGGGAGTGGTGATGGACGGAGCATCTGAACCAATCAAACTCTCACACCCAGTTAACAGATCTGGGTTTAATCCATCACCGTTCTTTAGCCCACTCTGCCACCCCAGTTCAGACATGGCCATATGCAAATCAGTCTGACCCTGTGAAACACCAGCCTATCACCTGATTGGTGACATAAAACGAAGGAAGCTGATCTGTTTCAGGGAAGAGGTGGTAAACCTAACAAAAAATCAGCCTTCCTCCTCCATGCAGTCAGCAAAGATAGTCTACAAAGTATGGAGCCAGATTGCCTGAACACCCTCTTCTTTTTGGGAAATACACTATTAAATATAATGTGACACATAGCTCTTTATGCTCAGTTATTTATTTATTTTTTTAACATTCCAATACTGCCTTCACACTCATTGGTTCCAGCTAAGGTTACCTCATTTCTGAAAGAAAACTATCAGCCATCTATTCACTTTTCAAACACTCTGCGAAAAACTGGACAGAAGTCTTAAGTAGAACGGACATCAAATTATCTTTATTAATTTTTAACATAGTCTTTCTGGTTTTGATTCCTTTAATTATCAGTGAGTGGCCATTAGAGCTGCTGTAGAACACATTTTAAAATGTCTTGTTCTTATATTGATTGTTTAAAATATGTACTAATTAGGTAAAAAAAATACTAGCTTTCAGTTATTTTTCAAATTTTTGTACCACCCGGAACATCAAAATACAGTCATGCTGGTATAAATCAGGACTGGTGGCAACCGTATTTCCAGTACTTAATTTGTGCCTGTGTTTGACGGTGCTTGGCAATGGCAGTTATGTATCCACCACATGGTGATGCTGTGTCTTTTTTTAAGCAGGATTCATCAGTTGAAAAATGTAGGAGGCTGGCTCTGTATATGATATTGCCAATAGGTGGTAATATAGTGCACAGAGTCCAGGCGTTCCACAAAAGTGTACAGGGCTCAATGGAAAACCCTACGTGTGTTAGGCCTAACACAGAGGAGTGCGAGACATGTATTGCACAACAGTGATCAATAATGGACACACAGCTCAAGAAGGAGATCCAGACCAATTTTATAAAAAAAATCCTTTATTTTAAGACCCATGTCTTCAACATCAGGTAAGTCCTTTTTTTAATTAAAAAAACTTGTCACTTTGAAAAATCGACACTTTAAAACTTTTTCACACAGTCCAATGTTATCCTACGGGAAAAACAATATTGCGCTTATACAGGTAAGTGTTCAACTTTCAATTTACAATCTCAGTCTTTGGAGCCAAAAGACAGTAAGGACCAGGGTCAGGTAAGTACCAAAACTGCACCACCAGCGGCACAGGGGCAGCTGGGTGCACAGGTTAAATTTGGGGTTAGATCCAAATGCTTTCCAATGGAGACGGGGGTGCCTGGAGCCACACTGCTTGCAGGTAAGTAAAGCGGTTGCAGGGGCCAAGATTTAGGGGTTTAGCACAAGTACAGGGGGGGCACAAGGCAGCACCAAATATACACCACCAGCGGCACAGGGGCGGATGAGTGCAAGGTGCAAATTCGACATCGGGCCCCAATGCTTTTCAATGGAGATTCTTCTTCCTGAAAAAAACTGTAGGCGTGGCACCAGAGGTTGCAGGAGGAAGACCAACTACAGTAGAGGTAAGCTGGGATGTAGGGACACAGCTGGTTTAGCTCACCAAGGCCCAGGGGCTTCGGGTGCAGGGGTGCCTTTTGATGTCGGACTCTTCTTACCGGAGCAGATTGCGGTTGGGTGGGAGCCTCTGGATTCACACTGCAGGTGCCGTAGTGGAGCTCAGGATTGCTGGGGAGACTTCACTGTACAGGTAAGCCAATTAGACTCTGGCCGTGGGCGCTGTGTGCAGAATGGGTCGAGTACACGGATACGCCTGGTTCCGGAGTATTTGGAGTTGGTGTCTTCTGGACAGGTCTGCTGTCCATGGAAGATTGGAGTCTTTATTGAGGGCCACAGTCCTCCCAGGGGTTTCAGATGTTGCTGTTGCAAGACAGGTCGCAGGGTTGTCGATGCAGGAGATAGGCCCGTAGGGCCTGGGCAAAGGCAGTTTTCGTCTTCTGGCTTCTGCTGCAGGGTGTCTTCTGTCTTCTTAGGTTGTCGCAGATCTGAGGGGCAGTTCTGGGGGAGCGACCTAAATACTACATTTGGGAGGCGTTTTAGGGGAGTAACAGGTAGGGCCAATGGGCTCCTTACCTGGGAGGACTACACCCTCTGTTTCACCACCCTCCTGTGGGAGGGGGCCTAGACCTAGCCCGGATTGGAGGAGTTCCCCCATCTTCAAGATGGAGGGGACTGAAAGTTGTGCTTCACCTCTCCTCCCCCACCTTAGGGGTGGGATGGCAGAGGTGGGCACCCCGGCTGCGCTTGTGATGTCTCTTCGAGAAATACTGTATTCATGATATGTGCATAAAGCTCCGCCTACTTCCTGCCCATCTTTTTAATTTGCTCATGTGCCTGTCCTTTGTAGATGGCGGCTTTTCATTGGTCATTAGGTTTTGTAGTCCCTCCTTAGTACCGTCGTGTATCTTCTTGTAACCTCCCATGAGGACATCCACTGTTACACGTGTTGTTACGCCCAAGGTTTTAATTACAGCCTCAAGGCACTATTTTCTTAAAGGCCTTCAGACAGGACACTCACTTGGTCCTAAACTAGGTTGGCAGTGGTTACTTTACTCCCTAGCACATCTCATTTATATTAGACCTTCTATAAATTTCCCTTCATCAGCTCCACATAGAGTACAACCTAATCCAGAATTAATATAATGATTCTTTTGTCACATTTGAATGTACTGTTTTGCATGCAATGCATTATTGAGGGAGGATTTTCTATTTTCTTTTCAACCCTTGTTTGGGCCTCATTTTTGGTTCATAAAAGTCAATTTTCACCTTCCACAAAGCCCTGTTATAATCATACGTTGTGGGTAACAAACTTGACAAGTGCATAAGCTATCCCATTGACCTTTTACCTGTGAAGGAAAAAGGTCACGTTAGTCAAATACATACAGTAAATAACTACATTTAGTCCAGCTGTCTTTATCCGCCTTCTCCTCTCCCCTGTCACCGACCGGTTCCTGAGAAGGGCGAAAAAAGGGCAAAAAAAACAGGTTAGTGGCCCCTCTGGGCCCCACCCCAGGTAAGGGCAGGGGGACCCTCTGTCTCCTCAGCTGTCGTCTTCTTCATTGCCTCAGCCTTCCAGGCTCCCCTCCCGTGTGAGGGTACAAGGGGACCCCTTTGGGTCCTCAGGTTTTGTCGTCGCTGTCTTCATCTGGTCCATCCAGTGATGCAAAGTCATGCAGGAGGTTGTGGATCTTCTTACGGCACGCCAGGCTCGATGTCTCCTTCTTCCCTACTACCAGGCAGTTTCTGGAAAACAGAAGATCATCTTTAAAACAGCAAAGTAGCCTCCAGCAGTTCTGGAGGTCACTCAGTGCGTGTGTCCCTGGGAACAAACCATACATCACAGAGTGATGCAGTGCATAGGTATACAGGCCCTAAGCTCCGACCCTAGGGCCTTCAGCAGGTCAAGTGCATATGCGCACTCCCAGAAGAGATGGTATGTTGTCTCGTCTGTGGTGCACCCTCTCGGGCAGGACTTGTATCGGTTGAGTCCTCTTGCGTGCATGAAGGCTCTCACAGGAAGGCCTCCTTCTATGGCCATCCTGGTGATGTCTTTGTTCTGGTTGGTCAGGCTCAGAGATGCGACATTTCCCCACACGTGGTTCGCTGTGGTAGAGGGGAGGGCACCGATTGGTTTGCTAAATTCCTTTGCGGTAAACAACGTTTACCAAGAATCTTTCTCCCTGCAGGGAATCACAAAGCTGCAGTTAAAACGACAACAACTTGCGGAGTGGGGGTGGGGGGGAATCACAGTGTTGATTTAAAATCCAACCCCCCCCCAACTGGAGTTGGAATAGTAAATTATACTATTCCAACATCCAGCGCCCCCCCGCCGCAAGTCGTTGTTCCGACGTGCGGTGTAGCACAAGTTACTACTTGTGTAACGATATATCTGTAAGAGACATTAGTTAGTATTAGATTCCTTACCTTAGAATATCCCCAGGCGTCAGTCTGGATCCGGAAATTTTTTGCATAGCAGTACCCTTGCGCATCGGTAGGCGTCGTCTGCGGCTCCGCGTCCGTCGTCGGCGTCGTGGGCGCCGTGATGACGTCGTCGGAGTACTTAGACACCGCCTCCGCGTGCTGACGTCAGTTCTTCTTTTTTCCACGCCAGCAGCGCAGATCCGGAAAAAGTGGTACCTTAGTCAATTTTTGACTAAATCTTTTTTGATCTTTTGATCTCCTTTTTTGAGTCTTCAACTCCGAAACGGTGCCGGTAGGGATGCCTCGTTTTAAACCCTGTGAGGATTGCGACCGGCTGATGTCGGTCACGGACCCTCACCGTCGGTGTCTCCACTGTCTCGGCGTCGACCACGACGACAAGGCCTGTTCCGACTGCCGGGCCCTGACTTAGAAGGCTAGACGGGAGCGGTCCCGTAAGCGACTCGAACTCCGGCAGTCGGCCCCGCGCCAAGAGAGGTCCCGGTCCGGACGGAGGTTGAGGGACCGGTCGCGGGAGCGGAGCCATCATAGCTCCGGGAGTCGACATCACTCCTCCGGGTCGAAGTCATCAGGTAAGCACAAGAAGTTGAAGAGACGTCATCGCTCTTCCGACTCCCCTCCGACGCTCGCGCGACGCGGCCGGGGGTTCAGGTGGCACCGCCCCCGCGGCTCCGTCGGAGTCGCAGGCGCCGCGTCCGGCTTCATACCCTCCGGTCCCTGGGCCTAACGCGACGCCGGAGGAGATCGAGCGGTTCCTCATGGCCATGAGGTCCCTCTCTCCTCTGACGGGCTCCGCGGCGCCTTCGGGCCCAGCGGTCCCGTCTGGGGGTCCTAGCGGGTCAGGGGCTTCGGCCCTGACGCCGCCGGCGCCGCAGGGCCCCGCTGGATCCAGGTCGTCGCCGGTGGATTTGACGACCTCCCCGGCGCCGACCCCTCAGGTGTCGTCAGTTCTTAGACACAGCTTTTCTGCGCCAGAAGCGCTGGGCCATGTTAAAAACCAACACTGGTGCCATTGAAACTAGGGCCCTGAAAGGGGGTAACCCTAACCCTAGATATCGGTTCGCAGAACGGGGAGGATGGGTGGGTCGGTAAGGAATCTAATACTAACTAATGTCTCTTACAGATATATCGTTACACAAGTAGTAACTTGTGCATCTGAAAGAGACACGTTAGTATTAGATTCCTTACTTTAGAATAGATACCCCAGCAATACCAACCCCGGTGGTGGGTCTGCGAACCAATAATCACACCAGAAAGTCCTGGAGGACAGAACAGCCAAAGAAGCCATCCCTCCGGACTTGGCTGTCAAGGCAGTAGTGTCTTGCAAACGTGTGCAGCGATGCCCACGTAGCTGCCTGACAGATGTCTTGTAAGGGCACTCCCCGGCCCAGGGCAGTTGTAGTCGCCGTGGCTCGGGTGGAATGAGCCCGCAATCCAACAGGGGGCTCCTTTTTAGCCAAGGAGTAACATACCTGGATGCACAAGATGATCCACCGGGAGATGGTCCTCTTGTGCACCGCTTTCCCCTTCTTAGCGCCCACGTAACCAACAAAGAGTTGGTCATCCACCTGGAACTGGCGTGTGCGATCCAAGTAGAATGAGAGCGCACGTTTTGGGTCCAGACGGTGGAGCCGCTCTTCCTCTTTAGAGGGATGCGGTGGCGGGAAGAAGGTTGGCAAGGTGATAGACTGCCCGATGTGGAAGGCCGTGACAACCTTGGGCAGGAAAGGTGGCTTAGTACGCAACACCACTTTGTCCGGATGGACAGAAAGGAAAGGTGGAGTACAAGAAAGGGCCTGGAGCTCACTCACTCTCCTGGCAGAGGTGATGGCAACCAGGAAAGCAGTCTTCAGAGTAAGAAGGCGGAGAGGACAGTTGTGAAGTGGCTCAAAGTGAGCGCACATCAGAAACGTAAGAACAAGGTTCAAGTGCCACTGAGGCATCACAAACGGAACAGGAGGAAACGTGTGTGTGATGCCCTTTAGAAAACGATTTACAATAGGGGACTTGAACAAAGAGGGTTGATCAGGCAGCCTTAGAAAGGCTGAAAGGGCAGAAAGGTAGCCCTTGATAGTGCCCAGAGCAGAGCCCTGCTGGGCAAGAGAAAGAAGGAAGAGAAAAACCTCAGAGAGAGGGGCAGCAAGAGGATCCACAGCCTTTGCTGTGCACCATGCCACAAATCTGTTCCACCTGCAGGCGTATACCGACTTTGTGGAGGGACGCCTGGCTGCCAGAATGACGTTACAGACTTCAGGAGGCAAGTCAAATGGCCTCAACTGTCGCCGCTCAATCTCCAAGCATGGAGGTGGAGACTGGACAGGTTCGGGTGGAGGACCGTCCCCTGTTGCTGCGACAGAAGGTCCTCCTGAAGAGGCAGACGAACCGGGGGATCGACTGACATACTGAGTAGCTCTGGATACCAGTACCTTTGTGCCCAGTCCGGAGCCACAAGGATGACTTGGGCCCGGTCGCGCTTGATCTTCTTCAGCACTCTGGGCAGAAGTGGTATAGGCGGAAAGGCGTACAATAGACCGCAACTCACTCGCGACGAAAAGCGTCTCCAAGCGAGTGCCGCCTTGGAAATTCCAACGCGCAGAACTGATGACATTGCGCGTTCTCGTCGGTGGCGAATAGATCTAACCAAGGCTCTACCCACTGCTGAAAGAGGCCTTACGCCACGTCCGAGTTCAGACGCCATTCGTGATCCATCATGCACCGACGGCTGAGCTCGTCCGCCCTGGCGTTCAGAGAACCTGCCAGGTGTTGAACCACCAGGGTCCCACCCTGATGTTCCAGCCACTGCCAGAGGCGCAGAGCCTCCTGGCAAAGGGTCCACGACCCCACCCAGCCCTGTTTGTTGCAGTACCACATGGCGGTGGTGTTGTCCGTGAACACCTGCACTACACTCCCCCGGACAGAGGTGAGGAATGCCTTCAGTGCTAGACGAATCGCCCGTAACTCCAACAGGTTGATGTGGAGCCGGGCCTCCGCCGGAGACCAGAGGCCTCTGATCTCCGCCTCTCCCATGTGGCCTCCACAGCCCTGGAGGGACGCGTCCGTCACAACTACGTGCTCCGGTTGGGGAAGGGAGAGGGATCTGCCGCTGACCCAATCGCGGTCCGTGAGCCACCACTGCAGCTGTCTCGCAGTGCCCTCCGAGATCAGGACGTGGTCGGACAGGTTGCCCTGATGCTGGGCCCACTGAAACTTCAGGTCCCACTGCAGAGCCCGCATCCGCTACCTGGCGTGATGCACCAGTAGGATGCAGGAGGCCATCAGCCCCAGAAGCCGCAGCGTCAACCTGACCAAGACCCGGGATAACGGCTAAAAGATGGGAATCAGAGCCTGAATATCCAGGACCCGCTGTTCGGGTGGATAAACCCGAAACCGCGCTGAGCCGAGAACCGCTCCGATGAAGAGGAGCTTCTGAGAGGGGCACAGGTGTGACTTCGGCACATTGATGGAGAACCCCAGCTGGTGCAGGAGATCTGCCGTAGTCTGGAGGTGGCTGACGACTGTCTGGGGCGAGCCCACCTTCAACAACCAGTCGTCGAGGTAGGGGAAGACTGAAACCCCTAACCTGCGCAGATGAGCTGCGACCACCGCCATCACCTTTGTGAACACCCGTGGGGCGCTGGTAAGGCCGAAGGGGAGCACGGTATACTGAAAGTGCTCGTGGCCAACCGTGAACCGCAGGTAGCGCCGGTGGGCCGGCAGGACGGGGATGTGGAAATAAGCGTCCTGCAAGTCCAACGCTACCATCCAGTCTCCTGGGTCCAGGGCAGCTAAGACCTGAGCCAGTGTCAGCATTTTGAACTTCTCCTTCCGGAGGAAGCCGTTGACGTTCCGTAGGTCCAAGATAGGGCGTAGGCCCCCTTTGCCCTTCTTGGGTACCAGAAAGTAGTGGGAGTAGCAACCACACCCTATTTCTGGCCCAGGAACGTGCTCGATGGCCCCCTTGGCCAAGAGGGCCGTAACTTCCTCCTGCAGAAGTCGCAAATGATCCCCCGATACACAGTGGTTCTGCTGTGGCATGGCTGGAGGAGTCGCCTCGAAGGGGAGGGAGTAGCCCCTTCGGACGATCTGCAGCACCCACCTGTCCGACGTGACGGTGCGCCAGTGGAGGAGGTGATGGCGAACCCTGCCCCCACTGGCGTCACATGGGCCTTAAAGCACGGACTAGGAGGGTTTTGAGGCGGATGCTGCGGGGGAAGGTGTGGACTGACCTCGCCGTTGTCCCCGACCGCCACCACGGCGGTTTCCACGGCCGCCACCGCGTTGGGCATTACCCTGCGGAGCGTGGCTGGCAGCACGTGTGGGTACACCCCTTCCGTGGCCACGAAAGGAATGAAAAGCAGCCGATTGCTGGCGCGGGGCCAAGAGGCCCAAGGACTTGGCCGTAGCCCTGGAGTCCTTAAAGCGCTCAAGCGCATGGTCTGCCTTGTCGCCAAAAAGGCGACGGCCATCAAACGGCATGTCCATCAGTGTATTTTGGACATCGGCCGAAAAGTTGGCGGAACCTCAACCAGGCATGACGTCTGACCGCCACTGTCGTTGCCATCGCTCTACCTAGTGAGTCAGTGGTATCCAGCCCACACCGGATAGAATATTTGGCTGCATCCCGGCCCTCCACATGGGCTTGGCCGAGTTTGGCCCGTACCTCCAACGGACACTCTGGCAGCACTTCCGCAACCGTATCCCACAGAGAGTGGGTGTAGCGGCCCAAGAGGCATGCGGTGTTGAAAGACCGCAGTCCCAGACTAAGGGATGAGAAGATCTTTTTACTATACTGCTCATACCTCTTGGATTCCCTGTCCGGCGGAACCGACTGGAACGGGGTCTGGGAATTGGAGGCCTGGATAACCAGGCTCTCGGGGGTGGGATGGGTGCACAGGAAACATGGGTCGCCCGGGGCCCGGCGGTGGCATCTGGCCACGTTCCTATCTACGGGCGAACCCGTAGCGGGCTTGGACCAAGTGCCCAAAAGAACGTCGGTTAAGGCCTCATTAAACGGCAGCCGAGGCTCGGCTGAGCATGACTGCGGCTTAAGGACCTCAGTGAGGAGGTTAGTCCTCACGGCCGTGACGGGGAGCTCAAGGCTCAAGGCCTTGGCCGCCCTCATCAACACTACACTGTAGGTTGCCCCCTCCTCCGTAGCCACGGTAGGAGGTGAGACAAAGCCAGTGTCAGGCGAAGTGTCTATACCACTGGCCTCCCCAAGTTCATCTGCCCAGTCCTCTTGAGACTGGCATTCACGTGCCAGAGGGTCCTCAGACCCCTCCCAATCCTCCTCATCACCCATCTCCTGGTACTCAGGGTTAGGAAACGATGGGGCTGGTTCATGGAAAATGAATTCTCCGAACGGCGTCATATGCGGCGCCGCACCGGCGCCGGAACCGGGTCGAGTGGGGCGTCGGGGACGCCGCCGCCCGAGGACGGCGCCGGTGGTGACACCTGAGGGGTCGGCGCCGGGGAGGTCGTCAAATCCACCGGCGACGACCTGGATCTAGCGGGGCCCTGCGGCGCCGGCGGCGTCAGGGCCGAAGCCCCTGACCCGCTAGGACCCCCAGACGGGACCGCTGGGCCCGAAGGCGCCGCGGAGCCCGTCGGAGGAGAGAGGGACCTCATGGCCATGAGGAACCGCTCAATCTCCTCCGGCGTCGCGTTAGGCCCAGGGACCGGAGGGTATGAAGCCGGACGCGGCGCCTGCGACTCCGACGGAGCCGCGGGGGCGGTGCCACCTGAACCCCCGGCCGCGTCGCGCGAGCGTCGGAGGGGAGTCGGAAGAGCGATGACGTCTCTTCAACTTCTTGTGCTTACCTGATGACTTCGACCCGGAGGAGTGATGTCGACTCCCGGAGCTATGATGGCTCCGCTCCCGCGACCGGTCCCTCAACCTCCGTCCGGACCGGGACCTCTCTTGGCGCGGGGCCGACTGCCGGAGTTCGAGTCGCTTACGGGACCGCTCCCGTCTAGCCTTCTAAGTCAGGGCCCGGCAGTCGGAACAGGCCTTGTCGTCGTGGTCGACACCGAGACAGTGGAGACACCGACGGTGAGGGTCCGTGACCGACATCAGCCGGTCGCAATCCTCACAGGGTTTAAAACCAGGCATCCCTACCCGCACCGTTTCGGAGTTGAAGACTCGAAAAAGGAGATCAAAAGATCAAAAAAGATTTAGTCAAAAATTGACTAAGGTACCACTTTTTCCGGATCTGCGCTGCTGGCGTGGAAAAAAGAAGAACTGACGTCAGCACGCGGAGGCGGTGTCTAAGTACTCCGACGACGTCATCACGGCGCCCACGACGCCGACGACGGACGCGGAGCCGCAGACGACGCCTACCGACGCGCAAGGGTACTGCTACGCAAAAAATTTCCGGATCCAGTCTGACGCCTGGGGATATTCTAAGGTAAGCAATCTAATACTAACGTGTCTCTTTCAGATATGGTATGTGGAATCACAATGCGGTCATTGTAACAACCGCGATGTGATTCCCTGCGGGGAGAAATACAGCGGGATAGTATCATATATTCTTCCTTTGCTCGTATCTGGCGTTGGACAAGCTTTGGGGTCAATGGGACGGGGGCAGCAGCCTCCAGTCCAAACTTCATAAACTTCTCCACTTCCTTGTAGAACCACATGATCTCCCAGTTGTACTGGATGGCGTTCACCCACTCTGCCACTCCGAGGTGTCTCCACGTTGGCAGCAAGAAGAATCGTGCCATCCGAAGTGGCTCTCGTCTTCAGTCATCAGGGTGCTCCTAACGCAGTGGCACTCAAAGATTCCCCTCAGGATGGTGGCAATGTCTGGCACTCCCTTGCCTCCCTTGTCGTGGGTCTTGAGCATCACCGCCCTCTTCACCCTCTCCATCTTTGAGCTCCAGATGAAGTAGAAGATCATTCTCATGATGACCTTGGTTGTGCGGGTCTACAAAGGCCACACTTGGGTGATGTACTGGAACACTGGGAGGGTCTCGTTCCGCAGAACCAAAAACTTTCCTTCGATCATCAGCTTCCGGAGGCTCCAGAGTCCCAGCTTCTGCCTTGTCATCACCAGTCTCATTACCCATGTCTTCTCCGCTGCACGTTCTCTACCGAACCAGACTCCAAGGGTCTTCAGGAAGTCCTGCTTGATGGGGAATGGCAGTGGGTGCCGGGTAGGGGTCCAGTGTCCGCAGAGTAGGGTTTCCGACTTGGCACTGTTGATCTTCGCTCCCGACACCTTTCTGAACTCAATACAAGTCCTCTGCAGTTCTCTTATAGATGGTCCGTCCGCGCAGAAGACCGAGTTGTCGTCCATGTAGAGGGAACACTTCACTTCGCCCTTTCCGTTACTTACTGGGGCTGTCACTCCTCTGAAGTTACTATTCTGTCTGATGCGTTCGGGGAGGAGTTCAAGCACGCAGATGAACAGAAGAGAGGAGAGCGGACAGCCTTGCCTGACACCTGACAGGACGGGGTCGGTTTCCCAGCCGTTAACCAACGCAGTGCTAGAGATAGCTCTATACGTTGTGGTCACCACGTCACAGAAGAAATCTCCCAGCCTAGTGCTCTGAGTGTCCGGTCCATGAACTCATGGGAAACGCTGTTGAACGCCTTTTTCTGATCCAGGCTGACCAAGGCCGTCGGACCCTTGCACCTCTTGACGTACTCGATCGTGTCCAGGACCAGGGCCAGGCTGTCTATGATTTGCCGACCCGGTATCTCACAAGTCTACTCTGGGTGGACTATCTTTGCTATTACCTTCTTTAAGCGGTTGGCCACGACCTTCGCAAGAATTTTGTAGTGCGCATTGATGCGAGATGTGGACTTCCAGTTCTTGAGATCTTCTCTCTCTCCCTTCTTTTTGTACAAAAGTGTCATCATACCCTCTCGCAGGGATTGCGGCATACTGCCCTTACCAACCATTTCCTCGTAGAGGTCCTGCAAGTCCGGCCCAATCAGGTCCCACAGTTCGACAAAGTTCTACTGGGAGACATTCATTTCCAAGCGTCTTGCCTCTCTTGGAGGTCATAGCGGCAGGGTGAAGGGCATGTTCTGGCCTTCTCTCTTCCAGACCCAATGTCTTTGAGAGGCCCTCCAGGAAACTATCCGCCTGGGCTCTCTCTGACATCAGTGAGTAAAGCTCGCCGTATAAGTCGGTTACAACTCTCATAACTTGCTCTTTCTCTCCTTGAAAGTTGCTCTCCGAGTCCTGAACCTCTACCAGCGGTGTGCGGGCTGAGTGAAGTTTCTTGAAGAAGGAGTTGCATTTCTCGTCCTTCTCGAGGTTCTCGGTTCTGGTCTGGAAGAAGATTTTCCTGGATTCCTCCCTAAAGTGCTCAATGAGCCCTTTTCGGGTTTCCTCCAGTTCGCCATCCACATCCCATTCCCCGAGCTAGAGTTCGTACAGTTGCTGCAGTTTGCTCTGCAGCTTCCTGAACAACTTTTTCTTTTCCCGTGCAGCAGCGCTGCTTGCATCCAGAAAAAGCTCCGGAACCTGTCCTTCACCCTTTCCCACCACTCGTTTGCGGTGTGAAAGAGGTCCTTCATGTCTCTCCACTCTACATACAGGACTCTGAGGTTCGCCACTAACTCTTCGTTTTCCAGCAATGAGCAATTCAGTTTCCCTGCAAGTTCCCCCTCGAAACTGACTGCTCTGTGGTCATAGAAGTAGACGGCGACCATGGGGGTAGGGAGGAATTTTTTTTCTTCCTCTTGTCAGGGCGTCGTTTCTGGTTCAGATACATCAATTTTCACCTTCCACAACACCCTATGTATTTGTGAGTCGTTGGTAACAAAGTTGGAAACAAGTGCACACGCCATCCCATTGACCTTTTCCCTGTGAAGGGAAAAGGTCACGTTTGTCAAATACATACAGTAAATAACTACATTTACTCCTGTCTTCATCCGCCTTCTCTTCTCCCCTGTCGCCAACCGGTTCCTGGGTTAAAGAAAAAATGACAAAAACAGGTTAGTGGCCCCTCCAGGGTCCCCACACCTGCAATGGTACAAGGGAACCTCTTTGGGTTCTCAGTCATCGTCATCTGATCTGTCCAGTGCAGTGTTGTCACGCAGGAGGCTGTGGATCATCTTATGGCACACCAGGGTCGATGTCTCCTTCCCTACTATCAGGCGGTTTCTGGAAAACAGAAGAAAATCTTTAAAACAGCACAGGAGCTTCCAGCATTCCTGGAGGCCACCTAGTGCATGTGTCCCTGGGAACAAACCATACATCAGTCAGCTGTGATGCATGAAGTAGGTATCTAGGCCCTAAGTTCCATGCCTAGGGCCTTCAGCAGGTCCTGTGTGCTGTGCACTCCCAGAAGAAATGGTATGTTGTCTCGTCCACGGTTCACCCTCTCGGGCAGGGCCTGTATCAGTTGGATGGATTTTTCATATGACCAAAAGTTTATGATGCTCACAAGGGACCTCTAGGAGCAGCTTGCGGTACTGCACTTAGAAAAGCAGTGCTTGTGTCTTGCTCACTAGGGACCTCTATGAGCAGCTTGCGGTACTCCACCTATACACGCAGTGCTGGTGCCTTGCTCACTAGGGAGCTCTAGGTGCAGCTTGCGGTACTGCACTGAGGAATACAATTCTGGTTTGTGGCTCACTAAGCAACCATTTGGAATGCAGTAGGTCGCATTATTATTTACAACGCCAATACCTCAAACTATCAGTAATAGTGCTAGCAGCAGAGGCTCAGGTCACATTACAAAGGTGGCAGGTCCTTGAAGCTTCCCCTCTTCGAGCACTGGCCCATCCTGGGGGAGGAGGCATAACACCTCTGCCTAGGAGGTTCATTGTTTCTGGTCCCAGAGAGCCGGGGCTACCCAGGTGTCCAGAAACATGTCTGGTGGTGGCTGCCTCCAGCCGATTAGAGACCACACCAGCTGAGGTGCCCTCTGGGTTCATGGTACAATAAATCCCACACTGGCATCAGTGTATATTTATTGAAAGGAGTAGTTTAGTACCACTACTCTTGTATTCACTGAAGCCATTATAGTGCTGTGAAACCGGAGTTGACGAGTACCCAGCCCATGTACTCTGTGGTCCTGGAAGAAGCCCGGCCATATTCTCCCAAGCTTTGACTGGCAGGAGAGATGCAGCCATGGTCAGATGTGGGCTGAATACAACCAATTCGCTAGGCAGAGCGGTTTCTTAATTGGTGCCCTTATGGCACCACATCTGGCTGAGGACGGCAGGTTTTTAGTGGATGTCCAAGCTTTGCTAATGAGCATGCCCTGTGATGGCTCCCATCTCTTCGGAGACAAGGTGGACTCTGCGCTGGACCATCCTTCAAAACAGGGAATGTTAGTCGGATCAGTGAGAAATCTGCAAGTATATGGTGTATCCACAAGAAGTACTGTTGCCGAAGTTAAGTAATTTTTACTTCTGATGGATACTTCTACCTGCAGATTCCTCACCTGTTGAATACATTCCAAGGCAGTATCTTCCCCAGGAAGTGGTTCTGAAGGAGTGGTTAGATTAGGAGATCCTGGAGCACTGAGCATGAAAATGATCATTCTTTCTCACTTCCGAATCCAAAAGATAATGCTTAGCGAAGGCGTACTGAGACACCCATGTCGCTTTGTGACAAATTACTACCACATGAACGCATCTGGCAAATAAAAGGCTTCACTCAAGTGGAATGAGGGTAGATTCCCTGTGTGCACAGGGTGATAAGACCACCCTTTGAGGGTCGAACCAATATAATTTCTCTTCCTTCTTGGTGGGATGGAGACGAGGATAACAGGCAGGAATGGTGATAGATTTAAGTTCCATTGGGGCATCACAACAGGAATGGGCGTAAACACGCGAGTCGGTCCCTTCAACAACCTGATCATTATGGAGGATTCAAAAAAGGGACAATGGTCTTGAAAGCACAGACATTCTAAGAAGGTGGCAATGTACTCCTTGATAGTGCCTTATGCCCAACCCTGTCTGGCCAGCTACAAGGTGAAACAAAGGACCTCCCATAGGCATGCCTTCAAAGGGTGTACATTCTGGTCTGTTGACCAACCAACACATTTTCATAACCTCTCAGAAAAGACTGATTTTGTGGAGGTGCAGTTAGAAAATAGTTTAACATTGACCACTACGGTGGCAGCTGGAAGGAGATCCGGTGTTCTCGCTCAATCGTCAAGCATAAAGGTGTAGACTCTGGAGAGTGGGATGCAGTGGGAGAGGAGGTCCGCCCTGTGAGGTAGGCAGAGCAGTGAACACAAGAAGAGGCGCAGGTCTGCTTACCATGCCCGTCTCAGCCAGCCTGGGGCAATGATAATAACTTGAGCCCAGTCTTGGCAAATCTTCCTTAGAACCCAAAAAATTAAGGGTATGGGAGTAAATAATTGGTGAGGTGGTAAGATTCACTTCAATTGAAATGTGACCCCCAAGACTCCATGCAACAGATCCTAGATAGCACAGAACTGCTGGCAGTGGACACTGCTGGGAGTGGCAAAGAGATCCATTTGAGAGGTGCTCCATGTCTGGCTGGATGTGGTAGTTGTAGTCAGCAGGATGATGCCAACTGAGGCGGTTGGCTTCTGTGTTCAGAGATCTGGCAAGATGTTTGGCAGTCAGCCAAACACCCATGGTGTTGTGCCTAGGTCTAGAGTCTCAATGCTCCCAGACAGAATGTGAGACCCCTATACCTCCCAGTTAGTTGATATACCTCATTGTGGCTGCATTGGAAGTGTAAGCTGAACAGGCTTTCAATAGCCAGTCATTGAGGTATGAGAATATGGCAATCCCATGCTCCACAAATGTGATGGCACTAGTTGCGACCCATCTCATGAAGGCTCAAGATGTTGATCTCAGTCTGAATGGGAGGACTGTGAACTGGTACAGAGTGAATCCTACCAAGAAACACAGGTAACCTGTGCTACCGCAGGATCAAGATGTGAAAGGATAATGTTACCCAGTAAGCATCTGTTCTTGGCATGTAGAGCTGTAGATTCACATGCTTTGCATATTCCTGCCATCTAGTGTTGGGTCCGGATGTTTGCAAGTTGTTTTTCTTTGAAGTCTTTCCTAGTCACAAGGAAAGGTGACTCCTCCTTTCAGTGATAGTGTGCATGGTCATCGACTCCATTAATAGATTGTTTTCCGCAAGAGGGTGAGAATGAAGTAAGTATAGTACAGAGATGTCCATACGTATGAATGTATAATGAAGAACTGCAACAACTACAGGTACCTGGGGAGGCGGGTGGGCGCATGTGAATCTACAGCTCTACATGCCAGGAACAGATGCTTACTGGGTAAGTAACATTATCGGTTTGAGGCATGTGAGCTGTAGATACACATGCTTTGCATAGACTACAAAGCAGTATACTCCTAAAGCGGTGGCTAACCTGTAGATGTTGCGGTTGTTTGACGTCTTGTTTTAAGTACTCCTTGGCCTACATTAGCTTGTTGATGTGCTAACACATCTACACAATAGTGTTTGGTAAAAATTTGTGGTGTAGACCATGTAGCTGCCTTACATATGTCAGCTAGAGGAATGTTACCTAAAAAAGGCCACAGAAGCCCCTATTCAGCTTTAGCACAGCATGTTTGAATGCATTTAACAGTCCATCTTGCAATACCAGATTTAGAAATAGGATTGCTTTTGTGAGGTGCAGCAAATGCAGCAAACAGTTGTTTTGCGAAAGTCTTTTGTCCTATCTATGTAGTACAATAAAGCTCTTTTTACGTCAAGCGTGTGAAGAGCGCATTCTACTACAGAATCAAGTTGAGGAAATAATACAGGTAACTCAACCGATTGGTTTATATGAAAGCCAGAAACACTTTGGGGAATAATTTAGGGTTAGTGCGGAGAACTACCCTGTCTTTGTGTAACTGAAAGAAGGGTTCTTCCAATGTTAATGCCTGTAGCTCACCAACTCTCCTTAATGAGATGATTGCGATGAGGAAAGCTACTTTCCATGAGAGAAAATGCAAAGAGCACTTGTGCAATGGTTCAAAAGATGGACCCTTGACCTTGCAAGGACAATGTTGAGATTGCATACTGGGTCAGGAGAAATCCTTAGAGGTATTACCCTTTACAAGCCTTCCATGAAGGCTTTGATTACTGTAACTCTGAATAGTGAAAAAATGTTGACCGTTGTGCAAATACGCAGCTACCACTGCCAGGTGCAAACGAATAGATGTATAAGCTAGTCCAGTTTGCTGTAAGTGTAACAGGTAAGAGATGATGTTTTGTATAGAAGCATCCAGAGGATTGATTTAGTTGTTAATGCAGTAGACAACAAATCTTTTCCACTTTGCTGCGTAGCACGCTCTGGTGGTAGGCTTTCTTGCTTCTTTTAGAATATTCATACAGTCTGGTGCTATATTTAAATAACCAAACTCTAAGACATCAGGAGCCAGATCTCGAAGTTCAGTTCTTTAGGATTTGGATGTCTGAATTCTCCATGGTTCTGTGTGAGAAGCCTGGTGGTGAGGTGCAGCTTTTGATGTGGAACTAGTGACAGCTCCAACAGAGTGGTGTACTATGGCTGACAGGCCCATGTGGGAGCTACTAGAATTAGTGTGAGGGATGTTTGCCTGAGCTTCCGAACCAGTCACAGGAGAGGTGGAAAAGCGCAGGCAAATATTCCTGACCAGTTCATCCATAGGACATAGCCTTTGGAGAGCAGGTGTGAGAACCTGGAGCTGAAGCTTGGGCATTTTGCATTGTTGGCTGTGGCGAACAAGTCACTTTGTGGGAATCCCCACTGTTCAAAGTATGGTAGGAGAACTTGGGGATGAAGTTCCCACTCATGATTTTGCGGTCACCTTCTGCAGAGGAGGTCGGCAAGCTGATTGTTTACGCCTGGGAGGTGTTCTACCAGAAGATAAATGGTCTGAGCAAGTCGTAACAGTTGGGAGAGTGTGTCCCTCCCTGCTTGTGCACATAATACATTGCTGTCATGTTGTCTGTTCAGACTAGCACGGATTTGCCTACTAGATGAGTTTGAAAAGCTTTGAGCGCTAGAAAAACTTCTAGAAGATCTATAAAGTTTATGTGGAGACTTTTGTGCTTGTTGCTCTACATGCCTTGTATTGTGTAATCTTGGAGTGTCCTGTAGTTCCTATAAAACCATATATATACACAGGATCTGCGCGTTTGGACAGCATACACTGTAGGATTGGTGTCAGACTGATTCTGAACAACCCCACTGGGTATGTTGGCCTTTAGTACCAGATAGCTGACAGTGCCATTTGAATCTCCTCTTACCAAGGAGAGAATAATTCTTGGCAACCATCGAACATGACAACCCTGATCCCATAGGACTGTGGAAACAATATACTACTTTTCACTCGTGCTTACTTATTCTGTCTTAGAGAGATAAACAGGCTGGGCATTTACAATAAGTATTTATTGAACAGTTGTTATTCTGGTGTAAAATAGATGAGCTGCAACAACCTTTAGACAGTAGCAAATATATAGGATTAGAAGCACTATGAAAGTAAACGGATGGTAAAGCTCTACCATCTTGCAGTAATCATTAATACATACAAGTATATAAAGTACATGATAATAAAAAGATGCGTACTCCTACGATGCCTCCCTAACTAGATGTACCTAAATGTACCTAGCGTGTGTGTAGGAGTTAAGCCAAGAATCCCTCTAGGATAAAGTCAACCCCATTACCTGAAGTGAGAGACTGTAGGACACGGTCTTGGTCTCGGGTTGGACACCCCGAAAGGGCTGTTAGACCACTGCGAGCTGGAGTATCAGCATGCAGGAATCTCAGCGTCTCGGGTCAGTGTGTCGGCCGGGAAGTCCTGGTCTCCTCAGTCCATCTTAGCAAGATGTGATGTATATATACCCATATGTATCCCACCTCTGACTGGCTGGTCTCCTATCTTGGTAATAGACACCAGGTGGTAGCCTTGCCGCCCTACAGATCTGACATCAAAAAAGTGGGGCAGGGCGTACCTCAAGGGTCGGCCATTAGCCCTATTTTATTCAATCTTTACCTCCGTCCCCTGGTTAGATTGATTAAGTCCTTTGGTATTGTGGTCCTCAACTACGCCGATGACACGCAACTTATCTTCTCTTTTGAAGGTAGGGATGCGGTGTCTCAGGAGACCTTCCATCGCTGTATGACAGCTACCGCGGATTGGTTGAGTCAAAACTCCCTGCAATTTAACAGCTCTAAAACGGAGGTACTGCACTGTTCGCTGGATCGTACCCCTCGGCCGTTGCCGTTGGACTTTTGGCCTACTTCTTCCCAGGGTGCAGTTTTGGCGGCAGACTTTGTTCGGAACCTGGGTGTGACGCTTGGATCTAACTTACAGTTAGACACGTTTGTGAATAAAACAGTGGCTACCTGCATGATGTTGCTCCGCACACTACAGAAGATCCTTCCCCTGCTCCCAGTCCATGCCCGACCAGAGGTAGTGCGTGGCGTCATCTTAAGCAGACTCGACTACTGCAACGCACTACTTCTGGGTACGCCAGCCACCCTGGTGGGTAAACTGCAGCGAGTACAGAACATGGCTGCCAAGCTGGCTCTTTCTCGTCGGCGCTCTGATTCATCTTCCTTGGCGCTTATGGACCTTCATTGGTTGCCAATCTCCCAACGCATTGATTTCAAAGCACTATGTTTAGTGTTTAGGGCCCTCCATGGGCAGGGTCCGTCTCCTCTGCAGGAGCTGTTTTCTTGGTATACGCCTGCCAGATCTCTTCGCTCCTCGTCAGCCTGCCTGGTGGTAGTCCCTAAGATCTTGAGGACCCGGATGGGCGGACGCTCTTTTAGATTTACTGCAGCTAAATTGTTGAACTCCCTACCTCTGTCTTTGAGAAGCGTGGGGGACCTTTCTTCCTTTAAAAAAGGATTAAAAACGTTTCTCTTTCCTAGGATTGTGTAAGTATTGCAGCAGTGTAACATCGCGTATGGTCTGCTAAGAATCAGAGCGCCAGGATACCCTTTGGGTGATAGTTTGCGCTATATAAGTATGCGATACAATACAATACCTCGCTGTATTTCTGTGGCAGATTTCAGATGAATTCGGGAATGCACTTTGTACTTAGATATTATACAGGAGATGGTAGACCTGCTGCGCTTCCAAGAATCCTCATGCGTAACGTATGAGATTTCGAACTAGAGAAAACCTGCTTTCTAAATGCAGTGTCGTATCTAGGTAAAAGGTCAATCCTTGTAAACCGCTATAAGTGTGATGTAGGGAAGAATATAGGTGAAGGGTTACGAAGTTACCTGGGCCTATATCAGGGTACCTATATGGAATATAACAGGAGCTGGGCACCCCAACCTGTCAGAGATGCGTCCACTGTGAGCAGGATCTGTGGAATACGGTAGATGAAAAGCCGTCCTTTTGATAAATATTGCGGGTTCCACCACTGCAGAGCGCGATTGGTACAGACGTCTACCAACACTAGATCGGTTAATTGACCCTGCGACTGATTCCACTGGTGTGTAAAGCACTCTTGTAGGGTGAAGTCTTGTATGGGGTACAATTGTGATGCAAGATGCCATCATTCCCAGCAGATGCAAGAACACTCTTGCTGGTTTGGTTGGACTGAAACTGTAGTATGACTCAATGTTGTGAATTCTGGCTACATTGGGATAGGCTAGAGCTTTGACTGTGTCTAGAGTGGCTCGTAGGTAAGATTGCATCTGCGAAAGATTCAGGTGAGATGTTTGTGCATGGATCGTAAAGGCCAGTTGGTGAAGTAGGTCTATTGTTATTTGAGTATGTCGGAGACAGTTTTAGTAAGTGCTCGCTTTGATGAGCCAGTCGTCTAGGTAGGAGAAGACGTGAATATGCGGTCTCCTAAATGAGCCGCCACTACTGCCAGACATTTGGTAAATACTCTGGGCGCTGTAGTCACTCCAAAGGGAAAAACTTAAATTGGTAATGCTTGCCTGCTATCACAAATCTGAGGTATTTGCGATGAGCTGGGTGAATTGTAACATGAAAATATGCATCTTTTAAGTCTAGAGTAGACATAAAAGCTGCCTTCTGTAAAAGTGGAAGTACCTGTTGAAGGTTCACCATGTGAAAGTGTTCTGTCAGTATATACTGGTTTAACTTTCTGAGATCCAGAATAGGTCTTAAGGAACCGTACAGAGAGTAAACCCATGAACCTTGGTACTGTATTGGAACAGGTTCTTTAGCCCCTTTTAGTAAGAGAGATTGCACTTCCTGTTCGAGCAATTGCAGGTGTTCTGGGAGAGCGAGGTGGAATGTTTGTAGGATTGCTGGTAAGCTCCAGGCAATAACTGTGTTGGATAATTCCAATCACCCATTTGTTGGTTGTTACAGATTACCAAATTGGGAGACATTGTTGGGAGTCTTCCCCCAGCAGGTGTGGTATGGTCGAGGAAAGTGTGGGTAAGTCACTGCTTATTAGTGGAAGAGGAGTTATGGGGTGTGTTGCCCTTACCTCTATCTTTAGGGTTATTGCCTCTAACATCCTTGAAAAAAGCCTGAAAAAAGCCTTCTGAGGGAGAGGACTGGTTATTACCCTTGTAGGTGGAGGTATTCTGGTCTGAGGGTGTGGTTTTGGAGCCCGTTCGGTAAAAGGAACTACAAAAGGAGCCTCTGTTTGAAGAAAACTGGAGCGCTCCCATAGATTTGGCCACTTCAGTGTCCTTTTTCATTTTTTCTAATGCTTGATCAACCTCAGGACCAAAAAGATGTTTCTTATCAAATAGTGTGTTTAGAATTCATTGTTGGACCTCGGGCTTAAACCAAGAGAACATTAACCAAGCATGTCTCCTAAGCAAAATGCTAGTGTTGACCTCTCTAGCTGCAGTTATCAGCAGCATCTAGAGCGCACCTCATGGAAGAATTGGAAATTAGCTTTCCCTCATTTACCAAACCTTGCGCCTTTGCTTTATGCTCATCTGGGAGATATTGAAGCAATTGCTCTATTCATCCTGGTGCTTCCTGTCATACCTGGCTTAAAGACCCTGTGTATTTCCAATACACCAGTGATTGGCGCTTGCCAGAAGCGTCTATTAGCTTGGAATATTTATCTGGTGGAGGAGCGTCCCCTGACTTTTGGGAATTAGCCCGCTTACGAGCATTGGACACCACCAGCGAATCTAGTAGCAACTGGCCCTTGATAAATACTGGATCGTTTGGGGAGGCCTTATACTTCTTGTCAACTCTAGGAGTCAATATGCACGCACGGGGTCTTTCAAAATTTAGCCAACTTGTCTCATCATGCCCTTTAGCATAGGAAGTGTTTGTGACGACCTATGTGTGGATGCTAAAGTCTCAAACAAAAACATCCTTCAAAGAATCCTTTGTGCAGTGCCACCCCATGATATTGTGCAGCCCTGGCAATCAGTTCTTGATAGGATACATTGTCATCTGGAGGAGATGGCTTGGCAGGGTAAAGGTCTGCGTCATTATCTGTTGAAGGATCAATTGTGTAATTCGTCCAGGGATCTACTGGTAAATGTGTACCCCCCATCATCAGTATCATCCTCATTATGTTGGGATTGTGGAGAATCCTGAGGTGTGATTTGCAAAGGATTTGAAGTTGGAGAGGGGGTTGGGGAAGGGGATGGTGGTGGACGAAAAGGACTGGTAGCAACAGACTTCTTTTTTAAGGAAATCTTATAACGAGTGTCCTCATCAGGAAGTTTGTGTTTCTGAGGTAGCTTAGTATGAATATGACCTGTTTCAGGGTTAATATACAGTCTCTTGTTTAGGATCCGTTTTCAGTAGACCAATATCTAAATTCGGATCCAAAGGGACATCTTTCGGTGCCGGCGTTTTCGGTGCCAGCATGGGCCAATTGGTCAGAAGTTATAGCCTTCCAGGCCTTTAGAAAGAAGGAGACACCGTTTTAGTGAGCCACCTACAACCTTTAAGGCTCTCCCATTTTCGGATTCATACCTTGTCAGGTATCCTTAATACCCCATTTATTGTGCTCTATTACTTACATCTGGGTTTTAGGCTCACTACCTAGACACCTGCTTTACTCTACCACTCCTAGACTCGTAGGGCTCAAACAATAGAATTGGCCAGTTAGAAGCCCTCTACGAAACTACTCTTGTTATATACTGCTGGTACCTTCCTTTTAGACCATACCACCATGGGGTTCTAGTGTTCAGTGGCTATCAGCAATTTATTATCTCTTAAAACTATCATCTGTCGCAGACATTTGTTTGAGACAGTCCCTATACAGCTTAAACTCTGCATTTTTAGAAGGGGAATGTATCCATGGACACTGGAAAACTTTAGTGATAAACAACTTGTCAACTGACTAGGAAAAAGTTGGGAGCATGCTTCAGATCCACATATGAAGTTGCAAAAAGAAAGGAATTGATGTTGACGCCCTTATTTTCAGCTCCATCGCCACCTCTGGGGTGGAACAAATTAGACGTGGTGCCGGATAGCGCCACCTACCATCGTGTGGGAGAAATGCTTTAAAACTTTCCAGATTCATTGTGGTGCCTGGGGATAGTCTAAAGGTAAGGAATCTGCAATAGGAAGTATCCATCAGAGATGGTTATCATGATGCGGTGTACAAATAAGTGGATATAAGCCTCAACATGAGGTTAAACCATAAAAAGCACCAGAACGATCTGAAACATAAACATGGAATTTTTGTGCTGGACCACTTTTATGTCAATTTACCAGGTCCATGAATATCCCTGATCCTTAACATGGATAAGGCCAAATTGCTTAAGACTTTGTAATAATGCCTGGTCACGTTTTAAGACCATCTTGTTGCTGAATTAATTGGTATGTGCATTGCGCTGAACATTAACCAGCCTGTAGCTTTTTTAAGATTGGATTTTGTGCTCATTCGCCACATTGCAAATTGTTAGGTCTGTATTTTAAGTATTTCCCTAAAACCTCTCTGAATTTGCTCAGAATGGCGGCACATTTGCCAGTTACTCGAGAACATATTTAATGGCTTGGGGAGGACTGTCAAATAGTTCCCTGGCCACAAATTTCGGATAATGTTGAATAGCAATGTTGCTTCTATATTTTTCCAAGTACGCCAACCAGTATTAAAGACTATAAAAATATCGAAACGGTCATTAAAATCCTTAGAGAAGATGGTGCCTGGTCTTACTTAAGCAATGCCACTGACAGAGTTAAAAAAACATACCTTTTCACAATTTAGGGCATTTTCCCTTCTGCTTAAATCAGTTCAGTTTTATTGGTCTATTTTCTCTTTACTTCTAAGTGCTGCATGAACATTTAATATGTCTTTGTCTAGTACTGGAAAACCATTGCAGTGCATTTTCATATCCAAATTTAGGTGAAAAAAGTGAACAAGACTCACTGTTCATCTTCTTTATCTATGCTGGAGCATGAAAATGTGCAGACTGTGATGGAAAGGATGCCCTTCAAGAGATACCCTCAGTGCCACTCGAAGTATCATTGGGCCAACCTCCATGCCGTCTGTAACCTATGCCTCATGACGACACCAGCTATGACTCGTACTCTACTTTTAGGAGCAAGAAGAACCTTTGGCCATGGAGAGATGGGTGTTTTTTCTATAACAGGATGCACTGCTTATCGTCAGCGACGCAGGACATCTTCGGTGAGACGGATCCGCTCCATGTCGAAGGGGAGGAATACAGGGAGCTATCCAATGTCCTGGCCCATCAACCCTGCCCCAAGATTATTGGACTGGACTACTCCGAGTCAGAGAGGAGGAGCCCCAGAGGAGGACAAGGCGATTGAAGATGCCATATCTACCTCAGTTAACCCCACACCGTGTCCCAAGTACACACCCAGACACGCAAGAACAGTCAACACCCACACTTCCACCATGAGTCTTCAAACACATAAGCGGCCTCATCTCATGGCCAAGAACTGCCTCCTGTGGGCCGAGCCCCATGTGCACGCCTCTGGCATGTAACAGGAATTCTGTCTTGGTTGGGTTGAGCTTCAGGTGGGCGCTGCACATCCAGGGCTGGATGATGTGCAACCTATATTTGAAGCATTGAATATCTGAAGCAGAGATGACTTTCTAGTAGAGGTGTGCATCATCAGAATATTGGAGAATCCAATTTGATATTCCAGGGTGTGTAGAAGGGTGGGATGTCAACTGTGTCAAAGGCACCTGAGAGATCGAGCAGAATCAAGAGGCAGTGGTCTTCCTTACCTGTGGTCAAGAAGGCATCATCTACGAGGTGTACAGTAGCGGTTTCCATACTGCAGTGTGATCTGAGGCTAGACCTTGCAAGAGATGGCAATCACTGGTGTGATCCTCGAGTTGAACATAGGCTGTTTTGTTTGGGTTTTGCTGATGAATAGTAGGTGAGTGATGTGCTGGCAGTTTGCAAGGTCTTCAGTGCCTAGTGTACGTTTCTTTATGAATGGGAAGTTCAGGCCTGGATTAATTAACGTAATAATCACTTAAGGTTAGAACGAACAAAAGATAAGCTTACAACTTTCTCAATAGTTAATGTGTGCATTTATTTTTCAATACATTATAAAAAAAAATAATAAAAAACACCAATAGAGTTAACCCTGTCTCAGCGTCGCTGTACATTTTTATCATTTGAATAATTACTCTTTTCCCACAAAAATCATCATAAATTGATACAGGGAAGACTTTCATCCCCAAATTCACTGTAATCAAGTCACAGTTTCTCTGTGGCTCTCACTCTCCTCCCAATGAATCTTATCTCAAGCCACTGAAAGAAAAGTTGAAATGCCAAATACTGCTCCAATGTAGTAAACTGTACTTTGATGAGACATATATATATTGGGGAGTCGCATGACTCCTGTGCGTTTATGCCCAGTTTGTGCACATACCACTCATTACACGATTTCCTACATGTTCCAATGGTAGCTCAATCCTCGCAGATTACATGTGTGTAGCTTCAAACCTACATGTAAACAGAGAAAGAAGGATGTCGCCACGGATGCTTCCTTAGCCTTTAAGTTTTTTTTAACTCCCAAATGTCGACCACTAGATCTACTTAATGCGGGCATTGTTTACCAATCCAGATGGGTAAACCATGCCATCAGTACCTGAATAGTAACCAAATACGAGCCAAGATAAGCCAAGGAAAGAACATATTGTGCACCCACTGCACTCCTCTCAGATGAGTCAAAATGGCCACACAGCTTATGCTGTAGGATGCATTGGAGGAAGCGACATTCCCTGGTACGAGCCCATATTACCTTAAAGCTTACTTTAGAAATGGCTTCAAATGGATGGATGCAGATTGAGCAACTTGACAGGCTGAGAACTATCACACTGGAGTTTCAACAAGTTCAATAAATGCATGGATCCTCTGTTCAAAAAAATGTTTAGCATGTCCAGAGCAGCAAATTGGACAGTTTATAACTGTGCCCAAATGGTGCAAATTAAATCAACGTAAGTGCATGGTCTGGCTGTGCCGCGATCTGGTCAGATATATATATATATATTTTTTCATCTCCAGAATGGCTTGCAGGAAACCAGACCGCTCCAAAGCCCTTTTCTACTGAGGTGCTACTGGAGAGGTAATTGCACCTTTGCTGACCACAAACAACTGCAATGTCTATCCAAGTACTTGCAATCCATATACAAAACGGATTCCACTTCAGCCGTACCCTGCAAGAGGATATGGATTCACCAGCTCTGTTAACACATGGCAGATCTGGCACAAATGGACATTAGTTGCGGCCGGAAAATAAAAAAATAAAAAAAACCTCAACCAATGGTAAGTAAAATGCAGTCACAAACATTAATACATACATTGGCATTCCCATTGCAAAGTTGCTTTATGAAGCTTCTGCGTTGACAAAGCTCTGAACTTCACGTCCTTCGTCTGCGGGATGGCTGTCCTTGCGCAAGTCTATGGCAATGATTAACTTAAGGAGAATCAGGCCGATGGTACTGTACTCTGTATCGGTTCACCATTACTCCGTGTATATTCATGGTCTTGCAACTCGTTTTACATGGCACCAAGTCCTCATCATCCTCCCCCATGAGCCAGTCCTGAACCATCTCTGCTGCCTCGCCAGTCACATTCTCTTCCAGCCACCGGCTGTGCCATTCTTCAAACTGTTGATGGTTCTGCAACAATACCTGGGGCTGCACCTAAGGCAACAAATCAAACATGAGTCAGAAAAGCAGGTCTGCGGCATTCGAATAATCCACTTTGCTTTCTAAGACGTGCTTTTTCAGAATAAAAGGACTCCCAACCTCACACATCGGCATTCAAGAAAAATCAACCTGAGGGAGACATGCAGTGAAGCACAAGTTACTTACCTTCGGTAACGAGATATCTGCCGGATCCAGTCTGACGCCTGGGGGTAATTCTAAGGTATGGAATCTATAACTAACGTGTTTCTTTCAGATAGACTTGTATACTGCATAGGATGCTAATGTGGAGGATTTCTTCTCTTATTCCACTATCCCACCATTACAAATACCCTGACGGTAATGGAGCCACTTCCTTTCAAAGCAAGGCAACTCTGCCCCACTGTGGTGTTTTAAAAGGTTTGCGTCCCACAAGGATCTTCCCTCTCACCTACGCTGTTCAACCTCATCATGGAACCACTCGCTACCCTGCTCCAGGCATCCAATGTACACTTCCACATGTATGCCGATGACATTCAACTTTACCTAAAGGTACAATCCCCGGAAGATATCAAACTTCTGAACTGCACACTTAGGAACACCCAATCTTGGTTGGCCGACAATCACCTCAAACTAAATGCGTTGAAAACTGAGTTCCTCCTGATATCACCCCCTGCGAAAATTACCACCACCCAAATATGGCTCAATCTCCTAACAGCATTCAATGTCCAACCCACCATCGAGGACTCTGCGAAATCCTTAGGCATCACACTTGACGCAAAGCTCAGTATGCAACAGCACATTAGCAAAGCAACGAAAGGAGCTAACTTTCAAATCAACACTTTGAGGAAACTCAAACCCTTCCTCCCAGCCAAGGACTTCCAAACTGCTGTACAAGCACTAGTCATCCCCCGCATAGACTATGGAATTGTGGCCCTCAGCGGTCTCCCTCAAGCAACAACAGCACCCCTAAGAGCCTCCCTAAATGCTGCCGCGAGACTCATTTCGGGCTCAAGGGAACACTCTCATATAACCCCTGACCTGAAATGGCTTCCCCTCGAAGCCAGAATACAATTGAAAATTGCGGTTATGACACACTCAGCCATACGCCACAAGGCTCCCACCTACCTCACTCAAAAGTTGACTATATCAGGAGGTTCGAGATCCAATAGAAGTACTAAAAATCAGCTCCTGAAACCTCGCAGATTCCGTAAGGAAAAAACCTACAAACGCTCCTTCTCAGGAATGGCACCCAGGATCTGGAATGCACTCCCTCCTGAAACGAGGACTATCTCTTCCACTGTACTCTTCAAGAATGAAGTGAAAGCCATCCTTATGGCCAAGTTCACCTGATCCTCACTGTTGCTGCTCAGAGACTTTGCACCGATCTTGTAACGTTGGATACTTAATGATCCAATAACTTTTTATTCATGACCTCCTGACCTGTTTTGCAGTTGGATCAAAGACTCTGCACTGTCCTATAGTATTGTCTTTTGAGGGTTTACTGGTATCCACTGATCTCTATGGCAGCTGGATCAGAGTCTCTGCACCGCCCTATCCTAATGTCTATTTGAATGTTTATTGTTATCTCTTGATCTGTATTGTAGCTAGCTCAGACTCAGCACCGTCTTATATTATTGTCTATTTGAGTGTTCTCTGCTATTTCATGATCTCTATTTTAGTTAGATCAAAGACTCTGCACCGCCTTATTTTACTGTCTGAGTGTTTACCTGTATCTTATTAGCACATGACTGTTATCCTATTATGCTACCGTTCACTATACTGTACCCAATTATTATGTCTACTCACCCTCCTGTTGCCCACTCCCCCCCCCTGTGAAGCGCTCTGATATCTGTTAAGATCTTGTTCGCGCTATATAAAACTTTGAATAAATAAATAAAATAAATAAATAATTAACATTCTCAGTCTCTGGGATTAACAATGCGATCTCTGAAGCATGACTCCAGTAACAAGGTAATCACAAAAAAGGGACAAATGTATTAATTTTGGACATATGCAACATCAAATGCTAGTTATTTTTGCGTATCCAATAACAATCACGTTCGTCCGTCACTAAACACGCAGAACACAAAAGTAATGTAGTGCACCAACACAATATTGAAATCAACATGTCTATAGAGAAAAAGTGAATTATCTTTGATACCTATCCCTCTAGTGCATAAATTATCTACCTCCATATTCTGAACCTCTTGAAAATCCCCAGACTGGATCTGGAAATCTTTCCATGGCTCCCCTCTGTTGGCACATTTCCCTGGCTGCTTCTTCTTGGCACTGGAAGGGGGAAAGGTGCCCTTAGCTCCCCACTGCTGGCAAATAGCCCTGGCTCCTTTTTGGCACTGGCAGGGTGAAAGGCATGCTGTCACTGAAGCCATACAGGGGCCCCCTGTCACACAGACTTCAGTCCTCTTTATTTTGACCATGCCATTAGAGGATGAGAAGAACAAACAACTGGTAATGTTGACGGAGTGCAGTGCAACAACCTAATTTGGATCCTTAGTAAATATGACCATCCTTTAGAACAGGGAGGTGAGTGGGATCACGGAGGCATCTATCTGAAGGCAGATCGAGCATCCACCACAAAGATCGTTAGCTAAAGGCAAGTACCTTTCTTTGAATGGATATTTCTAGCAGCAAACCTCTTACGTTTTGAATATATTCAAAGCAGTATTGCCTTACAGGTGAAGGGGTGGTCAAACAAGGAAATCCCAGCGTGCTGAATGTGCAAAATGCCCCTCACGAATGTGAAGAGATGCCAAATTCACCACATGACAAGTTTCTACTACAGGGGCCTCCCCAACAAGTGTCAAGATCAAAGACTTTGCTTTGCTGGAATGTACATGGATTCTCTCAGGTGGTTCCTTTTTGGCAAGAGCATGGCACAATTTGATGCACAAAACGATCCAGCAAGACTAGGGCCTCTTCCGGATCAACTTGTCCTTTTTCCTACCTGCATAGCAAATTGGTGATCTTCAGACTGGATGTTTATCCGAATTATATAGTAACTGCCCTCAGTGGGTCCAGCCATGTATGGCCTCATGCTTGATAGCGTGGAGTAAGGAAAAAGGTAGGAAGCATAATGGATAGCCCTAAATGGAATAAGGACACCAGCTTAAGCAGGAAAGCTGACTAAGTCCCAAGAGCCAGTTTGAATGGGTAAAAGCAGGTAGCAGAAGGACCCTCAGAGGTTGAATCTTGCAGACATGTCTCGCTGACAAAATGGACACAAGAAAATCCATCTTAAACGTGAGTAAATGTAATTAGCAACAGTGAAGAGGTTCAAAAGGGAGCCCACATTAAAAAGGCAAAACAAAATTCAGATCCCCACTGAGGCATCACAAAAGGTATTAGCAGAAATGTGTGAGCTTCAAAAGTCTGACCACAATCAGAATTGAACATTGAGAGCGGATCTGGTAAACAACTAAATGCTGAGACGCAACTCTTGGCCGTGCCCACTGCACAACTTTATTGGATCAGTGACAGCACAAAATGCAGGAGCTATGACATGTGCCTTCATCGGGTCCATGATTTCACTGCCCTTCCTTTGCCCTTGCCCCTGGACTGTCTTAGCAGCCTGTTGCCTGGCCTGCTTGGAGAACTGGTGCTGACAAAAGAAAAAGGTAGAAACTTTCAGAACTACCTACAGTCCTGGGCTAGGGGTTGTAGCAGAAGCATTTTAATCGGTGGCTATTCTAGCCTTAAACCTTTTGAAGGCAAAGTCAGCCTGGTCTCCAAATGGTGAGCCCCATAGAAAAGCATTTCCATGAGGCTTGATGGTATATTAGAAAAACCATGTGAGTCTACTGTATCCTGGCCTTTTCTGATAATTTGCTGAGGTATTGACTATCTCTCACCATCGCAGCAAAATGATCTCTTAAATGTTCCATTCGGTTTGGAGTCACCAAGTTACCATAACCCACAGGGCTTGGGCATGCTGACAAGTCGCATTCATTGTACAGAGAGCCAAACTATTGGCCAAGAAATACTTCTTGTAGACAGCTTCCAGCTTCTTGGATTCCCTGCTAGATGGATCTGTGGGAAATGCACCTGGATTCTGCCTCGTGAAAGATGATACCTGCACCATCCCACTTTAAGTAGAGGAATGGGCTCAAAGGAAAGCAGGATCTCCTGGGGTGAGTCTACTGCCTGGTAATTAGCTGGTTGATAGCTGGGGCTGGGAGTGGCTTGTATCATGATGCTTTGATAGGGTCAAGCAATGCCTTATTAAAAGGCAGCAGAGGCTCTGAAACTGCCAAAGCAGCCTGTAAGACCTCAATCAGGATACTGGAGGACCTGACCTCCACTGTGTGCAGGAGAAGCTGCCTTCCTCAAAACAGAATGGAGTGACAATTTTTGACGGAGAGGGACTAACAGGACAGTCCTCCGCCTCAAGAGAACTGCCCAGTCCTTTGCCATCTGTGAGGTCAGGTAGTCTGCAGCGTTCTAAGACTTAGAAGGCAGCTAATTTGGCGACTCACTGCTGTCATCCTCACCATGGGTTACATGGCCAGGCAGCTGGATACAATCAGAGTCAGATCCGAAGATGGCATGACGGTGGCTAAGGGTGTGCAAACGGCTACAATGCCAGTTTCCAGGCCTACCTACAAGGATGTTTTAAAATAGTTTTGGTGTTAGGGTGTTGGTTGTCTGTCCTGTCAAAGCTGTGGTGCAGTGGGAGGTATTGGTAACAGTGCCAAAGGCATTCCCTGATGAGGTACTCTGGGGTTGATTGGCACAGAGGTAGGCCTGCTGGCAGAAATCCAAACTGAGCCCCAAATGCACTCATGGGGCTAGAAGGCGGGGGGGGGGGGGAGCAGTCTGCTCGAATAATTCCATTATGGCACTGAGGAATTAAGTTGGGTTGGCCCAAGGTGCTAGAAACTGGACAGATCCGCATAGGCACCAATATGGCATATGGAGGAGGCAGCAGCAGTTCCGGAGCAGGGAAATGACCTACCCTGAGAGATGTTGAGGGATGTAGTTGTCCACATCTATTGCACAACTTAGAATCATGCTTCGGGCCAGACACCACAGACTAACCTCATAGGTGTTGGAAATGCATATCCGTCCACTGCAAGTGTGGCAAGTCTTGAAGCCCAACGTTTATGTGGGAAGACATTGCCTGAGAACTGCACTTCAGAGTTAAAAAAATTCAGAAAAATATCTTTATACATGAAAAATCACAGAGCAGCTCTGAATCCACATTGAAAAATAGAGAACTGACATCAGTGCGTCTTGATGACGCTATGTGGCTTCAGTGACAGCACACCGCAAGATAGAGCTGGCAACCACCTAGGGAGCGTTTTCCGAGTCATAGGACAGTGGAAACCTAAATGCCTTACTGTTTAATGACTGACGAATTTTCAAAAGAGAAGAAATACTCACTATGGTCCTGTACCTCAATTGGTTTAAAAACACTTTTGTGGATGACCCTCACAGCGAAAGCATTTACTGCTCGGCTTCACATTCTCTGCCAAGACCTCTTTAAGGTACAATATCTTTAAAGAATTGCACGGATCTAAAAATATATTGTCACACAAAGCTGCATCTACATTTTTCATAAAAGGAATCCAAAGCAGCAAAGCAAACATAAGAGACAGACTGCACATCAGCAGGCATAGTGTGCTGGATGGCTCCCACTGCAACATTTGCCTCTTGCGCAATTGCTCTGACAATCTCCACTAAACACATTGCCATCGGGTCCTGAACTCTACGTTTGGAGATGATCTTAGGGTTATCGGTTCATGTTAAGGAAAACATTATTTGCTAGCAAATGGGAAAAGTGTGTTTTTAAGAATATCTGTGTAGTCTCTCCAAGGTTGGCCCTCTGTTTAACCCATCTATTCTCACCAGTCTGCTGGCCGCAGCAGTAAGCAGTCTGCAGTCATAAATAACAGGAGTAAGTTGATTGAGCAGGCAATGGAAAGACAAGTCAAGCGGTGGCCATGGGTGTACCTGTTTGGCCCGGGGCAGAGCCCCGCACCTGTACATGTAATCCTCAGAGTTCATAATGAACATCATCTTGTGGGTGTTAAGCTTGAAGCGGCAGTCCATGTTGCACGCACTCTCTACGCCAATCAGCCTCTTCCAGGAGCTCTTGACTTCCTTCTTCATCGCTCGCACTTGTCTGCACTGCCATTTCCGGAACTTGTTAATATTCCTTTAGAGAAGAAACAAAAACATTTTCAGCGAACTCGTATGGCTGAAAAAATGAGCTCATAGCAGCAGTCTGATGATGAATCTTGAAGACCGTACCAAACACGCAAATGTGCACAGCAGTCATAAATGCCAGTGTTCAGATGCTCAATAGGACCTATGTGATCATTCCAATTCCTTTACTGAGAAACCATTTTTTTTGTTGCCAGCATTTCTTTGTGTATGGGTGGGGATCTATTGAGACCCCTGACCCTCTCCTACCCAACTGCATACTCACAAATAAAGTTCTTTTCAGATCATCCCATGACTCCCTCCCACTTCTGCCGCAAGAAGCATATTGTGTTGTTTCACAGTGAACTATTTGTATAATACTGCTTAGAAATAATTATATTCACTCAGAGAGTAAAGTCTATTTTCAGCCAAGATGCTAAACACCGGCAGTGTAAGAGATATTTTTCTAAATGTAAGTGCTTCTTCAGTCATAGTAGGTTTTGGCATTTAAATCATAATAGACACAACCATGACTCTGCCTCGCCCTCATGTATCCATCCATCCATTCTTGCATTCACTCACTTGCACAACCCCAAAAACACAAATTCAACAATTTGTGCAAAATAACTTAGACTATAAGTAGAAAAAAATTGCTGCCTAAACATGGCGTACACATGCTTGCAATAACAAATAAAACAAACATACCGGTGTGTGGCTGTCTCGCAATGGTGTTGTACAAAGTGTGTTGCTATATTAAAGTTCCAGCATCCCTACGACTTTAGAACCAACTTATGGGCCATTAAAGCAATGATACACTACGGACAAGACCATTCCATGGTGTTCACCGGGTGTAGAGGAACCCGGTTCAGAGGCCATTGGCTTTAATGCCCTATGAGGGATGACATTTGTCTGATCACTTGTGCACAGGGCCGGACTGACATACCGGGCAGTTTGGAATACTGCCGAGCTGGGGGCTGATTTAATTGCTGTCTGTGCTTCGAAATAATGAAAGCAAAACGAGTTTAGTACACACAGGTCCCCATGAACGAAATCAGCTCCCAGCTCAGCAGCATTCCAAACTGCCCGGTAGCCAGTCGGGCCCTGCTTGTGCACCTCTTCATGAAAATGAGTGCACTTCAGTGCCATGGCTGGTGGGCTGGGCTCTTAGTTTTCAATTTTCTTCTTTTTTCCCTTTCAAAGTACAGCAGATCAAACTGCGAAAAGTTATGTCAGATACAATAATGACCCCCAATAAGGCCTTTAGCCTTTATCATGGACTTAACACCCTAATCTACATAGGCCTAATGAATTTTGCATAAACTACCAACCATCATGTACACAATTATACAATTACATATGTATGAAATTTTAGTCAGTAAAACAATATACAATCCTTTTCAAAAGGGCCCAACGATGAGTGTCACAGTGAAAATCTTCGAACCCCAGGGTTTGCCTCAGGGGATTAACATCATCATAACCCTTTCCTGCTACGGCAATCAATGAGATTTCATCCAACTACTTATCTAGAGCCTTTAACGGTGTGAGCGCGGTCGATAGCGAAAGGCCTACAACCTTAGTCATAACTTCTCATAATAAACAGATTGGACCTAAGACATCAGAAATAGCTTTTAATGGGAACCCATTAGGACATCACCTTTATTACAACCAAACACCGACCTGTTCTACTGAGCATAAACTTTCCCACAAAGCATCCATCAGGGGTATAGTCATAAAACTACAAATGTAAACAAAATTACATTGGAAAAACAAAATACTAGGGGCCATATGTAGGAAGCCTAATTGCGCTCGCAAATGCTGAAATTCGCAGAATTTCAGCATATGCGATCGCAATTAGGGCAGTGGGCTATGTAGCACACAAAAACCCACATGCAAAATAAGGAATCGCTAAATTTGCGATTCCTTATTTTGCTATTGCATTTAAGGAATCGCAAATTGCGATTCCTTAAATGCAATGTAGGAAGCACCCAAGCTGTGCGACTTTTGGCTTAAGGAATCGCAAAATACCACCAACTTCAGGTTGGTGGTATTTTGCGATTTCTTTGAAAAATTGCACACATGTCAATTTCAGGGGGTTGCAAAAGGGTGTCCTAGTGACACCCTTACAACCCTGAAATTGCATTCTCAATTTCCGATTCTCTAATTGAGAAACGCAAATTGAGAATGTCTTCCCACTCATTCCTATGGGCCTTCTAGTCCATAGGAATGAATGAGAAAGTATTCCTTATTTGCGAATCGCAATTTGCGATTCGCAAATAAGGAATAAGTGAGATTCGCAATAAAATGTGCTAATCCTACCTACATTTCATTTTGCAATTCTCTAATTGCGATTCCCTAAAAATCGCAATTTGAGAATCGCAAAATGAAAATTACCTACATATACCCCTAGGTCTCTTAAGAGGGGCTCGCAATGATTATCAGAGTGCAGACCTTCCATTCCAATGGTGTGGGAGGTGGTAGCCAAATCCTTGCCTCCTATGTTAATCGGTGAGATTCCATGTAACTCAAAACCTCTCTACAGGCTTCAATGTAGAGTAATAATATACCTTAAATGCCTATGTACTTTAGCACATGCTTTTCACAATAAATCCATCAAGCCTTTTTCCATGATCATAACTTTTCATAATAAACAGATCTGGCCTATAGCTCTGATAACTGGCTTTCCACCGTAACCAACAGCCATGCTACATTGATGAAAGATTTCCCATAAAGCAAAAAGTGCAATACAAGCTCTGCTTTTCAGTTGAAACACACAACTGCAGCCCAATCACATGCTGTACTCAAGGAAGCCAACATGTGAGTGCAACCAAAGACCCTCTCAATGGTACTTCTGAGAGCTCAGTTTCTCTCGATCACATACAGTCATGTGACAGCTCTGCTGGCCAGCCAAACCTTATAAAGGGCGACTGCTTCAACACCTAAACGGTATTTCTTCCCTACTCTTAAGTAGAGTTTTGCTGCTCTTTTGGGGACACCAATACAAGCGTACAGAAGAGAGAAGTTTATAGCTTAATGCCACATGTAGGGGGAAATCAGTTGCCTGGCGCAGTGAGTGTATATGTTGTAAATTAATGTCAACTGCAGCTGGGATGCCGGAATTATATTAAGGTCACTCCAGTCTCTGATTTTTTTTATTTACAAATTATACTAATTAAATGCAAACAAAAGTTGCCTGAAAACATGCACGGAAAAGTATTTCTCCCATTCACGATTTTGGGCACATATACTCGAGTCTATTGTGAAGAAAATGTGTATATATAATGTGTTTAAAAAGGTTGGAACCAAACTATTTAGAGATGGACAGCTGCATAGAATGTGGGCAGTTAAAGAACACCAGGTCACAGATGAATGCGACCAACCGATATCTCTTCGGACCGCCAATCAACAAATATTTTACACATATCCCTTACTCTTTGGACCGCCAACCAACAAACGCTTTACTCAAGGCCCTTACTCTTCATTTTAGTGCTTTGCATATAGTGATGAGGTGCAGAGGACGAAAACACCATGGGTTGAGCAGCATTCAGAGGCTACCCCAGCATGAGCATGGGAAGAAATACAGCACACCAGCAAGACTGCCCATCCAAGCAGGTCTTTCCTCATTGATAACGCCCAGCAATAAGGGGGAACTTGGGAGCTCTGTCCCGACAACTTTATCCCATGCCTTGTGTCATCAAGGCTTGATCCATACAGACTCTTTCTTTCACCCAGGCTGTCTGTCCCACACATATGAAAAGAGAACGGTAATTTGTTACCTCTGTAAAAAGACAGGTTTGAATAGAAAACGCGCATTATGGTTGCTTTGCTCTCCGTCGGCCGCGACAAACTGATCCATGTAGGTGGACAAGTGCTAGATGAAGGAAATAAAGTATCACAATGTTATTATAGATGATCTGTGCAAAAGCCAAACAGTCTCACATTTCAAAGCTGCTCATTTAGGTCTCTGGTGGTTTGTCTTTGAAACTTCCTTTCTGGCAAAATGTAAAAAACTGATATGATCCAAATCAGACCCATATATTGTAACTGATGCCTCTTCAAAATAGGTCCAAGATAATTCAGGGCTGGAGATCAGAGGAAGGAGAACTGTTTCAACTAATTTGGTTTTCAAAGGTTACCACAGAGAGTTTTTCTAGTGATCGGGAGGGAGGGTCCCTTTCCAGTGGCAAACCTTGAACCAAATGAGTTCAAGTACTCCTGAACATTCTGGTACCACATTCTGATAGCTAAACCATGCTGAGGCCAAGGCCACGGCCACAAACAATGTATAAGTTGCAATAGTACAATGATCACCATGTGTCTGACCATGCATGCTGTGGCAGACAGCCATTCACCCACACACCAGGGGCCCAATCACTAGGAACCCAGCCACCACACGATTCCAGTCATCATGCTAGCCCAGTTGCTGGCAGAACAACAATTCCCCCTTACAGTCACCAGATATCCAATCACCACCATTCTCCTACCAGTCCTCATAGTAAAACAGGCATCTTACGATGTCCAGTCCCCGGTCCCAACAGTATACCAATTACAAATGGGCCAGTTAATATACCTTATTTCACCAGTCACTGGTGGCCTGGACACCCTTAGCAAACCACCCACCCAGCACTCAACTCCTCCCTCACCAGTTACCAGATATGCAGTCACCACAAGGATACCAATAAGTGGGCTCACCATCCCGACGACACCAGCCGCCACTGCGATGGTAACAAAAAGTGCACGGATGAAACCCCTTTTGGCATTCATAGCGTTATCATAAGTTGTGAAAGCTCAAGGCGCATCTTCTAACGATAAACCTACACTATGCACACAAAGAAAATAAGAATGTCTGTTCTATGAATTATAATGAAAGGAAACTTTTTCTTGACCATGAATCTTTTAACGTTTTTGATCTGCAAGCTGAGCATCTGCAGTGGTACATTAGGAGCATTGACAACCAGAAGATGGGTTTAGCACAGAAGTTTGAGGAAGGGGTAAAGGGTTCATCTGGCTCGCACCTGAACTTCGACTGGATCTTCCATTTGACTCTCTTCGGTATCCAAAAGTTCAATCGTCATGATCACATCCCCGTTCCTTTGCAAGAACATGATCTGCAAAGACAACGCAAGCACCGGTGAGACAGCTCAATGACTGAGCAGCCTGCTGCTGAGATCTGTGTCCATACTCCAGGTCACAGGTCTGAATCCAGTCAGGAACAACAAACTCATATTTCCGAATTCTATGCATAGAGTACATTATGTTCGATGTTGGCAATGGTGTAACTACAGGGCTAAGAAATTGCAACTCATCAGCAGCAAGTCTCATACAAAAAACAGAAATCTAATATTGTTAACAGAATTTAGGGTGCTGGTAAGAGGCCGACAGGTTATCAGGTAGCACAAACTTAACAATGCAGCTCATTATAAATTGGATTTTCAATACATTTACAAGCTAGTGGCTAGGAGTCAATTGTAATATTTTTTCTCAAACATTTTCTGGGTTTCGCTAGCGTCTTCGTTTGCCCGATAAAACTTCGATGCTAGGCAAATGATGTAAAGTAAGAGGGAGAGAAAGATGGGAATAGGATAGGGAGGGGAAGGGGGGACCGAACAGAACTGATGCACTTGTAGTGCTAAGATGATGAGCCTCTCATCTAGCCATTGAGATACAGCTAAGCATGAAGTTGGAAGTGATAGACACTAGTAGTTATACAAATAGTTGCAGAATGAAAATAATTTCAAAATATTTAAATACGAATGTTATGTATATAAAAAGCAAACAGAATAAATGATGAGAAATAAAAGAGTAAAACTAGTGGGCTAAACATATATGGAAGCTAAAGGATTTGGATTCCCCGTGAACTGCTCGAGGTTCAATGATGTTATGGCATGGCCTCAAGTTCTTGTTCTTAGCACTTGAGGGGGTTAACAGTTTACCTAACGTTTAGCAGTATGGGGTGCACTGCTACCTCTGCACAGTCGCTTGTACAGATCTCTATTTTCTTTAATAAAGTCACACTTACCAGAGAGCGTCTGGTTGCAAAATACCTAATGTTAGCTCACCAAAAACTTACACTGGGCTTAAAGCACGCCCACTGCTTACTGTTAGTTGGCTTTGTCACATCTCTTTACTTCTTATTCAATGGCTTACCTCGTCCACCTTGTGAATGTCCCTTCCCTTGAACATAGTATCTTTACTTGTGTCCTTCCACTGCTCACTTTAAGGGAACTACTATTTTTAATTTTTGCTGATGCACCCAAAGAGAGTGCATTTGTTTTCCAGCTGTGTCCCTCGTGTGCTTCTCTACCCCCTTCTGCTCCATGTTGCTCTTGTTAATGTGCTTCTCTACTCCCCCATGCCGCTTTCTCTCATCCGTGTGCTTCTCTCCTCTCACTCCCCATGCTACTTTCACTCATGTGCTTCACTGACATTCTCCCCCTCGCGCTTCTCCCCACTCGCCATCTGTGTACTGCTGTTCGCCCCACCGCTCCTCTGTTAAAGCCCCCCTAACAAAAAAATATAGCCCTTTTTTTAACTGGAGCCTTCCCGCTACAAAGAATCTTCCAAGTGTTGTTTGCCATCTCAGATTGACAGGCAAACCCTTCCCCACACATCCTTCTCTATTGTACATGTCTAAGGAACGACACACTCTTCACCCGACACACCCATCTCAATCTTGCAACATATCTAGCATATTCCAAAACACTACTCCACACACCAGTCTTAATCACGAGAGGTATAGAGGCACTCGTACCATGTGTCGCGTCTTCCAATGCACAGAAGTTGGACTGTGGATGGAGTAGTAATGGGTCAGAGGTATGGGAAAATACTGCTTTTGCCAAAAAAGTAAATCTGGATCAAGGCACTAGGTTGAAAACTGGCAGCAAGCTCTTCCATTTCATTCTCATACAAATAACACTTGAGACTTATGTATAAAATCTCGAGCAGGAGTCGGAAGGTTTAACAATTAAATGGATTTAAAATGTAAGGCTTCCTTCGATAAGGCTAATTCTGATGAATACTGAGCTCCATCTGCAAAACCTCAGTCTTTAAAATCACCTCTGCAATTTATTTGTATGCGTGGTCACAGCGGTGAATGGTGCTACATGTGTCCTATGTGTCCCAGCAAGCCCTTTATTAGAGCACTTCGACTCCCCATCTTCAGTTTCTGGATGTGTCGGGCCCAGCTGGTGTCAGAAGATTCAAGGAATGAGAGAGAAATAGATGGCAATCGACACTCCATACAGGGAGCACAGCAACCAACAGAATATTACCAAACGTATGTGACATTTTCACCCAACAGATACCTCATGGTGAGGAAGATAGATCAACTGAGAAAACCCAGATCAAATTTTAACCTACACAAATGTGGACCCAGCTCTGAGCTTTTCAAGATTTCTGATACCAGAACATGGACAAGGGTACCAAATGGGTTTCACTCGGTCCTTTTACATGTGGTTGCCTTTGCACAGTGCCAGTATACACCCGAAACACAACTAATGCTTTGATAATATAAAAAAAATTCTTTGGGTTCCCATATCACAACTTCAGACAATATAGATGCATGAAGCTTCTGTCAATGCCACTGCCCCTGCCTTTCACCTTGAAGCAGTTCTCATCAGACATGCAGCGCTCTGCACTCCACTGGTAGCTGGTTTCCTTTGCTGCCCGGACACACTGTGATGCCAGGTTCCCACCTGCGGCCCCCGCTTTCTTCTCGCTCAGGTACAGTTCTACCACCTTCAGGCAGATGTCATCACTCACAAGATGGTGAAGCTGTTGGAAAAGAGGGAATGCGGTTAAAGAAACCAATGACACGTTAACAGCAATGGACTGAAGAAGAGAACACAGCATTACCAGGTCAAGATGATATGCAGGAGACAGGAATTAATGCTGCGACATACCCTGGGCCTCAGCAGACAGGGTGGTCCCCCGGCTCAGAGTGCATGGCGGACTGGGGAGCTTTGGGTAACTCAAAAGGCATAATCTACTTATCCTAATGCCATTCATTAGAAGCATAGGAGGGGAGGTGAAGGGCACACACTGAAGCAGAGGGTCTGAAGAAAACTAGGCACACAGCAGCACAAGCTGTGCAAAAAGCAGACAACCTCCAAGAGAAGGAGTTAGGGTTGTTGGGTAGTAGTGTTTGCTTGTGGCTGTGGAGCCAACAGGTTCCCCTTTGACCCACTCTTTCAAACCAACCGTGCTGTCCAAGACATTCCAGTGCTACTTCGCTTATTGCTGTGACACGCGAGAGTTTGGAGGTAGTGGGACCAGCACTTTTAAAAACAACATGCCTACTACGCTGTTTGCAGGTAGGCACAGTTAATGATCAAATGTAAAAAATAGTTAAATGTTCAGAATAAACAAAGCTCACACTTCTAAGTAAGAACCTTGGTTTTCAAGGGTCCAATGAGACTGCTCTTTGAAATGCAGAACATAACACGTGCAGGCCAGAAGGGGGCGAAGATGGTTCTCATCATCATTAAATTGAACACATAACTCAACTTGGAAGAACTATTCGTGCCTCTCAGTATGTGCCTCATAGAAGGTATATGGTTGCTGTTTACTACCTACTCGTACGATCCAGCCTTTCACAACATGTTCCGGAGCACACACCTGTCGAGTTATGTTTTGGATGAGCTTGTCCACCGTAAAGCCGATGTACGCATAGATTGTGAACATCTCCCGCAAGCTGTCTTCATATTGTGAAGGTTCAATGTTTCCAACCAGCAAATTTCTAACCAGGTCCAGAAATGCAGGATAATACTCTTCCAACTCCACTTCACCTGCAATCAACAAACAAATAAGATGTAAAAATGTTTAGATTATTTACAAAGGTATAGTAAAGTGCAATATTCAACATGGGCAGTATTTTGTCCTAAATTGGTCAAACAGCACGAAACAAGATGTAGTGTAGACCCCAAACTTGTGGTGATAATATAGCAAATATTACTTCCCTGCAACTGTCAAATTGCAACTATGTACGGGCACATGCTTTCCACCGTCCTGCCATCTAGTACGGGCCTTGCAAGTTTTTTCCTTGAAGCAGATTTCCTGTTTGGGGGGACTCCTGATAACTCTCTCGAAACACATATTGCACCCGGGCATAGATCACACCTTTTAACTCTCACACTTATCTCCATTGGATAGTACAGCAATATTCACAGAGAGAGGACTGCTCTTTCACTAAAGTTGGTATCAGCAAAATTACTAGTGCGGCTGGACAAGGGCAGAGAAATCAGTCTTGTGCGTATACGAGTTGTGGGACTGTATACAAAAATGACTTACATATTGTCCTGGTGATTCCAACTTTGGTGAAAGAGCAGTCCTCTCTGTGTGAATATTGTTGTGCTATCCAATGGGAGAGAAGTGTGAGAGTTAAAAGCATGTGAAACTGATTGACAATGAGATACCAATATTGAGCAAGGCAGTGATGCCGAAACGCGTTTGTTGGTGAAATAAAATCTACTCTCCGAGAACCTGTTGAGTGCTCTATATATATATATATATATATATATATATATATACACGCACACACACACACACACACACACACACACACGAATATATACACACACACTGAAAAAAACCAAAGGTTAAATTAACACTATAGATAGGAGAAATGTTCAGTGACATAGTAACATTTGAAACTCTAAAAACCATATTACCTCACCTAATATAGTTATCTTACGTAACTATGACTCGTGCCCTAAGGTAACTATAACTTGCCCCCCGTCACACACCGTTTTCTCATCAATAATTTCATTGCAAACGTTGCAGTGATATTATCAACGATGTCATAGAAGAGGTCACGAGTGATGTAATAAGTGGGGTAATTAGCAGTGCAAGGCGAGGGTGCAAGTCAGTTACCTTAGGGCACGAGCCATAGTTACTTAAGAGCCATTGTATGCCCTTAAATTAACTTATTGGCCCCTGGGGACACAGTCCCTGGATCCCTGTCTCAGGGAGGCGTGCTGCGTGGCCCCCCTCCCTTTATTTAATATACCGGCCTAGAGGATGGGGTCCCCGGGGCCCCTAAAACATACACCATGCCACCCCTCCACTCTCACAGGCCACCTTGGGGGAATATTAGTAATAAGTGTGGGAGCCCACACTTTAAAAATAAAGAAAAAATGCCCTACGTGAATTCTCGAATCCTATACCACCAGCCTTTCTAGTCACGGATGTTGGAGGAGGAAAGCACGGTCCACCGAAGCAGGCTTGTGTTGTCTAGTGATCTGCCTGTTGACCGGAGGGCAAAATCCTGGTTTTGCTTGGGTACCCAATCGTGTGTCCGTCAGGGCCTTATTGAATCGCTACAGAGGCTCCCTTTTAGTTTGTCTGGGATGAAGTACTTATGTCAAAACATTGGTTTTTACCTCAGTGGTGGAAGTGTGAGGTCCAACACTTATGTCACTCTCTTATCACTGTGGCAAACAAGGCAGACTATTCCACGGTTACAACTGCGAGAGGCGAGTGTCAGGGAAAGTATCCAGGCTACAGGTGTCCTGCACATCCATAAATAGTTTTCATCATCGTAAATACGACTAGAATCGTCATTGTTGTCTCTGAATTCATGTTGGTGTTGAGGGAACGATTCAGGATCACACTGTGTGTTACATGTGATGTCGGTGCGACAACGGAAGAAGTCGCTCTGGGATCGGCTCTGAGTCCAAAAAGACAATCTGCTTTCCTCCTGGCATAGTCTACGTTTGGGCTGTGGTGATGTAAAAGGAATCAGTGTCGAGCCGGGGGCGATGTCAGAATAAGTGGAAATTGGGAGCGGAACTACCAGTGGTGGACAGACTAGAGGCCACTTCAGATTTTTAGGGCCTAAAAGCAAGCAAAAAGGGTTCAATTGGGTACGGAAGATTTGGTATATAGCCTCTTTAAATTCTCGTAGCTGTTGCAATGTCACCAGAGGACCTGGAAAGTCTGGTCTGAAAGGCATGAGGATTGGTATCGGTTTCAGGGTTGGGGGGACAATTTGCAGCCTCACGATACCTGGGGTATCATGCAACTCCAAGAGATGGGAGTGGCGGGACTTTGGAGAGCTGTGTTGGGAATGTTTATGTGTTTTTTAAAAAAATATTCTTTTTGGACTTATTGGATGACCTTGATTTTCAGAATGACCGGACGTGAGATCGCCCACAGGAGTGGAAGTACGTTCTCGAGCTCGATCAGGACTGGGCCTTCTTTGACTTCCATCAATGTGACTCGACATAGCGCTTGGCTTCGTGGTCGCGGATGGCTTTGGGGGTTTATCTTAGCTCAATCATCGCAAAATGCCGAATTGTGCTTGGAGCCCAGACATTAGAGACAGACTTCATGTGGATGGTCACTGACATCCGTTTGTAGCAGTCCTTGCATGGTTTTAGAAGACATGACCCTTGCACACTGAAAAATGTTTGAGAAAAAACTGTAAAGTCTGGCAGACTCGAAAGAATGAGGTTCGGATCCAGGTCAGACGGTGTGTAAAGAAAGGAACTGACAACAGCAAGCGGAGATGGCGCAAATGTAGTGGACCTGTCACATCCGTGACAGATCCAAAGCTGAGCCACTGACCAGCGTGCGAAGCAGTTGCTATGAAAATCTGTCAAATCCAGTCTGGCGCCTGGGAAAATTCAGAAGGTGCGGAATCTATGGTCAAAAGCCTCTATCAGAAGATTTGCACTTGATGATTATTGTTGCACCCTCTTATGAGAGATTGTAATCCCAATTGTTATATTGTTTTGCAAACTATTGTTTTGTACATATTTGTATTTTTATGAATGTATGCCTGATGTTTCTTCGTGGTAGAGCGTATGCACCATACAGGCTTTATGCCAGATTGGCTCATTGGAAAGGTTAATGTCAAAGGCCATAGGTATGACAGATTTATTTTAAAATGTTACAACAAAGGCAGTCAGGTCTGTCTTATTTATTATGAAAAGCTCATGTTAAAACCTATAAGCCTTTAAGGATGGGCTGTTTTTACACCATGTTAAAGGCTGTAGACAATCCTATTTTCATGGAATTGCACCGATTAGCATTGCTGGGAAGGAGTTTTGGTGTTGGTTATCGGATCTGACAATCCCTGGTGGTAGAAGATTCTCGCTGTGATACTACTTGCTGGACTGTCTAGAACATGATGCTGAGAAAGTCTGCGAAGTCACCTTCTTGGCTGCTTGTGGACAGGGAGACTCCTCCTGGTAGCCACAGTGCCACAATTCACAGAATAATATATGTGAAAGTGTCAATAGCCTCCTTAAGATGGTCCCAGGTAGCAGGAGACACCCACAAACGGAAAAATCTTTTGCAAACCTTGTAGCACTTGATTGAAGATGGAGATTAGTAATCCAGAAGATGATCAACTGCAGGAACCAAAAAACTGCAACAAAAATAGTAGCAAAGAGGTGGAAAATAGGATACAAAATAAGCAATAGAACCAGCGACTAAACTGGTCTCCTTATATATGTTGTTAACAGGAACTGAACTCACAGGAAGAACTCTGTCCCATCCCAGGCTGTGAGCCTCTGTATATATTCAATATCAAACCACCATCTTGGAAAGGGCTAGTAATATAGCTTGACCATGCCTCTTTTCTGCAAGTTATAGTATTTACAAAGCAAAGAAGAAGCTTCACAGTGACATCTCTTAACCAGTACTGTATTCTGCAGTCCTACCACCACCCATGCCCAGACTAGCGTTCGGAACACCCTTAAGGGAACCTACTAGCGTTGAGACGGTTAAAGCAGCAGGACATCTTGGCAGTACACCAAGCATGGCGCCTTAAAACATGCTACTTGTTAATGAGTACCACATTGCTTCCATTTTGGCCCATGCAAGCACTCTGGTTACGTTTTATGATCGATGCCCCGCACAGTTGCAACATAGACTCTCAGAACAGCCCGACAAGTTTAGCTGTCCCATCTTGTAATCAAAATAATTCATAAACATTAATATGCATCCATCCATCCATAAACTGTTCAGTATCATGCACATTATGCTTCAACCCATGACCGTATACAGCATGGGGAAATGGGACAGCTCTCTTCAGCCAATGGCCCTATTGTTCTGTGAGGGACAACTTTTTGCCAGATCTCATGTGCACACCAGCCTGCAAATGAGTGTGCATCAGTGCTAGCTCTAATGGGCCAGTCTGTTCGTTTTACAATTTCTCCTTTCATATGTCCCCATTCATTCCTTTCCTGCAGCTTTCCAGACAGTGCTAGTGGGCAATTGCTCATTTCATTTGCAGTGCACAACATTTCGTACAGCAAATGCTTCTCAATCAGACCGCCATATCGCCCTGGTTTTGTCTGTAGTATGTCATTTATTTAAAGTTCCAACATGGCAGCCACATTTAGAAGGATTACGTCAGCCATCTGAGATCAAGGCTGGGACATGTATGTTCTTGTACTACTTTTATTCTTTTAGGTTATCTTTTACATGCTTGTTGTGTTTGTGTGGTTCATAATGGAAGGGTAAGTGGGAGAAAGCAAGACTGTTGTGTCAGTGGGTGGATGAAATGATGCACGAGTACAAGGACGAGTGATATCCTGTCAGATTCTTAACTGACGATACTCTTTCTATGCAAGACAAGGTAAACACTATATGTGGAAAATGCTTTGGTCTCCTCCACCTGCTGCTTAGGCTTTTTCGTTGGATTCCAGTAGAATGGTGAAGGACAGTCACACAAGCATTATGAGCAGGCTGGACTACGAAAATGTTCTGTACCTAGGAATGGTAGACATCTTATTCACGCGACTGGAATCCTTTCAGAACGTGGCAGCTAGATTTATTTGTAATAGTATGCTAAGTAATTCGGCTTCTGCCTGTTTGAACTCATTCTATTGGCTTCCAGTACGTAGAAGGGCTAAATTCAAGCTATTATGCCATTATAAGCCACTCTACGACAAGGGGTCAGCCATTTTGCATGACCGAGTCACTTTTTATAAGCCAACATGCCCACTCAGTTCTGCAAATCTATCTTTGGTGATGGCCACACATATTTAAACAAGCATTGAAAATGCAATAGGTCTCGCAATAGAAGAGTTTCACATTTTTCGTTTTGCAAATGGATGAGTGGCGTTGCGTGGATGAGTGGCGTTGCGTGGATGAGTGGCATTGCGTGGGTGAGTGGCGTTGCGTGGGTGAGTGGCGTTGCGTGGGTGAGTGGCGTTGCGTGTGTGGCGTTGCATGTGTGAGTGGCGTTGCATGTGTGTGTGGCGTTGCGTGTGTGAGTGGCGTTGCGTGTGTGGCGTTGCATGTGTGAGTGGCGTTGCGTGTGTGAGTGGCGTTGCGTGTGTGTGTGGCGTTGCGTGTGTGTGTGGCGTTGCGTGTGTGAGTGGCGTTGCGTGGGTGAGTGGCGTTGCGTGGGTGAGTGGCGTTGCGTGGGTGAGTGGCGTTGCGTGGGTGAGTGGCGTTGCGTGGGTGAGTGGCGTTGCGTGGGTGAGTGGCGTTGCGTGTGTGAGTGGCGTTGCGTGGGTGAGTGGCGTTGCGTGTGTGAGTGGCGTTGCGTGTGTGAGTGGCGTTGCGTGTGTGTGTGGCGTTGCGTGTGTGTGTGGCGTTGCGTGTGTGTGTGGCGTTGCGTGTGTGTGTGGCGTTGCGTGTGTGTGTGGCGTTGCGTGTGTGAGTGGCGTTGCGTGTGTGAGTGGCGTTGCGTGGCTGAGTGGCGTTGCGTGGCTGAGTGGCGTTGCGTGGCTGAGTGGCGTTGCGTGGCTGAGTGGCGTTGCGTGGCTGAGTGGCGTTGCGTGGCTGAGTGGCGTTGCGTGGCTGAGTGGCGTTGCGTGGGTGAGTGGCGTTGCGTGGGTGAGTGGCGTTGCGTGTGTGAGTGGCGTTGCGTGTGTGAGTGGCGTTGCGTGTGTGAGTGGCGTTGCGTGTGTGAGTGGCGTTGCGTGTGTGAGTGGCGTTGCGTGTGTGAGTGGCGTTGCGTGTGTGTGGCGTTGCGTGTGTGTGGCGTTGCGTGTGTGGCGTTGCGTGTGTGTGTGGCGTTGCGTGTGTGAGTGGCGTTGCGTGTGTGAGTGGCGTTGCGTGGGTGAGTGGCGTTGCGTGGCTGAGTGGCGTTGCGTGGCTGAGTGGCGTTGCGTGGCTGAGTGGCGTTGCGTGGCTGAGTGGCGTTGCGTGGCTGAGTGGCGTTGCGTGGCTGAGTGGCGTTGCGTGGCTGAGTGGCGTTGCGTGGGTGAGTGGCGTTGCGTGGGTGAGTGGCGTTGCGTGGTTGAGTGGCGTTGCGTGTGTGAGTGGCGTTGCGTGGTTGAGTGGCGTTGCGTGTGTGAGTGGCGTTGCGTGTGTGAGTGGCGTTGCGTGTGTGAGTGGCGTTGCGTGTGTGTGTGGCGTTGCGTGTGTGTGTGGTGTTGCGTGTGTGTGTGGCGTTGCGTGGGTGTGTGGCGTTGCGTGGGTGAGTGGCGTTGCGTGGGTGAGTGGCGTTGCGTGGGTGAGTGGCGTTGCGTGGGTGAGTGGCGTTGCGTGTGTGAGTGGCGTTGCGTGTGTGAGTGGCGTTGCGTGTGTGAGTGGCGTTGCGTGTGTGAGTGGCGTTGCGTGTGTGTGTGGCGTTGCGTGTGTGTGTGGCGTTGCGTGTGTGTGTGGCGTTGCGTGTGTGTGTGGCGTTGCGTGTGTGTGTGGCGTTGCGTGTGTGTGTGGCGTTGCGTGTGTGAGTGGCGTTGCGTGGCTGAGTGGCGTTGCGTGGCTGAGTGGCGTTGCGTGGCTGAGTGGCGTTGCGTGGCTGAGTGGCGTTGCGTGGCTGAGTGGCGTTGCGTGGCTGAGTGGCGTTGCGTGGCTGAGTGGCGTTGCGTGGCTGAGTGGCGTTGCGTGGCTGAGTGGCGTTGCGTGGCTGAGTGGCGTTGCGTGGGTGAGTGGCGTTGCGTGGGTGAGTGGCGTTGCGTGGGTGAGTGGCGTTGCGTGGGTGAGTGGCGTTGCGTGGGTGAGTGGCGTTGCGTGTGTGAGTGGCGTTGCGTGTGTGAGTGGCGTTGCATGTGTGAGTGGCGTTGCATGTGTGAGTGGCGTTGCGTGTGTGAGTGGCGTTGCATGTGTGAGTGGCGTTGCGTGTGTGTGGCGTTGCGTGTGTGGCGTTGCGTGTGTGTGTGGCGTTGCGTGTGTGAGTGGCGTTGCGTGGGTGAGTGGCGTTGCGTGGGTGAGTGGCGTTGCGTGGGTGAGTGGCGTTGCGTGGGTGAGTGGCGTTGCGTGGGTGAGTGGCGTTGCGTGGGTGAGTGGCGTTGCGTGGGTGAGTGGCGTTGCGTGGGTGAGTGGCGTTGCGTGGGTGAGTGGCGTTGCGTGGCTGAGTGGCGTTGCGTGGGTGAGTGGCGTTGCGTGGGTGAGTGGCGTTGCGTGGGTGAGTGGCGTTGCGTGGGTGAGTGGCGTTGCGTGGGTGAGTGGCGTTGCGTGGGTGAGTGGCGTTGCGTGGGTGAGTGGCGTTGCGTGGGTGAGTGGCGTTGCGTGGTTGAGTGGCGTTGCGTGGTTGAGTGGCGTTGCGTGTGTGAGTGGCGTTGCGTGGTTGAGTGGCGTTGCATGTGTGAGTGGCGTTGCGTGTGTGAGTGGCGTTGCATGTGTGAGTGGCGTTGCGTGTGTGAGTGGCGTTGCGTGTGTGTGTGTGGCGTTGCGTGTGTGTGTGGCGTTGCGTGTGTGTGTGGCGTTGCGTGTGTGTGTGGCGTTGCGTGTGTGTGTGGCGTTGCGTGTGTGAGTGGCGTTGCGTGTGTGAGTGGCGTTGCGTGTGTGAGTGGCGTTGCGTGTGTGAGTGGCGTTGCGTGTGTGAGTGGCGTTGCGTGTGTGAGTGGCGTTGCGTGTGTGAGTGGCGTTGCGTGTGTGAGTGGCGTTGCGTGGCTGAGTGGCGTTGCGTGGCTGAGTGGCGTTGCGTGGCTGAGTGGCGTTGCGTGGCTGAGTGGCATTGCGTGGCTGAGTGGCGTTGCGTGGGTGAGTGGCGTTGCGTGGGTGAGTGGCGTTGCGTGGGTGAGTGGCGTTGCGTGGGTGAGTGGCGTTGCGTGGGTGAGTGGCGTTGCGTGGGTGAGTGGCGTTGCGTGTGTGAGTGGCGTTGCGTGTGTGAGTGGCGTTGCGTGTGTGAGTGGCGTTGCGTGTGTGAGTGGCGTTGCGTGTGTGAGTGGCGTTGCATGTGTGTGTGGCGTTGCATGTGTGTGTGGCGTTGCGTGTGTGTGGCGTTGCGTGTGTGGCGTTGCGTGTGTGGCGTTGCGTGTGTGTGTGGCGTTGCGTGTGTGTGTGGCGTTGCGTGTGTGTGTGGCGTTGCGTGTGTGAGTGGCGTTGCGTGTGTGAGTGGCGTTGCGTGTGTGAGTGGCGTTGCGTGGCTGAGTGGCGTTGCGTGGCTGAGTGGCGTTGCGTGGCTGAGTGGCGTTGCGTGGCTGAGTGGCGTTGCGTGGGTGAGTGGCGTTGCGTGGTTGAGTGGCGTTGCGTGTGTGAGTGGCGTTGCATGTGTGAGTGGCGTTGCATGTGTGAGTGGCGTTGCATGTGTGAGTGGCGTTGCATGTGTGAGTGGCGTTGCATGTGTGAGTGGCGTTGCATGTGTGTGTGGCGTTGCATGTGTGTGTGGCGTTGCGTGTGTGTGTGGCGTTGCGTGTGTGTGTGGCGTTGCGTGTGTGTGTGGCGTTGCGTGTGGCGTTGCGTGTGTGTGTGGCGTTGCGTGTGTGAGTGGCGTTGCGTGTGTGAGTGGCGTTGCGTGTGTGAGTGGCGTTGCGTGTGTGAGTGGCGTTGCGTGTGTGAGTGGCGTTGCGTGGGTGAGTGGCGTTGCGTGGGTGAGTGGCGTTGCGTGGGTGAGTGAATGGTTAGCTGTTGCTTATGCGACGTATAGCACTTAATACTAAAGTAGGCAGACCTTCTTAGCCTTTGTGAGAATAATAGCAAAATAAAAATAAAAACCAGATCAAGTCAAGGACGCAAACGGCACCATGCTATTGTTTATTTACTCAGATGATTTGCATAAAAATGTAACTTGTGAGCACGTTTCTCTAACTCTCCAATAATCCCATTACAACACTTTGTACAAATGAGATTGGGACTCATCCTTCCGAAGTCGAGAAAAATGTGCAACGCTGTGTTGTAGTTAATTTTTTTAATTAACAAAATGCAAATAATGTGGAGAGATTTCAAGTGATTCAGGAATGGGCGCCCTTGTAAAGAGAAAGTACGGCCGGCCTGGGCAGTGATAGGGGAGGAGGGAGGAGAAATGCGAGTCACGGCAGCAGCAGCCTTTGATGTGCCTGCCGGCCGGCCGTGAATAATTAGGGGGTGAGAAATGCGCTCGGAGGGCTGCCTTTGATGTGGTAATGCGAGGCAGGCAGGCAGGCGGCTGGTGGCATTGTGCACGCGCTTTTTAGGGCTTGCGCAAGCGCAATGACCTAAAAAGCACATGCACTTGAAGGAATCGCCAGTGGAATCGCCAGTGGTGGATAAACACTGGATAAGCCCCTATAGAGCTTCGCCAGCTATGCGCTGAAGCGCATCAGCAGGCGAGCCCTAAAAAAAACAGAAGGGGTGGCCACTCTTTCAACCATCTGGCAGCCGATCACTGGAATTCTTTGCCCCTTGATCTTCGCCTTACCTCTGACCTCTTCTAATTTCAGAATAAGTTGAAGACTTGGTTATTTCCCCTATGGGGGATTTTAGTGCATGGAGCTTTGTAAACCTTGATCCAGCGACGGGATACCCCCCTAATTGTCGACTGTAGCGCTTTATAAATACAGTACATAAAATAAGGTAGATAAATGGCCAGGCATGGATTTAAGACTCATTACATGGGAACATTGGTGAGCCCGCCCCTCCTGAGGAAATACTTACTGCTAGATATCTGTTAGGTTGCATACAATGGTTCTCTCATGCATATACAAAGTGAATAGGACAGACCTTAATTCCTGAAAAAAAGCCATGGGGACAACTGTTTTTCCCAATTTATTGTTGTTTCTGTAGAGAGTGGCCCCCCTACTACCTTACCAGTCCTAGGTACTGTTTGCGGAGTCTAATTTAAGCATGTTAATCCATGAAAGATCCAAGGTTGTGGAAGTTGCTGGTTTGAACTACATGTTCTCCAGCATTGGTATTTTAGATACACATGCGACCCCACTTTCTCCCCTGTGAAGCTCACATACCAGACAAGACTCTTTTCACGAAGACTGAGGTATGGTGGGCTCTTGGGGACATACAATCAATCGCCTCCCTGGCAGAAGTTAGAGTCTTTTCCAATGTGATCACTGGACTACTGAGGTGATAATGCTTGAGGTCTTTCAAGGCTGTGTCTAGCATTCCACTGCTAATTTAAAGTAGCCAAGGGACTCTTAGTTCAACAACATGTAATGAACCAAGCATGTATAAGATGCCAATGCTGCAAAACTGTAGTACTTGTTTCATATGAACTAAGCAGAAGGACATTTTGTGGAAAACAAAATGCCCCCTCAATATTAAGTGTAAGCATCGAGAAAGAACCTTGTTTTGAGAGTGCCCCCTGTGCAGCATGACAGTGGGAATTCACAGGACACTCGCACATAGGATTTTAAGACAGTCATCAGTGGGTATGAAAAGAGTGAGTTCAAATAATATGCAGTCAAGCGCTTTGATACAGTGAAAGCGGCAGATGATTGACTGACAACTTGGATTTTAAATTTCAACATGCCACAGCTTTTTGTGAGCGATCATTCAGTTATTGTAGAACTGTCTACATCATAAGGTGGTTTGTAATTGGTAAATTCTCCTTTCTAGAAGAATAAGGAATAGTGAAAGGCATAAAGGATATTGCTGGGCTAATGTGGCCTAGGATCTAGATAAGGAACCATGCTGCGTATTAATTCCATTTTGATCAAAAGAAGCTGTGTCAAAAAACAATACATTTGATAAATGAGCATTTTGGAACATCTGCTCCTTTATAAACATGATGGCCTGAGGTGAGTGCTGTGTTAAATTGGGAAACAATGGAGCATCCCAGTAAACAACAGCCATTATGTCTCATATGGCACAAAAGAAACACTTGGCATAGATGCATTAGACATGTGAAAGGATTGAATAGGCAAGGAGTTTCTTACTAGGTTGCTTGAGTCTGAGATCCATAGCTGGGTCTGTGGATTTTTCTTTCCGTCCATCGCACAGTATTCTCTCTCGTTCTTTTTCGGCTCGGTATTCCAATAGCTGCTTCTGAGCCTGCCGGTAAATTTTCAACAAGCGCGCACACAAAGTCTGATGCAGCCGTAGAAAGAAATACCAGTTGTTATTGGCAAAGAAGAGGCTATACACATCTTCCATTGGAGTGCGTGCCTCGGTCGGCGTAGGGCGTGTCTCAGCTGGTACAGGGGAGGGCTCAGCTGGTGCCGGGCAGGCCTCCCGTGGCTCAGATTTTGGGCTGGCCTGCGATGGAGTCCCAGGTTTCTTGCGGTGGTCAGCCACCTCACTACTGGGCTCTAAAGTCGTTTCCCGCTCTTCATCAGCAGACTCATCAGATGACCCAAATTGAGATGGGCAGGAGAAAAAGAGTTCAGGAAGAAAGTGGTGGATAATTTGCCAAATAGTGTCTTTGTCCTCCTTCTGGATAGCGGGCTGCCTTTTCACATAGTAGGTGATAAGTGCAGCTGCATCTTCCAAAATTTGCTTATCTTCGTACACAAAGATCAGGTGAGGTTCATTTGTAGCGCTTGGCCTACCATCGGAGTGCTGCTCTTGATGCTGCAAAAGAAAAACAATGTATTACTTTCATTTATTTTACAGTTTCTTACATTCACAGTTTTGTTTCTGGAAGGGTAAAGGCTCTTCATTTAAAGAAGGGAGAAAAATGCTAAGGGATACTGCTAACACCATATACAATGGTCGCTAAAAGATTTTCACTAGCAGCAAAGAGTATCAGTGGTCAGAGTCTCCCAACACTATCTTCAACACCTATAATGTCACCATCTAATGAGGATTTCATTCTATTAAACCAAAACCGGAAATTTCCAACTCAAACTTGCACGCTTGAATATAGATTTCCTAACAAAGTCAAACAAAATGTAATAAAAATGTTAAAAACTAAACAGAAGTTGACTGCATGTGTAATCTCCATGAAATATTAGAATGAAAAATGGCTGAATTGAAAAAAATAAGCTGAAGGACTGTCATACCTTTCTGGTTAACTATACAGTTGTGGCAAACTCTTATCAGGCTAATATCCACAGAAGACTACTGCTTGTATGCTGTCTTGTGCATGCTGCAGGGCTTTTATGGAATTAGAGACTGAGTTAGGAGTAAACATTATTGAAAGGTCCTAAACAAAACTGAAACAGAAGGGCACAAACTCTGTGGTTGCCAAAGTCAAACATATATCCACTGTGACTTCTAATGAACCAGGAACCAAAGCCATAACAGACTTTAAAAGGCACTGAAGCAGCAGGGCTTTGAAAATTGTGTCAATCTAGCTTTCAGAGTAGGGAAATCAATATTTTGTTTTGTACCCCTTCGGTCATTACTTCATGATAAGTAGTGAGGACATAGATAGGGAACACATATCCTACGTAGCCACGCAAGGAATGAAAAGAGCAGATTCAGGGTATGCTCTTCAAAGTTGTAGTGTGCCTATAAACTATATAACTTTTTCTTTGGCTCATTCATTTGACTGTTTTCAGCCTTTTCCTCAGACCACCATGAGTAGACGGTGCAGGTTTCCGTTTCCATGTTGGTTGCTTTATTGAGGTGTGCCTTGCCCGAGCTGAGGTGGCAGTTAAGGATCTTGCTCCTCATGAACATTGGGAGTTAGGGGAAAGAGAATTTCCCACTGACTTCAATGATCTTGAAGGAAAATGCTACTTACGCAGTATGCATCTGTTCTTGGCATGTAGAGCTGTAGATTCACATGCTTTGCATAAACCTGCCATCTAGTGTTGGGTCCGGATGTTTGCACTTTGTTTTTGTTCGAAGAAGTCTTTTCCAGTCACGAGGTAGGTGACTCCTCCTTTTGGTGATAGTGCGCATGGGCATCGACTCCATTGTTAGATTGTTTCTCCGCAAAGGGTGAGAATGGAGTTAGTAAGACTAGAATAGAGATGTCCATGTGTATGCATCTAAGTAAGATATTGCTGCAACAGGTATAGGTACCCGGGGAGGCAGGTGGGCACATGTGAATCTACAGCTCTACATGCCAAGAACAGATGCATACTGGGTAAGTAGCATTTTCCGTTCCAGGCATGTGAGCTGTAGATCACATGCTTTGCATAGACTATACAGCAGCAATCTCCCAAAGCGGTGGTTAACCTGTAGCTGTTGCAGTGGTTTGAAAGAGTATACGTAGAACTGCCTGGCCTACATTAGCTTGTTGTCTTGCTAACACATCTACAAAATAATGTTTTATGAATGTGTGAGGTGTAGACCATGTTGCAGCTTTGCCGATGTCAGCTATGAGAATGTTTCCTAAGAAAGCCATAGAAGCCCCCAGTTTGCGAGTGTAATGCGCCCTAGGTGGAATTGTTTAAGTTCTTTTTGCTTTTGCTTAGCATGCCTGAATACATTTGACTATCCACCGTTCAATACCTGATTTGGAAATGGGATTGCCCTTGTGAGGTAGAGCAAAAGCAACAAAGAGTTATTTAGTTTTACGGAAAGGTTTTGTCCTTTCTATGTAATAGAGTAATGCTCGTTTAACATCTAAGGTGTGTAGAGCACATTCTGCTACAGAATGTGGTTGAGGAAAGAACTCGGGCAACTCAACAGATTGGTTGATGTGGAAGGCAGAAATTACTTTGGGGAGAAATTTAGGGTTAGTACGAAGAACCACTTTGTTTTGGTGTACTTGTAAAAAATGATTCTTCTATGGTTAGTGCCTGAAGCTCACCCACTCTCCTCAGTGATAAGATCGCAATGAGGAAAGCAACTTCCCAAGTGAGAAATTGCAGTTCGTATTTATACATTGGCTCAAAGGGTGGACCCATCAATCTGGTGAGAACAATATTAAGATTCCACACTGAGGCAGGTGGAAGTCTTGGGAAAATAACTCTTTTGAGTCCTTCCATAAATGCCTTTATAACAGGCACTCTGAAAAGAGACAAATGTTGTCTATTTTGAAGGTATGCAGCTATTGCCACGAGATGTAAGCAGATGTATATGTACGCTAAATTTGAGCACTGTAAATACAGTAAATAGCAAATTATGATTTGAACTGGAGCATCAAGGGCAGATTGGCGACCCTCTGTTGAGCTTCGGGCTTCAGCGACGTTAGACGCAGCCAGGCGTGTCGGTGCAGGTTAATACCGTGGCAGTACCCGTGGGTTGCCAACAGCGAGGAATCCGCCGGGGAGCTGATTATCTGGTTAGAGACCAGCATCCCCTCTGTGATGATCTCCTGGAAGTCCTCTCTGCGTTCCCTGGGAAGATGTTCCGCGAACTGCTGCAGGGACTCCCACAATGCTCTATCGTACCGCCCCAATAACGCAGAGGCACTGGCGGCCTTCATGGACGTGGAGGCCGTACCACATACTCTTCCGCCTGCTGAGTCCATTAATCAACTCTCCTTGTCAGGAGGCACCGTTGATGATGGCGCGGTGGAATGTTGTTTCCTGGCTGCCGTCACTATCACGGAGCCCGGTACAGGATCCGAACGCAGAAAGGCAGGGTCCGACTCAGGAGCCTTGTACTTCTTTTGTAGCCTTGACGGTGCAGACTTCGTAGAGGCAGGCGTAAGGAAGAGGTCCATGGCTGGTTCTTCTAGCTCTGGCACTAAAGGTAGTAGAGGACGAGACAGCTGTTTTTTATGTAGGGTATCAAATATCACTGAGGTTGAGGGCGTTGGAACCGTCAGCGTGATGCCCAGTTTTTTTTCTTCTAGCCCTGGCACTAAAGGTAGTAGAGGACGAGACAGCTGTTTTTTATGTAGGGTATCAAATATCACTGAGGTTGAGGGCGTTGGAACCGTCAGCGTGATGCCCAGTTTTGCCACTCCTCGCAACAAGACCTCCTGAAAGGAGGCAATGTCGTCTATCGGAGACACCCTCGTCCGAGGGAATCCGAGAACGTTGGGGAATAGTCCCTGGCACTGGATGACTCCGTGTGGTGGGACCTGGACCTGTCTCTCCTGCGGCGTCGTCTGGATCTAGTAGACGACCGACGATCATCTCTGGACCTGCTCCGTCCAGAGCAAGACCTCGGTCTCCTTGGTCTTGGCCGCTCCACTGGCCGCACAGGCGCGGGTTGTGGAGGCTGAGACGGCAGCCTAGGCCTTGGATGGCCTGAGGGTGGCGTAGGTAGATGTAACGAGTAAGACCTCGGAGGAGGAGGAGTTGGAGTCCTCGGAGGAGGTGTAGGTGTCCTCGAAGGCGGAGGAGGTGTAGGTATCCTCGGGGGAAGGCCCCTAGGTAACGGAGGGGGCGGTGTTCCATGCCTAGAGGGTGAGTAGACTTGTGAGTACCCAGAGCCCGGAGACTGTTCCACCCTCTTTCTCTTAGGCTTCCGTACACTTGAAGGGGACCTTGAGGCCGACCGCTTCCTTGACGAGCGACGGCGCCGCCGTGACCGTGAGCTCGTGGTCGAAGAAGAAGAAAGGCTGATAACGGAGCCTTGGGACTCTGTCCTGGCCTTAGAACGCCTTCGGGACCTGGACTCTCTTCTTCTCGACTCCGATCTGTTCCTCGACGTCGAACGCGTCGACGCCGACCTCTTCGACGTCGAAGATCTCTTTCTTGACGCCGAGGAACGCCTCCTCGACGACGAATGCAGAGTCGACGACGACCGGCGGTGTCGCCTCGACAGCGAGCGCCGGTGTCTGCTAGACCCCTCTCGACGTCGGTGGTACCTCGACGACTAAGTCGTCTTCGACGTCGACCTCGTCGGAGGTCTCGACGTCAATCCCCTCGACGTCGAACAACGACGAGGCTTCGACCCAGAGCCCTGAGGAGACGGGGGAATACACCGTGGTCATTCCTCTCGACGCCATCGACGTCGACGGAGAACGATGTCGTTTTCTGGCCTTTTCTTTACTGGGGAGCCCCCCCCAGAGGCCTCAGCACGGGCAGAGGAAGAAGCCCCTTCATGCCCAGACCCACCTTGGTCACGCTGCCTTCGCTTCTCCAATCCTTGAAGCCGAGTCTTCTCCCTGTTCCTCAGGGTCCTGTTGGAGAACTGTTGGCAGATCTCGCAATCCTCTGGGACATGAGAAGGGGGCAGACAATGAATGCACACCCTGTGCTTGTCTGATTTGGCCTTCTTTCCAGCACACTCTGGACACCTATCAAATAGGGATGGCATATTTGATAGAAAGAGTGGCTAAACTTACTAGAAAAACACCAGCAAGAGCAGAAAGGGCCAAAGGACGTCGAGTGAAAGCACTCTGAACATTTTTAAACGTGCAAAAAGATTAGAATAACACCCAAAAAGGGAGAGCTCAATGCTCCAGGGTCCTGCTAGCAGGAGCCGGAAAAAAGAACTGAAAGTGGAGGGAGTTGCTGTGCATTCTGGGATACCAGGAGAGTTCTGGAAAGTTTCCTTAAAGGCACGGTATCCCTTTTTAAGCCACATAATGGCAGCCTAAGGGGGCTTGTCTGTCCTGTCCTTCCTCTCTATCATTCCAAGGATTTGGTGAAGGGGGGGAAGTGTTTTCCATGGTGAAACCTGGCAGACAGGTTTAAATGTGATATTGGTGGAATATCCTTTGCATTTCTAGTTGAAGTACTGGACAGTGTAGCCTTGCATGTATAGGCTGCATTATCTGTCTTTAATTCACTCTTAAGTGTCAATGCACTACTGCAAAGAAGACAGCTGAAGAGATTATTTTTGATTGCTCCGGGGTCCCCGCACATGAGCGGGACTATTTACTAGATTATGACTATACACAGAGATCCCCTACTACAGAAATATATTAAAGAAAATATATTTTTTTTTATTACCCATGAAAACATATGCTTCAATTGGAAACAGAATGGTTATACATGTTAGGTGGTTTACCTTAAACAGATACGTAGCTCCTATCATTTTGCACAGTCCCACTAGCCCAGCATTTCCCCTCAGGAGGTCAGAGATACCACAAATCATATGACCCCCGGTCAGGGTCCCCCCCACATAGCTAGCATTGGTTCCCTATAATTCACCCATGCCCCCCAATCTTTTCCCATTTGCGTGGGCACCCTCTGCTCTGAGTCTGTTCAGCCCGGTGACACCAGTCCAAGTAATTTTCCCAGGACGCCACTGTTGGCACCTCCCCAGCCCCCCATAACTGAGCGATGTTCCTTTTTGCCAACACGCCCGCCAGTGCGAGCCAATTTTTCGGCCAAACGGGCCAGACTGTATCATCCGTCACCCCCAGCATATGCCATCTCGCATCTGCCAGGACCGGGGACCCAACCACTGTGGACATCACTCGGGCCAGGCTACCCCAATACCCTTGAAGCCCGGGGCAGGCCCACAGTATATGGACGAATGTTCCGGTCTGGACACTCCTCTGACACATTATCCGATACGATACTGCACTGTCCTGGGGGCATACGACCTTGCAGAATTCGGAGTTGAATTAATCGGAATCGTGCCCGCACAGCAACTTCTCTGGGGCTCAGTAGGGCCTCTGCCCAGTCGTGGTCCTCTAGGAGCCCCACGTCCGATTCCCAGGCCTCCCTCAATGGTCCCATGGGGTCTGGTGAGTTGTTAACCAGCTTATTATACATGAGGGATATAGCCTTATCTATCATTGGATTGAGCAGGAGTCTATTCTCCAGCGGTGTGTACTCTGGCAGCGGATCCCCATCTTTCAAATGACAGAAGAGTGCATGGCGCAGTTGTAGATATCTAAACTACTTGCCCTTTTCCATCTGATAATTTGTTTGAAGAGTACCAAAGTCGATCATTTTCCATCTTTTCCAGACGTCGCCCAGGAGGTCTATACCTATACTTCTCCAAACTAGTGAAGCCCTAAAGGCGCGCTGACTCTCTCAAAAAATCTCCCTCCCACAGTGCAGTTTGCTCGGTGAGTTTAGTGTCCCACCCAGTCATTTTGGTTGCCTTCTGTCATGCTGCGACCACCGTCCGAGTGTGAATTGGGAGGGATTTGGTACACTTTCTTTTCATATAAAGGGCAGAGTGATAGCTACCCTTACCCAAGGCCATCCGATCGACCCGGTAAGCTGGCTCCTCGGTCGTAGAGAATACCCACCTGTTGACATCAATAAGTTGAGTTGCCCAATAGTATTTTCTGATATCGGGCACAGCCAATCCTTCCTCGTACACCCTCTGTTGTAGTTTCGTAGGGCAATTCTGGGACTGCCCCACAACAACGCATGTTGCTGTGACTCGATCGCGCTAAAGAAAGCCTCCGGGATCAGAAAAGGGGTGTGCTGTAATGCATATAATAGGCACAGGAGAGCAATCAACTTAAACAGAACTGCTCTCCCCATGAGGGATACCGGTAGGCGCCGCCAGTGGGCCATGTCTCCCTTCAATCTATCCAGTTGTGCATGGACGTTTAACTGCATAAATTCCTCCTCCGATTTCGTGATCCAAATGCCCAGGTATGTGAATGTTTCCTTGGGCACCAACTCCTTGCACGCTGACGCCAAAACAGGAGGTTCACCCCCCAGCGAAAACATCAGGGACTAATCCCAGTTTATGCGATACCCAGAGTACGCCCCGAAAGACTGTATAATGTGAAGGAGTCTATGGAATGTCTGTCGGGGTCTGTGGGCATAAAGCAAGATATAATTAGCAAATTATTTAATCTGTGCCTCTCCAGTGTCCACAATTGAAAAAAGAGGATACAGTATCAGCTGTTTATAATTTGTGTGGCGCAGCTCAGCACCAAAGCGCTAATGAAAGATTCACCACAGCTACTGTTTCAAACACATAATGTGGACGCCTCATAAAATGGCATCATGAGTGAAAAACATAAAAAACTGCGTCATCTGTTATACATAGCTGAAAATCAACAGCCTTTCCAGTGCCACTTTATACACTCTAACACAGTGATATACCAGGCTGAGGTAAAGTGCAGATTGCAAGACAGTGCTGTGACTTTACACAGTTTTTTATTTTTTCTTGTTTGGGAAATACTTTTAAGGTTTCTCTTGGGTCTGAACATTTGCTATATAATAGTTTACGTTCTGACTGCTTTATAAAAAACAAAGAAATAAAATATTTTTTTACACTGACATTTTTATTAGTAAGTTTTTGTTTGACAACTGACATCTAATGAACCAGAAATCAGCGAAAATATACTCAATTAAGTTTTTACATAGCATTACATAATCTATAATGGACCCGGCATTATATGATATAACCACATTTGAGCAGATGTATAACAATTAAAAGAAAAAAAGCCTCAACTCACCCAACCTTTGAGCATTCCACAGCATAGTTTTCGTTTACTAGATCCACTATCACTACACCCTATTAGATCCCCGTGAATACGTAAGGAGGCAATTTCCTATACAAATATCTCCAAGCATCAACTTACCTTGGTACGTGTCCCACTGTTATTCCCCCTAAAGTCGTTTTTAGGAGCTGCACTCAAACAAAGAGGTCACCCTGATGTATGGCTGAATACTTTTTAAGGGAGTGATAGACAGGAAAAAGGGGTGGGGGTGATTAGACTGGGCAACCTGCTAAGTATAAAATGATATCCCCATATTTCTGTCCACTGATGGAAAGCGCTACGAACACTGAGTTGCTCCCCTTGCCATGACCACTCTTCTCACACACCCACCCTCCTCCTACTCTATTCTATTGGGCAACATAGTCTTCAGCAATTTCTAAAAAGCTAGAATCTTGGATTTCTTCATGAAGGACCACACTCAAAGATAGCTAATTTTAACAACTGTGTAATTATTTTCTGGGAAACATGTACATTCTGTTTGCACTTCTTAATACAAAAAGCAATCGAAATAATGAACCAGTACGTTACACTTGGGGTGGAGATGCCTTAATTGAATGTAATTCCCCCCACCAATGCGTTCATGGTATACCCCATCACAGAGCTGGGATTATGCACAAGTAGGTGTAGTGTTCTCACCTCGTCGAAGACACTTTCAATTTCATTTAGTAAGCTTTTTGAGCGCAAGGCTTTGGTATCATTCTGTTTGAAGTTGACCGCCTGGTGGTCTAATGACTTAAGGTAAGCCTTTTCATACTGCTCCCGCCAGATCTTGTTGAAACCCTGCTGGGCTTCTCGCCACTCCTCCTCCTTTGCCTTCAGCCTGCATAGAAACACACAAATAAAAAAAATACAACAAATGAAGGTGTGGGTGGATTTTGATCATTCCAGCCATAATAGACCAGCTATCTAGTAGATATCCCATTCAACAGCACCAAACCCAGCCGATAAGAACTACAAAGTAAATGAAAATACATGCATACATATAGTCCGCTGTTCACCAAGCAGCCTTCGGCTACTTAATGTCCACCAAAAAGTATAGTGGCTTTAAAAGGCCTATATAACGTGCAACTGCATCTTAGGAATCATTATCTACACTCCCACAGGCGAACATTAACATGACTGTTCCATTAGGGAAACTTCTTTCGTGTCTGTATGGTAGAAAAGCAAAGGTTCAAGAATGAACTGTCCAGTCCCAGACGTAAATCATAGTCCAGGGGCCCAAGTGACTTCATTCAGTTCAGATCTCTTACGAAGCTGCCATACTTATACCCTCATCAACCTTCACTCCTACTAGCAGGCATTGATGCCCAGCATAATACGGAGGTGTAGGGATATTCATCAGTTTTGAGGATAACGACTCTGGACTGTTTCTAGAAAGCTGATTTATTAGTATTCATCAGCACTTTAAATACACTAAAGACAATTGTATATACAAACATGTAAAGCTCCACATTTTAAATATACTGCTTAGAAATCAGCATGCAGCTTATATCTCATCACTGCCGATTTTGATAAAGAAGAGTTTAGAAGAGAAGGGGAGAGGAGTTGGCCTAACGGCTAGGGCGCTCGACCTCGGACCTGGGGATCTGGGTTCGAGTCTCGGTAACGACGCCAAAACCTCCTGTGATTCTGGGCAAATCACGTAGTCTCCCCGTGCCTAAAAAATGTAACGTAACTGGAAAATATGTAAAGCGCTCTGATACCTGATTCGGTTCGGGTCTAGTTCGCGCTATATAAAACTCAGCAAAAAAAAAAAAAAAAGGGAACAGAGGCAAATCAAGTTTAAATAATCTAACCGAGATGACAAATATGGTTAAGTGAGGCAGCTGGGAACAGTGGTCTGGTCCCCGAGTTACATAGTCTAGGCCTGTGTAAGAAGCCACATCCCTTGCATAAACAAACCTAAAACACAACTACAATTACCACAAATACACATCAAAAATGTGCTTGTTGAAATTTGTGGAAGGAGAGGGACATAACAGGTGGTATTGAGAGATCAAAACCTGGGTAAGCTTTTTAAGACACTCCGATTTGAACGAGAAATGCAAACGAACATACAAAGTACAATATTGTTTTGAACAGATTAGCACATTCATTTTAATAGGTACAACATGAATAGACAAGATGGCAAATCAGAAAGTAGTGAGCTGAGCTGCAGTAAACAGATGGAATGTGAAGGGGGTATGGGGTGTAGTAAAGGCTTTGTTATCGAGGGGTACAAACAGGGTGATTGTGTTGGGAGGAAGATTATGCAGGAAGTGGTAAAGAAAAAGGTTGGGGCGATTGGAGTTCTACCGGAAAGATAAAAGAACCACTAGTGCAAGAGCGATGCAAGTAAAACGGCCTCAGCCAAAGGCAGGAGAGAGAGGGAGAACCACTGGGCTGGGGAATTAGGAGACATTTTTGACTGAAGTAGAAAGAAAGCATAATCAAATAATATTAACAAAAATGGGGGGGAAATGGAGGTAGGTGTTAGGTACATCCTCCAGACTGTGTATCGTTATTAACGAATCTGTATATGACAGATCAGAGAACCTAACCATGCGGTCCGCCCGGGTAGGAGTAGGTGTCATTGACGAAGGAGTGCTGAGCCAAGGTTACTACCAGCCCCTCCACCCTGGCAGTCCATAAAGCACAGCGTTGCCACAACATAAATACTACGAGTCTGATTTCAACCGCATGTATTCAATTTGGTTCTCACACATTAGGTGTGCATCTGTTCTTTATTATATTATTTCTTTAGTATAGGATAGTTTTTCTCACTGTATGGTACGCATGGGGCTGGTCCCCATGTGGTCCTAAAGAAGAGGTTTAGGGGACACCTCGAAACATGTCGACCAAATACTAGGGAAAGTATACACATAACAGTTACACTTCCTCCCTACTATTAACCCCTTTTTATCCATACCAACTAGAAGCAGGAATACATTATTTGCTCACTAGCTAGGTATTTTTAGCATTACCACTCCCCCAAACACTACACATTTTTTCACAAAAAGTGCTCCTAAGTTGTTCCGTAAGTTGCAGCACGCCCCAGACCGTAGCTGTCTGGGATGGCCCCAATGATGAAGCAGGTCACCTAGGGGCAACCCTTGGTGAGTGAGGGGACTCGAGAAGAGAATTTTCTCTTCTTAGTTTTGGGGCGTTGTTTCGCACATTTAGCGGAAGCCCTTCCCATTGGTTAGATTCTCTGATCTATCATTTACAGATTTGTTAATAACTATGCAGAAAGAAAGCACACATTCAGAAGGGGGAACTAGGGGGATGCATAAGCACGGGGCTACGATACGATGCGGCCAGCAGGGGTATGGGGCAGGCCCTCTTTGAGGAATTAAGGCCGGGAGAATTCAATGCTAGTCAAGCATGGGCCATGCAAGCAAGCGGAGATAGGCAACTCTACAGGTCTCAGGTTGGCTGGGAAGATCATGCATCATCTTCTCTGAAATGGGAAAATGAGTTGGGATGGATTGTTTGGGCTGAACCAGTGAGGCTTATACAGAAACTGGACAAGGCGAGCCATTGTAAACCAAGGTGGGCAAAGGGGCACCAGGGGCAGCTGTAAGGAAAAGAGGGATGGTAGCTACAAGAATATGGAATGTGGGCACAACTTGAAAAGCTCAAGAGTCTATTACATATGCCTCATCTGGGCACTACAAAATGTGTTCCATACCAGGCTGTCTAGAGAACAGTCACTGCCACTCTAATACAAAAAGAACATACATCTCCTCCATTTTAGGCGGCTCCCAATGTATCTTGGGCCACTGGGGGCAACCAGAAGTGTAGCAGCAGCACCCACCATCAAGCACCGAAGCCAACCTCCCCAGTGGACTTACTGCAGCACTTGCTCCAGCACTAGTGTAACGGTGTACGATAGTGCTGCAAATGTCATTATGGGTCATTGAGGAAATGTACTCCAACTCATTATCAGCAGGGGATTTAGGTGTGGCTATTAGAGGGCTTGTCACTAAGTGAGCATTTATTTATGAATGATATGAACCTGTATAGGCTTCTTCAATGGAATGGAGATAAAGCTCTGTCCAGTAGCTTCTCTGTAGAACAAGCATGAAGTATTTTATCAATATCACCAACATGTGACTAACACAAATTATAGACAGTCAGAAACACACTGAGTTCAATTTGTGGTGTACGCTGTGTATGAACTGCTTCAGCTATCATTAAGATCTGCGACTAGGACCCTCATTATATGGAGGTGGCCAGACTTCGGTGTAGATACACCGTGGTGTCTGAATCCAAGACAAGCCAGTATCTCCACACCAAAGTCCAGCCATTATGAGTTTTCCCCCATGAAACTGGAAAGAACTGCTCGGACCTGTAGTTAGTGAGTACATTAACTGGCAGTTTATGCCATTTCGACAAAAAATTAAAACAAAGACATTTTCACCTGCTCTGAGCAAGCAGACAGACTCAAAGGGAGGGGTGGTGGGATTTGGGGAATTTGTGGTAAGCGGTGAAGGGTTGTGCCTGTCTGGAGGGCGAGCACTGTTTGCCGCCTTTGAACTGCTGAAGTGGGTGGATTGGGGCCGGGCACCAACTGCAATGTTCAGATCAATTTTATATGCCTGATAATTCTAGGCCCAGGCACTCTTGAAATTACAACTAGGGGTATTTCATCTAGTTATTGCTATGGATGAAATACAACAACTCGTATTGAGGGCCCCAGTGTTTAAGAGTCTGTATATGGTATTTGTGCTCCTTTACAGATTACACCCATCTATAGCCGAGCAGGAGTTATATTTTCTCCATTCACCACCATCATTTACTTGGTCATAACTCGCCATGCAAAAAGGTTAAAATATGACTTTATTTTCACAAGGAACTGTTAATTAGGTGCAAAATGCGCCTGAAACCTGACAAACTAATTTGTGCACCTGGCCTCAGTGACCCATTTATATAGGACTACGTCATTAAAAAGAATACTAAGAAATAAAAAAGAAAGACATGCAACAAATACCTCTTGAGCACTACAGGTACAGCAGTGGCTGGGTTCTTCTTGAGGCTCTCGATGATCTCTGGTGCTTTGTCCCCATATATGCGGTAAATAGCCCTACGCTGGATCACCTCAGATGTGCCACCCAAGCACTCGTCCAGACGGAATTTTTCTTGATCTTCAGGAGACAAGCGCGAGATCTTCTTCTGCACACTCTCCAACACGCGAATTGTTGCTAAGTTGGTCTCCAAGACAACATCCAGCTGCTCATTGGAGATGGAGTCAAAGAAACAAAAATGGTACAACAGCTTAATAGTCTGAACACCTATTACTGACATCTGAATATATTCTGAAGACCACATGTTTGTAAAAAGAGGAGACAGAGTCGACCTGGATGGGATTCAAACTATCGAGGTTGGTATTTAGAATATCTATTCTTATGAGTTCCAAAAGAAAAATTTGTGTTTGGGCCATGTTTTATTACTGTTCAATATGAGAAGAATTAGTCAGTTGGAGGAAGCCTCGTCGTTTAACACTGACAGTCAGCTAATTGAAACAGTGATCATTCAAAACCATGTAACGATAAGGCAATGACTGAGCTATGCCGTTTGGTTCAGTTTCAAAAACTGATTGCTTGTCGTCAGTAAATATTTTAAAGCTCATGCGCCAAAAGAACTATAAAAACATTCCTATTTACACAGTTATCAGACCTTATTAACAAATCCTCAATTTTAACAAACAGCAGAATACACAAATTACTAGCAGCACACTACTCTCAATTGGTGTGCATGCACAAGTTAATTTATGCCCCTGATAGTGAAAACACATGAAATGTAAGTTACACTACCAAGTGATAAATAGCTTTTGTGGCCTAGACGCTTCATTAAGAGTTGGTACAAGTTTGGTTCTTACCTTATGTGACAAGTATCCTTCAGTTTACTACCTACACGTTGTCCTTCACTACCTACCTTCCTTACCCTTTTCAGCAAGTGAACTGTCTATCACTATCATGTCAATTTCTGAAGCAGTCTGATTTCAAGACATGTGGATCAATAATTTAAACAAAAAGAAAACCAAAGAAGGGAGAAGATCAAATCTTCCCTTGACCAACCAGCCACCTTGCGGTTTACTCCGATGTTTACTGGTCTGAAATCCAATATACCACACAATACAGTGCATTCTCACGATTGGGCAGCTGCACAAAGTTCTACTCTAAATACACATTTTGTTAGAAAGGTAGCCAGAACCTGGTCTTCAGCAGAGCTAAGTGCCTTCCATAAGGAACGCAACCCAAAACATTCACCTCAAAACGTTCATCCTCACAGCGATGAAGCTGCTCCTCGTAAGGAGTCTTTTTTGAGCTGGCAAATGTGGAATCCTCCGACCAGGATGGGAATGAGACCCATGTATCATTCAACACCTGGATAAGGGGAAAAACAATACAGTTATCAGAGGAAACTAAACTTTAGAATTCAATATCTCCATCATGGAATGTTGTTTACATCCATAAACACTGAATATGTCAGATGACGTACGCGACCCCAACACTTTATATTTTAGCAGAGAGAAAATGAATTTTTAACTATGAAGGAAATTTTACCTGTACAAAGTTGACATCCTATCTTTCAATAAATGAGCATGAGCAAATAGATAAAAACAGTGCTGTTACTTCAAAGCAAAGCTCCCTCAGTCCCAGGATAAACTACTGTGTCAGCTGGCCACTCATCTTTACATCTTACTGAGGAACACACAAATTAAAACCTATAATCGCTGCTTCCATTCAGTCTTCTTTACCAGTGCAGAGGGAGAGTTGTGTATATATTTGACAAAAATATAGCTGATGGATAACTTCTTTGCACTTAAGTAACCTTTTCTTCTCAAACTTATACTCATTAAAGCTAAACTGAATAGCAAGTTCAACCCTTTCCAAATGAGGTGATAGACCCACAAGGGATAGAAGCAAGAGAGAACATACTTAATTATGAACATCTGAACTATACCATCACTGAGCTACTTGGAAGCCAGCTCTGAAGTCAAAGACAAGAAATAGGCGTCCGTGTACGAGTCCAATTTATAACTAGCGTCTTTTTAGGTCGAGGGACCGTTGCACTGCGAAGCAGTGAGGGCGGAGTCCCGAAGAATTAATGTTTTGGAGTTAGGGGGCTTGGAACCCGCCTCTCTCCTCCATTATCCTCCATTGACTGGCTTCCTAAACGGAGGCAAGCCATTGGAGGAGAAGGGAGTCACTCCAATAAAGCCCCGTCTCATTCGGATTCGGGGGCGTGTTTTTTTGCGTTCTTTGGACTGTGACGTCATCCGTCACTCAAAACGCCCAAAACACGCCCCCGAATCCGAAAATTTTCGGATGTTTGCGGCCGCCATTTTTTGGGGTGCCGTTTTTTTCTTGTTCTTAATTGTGTCCCTTGTTTATCCAACTCAAACCCGACCGTCCCGAGCGAGGGGCAGGTCTCCACCTTTCCCAGGGAAGCTGCAGGCGTATCCCTGCACCCATTCCACAAACCAGGGTGCACCACGACCCTCTCACGGCAGATAGGGGACCGGTTCATCAGGTGGTTAATGGGGATTTACAGAAACACCTGATCCAATAGGCACCATTAGGGACTCGGGTTAAGTGGCCCCGCATTCCGCAGCTGTGGAAGTCCCTGCGCGTGCGCTTGTCCTCCCTGGACACCCGGGCGGGGCGCGCCGCGCGCGGCATTCCAGCCTCCACCTGCCTATCAAGGCGCGCGGCGGGCCGATAGGCCAAAGTGCCACTGTTTTGTCTTTCCACTGTTTAGACTATGGGTTATATAGGCACAGTGCCCGCTGGCGAATCCAAGTAAATGCGCCCTTGGTATGCACGTTTGCCCAAGTGAAGCTGCTCTCGTTGCACAAGAACAGACCTCTTCTGGTGACAGCCACCGATGCCACTTGTTTGCAGCGCACCGGCTGCTTCAGTTCCTGCTCCATTCAGACACACGAGGTTGTACTTGGCATGGAAGTGGCGGGGAGAGGTGGGTCTGTTGTCTCTGTAATGGACCTTGGCACGGGGAGAGCTGAGGGGGAGGGGTCGGGGAGGTCGTAGCCGAGTGCATGGATTTAGGGCGCACTTGTCCTCTGCGCACTGCCCCCTGGCCCAATTAAGAATAGGGTAGCGTTGTTAAATTTGAGAGGACTCCCTGTACTGGTCCGCACTCTTTGTCACTCCACAAAGCTGAGGGACGTCTCCCTGCCTGCCAAGGGTGAACTTGGCGCTGTGCTCCCCAAGGAAAGCTACTGCTGAGCACCATAGGGCCGAGAAGTTAGTTCTTCATAGAAACACTGTCCTGCACTTTTCACGTTTAGACACTGTTGCGAAAGCAGGGCAGCCTCTCACTTTCACAAGCTTCAAAGCGCTTCAAAAGTGGCCCGGTAGTGGTTTTTTTCTCATCTAAAGGTGTTTGTTGATATTTTGCTGTAGAATCCTGCTGTTTGCGTGCCCTTTTGCAGAATACGTGCGTCGGGGTCTTTGCCTATTGGACAAACCAATTCTGTGCACAATTAAGACTGTGTAAAGTCTGGTCCCTGTTTGCTTCATGTGAGCTGCTTTGCACAGACGTGTTTTGGTGCTTATGTTGCTTGCGAAAAGGACTATTCGTTGCTGGTTGTGTTCACCCTGAGATAACCCAGACACACTCCCCCCTGCTTTGCGGCACAAACACAAGTGCATAGCCCTTCTCTGTGCGCACACCGCACGCTGACACTTGGATGCATGTTCCTCGGCTGTTACAATTTTGGCAGGTGTGTTATTTGCTGAGGTGGGAGCTGGCCTCGACAAAGGCACCCAAATTGTTGTCAGAAACAGAGTAAAAGGAGAACTGCTTAAATGACAGATCGTTCTGTTAAATGTCGCAAGAAACATTAGCCCCCTGGTTCTCCTGCCCCTTCGCTGTGCTTGTTCTCCTGCCCTCTCGCTGTGCTTGCTCTCCTGCCCCCTGGCTGTGCTTGCTCTCCTGCCCCCTCGCTGTGCTTGCTCTCATGTGTGTGTGTGGCTCTGTGTGTATGTGGCTCTGTGTGTATGTGGCTCTGGGTGTGTGTGGGGGCTCTGGGTGTGTGTGGGGGCTCTGGGTGTGTGTGGGGGCTCTGGGTGTGTGTGGGGGCTCTGGGTGTGTGTGGGGGCTCTGGGTGTGTGTGTGGGGGCTCTGGGTGTGTGTGTGGGGGCTCTGGGTGTGTGTGAGGGGGCTCTGGGTGTGTGTGAGGGGGCTCTGGGTGTGTGTGAGGGGGCTCTGGGTGTGTGTGAGGGGGCTCTGGGTGTGTGTGAGGGGGCTCTGGGTGTGTGTGAGGGGGCTGTTTGTGTGTGTGTGGCTCTGTTTGTGTGTGTGTGTGGCTGTGTGTGTGGCTGTGTGTGTGGCGCTGTGTGTGTGGCGCTGTGTGTGTGGCGCTGTGTGTGTGGCGCTGTGTGTGTGGCGCTGTGTGTGTGTGTGGCGCTGTGTGTGTGTGTGGTGCTGTGTGTGTGTGGCGCTGTGTGTGTGTGGCGCTGTGTGTGTGTGACGCTGTGTGTGTGTGGCTCTGTGTGTGTATGGCGCTCTGTGTGTGTGGCGCTGTGTGGATAGCTTTTTTTGTAGGTGGCTCTATGTGTGGATAACTTTTTTTGTAGGTGGCTCTATGTGTGGGTGGCTCTGTCTGTGTGAGGGTGGCTCTGTGTAGGTGGCTCTATGTGAATGACTGTGGGTGGCACTGTGTGGGTGGCTCTGTATGTGTGTGTGTGGGTGGCTTTGTGTGTGTGGCTCTGTGTGGGTGTAAATGCAATAGGTCATGCATTTGCCAGCGATTAAGCTATTGGCATTGTAAATGACAATGCCATTTATTTAACGATTAAGCTATTAGCAATGTAGATGACAATGCCATTTATTTATGATTTAAAAAAAAATGCCATGAGCAATGCCAATAGCTCTACCTTTAATAATGCCGAGACCATTGCATTGTAAATGCTTGTTTCTTCATTACTAAAGAGATTATCACATAACAAGATATGAGAGTTTTGGCCAATTGCCTGTAGAATGCAATGGTGTCCTTCCACAGTGTGTGATGTATTCCTATAGGTACTGTATCGATTCCCCTATTCCTGACCCTGGTTTGGTTAATAATTAACTAGCAGCCATCCAACGGTGCAAAAACCGTTATCTGATTAAGCCACACCACGGAAAAGAAGCGCGTTATCTGATTAGGTCATAACGCATGCCATCTAATTAGACAAGCGATATTCCTCCAGCCCCTGATAAGGCATACGGAGTTCTCAAAACAAATCAAACCTACAGCGACCTGGGAAATTCCCATAGCCATTGTTTTGATTTCACCGAGAACTTCAGTAAAGAATGTGCGAACGAACCCGTTCATATGACATCCTTATTGACGTATATATGTCCATCCTTACGTCAATCTCGGCACCTTTCAGGTATAAATATTACCGACATTGCCTTAAGCAAACACATGCGGTGGTGACGAGATTGGAGCAGAGAGACGTGCCGAGGAGCCCAGCAGAGAGCGAAGCCCACAGGCGCTGCCCCTCCTTCCTGACGCGCTGAGAACGAGACGCTGCCTTTCTCCTGCTGAGAAATCCAGCTCCGGCGCTTCCAAGCAGCCCTCGCAGGCAGCTGGAATATCAAGACCTGGGATAAGAGATACCAGCCCTCCACCATTCTAGATCTCAGGTACAGAACTGAATAATCCCTTGCAGAGAATTCTCGAGTCAGTCCCTTGGCAAAACGAACTTAACTCAAACTGCTACTTATCTACTCCCGCCCACGTATTAGGCTTAGGTCAGGTACACTGGGGTAGGCGTGGTTAGAAGCACCAGTTGAGTATGATTAGTCAAATGTATATATGTATGTATCTATTTTATCCATTTTAAAGTAAAATATGGCTCAGAAACCATATCAATGCTTTTACAGTATTATTTTATAATTCTGTCTTTACTGTATGCACTTTACTTAACTATAAGTATTGCAATAATAGCGATTCATTTCTCTTGTATGAGAAAAGAGACTGATCAATAAATAACATCTTTTATTGAACACGCCCGTCTCTTCCTTTTCTCTACAATCTGGTGAAACTAAGAATGCACTGAACTGACTGAGTAAAATAAGTTGTCTTTTGTTTTCACACGACTCTAGAGATACACTCTTGATTAGGGGAGAGCAAAGTTGTCATGTTCTATGTTTGTCAGAAACTAAATCCCTTCTTGTCTATCCAGGGAGGTTAAAATCCTCCTTGCCTATTCGAGAAAGTTTCTAGTGAACTCTGAGCTAGCTGGCAAACACAAAACTTTAAGTCTAATATCGTCGGTAGAAGACCTAGTTAACCTCTGCCCCAGGTCTATACTATTGAAGATATTATTCCAATGCGCAGAGCCTATTGGGATAATAGGAACTACACTACAAGTGAAGGCTTTGTGAAAGCCTTTACGGATATGAGAAGAGGGCAGCCCAACTAGTCATTACCTGTTGAGCTGTTGCTCCAGTCAGAGCAGACACCATCAATAAACTACTGTCAATATTGGACACATCTGTGCAGGAGCCATTTACACAATAGTCAGGAATTCCTTTCTAGTTAATGAAAAAAATGAATATGCTACTTACCAGTATGCATCTGTTCTTGGCATGTAGGGCTGCTAACATTCATATCTGTAGCATAGATCGCCGCCTAGTGTTGGGTCCGGATGATTGCACATTGTTGTCCTGGAAGAGTCTTCGAAGTATCACGAGATAGGTGGCTCCTCCCCTGGACTACAGTGCGCATGGGCATCGACTCCATCCCCAGATTGTTTTTAGCCATTGTGGCAAAGATGGAGTTGAACAGTGAAAGTGATGGCCATGCTAGAAATAAAATGTAAGAAAAGTCTGCAGCCGCTATGGGCGCCGGGGAGGAGGGCGGGCGATATGAATGTTAGCAGCCCTACATGCCAAGAACAGATGCATACTGGTAAGTAGCATATTCAGTTCGAGGCATGTGGGCTGCTAAATTCATATCTGTAGCATAGAATACATAGCAGTCCCTCCATTAACGGCGGCCGCCCGTGCCAGCTGCAGAAGTCTGAAAAAGTGTTTTAAGAACAGCCTGTCCTACAGCTGCCTGCTGTTTGGAATGCACATCTACACAGTAATGTTTGGTAAACGTATGTGGTGTAGACCATGTGGCTGCCCTACAAATGTCCTCCAAAGGAATGTTACCTAGGAATGCCATGGAGGCCCCCAACTTGCGTGTGGAGTGTGCCCTGGGGGGGACCGTTAAAGTGCGCTTAGCCTTCTGGTAGCAAATCTGAATACACTTAACGATCCACCTGGCTATTCCTGCTTTGGAAATGGGGTTGCCTTTGTGCTGGGCTGCGAAGGCAACAAAGAGTTGTTGTGTCTTTCTAAAGGGTTGTGTTCTGTCAATGTAGTACATAAGCGCTCTTTTGACATCAAGCGTATGGAGCATCCTTTCTGCTACCGTTTCTGGGTTGGGAAAGAATGCGGGCAGTTCGATAGTTTGATTGACATGAAACTGCGACACCACCTTAGGGAGAAATTTGGGGTTAGTGCGCAGCACCACCCTGTTTGAATGAATTTGTATAAATGGCTCTTGGATGGTGAGCGCCTGTAGCTCACTAACACGTCTTAGAGACGTTATGGCAATGAGAAAAGCCACTTTCCATGTGAGGAACTGAAGCTCACATGAATGCAGAGGTTCAAATGGGGGACCCATCAATCTGGTGAGCACCACATTGAGGTTCCACACAGGAGCTGGCGGGGTCCTGGGAGGGATGACTCGCTTCAGCCCTTCCAGGAATGCTTTAATGGCAGGCACCCTGAAGACAGAGAGGTGCTGCCGGTTTTGGAGATAAGCCGCTATGGCGGATAAGTATATCCTAATGGAAGCGTATGCTAGATTGCATTTGTAAAGATGCAACAGATAGCAGATGATATTAGGAATGGAGGCATCGAGCGGGTTGATAGCGTGCTCTGTACAGTAGATGACAAACCGCTTCCATTTTGCTGCATAGCAAGCTCTGGTAGTGGGCTTCCTTGCCTCCCGGATGATGTCCATGCATTCAGGGGGCAAATCAAGGTAGCCAAACTCTAAGACCTCAGGAGCCAGATCGCCAGATTGAGCTGTTGCGGATCTGGGTGCTGAATGTCGCCATGGTTCTGCGTCAAGAGCCGGGGTGTGAGGTGCAGTCTTTGATGCGGTACCACGGAGAGTTCGAGGAACGTGGTGTACCACGGTTGTCGCGCCCACGTTGGAGCAACTAGGATGAGCGTCAGCGAGTGTTGCTTGAGTTTTCTTGCCACCAGCGGAATGAGAGGCGCTGGGGGAAAAGCTTACGCAAATCTGCCTGACCAGTTCATCCATATCGCATTGCCCTGCGATAGTGGGTGAGGGAACCTGGCGGCAAAGCTTTGGCATTTTGCGTTTTCCTCCGTGGCAAACAGGTCTATCTCTGGATGACCCCACTGCTGGAAGTACGGGCGGAGTACAGATGGGTGTAACTCCCACTCGTGCATCTGGTGGCTGTACCTGCTGAGCAGATCCGCCATCTGATTGTCCGTGCCCGGGAGGTGTTCCGCCATGAGGAAGATGTTCCTCTGAATGGCCCACTTCCACATGCTCTGAGCCAGATGAGACAACTGTGGAGAGTGCGTACCTCCCTGCTTTTGAATGTAGTACATGGCTGTTATGTTGTCTGTCCGGATCAACACGACTTTGTTGCACAGATGTACTTTGAAGGACTTGAGTGCCATGAAGATTGCCATCAGCTCCAAGTAGTTGATGTGCATCTTCCTTTGTTGCGTTGTCCATAGTCCCTGCACCATATAGTGGAGCACATGAGCCCCCCATCCTAGGAGAGACGCGTCCGTTGTTAGTGTAATCTGTGGCACAGGCTCCTGGAACGGTCGGCCCTTGCAAAGGTTGTGTGGATTCCACCAATGCAGAGAGCTGTATGCCCGACCCGTCACCAACACTAGGTCGTTTAGTCGTCCTTGAGCCTGAGTCCACTGATGCGCTAAGCATTCTTGGAGCGGACGCATATGGAGTCTCGCGTGCGGGACTATGAAGATGCAGGAGGCCATCATGCCTATCAACTGCATGAACACTCTCGCTGGGAGTGAGTGTTGTGGTCTGAACTTTTGGATCAGCGCCTGGATGTTGTCGATCCTCGCTGGGTTTGGCTGAGCTGTGGCAGCCAGAGTATTGATCGTCACGCCTAAATACTGCCGCACATGGGCTGGCTGAAGGTGCGATTTGGGGTAGTTCAGTGTAAACCCTAGACTGTGAAGGAGGTGAATGGTGTGGGTCATGTCTGCGGCGCACTGCTGGGCTGACTTCGCCTGCACGAGCCAGTCGTCCAGATAAGGGTAGACATGTATACTCTGTCTCCGAAGGTGTGCCGCCACTGTCGCCAGACATTTTATGAACACTCTGGGAGCAGTGGTCACTCCGAAGGGGAGTACCTTGAACTGGTAATGCCTGTTTTGGATGGTGAACCTGAGGTACTTTCTGTGGGAGGGGTGGAGTGGTATGTGAAAGTAAACATCTTTGAGGTCCAAGGTTGCGAGGAAGTCTCCCTGTTGTAACAAGGGAAGAACCTGCTGCAGTGTCAACATGTGGAAGTGTTTCGAAAGAATGTACTGGTTTAAGGGGCGTAGGTCTAGAATCGGTCTGAGCGAGCCGTCCTTTTTTGGGATTAAGAAGTACAGGGAATAAACTCCTGTGCCTTCCTCCTCCACCGGCACGAGCTCTATTGCGCCTTTTTGCAGCATCACTAGAACCTCCTGCTGCAATAAGTGCAAGTGCTCTGCTGACATAGGACGGTGTTTTGGGGGCATGGGTGGTGGGGTGGACGTCAGTTCTAAACAATAGCCGAACTGGATAAGTTTCCTGACCCACCTGTCTGTGGTTATGGACTTCCAGACGGGCAGGAACTGTTGGAGTCTCCCCCCGACAGGTGTTGAATGGTCGGGGGGCAGTGACAGGGAGTCACTGTTTGTTGGCGGCAGAGGTACGGGAACTGTTGTTGCCTCTGCCTCTACCCTTGGCACTGTTTCCTCTGTATCCACCTCTGCCCTGCTTGCTGTAGGAGGATTGTGCACCACTTTTATTGAATGGCGTCTGCTGCGACATGTGCCCTCTGTTAACACCTCGAGTGCCTGAGCGACGAAAAGTGTTCCCTCTAAATTGTTGCGACTGGAGAGCTCCCATGGACTTGGCAGTCTCGGTATCTTTTTTGATCTTCTCTAGGGTGGTGTCCACCTCTGGGCCAAACAACCTGTCTGGATTAACGGGTTGGTTGAGGATAGTAGTTTGTATCTCTGGCTTGAATCCCGAGATGCGGAGCCATGCCTGACGTCTCAGCATCACACTAGTGTTGATCGCCCTCGCTGCTGTGTCCGCAACATCTAGCGCACACTTTATAGCAGCGTTGGAGATGAGCTTCCCCTCCTGAATAAGCATCTCAGCTCCCTCTTTAAACTGGTCTGGGAGGTGTTGTAATAGCTGCTCTAGGGTGTCGTAGTGCACCCTATCGTATCTGGCCAACAGAGCTTGCGTGTTTGAGATGCGCCATATGTTGGCCGTCTGAGCTGCTACCCGCTTCCCAGACGCCTCCAGCACTTTTGACTCTTTGTCTGGGGGAGGAGCTTCACCCGTCGTTTGGGAGTTTGCCCTCTTGCGGGCATTAGAGACCACCAAAGAGTCCAGAGGCAACTGGCCCCGTATGTAGGTGGGGTCGCCAGGTGCAGGTCTGTATTTCTTCTCAATGCGTGGGTTTACCACCCGGGATCTTGTGGGTTCCTTGAAAATGTCTGCCGCATGCTTAAGGACCCCTTTCAACATGGGGAGAGTCTTGACAGTTTTTTCAGCAGTAGAGAAAGTGTCAAAAAGGAAGTCTACTTCCACGGGGTCAGCATGCATCTCCACCTTATGGTTTGTAGCTGCCCTTTCGATTAAGGCATTAAACGCCGCAGAGTCCTTAGTGGGGTACGGCTTTACGTTATAGACCTGTGGATCCTGGACCGTCTGCTGGTCCCCTTGATCACCAGTATCCATCCATGATTCCTGCTGCTCATCAGGCTCTGTATGAGCAGGGAAGTTGTACTCCTCATCTTGGTCCCCTCCATCCCCATCTGAGTTTGTGGGTGAAGGTGTGGCACTCCGCCTATGCTGAGGAAGAATCTGCTCCACCAGAACGGGGGTGTCTGCTGCAGGCTTTTTACGTTTCAGAGGAATGGTAAAGGACTGCAAAGGTTGCGAAGTAATCTTCCTCTTGTAGAGCGTGAGTTTGCCGGTGTCGGCATCGATAAAATGCTCCGACTGTTCTTCAACCAAAGTTTGTCGAGGACCCACGTCCCAGCCGGTGGAGTGGACGTTGACACGGTGTCTTGGGGCACCGACTGCGGTGCAAAGGCCTTCGGCGCCACCTTAGGCGGCAACGTGTAGACGAGCGGTGCCGACGAGGTCTTAGGTGCGTCTTGTAGCTTCGGCGCGGAAGGAGTCTTCGGTTCCGATGCTGAAGCCTTGACCTTAAGGCGCTTGAGGGAGTCTGAGACCTGCTTCGTAAAGGAAGCGGATGGTTTCGTCGATCCGACTGATGTTCGTGGTCCGCCCCCTGGGGAAGACCCGAGCGTGGCCGACTTGTGTTTGTCCGGTCGAGAAGCACTCGTGACCGGTGCGTTTCTATCACTGTCCACTACAGTAGACGTCGATGCCGATGGCTTCGGATCGATCGGTTTTCCTTTAGGGGTCACGGCCCCAGACCTCGGCTCTGCGGCCTTCACCCACTTCGCGTCGACGGGCCCCTTGGTCTTCATCGCGACAGACTTTCCCGATGCAGGCTCGGCAGTCTTCTTGGGCGTCGGCTTGTCTCCCTTGGTAGACTCCGACCCGATGGGCTTCTTCGAGCTTGGCTCCGTAACCACCTTCGGCACCATAGCCTGTTCTGCAGCTTGCGCCTGTTTGGGGGCCCCCGAAGACGACGGCGTCGGCACCGGAGCGGACGTCTTCGGTTTCGATGGCGTGTCGGCCATCTTTGTTTTCACCGGTACCGAGGGTTTCGGTTTCGTTTTCAGTAATGGCGGCTCCGCGGAGGTGTCCGTAGCCGAGCCGGAAGGCGGGGCCGTGGATCGAGGTGTAAGGTCGTGGGTAAGGCCGTGTGGCGATCCCGTGACCTGAGCCTTTGTAAGAGTACGAACGGGGCATAGCTCATCCTCCGAGCTATCTTCCATGGCCCCATATGCTTAGTCGTCGTCCCCTACCTTCTCGATGATTTCTTCAATGTCGGGACTGTGGTCGTCAGCTCCGTCGCCGGACTCGACCTCCATCGGGGTAGGGGAAATCTGCAGGTGACGCACTTGTTAGTCTTCCGCGGGGTCGTCAAAGATGTCCACCGGTGCTGGAGCCGATCTCTGGGCCTCAAGGCGCGCCACGCGCCGAAGCTTGATCGTCTTTTTCGATCGAAATCTGGAACAGGCCATACAGTTGGCCTTGTCGTGGTCCGGCGACAGGCACTTGTTGCACACAGGATGGACGTCGATGTGTGGGTACTTGGATCCACACACGGGACATTTCTTGAATTGACTCCGCTCCATGCCGTCGAAGTCTTGCTGCGTCCACTAGGCCCCGATCACCGAAGAGTCTCACGACCCCCCGGATAACCGACTCCACGAGCTGGAAGATAGACGGGACCGAACACGAACAATACCGACGGTGCCAAAAGGCCTTTTGGCCTTGATAGAGAACTTTTACGATTCCGAACAGGAGACGTCGAAATCACATCCGAACCCAATGGCGGAAAAAAACAATCTGGGGATGGAGTCGATGCCCATGCGCACTGTAGTCCAGGGGAGGAGCCACCTATCTCGTGATACTTCGAAGACTCTTCCAGGACAACAATGTGCAATCATCCGGACCCAACACTAGGCGGCGATCTATGCTACAGATATGAATTTAGCAGGCCACATGCCTCGAACCTGAAATCCTCCCCTGGTTGCAGATACGGATGGTAGAACACAGCCAAACAATAAAACATTGTGAGATAACACAGCCAGGTTCATTGCTACAGTAACCCGTGATAAGGATGCCAAACGAGAGGTGATAGGAGCAGACGGGTTTTCAGTGCTGATCAATGAAGGAAAGAGGACAGTGCACACCTAAGTAGGGGCATTAGACAGATGATGGCGAGATGTTTGTTTTAATGCCAGAAGAAGTTGGAAGAAAAACAAAAGATGGTAGGGAGCAGACTGGGAGCTGGGAAGTACCACAAAGTGATGTCTGGGAATTCAGTCACGCCATCAAGCCCACAGATGGTCCGTGGGTCACTAAAAAGAGAACTGTAGAGAGTACATGCTTAGTAAGAACACTGCATTGAAAACATTCACCTTGAACATTTGGTCAGTGTTAAACCAGAGAACAACTTGGCAAGAACAAAGTGCAGTGCACAGTGGCGTGGCAGGGTTTCAGAGGTTTGGTTCGGAGGCTTCATGGGTTTTAGAGAAGGTGAAGCTGGCCTGCTGAAAGATGAACGCCCGAAAAACATGTCAAAACTGCCGAGCTTTAGCTTTTGTTTGTTTTAGTAACACTGTCATTTTATAAATAGTTATTTTCAGGTGTCTCATGATCTGCTGCTAAGGATACTGCTGAGTAGAGTTGATTGACATTCCTAATACCCTTTCGTCAGACGGCTACTTGACAGAGCCCAAATGAATCATTTGCCAAGTTTTTTGCTGTAAAGAATGCTCCTGAAGGAAACGAGGTGGCGGAGTCTGTTCGCCTTTAGGAGACATTTCCAACTCGTGCCTATAGGAGTCAACGCACATAGGATGGTGTGAATGCGTAAGGGAGAACAAACAAAAAGAAAATATTTTTTGGTATGAAGAAAGAGGCAGGCCTAAAGTAGGGCAAAGACCCCTAGCACACCTCACCTCAGTCACACTAATCTCGACCAGATACAAGAGGAATGTATGACAACATAACCTTTATAAAATCACTACTTGGATACAAAGAACACATCGCAAGAATCGGTAGGCAAAGTAGCTATGGTGCCATCAATACTTCACTGTATCAAGAAACATATCTACCACAACAAGTCACAAGTATCTATTACTAAACCCAGGAAATCAAATAGTACCTCTTTGCAAATAGCCGTCCGTCCGCTACATTTGGGCTGTTGATACGTTTTGGGTAGTGCCCGGTAACTTGATCCAATGCGCTTGCAGGATGCATAATCAATTTCCCGGCCAATCCCATCATTGGAGCGGTCATTTGGAATCGGAGCAACAAAAGAAAGTTCTTTCACTCCCAAGAAGGATTTGAACTGAGCAAAGAGTTCAGGAAATTTCCTTTGGAAAGTGAACAAAGACATATATAACTTGTGATGCATATGATCAGATAAAGACGTTTTCATCTATCCACTAAACATTTAAATGAAACAATATCAGTGTTTATTGAGGGTAAGTAGGCTGTGTACAAATGGCACAAATAAAAGTCAAAGTAAGTACATGAAAAAAGGGAGGCATGCGGTGGACGAGTTGGAGAGGCTAATATATATCAATAACCACATTCCTTACGATTCCAGCCAACACATAGCCGTTGCTATTCGATTTCAGAATGGTTAGTCCTCACTCTCTGTTCTTGCCAATAGATTGAGAGTTACGTTGCATGTCCCTTGTGTTTATGGCTACTTTATAAATTAAGTTCTCTTGTATCTGCCTCATGAGTAAATTGGCAATATCACTAAAGGAGGAGGCAGAGATCTTCCACTTAGATTTTTTGAAAGCGTGCAAGAGCTGCAGTATTCACTTTTATATTATGAGTTATGCCACATTCATAGGGAAGGAATGTATTCATTTCTTTGCTGGGTAATCAGTAGTTTAGATGAATGAGGATGTGGGACTGTGGTGCATTTGAAAAGCAATATAACCAAAAGGTATCCTGGCCAAGGTCATGGGGTTTATTGCAAAATATGCACGGGACTCGGTGTAGAGGGGTGGGTCACCCTCCTGGGTATGCTAGCTCCGCATGACTTGTGCGGGGAAGGAAAAAAATCCCTTTTTGTAAAGAACCCTCACACACTCTAGTAGTGTTATGCTTTATTATCGGGTTCACCCTGACTCCTAAAGGTCAGGGTGGGCTCAACCGTATTCCAGGGAGCACTTAATAGAAGGGTGGCCAGGGGGCTTAACTAGAGATTAAAATCCCTCACCCTCTCCTAGGTACCTCTTTATCAGTGGAGTTGGTGGGGAGAGTAAAACAATAACTCATGGGTAATATGGACTATTATGGTCCTATGACCCTACTTAAAAAATGAATTTTTCCTATCCTGCACAAGTCATGCGGAGCAAGCATACCCACAAGGGGTGACCCACCCATCTACATAGTGTCCCGTGCATATTTTTTCAATAAACCCCATGCCCCCGGGCGAGATACCTTTTGGTTATATTGATTTATATTGGGAGGACTTATCCCTCCACCCTCTTCGCATCCGAAGGGCCCTCTCAACCCTCCAGATCCAGCAGGTTTTCCTTGTTTGGATCCTTTTTGTTTATCAGCATTTGAAAAGCAAACATCTGAAGGACTTATAGTTGGAGCACGGCAATTCTTTTCAAGACTAGGGCTGTCACCTCTCGATTATAAACTAAATGTACCGATTTTTGAAAGAGTGTATTGTAGAAAGCTGGGAGAGTGTCAGAGTATGTGTCTTGGATAAGGAGTAGGAGGCATAGTGACGATGATGTGAAATTTAGTTACATACCCGATAACTGATCTGGGTTGCGAGTGAAAAGGTGTTGGTTGAAATTGTACATGTTAGGCTGGGTCTTCTAGGCTGCTCTTTTTTTCATCCACTGGACTTGACTTTTATTCAAGCCCATTGTAGGTACTCAACGTAATTTGGGTTCTGTTCTAGATCATAACTATGCTCTGATGTCAAAAGGGACATCCAAAGTAAACTCCACCTTTCTGTGTGATAGGACAGCAGCACCCTCAACTAAGGATATGTGGTGGCTAGCAATAGTGAAAGGGCAATTTTCCGCCGGCCATGTCATTTTATTTGTTTTTAACAGTACCCCTCTTTGGGAAGGCTGCCTACTGGCACTCCCCAATAAACAATCCATCTATCAGAAACCAATATGCATGATGTACATGAGTACACCTCATTTGATTAAGCTGGGTATGCTTATTGTAGTATTCCACATTCTATATTCTAATTAGAATTGTTATGTACTAATAGAATTGTTATGGTTTCTCCCTATCTAGACATTCTTATTAGATTGAATGTCATGTTCAGTTAAGACTATGTACCTGTTCCTGGTGGTTGTTAAAGCTGTCTCCTACAATAAACTCCTAACTACAATCCTGCTGTCTCTTCATGACTACAACATAACTTGGCGACGATCGGGATATTAAGAAACAAGAAAAGAACCCACATTTCTTCTCAAGAAAATTTTTCTTCTTCTACTACAAAAACGAAAAATGGAGACAGCGTTCACCTTTTCTACATATTAAGGTACTGTTTAATTTACTATGTATATGTGCTGAATGATTGCACCAGCGGCTGTTAATATTACTCAAGTGCTTTGATTGCACCCGCGGCTGTTCTTATTTACTTTCTGCACTCAAAACGCCTGAGAACCACTCCGCTCGCTGTTTTAAGCATTTTATGGCACTTACAGCAACGCGTGAAGCTCCGCTTCGATTTCACAACTTTTAAACTATTTAAAAACCATTTAGCCTTTCTCCAGTATTAACACTATAAAAAGAAGCATCTTTTGAAAAACGAAGCCTACCGCTTGTCACAGCTCGCGGCGCCGTCCCGCGCTGCAGAAGCATCTCCATTGTCATCGCGCACACGGATTTCTCTGCTCCGTCCCTACCCAGCGCATGCTGTCATCACGCTCCCAACGACGAACGCTGCGTTCCAGCAGCCATTTTGTTACCGAAGCGACCGGCTACTTTTCCGACCTTGTTTCTGGCTCAGCCATACATCAATCACCACTACTCAGATCTCGTTCCAAACCACATCATATTAATTATTTACTATTTTGAACAATTTTAACTTATCAAAAAAAAAAACAAAAAAAAAAAAAAAAATTTTATGTAAAACTTCTTGGATTTAACAAGGGTGATGAATCCTACAAGACAACAGTAACTACTTTTCACAAGTTTCGTTGTCTTTATCAGTGATTCCATTCAAAACGACAAGATGTCAAACAACATTGCTTCCCCAGCACACTTTCTTCCTTCAGCTGGTGATCCCAAAGTGGAATGGGATCTTTGGTATCCGACTTTCCTGGCTTATGTGGATGTAGTGGAAGAAGATGGATGTTCCCCCAAAAGAAAACTTGCGTTATTAAAAAACTGTCTTGGTGGTGCTGGACTCAAAGAATTGGAAAGCTTACCTCCTATTGAAAATGTGGGTGCTGGTGACTTAAATGTTTTTGAAGCGGTAATTAAACAATTGAGTATCAGATTTGGGAGGAAGATTAACACAGTTATGGAGAGATTTAAATTCTACTCCAGAATTCAGAAAGAGGATGAATCAATTGAAACTTATGTATCTGCATTACGCTCTTTAGCTAGCTCATGTGCTTTCGAAACCATAAATTTTGATCAGGTTTTGAGAGATCAAATTATGATGCGTACCAAAAGTAAAAAGATTCAAGAACGCTTGTGGATGGGCACTGAATCTTCACTCAGTGCTGTACTAAATATAGCTAAAGGTATTGAGCAGTCTGAATTGTTTGTGAATGAAATAAGAGGTCATGAAACTAAAAGTAAAATAATAATTCCTGAAGTTTCTCTTGTAAGAAACCCTACCAACTATAAGAAACCTACGTTTTTTCCTCCTAGGAAGGAAAATTTTAACAGAAATAACACTTCCTTTCCTAGAAAATTTCAAATAATATGCTATAGGTGTGGAGCTAATGATCATGTTGGCAATTACAAAGGCTGTCCAGCATTGAACAAAATTTGCATCAAATGTAAAAAGTCAGGTCATTTTAACAAAATGTGTAAATCCTCACAAAAAGTTAATTATATGTCATATGAGGAATGCGATAATCTCGAGCAACCATCTGAAATTAACACTATGTTATGTGTGGGAGATACAGAATGTAAAGGCTTTCCTAGTGACATGATATCTATTAATGGCAAAGAAATATCCATGCTCATTGACTCTTGTGCCTGGTACACTATAGTTGGCAAGAACATTTATGAAAAATATTGGAGTTCAATGGAACTTCTACCACCTGATATACATCCAGGGGGGTACACTGGGAAGAAAATAGACCTTGAAGGCTACATGTGGGCCGACATTAAATTTAAAGAAAGAACTACCAGAGGGAAAGTATATGTATCCACCAAAGGTGCATCTATCTTGTGTTGGCCTCACCAATATGATTTAGGGATAAAACTCGACCCCAATGCCACCCCTCCTGTATATGTAGTTCCACCTGAAAATGATTTTAATCTCCAATTAAAAAAAGACTTCCCTTCCATTTTTAATGATAATTTGGGAGTTTTTGCCAATTTTAAACACCGTATCATACTCAAAGAATCAGCTATTCCTGTCCGACATCGAGTCAGAAACGTACCCTTAGCTTATCGTGACAAACTTAAAGTAATCTTGTCAGACCTTGTTTCTAAAAAGATAATTGAACCAGTTGAGTCATCTCCATGGGTTTCGCCAGTCGTTTTGTCTCTTAAGAGCAATGGTGAGCTTCGCCTATGTGTGGATCTCCGCAGCTTAAACAAGGAGATTTGGATCGATAGGCATCCCCTACCCCACATACATGAACTAATCTCTACCCTTTCAGGTGCATGTATCTTTTCCACATTGGACTTAACCAGTGCTTATCACCAGGTTATATTACACGAAGATTCGAAATTTTTAACCACTTTCATTACACCTGAGGGCATGTTCCAGTATTGCCGTATGCCATTTGGACTAGCCAGTGCGGCATCTGTCTTTCAACGTCTCATGAAGACTGTCCTGGAAGGTTGCGAAGGGGCAATTGCCTTCCAGGATGATATTTTGATACATGGAAAAAATTTTGAGGAACACGATAAGAACCTTATAAAAGTGTTGAATAGTATCCAACAATATGGTTTAACATTAAAGCTGTCCAAATGCAAATTTAGACAGAGTAAAGTTCAGTACTTAGGTCACGAAATTTCTGCCATGGGTATCAAACCCAAACTCAACCATATTGAAAGCATAACTAAAGCTCCTGCACCGGTGAATAAAGATCAGTTAGTTTCCTTTTTAGGTCTTACTGAATTTTATAGTAAATTTGTTAAAGATTATGCGTCTAAAGTACATCCTCTTAGATCTTTATTAAAAAAAAGATGTAAAATATTTATGGAACAATGACCACCAACATGCATTTGATTTGTTGAAGCAGGAAATTATCAATGCACCATTTTTAAAGCCGTTCAATCTAGAGAAAGAATGTATAGTATATGTAGATGCAAGCAATGTTGGGTTCTGTCTTGATGCAGAAAGATAAAGGAGAAGAATATGTAGTTTCTTATGCATCCAGGACCCTGCGAGGTGCTGAGTACAATTACTCCACTATAGAAAAGGAATTACTAGCATGTACTTGGGCCTCAGAACACTTTAGACAATTCCTCTGGGGAACTCGTTTCCATTTAAGAACTGATCACAAACCATTAATTAACATGCTTGCAGCTGGTGGTGGTAGAACACTTACAGCGCGTCTAGCACGTCTAGCTGCAAAATTACAGGAATTCCAATGTGTTGTCGAATATGTCCCGGGGCGTTTAAATGTGCACGCGGACTGCATGTCCAGGTTGCCTTTAGTCAATTCCGTTTTTTCTAACCATGTAAATTGTGATTCAGATGTGGTCTTCAATATTGATGATGTTAATAATAGTAACATTTCAGATTCTAGTAGTATTTCTGAACCTGAGTGGAGAGACGCAATGGCAAGTGATCCCAGTTTACCTTCGTTAACCAGGTATTTACAACATGGTTGGCCTCAGGAACGGAATTTATCTGGCGACATCCTCTCTTTCTTTAAGATAAAAGACGAACTTATGTTTGACCAAGGTGTCATTGTCCGTTGTGACAAGATTGTTCCTCCAGTCTCACTAAGAGAAAGAATTATTTCTATGGCTCACGAGGGACATATGGGCATGTCTAGTACCAAGAGACGTATTCGCGAATTTTATTGGTGGCCTGGCATCGACAAAATGGTTGACAAGTGGGTCAGTTCTTGTCCTCCCTGTGCTAAAAGTGATAAAGTAGTTAGACCTTTAGTTGTGAGTACTTCTCCTATTGAATGTGCTTCGGGCCCTTGGAAAAAGTTGGGCATCGATATTATTGGCCCTCTTAATTTTTCTTCTCACCAAAACGTTTTTGTAATGGTTCTTATTGACTACTTTTCCAAATGGCCAGAGTTAACACCTTAGGAGCTAGTAAACAAACCTCCCCAGTGCTGCGCTGTCCATTATCCAGTGCTGAACTGGACGTCCAGCGGTCGCACGCAGCACTGGGGAGGTAGTGCCCGTGACGACCGTTGGCCGACGGCAGCACCTAAAGGGTTAAAACTTATTGACAAAATTGGTTCAACCCAAATTGTTCAATTTCTGGATGAAGTTTTCTGCAGGGAGGGCATTCCCGCTGAAATTGTATCGGACAATGGCCCGCAATTTATTAGCAAAGAATTTTTATCTTTTCTCCAGAGATGTGGTATTGTGCACAAAAGGGTATCCAATTACAATCCCCAATCCAATGGTCAAACGGAACGTTTTAACAGAGTCATCAAGGAGTCCATTCAACTAGCGATCAAGAGCGGTTTGGATTGGAAGAAGGCTTTACGTTCAACCTTGTTGTCGTATCGCACATCTCCCAATTCCGTTACTGGGTTTTCTCCGTTTGAATTACTTAGAAGCAGGAAACCTGGATCTAAACTTATTCCCTGGTGGTTGAAAATTAAGTTTCCCCATGAATCCTCAGTGGATCCTGACAAGGTTAAGGACAGGGTTTTAGAATATCAAGAGAAGATGAAAAGGAATTTCTTATCTTCTAAGGATTATTCCCAGAAGATCAAGGTTGGTGACTTTGTACGGGTTAAATTCGGTAGAACTCTTGATAACAAGTGGAATAAATGGTCAGATCCATGCATGGTTACTGAAGTTTTTTCTAAAGCTGTAAGAGTTGAGAGTGGTAAAGTATGGAATTTTAGGAGAATCTCGTTGTGTAAAAGTAAAGTTACTGATTTGTATGCAGATAATAAGTCGAATTCTACCTCACTTCCTACTAATGGTGATTTCTCTTCCAAGCACAGTATTTCTGTTGAACAAAATGAGACATCTTATTCTCCGTTACTCGACACATTTGAAAGTGAAAATCAAAACATGGATAACTCTGTGCCTAATTGTGGTTTGGACAATGATCAGTCTAGTCCTTCTTATGATCAACCCACTGCCACGCATAATGAAATGTCTTTCGATGTTAATGTTCCTGTACTGTTGCCTAATACTTCTAATGAAATTGTCCAAAGAAAGAGTGTACGACCTAAACATACTCCTGTTAAACTACGTGATTACTTTCATTGAGAGTTACTTCGTTTTTTTTTATATTATATTGTTGTTTTGTTTTTTTTTGTTTTTTTTAGGGGGGAAGGTGTGTAGTATTCCACATTCTATATTCTAATTAGAATTGTTATGTACTAATAGAATTGTTATGGTTTCTCCCTATCTAGACATTCTTATTAGATTGAATGTCATGTTCAGTTAAGACTATGTACCTGTTCCTGGTGGTTGTTAAAGCTGTCTCCTACAATAAACTCCTAACTACAATCCTGCTGTCTCTTCATGACTACAACACTTATCTTGGGCATACACCTTTCCTGTTGCCTCCTCCATTTGAAACCAGTTATATCTGCTATGTGGTGATCGTCCTCGGCTCATTACACTTTGCCCGGGATAAGGTTTCCCTTCTCTGAGTTTAACTCAACCGTCCAGATTTCTGACACTGACCAGGTTTCAAGGTAACTGGAGCATACTAACCCCCACACATCACACCTAGGATTAGTCACAACTGGTCTGACGTGAGAGCATGGGCTAAGGCACTTATGCAGTCTGACCAGAAATAGTCATGGATTTTTTCTCCAGGCTTGGGTGACCAAGGAAACGTATTCATGTAAGAGATCTACATGGAGACAGATACATTAACAGAAATCACACTGCATCTACAGGATCTCCCAAGCCCAGCTGCCCAATAAGGGAACAAAGCAACTTAGTAGAGAATCACTTGGGTGGAGTATCTGCAACGTTGCTCATCACCGACAATAACATGAGCCTCAATACACACAATGTGCAAATGGGGCATCCAGATCCACAGTGTTCAACCTCACAAAGCAATCAGCATTCCCACACTCATACAGAGTTTGGCTCACAAGCATTCGATCTTTAATGGTTTCACATGCTTGAATTATTCCCAGTCGCCGAGGTGGGAGCCTTTGGTAACACAGAAGAGCAGTGCAGAATGATTAGCCATAGAGGTAAGCAAATAGTTAGAAAATTAATAGCCTAAGCACCTCTTTAAATATGACCCAAATGTCAGTCAAGGAGGTGAATATGCTCTGAACTCTACTCCCTCTGAACGCCATAATAGTTCAGACTTCTACTGCACTTTGTTTGTGCAAGGAATTTCTTCAGTGCTCTGCTCTTTTCTCCTCACAGAGATTGTACTTCACATTCCTCGATCAACCCCAATACCATAGCAGCCTTGTTTAAAATTCTGGTCTCTGAAGTGTGGGCAGGGGATAATTTCTTCAATTCCAGCATGTCTAAAATCCATGGGAATATTTTATCAGAACTAGTCACTTTCATTGTCGAGGAATCCAGTGTCAACGAGGTCCATCAACAAGTACCGCATAGACAACCATGTCATCAAAGAAAGCCTACTTACATTCTTTTTGACAGCTTTCAGTGATATTTTCCTCAACAACATAATAGAGCTCAGTGTCACTCCCTAACTGAGAGAGCATCTTAAAAGCCAAAGGAAGTCAGTTTCTTAATGATTTCAGAGAACCACTAAGAAGGACATTCAAAAGGTACCCCTATACGCTACCACAAATGAATGGAAGGGAAGAAGGTAATGTAGACACGGACCTCTGTTTCGCCCACGGTGCATCACTTACAGAAACAATACAGCACTTCACTTTTTTGAGAGCGGAGGACCATATGAATGGGCCTGGACTCATTCCTTCCCAGCATTCAACATGTCATCCCTAATTCGCACAGACAATACCAGGCATTCAAACACATGCACTGTTCTTTACTACTGTTTCAAGACCATTTTTAGGTCTCGTGACCTATCAATGCGCATGCGCATTGAGAGAAGCGAGACTATAGGGCTTTAACCCCATGGATGCTCAGCATATTCCCCTGCTGTGCTGAGAAATCGGAAATCCCACCCATCATGACGAGCTGGGCTCGTCATGAGCGTGCGAGGAGGCTACTTCATGACGAGCCCAGCTCGTCATGAGCGTGGAAGGGGTTAAACAAAGTTTACCTAACTGTGGCGATTTGGTGCTGTGCCCGTGGCTTTTAGGTCAATGCGCAAGCGCATTGACCTAAAATGCGCGTGCACATCACCAAATCGCCGTCTGTTCCCTCAGCCGCACTCCTCCCACACCTTTGAAGTGAAGCTTAGCTTCACTTCAAAGGCCCCGGCTGCTTCACACCCTCATGCCGCCCTCCCCGCTCCGCCCCCTCCCCTGCCCGCCGTGTGCATTTCTCCTTCCCCCCCCCCTCCCCACAGCAATGCCCTCCGTCTTGTTTCCTTTCTTGTTTTTCTTTCAGGTGAGATATCTTTTCCATCATTTGCGATAGGTGAGATATCTTTTCCATCATTTGCGATAATACAGTTCTCATATGCATTTTTTAATTATTAGCAGCATATACACAGGCGCCCCTTCGGCGCTTTTGCTCTCAACCCTACTATCCTGTCAGCCGCATCTCTATAAGTTACTCGAAGCATGGCCTGACATGTGCACAGCTTATTCCGGCACCACCATCCTGCCAGACGCTTCTGCTTTGTTCGCCCACCGCATGGCCCTATTTGTGCACATTTTACTTTCGTGCATACCCTTACCCGCAGCCTCTCCTTCCCCACTTCTGCCTTTTCGGGTCTCGCGCTCACCGCAGACCCCTTCACATGGCTCACACCCACCTTTTTTTCAGGTTACCATGCCATTCCCCACCTATCCCCCAGTCATTTCCGGGTAGGACGCGTGCACCCAGTGGACTCTCGGCATTGGCCCGCTTATTCTGCCAGCCGCTTCTGCTTTGGTCGCCCACCGCATGGCCCCATTTGTGCACATTCACTTTCGTGCACACCCTTACCCGCAGCCTCTCCTTCCCGACTTCTGCCTTTTCGGGTCTCACACTCACCGCAGACCCCTTCACATGGCTCACACCCACATTTTTTTCAGGTTACCATGCCAGGTTACCTCACTCACCCTCAACCCCTCACCCTCACTCACCCTCAACCCCTCACCCTCAACCCCTCACCCTCAACCCCTCACCCTCACTCACCCTCACCCTCAACCCCTCACCCTCACTCACCCTCACCCTCCCTCACCCTCACTCACCCTCACCCTCATTCACCCTCACCCTCACCCACCCTCAACCCCTCACCCTCACTCACCCTCAACCCCTCACCCTCAACCCCTCACTCACCCTCACTCTCACTCACCCTCACTCACCCTCAACCCCTCACCCTCACCCTCACTCACCCTCAACCCCTCACCCTCATCCTCACTCACCCTCACTCACCCTCAACCCCTCACCCTCCCTCAACCCCTCACCCACCCTCAACCCCTCACCCGCACTCAACCCCTCACCCTCACTCACCCTCAACCCCTCACCCTCACTCACCCTCACTCACCCTCACCCTCACTCACCCTCACTCACCCTCAACCCCTCACCCTCACTCACCCTCAACCCCTCACCCTCACTCACCCTCACCCTCAACCCCTCACTCACCCTCAACCCCTCACCCTCACTCACCCTCAACCCCTCACTCACCCTCAACCCCTCACCCACCCTCAACCCCTCACCCTCACTCACCCTCACTCACCCGCACCCTCACTCACCCTCACCCTCACTCACCCTCAACCCCTCACCCTCACCCCCTCACCCTCAACCCCTCACTCACCCTCACTCTCACTCACCCTCAACCCCTCACCCTCACTCACCCTCAACCCCTCACCCTCACTCACCCTCACTCACCCTCAACCCCTCACTCACCCTCACTCTCACTCACCCTCACTCACCCTCAACCCCTCACCCTCACTCACCCTCAACCCCTCACTCACCCTCAACCCCTCACCCTCACTCACCCTCAACCCCTCACTCACCCTCAACCCCTCACTCACCCTCACCCTCACTCACCCTCTCACCCTCACCCACCCTCACCCTCACTCACCCTCACTCACCCTCAACCTCACTCACCCTCACTCACCCTCAACCCCTCACTCACCCTCAACCCCTCACCCTCAACCCCTCACTCACCCTCACTCTCACTCACCCTCAACCCCTCACTCACCCTCAACCCCTCACTCACCCTCACCCTCAACCCCTCACCCACCCTCAACCCCTCACCCTCCCTCACCCTCACCCTCACTCACCCTCAACCCCTCACCCTCACTCACCCACCCTCACTCGCCCTCAACCCCTCACCCTCACTCACCCTCAACCCCTCACCCTCAACCCCTCACTCACCCTCACCCTCACTCACCCTCACCCCTCACCCTCAACCCTCACCCTCAACCCTCACCCTCACTCACCCTCAACCCCTCACTCACCCTCACCCACCCTCACCCTCACTCACCCTCACCCTCACTCACCCTCACTCACCCTCAACCCCTCACCCTCAACCCCTCACTCTCAACCCCTCACCCACCCTCAACCCCTCACCCTCCCTCACCCTCACTCACCCTCAACCCCTCACCCTCACTCACCCACCCTCACTCGCCCTCAACCCCTCACCCTCACTCACCCTCAACCCCTCACTCACCCTCACCCTCACTCACCCTCACCCTCACTCACCCTCACCCTCACTCACCCTCACCCTCACTCACCCTCAACCCCTCACCCTCAACCCCTCACCCTCAACCCCTCACCCTCAACCCCTCACCCTCACTCACCCTCACCCTCACCCTCAACCCCTCACCCGCACTCACCCTCACCCTCACTCACCCTCAACCCCTCACCCTCACTCACCCTCAACCCCTCACCCTCACTCACCCACCCTCACTCGCCCTCAACCCCTCACCCTCACTCACCCTCAACCCCTCACCCTCAACCCCTCACTCACCCTCACCCTCAACCCCTCACCCTCAACCCCTCACCCTCAACCCCTCACTCACCCTCAACCCCTCACCCTCAACCCCTCACCCTCACCCTCACTCACCCTCACTCACCCTCAACCCCTCACCCTCACTCACCCTCACTCACCCTCAACCCCTCACTCACCCTCACTCACCCTCACCCACCCTCACTCACCCTCACTCACCCTCACCCTCACTCACCCTCACCCTCACTCACCCTCACTCTCACTCACCCTCAACCCCTCACTCACCCTCACTCACCCTTAACCCCTCACCCACCCTCACCCTCACTCACCCTCAACCCCTCACTCACCCTCAACCCCTCACCCTCACTCACACTCACCCTCACTCACCCTCACTCACCCTCACCCACCCTCAACCCCTCACCCTCAACCCCTCACCCTCACTCACCCTCACCCTCACTCACCCTCAACCCCTCACTCACCCTCAACCCCTCACCCTCACTCACCCTCACAACACATATGGTGTTACAATAGGTGTCACATTTGCGAAAGATAAAACTATTGGCATTGTAAATAACAAAGCTATTAATTTCGCTATTTTCAAAACAAGCACATAAATAAAAAATGTGTCCTTTACAATACCAATAGCTCAAACTTTCCTAATGCGAGACCTATTGCATTGCTGTGCTTCTCTCCCCTGCTGCACTCTCCTGCTCTCTAGAGATGTGGCCTAACGACCAGAGCTGCCATCTAAGTGACGTAAATACAAAACATGTTGCATTCCAAATGCTATAGGTGTCACATTCGCGAAAGTTATAACTATTGGCATTGTAAATGACAAAGCCATCAATTTAGCAATTTTAAAAACCAACAAATAAATAAAATATGTCATTTACAAGACCAATAACTCCAACTTTTCTAATGCGAGACCTATTGCATTTCCAATGCTTGTTCTTATTGCCATTATATCTGTGCGCTGTGCCAAGGAAGCTGCAAGCGACATAAGTGCAACCTCCATGTATCCCCTCTTTTCCAGCCAAACTGGTGCAGAGATCGTTGGATTCCTTTCTGCCAAAGGTTGCATTGCTCTATTACAGGGGTCAGGCCACCACCCCCTCTTCCTTTTTCTCTACATCCCATACATTAAAAGAAGAAGCAAGGGACCAGTGGCTGGAACGCTGCCTCAACAGTGTTGGCGAGAAGCACTCCAGTCCAAAACATCTGCAAAGCTGCGACGTGGGTGTCGTGCATACATCCGCAAAGCCCTACTCCCTCAACAGTCAAGTCCACAGAGATGGCCATCTAACCCACTCGGCTCTACAGGACTTCTTGTTGAGAGTTCCCTGCTCAGACTGCATCTGGGATTATTTTTAAGATGAGGAATCTGCAGTTGGAACATTCACCAGAAAGAGGGTTACTAAAGGTAAATAACTTGCTGTTAACAGCTGATTTGACAGACAAAAACATGTTTAGTAAAGCATGCCTTTGCTTTAATCACTAAATCAAAATTCAATCAAAAGTGAGCACATCACGTTGTCAATTTGCAACCTTTATTTTTGGTGAGATGCCTAAATACTGCCTGAAGGGAAGTCCAAGTGGTGTGTAGGGGACCATGCAGACTGAATTTCCATTGTACCGTACAGAGGACCTATTTTTTCTCAATGTATTTTACTAGTCATGACTTTCAAAATTGTTTTGAAACAAAATGATAATACAAACTACAAATGTGGACCAGGATTAGACTCCTTAAAATCCATACCCCAAGAATGGCGTCACCAGTTGCAGGAGCTCTGATCCAGACACCAGCTCTTGATTGAAGAGGGCGATGCAGCGCAGAAAGTTCTCATACACCTCTTGGCTCTTCAGTACCCTCCGTACCTTGAATGATGAACATGCACAGATAAGGCATGAACTCTCACTGTGCTCATTTCACACTTTGCCCCCTACATACACTAGCTACCTTCCATCTTCCAATTGAATCGCTGCCTTACAATTCTGAACTAAAAAAGAAATTCAATTATTTAACAAAGCCCATCAAGTGACCCGATGTGTTAGTGAGTCTGAAAAAACGTGCAAAGTGTACACAGTTGATATGCTGTCATCAAAGCTCCAATGGGTTATTAACCTACAATTGGAGACATGATACATGCAACACTTGCTACTTTACCAAAAATATTTTAATTTGTTTCTTATTTTTTAACATAATTTATTCTATTATTAGTATCAAAAAAGTTTTAAAAAATACATTATATTCATGATATTATCCATTTTTCTTTTTTTACAATTGTGTTGTACAATTCATAGGCATATTTGCACACGAACAATGTTATCTATATCCAACCCCTATAAATTCACCACACACTCGTACTGACCTCTTGCATCCACACTCATACTCGCACATTCCATCCACACTATCAACCCACCCAAGAATACATACACCTCCTGGTCATACAGGGGACAAAGATGTTTTAAGTCTCCGTGACCGTGTTACGGGTTGGGTACACACAAGACCAGTTCTTGATAAGATTGTAGGTTAATAACCCATTGGAGCTTTTTTGCCCTATAAGGAAAGAAATATAGGTCAAGTGGGAGGTTTTCTGATGGTTTGTTTGTTGTTTGTTGTCCCCCTTTTCTCCCAGGCCTAAATTGTACAATTAGAGGAGGTTCCCTTCTTTAGAAGCACAGTTGATATGCTGGACAGTACTGGATACGGATAGTAAAACAGTTCCTGGAAAGTAAATAAAGTAAAAATATCGTATCCACTCACTGCAACAAACTTTCACTGATATTGTTGGATTGTGTATGAAACTAAAAACTGCTAAGGAGACACGGTGTGTAACGGACATAAGGTCTTTTGGAGTAGACCTCTAAAGTTTACCCCAGAAGAAGGTTGTCTTGATAGGTCTTTCGCTGTTGTCCTTAACATCTGACAGACCTCTGACAGACCACTATCTAAATCAATTATATGCCTGCTGGCTACCTCCCCCACTAAAACATGCTAATTGCAATGCTATCCCCGCTGCCCCACCTTGTAGCCATGCAATCTCAAAACACACACATGCCATCCAGGCATTGCTGATTTACATAAGGGCCATGACTGTAAAAAGTGAATTTCTTCCTAAGCACTAGTAAGTTAGCGCTCTGACCTTGTCGAAGAAAGCAAACTCTTGTAGCGTCCCATACTTTCCCACTCCAGACACAGAGGGGTCCTTACTGCCGCGCAATTTCATCTTCTTCTGTAGAATGGGGAAACAATTTTCAGGACAATAAGTCAGGCTTGCACAAACAAGTTTAAAGTCATTCGACTACATGCTAATTGTGCACTGCTAAGTAAATGTTAAGATGACAGGTTTATGCAAAAACACTCCAAATAATGCATACAGAATTTTATCAAGTAATCGTCCTGAGCTCAATTCCAACATAAATAAAATAAAAAACAACTTGCATACAAAATTATTACAATCACATCATCCCCCAAGAGCATACTTTCCGTTTCACTCGACAAGAAGAATCCTACATGGCAACATTGAAGTGCTTTCATGTAAGAAGCAGCCAAAAGTACAAAAAAAATCAAATTAAGTGTTATGTTTTGTAACAAATTTTGAAGTACATTAGTCACACATATGCAAGACTATCAAATGGAATGCTAGGCCAAATATTCCGTGTGGATTGGAAATCTCATTCAGGTTTAACCAGCACATATTTCCAATATTTGCACATTTTATTACTTCTCAGCATTTAACATAAGGTTTTTTAAACATTACAGTAAGTCAAGGCGTATGGAGAACAGTGTCAGTCTGCTAACATATGGAGTTTGTTATATTTATTGTTATCTGTAGAACATCTGAAAATGGTACCCTTGCAAAAGTACTTTCTAGGGTACCAATGTTAACACAAGACCCTCCAAAACTGCAAGTGACCCAAATTCAAGGCTTCATTCAGTGACCCATGTTCAGAAAGACTATGCAAACACTGTGGACAACACTAACTAAACTACATGTTCACAGCCTTTAACACCTCACTCGAAACAAGGTTCAAGCAGTGACAGCTCCATCTTCATTTCACAGATCACACCCTCCTCTTTAAAACCCTATCCCTGAAACTGAACATTAACTAATCTCTGCCAGCAACAAGACCACAGAATCACAATAATCACTGGATTAACTGCTTATCTTGGATTCCGGAGTAGTATTTTATGTAGTTTTCAATGAAATAAGATATTCAGGTTTCATAAAACGTGGTATTTTGGACTGATCACATCACAGGCGGAACAAAAATTGACTGGATAGAAGGTTGATAGAAAGTATGCAACAATGCAGCTGTTACTCTATAGACTGCCGTAAATCACTTTATCCAAACAAAATCTATAATGAAATGACTGAGAAGATTGGGTTAGACAGCAAAGGAATCCCTGGATTTGGCTTACATGTGCATCTTTTACGGTGTTGAACAAAGCGATGAGGACTGCACGTAGAAAGGGAAGGCATTTGGGATGTTAAAGCAATCTGACTCGTGAGGTGTTAAAATAACTGTTTAAGGAGACTTCTTGTAAAGGAAATATTATAAGAAAAGATAAGCCTAACTGCTCTAGGAGATACCTTTATTTTTCATTCACTGCATCAAAATTATATGCATCTATGGGATATATTGCTATACATTTTTACAGTGTATTTAATAGGATGCCAATGTGGCCAGTTCTAATATTCAGAATGTCAACTGTGAATTAAGGACTTGAAGTCAGAACTTGTGACGTGGACCTTGACAACAACATAAAATACAGCTTCCAGAAAGGACAAAAAGTCCTATCATTTAAGGTCTTTTCAGAGGAGTACCTTGGCTGGACAGGTGACCGGACGGAGTAACAAAGACCTTGAACGCTTTTTGCTTTGCTCCAAATTTTTTTCAAATGCATGTTTCTGAGCACTGCTCATTTCACATTGACCGTTACCTGTGAACTAAAGAGAAACATTGTCCGAAATTGTACCTGAAGAGACTGACCAACATACAGCAGATAAACCTTTACCTTAATAAAGAAATATGGATATTGTAGTCAAACACCAAGTTTTAAAAATAAAATGTACAGCTCCGCCCTTACCAAAGATCTTTTTGCTTCTGGAAGGAACTGTCCAAATTCAGATAAGAGGTCCTCCTGCCCTCTGAAGAGATTGGCAACATCAGTAAATACTTCTTCTTCAGACATACCCCTAAAGGGTCGACTTTTGGGATTCAGCTGATCTTTCTAGCAATGTGCAGAACATGTTAAAAAAAACAGTAAAAATGTTAATATAAGAAACAATGTCTATACAAATAAAAAACACCTCTTGAATTTAGTAGAAGAGAACAATTAAAGCAAAGAAAAAAAGCTTTGCTACAAAATAAGGCACAGACAACATAAAGTAGGTGTTCTACCTGCAACAGATACGGTAGCGTTAACAATGGAAAACTGTATCTTCAACCAGCACAAACAATGCCTCAGTTCATAAGCAGCTCACATTTTATGCTGTTTGACCTGAACCGTAGATGATCCTCTCAGGTTCTCTGCTCAGCATTTAATGGTGAGACAGCTTTTGCAACATGCTAACACTTCAGCCATGAGATCAGCAGCAGGTAAAGGGGATCACGATTGAATGGCCTTTGAAGACAGGAGCGAGGAGATGGGATTGAGAAGGTAGTCAACCCAAAGAGGTCTGAATCGCAAACCTCTGGATGATAAGCAAGAGGAACTATATTCATGTACCTGGAAAGAAAACTTTGTGCTCTCCAGAAGGAAAGGATGAAAAACTGAGTGGGGGTGCATGAGACACACCGAATCATCCTGAAGGGAGACCGGGGAAGCAGGATAGGGCTATTATTGGGAAAAGAGAAGGGTACATGGGGTGTTTTCAGATTAAAAAATAAGACCAAAAAAAAAAAACTTTTAACTAATAGTTTTGCAATCATGGTTTTCAAATGTTTATAACTGAAATTTTATTTCACAAAGTCAGCACTTGAACACAGGTATCAACATGCAAGGTCTTCCGGAATTCTTCCAGCCCTCAATCTCGATTTATCCTAAAACTCAATTGTTATTACAGAAACTACAGAAAAGTCTGAGCAAACAAAGGTGTTGACATGATGGTTATGTCACAGGACTTTGTTAATAATTATCAGCATCTTATAACTATATGTTTTTGTTTGCCAGCTGATAAACCGGAAGATGAAAACCTCAACATTTCAAAGAAAGTCGTGCAGGAATTTCATTTTTAGATAAATAAATTACTGCACTGCAAAAGACCCCCAAGCATAACGGTGTGTACTAGGAAATTAGTAAGCTTTAGGGCCTCCTTTCAAAGTGCCTTGATGGTGGGGATTTAGGACAAACTTGCTTCAAGGTTTAGTTTGGGCAAGTTTTGCTATAAAATCATCTTAACAAGTGAAGTAATAGATGATATGTCTCCTTTTCTGTTGCCACCACCCTTTTGCTGGTGTTATTATATCTTTATTTAAGAAAAACAAAAAAAAACAAAAAGGACAAAAGAAAAGTTGCAAAGGAAAACATATATGCCAAATTACCACTTTATTTGCTTAAATCACTAGAAAATCCTGTTGCTATCCAGCGACAATAATCTGTGGTTATGTTATTCCTGCGTCTGACCATTACTGTTGAATTTTGCATTATACTTTAAGAGTCGTAGGGTAACTCTCCTTATTTTGTATTCATGTTAACAGGGTAAATGTTTAAAGTTGATGAAAAAACACCAAAAGCACTTTCAAAACATTAATTACTGGCGAAAACAAATAACTCTACATTACTATGCAAATCACTCCTGAATTTAACAAGTACTAGATTTTTGATTACCTGGTAGGTGTGGAGGATTTCCAGGAATGAGCGGTAGATTTCTGGCCGATCCAGAAATCTGGTTTTAATTTTGTTAACATAGCTAATTGCGTTATTAAACTCCACCGAATCTGCCTCTGGTGGGGTAGGTGCTTTCTCTTCTTTGATGGTCTGCTCCGACCGAATTGCTGTCACAGAGTCATTGATGTGGTTATGGGAGTTTTCTGGGCAAATGGGCTTCACAGGCGCCCCAACAGGAAAAGTGCTTGGAGGTGAACTGGAAGGCACCTGTTTGCAAATGTAACACAAAATATAACAAATCATAATTGGCATGTTCAACTTTATAATCTGGTCTTAGGTTATCAATGCATGCTTTGCCACCTCCTCTTCCTAGAACAATAGATAAACTTTTCTTTATTGCAAAATAACTTTCTACCCCCCCTCCCCCCCAAAAAAAGACATGGCTAATAGTCCTCTGTTTGTCATCTGTCCGGTACTATTTGATATTTTTAATTGGCTTTTCCGTATTTTTAAAACTGAGCCTTGCTTTGTTAATTTGTATTGATATAATATGAGCTATGTCAATACAGACCCTCAGTTACACGTCTCTGTTTCAACAGTTGAAAAGCCATTCTTTAAGAACAAAAAGATAGTACGAAGGAACACAGAAATAAAAACTCAACAGCTGTGACATACAATTCAAAGATTTGTTGTAATGATATTTTATGGACATTAGTCTTCAAAAAGTGATTAACTTAAAGCAGATCCCTAAACGAGTGCACCCAATCAAAATATAAACATCAAACAAGATTGTATTTAGCGATTTTACATCTTCTTAACAATTGAAATAGGCCAGGCCTGCAGACAGGGAGCAGTAACGGCAAATTACCATGGAAGAACCAACTCTAATCTCAACTGCCATCTCACACTCTCTATTTATGGTTATGTGGAAGGGAGGGGAAGAGAAAGGAAAAGCAGGATCAGAAGGTAAGTCTCTCAAGGGAGATCTCCTCATTCAACGTATAGTCTCAAGAGAACAAGTTAGTAGATCATTTAAGATCATCAGCCACAGGAAAAGGAGTACAAACGTAGTCATCTGGGATGCCAAAATGATGACATCAGATTACTAAAGGAAGAAAATCTCAAAATAATTATATATATGTAAAAGATAAGGTTGGGCATAAAGATCCTCTGCTCAAGTATTTCATACTGGAGTAGTTAAGCTTCTTGCTGCATAAAATACTTTCTGTGACATGATGGACAATCAAAGAGGAAAGGAGCCAGAAGGATTTAAGTAGAATGAACAAATATGGAACTAAAGCTTTAATAAAGATTACTAAACTGCAACAAAAAGATATCCTGGACTTGCTAAAACATACAGTTTGGCAGAGCACAATAACCGCAAACAGCAGAAGGAAAATACCATCTAAGCAACAGAAGCTATGGACTGGTCTTAGAGGAATCTTGAGAATAAACTAAACAAGAAAAATCAAAAGGACCATTATTACACAATAAGCAGCGACTGCAAATTTCAATGAAAAGGGGAATTTTGATTTAACTAATATTGCGGTGCATCAATGAACTGGCATTTCTATAGCGCACGCATTCTCCAAGGAGTGTCCCAGCACAGACCGTAGGAGATCCTGCCATCTGCCAAAAATGTTGTTGGAAAAGACAGGTTTTTTCCCCCCCTAAAGACAGGAAGCTCTGAAATAGCACAAAATACCATAGGGAGTTTATTCCATGCCTTTGAACCAAGAAAATAAAACTATCTTCCATCCGGTTTAGGCTGGCGGATTTTTAGGAATCCTGGCTAAAAAGCGGAGTAAGAATCGCAGCTCTCTAAGGGGGGCAAATGCTCATATCCTCCTCCTCAGACAGCTCCTTTCTTGTGGAGAGCTTGATGTGCCAGGACCAATGTCTTGAAAAGAATCCTCTTTTTGATGGGCAGCCAGTGACGTGCCCTCAGATGTGGGGTCATATGTGTTCTTGGAGCGAGATGAACAATTAATCCACTGCTGAATTCTGGACTACCTATAAACAGCTGAGAAGATAGTCTGGGAGGCCCAAGTAGAGAACATTTCCATAATCAAGCCTTGAGGTGATCAGGGCTTGGACCACCGTCTTTCTGGTTTCTACTGACAGAAAAGGAAAGCAAATATTCAGAGAACGTAGGATCCCAAAACATGAGCCCACCTGTGTCAGAATATGTAGTTGAAAAGAAATGGCAATGTCACACTTTGTTGTGAACCTGGTGGAGGAGTGTCTTGCGGCCACCACGTCCTCCACACCTCGGAAGAGGAATCACCATAAAATACAATCACCATGTTATGGGGATTGGATTTTAGTTGGTTCGAAGATAGCCAGTTAAACACATTCGCTTTTTCACAGGTAAAGAGCAACGGAGTATAATCTACGGATGATGTTACTTGTGCCCCCAAAACCTCTGCCAACACGTTTAAGGGTGTAAGATATACGTCAAATAATGTGGGACTCCGAGCCGATTCCTGAGGGACTCCTAGAGTCAATTCATGAATAGGGGGTGCGCATGGAGGGATCCACGATTCTTGACTTTTGTTGTTTAAAAATGAGGTTAGCCACTTCAGGGATAGGCCTTCAACTCCAATTGCGTGAGGGCGAGCCAATAGTCTTTCTTGGGAGACAGTATCAAAGGCCGCCGCTAAGTCCAGCAATATCAGGACGGCCTTGCCCCCCTTGTCTAGCGTGCCTTTAATGTGGTCTAGTAAGGCTGTGTCAGTGCTACAATTGTCTTTAAAACCCAACTCACTAGGGTGTAGGAGGTTGTTATTCTCCAGGTGACCCGAAATGTGCGAGTAAACATGCTTCGCCAACATCTCCGAGAATGCTGGAAGGAGCGAGAGTGGCCTGTAGTTGGCTTGGACTTTGGGATCAGCCGTAAGCTTTTTGAGTAAAGGTAACATTTTGCATGTTTCAATCTGGTGGGCACTGTACCAGACTATAATGACTCATTTAGGACTCTGTTGACTAATGGGTGGATGGTCATAGCTACTTCAGCCAGTAGGCTGGTTGGGCACGGATCAGATGGAGACCCTAAATGCAGTTGCTTAATGGCCCATAAAGATTCCTCCAGGAAATGTAAGGGAGAATAGGTAGCGTGGACGTCTCCCGAGCACTTCTGTTTCTGGATGGACCTACCTCTTCAAAAATGATATCGGCTATCTGGGTAGTAGTTAGCAAGTTTGCTTGGATTGCGCTTATTTTCTCATGGACATACACTGCCAGCTGTTTACTCCAATCACCCGAAGAGTGTAAACTATTAGTTGGTGCCTCTGGGTTCAGAAATGTTTTCATGATCGTAAAAATTTCTTTGGATTGGTTTCCCCGATTGTTCAGTTTTCTTTTCAAAGAACATTTTTCTTCTCTAGCCGTACCTGGTGATAATACTCTTTTAATGCTAGTTTATAAATGTCTTTGTCCGTCATCTTATAGTTTTTTCGCAAATTTCTGTCAAAGCGTTTACAATGTTTTTTGCACGATGTACACTTAATATCAAACAATAAATGTGATGCTTGTGTAATGATGTTTCACTTCAACATTGAGTAGTGCCTACAGAAAATCACTCTATTCCCCTTGGAACAAACTCTTAGTTTGCCACAGAAATAAAGATTTAATCTGAGGTGGGTACTTTCTAAGGGACTTAAATATTTCAGATACATGGTCTAAAATCAACTATAGTTCTGATGCCCGACTTATTCACCTGCTGCTAACAAGGAAAGCTGTTTGCCATTTTATCGTGTATTGCACCCATCCTCCATAAACCACATAATTGCTACTCGTTTCCCTCTGAGGCGGAAGCCGGAGGTCTGATTGTGCTCCCTTGCACCTCTTACTAATTCTACATTGGCAAAAACGATTGAGACAATAATTTGTTTTTACGCCTTGTACATATTTTAATTGCTCCGTTTTTAGCATATTGTCTTCCTGAGGCGAGATTACTTCGCCTAGACTCGAACTTCCCTCCCTCAGCGCCGCTGTAGTCAGGCGCAGGGAAGCTTTGCACTGAACTTGGCCGCCATCTTACATTGGGAAGGCTGCCCGAGAGCTCTGCGCCCCTCCCGCCCTCCCAGGGTATTTAAAGCGCGTCCTCTAGTAAACGCCTGTAATTGCTACTCGTTTCCCTCTGAGGCGGAAGCCGGAGGTCTGATTGTGCTCCCTTGCACCTCTTATTAATTCTACATTGGCAAAAACGATTGAGACAATAATTTGTTTTTACGCCTTGTACATATTTTAATTGCTCCGTTTTTAGCATATTGTCTTCCTGAGGCGAGATTACTTCGCCTAGACTCGAACTTCCCTCCCTCAGCGCCGCTGTAGTCAGGCGCAGGGAAGCTTTGCACTGAACTTGGCCGCCATCTTACATTGGGAAGGCTGCCCGAGAGCTCTGCGCCCCTCCCACCCTCCTCACGACCCGCCCAAAGTATGCATAAAAACAACAGCACCGCCCGTCCGCGCCGGCGGCGCGCCGAAGGCGCGCCAAAGGCGGGCCCGTCTGCGCCGGGACCGGGCCCAGGGCCTTAACCCCTGCTTCTCGCACCTCTTATTCCCGTAACGCACTCATGGAGTTATGCCCTTCCTACGCTCCGCTATGTACTAAATTTGATGTATCTCTCACACTGTCGGCATCATACACACGGTGCTTACATTGTAATGCCCCGACCATGCTTGTTAACCCTACGTTGCATACTAAACCCCTAGCTACTGAGGCTGACATGGATATCTCCATGGCACTCATCAACGCGCGTTCTCTGAGTAAACACTGTCAGGATATAGCCGACCTCATAAGTGATTTTAATCTAGATATCCTTTACATTACAGAGACTTGGTCCGACGATGCATCTGCCCCCGATTATGTTACGGCAGTTCCCTCAGGTTATAGTGCCTACCGGCAGGACAGGCCTAAAGGGAAAGGAGGTGGGATAGCCATCTTAGCAAGAGACCATTACAATATCCGCTGCTCGCCAATCCCTATCAACGCATGCGAAGCCATGCACTTTGATATTAATCTGTCCCCCACTTACAATTTTAAGGGAACACTGATCTATAGACCCCCTGGTACTAGATCTGCGTTCCTCGCAAATCTTACCAATATCACTGAATCTATAGCAGTAGAAGAATCCACCACGATACTGGGTGATTTCAATTTTCATCTAGAGCTTCTCAGTGATAGGGACACCATAACCCTCGTATCAGATCTAGACACGATGGGCCTTAGACAATTGGTCACGACCCCTACCCACCAGGCAGGCCACACGCTGGATGGAATCTTTACAAACGTGGAAGGATTGTCCATCACTTCCGTTCTCCCTATGGCTTGGACAGACCATTCAGTCATTTTTACCAAACTCACTATCAAAGGTCCGCAGAGAAAAAAAGTGACCCCCGCGATAAAGGGCACGTTTAAAGCTTGGAAGGACATCAATCCTAATGATTTAACGTTGCTTCTCAATACTACAACCCCGGAACTATCTATTGACCCAACGATTGCTACTAATCAATTCCAAAAATGGTTGGGTGAAGCCTCAACTCAGTTGGCACCCACCAAATCAATTTCTAAAAATAGAAATAGGCCCAAAGCTCAGTGGTACACGAAAGCACTAAAAGCCCAAAAACAATTTACCAGAAACAGGGAACGAAAATGGCGAAGAACCTATGACACTGAAAACAAGGACAAATATAAGAAAGCCCTGGCTACGTATAAATCGATGATAATAACAGCAAAAAAGGATTATTTCACTCGCCATATAGAATCTGCAAAAAACTCTAGTAAAAAGCTTTATCAAGTTGCAAAAACCCTCGCGGGAAATGCCCCGGATCTCAATCCACCCCCATCGCAAACATTATGTGATGCCTTCTCTGACTTCTTTTTTACTAAAGTCAACGATATTTATCAAGCCTTCAATCTTGACCAGGTTTGCAGTAGTGCCACTACCCCTCTGACTACACCGATTAGCACCACTTTGACCTCCTTCAGTCCCCTCACCATTGATCAAGTCAAGAGTATATTCAATACGATTAAAGCTGGATCAGCTTTGGATCCTTGCCCTACCTCTGTACTTGCTACAGTACCAGACACAGTTATTCCCATCATAACCACTGTCTGTAACACTATTCTGGCATCTGGATCCTACCCCGACTCTCTGAAAAATACACTGATCAAACCTTTGCTTAAAAAACCTGGGCTAGATAAAAGTGAACTAAAAAATTACCGTCCTATTGCAAGTCTCCCTTTTCTAGCGAAGGTTATAGAAAAGGCCATGAACCAGCAGTTATCAGCTTACATAGAAAACAACAATCTGCTGGATGATACGCAGTTCGGTTTCCGCAAGCATCATGGCACTGAAACCGCTCTCATCAAAGCAGCTGACGACATAAGAGTCATCCGTGATCAAGGAGGTACTGCCTTATTAGTCCTCCTAGACTTGTCAGCTGCTTTCGACACGGTTGACCACAAGATCTTGGTCGACCGTGTCTGTAATGGTTCTCAGGCAGGTTCCGCAGGAGCGCCAAGGATCCGATGAATATTCCACAGCCTTCCCCTACGGCCTTCCGACTCTATCAAGCACTAGAGTACCGAGAGGCTCGCCAGGGGAAAACAGGGAGACAAAACAAGGAAAGGCGGGGAAAAAATATTCTTCTTGGTTGTAGACTTCTGTGTGGGTGGACATGCACCTGGCCTGGACCTCTGATGGGTGTAGGGGCTAAAACCAAAACAGGAATTACTAACCCTCAGAAACATACACAGAAGAACAACAGTCACCTCTACAATTTATGTGTACTACATACCAAGGGTAATAAAACTTTGCTGGCATATAACTGTGGATTGGTGACAGGGGTTTGGTTGAGCTAAGGTGGAGGAACAAACAAGAAACACAATAGTGATTACTCGAGGTGTACTGTGCACTTGTATAACACTGTTCAGGATTATAGTATTCTTACTTGATAACATGTAAAAGACTCTTAAACCAACATCTGTATCGCAGTAGAGCACACCAGAATCAGAAGGTAACATTCACGTAGAACTAACTGTCTGAGATGCAAAACAAACATTCATTAATTCAAGAATGGCTTTATAGAGAATAACATAAGAATAGCGCACTGCGCTGTTACCGTGATTCTGGGAGATGTGGAGATGTATCTTTCACGAGTCCACGCAAGTGCAGAACCCACACACAGTAAGTATGGCCAGGAATTCAGGAAGTGAGGGAAGATGATAAGGACCAAGAAGGAAACAAATGGCGGGTAAGGGAACCACCGGATGGCGGAGACTAAGCCCGGCCGCCGGGTGGAGGGAAGGAATAAACACGGCTAAATACCTAAAGAATCCCCTGCTAGGCAGCGGGGAACAAGCCCGGCTGGAATGCGGAGCAGGTAATAGAAATGACGGGGAAGCAGCAGCCCGGCCAGACGGCGGAGTACAAACCCGGCCGTCGGGCGGAGCCAAGGGAAAAGAGGAGAGGTCAGTACACTGCCCGGCCGGACGACGGAGCAAGACCCGGCCGTCGGGCGGAGCCAGCAAGACCAAGGGGAACACTGACACTGCCCGGCCGGACGGCGGAGCAAAACCCGGCCGTCGGGCGGAGCAGTCTAAATACAAAACGAGGCTCTAAGACAAGTTCCAGAACTCGGAACCACAGCAGGAACAAGTAGAAAGCCTCAATGCAGAGGAACGGAGGCGAGCTCGTTCAAACACTAAGGATTTCCGGAAATCAGGCAACAGGAAACAGGACAGGAATCGCAGTAACGGGAGCTTGACGCAAGGACGTAAAGCGTCGCTCCAAGGGCTCTACCTGCTTATGTAGGGGTTTCTTAAAGGGACCGCCCGTTTGCGGACCTCGAGGCATGACAGTGTCGAGAGGATGGGCATCCAGCTCACTGCTAGAGATCTACTGGCCTCCTTCCTGGCCAACAGAACCCAGGCGGTTACACTGGGCCCCTTCCAGTCGGCTGACCTGTCGTTACCGTGTGGGGTCCTCCAAGGCTCATCCCTAAGTCCGACACTATTTAATATATACGTGTCGGACCTTGCTAGTGTCATCAAAGCCCATGGGATGGGTCTGACCTCATACGCTGACGACACCCAGTTGGTTCTGGCCATAAAGGGCGATGGACAGAGGGTGGCGGAGAGATTCCAAGACGGAATGACTGCCATCGGTGAGTGGATGGCAAGAAATTGCCTGAAACTCAACTCTGATAAAACGGAGGTGGTTATCTTCGGTAAGCTCTCCCCAGCATGGTCGGCAACCTGGTGGCCAGCGGCCATGGGCATCCCTCCCTGCCCCACGGTCAAAGTTAGAAACCTAGGTGTCACCTTCGACGACCAGCTCAACTTCATGGCCCACGCGAACAAGGTGGCTGCCAATGCTCATTTTAAGCTACGAATGGTAAGAAAAATCACACCATACCTACCAGAGTCAGCAGCTAAAACACTAGTCTCCTCCCTAGTGCTTTCTTCATTAGACTACTGCAACGGTCTGTTGCTTAATGCCCAGAACAGAGTCATCAATAAATTACAGACCGTGCAGAATGCCGCTGCCCGCGTAATCTCAAAAAAACCTAGATTTGCACCCATCTCGGACACGCTTAAAAAATACCACTGGCTGTCCATTCACAACAGGGTCAAATTCAAATCTCTGTGTATAGTCTTCAAATCACTACAGGATCTAGGACCCCGATTCCTCAAAAAGCAACTGATTCTTTATAACCCCCCGAGAATGCTTAGATCCACCTCTCTTCACCAACTAGTGGTTCTACGCAGCCGAACAGTTTCCTGGGGCGATCGCCGCTTTTCAATCGCGGCCCCTAGACTCTGGAACACCCTACCTAATCACATAAGAACCAGCCCCACTCTTCTTCAGTTCAGAAAAAACTGAAAACATGGCTCTTCAATCAGTAACCCACATCTCCGCACTTTCTGTTTAGGGTGAGACTTTAATGCAATTTCAGCGCCGAGACGCCTAAGGGTAATTGTACGCGCTCTACAAATGGCATTAAATAAATAAATAAATACATAAATAAATCTATCCTCTTACCTGTATTTAGTAATCAGTCAAAAACTAATAATGTGAATTTAGGGTTCAATTGTGTTTTACTCGGCAGCAGAATTCTCAACATGCAGATCTGTATTGGCAAAGATAAGGCCAACAAGTGAAAAAAGAGAAAAAAGTGAAAAAAGATCAACACGTGGAACATTTCTACCAACCCTTTTGTCTATATGCAGATGACTATATTCACAAGTACGGTTAAGGATATTGGCTAGTCTTGTAGATACTCCTTTATCACTATATGAGTTCTGTTCGGTTTATGTAGTAACTTATAAACATTGAAGTTAAGGTATAAATTAGTGGTGACCTTCTCTTTGTGGGCAGGTTCTCATCAAATCTCTGTTAACTCAAACTCTAGGCAAGACTCCCACCTGGACACGGTGCGAAGGCCCTGATGGCTTTTCCTCAGTTCCTGAATATTAAGTGAATTATACAATAATTTATGGTTAAGAAGAAACAGTGAACATGTTGAAATATTAATTGCTGCCATGTTACTGTTAAAATATTAATAAAAAAAGAGGCTAAAAAAAGTAACATACAATAATGTTACTCTCCTTATTGCTTTCCATTTCATCTCGCGTTCAATCGAGATGGTCAACTAGGCCTTCTAAAAAGTTGCTACATCTTTGCAAATGTTTTAAGTGGTTTGAAAGGGACTCAAAATTCGATCTTCAGCTGATTGAATCTGATGAATATACCTACCTCAAACAGGTCTCGCGTAGCAATCAACTGACAATAGCATCAATTCCCTATTTGGCATCACAGTGGCAAATGTGATCTTTGGTACTTATGATACCAAATGTTTCTACAGGACGCGCTCGGCTACAAAATAGAGCTTTTATTAATAATCAGGAGAATAACTTGTTGACCTTTCAAAGCCTCCTCCGACACCCCTAATAAATATGCACAAACCCGCAGCTCAAAACATTTGAGAACATCACTCTTGTTTCAGGATTATCAACGGGGTTGACATCCAGCGGTGGCTAGATTTGCATAATTGGTGTTTAATTATTGTAATAAAGCCTGAAAATGGCTGCATGCTTACGCTTTCAGAATTACACTGTAGAGGGGTAACCATGTGTTCGAGGCATATGAGCTGCAGATTGTACACTTAGCATTAGATCGCCACCTGGTGTTGGGCTCGGATGATTGCATGTTGTTGTCGTCTTGGAAGAAGTCTTTGTAGTCACGAGATAGGGGACTCCTCCCTTGGACGATAGTGCGAATGGGCATCGGCTCCATCCTTAGATTGTTTTTTTCCACCACTGGGTTCGGATGAAAGTTTTCCGCTCCAGCTAGAAATACACTTTCCCAGCACTTCGAAGCGCAAATAAACTTCCCAAAACTTTCCAAGCTAATTTCAATACCGACTAACATCGTCTCGACTCCATCAGTTCGATTCTGGTCGTCGACGCGGGCCGTTGGGCCTATCCAGGCCGTGAGGCCTAGACTTATGGAAAGGGTGCCATTCAAGAGATGCCCCAGGTGTGGAGCAAAGTTTCCACGCAGTGACCACCACGAGCTGCGCAATCTCTGCTTATCGCTAGAACATGACGAATCCAGCTGTACAGCCTGCGCGTCCTTTCGATCCAAGAAAACCATAAGAGATCGGAGGGCCCGTCGACACGACATGCAGAGATCAGCTCCGGAACCGCTGGATATCTTCGACGAGGAGGTTCCGCTCGTACCCGAAGAAGATTCCGATGATCTCCAAATCGTATCAGAGGCAGACGACTTAGATGACTCCATACCATTGGGTCAGCGCGTGAGTACTACTCCCCCTGCACCACACACAGCACCCAGACCAAAGGCAAAGGTCAACACTCCGAGTCCGGGGCCCAGTCGCAACCGAAAAACCACTTCGACAGCCCCGCCATCGAGCCCGGCTCCAAAGAAAATAACTAAGCCTTCCGGTAGCTCGGTACCGAGCAAGCTGCATGTGCCGATCCCACCAGCTCCCTTGGCACCGAAACAAGTCTTGGCTCCGAAACCGTCGACTTCTAAAGACAAGGGTACGAAGCCAGCGTCCGACGCCTCGAAGCCGACGAGACCAGCTTCCACTCCAAAGGTACCGTCTTCGGTGCCGAAACCGACAAGGCCTGATTCCGACGCGTCAAAGCCCTCGAAACAGCCTACGACACCGAAAACAACACCTTCGGTGCCGAAAACTACGCCAAAGGACACTGTAACAACTCCTAAGGCTAAAGACAAGCAGCAACCTCGTCCGGTACCGAAACAAATCGGCGCCGACAAAGGTTCCACAAGGAGAAGAACATTTCCAGCCAGATCCTCTGCAAAAGAAGATCTACATTGACCCACAAAACAGGCCATATGTCCACTACACCACACAAGAAAAGGAAGGCAGATGAAACATCCACACCTGTGGTTCCTGCCAAGAAGGACTCTGCCACATCCCCTATGCACCCTTCACCTATACTTCCTTCTCCTTCATCTCCTTCTCCTCTTAACAATTCACCACAGATGTCTCCTTCACATTCTCCTTCTTTATCCTCACACTCACCTCAAAATGATGATGAGAATAGTTTAGGAAGAGGGATAGACACAGATGAGCCTTTCCCATTCCCTATAGATGATACAGACTCGGAGTACCCAAACCCACAGGATACACCAGATATATCTGACCCACAGTCATACCCATCAAAACCTTCTCCCCCAGAGGATAACATTGGCTTTGGTCACCTATTGAACAGAGCTGCCATTTACCATGGGGGCACTATGCATTCTGATGAGGCAGAGGAAGATTTTCTATTAGACACATTTGAGCAATCGCAAAGATCTGTTCAAAGTCTTCCTATGATCAAAGGGGTCATTAAACATGCTACAGAAATTTTTAAAGACCCTGTACGTACTAGGATTTTGAACCCTAGAATCGAGAAAAAATATAGGCCTGCACCTGCAGATCCAACCTACATTAAAGGACAACTACCATTAGATTCACTAGTTGTGTCAAATGCTAGGAAGAGAGGAAACTCACAAACTTCAGGCGAGGCACCACCACCGGACAGAAGCTACCAACATATGGCGTATAGCTAATACACAAGCCCTCGTTTCACGATATGATAGGGCTCATTATGATCAGTTAGAGAAACTGCTAGAACATCTACCTGACCAATATAAAACACAGGCAAATGATCTTATACAAGAAGTCAAGCTTATTTCTAATGCCTCAATCAAGTGCACACTAGATGTAGCAGATACTGCATCTAGAGCTGTAAATACTAGTGTCGTACTTCGAAGACATGCGTGGCTACGCATTTCAGGGTTTAAACAGGAAGTACAAACCACCATTTTAAATCAACCATTTAATCAAAACCATTTATTTGGACCACAAGTAGACACAGCACTTGAAAAAATGAAGAAGGATACAGACACTGCCAAATCTATGGGAGCTTTACAGTCCACACCAACTAGAGGTTCCTTTCGTCGCTCCTTCTATAGAGGGGGCTCCAAACAAACAGGTGCAGACAATACAACGTCCTTCAAATCCAACATACAAACATCCTCTAACAAGGGATATTTTAGAGGAGGATATAGAGGGAATAACAACAAAGGAAGAGGTCGGGGTAACAACAGTAATCGAACCTCTTCCGTCACAAAACAGGGACTTCCCTCTGTTCCCCCAACAGCATTCCACTCCTGTGGGGGGGGGGGCAGATTAACGCAATTCCTGCCTGTCTGGAACTCCATCCCAACAGACAAGTGGGTAAGACAGATTATCCAGTATGGCTACTGCCTAGAACTTACAGCAACCCCTCCACACATACCGCCCAGGCAACGTCCAATGTCTACAGAACATCTTACTCTGCTCAAACAAGAAGTTCTGTCACTTCTACAAAAGGACGCAATACAAATAGCTCCTTTACAAGAACAAGGAACAGGGGTTTACTCGCTGTATTTTCTAATTTCCCAAGAAGGACGGGACACTAAGACCAATTCTCGACCTCAGGCCCCTCAATCAGTACATACAATCGGATCATTTTCATATGATCACTTTACAACAAGTGCTCCCACTGCTGCAACAAGGCGATTTCCTCACAACACTAGACCTGAAGGACGCCTACTTTCCCTATACATCCTGCTCACAGAAAGTATCTAAGGTTTGTACTGGAAGGACAACATTATCAGTTCAAAGTCCTTCCATTCGGAGGACAACGGCACCACGAGTATTCACAAAGTGCCTAGCAGTAGTAGCAGCACATTTCAGGAGACAACAAATGCATGTCTTCCCTTATCTAGACGATTGGCTCATAAAAGCCAAGTCATCCAATCAGTGTGTTCAACACACACATCAGACAATTCAAACATTGCACAACTTGGGGTTCACAATCAACTACACCAAGTTGCACCTGCAGCCCTGTCACATACATCAGTATCTAGGGGCTACAATAAACACATCTACGGCTCAAGCGTATCCCAGTCCAGCAAGGATACAGAGCATTCAAGCCTTAGTCACAGCCTTTCAACAGCAACAATCTCTGCAAACCAGAGTGTTCATGAGACTAATAGGCATGATGGCATCTTGCATCTTCATAGTACCATATGCAAGACTACAGATGCGTCCGTTACAGGAATGACTAGCACAACAGTGGAACCAGACTAAAGGTCAACTAACAGACCTGGTGTTGGTAGACAGACGCACACATCGCTCTCTACAGTTGTGGAACACCAAAAACTTGACAAAAGGGGGGCCGTTCCTCGAACCTGTTCCACAACTAGTGCTCACAGCAGACGCATCCCTCATAGGATGGGGAGCCCATCCATCTCCTACATCATACAACTCAAGGACAATGGAACAGTCAACAAAAATGGTTCCATATCAACCATCTAGAGCTGCTAGCAATATTCTTAGCACTCAAAACTTTTCAAGTACTACTACTCAACAAAGCTGTCTTGATCCGGACAGACAACATGACAGCCATGTATTGTATACAAAAACAGGGGCAGACACACACTCTACAACTGTCCCAGCTTGCACAGAACATTTGGACATGGGCCATTCCACTGAACATATATCTGTTGGCAGAGCACCTTCCAGGAGTTCACAATCAGATAGCAGATCTGTTGAGTCGGCAGACACAACAAATTCACGAATGGGAACTACATCCGCAGGTTCTTCAACCGTTTTTTCAAAAGTGGGATCATCCAGACATAGATCTGTTCGCCACACACGAAAACGCAAAATGCCCAACCTTCGCCGCCAGGTTTCCACACCCGCTGTCCAAGGGCAATGCGATATGGATGAACTGGTCAGGCCGATTTGCGTACGCTTTTCCGCCAATACCACTAATACCATTAGTAGTACGCAAGCTCAGACAACAGTCTCTCAAATTAATCCTGGTAGTTTCCACATGGGCACACCAAACGTGGTTCACCACGCTGCTAGAACTCTCTCTAGTTCCACACCAAAAGCTACGACTGACTCCATCCCTGCTAACGCAGAACCATGGAGACATCCAACATCCAGACCCAAATCAACTGAATTTGGCGATTTGGCTCCTGAAGTCTTAGAGTTTGGTTATCTTAACCTACCACCAGACTGTATGAACATTATTAAAGAGGCCAGGAGACCTACTACCAGAGCTTGTTATGCTGCTAAATGGAAAATATTTGCCATTTATTGCAACAATAACCAAATTGATCCCCTGGGATGCTTCCATCCAGAATATCATTTGTTACCTTTTACATTTACAACGGTGTAACTTGGCATATTCATCCATACGCCTGCACCTTGCAGCAATGGCAGCATATTTACAAAATAGACAACATCTGTCTCTTTTCAGAGTTCCTGCAATTAAAGCATTTATGGAAGGATTAAAAAGAATTATCCCTCCCAGGTTGCCACCTTCTCCAGTATGGAACCTAAACGTTGTTCTTACAAGACTCATGGGACCCCCTTTTGATCCTTTACATAAATGTGAACTGCATTTCTCCACGTGGCAAACAGCTTTCCTTATTGCCATTACCTCTCTTAGAAGAGTAAGTGAAATACAAGCATTTACAATACAAGAACCATTTTTACAACTACATTGTAACAAAGTGGTTTTAAGAACTAATCCAAAAGTCCATCCAAAAGTCATAACACCTTTTCATTTAAACCAATCTGTAGAGTTACCTGTGTGTTTTGTGGCAGAAAGGGCTCTACACACATTAGATGTTAAAAGAGCTCTTCTCTACTATATAGATAGGACTAAGTCTTTTAGGAAAACAAAACAACAGTTTGTGCCTTTCTCTCCACCTCATAAAGGCAACCCCATCTCTAAAGGTGGGATTGCAAGGTGGATTGTAAAATGTATACAAATATGCTATCAAAAAGCAAAAACGTACATTAACAGTTCACCCTAGAGCACACTCAACACGCAAACTAGGAGCCTCGATGGCTTTCTTAGGAAACATCCCCCTAGAGGACATATGCAAAGCAGCAACATGGTCTACAACACACCCCTTCACTAAATACTACTGTGTTGATGTGCAAGCCAAGCAGCAAGCTGCAGTAGGCCAAGCTGTCCTTAAAACTCTCTTTCAAACCACTGCAACAGATACAGGTGACCACCGCTAGGGGAGACACTGCTGCACAATCGATGCTAAGTGTACAATCTGCAGCTCATATGCCTCGAACGGAAAATGCTACTTACCAGTATGCATCTGTTCTTGGCATGTAGAGCTTCAGAGTTGTACACGCCTTCCCGGGACCTGTATCTGTTCCAGTTTTATCTTACTTAGATGCACACGCATGGACAGCTTTTTATTTACTTCTACTAACTCCATCATTTCCCATCATGGCGAAAAACAATCTAAGGATGGAGCCGATGCCCATGCGCACTATCGTCCAAGGGAGGAGTCACCTATCTCGTGACTACTAAGACTTCTTCCAAGACGACAACAACATGCAATCATCCGAGCCCAACACCAGGTAGCGATCTAATGCTACGTGTACAACTCTGCAGCTCTACATGCCAAGAACAGATGCCTACTGGTAAGTAGCATTTTCCTTTTTTTTATCATTCCAAAATAACCCTTCCGTCTTGGAATGTCTTTGAAAAATTAGAAATTGCTTTCAAAGATGCATACATTGACGGCCATCTTAGAATGGTTACAAACAATTTAAGACGACCCGCCGTAACGGGATTTGGGAAATGTCAAGCGGATAGTGGGTAGAAGGCGTTGAGGGGCGTGGTTAAAAACAGAGGTGATTGGGGATGAGGGAGAGAGAGGTTATGAATACTGCTCATCGCATCCACTGCAACTTTCTCTTGTACAACTCTTGGCTGCAAGCCAATGTCGTTGGAGGAATTCACCTAGGGATATCTAATGACAACTCCAACAGCCATCACTTATACTTAGTCTCTTCTCAACCACCAGATGTTTTTTAGTAGGTTTATATAGCTCAGCCATAGGCCAGAACCATTAAAGCACTTTACACGTTCAAGGTTCAGATACAAGTTTGAGATCATACATCCATGTTAAGTTCTAAATCTATTTAAAACAATGTACACCACTGATGCAAGGGTAAACAACGAAATTTGAAATTAACGTATAGGGAAGAGTAAGTAAAATATGAAAAAGACAACTGCCCAAACTTAGAATGGCGAGAATAATTTTTTTTAAAGAAGAACCCAACTTATAGTATGTAGGCCATTTAAAGGGCCCAAGATGGAATGGCAATTCGAAGAGAAGTGGTGAGATCTTTCTTGTAAGCCAGGTGAGAACTAATAGTTCAGAGACAAGGAAGTCGATCCCACATTTTGCTACAACAGAGAAAAGAAGGAAGGAGGAATAGTATCTTGCCTGTCGGTTTTTAAGTGGATCTGGCTTTGATACAAAACCACTGGAGTGTCCACAAAATAAGTGCCTCCATGACAAACAAGCATTGGCAAAGCCAATAGGTTGCATCATTGAAAAATCTTTTGGTTGGTCAATGTATTTTTAGACTTGCTGCACTTACCAGTGGTAAGTAACGGTAAGTATGGGGATGTAAGCCTGTTTTAAGCTTTAAAACCAATTTACAATATCTTTCGCTGACAGTGCTATACAGTACAATGTGAGATGGTCCCAGTATACAATAGTTCAACAACACACAGAGACAATATATATAAATACATCAGCAAATTAGAAAGGACCACGTTATACGAATGAAATGCCAGTGTTGTTTAATCCCAGTGTACATACATTATTTATAGATGAACGATACCGTGGAATACTTAAAAATGAAGGGCTGCCTACAGAGGTGCAGCATGTACTTTTTGTATGCCAGTTAGTTATAAAGGAGTTTTCATCATCCAATCGAGAGAGCTAAAAAGTGTGTGCATTTTTTATTTGGGGATGAAGTGTCCAATCCTAAACAGAGATCTTAACTGAAAGTTGGCAAGCAAAATATGTGGGTATGTAGATACCCATTGATTACACTACGGACCTACACATGTGGCTTACAAAGGAGTACCAAGTACACCCGTACAACATATGCAAGTCATCATGGCTTTGAACTACTAATGGGTGCAACTCAAGTGCTTGTACAAACGCTGGAGGCAGTATCTGGCAGAGAAGCATGAAGGCATCTGGCAGCAAGGAGGTTAAATCATTTGTTAGTTGTGATAACTAGAGGTTTGGTGCCAGCATTGATCAATGGGTTGAAGGCAAGGTTATATTCTCTTTACAGCCAGTTGCCACTATTAGATATTCAAAGGAGAGCGAGATAGGGCCTAGTGCTTAAGTACTTCTGAAAGGCCTTATCGTCACATTTTTGTACAGAGGAGCCCGGCAAGAGGAAGTTTTTTTATTTTTAGAGCTTTATATAGCACGAACTAGACACGAAGAGTTTTGTTACATGAGGACACAAGTCCATTCAGAATATCCCAGGCTAGCTACCAAGAACCCACAGAGGATGAGTACACCTTGAACTGCTAGAGACCACATACCAGACACAGGATTGTTTAACTATGGGCCAATCTCCTTTGCATATAACAATACAATCTGCTTGGATCTGTCAAATCGAATTCCATTTTATTTTCTGAAAATGCATCTCTGAGCCTGTGATATCATTCCCAATGCAAATATCAGTGGCAGACGTGCACCCTTGACGTGAGCCAGTTGTAATTCCCAGATGTTTTAAACACATCTGCCTTGTCTGCAGTCTATTGACTCTATAGTGAGTAGATTTATCTTCAGATCAAGCCTAAATTACATTTCTCAAATATGCCTCAAAATATTCCCAGCACAGAGAGTTCACGTCTTCTTGGTTTCAAAAGATGCAAAAATATGTGATTCCAAAGAGTCTTAATCGCCCTAAAAATATTAATGTCTGCATTTGGCCCACGTATGAAGCCATACTGGCCCACAGGCATTAAACTTGCTTTTAATACATAATTACTGGTTTCAGTCATAATACTAAGAACAGAGTTTTTTGTACACTTAAGGCACAGGAAGTTTTTTTCCATGCCAAAAAAACAACAAAATTAAGTGAACGCACCTTGGAAAATTCCTTACAAAACAAGAATAACTGGTATTTCTGAAGTTTTCTAAACTTTTTTCAACCTTCAAAATGATGCAACTTCTATGGCGCTCAGATATTCTCCACCAGTACTGAAAGACTACACAATCCTACTAAAAAAATCTCCAATTGCTATTTACAAATAAAACAAACTCTTTTTGCCTTTTCAAAAGGAAATCTGCATCATGTAATAGCAACTCAAAGTTTAATGAAAACTTTAGAGATCCACCAAGTAAAAGGAGGTATACAATTTATTTCTGACAGAAATGAATATTGCCGTCTATATTTTTGGTGGCAACGTCAAGGGATAATCGTTCCACTCATGGACATTTTTAACATTGAAAATGCTTTTGATAAAATTTGGGCTCGTCCATGATTAACATGAAATTGAATCATATTGAGATCTGACTGGTTTGCTTTATAAATCATGTATAGGGCTCACAAGCACCACAGCACTCTTCAACACAAGTAGTGGATTCTGGTATCTTTCAAAAAAAGATAACTGAAAACATAAAACTATGGAAAAAATAATGTAAAGATGCATCAGGCACAGATGAGGGAGTAAATAGGGAGTGCGCAGAAGAGAGGAGCCAAAGAAAACATTTCTCTAGATATTGGAGGAAGAGAATGAACCATTTTTTGAAAGTCAACAGCCATCATTTTGTACAGAGAGAGCGGCTGCCATATTGAGTCAGTGTGGCACAGCTATCTTTGTTCTCAGTATCAGGTTTTTACACCTTAGATTACTGTTATTCCTCGGAGTGCTTGTGTGTCATCGGATTAGGTAAAGAGTGGTACTGTGGCTGGCTTTTTGAGGCAGGCATGCTATTCTGTCCTTTAAGGGTAGTCAGTGAGGTTCTCAATATTGAAGTAACATGACTAAGTGTCAGACATTTGTGATTAGCCTGAATGCAAATTCCATGAACATCTTTGGTTGAGACATTGCTGATGCTGGGAGGCCCGAAAGTATGGAGTTTCCAGTTTGTTCACAAGAGGACTAAAGCTTAGTCAAAGTTTCTCAAGTCAGAAGAAGGGTGAAGTCTTTAATCTTTCAGCTGAAGATCAAGTTGCCAGCCTGGTTTGATTCAATGCAAACTCAAATTATTGTGAGTAAATGTGACAGCTGGGCCAGGGATACGTAGGAACAACATTTCTCCAGTATTAGGGGTGTCTTTCATAGATTCACATGCTTGAATATTCCCCGTCGTCGAAGTGGGAGTCCCACGGTATATAAAAAATAGCAATAATGCTAATATAACATAAATGATAATATCATATAATAATAAAATAGAGATAATACACTGTAAAAACCTCTACAATGGTAACTTCCATAGGAAGACAGTATAAGAGAAAAAACTCATTTGTAACATATCAGTGTCATTATGTTGGTCCAAACTGCAGCCAATCAGGCTCACGCACCCTCTAGAACCTTCTCCTCAGAAGCTCAAGCCCTCAGATTTTCTACCGCACGTCGTGTGAAGGGAGTCTCCCTGAGCTCTGCTCAGTTTTCTTCAAAGTTTGTCTCTTCAAATTATTTTTCCAAGAATGTCAAGTAAGAAGTCCTTGTTTAGAGCTTGCTCTTCATGTGGGAAACTACGTTTGTTTGAGAAGGACCCCCACCAAAAGTGTATTTACTGCCTGTACCCTGACCACAAGGTGGATGAATGTAAAATCTGTAGAGCTCTTCCTTCTAAGACTCTCAGAGACAGGGAAGGTCGCCTTCTTATATGGTTGAAGCGCCTCCAAGATAAAGAAGATGTTCTGTCAGACGCAGTAAGTCTTCAGTCAGGCTGTTCCACTGTTCCTTCCAAGCGTGGGAGTGTTCAAGACTTGCCTTCTCCTTTTCTTCAGAAAAAGAAAAAGCTGGCTTTGCCTGTGGCACAATCTTCAAATTCTATGCCTTCTGTGTCAACGCCCACGAGACCTGGCTCTCAGGCGTCTTGTCCAGGCTCTATCAGTATTCTGACAGTCCTGACTCCCAGGTCGTCGACGGGCTCGTCGACGACCGTTCCGTCCACAAGATTGGCTTTGCTGTCTTCGTCGACGACCTCTGTGACGACGACGTCTGCTTCCTCGTCGTCGACGACGGTGATGTCGACATCCTCGACGTCGACGAGAACTCCTACGATCCCGTCGACGATCCCTATTGTCTCGTCGGCGACGAAGTTGCCGTCGACGAAGAAAACCTCTTCGACGTCGAAGAATTCCTCGTCGACGAAGGTCCCGTCGACGTCAGCCTCTCCGTCGACCACCTCGTCGACGTCGGCATCGTCGACGAAGAAGGCAACGATGGTTCCGACGACGAGAGCCCCGTCGACGTCGAGTGCTCCGTCGACCAGCTCCATGACGACGGCGTCGTCGTCGAAGAAGGCGACGCCGGTTCCGTCGACGAAGGTACCGTCGACGAAGGTACCGTCGACGACGATACCGTCGACGAAAGTATCGTCGACGAAGATACCGTCGACGAAGACACCGTCGACGAGGCTTCCGTCTCCTCAGATTCCAGCAAAGACGGCTCCGTCGACGCACGTTCCGTCGACGACGATACCGTCGACGACGAATCCCTCAGTGGGCCCTACCTCGTCGACGATGGCGATTTCTTCAGCGGCATGTTCAGGATCCTCGTCAGGATCGGGTTCTTTTGCCACCATGCCTCTGGTACCACTGCCTTCCTTGACCTCTGGCAGGGATTCTTCTATGCAGCTGCCGCCTCCTGATCTCCAATTACCCTCGCCTTTGATGGCAACTGATCACGAGACTGGATCTATGGGGGAAGATGATGACGATGAAGCTCACAGTCCATCAGAATTGATTATAAAATGTCAAGACTCCAGTTCTGACCAGGAGGACGTGGAGGAAGTGGTCCAACCGGATGACCAATTTGTCCAGTTGCCTATGGCATCTTTTCCAGTTTCTTTGTTTTCAAACCTCCAGCATATGCTGGATGACTACAACAGAAGGTTTCCGCCTACCCCTCAGGGTACTCCAAGCCACGCTCCTGCGGAGGACTCCGGCCCTGCCACCCATCCACAGTCTTTGGAGCAGCCTGTTTTGACAGAGCTTCCCCGCCCTCACCCCCCTCTTCTTCCGCAACCTGGTGCGCACGGGGTGGATGAGTCGGACAGTGAAGAAGGGGAATTACACCAGGATACTGACGATGATCAGGATCCAGATATGGCGGATTACGATGACTATCGGATACAGACACCTTCTCCGCAACAGCCAGAGGCGGGTGATGCGCCTACCATTGATACAGCAAGCTTCCATGTGCTGATGAATAAAGCGGCGGACCGCTTTAAATTGCCGAGAGAACAACGGCAAGAAGATTGCTTTCTCTACGATTTCAAAAACAAACCATACAAACAAATTCACACCATACCAATCATAGAATTTGTATGGAAAGAAGGGATAAGAATTATGCATTCTCCTAACTCCTTGCCGGCACAAGTCCCTCGCCTGGAAAAGAAGTACAAGGCTCCTGCGGGTTCACCTGCTTGTTTGCTGTCGCATCCCAAACCGGACTCGGTTGTCACACAGGCGGCACAGCGACGATCCCGTAATCCAGCGACTCCTCTCACTACTCCACCTGATAGAGAGGGTCGACGTTTGGACGCCATTGGGAAGAAATTTTCCACCATGTCCTCTACATCGGTACGCGCTGCAAATGCGTTGGCCATTCTAGGTCGCTTCGACAGGCAAATGTGGTCGGACATTTCCGCATTCGTTTCTCTAATTCCAGAAGCGTCCAGAGCGGAAGCCCAGCAAGTTCTCCAGGATGGCATGAGGGCGTCAGAGGAAATGATTGACTGCGCGATTGATGTGGCGAGTACGGGATTTCGCATCCTCGCCAGTGCTGCGGCTCTCCGCCGCCAGGGCTGGCTTAAATCCACTTCTTTCCGGCAAGAAGTCCAGTCGAAGATACTCGACATGCCCTATGACGGTGAATCTCTTTTTGGCGCTCACATTGACGAGGCGCTTGAGTCAATTAAAAAGGACACCGATACAGCAAAATCGCTAGTCTCCTTACAATTTAAGAAGCAGCCCTTTCGTGGCGCCCGTGGAAGAGGTTCGTCTTCCACGAATTTTCGAGGAGGACACACTCAGTACCGCCAATTCAACCAAGGCAATCAACGTTACTCCTCTCAGCAGTCTACTCGCCAAAATCAGTCACGACCCTATAAAGGAAAACCTACTTATAGGGGTGCCAACAACAAACGCCAGTGACTCTCATGTCACACAAGGAGTTGGAGGGAGAATCTCGCAGTTTTATTCCCAATGGTCTCTGATAACATCGGACCAATGGGTATTGGACATTGTTCGCAAGGGTCATGCCTTGGAGTTCACAGAGATTCCTCCTCATTCTCCGCCATCAGGCCCGCCACCTCCCCATTTTCTAGAATTGCAACATCAAGTTCGTCTTCTCATACTAAAAGGTGCAGTCGAAGTGGTTCCTATATCACAACAAGGGACAGGTTTCTACTCACGTTTTTTCCTCATTGCCAAGAAGACGGGAGAGTGGCGGCCTATACTGGATTTGAGGGCGCTCAATTTCTTTCTGAAACAGCAGTCTTTCCGCATGCTCACATTGTCAGAAGTCTTGCGGCTTCTCTGCAGCGGAGATTTTCTGTCCACGATAGATCTGCAAGACGCCTATTTTCATGTGCCGATTCTGCAACAACATCGCCAATTTCTGAGGTTCAAGGTGGGCACTGTCCATTACCAATTCAAGGTGCTGCCTTTCGGCCTGCGTTCGGCACCTCGTGTTTTCACGAAGGTCCTGGCCCCAGTCATGGCTTATCTACGTCTTCAAGGAGTGCAGATTTTTCCTTATCTGGACGATTGCCTTCTGAAATCTCCGTCTCCTCTTCAGCTGGCTCACGACACAAGTCTCTGCCTGCGGACTTTCGAGTCACTGGGGTTGACCATCAACGTGGACAAGTCACACTTAACACCATCACAAAGAAGGAACTTCCTGGGTGCCATTCTCGACACGGAATTATCAAAAGCCTTCGTTTCCCAAGAACGACAGGTGAAAATAGTACGTCTGGTCACCCTCATCCGTTCAAAACAGTCAGTTTCTGTGCGCATGTTGAAGTCCTTTCTGGGGATGGCGTCGTCCTGCATCGCTCTGCTTCCGAACTGCAGGCTCCGCACTCGCCCTATTCAGGAGGAACTAGACCTGCAATGGCGCCAAGTGTCAGGATCCTTCAACGATCTAGTGAGAGTCTCGTCTCGCATGAAAGACAGTCTCCTTTGGTGGAGAGAACCATCCAACCTAAACGAAGGAGTTTCCTTTCTGGCCCTTCCTCCGGATCTGACGCTGACCACAGATGCATCCATGGAGGGTTGGGGAGCTCATCTCCTAGACCTTTCAATCAAAGGGAAGTGGACACCGTCACAACGAACATGGCATATCAACAGATTGGAGCTGCTGGCGATCTTCCTTGCTCTCAGATCTTTTCTGCCAGTAGTGCAAGGAGAGTCCGTGCTGGTTCAAACGGACAACACAACCAGCATGCACTACATGAACAAACAGGGCGGCACAAGATCTCAGCCCTTGTCTCGGCTAGCTCAGAAGATCTGGAACTGGGCTCTTCATCATCGAATCTCCCTGACGGCGGTCCATCTGCCGGGGGTTTCAAACATCCTAGCGGATTCGTTGAGCAGGTCCACATCGTCTACCCACGAGTGGGAGCTTCATCAACAAACTCTGGACATGGTGTTCCGCCGTTGGGGTCGTCCCCTGATGGACCTTTTTGCCACTCCACTGAATCGGAAGTGCCCCGCCTTTGCGAGCTGGCATCCTCATCCGGGGTCCAGCGGCAACGCCCTTCTCATGGACTGGAGCGGCCTGTTCGCCTATGCGTTTCCTCCCATACCATTGGTGCCGAGGACGTTGTGGAAGATGCGCAGGCAACCCTGCCACTTGATACTGATTGCACCTCGTTGGCCCAGACAGGCTTGGTTCTCGGAACTTCTTCTGTTGTCCCAATGCACGCCCATTCGTCTGCATCCACGTCCAGATCTTCTGTCCATGGACGAGGGCCAAGTCTGCCATCCAGACCCGACCACTCTTCAGTTATGGGCATGGAACCTGAATTCCTCGAATTCGCGAATTTAGAGATGCCCCAGGAATGCAGAGAGATTCTGGCTTCTGCTAGAGCTTCCTCAACTGTTCAAACGTACAAACTAAAGTGGAAACGGTTTTGCCATTGGTGCGCAGAAGCAAATGTCCACCCACTCACTTCTGCCCCAGAACAGCTGTTGCCCTTCTTTCTAAGCCTTGCTCAGTCTGGCCTCTCTCATGCCACCTTGAGGGTCTTTCTGGCAGCTATTTCACGTTTCAGGCATGATGGCTCAACCTCTCTCTGCTCATCCAGAATTATCAGACAATTCTTTAAAGGTCTCTTCAGGAAGTTTCCTCCTATCAGACGCCCGCCTCCGGCATGGCAGCTCAATGTGGTATTGTCACAGCTCATGAAGCCTCCTTTTGAGCCAATCCACAGAGCAGACAACAAGTTTCTTACCTGGAAGGTCGTTTTGCTTTTGGCCCTAACGTCTTCTCGCCGTGTCAGCGATCTTCATGCTTTCACAATCAAGCCTCCTTATTTGCAATTCAAACCAGATGGGGTGTCTCTTCGGACCAATCCCTCTTTTTTGCCAAAAGTGCCTACAGATTTCCATCTGAACGAACCTGTCTTCTTGAAGACTTTCTTTCCGAATCCACAGTCACCGGCAGAACAACGCCTTCATTCCTTAGACATCAGCCGTTGTCTAAAGTTTTACATTTCAAGAACTGCCCCCTTCCGCAAATCAGATCAGCTTTTTGTAGCATATGGAAGAATGCGAAGGGGACATTCAGTGACAAAACAGACACTTGCAAGATGGCTCTCAGCAGCCATATCCTACTGTCACCAACAAGCTGGCAAGCCTTTACAGGGTCCTGTAAAGGCACATTCGACGAGAGCGATGGCGTCCTCCACCGCCTTGTTTGCCGGAGTGCCTCTACACCAGATTTGCCGGGCGGCAACGTGGTCGAATAGGCACACCTTTACCAGACATTACTGTTTGGATTCCATCAACGAGGCGGATACCGCAGTGGGGCAAGCAGTGCTTCGCCATCTCTTTAAATAAGGTGAGCCTCTGTTCCCTCCTCCTTTCTCTTCTGTGATTGCTATATGCTTTTAAGCTATGTGTTTACTTCTTGTGAAGATGCTTGCAATCCCAGTGCTAAGGAGTTACTGCTATCTATTCTATTCAAGCATGTGAATCTATGAAAGACACCCCTAATACTGGAGAAGAACTATTGTTACTTACCTGTAAACAGGTGGTTCTCCAGTATTGGTGTCTTTCATAGATTCACATGCGACCCACCCTTCCTCCCCTCAGAGGCTCTCTTCTCCTCATACGCTATTGTTACTAGTGCTACGAAAATCTGAGGGCTTGAGCTTCTGAGGAGAAGGTTCTAGAGGGTGCGTGAGCCTGATTGGCTGCAGTTTGGACCAACATAATGACACTGATATGTTACAAATGAGTTTTTTCTCTTATACTGTCTTCCTATGGAAGTTACCATTGTAGAGGTTTTTACAGTGTATTATCTCTATTTTATTATTATATGATATTATCATTTATGTTATATTAGCATTATTGCTATTTTTTATATACCGTGGGACTCCCACTTCGACGACGGGGAATATTCAAGCATGTGAATCTATGAAAGACACCAATACTGGAGAACCACCTGTTTACAGGTAAGTAACAATAGTTCGTATGCAACAGTTGTGCAGGTTTATCAAGTTTGATTTGGGCATAACGAACATTCACTTCATTGTTTCAGATTTTTTTCTTAATTATCTATGTTAAATTTCAATATATTTTAATGTATACTTTTGCCAAGACATCTTAACTTACTTAACCGTGCTTTATGTTAATGTTTAGTTTAACATTTGTAATTATTCATCAATGTGTGACAGTCAAAGCTTTTTATGAAATTCAGGTTATAATAAAAATGACATCTGTACAATTAAATCTTGATGTTATGCAGATTTTAGAAGTTGGTGCTTCAGCTAAACACATATCATTTAGAAAATTAAGCGGATGAATGCAAAGGCTGCATAGACCAGAATGGGAGGAATATGAAACAAGGACAACTAATGAGCATGGAGGTATTCTGTACTCAATAAATGAGTAACGGCACGTTAAGAAAAACCTCCTAAGAAAGGTAAAAGGCTATTTAGTTTGCAGTGCTCAATGTACAAACGTTCACCATTACATGCTGTGTAATATCAGTTATACCATTGATACGAGCCCCCATCAGATATCATGCACATATCCCATGCCATTTAAATCCACAACAAATTATTGCAAACCTGATTAGGGAGTGCAGTCTGGATGACAAGTTTCCCGTTCTTTGGCAGTTCGATCTTGTACCCAAGAGGAAGGAAGGCGTTGAAGCCGAGAATGAGGTCTGGGTGTTCATGAAAGAGCTGCGAGACACGCCGGATCACTCCCGGGGTATCAATGCTAGCAAGATAAACACAGACGTATATTTTATAACTAATATGACAAAATGAACCTTTTCAAACGCTACAAATAGGTAACAAATTAGGTCATTATGGAATGCGACTGAAAGAACAGCAATTCAAATTAAATATTCCCTCACTGGCAATTACTTCCCATACTGCAACTAGAGCTTAAGCAAATTTCTACTGTCCCAGACGGTATGGCCCTGCATTTCAACTGGCATTTCAAAGCATCCCTAAACTACTCTAACAAATGTTCTAAAATGGCTTCGAAGTTCAACCCATTTACAGTTAATGGGGGTATGGGGTCACAGTGCTCTAAGACTTACACTGTTAGCAGGGCAAGAGTTAAACAACCATCTATTTAAAACCCCATATTTCCATCGTTGGAGAGGGCCATTTGCACCCAGAATCTTAAATTAGTCTAAGAAATTTAGCGGCAAACATTTAAAGGCATTTGTTTATACAAAATCCTCGAAACAATTGCTAGCACTTTAAAAAAAATAGCACATGTAGATGTATCCAGCTGTCTTTAATCTGTAAGGTGTCTCTGATGTTCAAATATGTTACTGATCGATTGCTGTACCATGTGCAATTCCAGTCAAATGTCTTAAGTGTTAAATAATTACCATCACCTGAAAAGTGGCACTCTTAAAAGCCAAAATTAAAAACACTGAAAACTACAGGGGGTCAAGATGTACACTTTACCAGCCTGGTCTTAAAACAAAAACCTGTCCACTGCATGCTTACTTTTAAAAGTAGGCCTAGTGCTTAATTAAAGAACCATGTAGTTTATATTTCAGTTCTGCAAATACATAAATGGACTTGTTCACTTTCTCTGGCAATCTGGAGATGCGTACCCAATCGTAAAAAAAAAAATCAACCACTGTTCTATTAGGAAAGGTTTCCCAGTACAATATCTTTGACGTACGACAAAGCTTATTTAGAAATACTGGGACATGTCTGGGGTGGTTAATTTTGGAGACGGTATTTCCTTAGAATAAGCAACTTTGTAATTTTCAGGAAAGCATGATGACAGAATAGGTTTGTTGCCTTAGAGATATCAGAAAGGATGCTTTAATACACCTTGTTCCAGGAGGTAGCAGAATGAAAGCTCAGAGACCTCAGCAGCAACACTACAAGGGGAATAGAGAGTGCAGATCATAGTCCATCAAGACATTTTGATTTCATAATTTCTCCTCAAGGTCGCTTTCAATCTGTGAATTCGATTTGGTTTAATTGGAATAAAACAGTATGAACAGCAAATTACACTGAGAAGTGCTATGTTACACTACCAATAACTGCACTGGTTGGAAAGATCAGGTCAAGGAAACTGTTCCCAATGCTTGGACAAGAGTAAGCTGGAATACTGAAAATTAGGCAAATGCTTAATCGATCCTAAACGTTGACAATTCTTCCCAGTACATAGTTAATACTGAATAAGCCATTTCTACGTTGAATGTTTTTCAAGCAGGTCCAGAAGTACAGTAAAACGAGAACTGAAAGAAAAACACCATGCTTACACCACCTGGGCAAGTGTTAAGGCAGGATTAGAACACGGGCATCCTTATTTCAAATAGTAAGACACTTACTGTAGAAGTATTAAAAAAGAAATCAATACATTTTTTTTACAAGAAAGCTATATCGGTGTGGATTGGGTCACAACCATGGAAGCTGCCTAATCCAGCGCTCCTCCAACTGACACCTTGAACCACAACCATGACCACCACAATCTGTGCATGCCAAAACACAGAGGCGGCATAATTTTAATTGAGATGTCTTGGAGCAGCGTAAGCTGTTCCCAATTACTGTGGCACTCTGCACAGTTGAGGGAATCTGATCAGAGAGGTGCGTCTCCTTGTAGATGCTGCCAAGAGTGTGAAAAGCATTACTTTTACCATTTTGGACAATTCAAGTACGTATGTGTACATACATATGGCCCAAACGTTGGTAGAATGTATGGTGTGAGCATATCTAGTCTCTTTCAGGGCACTAGTTTAAACCCATCAAGGTGGGCGAATATGTTTGTGTTCCGGCGGGGGTCGCATGTCTGCAGTTATTATTATTATTATTATTATTAATTGTGTTTTGTTAAGCGCAAACAACCCGGAGGCCTCGTAGCGCTGTATTGTCTGACTAGTGTGAGCTGAAAAGACCAGGTTTAAATAAAGAGAAGAGTTTTCAGTTCCTTCCTGAATTTCAGAAGGTTAGATTCGCTGCGAAGGGTAGTAGGCAAGGAATTCCAAGCCTTGGCGGCGTTCCAAGAGAAGGAGCGCCCGCCCCATCTGGTATGTTTGATTTTGTTCATCGTAGCCAGGAAAGCTGTGCTAGATCGCAGTGATCTATGAGGGAGGTAGGGGGTCGCCAAAGAACAGATCATTGATGGAGCGGGCTTCCACATGGCCTTGTGCATAATGCACATAGATTTGAACAATACTCGGGCCTTAATGGGAAGCCAGTGAAGTTTCTTCAAAGCCGCTGTGCCTGATTCTCGCCGGTTAAGGCCCAGCAAAAGGCGGGCTGCCGCATTTTGAGTAACCTGGAGCTTCCTTATTGTAGAGACAGGAGCCCCAAGGTATAAGGAATTTCCATAGTCTAGGCGAGACAAAATAATGGCTTGCACCATTATTCTGCGAGCTTGAGAGGGAAGGAGTGGCAGCACTTTCCTAAGCATGCGCATAAGGCCAAAGCAAGTGGCGGACAGAATGGTTGCTTGCTGTGTAAAATTTAGATTTGCGTCCAGCCAAATGCCCAAGCTCTTTATTTGGGTTCTAGGTTGAGGCGGGGTTCCCATGCATGGGGGCCAGTCCGACAAAGGGCTAGAAATAGTTGAATTGCCCAGAATCATGAGCTCCGTTTTCTCACCGTTGAGCTTCAGGTGCGAAGTGGTCATCCACTGATTGATCGCTACCAGACAATTACTGAGGTTGGGGGGTGAGGTATTGGACTGGTTCATGGATACAACCAATTGTGTGTCGTCGGCATAGGTCACTATGTCTAGACCGAACGAATGCACTATGTCAGCAAGAGGTTGCATGTAAATATTAAAAAGGGTGGGGCTCAGGGCGGAACCCTGAGGCACGCCTTGGTCAAGGGGCCAGATTTTTGAGTGAGTGGTGCCCTCTACTACCTCAAAGGAACGATTCTCCAGAAAGGACTGAAGCCAGTGTATGGCCTTCCCTGAGATTCCTATTTGGCGTAGGCGGTGGAGAAGGATGCTGGTGTTAACAGTGTCAAAGGCGGCACTGAGGTCCAGCAACATAATTGCTGTAGTGCCGCCTCAGTCCATCTGTTTCCTAGCCAACTCAGTCACCGTCAGAAGAGCAGCCTCAGTTCCTAATTTGGGACGAAAACCTGCTTGGGAGTCGTGAAGCAGATGGTTGTTTTCCAGAAATTGTGTGATGGAGGCATTGATATGTTTCTCTAATAGTTTGCTAACCCAGGGAAGTAATGAAATTGGTCGATAGTTGGCCATGTTGTCTGGGTCCAAGGTGGGTTTTTTTAACAACGCTCTAACTTGGGCACATTTCCACGCAGAAGGGACTAAACCTGTGGTGATGGAAGAATTTAAGATATTGAGGATGACAGGTCTAATAGTATCTATAATCTTTGTTAGATGGCAGGGGGGGGCGGGATCAATGGGTGACCCAGATCTGACTTTCCGCATGAGGATATCAAGAGAGTCCTCTTTGAGCAGAGGGAACTCATCCAATTTGTGGGGCGTAGTGTGTGGTGGGATGGTTCCATCATCATAGGCCAAATTAGGTGGGTCAAATGCAAAAGAAATATTCTGTATTTTCTTATAAAAATATTCAGCCTGTTTGTCACAACGAGTCTGAGCTTTGCTAGGGTCAAGGGGAATAGAAGGGGTGTCGATAAGGAATTTTGCAATTTAAAAAATTTCTCTAGGTGAATTCGAAGCAGTGGTAATTTTGTCTTCGAAATAAGAAGATTTTGTACATCTAATTTCCGCTTTATATTTTTTAATTGCTTCCTGATGGTTAGTTTTATCTAGAGTGCTGCGGGATTCCCTCCACGTTCTTTCCAGTTTCCTACAAACTCTTTTCAATTCCTTGAGTTGGGGGGTGTACCATGGTGAGTCCCTTGATTTAGTCTTCTCTTTAAGGGCTTTCTGTTAAGGATATAGTCTCAGGCCGATTATGATGGTTCCTAGCCCATCCTGTGAGGACTGAGAGAGATGTTCTAGAACATTTCCAGAGAGACTCCCTGAAATGTACCTAATAATTGAAGCCAAGGGGACATTCTGCCTCCCTGGTGAAGGCTCAAGAAACAAAGGTGGTCTTGGATTTCTACATGTGGCAACCTTTTATATAGCAGCTCACTTGCACATAACTTGGAGAACTGGCACAGAAGGGGGTTAGAACAACAGTGGACTCATATGAACCAGGCATTGACTCCAAGGTATGTGCTCTGATTACCTGCAAGAAAAGACAACCTACATACTACAGGTCACCTTCATGCTGGTGGATTGCAGTAGTGACTCGAAGACGTATGTCCTCGGCCCGTTGCCTGCTGCTTCTAATTCTCTACAAACCAAAATGTATAACTATTACTGTAAAAAAGGAGAGAGAGCCTTGGAAGACTACAACACAAGAGCATGTATTTCACTTTCAGCATAAAGTGAAGAAAAGTAAAGCAGGGCAATTACGCACTGCAAAATACGGAGTCTGAAATACCAATCACGCTCAATACTTCATGAGACAAACACACAAACTTCACTACTGTAAGGATGAGCAGATTTTCAGATTAATGAAGATCTATTGTTTACTCATGTAGGTGTAAATAAAAAAATGAAACCACTGGAATCTGGTTGAAAGTCAGCTCCCATGAAATGTGGTATCAGTCATGGGGTCACTAGGACTCCCAATGTGTTAACAAATATTGTTTTAATGGGAAGACTGGCTCATCTGTTACAAGATCTCCAAGCTGTGGCTCAGATAAGATCAATTGTTCCCATGATTGTTAAGACATGAAACCTATGGAAAAACCAAACCTCTACTCCAACATTAATGGCTGCCATATCTGAAAACCCCCCTGCTAAATACCTTCCTTCTCTGCTCCAGGCCTGCCAATGTACTGTCCTGTTTCCACAGTCTCCACCTCCTTCAGTAGCAAGGAGAGCCCTAAACCACAGTGCTACGAAATCTGTCTGTGCTCCACTTCACAGCAGCCCTGACAGACGGACATTGAACACAAATGGAAACAAACACAGCCCAATTGTGAATTTATGTAGCACATTTTTGACCAAATGGTTTTTAAAACATTTGCCTTCACTGTTACCTCTGAGATTTAAATTCTTTCATGATTTCCAGAAACCCATTGTAGGTGGCCGGGTCGCTTCCAAAACGTATCTTTACTTGGTCCAGGTAGGACAAGGCATCTTCCACCTATTTTGGGAAAAAGAAGTATGACACAATTATCTGGCTAATAAAGCACTGCGTTGCCTTGTGGTGCTCTAGCCCACTGCCACACCCACACTTCTCTTAGAGATACTGTTTGAATCATTTGTAGAGGAAACCTGTCTACCGCACCAGGAAAGTGCACAAGAACAAACATCTAGACGTTCTGTCTCTCCTGCAACTCCACACACACAGGCTTATGTCCGCACCTCAAATTATGGAAGTCACCAGTGGTTTCTTTAAAAACTATTTTGAAAAAAAAACATGCTTCAGGCTATCACACAGCAACTAGTTTGATCTCATTGACGACCATGGTCTAAACTTTGGCCCCATTTTGCGCTTGTCTTTTAGGCACAAAATGCACGAAACACATACTCGATGAGTTCTAGATAAGCCTTACACATTGTTTTAATACTGTACACGTACACAAAGCTAGTGCAAAGGATGCACACAGAATACTGATATCTATAATAAATGTAGAGAAGAGGGGATATTTACTAAATTAACTCCAGCTTTAGAATATTTCGAGAAAATGGGACACACAAAAAAAACAGATTTTAGAAGAAGTGTACACTATTTCGGTGAGCCTGCTCCTCTCCGCTTTTCCTAACAAGCATAGCAGAAAGAGTACTCTCCGTTATTTCTGTGGGTATAGCCCCATGGCATTGTGGGGCAATACATTGTTAAACTACTAACTTACAGGTCACAGTTTAAGTAACACAAATATATAAGAGACAAGACTATTTAATGCCCTACGAGAGAGGTGATGATGCGGTGACCCACAAAGTCATGATTCAACTATTTCTATGTTTACACTTTGCTTTCAAGGGAGAAGCTGAGAAATGTGACTGCTACATGTATTTTTTTCCCCAGACTGAGGTTCCAGGTAGTGGGCATAAGGATATGCCTTTACACATTTTTAAACAAGTACATGCTTTGAAAGGCACTAGTGCTTATGGCAGTGGGGGAAAAAAGGCAAATCGGTTGAGCCTGTTTTGCACTGTAACATTTAGATATTGCTTAGAATCCCTAGGGTAGGCGCTGAAGCACTTGCTTACATGGGTAGCAATCTACACCATGAAGTGTCTATGGCTGGAAGGATGTTGTCTTTCTTTTGGGCATATGTGGAAAGGGTTTCCATGTTGTGCGTCATAATCACCGAAGTAGGGTCCTCGTGTTATGGGACACAGTGCTTAGCAGTGTGATGGATGAAGAAGAAAGTAAGACAGGTACAGTTTATAGTTTCCGGTATGGTGGAAGCTTTGATCAGCTTCGGGTTTCTACATGGTATGCCTTATAATCACAATCCAATGATACTGCTTACCGCCCAAGTTTGTCCATTTTGAGATTTTTGCTCATGTGCATAGACCAGAACAGGCAACAGCTGGATGGATAGATGGTCAGAAATCTGCTGGCATGGACTTAGTCACAATCATTCTTTTTTTTTATAAATCTTTTTATTATTTTAAAACAAGAAGAAGAAATAGACACATTCGGCGCCATACATTCATACACAATAACGGATTGGATAGTTACTTTGACAGGATAGACTTGGAGCAACAGGAGGATCCCTGATGCGCCTGCGTTGATCAGTCCAAAACAGCTATTGCGACAATACAATCAAGAAACAATTTAAGCACAAGCATCCAATCCCGCCCACATCATAGAAACAGGATAATAGAAGAAGCGAGGCCACCGGACATTGGAATTTAAAAATTATCAGGATATGTCACAAATTATTTTAAAAGGGGAAAGACCAAGTAAGACTTAGGAAAGAGAAACGAAGAAAAGGACACACAAAGAAATTAATAAACCCATCCCCCCACCCTGCACCCCTGCATATGGCTGTCGCCTAACCCCAACTAGCAGTGTGCATGTCGCCCCAACTAACTAGGTTCCAAAGAAGGAAAAAGAGAAAAACATAGGGGAGGGCATATCCGTATAGGCTCACAGCCCCTTCCCTCCCCTGCCAGAGATCGGCACCCCCTATAATGAAAATACAAGTGTATCAGAGACCACAGTAGAAGAAAATTAGGGGGAGCCATAATACATCGCCCAGCCTCACGTAAGTCCAACAGTTGCAGTTCGAACACCCAATTGAGCCAAACCAATCGCCCCGGCCAATCGATCTCCCCCTCCCCTCCCAGCGAGACTAATATGCCAACAAGAGAGTCAAAGAGGAAAAGGAATCCAACAGAAATCAGTTTGTTACTTCTCGCAGTCAATGAGTCCACGGGAATTTCAGCCACACAAAAAAGCGCCCTCATGGATGAATAGTCCCAATGTAGTTTTTCCCGCAATCTTACAGTCACCAAGGAAGGAAAGGATGAAGACAAAGTGGAAGAACAGTCAACAACAAAAGTCTCCGGGAGGGGAACGTCAATCGATACATCCAAAGTCAGCAATGATGGAAGGCTTAGCGATATGTTCATGTCCTCTGGAATACAGTTCTCCAAAGCACCAAACGAGGGTTTCGACTCTTGTTGCCTCACGGGGTCCTCACACAGAATCAAAATGGCCGTCGCTTGAATCGCAGCCGGCTGTTGTTCTAGTAGTGGAGCAGGGTCCGGTTCCCCAGACACCATCTCAGATAGGCCCGTATCCATTTTCTGAATCAGGGCATCCATATACGAATGAAATGCCCCGAGCGCTGCCAGTACTGACCTAAGCGATGGCTCATGCTCCGTTCGGTCCGTTATCTCTCGCCCAGTATCAATCATAATCACCTCTCCCGGTGAATCCGGTATCTCCAGGGGAACAAACAGGACCATGAACGGGCAGCGTCGGAGGGTGACTGTTCGTTATATGCGGCAGTAATCCGCCCGTCGACACCGTAGGCAAGTCCCCAAGCCCCCGAACCCCGGCGGGAGCCAAAACCCGGGCCCGCGGGACGGGGACCACAACCCACAGTCGATATCGTATCAAGTCACTCCTCCCTCGATGTTGAGTGGGCAAACGATCGCCGACAAATCCGGGCGAAAAAGAAACCTCCACTTCGATGGACCGGACCCTGATGGAATCACTCAGCCGATGTTGTTGAACTACAACCCGGCTATGCAGATACTAGAGGCCCCGGCTTCCCCGCTGGACTAGGCCACAAACTTAGACTCAACGCAACTCCGTCAAACAAGCCGATCAAAAGTTCAGGATTACACCATCAGAGTGCGGAACAGTTCATCTACACGGAGGTAGGGCGTTAAAACAGGATAATGGACAGGATCATCTGGCAGGATACGGAGGTCAGCGGAGCCGGGAGCCTAAGCAGCCATCTTGTTTGCCAGCGTGCTCCTCCCCCAGTCACAATCATTCTTATCTGAATTTCATGGTGAGATGTCAAGAAGATGTCATGGTATGTATGAAGTTAGCTAGCACCTGCAGTGATGGGCTAAACTAGAGTCCACACTGCCCCTTTGAAGCATTAACAGAAGGAAACTGCATCAGATAGAACACTGGCAGACCAGCATACTATACTATAGATGGGCAGCTACAATAAAAGGGATGTTTTATACGAGGAGCTCAGGCTGAGATCATAATCTAGTGGTGAAAAACATTGCTTTGTGCCCCACATATACCAATTCAATAAGCCGATTACAGAAGCCTGAGCTCTGTTAATTGAGTCTTGCAACAGCCTTGTACTGGCTGTTCATGGGTCTCCGAGAGCTTACATTTTCATTGAATTGTGTTGTGTGAATACTTGTTAGATCTGTTATCAATGATCAGTTCTCTAGATTAGTTTGAGCAGTACACAGCACATGTTGAAGCACATTGGTCTAAAATGCTATTGAAACTTGGGGCCATATATACTTAAGTAAATTCCCATAGAAACAGAATGGCTAACACCATCTGATACACCTGGCCCTTGATTATTTGAAAAAGGGTTGATGCAGATTGTTTATACTGCATAAAAATAACAGCTTAACGCAATCTGTTTAGCTAAAAGAATATGCAGTATGGATCCAAAAATTAGCCTATCAAATTTAAAAACGGATGGCTTCAAGTAAGTAGTATTTTATGGTCTAATACTATTATGTCAAAGCCTAGAGGCTGGCTTTTTGCACTGGCTGGTTTAACTTATCATAGGGCAACAGTTGTGAATGCTCCACAGAGCTGTTCATTTTATTTGTATGTAGTTGCGTCCAATGGGTGAATCTTATTACGTAATTTCTTGTTATAGCTACAGTATCCAAGGTTTTACTTTTTTACTTGCTCATTTTTGATCACTACATCTGTACTGGGTGCACCATCACCTTACTGAATCTGTATAAAATGACAAATGTATTGCTTGTGACCATTACAGAATGTACCAGACCACAGAGTACATTCAAGGCTTCACAGAATCAGGGGAGGTTTCATAAGTTTCTCAAATCTAGACTGAGGTATTGCAGTCATTCACTGTTATCCCCGAGCATTGCCAGTCTTCTGGCGACAGTACCTGCAATTCACATTTTTAAAACATTTATGGAGAAAAAGAATCCTTTGCTATTATGAGGGCTGCTACTTTTGGTCTACTAAGGACTACTTATGAAGATTACTTATTTGTACTTGCAAGTTATTTGTTTAATCTTGGTGCTTATAGAAAAACATAATAAAACATTTGGAGGTGTCAGACCCTGTTCAGGAGGTCCCAAGGAAGACATGGGCTACTGGCCCAACCAACCGTGGTAGTTGAGGGTGTCTGCCGCTGGTGTCCTGAGGCTTGTCCTACCATAACTCTTCAAACTGGGCCAAGTTCAAACCTTTCCACACATAATCAAGTGTATCGAGGGTGGAATGACACATGCTTCTCATAGGGGTAGTGAGGAAGGAACTTGATCAACCAACAGGCACAGCAATTTCAATGTCCAGCCATTGTTTGTCTATTTATCAGCGAATGTACTTCTTCTTAAGATCTCAGTGGTACTCTATACTACACAATTCAATCCAGTATACAGGATAGTGATCCTGGTCACGACTCTTGTGGAGCTACACACCTTATACCCCTCTGTTCTACCTCCCATCTGCTTAACCCTAGATGATACTATCCCATAGGCATTTATGGTAAAAGCTTGAATATGGCTTAGGCGCAGATTTTAGTGCCCCACAAGTCAAATATACAAATACATTCACCCATTTGCTAGATTTCTTATCCTTGCTGGTGAAGTTGGTAGGAATTCAGTTGCTTACTCCTTTGTGCTCAACTAGTGCATGCGCAGCATCCTGATCCCACTGCTGGCAGAGGCAATCGATCAGATACAGCTACTCAGAGCCAGGCACGGCTCACGTCTAGCCATAAACGGTAGCCCAAATTAGACCAGTTTCAATCGGCGGTCCTGGAACCACCATACAGTTTGCTGGTTCAGCAGCTGTGACTCTGCCTTGACGACCTCACTGACTGAGCCAGATGCAGCCCTGACTGGGGTCATGCGAGCACCAAGACAGTTCTAACCCTACATGAGCTGATGCGAACACCCAAAGCAGTTGTAGCAACAACTGGGCCAATGTGCAGAAGCATTTAGACTTCTCACAGTTTTCACAAAGAACTGCAGAAATATGGGATATCCTCTACAGCACTGGGCTCTATTTACTGCGCTCTCATGCAGTCTGAATCCTCTGGCACCTAGACACTAGGCAGACCATCAGCTACTTGACCAGAAGATACAGACTTTAGGTGATGCCTCCTCACCCCTGACATCGCAGTCCATCAAATACTCTCCGGAGGACTTCCTTCCTTGGTCATGAAGAACGTGGAACTAGAACAAAGTGGGGGTGTTTCACATTATATATACAGATGTGGATACACCATCCCAGACTTTGGCTCTTGTTTAGAGGTGGTTCTCGAGCGTTGGATCTTTCATAGATTCACATGCTTGAATCATTCCCAGTCGAAGTGGGAGTCCCATAGAAAAGCACTATGTAATAGTAGCATAGGCTATAACGGCTACGCAAAGTCATTTCGTCGACCAAGGTGATCGCCACTAAGTCACTGTCAACGGCGGAGTTGGCCTCTACTACAACAATGGCACTGAAGACGTCGTTGTCATCGAAAATAGCGCCATCGACTGCATCACCAGAGTTGACAACACCATTGATGATAGCACCGTCGACGACAGTCAACTACTACACCTTCGATGCCCCAGTTTACAAAGATTAAAATTACAAAAATACCTAAGACTGCTTTGAAGCTTGAAGTGACCACTCCAAGCAAGGTGTCACCTTTGCTACCCAGTCACTTATTGGACTTAGAAGAGTCAGATGATGACGGGCCTTTTGGGGATGCACACTGTTCTTCAGAGCTCCACTTGAAATACCAGGAGGCAAACTACTATCAATCATACTATGCCCCTCCTATTTGGCATTATGAACACTGCTTCTCCTTCCACACCAAGGAATATCCCTTCGCTGATAACACCCAGGAGGACACCTACCTCAAATACTGCAGCACCTCCAAGGGAGTATCACCCCTACTCAGAGGACGACAGCAATATCCCGGACCCTCAACATCCACGGGACGAATGGAATGACTACCATGTCCCAACTCAGTCTTCTCCACCACCTCATCCTTCAGACTCCATAGCACAGTAGTAGCAAGAAAAGACCATTTAAATACGGACATCACAAACTGAAGATGCCAAAAGTTTTTCCTTTAAATGTTTTTGAGCATTTCAGTTGTGGCAACCATGTATAGATTTTTCAGTTTTGCATATATTTATAACCGGGGGCAATGGAATTATCTGGCAGTGTTAACTAAATTATTCCACAATAAAAGGCAAATTATGCGGGTTTTTTTATGGCAATAATTATTTTGCCATTTTTTACACATGTTAATACTGTATGAGTAAAGATATCACCTCATTCGTACCAGTTTATCAACCAAATCCAGGAATAAACAACTGTTGCCATGTTTTTACTAACTTCTGATTCATTTGAGGTAGAACTATTTTTATTAAAATCTGCAGATTATGCAGCAGATGATGGATTGTGTGGCAATGCATAATAATGCCAAAAAAGTCACGCTACAGAATCGCATAATTCCATTTGCCTTGTTTATAAGCTACAGTACAAGTTTCTACAGTGCAGATAATTTTGCATTTTACTTCACCAACATAACACTTTGAAAATTCAATTGCATGGCAGCTACTCCAATTTCACAGTGGACACACAGCCTTTTGCAACTTCCCTGGTCTCTCGTATCTCCACATTTTATAACTATATTTGTAAAGCTGGCTGGGAACTGGAGGTAAATGGACACCTTGAAACTCACTGCAGAAAATATGTATTACATTTTCTTCAGAAAAGCAGCCGAATTAGATCTTCACATTATCATGAATTTGACTCTAGAATGAAGAGCAGTTCGAAAATAATCAGTTGTTAAGTGCTTTGTTGGGGCGCACCATGTCCATGGCAAGCTCTTCCACTGGACTAGAACAATTCAGTGTCCTTTTTATCATAGTGGCACCAGAGCTCTCAAAAAAGTCCTTCAGAATTATGTTACAAGGAAGGCTCAAGTAAGTTTTTCTTACCTAAGAAACCTCACAAAGATATTTGCTTCATGTTGGACGTTCAAAAGAGATTTAAATTGAACCTTGAAACTATTTTGGTGCAAGCAAGCATTTTGTCATTACATTTGCAGACACAGTGGAGCTCCTAATATATATATATATATATATATATATATATATATATATATATATTTCTACATCCTCTGCCATCAGGGCTGAATGATTGGTTTGTCAGTAAGATTAATAGCGCCACCCAGTAAAGGTCAAAGCACTTTCAGACAATAATTTTAAAACTCCACAGGGGCCATAAAAACAGAATAAAACAATAATATTACAGAATGTGCCCACTCCGGTAGACACAAAGTACATTTATGAAGAATAATCTAGAGAAATGATTATACATAAACATACATGGCTCAAGCTTCATTTTGTTTTTAGAAATTCATCCTGGCTTCTAGACAATGCTGCCCGGTGGGGCAAAGAGAGATCAATCCTTTCCACTCTGTGATACTTACGTGCACTGGTAGCTTCTCTTGTGGCTTGCTCCAACTGTTTGAGCTCAGCTTACAGCCGCTGCCACCTCCACTCGCCATGTTGGAGCCGTCACCAAATCCACAGGGCGCATCCGCTATGTGGCAAGTCCACAGAACTCAAGACACTGGTGAGAAGGGACCGCTCACCTCAGGAGTTCACAGGCAAATACAGTTCTGCTTCTCACATAGTCAGAGGGTGCGTGGAACAAACTTCAACCATAACTGGCTTCCTGACATTGAAGGGACGCATGAGCTTTGTGAGAAGAAACCATTGATCTTGCAACTTTAACAACTAAAGGCTAGCCAATCGATGTTGCCACTGGTATTGCTCACAAAACCCTAGAGACCAAAGGCGGTGGAATTCAATGCAACTCTTCTGCAGGACCTCACTGGAAAGCTTAATATCCGGTTCCTTCATTGAACGCGTTGCAGATTGAGCTTGGTGACCAAACGCTAAAAGAAAGCAAAAAAGAAAATGCATTAGAGGCACTTGGAGCTTCTCTCTCCATTAGTCTAAAGCAGTCGCCAAATCTGCTTTTAGAGTATAAGAAAACATTTAATAATGTGAAGCCCAGATAGGTTTATGGTTTTCTATGAAAGTGCAATTAGGCAAACCACATGCTCAGGATGAGAATGACAGCGTGAAAACAAATTCAACTTGGGACTACTCACTACAACCTTCAATGCAGATCCTACATTGAATTGTAGCTGCACACAGGCATTTTAAAGAAGGACTGCACATCTCACTAACCGCATACGAGTCACTTCAGCTTTCCTTATCAGTTTAGGAGATCTCTACAAAGATCCACCAGATATACGCAGGGGTCTAAAATAAAGATCAGTATGTTATACTGTAAGGTACCTAAAAGCGAGTGTACACAAATCACGGATAACAAGGGGAATGGGAGTGAAGACTGGAGCACGTCATAGCCTGTCGTGTGTGCTTTGACCACATACAACAAAGAAAAATAAATACTGTTTCAATACTTTATGAACTTCAGAAAACCTTGTTTAAGCCTTGATGTTGGAGTGATCTTACTACGGATACCCTGCAGCCAGGAGATTGCAATTAGGAACTACACAAACAATTAGTATGATAAGCTCAGAAGTACTGAATAATGACAATAGCAAAAGGGAGTGCTGTACAATTGGCACCCTGCCGCTTAGCCAGATCTTCCTTTGGCAAAATGTGCCTGTAAACACTGGACCACTGGATTCCTAATCACATTCAGTATACTTGGGCACTAAAATCTTTAGGAAAATTTGAGCCTTTCTTGGTTCTTGAGGAAAACGGATATGTTGTTCCTGGGCACAGGACAGTTAGGGAGTTCCTGGTGTCCAACAGTCATGCGTTGGGAGCACAAATAAGTGGTGCTCTCAGATGAGGCAAGCACTTACATCTTTTAAAGGCTGCAAAGTTCTGTGTAACTGAAGAAAACATCTATCTATATGTGATATCATGAAAAACAAGACCAGAACAAAAAGTATATTGATGTAGAATATAGTTTTAAAAGGTGATATGGCAATTTTCCTTTCATTATACACTTTTTATGCATTACGTGCACTGTTTTTCCGTTATGTTTAAGGAAAAGGCATTGGTCTAACGTGAAATATGCAACAGGGATTTGACAAACAGCAACATATAACCCATACACACTATCCAATAATAAAATGCAACAATCTATATGCAAGTGTGCTATAAATCAGAATTCAAAGTACTCACAATCTTGGCAGAAGGGTCAGACACAAAAGGGAAAAGCCTATCTGCCAAAGATCACAACGAGCATGGTCATGTGGGGACGCCAGGATTAGAATTCCTATCTCTTTGTAACGGAGTCCTTAAATCATGTTATGTTATGTTATGTTATAATGCTTTTATAGCGCGCACTGTTACTCGAGAGTGTCCTGGCGCGGAGGAGAAATCATCCCTGCACAACAGCCTAACTGCAGGACTAGTGCCACTAACAGAACACAATGCATATTTCTGCCTTGCAGATGTTTGAAGCTATGGAGTTAGACAGATCCTACAGAGATATTTTTGTGGCTAGACCCACGTAGGAAGAGAGATCAACTGACAGATCTCCATTCCAGCACTGAAATCCAGAGGAGACAACTAATCTAAAATCTCGACATTCGAGCAGTCCTAAAATCATCATTTAGCCCAGCAAAGTTTCAAGAGGAGGCACTGGAAGCCGAGTAAGTCAGAGCACACAAGTCGCCTCCCACCCCAATTCAAAATCTGGATAAAGCCAGTTCACCACTTGGCCAGTAGGCAAGAATCTGTTCCCCAGTGCACGCAGAGCCCCCCTTACAGAACTGTGCGCCAAATGGTCTGCCTCCTGACCTACCAGAAGCCAATGCCACAGTGAATCCAGACAGTATGAAGCATTGTGCAGCCGCTGCTTGGTGGTGCAGGTAGTCGGCGAAGGTCCTGCAGTGCAGTTTTACTTTTGGTCAGTGATGTTGTCTCTCTTTAAAATGTTTGGCTTGCAAGATATCTGTGCCCGTTTGTAAGTGTTTTTCTCAGAGGGCCTGACAATCTACACCTGTTGGAAAAGAATACAGGAGTACCTCTAGTTGGACCACAGACCCAAATGGAAAGGGTAAATCTGCTCAAGCATCCTGATCAGAGGGATTTTATCTTGGCCTAGTCTACATTTCCCTGCAAAACATGTTCTGAGTTACTGGAAACCAACCTATCAGTGCTACCTTGTTTTGATTTGCAAATCAGCTGAGCATAGCAGTGAATGTACTTTGTGATAGCTACATGCACAGTAGCTGTGTTCATGACCTACACCTGTCACAGTTGTAAAATGGGCCACGAGACATCAATCCTTACTCAACGTTATCTTGCATTTCTAAATTAAAAAGGCAGAGAGAAAAGATAGGGGTGAGTTTATTAAGTTTTACATTACGAGGATGGTTATTTTTCAACTCATATGTCTAGTGCTCCAAACCTCGGGTCCCTCCCTGTGCCGTAAAACAAAAGGTGTGGAGGCGAGCTAATACTCTGGAATATTTCTGTTCCTGTTTACTGCTAGTGGTCCCAGAGCTGACCTGGGTGAGAGCAGGTAAGGAACATGTTAGAAGACAGAACCTGCAAATAACTGCATGTGGTAACAGCACCCTGGACCCAAACCCTACTCTACAAAACAGCCACTTTCAAAAAAAGGAGGGTCAAGGAGCGTTGCTTGCAGTGACAGTGGTCGTTCAGAAATCATGTATCCATTCAGCCAGAGGTGATAAATGTATGCATGTTTTAATTCCTAGGACACTGCAAAGAGTGGCATCATAGCTGCCAGTTAGCTCTAACTTCCTGTGTTAAAAGTAGCATTGCACGCCTTAAACTGCAACCCTCAGTTAATTAAAAAAACAGGACCAGTATTGGGAGTCAGACATGACATTGTGCCACTTGGCAGCAAAGCATCTGAACCTAGAGACTGTCAGAAAGAATGGTTTGCCTCCAACCAAGGATCAACTACCCAAAAAAGACTACATTCGTATTGAGAACAGGCACATTCAATAGATTTCAAAACTGATCAAACCAACTTGTGACAATACTTTTCCAAGGCGAATATTTGAATGCAACAATGGACCAATAGAGGAACCAGACCTTTCACATCTGTCCCCTGTTCCTACGTACCCTCTAGGCCTGTGACATCTATGTAAAATCCTGGCACTATACCCAAAGGCTTTTTGTGATGTATAGTTTTGCCATTAACGTGCTAAGAGTAGTTTCATTTGTCACAGCATGCAAAGCATTATTGGCTGTAGTGTCATCCAGCAACTTGGCAACAAAGCATGGTATAGTACCATCATAGTGGCAACATGATGTATGTGAAACGTTCCTATCTAAATGCACTCAGCCCCGTGGTTTTCCTTGTACCATTACCACTATGGCTTTAAAATCCAAGAATGCCAGTTGCTGTTTAATCAAAATAAAGAAATGGTTGAAGGTGTCACGCCTGACAGAGTGACTTGGCAGTAGTGGACCCTGGCCAGGGCTGTAAGTGGGCTGGGTCCACACGGGTCTCAGACCTGGTAGCAATTAAAAACGGTCACTGAAACGGGTCCCTGTCAGACCCTTTATTGAGGTCCCTAATCTTATTGGCAAAACACCTAAACATATCTCCGCGATTAATGTAAATAATGTTATGGTAATACAGGTCATCGACTTGGTTCCTGATTATATTTCACATGTTTAACACTGTTATGGAATGCAAGATTGCGTAAACTGTTGCCAGGACGTTGTGCTTTGTATATTTTTTTGTGTGTACCATATTAGTCTTGTAAGGTGAATATTTTGAACTAGGTCGCCTCTAGATGTTTATAACAAGCGAATATTGCCAACATAGAGATAACATAACTGGAGTGACTGAGACACTATGAAGAGCACTACCCCTTGCCCTCAGTAATGTTTAATTCACAGACTAAATTTTACAATTGAAACATTTTTAATACTAGTTACACCAAAATAGTTATTTATTTTAAACAGCTAGCAACCATTGGCAAATGCAATGGTACTGGCTGGTATTAGATGTTATATAATTGTATTTATATAGCGCTTAATACCCCTGACAAGGCATTGGAAGCTCTTTACGGCGCGTAACACACACTGCAATCAAACCCAAGGTTAGTGGTTAATCTAGTGGTTATTGCTGATTAGTGTGGTTAATCATACGCCCTACAGAAATATTGCAGGCATTTACTCCAGTTACTTTGTGAAATATTAATAATACCAGGTAGGTCAAGTCATTAGTGGGGTCTATGTAGTTTCAGGTGAATGGTTGGTGAGATAGAAAGGCAGGTGAAGATTAGGCAATGTTAGATTACGGGGATTGGGTAAAATGAGAGGTAGTGATCTATGAAATGAGTTATAAAAAATGCAAAATTTTCAATAAGAAGGATGGAGGCAGGCAGGCATGAGATGAGGGGAGGCTATTCTCAGAAATCAAAGTTATAAAAAAGAATGAAAAGGTAAAAAGAGGGTCATTCAGAAGAAAGGAGAGAAATCAAGCTGGACGAAACCACAGTCAATTTTCCATGCAAGATTTAGGAGTATAGTAGGAGATGACTTTTGGAGTTAGCAAGCAATAGGAGACTGTAAGCTGTTAAAAAAGAAAGATCGTAATACATAATGCTCCATATCCGAGGCAGAGATTTATGTCAGTTGTGTTATATATCTGAATGCAATAGCAAATCTCAGAAAGGCACCAAAATACCTGTGGAGTGGTACGCAATGGGAATTATAGATATTGTTTACATGTTAAAACCATGCCCTTAATTACAGTCCACGCACCTTTTAGAGACCTTCCACTTTTTTTATTCCACTTAAAGCCCTGACAGCTAACACTTCCTACCTGTAGGTGCAGAGTGGCCCCGTCACATTCTCCACTCTGAGCTACGAGTAATTGTTTATCCAGAAGCACGCTGCATTCTAAAAACTTGTAGTTTTGCATTAATGGGGGCTGAAAATCCCATAATGGAAAGTGCTGTCAGCTGAAAAGCCAGGTCTGGCTGCATGTTTCATGCATGCTATGGGGTCACCAAGCAGCAAGACTTTCAGTCACAGCTGGACTTCCTTGCTCCAGCAGCCTGCCAGGGCCCTTCAAATCTTCCTTTAAAATGAGGTGCTGGCACTTTCAGCCCCACACGTGCAAAGTGGTCTGGGCTAAAAAAGCAGGCAGGGCTAGCATGTGCCACCAAAACACGGGGCTGGCAGCTCACCTGCAAATCGTATGATCAGGTCAACAAACCTATCAAGACTACAATGCCCATAAAGCACTGGGTTATGAAGACAACAAAGCCCATAAAGCACTGGGTTATGAAGACTACAAAGCCCATAAAGCACTGAGTTATGAAGACTACAAAGCCCATAAAGCACTGGGTTATGAAGAGACAGGGCAGGAAAGTGTGCGTGACGACGTGGGGTGACGGTGGACACCCTACAAGTAAGAGGCCTCTGGGAGCAAGCCTGGCTCCATTTCCAGGCAGCCCTTGGGACCTGCGGGTGTGGACAGCACCGGGCTCAGCCTCCCCGGGTCCAGCGGTGACAGCAGAGCCCCGTGGCCCCCAGGGGTCACACTCACCCCCGGCAGTGGCCCGCGCAGGCCTGCAGCGGTTGGTGTCGTCCAGGCGGAGGCCGGGCCCCGGTGTCTGCGGTGCGACGGGTGCCCGGGCCGGCGGAGAGCCTCAGTGCTCCGGAGAACGGAGCTGTGTGACTGGGACGCAGCGGGCGACGCCTGCTGATGACGTCAGTCAGCCCGGGTGGCTCCCGGCGCCGGATGGCGCGTTGGGGCGGAGTCTAGCCAGATTGACCGGCCATGAGGCGGAGGGTAGACGCTAGAACAGGCCGCGCTGCCGGGGTCCTACCATCGCGGGGGTCCTGAGGTACCGACAGCCTGAGTGGGACCGGTAAGGTCAGGCAGACACCCGCGGACAGAGGCCATTGGCACACTCTGTGCCGGTGGCACGTGCGCTCTCCGGAACATCCCGCCGGCCAATGGGCAAGCGCATACAAAGCCTCACGACCAATCCAAGGTCACCATACTTCCCACCGCTTAGGAAGTACGATTCGTCCTACCTAATTGGCTGTAAACCGCTCCAATTCGTTTGCCCTCTTTAAAAGGCAGTAGTGTAGAGCACCGGGCAGTGGTTTCAGTTTCACATAATTAGTCAGTGCTCTGCTTTGACACCCATGACAACTATTTATATATTTGTTTGTGTATTTATTTATGCATTTTTATTTAGCATGAATATTAATCAAATGTGCCAGAGCGCTTTACATCAGACGTATGTCGTTACATGGATAGTTACAAAGGACAGCTAGTGGGCTAACAGTAATTTAGAATGCTGGCATGGCTGGGTTCCTGAGGCTGTAAGTGGTGCCTCTGTTCTGCTGAACCTGCAAGCACAAAATGGTTTTACTTTGCATTAAGGTTTTATATAGACGGATTTGGGATGCTGTGAGCAACCAAGGTGCACTAGGAGCTAATCTTATTTTGGAAGTCAGTGTGGTGTTGTCATTGGGCCTGGTCGTACGTGCCCTAATAATCACATGGAGACCTTAGTGTGGTGGTGGCCAGATAACTGAGCCAGTTCAGCCTACTTTCATCACGCACATGGAGGTCACAGCTACTCCACCCCTCCCCCCCCCATGCGACGGGGAGACTTGGACTCACCCATGACCTGGCAACACTACATTCCTCCTTCACCGGGAAATGACAACAACAAAACCCCAACTGGGGCACCCCTTTGCTGTCATCACAGACCACAAGCCCCTAATCCAGCTGTTTCAAGGCTCTTCATCACGACCCCTTCCAAGGATAGATAAATGGACCCGGCAACTGCAAGAATTGCAATTCTTTGTCGAGTACCGCCCCGGCACCCGAAATCCAGCTGAATTCCTGTCCAGGCATGCCTGGCTGGTCACGCTCCCTGAAGCCGCAGAGGCTGCAGCCACAGAAGATTATATGAAGATGATAGTGGAGAGATCCAGGCCCCTTCTGATCTCCCTGGAAGCTGTCATAGAGACCACAAAGCGTGACAACTGTTTACAGATCTCCATCCAGGTTGTCACCTCGGGTGATTGGAGGACACTACAAAATCCAACACCACTGTGCACGGACACAGCTCAGTCGATCATGAAGGCCCTATATCAAGTTCGTCAAGAGCTGTCTGTGACCAACGATTGCTGTCTCCTTAGAGGTACGCAACTTGTGCTGCCTGAAGACCTTGCACAGAAAGTTGCACTCCTGGCGTACGGAGCCCACCAAGGGGTCGTCAAGTCCAAGAACCGGCTGAGAAGCAAGGTCTGGTTCTCAGGCCTGGACCAAAAGGTGCGACACTGTCCTGTCTGCCTGGCCACTAGCCAACTAGATCAGCCAGTGCCAGTCATCACAGAAGCGGCTCTGAATGTCCAAGGAAAGGAGTGAGCGCAGACTTCGGTAGTCACCCTGGAGGGAAACACATGCTGGTCGTGGTGGACGACTACTCACGCAACCACGAGGTGGAGATAATAGCAACAACGTCTGCAGCAGAGCTAATTCCGAAGCTAGAGAAGCTCATAGCAACACACAGGCTCTTCAGAGAAATTTGTACTGATAATGGACCGCCGTTCGCTAGCTCCGAACTAATGGACTATCTAACATCCCACAATAACTAGCACCACCGGATAACCCCCCGATGGCCCAAAGCCAATGGCGAGGTAGACTGCCTGATGAGAACCCTCAACAAAATGATCAAGATCGCATTGGCAAAGAACCGCAACCTGGAACAGCCATTATACCAGTTCTTAAGAGAATACCGGCTCATCCGACATTGCGCCAGCGGCATCTCTCCAAACAAGCTATTCTTCGGCAGGACTGTGACCGACACCATCCCGCATAACCCTTTGTGGGAAGAAACACCCAGGCCTCCGAATCAATGAGACTCCCAGAGGGCCGGCAACAATGAAGAAGCCTCCCGTAAAAGGCACGCTTGAGAACACCCTGTCCTAGTGGGTGACCAAGTGCTAGTAAAGGACTGCCATCCCGGAGGGAAGTTCAGACTGCCATTTGAATTAGACCCGTGGGTAGTAGTGTGTAAGTCAAAGGCACAAAAGTAACAGCTCAAAGAGGCCAAGAGAGAGTGACATGTAACATATCTCAATTCAAGAAAGTCCCAGAGGACAGTACCGAGGAATTCCTGGCTGCTGACACGTCAGGAGGGGCGGCTGTGACAAACCCTCAAGGTACCAACTAGAAGTGTGACCTATCACCGAATCCAGATATCCTCGCGGAGAACTTATGTGCAATGCCCTCTCTCAGCACCTCCCAAGATACTGATCTCACCGCTGCCAGCTGTGAGAGTTCTGGAACTAGAGAAGGCGAACAACCAAAAATGCCCTCGCCCTCAATGAGATGCAGCCAAGCACGGTATGAGTTGCGGTCGCTCTCGAGGCCATCTCAGAAGTATAAAGATTTTGTGTCCGGGTGATCCGAGAGACCGACAAGTCTGCTGCTGCGAGCAGGTACCGGAGTATCCTGTGATCAACTAAGACAGTATGCTACGATAACTGTACCAGAACAGGGACTACCATGTGAACTCAATTTCTGAGTATCGCTGCTTCGTTGGTGTGAGTGTGCGGATGGCAAAGGGCACCGGAGCCCATTCTCCACCTTCTTGTCGCTGGGCTAGGACTGCACCTAGGCAGGTGGGGCTGGCATCCACTACAAGTAGTGATTCTCTCCTGGGGTCGAAGTACACCAGTGTGGTATCAGCTGACAGGGCGGCTTTGGACCGTTGGAATGATTCTTCTTGCTCTGGTCCCCTTACCCATGAGCTGGTCGCTTTGGTCAGGTTTCTGAGAGGGCTGGTGAGGTCTGATAGGTCTTGATGAACCATCCGCAGTAGGTCACCATGCCCAAGAAACTGCGGACTCTGAGCACTGTCATTGGATGACCATGTCGGGGTAAGGGCTGATGCCCTTGTCAGAGAACTGGTAGCTGAAGAAGCGGATATCTTTCCGTAGGAAGTCACACTCTCCCGGTGAAGCGTGAGTCCGCTTTCTCTGAGACATGAGAATATGGCCTGGAGGTGAATTAGATGTTCTTCTAATGTGGGAGCGTGCACCAAGATATTGTCGCTCACGTTGAGTACGCCTTGCAGCCCTTGGAGGACGCCTTTGACAATGTTCTGGAAGACTTCAGCGGTGCTGGAGATGCCTAAGTTGAGCCTGGTGTACCTCCAGAGCCCTGTGCGAGTTGAAAAGGTGGTAATGGGGCAGGAGTCTGGGTGTAGTGGTATCTGATGTTAGCCGGACCGAAGATTAATCTTGGAGAACCATTTGGAGCCTGCCAGCTCGCCGATGATGTGGTCTACGGTCGGTGTGAGATGGCGTGCCCGCTTGATCGCCAAATTTGGGACTCTTATATCTAAACAGATGCGTACGCCGTCAGGCTGTTTGGGGTTCTTTGCTACTACGATGGGGGACACCCATAGCGTCGTTCCTCCCACCCGTTTGATGATGCTGGTTTCCTTTAGGAGTGAGAGTTTGGCCTACACCTTTGGTCGGAGATGAAAAGTGATTCTTCTGTGCCTGAGGGCCATCGGAGCTACTGACTTATCAATGTGCAACTAGATGGCTGGACCTTTCAAACACCCAATTCCCTCGAACAGCGGTGTAAAGTCCTGTAGCAGGCGGTCGAGGTCGTGTGCTTGCACGTCAAATGCAAATCGGATTAGGTTGAGGTCCTAAGCTGTGCGGCAGCTAAGTAGGAACCCTGACCCTTCTTGCGACACGTAATCCTTCACGCTTTGATGGGTGGCGTCATGAGAGAAATCTGCTTGAAAAATGCAACACAACTTCAGTGATAAGCGGTTGCCAAATGCGTACACTTGCAAGTTGGTGCTGCGAAGTTCTGGCGGGTTAGGCAGGGTGCGGTAGATGTTTGCAGCCATGAGTTTTATGGTGGCTCCTGTGTCTATGAGCAGAGCGATGGAGTGGTCTTGCACTCCGATCTTGCATATCGGTGCGGTCTGCCGGGCAGCGTTGAGCGTCCATGTTCTCTCCACGTGGACACTGGCTATTTCATCTTTATCCATGTCGCTGCTGGACGTGTTGTCTGGGTGCAGTTCTACTGCACGCACTATCTTCTGCATGCCTTTGGGCCATCTTCTTTGCGAGGAGCGGCACAACTTGGAGAAGTGGTTCTGTTTACCACATGCACTGCACGTTTTGCCAATCGCAGGGAAAGTTCTGTTGTGGGGTGGAAATAAATGGAGGCAACACCAGGGATGAAGTCACACTTTAGCCAATATGGTCTTTTCAAATTTCTTTATTCTTCTTTAAGTAAAAACGACAGGACAACAGCCAACGTGTTTTGTTCCTTTTATAGGAACTTCATCAGGGCTGAAATCAACATGAAACAGTACATAAATAACCACATACAAAATACATAAGACCAAATACACACAAATATAAATATGATCAAGATAACAATATATATATATATCATCAGTGAGCAAGGGCACGGACGTGCCCGAAACGCGTCTGATGACTTTTACCCACCTTATGAATTAAAAAAAAGCAAACTTTACATCTTTGCCTCGAGTGCTGATTTTGGTTGTCCGCGAACTTTTCTGTGCAGGAGGCACATAGTGGAAAGTTGGAGGTATATATATATATATATATATATATATATATATATATATATGATGCTCCAATTCTTCTTTACCAAATAAGGCAAAACAGCACTCAAGGAGTTCGTGTCAGCCACGCAAGATTTTATTCATGGAGGGGCTTACACAGACGCCTTTCGGCGTGCTGCCTTCGTCAGTGTGAATTACACAGATACAACAACCGGCATGTTAACAAAGTTTTCCATGAATCATGAAAAGTGACAAAGGACTAACCCCACTAAAGTCACAGTACGCGCCATCTTGGAGTTGTATAGATACATCATATAAGTCCATGTAAGGTGCAAATCAAGCCCACCAATGGGCTATTGTACGTAGACAGGGGGGTATTTGTGACATCAAAATTGTTTAAAACATAAACAAATCATAAGGCCGTGGATCGGCTAATGTCCTCTATCATTTCATTTCATCATGATTTCACATATATGCAAAGATACATATCTTATTTATACCGAGTTGAAATAAGGTGCATCAAATTTCGACAGTCAAAAATTCATGTGCATTGGCCAGTTCAAAGTCATATCTATAGTAGATCCTTCTTAAGTTCAAATTTTCAAATTCTTTCAATTCATCGATTATATACTATAGAAAAATATATATACAAAGTGCATGTAGAAACATCCCCGCACCAGTGGCAGATTCATATATGCGGCTATATAGAGCTATATAAAAGACAAACATACTATTGCACCTTTGGCACTAAAACCTAATATGACCACAAAGAACAAGACCAACAATCCATTTGCACAAACATTGTCTGCAAAGATATTCTAAAAGATAAAACATCACGATTACCACAACATATATATACATTTATCCAAAACACTTTATACGCAATTGGATATTTTGATCCTTCCATTTATTGTGACAGTTATATATAAAAAAAGTAAAGAAAAAAATCCCAAAAGTAAATATACATATATACAAAAATCAGAAAAGATAAACCCGAGGAAGGAAAAAGCTCACATCATTGATTTCTGAGATGATACTCATAGTTACAACACAGGAGTACAGCAAACTCAAATACATAAAATTTGAGCTGAGCAAAACAAAGAGACCAGGAAAAAGAAAAGAAGAAAAAACAAAGGAAAAGAAAAAAGAGAAGAGGACAAATAGGTGAAAAAACAGAGGAGCGTGGGAAGGGGGAAAACAAAAGCAGATTGGAAGAGAAAAAGAAAAAAGTAAAGGGGGAAGGCAATATAAAAGACGGGAATTGAAAGAAAATGGTGAAAAAATAAGGAAGCAAATAAAAAAAAGGAAAAAAGAAGAAAAAGAGAAAAGCAAAAGGGAAAGAACGGGGGGAATATGTCAACCAGAATCCATTGGCACATCAAATCAATCATTGTTTCAACGTATGAGTCAAATCGGATCATCTAATAAATCAGGAAAATGTGGATGTAATACAACCGGAGGGGAGAGGAATATGAGAGTACTCTCACCCAAAAAAATTCCTGTGCGAACCACGTCCCACTCTATGTATCAAAACGATAGTCAGCCCCACGAGGCAGACTACGTTAGATCTGATTCCAGCCACAGTAATCTGACAACATTTATGTAAAACACACACATGTTTTATGCTCGCCGTTGCCTCACTATGTAAGTAGCCTTTATCCAATTTAGATAGAAGTACTACTTTCAATTATTAAGTTGGTTCAAAGAGTGACATCTCTACTGTACATTAATAATCAACAAAAACCATCAAAAATTCTATTTAGAGACGCCCACTTATAATGTCAAGTATACCGTCAATTTGGTCTCACCTAAGCGGTGTCTGCTCAATATTCCGACTGAATCGAATTAGCTGTAGAAGATCCCTCAAGGGTATTTGGCGGGACTCTGCATAGTTAAAAGACCTAGAAAAGTCCGGCCCAAGAAAATCTAAAAAGAATATATATATAACACAGAGACAGTTTGATTAAAGTGTCAACAAAGTCTAAATCGCAAGGTATTATAGATTGACACTGGGGATACTGCAAAAAGTGTCCAAAGGCACAGGAATAATATTGATATTGACGAATAGCATCGACCGCAATCGTCTGCAAGAATATATCGCAATGTTACTACCAATAAGATGTCATTCAATATGCTGTGTCTAAAACATACCTCCAAACAATACCAATTGGATAAGTGGGTCCCATAAGTAGAAGGGTGATATATCACAATATTGTTACCAATTAACTGTCATTTCAACGAGATGCATTTAGGAGAATATACCTCTAAGCAATACCAATTAGATACAGGGGTCCCATCAGAAAAAAAGGGTAATATATGGGGGACTTACAGCAGCAATTTGTAGCTACCGGCGATCCCCCCAGGCGAATGAAGTGATAATACACTTCAGTCGAGAAAATCTGAAATGAAACATGTCACAGATAATTCAAAGTCGTCTATATAATGCGCATTTATCCTTATACGAAGTAACTTGGACACTGCATGTCCCACGACACAAAAATAATGACCCTATGCTGGAGCCCCCAGAACATATAAGGTAAACCCCACCGTACTTTTCCCAACAAATTCCAACCTTCCACAGTATTGTTAGTATTTTATAACAACCATTATTTGCGCGTTAAGTGTGCCCCTCTATACTGTCTCTTGTAATATGTCATACTATGAAAGAGATATAAAAACATAATTCTTTCCAATATCGAGTAGATAAATCCCTGAGTTGACATAGCCGCGGCATTAACCCATAAGCCCAAATAGCTAGATACCCATACCAATCCCCACATGCCCCACCGTCAGAGCGCCAAGAGTAAATCGTAACACCTAACTTCAGTTACATTATAATCGAAGTAACCCTGTTGTAATTTAGCAGCGATTAGGTTAAGCATTAGCAGAAGACATCTTGTATTTAGAAACTATCTTGTCCATTGTCTGGACTCCATTTTTTATTTCTGGCAGCCATTTTGTTTGCCATGTGCTCGGTCCTACCTTCCTGTTAACTGCTCTTGAAATCTGCCTAGAGACGAGATATATTTAGCTTCTCCTGCTTCACACATGCTCAGTTGAGCTTACAGCTGTCCTCAACTTGTAACTGTCAGGATGTGTCCACCAGAATTAGCTAACTGTTAGCCCCTCCCACTTGTTGTCTGTACACTTTCTGTATGACCTAATATGTACCTACAACCAGCATTCTGTACTTGTACCGCCTTCATTTGAGCCCTTGTGTGGTTATAAAAGGACCAAGCTCCTTCCATTCAGTGTGCTTCGTCATGCACTACCGAAGGGTGTTGTGTGAATGTGGTTCCACCTCATGAGGTTTAATAAACTCTGTACTTTCTATTCCAGTTTCTGTGCCAACTTTTTCCTATTGGTCTAAGGACGCTGTGCAGAGAAGGGCGAATCCCTAGCACTGGTAGGCCTTGCTGAGGCTCACCACCACACATTGGGGCATTCCAACGCGGGGCTCATCGGCGACTCGGATGCCCGGAGGACTGGTCGAGATGAAGGATTGGAATCTCGCTATTGGACGCGATCGCTGCCTGAGGAGACCCGAGTTTTGGCACCCACGGCGGTTTTCCTTTCTTTCTGATCTGACCATCCAGGTGGCGCCGGTCCTCGACTGAGATTTCTTCTGTTGATTCGCCGTGCAGTGACCATTTGGTCGATTTGAGAACTTGGCAGTTGGAACCTGGACACCATTTGATTGGTAAGAACCGTTCTGCGGCACTTGCTGTTGGTTTTGACGCCTTTGATTGGTAAGGTAGTTTAGTAACACTTACTGCGGCTTTGTTTGTACGATTGGCCAAACACGATTCCTGGAGCATTGCGATACCACTTGAGACCGAGGAAAGAATCTGCAGTGTTGGGAAAGACTGGTTGAGCTACCGCCCTGGGTTAGCGAAACGGAGAGCCGATGTGGCAATGGGGGGGGGGGGGGGGGGGGGAATCAGCCCTGCGTTAATGTAGTGACACCCGCCTTGGCCCGTGGTGAAGAAATCAGCGGCTGCCCAAGGGATAAGAGCTCCAACGATTGTTTTCAATGAGTTTTAGAAAGATCAATTATCACTGTTGCTGAAATGAATAACAAAAGAATCATTTGTGCTGTAGGGTTTGTTGTTGCCCTGGTGGTTCTGGCGATAATCACCTGGTTTGTTGAGAAAGTGGCTCCTGCTCGACAGCTTTTTTTGCTCTACTCCAGCTCCAGTGGAACACCATTACTATAAACTTCCCTACCATGAGCAGAAACATCGACAATCTTATTTAAATAATATATTCATCCAGATGTTGCATCATACACACAAGGCTACGAATGCTACCAACTGTTGGGTGTGTGGAATGATACCTGCAAACCAAAAGAAAGGAGGAGCACCTTTTATTCCTCTACCGTTTTCCCATAATGGTTCTTGTCCAGCTTGGTATGCTCTTTTGTTTGCTTTTGGAAAGCCTTCAGTAGGAGGAATTATCTTTTGTCTGAATAAAGTATGCTATCAAGATAAAGATTGTTATCCTCAAGCCAAAGGGACTAAATGGGAATGGGAAGAGTACCAACCGGACAATATTTCGACACCATATGTCTTCACGAATATGAGGAACATTAAAGACAATGGACCTTTTGTAATTTCTGTGACCAGAGCTAAAGCAGAACTATGTATAAGTAGTGTTGTGAGAATTCCAGTAGGACTGAGTGAATGTATTTTGACATTGATGATTGAAGGAGCTAACAACAGTAGTTTTACGTCTTCACACAATTCGTATTTTGTATGTGGTAATAAAGGATACTATCAATTACCTGTTGGGTGGTCCAGGGTATGTTACATATCATTTTCGTTACCACCTGTGTACTTGGCCCCTCCATCATATCACCTGAATTTTAAGTTGTATAATGACATTTCCAAGAATAGATATAAACGAACAATAAGTACAGATGAAGTTGACCAGACAGATACCACTTTACAACAATTTGTCGATTTCAATTTGGGTTTGTTCTTCTTTGTGGGTGCTGCATTGAATAGTAGAAGGGTAAGGCGATTAACTCGTGTTGTGGAAGCTGTCACCAATCAAACAGCTATGGCGCTTGGGAACATTACAAAGGAACTGCAAATTTCAAGAATTGTAGCACTCCAAAATAGGATGGTGCTTCATGTGGTTTTGGCTGATCGAGGTGGTGCATGTCGCATCATCGGTAGCAGTTGCTGTGTGTTCATACCAGATGACTCACCATCAGTATATGATGCAATCTCCAAACTGCATCAAACTGCATAAGATTGCTGCAGAAATTCACACAGAGACTGGTACATGGACATTTTCAAACTGGATATGGACACTCGTTGCTACTAGGGGTTGGAAACTACTGACTATTCTATGTATACTACTGGTGATACTATTTACATGCTGTACTTGTATAAAATGTGGTCCTATGCTTTGCTCCATGTGCATCACTGCTTGTACACCTGCCAAAAGAAATATTGCAGATATAAAAGCACAACAAATGTTAGAAAAGGAAATAGCTGAGATGATGAGCATCAATGTACAGGATGCATATCTAGATTACCCCAGATAAACGAATGTCTTCAGCTAATGCTGAAAGGGTCGTCTGTTGTAATTTAGCAGCGATTAGGTTAAGCATTAGCAGAAGACATCTTGTATTTAGAAACTATCTTGTCCATTGTGTGGAATCCATTTTGTATTTCTGGCAGCCATTTTGTTTCCCATGTGCTCTGTTCTACTTTCCTGTTAACTGCTCTTGAAATCTGCCTAGACACGAGATATATTTATCTTCTCCTGCTTCGCACATGCTCAGTTGAGCTTACAGCTGTCCTCAACTTGTAACTGTCAGGATGTGTCCACCAGAATTAGCTAACTGTTAGCCCCTCCCACTTGTTGCCTGTACACTTTCTGTATGACCTAATATGTACCTACAACCAGCATTCTGTACTTGTACCGCCTTCATTTGAGCCCCTGTGTGGGTATAAAAGGACCAAGCTCCTTCCATTCAGTGTGCTACGTCATACACTACCGAAGGGTGTTGTGTGAATGTGGTTCCACCTCATGAGGTTTAATAAATTCTGTACTTTCTATTCCAGTTTCTGTGCCAAATTCTTCCTATTGGTCTGATGAATCTGTGCAGAGGAGGGCGAATCCCTAGCACTGGTAGGCCTTGCTGAGGCTCACCACCACAACCCGACCCTCGCCACCCCGAAGGATTTAACCCAATGAGCCTTGTATTCCGGCGGTGGCAAGTATGCCCGAACCAGCAGTGAAAAGAGCAGCAAACAGCCAGATTAGTTCCCGGTATTTTTAAAGTGTCTACGACTTAACGTGCCGTATGCTTGTGACGTCAATAGAAGTCACAGGTTATACAAAGATGCCTTATCCCGACGTACACAGGTGCCATATTTGAGAAATAAGTAAACCACCAATTTATTAAGCAAAGTTGGATTCCCCAAAACGATAAGTCCAAGTACGGGTATATATCTACAGCGCCAAGTTCAAATACAATACATAAATATAAATATATATAACACCAGTAACGTTTCTCACAATTACCATGACGGAACATTCCCATATATATGAGGTGTCACAATTACTCATGGGCTACACATACTCCCAGGACGCCATATTAGAATGAATAGTGAGTCTCTTTGGAACCCCCAAGTGTAAAAATGTCTCTCATGGGCATGTTGTGTTCTTGCAGGATGCGCTCGCCCAACTTGGAAGAGGCGCATCCTTGGATGAAATGTGCTCGGACTTCGTCATCTTTGTTTGGGAGAGTACACGTGCTGGCTAGCTCCCTCAGTTGCCCATTGAAGACCTCCACCTACTCGTCCGGCAGCTGCCCTGCTTAGCAGAGGCGAAACCGCTCATAGTCAGGGTTGGCATAAGGCTCACATTGCACAGTGATGGCATCTCGCACGTGGCGTAATTTCGCGGAGGACCGCCTCCCGTACCATCTTGGAAAGGTTGTGGAAGTCGGCCCCTCCCAGGTGGAGAAGCATGGGGCGTTTGCGTGGCGCTGGGATTTCTGCAGCCACAAAGTACGTTTCTAGGCGTTTGTGGCGGGCTTGTAGGAAGGGACCGGAGACTTTTCCTGGATATATAAGGTTTTATTTTAGTGAAGGATTTCTTATAGCGTGACATAAGTCTTTCACGTGAGAACTCAGCAGGATCCATGATAGCGGGTTCCCTCTCAAGGGGGTAGACTCTATGGCTTGTTTCTTTGTTCAGCACTCCTTCCGTCCTGATCCTGGTTTCTCTCACCACCGGCCATGCAGGAAAGGAGAGACAGAGGAAATGCTGTCAGGACACGAGTTGTCTACCGGGTTACCTAAGAAGAACCGGGGAGTGAAGGGGGTCACCGCTGTCAATGTGTATTTACACTAGGGTTTAATATATGGGGCGTGAAGAAGGACGGTAGTGAGGAGAGGGTGAAAAGGGAGATGCGGGAAAAACGGGAAAAGGAATGTATATTTGCACTATGTACAGCAGGTAGTAGCAAGTCGTTCACAGAACTACGCAGGAGAGTCTCCCCACCTCCCAACCCAGCCTGCGAACTGCTGCCGTACCTGCTTAAGCCACACTCCTCCCTCGGAAGTGTGGCTCGGCGCTTCGCGGGGACGTTGGCCTCCTGGCTCCGCTTCGTCTTCAACCCGTTCTCGTCTCCTCTCTCCACTCCCGTAACTGTCTCCTTCTCCTGGCAGCCACACACGAACTCCAAATGCCTCCGGGGTGTCGTCACACGCCGTACTCGGGATTTCCTGGATTTTAGCTAATCCCACGGTTCTGGCGTTAGCCGGGGGCGTGGTTTCGTCCTCTGGAAATGCCCATTTAAAGGCACCTTCTCCCATTTCTTCCTCTTGGGATGACACCAACGGGTTTGTACCCCATTCGTTCTGGAGGGAAGGAGGGAAGGCAGAATCAACAATCCACCAGTCACTGGAGGGGGTTCCCCCTCTACCCGCCTGTTCTCCACTTTACAGCGTTCAACCCACACCTTCCATCGTGCTGCTTTGGATGGACGGGGCCCACTGATGGTGAAGGACTCCAGTGGAGGGACGGATACCATGATGACGAGCGGTGGACCACAGCGGTAGGTGACCAAGCAGAGCGCTGTGCTGTCAAGGCTTTGGATGCAAGGGCCTTGACACGGGTCTGGATTCGCAATAAAGGTGGCTGTGGCTGTGCATGCCCCTGATGGTACTCTGGGTGATCGCTGTGGGTCGTGGGCTGTAGCTGGGGTCTACACGAGAGCTCTGAGTAGGGCATGCAGCGTCCCTTGGGCTCCGCGGCCAAGCGACGGCCTGTCTGATGGTGCTTTAGGGCTTTTGGACAGTCTGTCCTCTGTTTGGCATGCCACGCTGGTGGCCCGTACTGTTGAGCGCTCCAGGTGATGTCGGGGATAGCAGAGTGTCGCGCTGTGTGCTGCGGTGCTAGTGCAGCTCCAGCAGGGTGCGCTGCGACAGGTGAGACGGACTCCGCCGCTCGAGACAGGTGGAGGGAGCGGGGGCCCTGCTCAGAAGCGGTACCTGGAGGTAGAGGACGCTCTCCTCCGGTGGTCTTGCTCACGTCTGGTTTCCGGAGTGTGCTGGCTGCGGATCGCGTTCTCCTGCGCAGCGGCCGGAGAGTGACAGTGGGGGAGCGGTGACACAGCGGTGGTGGCGGCGGTGAGTGGGGCCTCCTGGGTCCTGCTGGGAGCACGAGTGGTGGGCACACTGTGGAGCCTTAGCCACCTTGCTGCCACTGTGGTGTTGTCGTTGGGCCTGGTCGTACGCGCCCTAATAATCACACGGAGACCTTAGTGTGGTGGTGGCCAGATAACTGAGCCACGCCCGGAGCCCTGGGCTTTTTAGTAACTTTTTTCCTGCCGAACTGACGTACGCCAGTTCAGCTCAATTTCATCACGCACGTGGGGGTTGCGGATACTCCCCCCCCCCTGTGCGACTGGGAGACTTGGACTCACCCATGATCTAGCAACACTACAGCCAGGTTCCATCTGCACAGACCAATGGTGACCAGATATTCTTAGCCCTGCTTCCACTCCCAAAACTACTGTCAGGAACTTGGGGATGTTAATAGAGTAACATTTTATCTATGAAAGACCAGATTGCTTCTGTTTTTGGTTCATCCTATGGCCTCCTGCGCATCCTGTGCAGAATCTTCATCTGGATACCCATTCAGTGTCGAAAAATCATTATCCAGGCATTTGTTATTAGACTCCTGGACTGTGGGCATGGCGGACTATCATTTTCCTCTCGTTTGCAAACTTTTCAGCATATTGTTGCCTGCATGGTTTGCAATACTACTAGCAGATTGGCCATAGTATCCCCCTTAAAATCTCTCCATTGGTTACTGGTTCACAAGTGTTCCATTTTTAAGCTGCTCTGCCTTGCACATTAAGCCTTGTTTGCTGCAGGCCCTCACTACTAGCTTTCAATAAACCAGCCAGGGCCCTCAGGTCTGCCAATTGAACAGTTATTGGCACCTGTTGAATCAAAAGAACAAGAAGGGGGGGGGGCTTCTTTTACTTATCTCGCTGCCACCACATGGAATGCCATTCTGCTGAAATTGCGTATCCTGACCATTTATATGTAGTTCAGGATACTTCTTAAAACTTGGCTTTTTCTGGACTAAATACCCTATTCTTTTTTCCTCACTACTTTTTTATTCTTTTCTTCTATGTACATTACCTTCCCTGTCTATTTTGGCCTTGCGCTGAAATATTGTTTTGAGGATGATTACATCCTTTTAACATAACAGTTTTCTTGTCATTTGACACCTTGAGTAATCCAGACAATCATGGTGTCAAGATTCCACTCACCTGTGACCTGGAATCAGTAGGAGCGAAGAAAATCCTCCAAATACCCTTTAGGAACAACCCACAACACCTGAGAGAAAATAGGTGTCCGTGGCTTGTACCTGAGGTGAAAAGGGTAAGGAAGACAAAACACCTGGTATCGACACCACAACAAGCATGTCTCTCAGATTGATGACCCAGTCTCTCTTTGTCTGTTGTCACCTATAAAGTATGGAGGCACAATACAGGTTTGGTAAACACAAAACAATGCATAATTATTCTGGTCCTGATTTACCCTCCAGCCGCCACTCACTAAAATGAATTATAAACAATGTATCCACAGAAAGTCTTCACCCATTAACGTGTAAATAATGAGTAATACTAGTATGGAGAAACAGAGAATCATTATCCAGATGTGAGAATATCTAGAGTTTTGCGAAAATGGTGCATAACAGAGTCAACAATTCCTCATAATGGCCACAGCCGCTGAGAATGAGGAGAGGTTGTGTCATGAGACCGTCTGTCATGAATAGAATCACCTCCACCCCACATTCCAATCCCACATTCCATATTCAGACATGGTGCTTCTTCGTCGCCAAAGAAAGTGTCACGAGCAAAGGATCAACCAGAGCAGGATCCATTTTCAAAGGTAAAGAGCCACCAAACACTTTGTGACAGGCGGGCAGCATCCAGCCAACTGTCACAAATAGAATCACCACCACCCCACATTCCTTATTCAGACAAGGTGCTACATCGTCATGTCCCAATATCCCAGACTGTTATTGAATTGTCATTGAGCTAGCCGCAGGCTCAGCGCACTGACCTGATTTCAGGAAGTTAATATTGTTTCTGTTTTGTTTGCAGATGCTGCAGTATCCAGCAATAAGCTGCAGGTGTCCAGGAGAATCCAGGCACTGGGTCAAGAGAGGAGCTCCGCTGGCAGAGAGCCCGAAGGAGGTAAGAATCCAGGTAGGAATGAATGCGGGGAAAATTTAGTCTTGAGGACACAGGATGCAGGAAGATGGGCCAAAAGATACAGGGGGTTTGGAGTGGGGTCAATGGAATTGGACTCTGATAGCAGGTGTAACAAACAGAACTTGGGAAGTAACTGAGCAGCAAATTAGGGCTTCCACAACAATAATTAAGCCAAGCACTGCTTCTGGCTCGAACGTGCCTTTAAAATTATGCTGCGTCCGAGTTGACTGCCGGATCACGCGTGAGTGTATACTCTTGCGATGACGGTACAATGGAAGAAAGGTTCTGACCCACACCGAGGTAAGGAACCGGTGATATACCCGCTCAGACCCACCCATGAGAGAGGGCAGTGGGGGCACAGGGGGTCAGACGAGCAAAGGCCCCGCCCCCGGAGCTACGAATACAGGCTGCGCACTGCGCTGATGCAGGACACGCGAGCCATGACACGTGGGACACGTGGAACTGAGAAACATGACTGAACCGTCATTATGAAACATCTCTTTTAAACAACCTGTGCTTTTTGATATATATACACCTTTAGCTGTCTTAGCGCCATAACTGCACATTTTTTTTTAAAGTAATTTTTTTTGTATTTCTTATATTTTATGAAGGGAATTGTATGGATTATAGCTGAAACATAAACTTGATTGATTGGTCAAAAAATTGAATTCAACGATTTTGGTTCTATAGTTTGTTACACAGGCATACATGCAAACAAGCACCTGTTTTTAAGTAAAAAAAAAGACAGTACATTTGTTAATGTTTTTGCGTTTTTTAATGGTTTGGAGCTAATACTTAAATAAGAATTTGTTTAAAATCATCTGCATTGTTTTTTAAGACAGTAGTTCTTTGCTTGAATTAGTTATCATCTAAGGCTGCCTTAATTACATCTATACTTTTAATGTAATTTCTTCTTGTAGTTGCTGTATTAGATTTATATTTTGAAAAGGAAATATATCAGTTTCCCCGACTTTACTTATTGTTTTACAGACCCTCACCTGAAAATATCAAATATGTCGGTAAAATACAGGCTAGGTGGCAACACTATGCCAACCTCCTTTGAGGGAAGGGTATTAGATCACTAGACTGTCAGACTCACACTACATGTAAGGTTGTGTACTTTTGCTTTTAACATTGTATACATGGGCTCCAGGGCCGGACTGGCTACCGGGCGTTTTGGTGTGCTGCCAAGCTGGGGGCTGATTTCACTGCGGTGGGGGCTGATTTTGTTGATGGGGACCTGCGTATTCTTCTAAATAAACAAAGCAAAACTAATGGTTTTAAGAACACGCAGGTCCCCATCAACGAAATCAGCCCCCAGCTTGGCAGCACACCAAAATTCCCGGTAGCCAGTCCGGCTCTGACGGGCTCGTCATTCAGGGGGATACATTCCATTTTTATTTGGCAACTGTTTTATTGAAAACACTGGGGCTGAACTGAAAATGAAGCAGAAAATTATTATTTTTTCTGGTTGTGAGACAACATGGAAGACAACTGAATCATTCAATGTGAGCAATAACAAATCTGTGCCCTAATCTGTAAGCTATGATATTGTATAGGTTGCTTCCGGTAGAGTAGAGGGTTTTTCTTATCAGAGACTTCTGCTATAAAATTGTTTTAATGTTTCTATGAAATCCTCCTTTGATAGACACAATTCATTCCTCTTTGAGTACATGTAGGCCGGTGCTCTTTCTCAGCTTGTTTCTTGTCTGATAACGACCAGGAGTTTGTATGTCTTTGAGGTTTGTTTCCGTTAGTCGCTAACAGTAGGTTGGTTTCTGTGTTTCATATTTACTTGTCTTCAGTTACATCTTTCAACAAGTTCACAAAAGAAATGGGTGAATCTCAAATTATAAAATCACATATTTATTATTTTACAAGTATATATCTGAAAAAATAATCTATATGAATATAGTCATGGATACCAAGCAATCTATATTTAGTGACCTCAACCACCAATCCTTTTAGCAGTTCATCAATTGTATTTCTGAAAGTTCATCATAAGCCCAAATACTAAGGATAGTGCCAAAGACAGATTATAAAACATTCTCATCTAACAAAAAGTATAACATCTTGGCTCTTGTCACATCATTTTCACTGAATGACACTATAGATTTACGCACGGTGGACTCATAAATCAGCTGAGAGTTATTTTTTGTACTTTTACCATTGTTGAGTGCTTGCAGGAGTCATGTAACATGTCTTGTAAGAACTCTCTACTGTATTTAGAGTGATTGTATTTTGACATATTGATTCTGTTTGCATATTGTGCATGGTTGAGTTACATTTTATAATAAAGATTGGATGGATAGTAATATTGAATCTTTAAAACCGTAAGCTGTGATTTCTCAAGTTAGGCTGCTGTATAAATTCAACATAGTGTTCAACATTTAAACTTTAGTAATAAGTGTGTGAATGCATGTTTATTGTCACACTTACTACAAAAAACATGTTTTATTGAGTACCATTGCCCTTTCACTCGCTTGGAATTAATATAAAACCTAGACTATCAAATATTGTTTTTTTACCATTTTCAAAATTTTCGACGTGAAGGTGCTAATTGTATTTTGTTTGTTTTTCTTTTTGTTTATGCTTTCCAGAGCTTTTGGCACGATGATGGTAATTATAATTATAGATATATGTCATGGAGGTCTGTGCGTCCAGAAGTCTCATATAAATCCTGCCTTGCTCTCTGTGTAAAAAACATTTGATGCACGGTCATATTTACAAAAGATCACCATAACTGTGCATCAGTTAATTTGAGTATTCTCTACCATTCCCTGAAGACAGTCAACATACTTATATGAAGACAGTCAGCATACTTATATTTAATTAGGCTATATTGATCACAAAAAAATGGGTATGTAAATATTATAATTTGGCAGCATAGGCCACAAATGGACGGAAGCAGTCTGGGTACAAGAAAGACACAAACTCACCAGTATTTGTTTTTTAAATATCCTGTAGGCATTTGGTTTGAGGAAATGTTTCCTAAAATGTTAAGTCATCAAGAACTTTAGAATTAAAACCAATCATGTCCTATCATGTCCGCTGTCTCAATATCATTCATGTTTTTTTCTCTGTACAGACTTTTCAATTATGTACATATTTACTGCAGGGATCAAAAGTCGAACTATTAGTTTTAGTGCATAAGAATTGTCTACATTTTTTCATATATGATCTAGACAAGAATATCTTCGATAACCTCCAATTTAGTCGTAAAGGTTTGCTTTGGAAAGGATGTTTATTAAAAACATGCATAAAAATATGAAGTGCATTGCTTCTTTCTTTGAGCAAAAACTCAGTCTGAAGGGCTGAACTGTTAGCCGGTAGTTTACAATGAGCATGCCTTAAATAAACACCGCAGTGAAACAGGTAGATAAGCCTTAATGCACTAATGGACAACATTTTCAGTCTCATTCTTCTAGAATATCACCATCGGCTTCCTCGGTTAACCAAAATGTACTGCGAAGCCCCATCTTGTGAAAAGCAATCACCATTATCACGAGGACCCGTATGTGCATTGTCTGTTCCTAATGTTCTTCGTACAAGGAACTGAAAAGATCAAAGTCTCCTTAAGACGTCACTTTGCCAAAAAAGCACATGTAAAATTCCCGTAGTCAACCCTCCGAGACGTGGCTACTCGTTTCACCACATGGGCTATCAGTTTCGTACTTAAAGTGTGGTCTATTAAAGAATGTTTACGTAGGCCGATGTCATCTCTTTCCAACAATATGGTTGACTCAGGGCCCCTGAAGACCTCCTCTATGGGGGGGATAAAAATGGACAGGAAAGACAGTTCTTGTAACTTTGTTTGGAGTGAGAACCTACAAACAAAGGCAATCTTGACTTAAAGCCATATATCATACTCATCTAATTCACTTGTTGAATGTCTTCTTTAATAAATTCTACTTAAATTAACATGAAAATAAAAAGCATGGTAATAAGACCACATTTGCCTTGTAGCAATGAAGGTTTTCTCTTGCATCCTTAATTGGTAAGTGCTATTTCATTTTTTTTTTAAATGTAACAAAGTGCCACGCAGAAACCAGACCAAGGGAAACCTGAGGATTTCTTGCAGAACAGAAATATTTCGTTGAGCAACCCAACATGTGCAGGTCTAACCTCATCTGTATTCTTTTGCCAACTAACCAGTGCTTTGGAGGCCACAAGGAAATTTCAGTCAGCAGGCACTGCCGTTCCACAATTTAGACTATCAGACACGACTTGCTGCCCTGGTTCCGATTTCCTTTCTTCTGTTGTGTTTTTGAGTCTGTCGCATAGTTCTTGGCATGTTCCTCTTTCCTAGATTTCACCGTGCAGGTAGCACGAATATTCTGAAGAGGGTTGTGCTGGGGGCTAATAGTTGTGGGACTCTGGAATCTTTCTCTGATCACGTAACCAAGTCTTGTTGTGGCAATAATCCCCTCTGTCGTTGATATAATTCGGCTAACACTTGCATACACATACTGGACTGCTAGCAAGGATCCTGTGGTGGGATAATAGAGTACAAAAAAAAATAAAGTTAGTGAACTCAGGTCTATGAAGAGTCTAATTTCCAGCAAATACTTCTTTGTGGCAAGTCATTAGCAATTCTCATGTGCACCATTATTGCAGTTTAAGCTTTGGGTTCTATAAATGAGCTTTGTCTTAAGTACCAAGAGGTGTTTATTAGTACTTGAAAACAACACCATAACAACAACAGGTCAGCCTTGAAGCTGGAAGGTTCAGTCAGGGTCCCAGAAATAGTCTACGTATGGAAAATGTTCGAACAGTTGCATTCCAAATGACATGGCTAGCAATGAACGAAAAATAAAAGAGCAACTAAATTAGAACAGGTACCCTTCTAAAAAAGATGTTTGTTGAAGGAATGTGACTAATGTTATCAATATTTTGGTAATAATTCTGTATTTAACCTCTTCGATGCGTCGAATGGCCCCCGGCCGTCCGACGTCACTTTGGGCGTGTTCGGAGGGTAGCCTTCCGAACCGCGCACACGTTATTTTTTTCAGCACCCCAGCAGAATGTCCGCCACGGCGAAGATGTTAAGTGTTTTTCACAGCTTTAAGCAAGCAGCGTGTAGTACTGTGGTATGCACATGTTGTAGGTTCTTGGGTGTGGAACATTATCGAGGTGTATCTTGAGAAGCTGTTACTGGGGAATTTGCTAATCATCTTTTAGGGTAGGTAGGAGGGAGATGCTGTAGAGAGAGGTGTTATTGGTGGGTAGGTCTCTGCGCAATCTCTGTGGCATAATGTACTACTTACTACACGTGCATGGTGTTATGATCTTTATTTATTTGGTGACGAGGATGGGATTAGAATGAACCTCAAGTTATCAGATCCAATGGAGAATCAGTTGTTGCATGGAGGCTGGACCTGCAACACATACCGTTTGTGTTATTGTGATAACTCCACTGCCAAAGGCTCAATGTATTGACCTAAGTTAGGAATTTCTCGCAAATCCGTAATGTCCGATAAAGGGAGTTAAGGTTGAATCGGATTACAAGCTTTTTGGGAAAATCTTCTTTGGGTTTTCAACCTTGCACATTTTGCTAGTAGATGGAACATATCCATGAAAAAAATTACAAAAATCGGTGCACAAACACCAATTTCCACGGTCACTCCCCATTCAAAAGGCCCAAAGTTGTAATGGTGTAGCAATACTTTGGCTGGTAATTATTGAATTCCACAATATCAATTATTCTGTTTGTGGTATTTCCAAATCCATTTTCAAGCAGAAGTGATACCTAGCTGGGGGGCATTGATGTACTGAACAGGGAATAAGAGCCTATGGATGCAGTTCAAGAATGTTTGCTATAAGGCAGGTCACAAGTAGGTTCTTGTTGTGTGGAGTCCAAGTGAGCACTGGTCGGTCATCCCACCTGGGCCACCTTGAAGTTCCTTTACTGCTTCACTAGACTTGGATGATACTTACTGGCGGCCACAACTAATACTGTGCAGTTAGAACTGTTTTGACATTTATGTCTGTCTGTGCAGAGTCATCTTTGGACTACCAAAGTGCTATATTTCAGCAGCTTCAAAGCCCCCCCCTGCTTTTCTGGGCCAGCACTTGCTCATATCCAAATATGACGGATATCCCAACCGCCGTAATACAAATGCATTATATCCTACTGCACTTGTTATAACGCGAACAGGATATCTGCTGCATTTGTGACTCTAAAAAGTACCCAATGCCTTTTTAGATTTATGATCTATACTATTGTAAGTATTTAAATGTCAAATTACAGCAGCCTCTGGCTAATGTGTAACATCAGGGTTGTGTACTGTAATTATTAAACTTTGAAATAAACCAGATATAGACTGGGAAGTATTTAAGTATTTGGGATAATGTGGTCAAATGTGATGAGTTTTATATTTTCTGTTTGAAGGATAGAGTTGGTTCTTTTTTATGAGCTGAGCTTATAGACTTATGGAATGCATTTATGTTTTTAGTATATCCGCAATGAAAATGTATATATACATATATGTATATATATATATATATATATATATATATATATATATATATATATATATATATATATATATATATATATATATATATATATGCACACATACATATATATACAATATATTGAATATTGGATGGTGGCCCAGCTGTAGAGCTTGCACCACCCCGTGAAGAGAGGGGGCCACGTGGCGAGGTATGTGACAAGCCGCCTTGTGGAGCGCGTATTAGGGATTGAAAACGGACACTGTTTGTGGTGGCCCAATCCAAGGGCTTGAAATGAGGACAGAAATGAGTGCACCATTGAAGGATTGTTTTGACCGGGACTTCAGCATCCATAATGCTTTGGGTCATCAGACCGGCCCATCTGGTGGCTTGTAATTAACATTAGGAACTGAAACCGGAGCACGCATCCATGATTGCGACTGCCTTTGAAGAATAAAGATGTACTGTCGAAACGCGTCAGGCGGACCGCATTTAATGGCTGTTTGATGGAAACTGCTAACAGTAGCCTGCTTGTACCCTTAATTGAAGGCTTGCCACCTTCAATATGGGTTTGAGTGCTGCTCAATTGTGGGCAAAGTTGGAGCTTGAATATATATATATATATAGATATATTTTTATATATATATATATATATATATATATATATATATATATATATATATATATATATATACACACACACACACACACTCACTCAAACACGAGTGTGTGTATATATGCAGAGAGGGAAAAATAACATAATCATTTCAGTTCAGACATGTCTGTATGTATTGTTGGTAATTTTATGAAACTGAGTGCGTTTCAGTAATTTGTCCTTCAGTAATCCTACCATTATTCCTCCATTTATAGAAAGAAAGTACATGATGGTTACTCACCACTCAAAACTTCCCAGACTTTAATGGCCCTGTCCTTTGCACCTGTGAAGATGTACTTGTCGTCTACAGAAAAGCACGCACATTGGACACCTTGGAAAAAGAAACCCTGTCAAGGACGACAAAAATAACTCACTTAAAAGCTGTCACATTACTTTGGAGCTGTTACTTTTTTACACCGCTCTAAGGACTCCACCAGCACAGGAGACCTCTATGAAGTCATCCCTTGATGGGTCATCCCCCGCCCAGCAGCAGTTGATGCAACGTTATGCCCAAGCACTCGCCCATCACCATGTTTCCACAGACTCGCCCAGCACCTCCCTGCTTCTTCAGTAGTTCATCCATCATTACCTCTCTGTAGTTGGCCATCGCTCTTTCTCTCCGTGACCTAATCCAGCTGCAAACCTCACCTGTAGTCATTCAGCGCTGTGTTTCTCAATCAACTCCTGTGCTCCATAAGAACTCCGGCAGTGTACTGACTCCCAATGAATTCATCCAGTGTCAAGCCTCAATAAGCACGTGTCCAACAATGTGCCTGCTGTGATCTCATCTAGTGCTACACCTCGCTAGTAAGTCCAATGCTATGTTTAATAACTCACCGAACAGCAGGCTTCTATAACTGCTCATCCAACAACATGTCTCTCTAGTAACACCTCTGGGACCATGACGTTCTATACAGCACCTCTCCTCTATATGACCTCATCCAGCACATTGCCTCTTTATGACCTCATCCAGCACCTCTCCTCTATATGACCTCATCCAGCACATTGCCTCTTTATGACCTCATCCAGCACGGTGCCTCTTTATGACCTCATTCAGGACTGTGTCTCTTTATGACGTCATCCAGCACATTGCCTCTTTATGACCTCATCCAGCACCGTACCTCTTTATGACCTCATCCACCACATTGCCTCTTTATGACCTCATCCAGCACCATGCCTCTTTATGACCTCATCCAGCACCTCTCCTCTATATGACCTCATCCAGCACATTGCCTCTTTATGACCTCATCCAGCACCTCTCCTCTATATGACCTCATCCAGCACATTGCCTCTTTATGACCTCATCCAGCACGGTGCCTCTTTATGACCTCATTCAGGACTGTGTCTCTTTATGACGTCATCCAGCACATTGCCTCTTTATGACCTCATCCAGCACCGTACCTCTTTATGACCTCATCCACCACATTGCCTCTTTATGACCTCATCCAGCACCATGCCTCTTTATGACCTCATCCAGCACCTCTCCTCTATATGACCTCATCCAGCACATTGCCTCTTTATGACCTCATCCAGCACGGTGCCTCTTTATGACCTCATTCAGGACTGTGTCTCTTTATGACCTCATCCAGCACATTGCCTCTTTATGACCTCATCCAGCACCGTACCTCTTTATGACCTCATCCACCACATTGCCTCTTTATGACCTCATCCAGCACCATGCCTCTTTATGACCTCATCCAGCACCTCTCCTCTATATGACCTCATCCAGCACATTGCCTCTTTATGACCTCATCCAGCACCGTACCTCTTTATGACCTCATCCACCACATTGCGTCTTTATGACCTCATCCAGCACCTTGCCTCTTTATGACCTCATCCAGCACCTCTCCTCTATATGACCTCATCCAGCACATTGCCTCTTTATGACCTCATCCAGCACCGTGCCTTTTTATGACCTCGTCCAGCACCGTGCCTCTTTATGACCTCATCCAGCACTGTGCCTCTTTGTGACCTCATCCAGCGCCATGCTTCTTTATGACCTCATCCAGCACCGTGCCTCTTTATGACCTCATCCAGCGCCATGCTTCTTTATGACCTCATCCAGCACCTTGCCTTTTTATGACCTCATCCTTCACCTTGCCTCTTTATGACGTTATCCAGTAGCGTGCTTCTTTATAATCTCATCCAGCACCTTACCTTTTTATGACCTCATCCAGCACCTCTCCTCTATATGACCTCATCCAGCACATTGCCTCTTTATGACCTCATCCAGCACGGTGCCTCTTTATGACCTCATTCAGGACTGTGTCTCTTTATGACCTCATCCAGCACATTGCCTCTTTATGACCTCATCCAGCACCGTACCTCTTTATGACCTCATCCACCACATTGCCTCTTTATGACCTCATCCAGCACCATGCCTCTTTATGACCTCATCCAGCACCTCTCCTCTATATGACCTCATCCAGCACATTGCCTCTTTATGACCTCATCCAGCACCGTACCTCTTTATGACCTCATCCACCAAATTGCCTCTTTATGACCTCATCCAGCACCTTGCCTCTTTATGACCTCATCCAGCACCTCTCCTCTATATGACCTCATCCAGCACATTGCCTCTTTATGACCTCATCCAGCACCGTGCCTTTTTATGACCTCGTCCAGCACCGTGCCTCTTTATGACCTCATCCAGCACTGTGCCTCTTTGTGACCTCATCCAGCGCCATGCTTCTTTATGACCTCATCCAGCACCGTGCCTCTTTATGACCTCATCCAGCGCCATGCTTCTTTATGACCTCATCCAGCACCTTGCCTTTTTATGACCTCATCCTTCACCTTGCCTCTTTATGACGTTATCCAGTAGCGTGCTTCTTTATAATCTCATCCAGCACCTTGCCTTTTTATGACCTCATCCAGGACAGTGCCTCTTTATGACCTCATCCAGCACCTTGCCTTTTTATGACCTCATCCTTCACCTTGCCTCTTTATGACGTTATCCAGTAGCGTGCTTCTTTATAATCTCATCCAGCACCATGCCTTTTTATGACCTCATCCAGCACAGTGCCTCTTTATGACCTCATCCAGCACCTTGCCTCTTAATGACCTCATCCAGCACCTTGCCTCTTTATCATCTCATCCAGCACCTTGCCTCTTTATGACCTCATCCAGCACCTTGCCTCTTAATGACCTCATCCAGCACCTTGCCTCTTTATCATCTCATCCAGCACCTTGCCTCTTTATGACCTCATCCAGCACCTTGCCTCTTAATGACCTCATCCAGCACCTTGCCTCTTTATCATCTCATCCAGCACCTTGCCTCTTTATGACCTCATCCAGCACCTTGCCTCTTTATGACCTCATCCAGCACCTTGCCTCTTTATGACGTTATCCAGTAGCATGCTTCTTTATAATCTCATCCAGCACCTTGCCTTTTTATGACCTCATCCAGGACAGTGCCTCTTTATGACCTCATCCAGCACCTTGCCTTTTTATGACCTCATCCTTCACCTTGCCTCTTTTTGACGTTATCCAGTAGCGTGCCTCTTTAAGACCTCATCCAGCACCTTGCCTCTTTATGACCTCATCCAGTACCGTACTTCTTTATAATCTCATCCAGCACCATGTTTCTCCAGTAGTCATCCAACTGTGTATTTCTCAGTGGACTCTTAGGCTGTGTAATAACTCTGGCAATGCCTCAGTTCCCTAAGTCATCCACTGCCTTAATCTACAAGAACTCATACAACCTAGACCAATCTGCGCGCCAAATGCTAAGACAGTGTTTCGTAGGATGAGTCACCACTTTTCTATAATTCCCTCTGTATGAGAGTGTTAACAAATGCAAGAAACGTTTCATGGACTTCAGCCAATAGCACATACAGACCCATCAAATGTGGACCAACCTTGTAGCACATTTCATGGTCCCAGTCTTTGTATTGTAAGTTCCAGAGACGCTGAATAGAGTCTTCACATCCACTCAGGGCAAAAAGCTCACTGTGACTTGTCTCAAGGCACGTCACTTTACTGGCATGCCCCTCTAGCGTCAGCTTAGTGGCAGTCTGACACTCATAAACAGCTAGGTCTCCATCCGCCGATCCGTAAAGAACCTGGCAGTCCGCAAGAACCGCCACCTTAGTAAGAGCTGCATGGAGCTCAGGGTGGATGGTGTACAGTGGTCCCTGCATCGCTGGGCACGGTGTCTCTGTGCCAATGCCAAACACAAGGATCAAATCAAGATAGGCCAGGGCCAGCCTCTCTTCCTGCTTGCTGATTGCTATGCAGCTGATAGGCTGTTGAGTCTCTGGGGGTGGGAGGCAGGTGACATCTTGCCTGGAGCCCAGCGGGAAGATGAGAACAGTGCCAGACACCAGTCCACTGAAAAGCAGCCTTTTATTTGGTGCCACCTCCAAGCACCTCACCTCCGCCGACGCGTCGAGAACGTCCACAGTCGTACCTGCAACAAGAGAATTACTGTGAGTGACATGGAAAGGATCTCCTGGAAAAATGATGTTATCCACCTTTGAAATGCGTACTACTTACCACTTGTGAATGAGTAAAGTAAACGCTTTCTTACATTAATATAATCAGTCTATGTCTCCCTGTACTCCTGGACTGTGCTTGCCTGGCAATAGCCATGTTTCTGATATTGATCTAAAGTCTCCTGGAAATGTATCAAATTACACTGAATGTGTTTGAAACTAACATTTCAGAACTCTACTTGTAATTAAAATGCTAACCCCGAATGGTCTGGAAATGGGTAAATGTAGCCTTACAATGAATAGCTACCCAACAATTCTCAGCTATCTGCAGGAGCAAATAATGCCTTGGAAAAGAATGGGAAGGCCTTGAAAAATATGACAAATGTCCTATCATGACAAGAACAATAACATAAAAGAGTTGTATCCAATTTGAACCTTTTATGTCGACTGTCTTAAACAAAATGGCTCTCCCCATCAACCTCAGGGAGCTGCAGCAGCATACTGGGATGCTTGCCTGTGGTGATATTATGGATGTATGACATTACAACGCATGCTTTTACCACGCATGCTTTTACATCGCAAGTTTTACAACGCATGCCTTTACAACGCATAGTGCTTTGGGGTGCTGGATAGTGAATAGTTTAATTTACTATTCCAACTCCAGTCCCCGTGGATAGTAGGGAAGGTGTTGTATAGTAAATTAAATCTATTCCCTATCCTAGAGCGCCCCCCAGCGCAATGTGTTGTAATGGTTTGCGTTGTAATGGTTGCGTCGTAAAGGCACTGCGTGGTAAAAGTTGCGTTGTAAAGGATGTTTCCCGAAATTATTCAAAGAAAGCATGTGTATTTATCAAAGTTGTTGTGCCAAACTTTTCCAAGCCGTTCAACTTTCCAGGACTCTCGGTGCCTCTTAGTGCAGACCTTGGAATGCCCAGCTTACAATGACAGGTCGCAAAAAACACAGTTGATGGACAGAATGTAGAACAATGTCATACATTCATCCCAGTACAAGGATCTGGGCCTAAATCCATCGTTTTTTTGCACTCCACACCACCCTGGGTTAGACACTGGCTATATGCAAATCAGCTCTGACCCTGTGCCTCATGGGAACAGTCCAGTCCGAACTACCAAGCCATGTCTTTCCCAGACCGGAATCAAGCATCCAAGGACCGGTTTCTGGCTATCAGCCTTCATCAGCCTGGATAGCTTGACTCCAGTGCTCAGGCGTGAGTCCCTTGCTCACTTTGCCACTGGATTCAAGCAAGCCAGGCTGAAGATGGCTGGAATGCCAGAAACCGGTCCTCGGAAGCCGGTTTCCGGTCCAGGGAAGACATGGCTTGGCAGTTCGGGCTGGACTGTTCCCATGAGGCACAGGGTCAGACTGATTTGCATATAGCCATGTCTGAACTGGGGTGGCAGAGTGGGCTAAAGAACGGTGATGGATTAAACCCAGATCTTTTGACTGGGTGTGAGTGTTTGATTGATTCAGATGCTCCGTCCATCACCACCCCCTTTTGTACCGCTACAATGACAGGTCAGCATTGATAATGAAATTGAAGGCAGCACACCACGCTCCCCAAAGTTATACCTTCTAGAGAGTCCCAGATTATGATCTTGTGCTTGTCTCCTGTCTTTAGAAAGTACACCAGGTCGCCGCCATTGGAGAGGGCTGTACATTCAGTGCGGTCCTGGAAGGGCGGCACGGTTTTGTGTTTCTGGTCATAGTCCAGATTCCATACTTTAAGGTAGTACGCGCTCCTGGATGCAGACATAAGGGTGCCTTCGTACAAGGCCAGCAGGGTCACGGGCATCCCCATGCCGTCAAAGGAATCCAGCAGCTCCCCCGATTTCGACAAACTCCAAACCTGCAAATGTAGGACAATTGAGGAGACATTATTAGATCAGTGAGTCGAAGTAAAGTAAGTGTGATTTGAGATTGAAACATTTCATGTCTAAAGTGGTAGTGAGGATCCCTGCTAGTTGTACAATGTCTTGTTTCTTTCTATGGATGGGCAAACCTATTCAAAGCCATTCAATGCTGTTTGTGAAATTCTTGGTTGAAATATGTGTGTTACTGGGTCCTTTCAAAGAAGGCCAGATGGTGTGAACTTTTCAGATGTTTGTGATTTGTTCTGTCAATAAGAGGCGTTGTTCCTAGTTGGTTAGACACTTTACCTTGAACAGTTGCACAAGCGGACAGAAGGGAGGAGGGAGGTACATATGAGGATGGATCTCCTCGGGTGTGGACACAGGATTAAACACAGGTGCACCAATGGTGCTGTAATCAAAAGAGATTGCATAAGTGTGCACAACGATGGGGGATTCTGACACAGTGGTGGTATATTTTGGCACAGCCATGTGTTATACGGCACACAGGCGACACACTATTTCACAGTGATGGGGTGTTGTGGCCCTTTGAATAAAAAATATGACACGCTGATGGACAATAATACGAACTACTGGCACAGTGGTAGGCAACTGGGTAAAGTGCCGGCACACTGACAAAACAATGGGATATTCTGGCACTGCGCTGGCATGGACTAGCATCAAGACAGCCTGTTCTGGCATAGTGATGGGGTTTTATGGCACTTTGATCAAGTAAATTGCACATTGATGCAATATTTTTTGTCAGTAGCAAGATTTCTGTCAGAGTGATGGGCATTCTTGACTAGTGGTAAGGCATTCTGACAATGATGGCGCGTTCTACCACAGAGATGGCATAGTTGGGCAATGATGGCACGTTCTGTCATTGTGTGATGTTCTAGTACAGTGGTGAGATATTCTGTCACAATATAGGACATATTCTGGCAGCACAATGGCATATTTTGGCAAAATTATAAGTATATTTTGGTGTAATTATGGGGTATTGTGAATGAATAATGCTGACATTCTGGCACAGTGATGGGCATTCCAGCTCAATGATTGGCTTTTCTAGCACAGTGATGGGCATTCCAGCTCAATGATTGGCTATTCTGGCACAGTGATGGGCATTCCAGCTCAATGATTGGCTATTCTGGCACAGTGATGGGCATTCTAGCTCAATGATTGGCTATTCTGGCACAGCAATGCGTATTCTGATATCACAAAGGTATACCTTGTAAAGTTAACTAATATTTTGGCACAAAAAGGGTATTCTGACAAAAGATGGCATATTCTAGCACAGGGATGGTATGTTGTGGCACAGTGATTGGAACGTCTGAAAAAAAAGAGAGGGTATACTCTAGAGCACATATGTTACATAGAAGCACACAGCTATGTAGTATACTCATATACCGATGAAGATATCCTAGCACAGCGATAGGTAATCCAGTATAATGTTTCTACTGTGACACACAGATGGAATATTGGCCGCATAATGATGTATTTTGACACAGTTAAGGCATTTTTGCATAAGGCTGGCAGAGAGGTCAGTATTACACCACTCAGCCAGGACCTCCTTGCATACATTTACTGTTAGTTTTCAGGTGTTTCCCTCGTGTTTTCCAAATCCGATTAGGATAAAGACTTGCCTTATCATGTTATACCCATAAGGTCCAGCCCACAGGTGCAAGCACAATACCGTATTAAACTTGAAGCTAAACCCCCCGGTTAAGGAGATTTTAGTACAATTAGAGTATCAGGGCGTAATTCAATCTTGTGTCTCCCCATGAGTAATGCATTGTTTCCTGTGTTTAAACCAGATTATTCGCATACTCTTGGACTACTGACAATTAAACAGTCACTCATACACTTTTGCGGTACTAAATTCCCACAGCACAGATTTGATAAAAAACATTGTCCTTAAATAATGCAAAACTACATTGGCCATTTCCACTGTTTTTTTCTGTCAAAATATAGCGCCCGAAAGCCACAATTTAACAGCCTTCACAGTGCTCGGGCCCAGAAAAATTCTGTACGCTCCCACACCGGTATAATAACAGTCCAGGTCTGTTTGCTGCCTGTGTGACTTGAGTTTCGCAAGAACTTGACACACAAGCATTGTCATACGTTGATGCCATTTACCTAACAGATGATGATCTAAACTCACATTTAGCCAGGGAGGATTGCATTATTCTGGGATTTGCTGAACATGGCTATAAAGTACATTTTTCAAAATATAAAATTATCTGGCTCAGTGTCCTGTTTCTGGCATATGAATTATCAAATGAAGGCAAAAGCCTAGAACAACATTTCTTAGAGAAATGTACCATCTTACAGCCACCAAACCCTCTGAAAAAGCTTCTACCACCTTTGGGCTTCCTAAATTTTGGAAGAACATACATACCAACTATGCACAAAGCGTTAAACCATTGTACAATTTCATTTGTCCTGATTTTTCTAATAAAAATTGAACTGATGAACCCTCTTCTATTCTCAGACACTTACAAAAAGACATGCATGAACTTAGACACTTACATACTTGTGTTCACACCACCAATATAGTAGTCCCATTATTGCGAGTTCCAGTGTCTACAGATCTATTTTGTCCAATGACGGCGAAACAGTACCAATTGTATATAAATCGCATTTATATCCTAATGATGAAATGTGTTTTGCATCCATTGAAAAAAATCTGACTGCTGTTCAGAGTGCTGTCCTGAAGGAACCTCCATTGGCTGAGGGGAAACACATTAATGTGGTATCCCCTATTCCAGCCTTAGAGGCTTTCACCAAAGCTAGTGTAAAAATCCTTACATCCTAGTTGGCTACAGTAGGCCACTTACTCAACAGCTACTGATATAGATTATGTTTTTGACCCTACTTTACAAACACAGGAATACCTCCAGTATGAACAAGCATACCAAGCGTCTATTGAAATGTTACCAGTAGATCAGTACAATTATATAATCTATACTGATAGGTTAGCCCCGTTTGCGGTTGGTAGTAAGTACAAATACTCTGCAGCATGCACTGCAGTAAAGGGTGTCATGAAAGATGGTGCATTTCAGACACAAAAACTTATACAGATATTCTAGGTGACTGTACCGCTCAGCTAACTGAATTGAAAGTTTTGGTTCTGGTATTACAGAATACGGATCCTGAATTCCCCATGCTCATAGTGTGCGATTTATATTTCGGTATCCAGGCCTTTAATGTAAATTTAACTTATTGGCACTTGAATGGATTCATTAATGCTAAAGGAAAGGGTATGGTGTATAAATTGCTTTGGGGAAAGGTGGCAGCATTAAAGGATGCTTTGCCAGAGGCTCATGTTATTCATACATTGAGTCATCAACATGTTGGTGTTCACATTGTAGGGAATTTCTTGGCTTGCCAAAGCAACTTCAAACAGTTTTTGTAGCTGCGATTACTTGTTCACATACGAGAATAGATGAAGACATAATGGATATGGTCACTGCTTCACATAGTGGCGAGCCCTTGCTTAAAGGCTTTTCAGCAAAATACTCCTATCTGTTGAGACCTCAAATTATTCCCTTAACCCACATTCCCGGGTTGGGTGATCGAGTGATACCCAATCGAGACCGCAGGATTGAGTTGATGATATCTGCTCATGAGGGATTAGTGATTGCCCATGCTGGTGTAGCGGTTACAGTTTCTTTATTACAGAAATGCTACCGGTGGCAGGGTCTTTATAAACAAACTAAAAATGTTGTCCTTCACTGTGACATTTGTCAACAAGTTAAAGGTTCCACTATTGCTCGCCCACATCAGGCACCTCTTTTAATTTCCAACAAGCCCTTACAATGTCTTTTTTCGGATCATTGTAGACCACTCCATTCGGATGGGGCTTTTAAATGAATTTTAGGGGCTGTTGATTTTCGTTCTCGGTTTTTATGGGTGTCGACAGACACAGCGATCAGCTGACGCTCAAACTGTTATTAAAGGTTTGCAAGTCTTTATTGGCACATATGCAGTAGCAGCATTCCTTTTGGACCAGGGTCCGGCCTTCACCTCTAAGGTGTACCGGGACACTATGGCACCCTTGATGTGGCTATGCATTATTTTGCCCCTGTCATCCTGAGGGAAGTTTGATAGTGAAATGGAAGAACAGTGACTTAAAAAGGTCTTTAAACAAATAGAGTATTTAGTTCAGGTCTTAATTGAATCCATCACCTATATCATAGATAGTGAGCTGACTTTAAGTAAATTGTGTGTGTATATAAATATATATATATATATATATATATAAATATATATATATATATATATATATATATATATATATATATATATATATATATATATATATATATATATATATATATATATATATATATATATATATATATATATATATATATATATATATATATATATATATATATATATATATATATATATATATATATATATATATATGAATCCAGGCAAGAAAAGATAACTAAATTCATGCACGAGAGTTGAGTTTGGCAACAGGAATGAGCTTTCGTTTACATTTCCTCCTAATAATTTTGCATTAGTTAATGTGCTACTTACTTACAAGTAGTAACCATCTCACATTGCTTCTAAGGGAGGGTATAGCTGGGAAAATATATTTGGCATTATTATGTGTGCGGAAAAGAAAAGACAGGAGTGAGATTTTCCTGTTGTCAACGTAGAAATATCCACACTTTTGCTCCAACACTCCATTTTACTTCTGAGATGTTGTGATTTAAATCACCAGCATCTGATTTTGTTTTTGGGTAAAGGCATCTTTGCATGGTCATAGGATGGAGGCCCATGTGGGATAGAGTGGGTTCAAGGCATTACTCTGACATGACGTCGCTGTGCAGATAACTTGGCGTCCGACCACCCTTGCCTTTCTGTGAGCCTCTTTAGAATATGTTACACTGAGTATTGACAACAGTGTTTGTCTGACTAGTAACTGCTAGGTTATTCAGAAAGATTGGGCTCTGCCTAAAACCAACTCCACTTTACGTCACTTGCAGCTTTTTGTATGAGCTCTGTCACTTGTGGCATTGCCCACTCCCCCTTCTTGTAGCAATGGAGTGGTTTGGGACATGTGGAGACAACAGAACAAATCACTTCCTCTGAAAGGCCCTTTGTGGGCTAATTAGAGTAAATAGCATATAGGCGCTAGGGTAAGGGCTGAGGCACAGTGAGTCATATGTCAGGTGAGGCAGGCAAGACAAGAGCAGAGCCAGGTACACATCAAACGATGCCAAGACAACTGAGGCAGAGACAGAACCAGTCATATAAGGCAAAGCAGGAAGGTCTGGTCCGGTGCTCACCCCATGCCAAGTGAGCGGCTCAGGACTGAATTAATATCAGTCACATGCCGGTGAAGATCAGAGGGACGATGCAGTCATGTAAATGTCTGGCAACCATGGTTACCCATTGAAGCGTCAACATTAAAATAGGCTGCCTAGTCTATAAAACTTTGCATTCAAATAGACCTACTTATCTAGACCATCTCAAGCGGACAAAGAGATCTTAGAAACAAGAGCTCTTCAAATTCAATAATCATCAGGAACTCCAACTCACTCCATTCTGAACTTCTTTTCCTTTCTATTTAGGGACCAAACCTTCAGAATACACTAAAAAGCCCACAGTTTTCCAAAATACCATGTTAATGTTCCAACCTAACCCTCTTGTTTCTCATATCCTTTAATCCCAGCAAACTGCTATGTAAATTAGGCTTCTGTTTCTGTTCCAGGTATAAGAATGCATAGTGCCCTAATACTTTTGTTAGTGCAGAAGCGCTGCAGAAAACTATGAAATAAATACGTGAGAAGAAGTTGTCTCCTGTTATATACCCTTATGGTTTCATCTCTGCAGCCAGTGATGATGATTTGTCTGTGCATGCTGATGACAGCAGTTTCCACCTCATCATTGTGCTCGAGATCTTCTGCCTGGAACCTGTTGAAGGTCATGGAATTGGCTTGATAGGTTCTTACAAGTCTGCCGAAACCTTGAACAACAAAACAAAATAGAGTTTTTTCGTCAAATCACATCAACAACCAGCATATCTCCACTGTATCCTTAATATATCCGGAGGTGCCAAGTATCTCGGCAGCAAATAATTTCTTCAACTGGAAACCAAGAGGTGCATATTTCACCTGGTGGCCTCAATATCTTTTTCTGTGGGGGGCATCCATCATTTTGCTACTCTCTCTTACTGGATACAACTTTAAACTCTGTTGTTCAGCTCTTGGCACAATATTTAGCTCCTTCTTTGCCCCTCACTCTCCTCTAGATGAAGGACAAATGATCCCTTTTACCTCTATTAGGATGCTGTCTCACCCTCTTGTCTATTTCCCACCCCCTATGCTCGCTTTCCATGGTCCTCCTGTCTGAAGATTACAATCTGTCTGTTGCTCATTATGGGCCCGATTCACTGAATGAATTTAAGACTCAATCCTAAACTTACTACTATTTTAGTATTCACAGAATGCACTTACTACTTTTGGCATTCACAAAATGAACTTACTACTTTTGGTATTCACAGAAGTTAGGATTTTGTCTTAAGTTTGTCTTAAGACAAACTTAAGACAGATTTAAGACAGACTTAAGTTAGGATTTTGTCTTAAGTTCATCTTAAGACAAACTTAAAACAAAATCCTAACTTCTGTGAATGCCTAAAGTAGTAAGTGCATTCTGTGAATACCAAAATAGCAGTAAGTTTAGGATTGAGTCTTAAATTCATTCTGTGAATCGGGCCCTATGTGTAAATGTACTTCAGGGACTAATATCCTTCATTATTTGGGACGCGCAAAGACATCCCTCAGGGTAAGAGTAGCAATAGAGAATGTCATAAATAACAAAATAAACAAATAGTTCTTTAGGGTTGTGCTTTGTGGTATTTGATTAGCCCTGCAGCAGCTGTGTCAGAGTGATTTGAAAGAGGAATTTGAGACAGCCTTGAGTAAATAAAATTCTTTGAAAGCAAGGATTTATTGTTACAATATTGCTGCCTGCATCAAGGCCCATGTTACAGATAGGACAGCTTCCCCTGTGTATGCTGCAGCACATCTTTAAATGGGTGTGCCAGGTGTATACTGGGACAGTGTGCCCCATCACAGAAGATGCACTGCAAACTTGCCCCTACCCTAGGACAGCGCATTAATGAAATGCGGACAGTTTGAAGCTACTGCTTCTCTTTTTCTGTGCAGACTGCAACTGGGCCTGCTGCACTCCAAAGGGAAGCAGTGATCTGCTGCAGCAGGGTGCCCTAACTGACTGCTCCCACCTGCAACCCCCCTCCCCTGAATCTCTCACCTTGCCTGCTTTTCCCCTTACGTATTTGTGCTTATTGTTTATCTCGACCTTACAAGTAACTATGTTGTGATGTAAATGTAGTAGTACTTGTATAGCGCACAAATCGACCCATGAGGGTATCTCGGCGCTTGTACGCATACCGCTGTGGAACCCCTCCTGGCTTTTCCCTGTGAGGTTCCCACTCCTGGGCACCCCCAAGGTGGAGGCCAGGCATCCCAGCGTTGTTGGGGCCGTTGTGGAGATTAAACAAGCTATTGCCCAGAGTTGCAGAGTGGGACTCCATGATTGGAATAGGCACCGAGGTGAGAATTATCAGGTCCGAGGAGATTGAGCCCAAGACCCGCCGAGGCGGGAATTGAACCCTGGTCCCGGGCTAGACCTCTGCATCAGGGTCTGCCGCTCTAACCATTGAGCCACACTTCTCCATGGCACATTACATCATTCTCCTGCTACAATTGCATCCACGCGCTAAAAAAAAAAAAAAATTGGAGCTATCGGGCAACTGCAGATTCTCTAGAAGCGCCCGCACCTTATTACTGAACTCACAGAAATGTTATAAATAGAACACATACACACGAGCCTTCATAGGTATTGCCCCGAGCGCCCTGAAATCAGACCGAACCCCTCAAGTGCTTCAATAAAAAAAGAAGCTGAATGAATGCGATTGTCTAAAACATTTCTGCTCTTTACTTTACTTACTGGTGCTTTTTTTTACAGAAGCACAATATTTTTGCGTGCTTTTTAATATTATTATATTTACTTTAGCAATACTCATAACCCCTACGCTCTAAAACTGTTATTACTCGTACCACACTTAGCCCTTACATCCCTTCACTTTAGCCCAGCCACCAATCAAATTTACATACAGCATAGTGTCTGTCGATTTCAACACTGCACTATTTCTATGTAGCTACAGCTTCGTTCACTCCGCTTAATTATGGACAACACTTTTATCGTGCTGTAATTATATCCCCTTAATGTGCATTGTCACTAAAAGCATTGCTATCTTAACACCGTCCATATTATGTTGCATTTGCAAACATTTTTACTTCTCTACAAGTCCCTTAACAAGTTTCCACCGCTATATACCTATAGTTTATTATGCCATGTTCCCCTTCAAATTACAACTCCGAGCCTCTATCGTCTGCCTCTGCTGTTCCCCATTAAATTACAAGTTAATCACAGGGTGCTCTACCCTCCCGTTTACTCTTCAGTTATATAACATTTTTTATGTCTGTGTCTTCTAACCCTGTTAAGCTTCATATTAAACTACAATTCCGTACCTATGCTTTCTAAAATTACAACAATTCCTCTGCTTCCTTCTTCCATTGACTAGGTTATCTTGCAAACACGCTCATAAACACGCGCTAGCATCCGCTGTTGTAAACTTGTTGTTCAACTTGCGACTGGCGCCGTGCCACTTTAATTTGTTTCCTGCTTTGTTGTAAAACTCTCGCAAAGGAACTTCGGTGGCTTTCTCAGTGGCACCATCTCTGCTTCTTCTAGTCACAAAAATTACAAAATCTCCTCCCACACCAGTACCCTCAACAAACATCCCCATTATATTACTTGTCTCTGCTCCTCCGCTTTATTCCCACAATGCCTCACATTTAAATACCATTTTCTGCCTTTATAGTTTACTTCCAATATAATCCCTCTCAAATTACAAGCCCGTATCACTGTTGTTTACTTTTGTTATGTCTCCCATCAAACTACAAGTCTGTGCTTCTTTCCTACCTTTCTTAAGCGTCTCATTTAACTATAGCTTTGTGCCCGTCTGCCCTACCTTTGCCACAGCGCCCATTAAATTACATATACGTTCACAGCTGCTCTACTCTCTAATAAGCCTCCTATAAAACTATAATAGCAAGTCTTACAGTTTGCTCCTTGTCACCATTCCTATAGAGCTACCATTTCATATTACAAATGTCACAAAAAGATGTTAATATTTCACTTCTGTTCTTGGATTTTCATCACAATTAAATACACTGAACATAATCTTCACAAAAGTTATTTACAAAAGTTTAAGCTATTGCCATTATAAATTACAATAACTTTTATTTAAGTATTCATTGTTAAACAAAAATAAAAGCCATTGTTATTTGTAATATCAATATATCTAATTCATGTAAATACAAGACATATTGCATTACAAATGCTATAGGTGTCACATTTGCGAAAGTTAAAACTATTGGCATTATAAATAACAAAGCTATTAATTTAGCTATTTTCAAAACCAACAAATAAATACAAAATTTGCCATTTACAATACCAATAGCTCAAACTTTCCTAATGCGAGACCTATTGCATTGCAAATGCTTGTTTCTGATGCTGTGCAGCCAAAAAAAATAACTAGAAAAGGTGCATTGATGCTGGTAAACACTTCACACTTCATTCTGTGGTATGTGTGCATGTGTGATGTATATACACGCATACTTGATCTACATCGCCGAAAAAAGAGCTTTAACACCCTATCAGGGGTAACAAGCGCTATATAAATGCAAACCTTTTTCCCTCTTCTATTGCACCGCTATCCTTCTGAATCCAAATAACTGACTAACCTATCCCCCACTCAAATTACTTTCATATTTCACTATACTAACTCAACCCTAATCCTTTATGGGCTCCGGAGTAGCGTGCTACTCGCTGAAAAAGTGTTTCAACGCCTCGTCAGGGGTAGTAAGCGCTATATAAATGCAATTACAAAACAATACATGTGTGCATGCATCACCATTCACGTCTAGGCAGTGATGCAGGTACCACTTTTTTTGTACCTATTGATCCAAGATGAAGACCTTGTCGGTGGGTACATATGGTGCTGGAGTATGGGGACATACATCTGTAAAGACCCTTCAAGCTTTCGATTACAGACGACAGCCCCTACAAATTGGCGCAAAAGTACCTGTAATCTGACAGCCAGCCACTTGGAGACGCCATTGTTCCACTCATAAAAAAGCTAACGCCCATATGTTTTAAGGAAGAGCAATTGTATGCTCTGGTGCTTTTCTGTTACAGCCTGTCGACGATGGATATAAGCACAGCCACTCCCATTCTTTAAATGCTGTACAAGACTCCCATCGGAAGAGAAAGACATGCGGGCCCGATTCACAAGTGCGGAGACTGCACACTCCTGACGGAATCCCTGCACTGACTACTGCATTGCAGAGATTCCGCCCTGAGTGCAGAGATTCCGCCCTGAGTGCAGAGATTCCGCCCTGAGTGCAGAGATTCCGCCCTGAGTGCACAGATTCCGCCCTGGGTGCCCAGATTCCGCCCTGGGTGCCCAGATTCCGCCCTGGGTGCAGAGATTCCGCCCTGAGTGCACAGATTCCGCCCTGGGTGCAGAGATTCCGCCCTGGGTGCCCAGATTCCGCCCTGAGTGCCCAGATTCCGCCCTGGGTGCAGAGATTCCGCCCTGAGTGCACAGATTCCGCCCTGGGTGCAGAGATTCCGCCCTGGGTGCCCAGATTCCGCCCTGAGTGCCCAGATTCCGCCCTGAGTGCACAGATTCCGCCCTGAGTGCCCAGATTCCGCCCTGAGTGCCCAGATTCCGCCCTGAGTGCACAGATTCCGCCCTGAGTGCCCAGATTCCGCCCTGAGTGCACAGATTCCGCCCTGGGTGCCCAGATTCCGCCCTGAGTGCAGAGATTCCGCCCTGAGTGCACAGATTCCGCCCTGAGTGCAGAGATTCCGCCCTGGGTGCAGAGATTCCGCCCTGAGTGCAGAGATTCCGCCCTGAGTGCACAGATTCCGCCCTGGGTGCCCAGATTCCGCCCTGAGTGCACAGATTCCGCCGTGAGTGCAGAGATTCCGCCCTGAGTGCACAGATTCCGCCCTGGGTGCACAGATTCCGCCCTGAGTGCACAGATTCCGCCCTGATTGCAGAGATGCCACTCTGAGTGTGGAGACTCCACACCCGTAACTTTACGAATCGTAAATCCCTTTGTGAATCGGGCCCATGGTTTATATGTGCTAATCTGTAAGCCTAGTCGAGTAGGCTTAGCTCACGGCTCAATGGAGTTTCATTGACTCCTCTTTTTCTGTTAACATTTACTGTTTAAACCCTCAACTCATTACCTTCTCTTCCCTCCCCCACCCAAGTTTCTGCGAGTCTGTGAGAGGCTGCTCCTTGAGAGGAGTTGGGTGGCTTCCCGAAGACAGAGTTCTTCAATCTGTGGGGCGCGCCCCCCCCCTGGGGGGGCGCAACACCATCTCAGGGGGGCGCGCACTCCACCCTAAAATCTTACCTTTGTTCGACTCACTGTCACGCCTTGCAAGTCTTCACCCATTTCAAATGGGGTTTCTTTTTCTTGTAGAACTCCGGTAACAGAGGGTTGGAGGGGGGAGGGAGGGTAAGTTGACAAGGCACTGTGTGCCTGTGCTTTTGTTATTTTAAGAGCAGACGCATTAACCGTCCCAGGAGGGGGTTAATTCGTATAGCTGAAATGCTTCAGCTGCAGTGGGAGGCGAAAAGTCTCTCTCCTCTGCTAAAACCAAAAGCAAACGAACAGACAGTCCTGTTCCTTAGCGTTCTATTTAATAGCAGAGGAAACTCCTTGCCTCCCACTGCAGCTGAAGCATTTCAGCTCTACGAATTAATGACAGTGCTTAATTTGTAAAATGAAAAAGTGCCGGTGCTAAAGATTTCTCAGAAGAACGTGGTCATTGCTATCAGAAGTCGAGGTGGTGAATACTAAGGCTGCGTTGTCTTGATTTCACCTCATGCCTCTTGCATTTACCACCAGAACTCCCTGACCCTTTACCTCACACTTTCAGAACTGGTAATTCGCTATAAAACCTTATATATTCAAGTGCGAAGTGCCTGCCCTGTTCTAAAGCAAACAATACTTTTAATGAACCGATTTTCAATATATCGGGCACTGTTCAGCAGAATTACATTACTCTACGTGGGAACAGACACTTCAAAACATAACAACTTTTAGTGGCACAGCACTGACAGCAGCAATATAAGCAACGAAGAGTATGTCACTTCCCAGCAGAACAGCAACTCTTCTTTCCTGGACTTTTGGGTGGCCGTACATAAGCACCTGGTGTATGTTTCTATCCTCATCTGTTTTTAACCCACACCAGTGCTTATTCATGTATACATTAATAACGTAAATCAGGTGTTAAGCGTGAGGATCGCTGATGATGGCGAGCATGAGAGAGAAAGGGAAAGAACAACTAAATGAGATAGAACAGAAAAGAGAGTAACGGAATACGAGGCAGAGTCTGATAGAGACCAAATGAAGAAGAGAATTTGAGAGAGAGATGGCTCTGTTTTCCTATGCAGCGTGAAATGACAAAACGTGCTGTAGCAACCGCTCTGCAAAAGCAAAATAACAATGCACTCTCTTATTTCATGCCCTGAAGGTACTAATTCAATAATTCACATTTGCATTGTTAGTACGCTGAGCTGTATAGAGTAGTTATTTAATTAATAATGTTATTAACCACCCGGAGGCAATTTAGGTTGTGCCACGCAACATACAGTGGCCCATAGTAACATCAATACTATAGAACACAAAAGGTCTGGACTAGATATCCAGAGTTGTGTGTCTTAGCTGTCACGCACTTGGAGGTGTTAGGAATTACAAATACTCGGTTATGCAGGCATGAATCTTGGCTCACGCTCTCACAGCCGCAACACTCACCGGGACTCGAGAGATGAGAATAACACTCTGCGCCTAGTCAGAGAGGTAATTATATCATGAATGCCATATGTGATGTGCAGACGTGTGTAGACCCGGCCCTGATAAGTAAGTGCTGGTGCTAAGCACCGGCACAAATTAAGCACTGATTAACGAATGGTGTACAGTATATGCAATGAGACGTTGAAACAAATAAAATTTGCACAAAGAAACACTGGAACAAATATAATAAACATTAATATGTACTTCATGTCTGTGTGACAAAAAAAGTGGGATTTTTGAACTATTAATAGGTGCCTATAGTCAGTGTAGCTAAAAAGGAGGGATCACCTGTGGCATCAACTCGAGCATGGGTAGGGGAGAAAAGGAAGGAGTCATTGAGTTAAGAATGTTATTAAAGTCGCACAATACAGAGCACATGGGGAGCTAAATCCATTATGGATGTGTTCTGGAAAAAGGTTATGGGTTTTATATAATCAGGGTGGGCTCAACTTGAGCTATATAGATAATGCAAAATCATGAGTTGCTTGCTGGTTTGGGGGTTGTATGTCTTCAGAAGATTAAATGGCTGCTTCAAGTCCTGTCTGTGAAAGGGGACCAACATTTTAAAGCAGGAGTTTCAAAGTTTATGCTGGCCTTTCCAGACTTTAACTTCTCTGTAGGAATGTTTGAATGTTACACTGCAGCTGAAGTTAGTCTGTTCCTTGTTTTCGGTTTTAGCAGAGGAGACGTCCCACCTCCCACTGCAGCTGAAGCATGTCAGCTTTACGAATTTAACCTCATCCTGGGAGGGTTAGGTCTTCCCAGAAAGGAGACAATGTTTTGTTTTTTAAATTACACAAGTATACACGCAACGCTCACCGGGCTAAAAGGGCTTCAAGTTGCCAAAAGAAGAATGCCAGCCATGTGTTTAAACAGCCGGCAAATTGCTTGTCTTGACACTAAAGAGGGTTATAAATAAAAATGTATGTATTCATTAGTAATGTGATTTTTCTGTCTTTGTTCCCTTTTATTATCAGTCATGGATCATTCAAGCTGCTCTAGAACACAACTAAAAGTGCTTTCTATTTATATTTGCTGTCCGAAGTATGCACAGACAAGTGCTGACAATACAGCTTTAGGTGACTGCTTATATTTGTACGGCCTGGAACGTCAAAATAATGAGCTGGCAACACTAATCATAAAACTGGAAGTTTGTTGCAAGATCAGCACATTTATTTCCTCCACCCTTGATCCCTGGTTAATGCCATAATAGCAATAGTTTAACATATCTGAAACCCTATGCTGCTGTCAATAACATGCTGAGTTACTTCAAGTGTCTGGGAATGCACCCTGCATTCAGACAACTCACTCCTTATTCTCGCCCTTCACTTTCACGCTCACCCTGCACTTACAGCATTTATAATGCACTCACACTGATCACCATGCACTCACACCATTCACCCGCTCACCCTGCACTCACAGTGATCACTCTGCACTCACAATGCACTTGCGCTGTTCACCCTGTACCTCACCCTGCAGTCAAACAAGCACACTACTCACCCTGCACTCATGTGACGCTTCACTTACCTGTCCCCCTCACTGCTCAATCTGCAATGTCAAAACAAGCCCATCACTAACCTTGCATTCTTTCGTTTCACTTTGCACTTACATCCGCACCCAAATTCATATGGTTGGCTCAGATGCTCCGTCCATCACCACCCCCCTTTTGTACCGCTTTTGGCCGCCATAAGTGTGGCAGGGTATGCTCAGACGTGAGTCCCTTGCTCACTTTGCTACTGGATTCAAGCAAGCCGGGCTGAAGACGGCTGGAATGCCAGAAACCGGTCCTCGGAAGCTTGTTTCCGGTCCAGGGAAGGCATGGCTTGGCATTTCGGGCTGGACTGTTCCGATGAGGCACAGGGTCAGACTGATTTGCATATAGCCATGTCTGAACTGGGGTGGCAGAGTGGGCTAAAGAACGGTGATTGATCAAACCCAGATCTTTTGACTGGATGTGAGTGTTTGATTGGTTCAGATGCTCCGTCCATCACCACCCCCCTTTTGTACCGCTTTTGGCCGCCATAAGTGTGGCAGGGTATGCTCAGACGTGAGTCCCTTGCTCACTTTGCCACTGGATTCAAGCAAGCCGGGCGGAAGACGGCTGGAATGCCAGAAACCGGTCCTCGGAAGCTTGTTTCCGGTCCAGGGAAGGCATGGCTTGGCAGTTCGGGCTGGACTGTTCCCATGAGGCACAGGGTCAGACTGATTTGCATATAGCCATGTCTGAACTGGGGTGGCAGAGTGGGGCTAAAGAACGGTGATGGATCAAACCCAGATCTTTTGACTGGGTGTGAGTGTTTGATTGGTTCAGATGCTCCGTCCATCACCACCCCCCTTTTGTACCCCAAATTCATATGGTCACCTCACGCACCCTACAGTCACTCCTCTTACCCTACCCTCAAACTGTCGCATGGCTCACCGTGCACTCACATGGGCCCTTCTGCCACCCACACAGAGCAGAGGTTTAAAAAAGGTTGAACATTATTTGCCAGATACGGCTCGGGATATGCACGTGGCAGTTGGTTATGTATTTATTTATTTATTTATAAAGTTTTATATAGCGCGAACTTGATCCCGAAGGATATCAGAGCGCTTTACAATTTGGGGCAAAGGTACAAGAATAATAAGATTCATGGCAGGAATTTTTAAGAGTTTCCCTGAAAAGACCTCCCATGAAATGAATATATACTGGTGGGAAAAGAATAAAAGCTATCAGTCAATTGATCACTCAGATAGTTCATATTATATTATATAAAACATTTTTAGAACATAAGGCGCAAGTAAGCTCCAATACGACGATCATATACAGTAATTTCAAGCTACTATACACCGAGAAATATTCAAAAAGAGCAACAGTGCTGTGTTCAGTCCCAATTCTTCAGTAATAGTGGAAGACATCATCATAGAATACAATTCCAGATCTAGTGTTTCACAATAGGACGTATGGTCATGTTCCTTTCAAGATATTGTTTTTACACTGCCTCGAAAATAAACCAAAGGATCTGGGTGATATTCGTAGGTAGAGGGCGTGCTTCTCTTTCATTTTCATCCATCAGATAATTTTAAACTTAATTCCCTTGGCTCATGGTGTTGATGTGTTTTGACCTTTGGACAGTTTGATGTTCCATAAGGACTGGGAAATGGTAAGCCTGTTGTTGCAAATAAGTGTAATGATGTTACTTCTAGTGTAGTTTGTGGATAACTAACTACCCAAGTGATATGTTTCTAGCTGGGGTCAAGAGACCATTTTGTAGGAGTTGGAATACATCAACTGTGTCAGTGTCGGATAGAATGTAGAAACTGCACTGCACTTGAGAATATTTTCGAACGTAGTGTACCATATTCCAGAAATTTCTGTCAGGTGGTGGGGGGCCCAACATCTAAAAAAATTCAGCTGGAGGGGCTCAACTTCCAAAAGTTCGTAGTATGTCATATTGGGATATGGGAGCCCTTATACAACATTGTAATTTTCACATTCCAGAAAGCATTGTGTTTAATTCGAGAAGCTATTGTAACTCAAAGCTGCCAATTTTCCAGTTCCATGAGTGATGTGCTGCTCCAGTCCAGGTTTTTTCTGCAGCTTGTAGTCATGCTATATAATGTAATAAGCAAGACTTCAAGTCACAGAATTCAAAGAAAAGCAACTAGACTGGAGCAGCACATCACTGTCTTACACTGCTTGCGAGGCCTCTTCCTGGGCACCCCCAACACTCCGCCTACTGACCTGTGCTTTTTTTTAAGGCCATTGATATGCTGTTATGTTTGTTAACGCTGAGCTGCCTCTATAAAGCGCCGGGACACTCTTTCTGAGTAGCCGTGCACTATATAAATAAAAGTATAACATAACATAACATAACATAAAGCTGTATAGGATGTGAGGAGGGTCCATCTGCCACCACCAGGGACTGGAGGGAGGCCACCTGCTTCACTTCACACACTCCACTCTAGTTTAGAAATGGCGCTGAAAGTAGGGTTTTATTCCAGACTAGCAGCCCGTCCCGACGTTGTCCGGGGATGAATGCGTGTGTGATTCACGCTGGTAGTTTGAGTGCTTTGAGGCCCCGCCTGAGCCCCGGACTAAATTTCAATCGTGAAGTGGCTTTTATCGTGTGGTACGTTGCCTACCTTGAGTCTCCGCCGGAGCCGTTGTAGCGTGGATGGCACGCTGAGTGAATGGCGCGCTTGTGCGCCCCTTTATTTTATTTTTTTGTGCAGCCCCCTCTGACAAGCTGACGGCCAGAAAGGAGTAAAGGTTTGTATTTGTTTCCAATTTGCGACGCAGTATGGCAAGGTCTGTGAATGCGGCGCACGTTGGTGTTTGGAGACGGCCGTGTCAGAAGTCAGCAGAACACGAAGGTGGAGCGTGAATGTGCGCGCACATTGCTTGTGAAAGCAGCGCCCCTTTTAAAAAAAAAAATTGTCCAGCCCCCTCTGACAACTCTGACGCCCACAAAGTGTTTGGAGACGGTCGTATGATATCTGAGCACAATGCCAAGGTGGAGCGTGAATGGTCGCGCACATTGCTTGTGAAAGCCGCGCTACTGAACTCCGCGGCCATTTTTTTTTTTTTGGTCCACGCCCCTCTGACATCGCTGCACGCCCACAAAGGACTAATGTGAAGTGCTCTTTGACACGCCCACGCCAGCTTTTTATTTGTGCCACACCCCTCTGACATCGCTGCACGCCCACAGAGGAATAATGTGAAGTGTACTTTGACACGCCCATGCCAACGCCCACAAGGGACTACTTTACCCCTACGGTTCTTTGACCTTTGTAATGTATATGGTGGGCAGCTGTACAGCCAAGTCCATCTGCTGCAACTCCCCTTTACAATGCTGTATTGGGTGTTGTGATTGGTGCTGTACTTCTTGAGCTTACCCACCTCAAAGGTTTCAGTTCTCTCTTTATAATAGTAGTATACATTATAGAGTACGGAATATTGATTTACCAAAATATCGTAGCCACAACATCAAGAACCAAAAAATCAAGGAGGTAAGTGCATGTAGGTAAGTATGGATTTACGATTCTTAACCTATACTGAGAGCGTACATCAGTGTATCGGCCTCACGTGCAACCTGTACATCAAGGTGTACCAAGGCAAGAGCTCAGGGTGTGCATTAGGGTGTATCTGGCTGCAAGCAGAGGGCATGCTTCAGGTTTTCCGGGTACACGGGCGGAATATGTATGTAGAATGTACATTACGGTGTATCAAGACATGAATTGAAGGCGTACCAGGGTGGCAAGTCGAGGTTGTACATCGGAGTGTTTATTGATGCACTCAAGTTATCCAAGAATCATAGAAGGTGACAGAATGATGCCTCTTGGCTTCTCTACTCTGGCCATCTTTTGATCTGGTACTGGAATGAAAGACTCAGCCTCACCCCAGCTGTCTCCAGGCTCTCAGTGTCCTTTCACCCTCTTGCTGACCACCACTTGTACCATTTCCACAGTGAAATTGTGGATTTCACCCGCTGGCCCTCCTATGAAGGGACCACACCTAGCAGTGCTTCCCACACTGGTTCAATATAGTTTTATATACAAACCTCCCGTACTCTCTTTTTGTGACAGCTTTACGGTGCTTCAAAATGTAATGTTATGCTATTATGTGTCCTATTTTCCCTCCCTTAGTCTAAAGATGATAATTATTTCTAAAGCATAATGATTGCCCTCAAGAGGGTGTCCTGGCACTACACTGGAAGACAGGACTTACTGAAAGAGTCAAGTTTTAAGGCCTTTGCTGAGTTTTTCATGACTGACTTTAGACCCCTGAGACTTCACATGAGAAGTCCAAAGTTTGGAGGTGAGATAAGAGAAACCTCTGCCACCCAAACACACTCACTTAATGCTTGGGTTATCTAACAGAAAAACATCCCTAGACCCCAATATTCTCACTGTAAACATTATTTTTGATGTTTTGAACAGAATTAGGGTGGCACTAATACTATGCAAACAGCCTAGAATAACCTATTTTTATGTATTGCCTAGTATCAGAGTTTTGCATTTTCTAAGCCTTGTCATTATTAAGTATCACTAGGTTGTGGAACTCAATCTATAAATCTCTGAATGATGAAACACTGGTTCGGCTCTCCCTAACTTCGAATCACTGCCCTGCTTGTCACACATTGATGGCGGCAATTAGGCTCTAACCCGCTGAGCACTCTCTTCGACTGTATGACGTGACATGCACAAGCTGTAAGCGCACTGGTAGAGAGATGCAGGGAGCGAGGTACCTGCAAGAAACAGCTCCTCCTTCTCGGACACCGTCACAAATGTGATGGAACTGGCCAGATGTTCTACAGCTGTGCTGCCATCAGACGACACCTGCAAGAAAGAAGACAGATTAACCAATCACAGGCTTGGCTCCGGCGCACCTTCATGTCGCACTCCCCACAGAGGTGAACTTGTATACAGTGAAGATAAACAACTCACTCTGCATCAGCCCAACCGGCCTTTAATGCCCCCCCCCCCCGTCATGAGATGTCCAGATTCCCTTATAGGGAAGTCTGTGAAACAAAAGCTTGGAGAACTAGGTACAAAATGGTACCGAGGCAGAACTGGATGCATGTAACTTATTTCACAGCGAGTATATAACTTAGCTAGGAGACCCAGAGGGTCATAGGTCGCCTGGGGTGCCCTCCAGGCAGGCCCCTGTGCCACTGGGAAGGATGCACAAATGCCTTTGTACAGCACTTTATCCGCTGTATATAATAATCTATAAGTACAAGCACATGCAGGGACATCTTGTGGTCACTAAGAGAATGGCAGGGGCTCTGGAGGTGGCTTGTAAAGTAGTTTGCCTTCTGGCCAATGGGAGTCACTGTGCTGCATGACTCTGGGGGCCTGATTGCCAAAGGTAACTTATATTTTGGAGTAAGTTTAAACTTTTGAGTAAGTTTACTACTTTTCAGTATTCACAAACTGCACTTTTGTAGTGACTTACACTTTTGTAGTAAGTCCAGCTCTAGACAAGGCAATCACTTGTACTTCAAAACCCTCCTACTGAAAGTAGTAGACGCAGGGATTTAAAATAAAACCCCTTAGGAAATAATGTTAGATTAAATGATATATTTAAAATAGTTAAACATAGAAATAAATATAATGTAAGGTTAAAAATATGTGTAAACAGTGCATATTAATTATTTCATTATAAAATATGTATTACATTTTTTAATCTAAAATATTACATTTTGTTAAAAATAATTTCATTAATTTCAATTTATTCTATACATCACTTTTATAAATCATTAATCGACATTAAAAGAAACACAGAACACAACATAAAGCATAAATAAACTTAACATAGCACCTTCATATTACAAATCTGAGAGCTTGATGTACAGTGTCATTTTGTGATCTCAAATCTTCGACTCACAAAATCAAAGTGTTTTTCACCCCAAAATAGTGTTCAGCCAAGTACTAAACCCCTTTTGCTATCAAGAAAAGCCTTTCTGACTCACAAAATTGGTTACTCTAATCATTCTAAATCACTATAAGGAGGGGCCTTGAAAGAGACTCCGCTCTTAAATGCAATACGCAGTGGTATGAATCAATTGTTTGTGACCATAATTGCAGTTGCAAACCATCGAAACCTTATTGCACCTCAAAAGGGAGTTATAACTGATTCACAAAGGGGAACACTGTCCCCGTGGCTCAGCTTCCCCTCGAAGAATTGTCAGGCGGCCTCAGGGAGTAAATGTAAATGTAAATGTAGTAGTACTTGTATAGCGCACGAATCGACCCTTGCGGGTATCTCGGCGCTTGTACGCATACCGCTGTGGAACCCTTCCTGGCTTTTCCCTGTGAAGAGCCCACTCCTGGGCACCCCTAAGGTGAAGCCAGGCATCCTAGCGTTGTTGGGGCCATTGTGGAGATTAAGCAAGCTATTACCCAGAGTTGCAGAGTGGGACCCATGATTAGAATAGACACCGAGGCGAGAATTATCAGGTCCGAGGAAATTGAGCCCAAGACCCGCCGAGGCGGGAATTGAACCCTGGTCCTGGGCTAGACCTCTGCATCAGGGTCTGCCGCTCTAACCATTGACGGTACAAAAGGGGGTGATGGACGGAGTATCCGAATCAATCAAACACTCACACCCAGTCAAAAGATCTGGGTTTAATCCATCACCGTTCTTTAGCCCACTCTGCCACCCCAGTTCAGACATGGCTATATGCAAATCAGTCTGACCCTGTGCCTCATGGGAACAGTCCAGCCCGAACTGCCAAGCCATGTCTTCCCTGGACCGGAAACAAGCTCTAACCATTGAGCCACACTTCTCCAGTAGCAGGCAGAAGTAGAGGAACACTGCCTACTCCTGCCAATGGCTTCCCAAACAGGAATATTCTTTTAAACTACTTCTGTTCCCTTAAGGAACAGGGTCTGCTTAAAAAAAATGTTTCTTTTTGTGAATACAAACATGTGAGTGGAGATCTACAGTACCTTACAGACCTCCATCCCTGATTTGGTAGCCACTTGTTAAGGGTCACAAATAGGGGCCTACATGATTAATATTCATTATGAAGTCATTCTGGCATCTCTATGTGACTGACCATTCTGCAGTGCGGCCTATTAGTACATAGATTGCATCTCATATTGGAACACAATCAACAAATAAGTTGGCGCGCAGTTTCCACCCAGTGTTTGCAAGCTGCTGGTTTGTCAGTCTGACCTAAAGAACTTGACATGAACATAACAGAGCCTAACATCGCACGGCATGGCACAACATAACATGACAAGATAAAAGAAACAAAATGTGTGTATATATGCTTTACAAACAAAGTAGAAACTTGAACTTAAAACTCTTATTGTATCTCTCACAAGCCACACCAAACTAAAAGCCAAAAGCATGCCAGGTCTTGCCCTCTGATCAATCTTCTATTTGTCGCAACGACATTCATATCATCACAGTAGCTGACGCAGAGCCTTCCTTACCATTGAAAGGCAGCCATTGGTAAACCCAATCACCATCTTGCCATGTTTCTGGATCATAGCACTGCAAGAGGGAACACAGCCGCACAGCTCTGGTAGCTGGTGGGTGCCCTGCGGCTCACCGGTGCAGCTGTCCCACAAGTTAAGGGTACCTCCTTTGGTCACCGACATGACAAGCTGGCGTGGGGCAAACACTGCTGCGCACATATGAAGATCTGGTGCACCACTGGACACTTGGAAAAGGTTTTCTGCAGTTTCAAGGTTCCAAACATTGATCTAAACAAAGGAAGCAAAGGTGTGTTTCTTAGTGGGGACCTTTTGATACAAATTTAGGAATGAAAGTTCATCTATTATCAACAACAAAACTAGCCAGTGGTGTTAGTGAAGGCCTACAATGCATGACATCATATTGGTAACAATATGTGTTGCAACAGATGTGCTTTTTGAGAAGTCAAAAAAGTCTTCATTAAAGCCCTCAAAATAGTAACATAAATCAACATTTTTCTTAACGTTACACTACAGACCACCAGTTAGTATGCTACATGATTCAATAAAAATGTTTCTGCTTGAAAAAACATGTCTGTGCCCCAATAGTGTCTTTTATGTGTTCTGGTGACATTTACAGACACTCCTCCTCATCATCATGGTCACCAGGTGCATGCACACAACATCCTCCAATTGGCATTGTAGGACAATAATACACGATTACTGTTAGGAATTGGGTCTCTGGCTGGCAGAGGTTTGCCTCCTGTCCAAGTAGGGACCACAATCCTAGTCAGGGTAAGTCAGATACACAACCTAAATTAACCTGTGCTTACCCTCTGGTAGCTTGGCACATAGCAGTCAGGCTTAACTTAAGAGGTAATGTGCAAGGTAATTGTGCAACTCTTAAATTACAGTAACACAGTGAAAACACCACAAAACGACTCCATCCCAGTGTCGAAAAATAGAAAATATTTATCTGGGTAGAACAAGATGGAAATGAGAAAAATCTAATAAGTAGAACTTGAGATATGAACTTTTAAAGAATAAACTGCAACATAGAGTTTAAAAGTCAATAGCGTTTATGGGTTACTTGAGGGTGCCTAGAGCAGGGTAAATCCAGGCTGAACGTGATGGAGGACACACTGGCTACAGGACCCACGTAGGGCCCGCTGGAAAAGTACCTTGTATGGAGCAAGCCTCGGCATCAAAGACTCAATGGGTTGGTTCCGATTCACACAGTCGGGTCGATGCGTCGAAGTCGAATCTTCCGTCGGGCCCTGCGTCGTCGTCCAACTCCTTACTATGTAGACACTGCATCATCGTCAAGCCTCGCAGGGATGTCTTCGGATTGGCGTTGTGTCGGTGTCAAACCTTGATGTCTTTGTGTTGACGCTGCATTGGTGTTGCACATCGCAGTCAGGGCACTTGTTGTCGAGCCACGCAGGGATGTCCTTGGATCGGCACTGCATCAGAGGGCTCTTCATCAGCTCTGATCAGCGCAAAGTCATCACTGCTCTGCTTTTTGCAGGGAACCAGCTGTATAACCCACTTTCAAGGCCCGGAACTGGATCGGCACCCTTTGACAGGGCATGACTCACAGTTGGCAGAGTCCAGCAGCTGAAGCAAAATTGAAGGAGGTCTTTGGTGGCTCTGAGACTTCAAGAAGAGGAGGCAAGTCACCAAGCCCTTGGAGAATCTGGGTGAAAGGATATAGAGAGCAGGTCCAGTATTTCTCACACCAGGCAAGAAGCAGCAGCCCAGCACAGCGAAGCAGGTAGCAAAGTGGCAATCCCTCCTACAGCAAAGCAATCATGAGGTAGCCGGACAACACAGCAAAGCAGTTAGCAGAGCGGTAGTCCCTCTTGCAGCACAGCAGCTCTTCTTCCTGGTAGAATGTCCTTGGTTCCAGCAATGTTCTAATTTGGTGGTTTCAGGGGACCAGTACTTATACTCATTTGTGCCTTTGAAGTGGCAGAGACTTAAAAAGAGACAGTTGAAGATCACAAGGTTCCCACCTTTCCTGCCCTGGTTCCAGATTCACTACAGGGTGGTATGCATCTCTTTGTGTGGAGACAGGCGCAGTCCTAGTAAGGTGCAAATATCAGCTCCTCGCTCCCAATCTACCTCAAGAAGGCCCATCAGCCTTGTGAAGTCCTATCAGGATGCATATGACATACCCCAACTTCCTTTGTGTGTGACTGTCTAGAGGGAATGCACAAAGCCCATCTGTCATCCAGCCCAGAAGTGTATTCAGAGACAGAGAAAGACACAGAATGGTTAGGGTAAGAACATGCCAACTTTCTAAAAGTGCCAAGTTGTGATTTTAAATTCTGAGTCCATAGACACCAAACTCCAAATCTCTGTCTTTTCCCAATTGGAAATTACACTTAAAAGATATTTTAAGGCAATCCCAATGTTAACCGATGGGAGAGATAGGCATTTCAGTAGTGAAAAAACACATTTAACAGATTTTCACTACCAGGATATGTAAAACTCAAAAGTACTGCCTTACCTTCTAAATACACTGCACCCTGCCCATAAGGCTGCCAAGTGCCTACCTTAGAGGTGACATATGTAATAAGAGTAAAGGTTTGGGCCTGGCAAGTAGGTTAACTTGCCAGGTTGAAATGGCAGGTTGAACTGTCCACACAGACTCTGCAGTGGCACGCCCGAGCCATTTTTAAAGGGCTACTGAAGTGGGTGGGACAATCAGTGCTGTAGGCCCACTAATAGCATTTAATTTACAGGCCTTGGGCAAATGTCGTGCACTTTACTAAGGATGTATAAGTAAATGAAATATGCCAATTGGGGAAAAGCCATATGTTACCATGTTTTGAGTACAGAGCATATGCACTTTAGCACTGGTTCGCAGTGGTAAAGTGCCCATAATCCTAAAGCCCGCAAAAATGAAGTCAGTGAAACAGGAGGTCAGAAGGCGAAATGTCAGGGGAAACCACACCAAGGATGCCAGGTCTAACAGTTACCACTCTTGTATCCTCGGCATGTAATAGGATTTATCTGGCAATAGCCAATTCTGTCACATTCTCCTACCTGTGACCTGGAAGCAGAGAAAATCACACTGCTCTTTTCATCCACGTGGAGCAGCCACGAGCTCTGGTCCTCGCTGTGGTCCTCTTCGATGGATCGACACTCCTTCCCTGTAACCAGGTTCCAGAGACGTAAGGTGTTGTCCAAAGAGCTGGAGACAGCGCGGGTGCCTCGGCCAAAGATTCGCACACTTCGCACTTCGGCTGCATGAAAACAAAACAGGGACATGGAGTCAGACTCATTACTACATGCCGTCGCCATAGTAAGGTGATTCCGTTTTGTTGTGTATGTCTTATCTCCAAAGTATGGTGTCTCTCATTAATTGAGGACTGCTAACTTGGGTAGTTTCAGTGCTTACGTGATGCAAATTAAGGCAGCAGCCTTAGAGTGCTACCATTGGGCGACATAAAATTACAACAAAATGTCAGAAAAAATCTTTTTTATCAGTGTTTGAGGGGCGATCTAGAGGCAAATGGCAATTTTGCCATTGGATCACCACGAATCCTTGCTGCTCCTTGAGGTTTCATAGTTGTGGTTAGAATGGCTTGAACCAGGCTATCACCTTAAAGCCCCTAGCCAAAGTGGTAGGAGGGAAGGGGGAGGATGTGGCCAAACAGCTAGGGCAGTCGAATCCATTAAAGGATCATATCTAACATCATTCGAAGAGTCCGGATTGATTCACCTATTTGTGCATTTGTGTAATTTGATATGTTTATGTTGCCTCTCTGTGCTTTTTTAAGTGTACTGTAAATGTGTGGTCTGTTGGCAGAAGATGAATGTGGTGGGCAACTCTGACCAAAAAGTGTGTTTGCGAATCGCGTATGACGAGGTGGTGCGGCTTTTAAATATCCCTTTCTGCCTTTGCCTTTGTTCTTGTAGAAGCTGGGGAACCTGGGTCATGTCTCGGCAAGGACGCTCAACATTCTGTGATTCTGGGCAAATCACTTAACTTCCCTGTGCGTAACAAAAAAAATTAATGTGTGTCTGTAACGCAACTGGTGCTCATGTAAAGCGCTCTGATACCTTTGGGTCTAGTTCGCACTATATAAAACTCAACAAAAAAAAAGTGGTAGTTAAAATCAATAGAGGGTGCCTTGACTATTTATCATCTCCTTGAAAGATTTTCAAACCCCTTGTTTAGATGACCGTGAGCCTAAAAACAGGCAGAGGAACTAGCCTGAATATGTAATTGAAAAATAATTTTTGGTCTTGGCAGACTAATTATAGCAAAACACCAACACTTTAATACCTAGAGTCATGAATGTGCCACTATGAATTCATTGCAGCACGTGATTAACCATTGTATAATTTATTTAGGCAGGAGGATGTGAAATCATTCATTTGACTCCTTTGAGGAACTAAGTAAATCCTATAAGTTGCTTCTTAAAGAGCCCTACAACTACTTAAATCTCAAATTTGCTTTAGTCAGAACATTATTAGATATAATATTCCTCGCCACTACATCTCCTGTCCTTTTCAAGACCCCAATTTTCTCTGACTAAAATTTGAATAAAGCCTCCTGCTTCTATTAACTTTTTCAACCTCACCTGGCATCTTGCCATAACAAAACTTTGAAGACTGGGAAAAAGACGTTGAGATAAACCTGTAGCTTGTTTCAACCTCGGTGATCCAAAACATTAACAGAGAGTGAGGTCCTGGCCTCCAACTTCTTTATTGAAAATCTGTTAGACTCTGTTCAAAACTCACAGGCCCAACCTAAAGAGAAGTCAGTGCAGGTGGAGGTGTGGTTAGCAAGATGTAGTTTAAAGTCATATGTTTGTCCAAATTGGTGGGTAGAAATTAAATCAAGACTTGGATAGATTACAAATACCTTCTTTACTTTATTTCCGGCTGACGTTCTTCTCAACAAATGATCCCACTTTACCAATCTACACCATGCCGCAGTGGCTCTTTCTTCTTTTTTCCCCAAGAACTTGCTGCTTTTCCCCCTTCTTAAGATTTTTTGTATCTCTCCTCTCTTTGTTTGTTATGCCTCTTTAATAGCCCCTTGTTTATATTCTAAGACCTTTTAGAATGTTATTGAATCTTGTATCTTAATTATAATGTTTTCTTTTACATCAGACATCATGTGAAAACTGCGGATCTACTTTCCTGCCTAATTTGTTTATGATATAACAACAGAAAAGGCTATTTAAAAACAAAAATCAATACAGAAAACTCCTGAATATTAATGGAGGATAATTTAAATGGTTTGTTAACAAATAGAGGGATTGTCCATTCACTGTGAGAGCACAGAGCAGCCCTTCATGTTCGAACGTTGGCGGGCATTTGTGATGAGCCATAATTGACAGAAAATGTTAAGTTTACTCAAGCAAAATGGGACAGTGAGTGTAGGCCCCTTCAGTTGACACAGCCTGCAAATGAGAAAGCTTCCACAAAGGAACAGTGGAAGGAGTTTCAGGGCTCTAGGGACAATGCAACTTTTTATTTGGGAACACACATAGAAACAAGCATTATAAAAAACAATATATTTGGCTTGCGTTTTGAATGTAGACTAAAACATTAATGAGATGAGAAAGGAATACTCCTCTGGCCACAGTCAAAGTCCACTTAATGTATATTTCAAAGCTTAGGGTAGAATATCTCTTGCAGACCGCTGCGCTGTCAAGCCACACCAAAAAAGGCTCCACAATGTAGTGGCCTAACGCTTTATTTCCAACTTATAGATCAACGACCCTTGTAAAACGCTCAAGGTCAAGTATTTGTAAGTGGATTTATGCCATCCCACCAACTACACACTTGAATAAAACAGACATGAAAGCAACATGCCTGGTGCAGATGTGGGATGCAGCGACTAGTTTATGGTAGATTTTCCCAGGTGCTATACATTGCGTGCGGATGCCTTGGCAGGAGTGCTCCTCACACGGTGGTAAAGAATTATCTACCCTTCTTTACCACTTGAACTGTGCCAACGAATAGCAAGGAGGGAGAAAGATGGCGGTTGCCAAGTGTTAAGGTCTAACTATTGAAGTTGGGTAAATAGTGGCAGAAATGAAAACGACTGGGTGTTTTTTGTGCTCTGTATTGTGGCCATTTAGCGACCCGTAAACATATTGGGTGGAAGTTCATCCTTAAATTCCACTCAAATTTTTTGTGCATTCCTCATGGGAGCTTTAATGCTGTCTTTAATACGACATTTCCATTTGTCCAAACCTACCTTATTTTTTTCGCCAAGAATCAGGAAGAGCTCACCTGAGTGCCCGCTCAGTGCGTGGATAATCTCGACATCCTTCACGTTCCAGACAATAATCGACCCGTCCTGGGATCCAACTAATAGTAAGCGATGCTCTGCGCAGAGCTCCATCACTGTAATACCTGTGGCGAGAAGCACATGCCAAGGAGAGCGGTAAAGCGGTGGGGTGGGCGGGGAAATTGCAGAAGCACAGCTACAATCTATGCCAAAGCAGTCTTCAATATTCCTTACATGTGGTTTAAAGACTGATGTCCAGGAAGACCCAACAGAGTGAGTTCTAGGCCAAATGTGTAGGATATTCACAGAAGATACATTTATATATAATAATGAATGTGAATGAAACTCGTCTGCATGCACAGTAGTTATCCTGAAAATACTGTATGGAACTTAATATACATAACGTGCACACCTCCTAATTTAAAGTAACCAACTTTTTGTAGGTGGCAGTATGGCTGAACCCCGCATGCATTTACCCTGCATGCCTTTACAGAGGAGTCACTACCCTGCATTACTTTACCTCGCAAGTCATTACAGCCACTTGCCATAGGGGTGCCCTGGACTTTGGAATAGTATAAGTTACTATTCCAACTGCAGTCTACGCAACAGTAGGGAAGGTGTTGGACTTAAAATCCAGCACTAGTCCAACAATGTGCCTCCTAAAGCAAGTTGTTGCAATGACTTGCGGGCTAAAGGAATGTGTGGTAACATCGCAGTTGGGGTAGTGACTGTGTTGTAAAGGCAGGTCGTTGTTGTGACTGCGGGGTAAAGGATGTTTCCATTGTAGGCTGTCTGGTCAGTGCTGAGAATCCTAAAGACTTATTAAACTGTACAAACTTGTCTCAAAAGCGTATCTCAACTAGGGGTGGCTTCTCCGTTGGAGCAAAGGAGCATCGCCCCACTTAAATCCCCCCCCCACCCCCCAAAAATGTGATTTATTACCATTTTATTTTTTATGCTTCGTCCCGAACAGAGCGTCAGGACGGGGGCGGGGCAACTGCTGAGTGTCACCAGCAGGGAGTAGGGTGGGCTGGCTGTGCACTGTTTAAAGTGCGCATGTCTTTTTGGCCGGCCGTCTTGAGACAGCCAGCCACACATGCGCACTTTAAACATCTGTAACCCAGCTGTTTTAAGGCAGCTGGGTTAGAGAAACACAAAGCCTCCAGAGCTTTGTGGCGCACTGAGCAAGGCTGGTCCCACCAATCCTAACGCTGCTCTCATGCTGGTGAGAGCAGCGCCAGGATTGGCCCAGTGAGTTGTTGCATTTGGTTCCAGTTCCTTCCAAAGAAGAGGTCTGAACCAGAGGATGTCGTGTTAATGTAAAGTAAGTTTTTCTAAAACATATGTTATATGCATGTCTTTTAAAAATATTTATAATTTGTGTGCGCGCATGCCCCCCCATAGATGCCAGTCGCCACTGTTCTAACCTCTACGGTTGGCCTCACATTGGGAAAATCGCACTATATATTTGCCCTGCCCTAGAATATGTTTCTGTCTTCCATCCCATAACAATTTAGAGATGCCCTCCTCCAAAATGTATTCATATAATCCCCAAATTTTCTTTAAACTTTCTTTCGAGAGAGGCCAGTCCTAGAGGGATCCCTTCCATACTGTACGAGAGGCTCAATTGTAACTCTAGGCTCAGCTGTACCTTTAGAAAATCCAGTTAACGTGGTCTGCAGGGGGCCTCCCGGTGGCTGGAAGAATCCACACGTGGGTACAAACGTGGGGTGTGGGTACTGGTCGAACCAGGCGATGCACTGGCGGCACAGCTCACCGATAAAGGAAGGGTAGGAAGTTGCAAAGAAGTGGAGTCTTGCTAGCACCTCGGTATAAATAATACTCGATTCTAAATAGGAAGAAAAACAAATCATCAGATATGTCCTTTTGGGGGATTTTCTTACGTCTAAAAGCATAGCTGGCAATCTTTGATCTTAAGACCATGAGAAGTCTGACCTACTGAGCTGTCTACTCAATGACATCAGAGGAAGTGACATCACAGAGTCTTTCATCCCAATGACTTCCAGGAAGTAGCATTCAAAACTAAGCTATTGCTGCAAGGTACATCAATAGCCTTTGACCCCAGTGATATTTGGGAATTAAAATCTGCATAAACTTCAATACTGAGCAATCATAGGAAGTGACATCACACTTCCTTTGACTTCGATGACATTCAGGTAGTTACATTTGCATGGCCTTCACAGGAAGTAGCATCATACATCGTATAGCCCAAATGGAAGGAGGAAGTAACATTTGCACAATGTTAGGACTTCTCAGGAAGTGACATCACGCAGTCTTTCAACGGCCTTATCAAAGGCAGAGGCATCATCAGAATTGACATTGCACGAAATTATATTGCAGGAAGTGGTAATGAACATTACTACAATAATTGTCAAATTAATAAAGTCAACAAAAAACAACGAATAACTAGGGATTTTGTTATCCTCCCCCTAAGGCGTGCCTTAAGTCCTAAAAAACAGAAAATTCAGCCGCTCTCCTGGCCAGTAGGTCTATAGAGGAGATTTTTAGACCATACCAGGAGATACTCATGTCAGCAGTGCACCCTTACCCACTCGGCCTTCCACGAAGTCCATGGTGGGCTTGAAGAGGAGCAGCGTGTCCCTCACAAGGCGCACCTCTGCACAGTCAACGCGGTCAGTGCACATGACAAAATCTTCGATGACACTCTTTATCCCGCAAGAGAGAATCTTGCAGTTGATCCAGTCCATGTTCCCTAATGAGAAAGAGGAAATAAATATTAAGAAAATCAGAAGAGGCAGTAAAGTCTCTACTTTTTTGTGCTAGGTGTGGTTGCCGCCATCATCTCGCACATCTTCTTTTGCACTAAGCGATGTTTTTGTACTGTTCATAGTATAGCTGCTTGTATATATGGTGGCTACAGGTGGGACATGCTAAATTACTATTTCTTAATTTCTTCACTAGAAGTGACTCTTATAAAGCAGTTCAAATAAAAAGTCTTGCTATGTTCCTAAGGACATACCTTAAGAAAGGTTGCACTACTGAGTATCGAACACCATATTCTCGTCCTACAGGAATATCGAGGGACAATATATCGAAAGGTAAGTACATATAGGGAAGTGTAGATTTACTATTCCTAACTCCACATTTACATACCTAGAAGATATATATACATATGGCCAAGATACATATATGTGGAGTTAGGTATAGAAAAATCTATATTCATTTTCCTGTTAATATTTCAGTTTCGATATTTTGTCTTCCATAATCTGTGCCATCTTTCTGCTTCTCATTTCTGCTTTCGATATTCAGAGTGCATACGCTTAAAAAATAAAAAAATTCTGAGTCAGTCGAAAAAAACGGGATTTTTTCGAACAGGGCTGTTTTCTGTAACATTTGTAATTGAGTGGCCACCTGTTTGAATCAGAAGCAAATTTATAACAACTTTATCTTGTAAGAAGAGAGGATCCACCTAAGACTTCGTCCTTCAGCTCCTCCACACGTCCGGCGTTGAGTAAGTGATACGGCATTTCATTTAGCTTCCTCAGGTTTGGCACCTCGTCCGAAAACCACAGCGGCTGGGGGGGCACCTATGCAGGCGAGAGGTGTATTAGGGTTTGAGATAAATGATTACCACTCATGGGCAGCCACTTGGCCATCACAAGGTCTTTCCACACTTTACCGTTGCTCTTATACATAATATAGGACAGCGAACACCACATCAACTATTTGGGACAATAACAGATTCCCCTTTAGGCCAAGACAATTTCTGGATGGACAGATGAGGCGAGGCCTCCGTATGTGTTGTACAGAGCTGCCTGCTATATGGCTGGTGCTGAGGAGGAAGCATCTCCACAAATCCAACCTCAACTGAACCACTCAAGGAAGGGTTGTCTGTCTTGTAGGCAGACATTTCTTCACCCAGAATGGCTTCCTCCTACATGGTAGGATCAACTTCCTGTAGTCACTCTATCTTAATACCTTTCCTCTCAAGAGGGGGGACATCATGCAACAGTTGCACTTTGGGTACAGTTGAATGGTTCTTATTGTGGTCCCACACAACACAAAGCCTTGGTGGCTGCAGCAGACAGCTCGTCTGGTCAAAGGTTTCCTCCAGAGGGACCTGGTGTTCCTCCACCTCTCACTTGAAGTAGGGGGACCGCCACTTTATGGCAGAGTCCCCTTCTGCCAAACTCTAAGCGGTCCTCTAAGTGTCTTGACGGTAGTAAAGTCTAGACTGATGTCACAGTCAGATATGCAACAGGTTCTCCAGCTTTTTCACGGCTCCTGGGCTGCCAAACTATATGCCCCGAAAATATTACCATCTTATCTCGCATCAGCAATGAAGCCGTATATTAAACATCAATTAATGAGATTTCGTTTCGGCTTAATTCCGTTGAAGGCATACAAGTTTGGCCAAGGATACAAGAGAGAAGCCTCCTCTCAGTACCGTTTCTGTAACCAGAGAGAGGAAAGCCTAATCCACATTCTATGCATTTGCCATCACCTCCGGGCGCAAAGAATATTTTGGCTGAGACCAATTTGGCTTTCTCTAGGCATCAGGACTTGTCAAGAAGCGCTCGAGGCATGTATGAGAGGGGACTCGCCACAATTGGCGACTTGTTTTGTAAAATTCATCACAGAAATTAACTCTTCGACTCTATCATCCGAGCAAGCTTGAATTTTAACCCCCCTCAGTGACATTTCCTTGGCTTCTTTGCTTTACCTTCCTTTTACCCAATCTATTGACTTTATTGACCTTTTTAACAGACTTGAATACTTCTTTTTTTACTTAAAATGTCATCTTCTGTATGTGCATATTGCAATGATTTTAAATAATTGTGCAATAAAATTTTTACTTACTTACTACTTACTAGACTGATGTCACAGGGTAAGCACTTACCTTTCTATCTGCGTTTAGGGACATCTTTAGAAAAGGAAGCGTGATAGGCTTCTTGACAGCATGGCTCCAGTTCCCTTTGAAGAAATCTGCCATGGTGGCATGGCTCGCAATTTTCTCCTCCGCGCCCAGGTAGCTTTCCTGCACCACCTCGATGAACTGCCTGGAGAAGACAGAAGTAACGTCAGGGCTAAACTCTAAGCTTCTTACGCTATCATAAACACCGGTGTTTAGGGATCCTCTCTCAGGAGACGGATTTCCCAAGTTAATGACAGTTGGATAATAACAGTAATGAGGCTCTGAAGCATGGCGGGCGGCCTCAGCTGTTCACCGCATTTACAAGCTTGAAGGCCTAGTGAGCGCAGGCGTGGCCAACCGAGTGCAATGATTACACTAACCTGGAGTATCAGGAGTGTTGTGAAGCAGACTGCTTTGGTTCATTTATTGTAATGAATAATAATAAAATATAAGATAATGATATAATAACAATACTACTACTACTAAATTTTGTTATTGATTTTGTTAATTTTTTATAAAGTGCCCAATACCAACAGGCTTCACGGTACCCTATGTCACTATAAAATCACATTGTTTGCTTAGAACACTATATTGCCAACATTCAACTGATCCTTCAATCCTGTTATCTATCCTCCAATCTTTCAGCTCATATTGTTTTATATATTATTTTTGTACTTTGCATTTTTTCTTTATTACCATATATTATAACATTGGAGATAGGAAAGAAAATAGGTTTTGATTAAATATTTTTAGCAATGTTGGGGTTAGACCAAAAAACGGAAAATTGATTTTGGGCAAAAGTAGACTTGTGAATCAGTATATTTTGCAAGAAATTTGGAGAAATGTGGTATATTTCTGAACCTGGTGGCATTGCTCAGATATGCGTCAGTGTAAAAGCGAGGAACCGCAATTAGAGATTATTTAAATATCTTTTGTTTCTGTCTTCTCAATAACTTAAGGCGAATTCAAAAGTATCTCCAACATAATAATATTGACCGCTTATGTAGCATCACCAATGAGCAGAGCTAACGCTTAAATCATTAACCAACTCAATAGTAATAATTTAATTGACTGTGGAAAAATAAACAGCTGTCTCATTCCACCAGGATTCAAATCTGAGACCTACAAGTCACAAACAGTTCTGCATAACTGGAGTAGAACCAACTGAGCCTCCTTATGAAGCAAAGACTTTCATTTCATTTATATTTTTTCTTTCAGAATCTGTACATCACAGTCCACATCAGAGGGGGTTCTCACATAAAAACTTAAAGAAACATTCAAAGCCAGAGGAGACACGTGGGCCATGTAGTGAGCATGCAATGTCCAATCCACCTATTACATTCTGTGGTACTGTAAGTGGTTTTATATAGTCATTACTACCCCTGATGGCCTTTTGGCGAGTAATGTGCTAGTCCGGAAGCCAAGGTTAGTGCTCAATCCAGTGGTTATTGGTTATTGGAATTAGGCTTGTACTATCAGGGAAAACATTCTGTACATTTACTCCATTGACTGCAGACAACATGCAGTAAAATCAGCAGAAATCACTAAAATGCACATTCTATAGTTTTCACAGAAGTTGGCTCACCTTCACCTCTAGTAAAAGTTATTTATTGTATTTGGTAAAACATCTCTGCCTGCCGAGCACTTGTATCAGTAGTTGGTGTAGCACAGGGCTCACCCCCCCCATACATCCTGATCAAGCACACATGCTGACTGCCCATGAGGGTTATAAAAATATACCCTAGGAAAGGCTCAGCACAGATAACTATTAACAGTAAATTAATGCTTTCACTGTTTTAAAAAGTGGAATACCTGCATTGATGGGCTGCAGCACATAAAGTAAAGTTTGTTTAATCAATAGGGAAGGCGCCCTCTCACTTACATGGTTTCTGCTCTACTTTTCCATACACTATTTGCCAACATTTCAGATTAATTTATCAATCAATCAAATTTAGCTTTATTCGAGATTCACTCATAAAAGCATAATAAATTCCATATGTTTCAGGGATATTCAATCGTTTAAAAGTAGAATTTTTTTTTTTAAAGATAAATTACAGGCAAATAAATAAAAACACAATCAATATACAACCGTTAAAAAAGTTCATCTCGATTGCTATATACAAATGACCCATGAATTACAAATAATAATTTTATACATTGTCTAACATAATGAATATTCCTTTTAGACGAACACACATTCAGCAAACAATGCCTAAAAGCTTCTGTCTAATCACCCATGCCCAACCTAAATATTTAGCAGTTGCTATTGAGATGGGCAATAAAGTGCTGGTGCGTATGATTCTTAAGGCTTCAGAACTGCTAATAGTACCTAAGGTCTTACTCAGTGGAGTTGACCAGGCTCGTCTTGGGGTAGCATAGGCCGGGCAAGCAAATAAAAAGTGGCCAATAGTTTCCTTAATTTATCATTAATAAGCAACACCATGGAGCAAGATATTTCAAATATAAATTGACCTAAAGTCAGGGACCATAATTCCTAAGTTTAATTCCCTGATATTGCCAGTCAGAGCAAAGAAAATAGCACAGGACATTAAAAAACAAGATGGCCGCCACATTTACAGAGCAACGCGCTCTTCCTGCTCTCGGCTCACTGACAAAGGGGTCAGCTGGTCACTGGTTGTTTCCACCAGCTCTAACAGCGCATCCCGTTCTGGCCAAGATTCTTAATGCTGTTTCTAGACACACAATGTGTAGATCATTAGGTTACTTTCAAAGTAAAGCCTCTCACCAACCCAAAAGTACTGCAGATGCATAGGTGCCCAGATGTCCTCGCTTTAAACTAACAGCACTTTGAATTCTTGGATTTATATGACCATACTCAAAATGTGGAAAACAAGCCACCAATGCAGAAAGCAGTGTGGTATCAGCTAAAATGACAGGATTGGCCGGAAGAGTCGCAAGTGGCATGGAGCCTCCTGGGAGCCTTGCAGAGGCTGACTTGTTCTTTACCTGTGATAGAGGCCCATAACCGTATAGCCACCCGCCTGCCTTTCCACAACGTACTCCCCGAGGTCAAAGCGTAGCCTGGTCCACAGGAGAGGCGGCAGACGGATGACATCATTGCTGGGAGGGCCCCAATACTGGTAAATATCAGAGGTGACGTCATCATCAAGGGACAAGACATCCTTCAGCTCAGTCTCAGAGAGTCCATTCCTGAAGGAGAGAAAACAATTCCATGTCAGTGCATGGCAAACCATACATGGACTATGCTACAGTCTCCACCCAGGTCCAGAGAAGACGGGCATCTATATAACGCTATTACAAAATTTCCAAATTGCCTATTTGTAGCTGAACTTCCAGACTTCTCTACATGCATTTAATTATAATTTGCTGTTTTGACTTGACATACGTGCAATGGTGGGAATGAATAACACAGATATATTTACCGGGATGAGACAATGTAGCCCAGGGCATGGGACACCAGCAGCTTGCCGTGTAGCTTCTCTAGACGTCCATACAGTTTCCGCACAGCTGCGCGGGTGCTGGATGCGATGTCATCCTCAGATGGCACGGTGTAGGATGCCCACCGCTTGGCCTCTTCGAAAGCCAGCTTCAGGAGTAGTGGCTCCCCACAATCTTGGAAACCGCGCAGGAGAAGTGCATGCTGAGATTCGGTCAACCTCCTATGGGCTGCTGCCAACAGCATCTCCATCATCTCTCCGCCCTGCTCGGGGGAGAGTGGTTCCACCTGGATGTATGACTCAGGGTTGGAGATGGCCTCTCTTAGGGTCTGCAGGATATCTGACTCTTGTGGCAGAGTGGAAACTATAATGTGCACCCTCGGGGGGCACTCTTTGGGAAGCCAGTGTAGTCTGTGTGCCCCATCAGATGGTGAAAGCTGGTCCAGAGAGTCAAAGATAATAACTAGCGACTCTTTGTCCCTACGGGCGATGTCCATAAGCAGGCGGTGGAAGAAGCGGACTGTGTCATTGTAGCTGTTGGTGACTTGAGTGGATGGTGGTGGTAACTCAACAGCTAAGCATACCTGGAAGCAGATATTAACCAGCACGCTGTGGATCTGGGAGCTCAACGGGGAGGTTCCCAGCAACCTTAGGACTACCACTGCCTCGTCACCCAGGGCATCCCTCACGCACTCTGACACCTTGCACATCAGCGCTGTCTTCCCGGTCCCTGATGGCCCGTGGATGACAAGTGGGACATGGGTGCACCTATCTTGCTCCTGGATGGCCTGGGAGATGTGTAGCAGTAGCTCCTGTCTGCCGCAGAACACCTGCAACTTTTTCTGGGAAAGGGCAGTGTGGTGGATGACCTCCTGCAGAAGCCAGGCATACTCATCGCCTGCATCCTTCTGCCGTGCCAAGCTCTGTAGGATCTGATGGTTCAGCACCCCTAAGAACTGATCACACAGCTCTTTCAGGTACTGTCTCTGCGACTTGTGCTTAGCATCCGCAATGTCTTTGCGCCAGTCCAGCCTGTGGATCTTGACATGGTCTGAGTAGTCTTTTGCAATCCTTGCCTTAAGGCCACAAAGAAGATTCTGTGCATCGTCATCTAAGCTGCCATCTTCCTTCAGGTCCAGAAACATAGAGCTCCCCTCTTCAGCCAGGTGTTGGTTGATGTCCTGAAGATCACGCAGGAAGATGGCGCCAAAGGGCTCGCTGGTGCCTGATGTCAGCAGTCCATATTCAATTTCCCATTCTGTCACTGAGAAGAAGATGCAAGAGGTTGTGAGGAGCTATATGATAACCATGCAAGAGACAAAGTAACACCAATAAGACTACTTTTGGAAAATGTGAATTGTGAGAGGTGGGGGGGGGTTCTGGAAACAACAGAACAGGACTTGGAATGGGGTTTTAAAAGACTACAGACTATTGTGACTCCTTACCCAAGCCGAAGTGGACCTGCTGAGAAGATCTAGCACTTAAATCTACCCTCAAGCCAAGGGCCAATCCATTTTTCATGCTCTCTCAAACTTTGCATGCTAGCTTGGGTGCGCTGTATATAGTTGGGCTAGTGCCCAAGAACTTGGGTTATGGAAAGGAGTTATGAAATAGACCTTATCACTTTGATTGCTTTTCGAGACACGAATCCTCTGAACTGCACCCACTGTTGCGGGACTACATACAGAAAAAGAGGGTGACCTAATATCCAGTAGGAGGCGGCTTTCTAATGGCGCCATCCAAGGGAATGAGACAGGGGTGGAAGGTGGAAGTTGGAAAGTCAAACTCTATTTGAGCAAACTGCTGCCAAGGGTAAGTGAAGCCTTCTTTATTTTAAGAGCTTGAAACATTGTGACATAGCCCTCCAATCAGAGAGTAGCATCCGCATAAAAAGATTAAGACAGAGAGCTTCCACCATGCACACCCTCCAATCAGAGTAGTTCATTGAATTGAATTGAATTGAATTAAAAACTTATATAGCGCAAAACTGCCACCCTACGGGTATCCTGGCGCTTGAGAATGCGCTTGCATTGGGAAAGTCACAGAGGTTCCCGCCCTTCTCTTGTCAGTCCTCCTATCATGAAGCAGCATCAACTGAGGAAGGAGACAGCCCCTATTATTTTACTCATCTAAATGTCACCCCTCCCATCAGAGATTACCATTTAGTGAGTAAGGTAGGTTCCCATTCGTCTATCCCTGGAAACCAAATGGCAAGAATCAAATTGGGAAGTCATGGCCACACCATTCTTTCAGAAATAAGTAAATATCTGCTATTTCTTAAAAACTTAATTGTTTTAGAAGTGAAAATTGATTTGGCCAGGATCATACTATTAGCTCAAGTGAGGAGGGTGTACTTACATCTCAGGTCTCCTTTTAATTGGTCAACAACTTTGTGATAGACCAACATTAAAACAAAGCAATAATTTGTCTGCGTTACTCGAGGGGAAAGGACTTTAGCGTGTTCTCATTTCCATTGAGGAAGCAATCCCTGCTGAATAAGGTGATCACTAGGATTTGTTTGGTACTTTTCTGCCTGTACTCTGGTCAGGCTCCTCACCTGATTTGTAATATTTGTGCTTCTGAGTCTTGCTGAACATCCCTTCTTGTTCCGCCAGCTGGGCCGCGTGACGCAAGATGTCCGCCAGCTGCGTCTCTATTTTCCTCCAAGACTTCACCGCGCACTGCTGTTGCTCGCGGTGGGCAGGGTCCTTGTCATCATAGTGCGTGAGGTGAGTGGTGATTGGTTGTAGGAGATACACTGGGGGGAAAGCATTTTCATCCTTCCAGAACCAACGGTCTAGGAGCTCTATGGCGCTGTTGTCACTCAGTATTCTTGCGCGCAGAACGTTGTACTCCTTCTCCTCGATAACACGAGGAACAGGTCGGTAGCCATAGCGGTTCCCAATCAGGGCCTGATGAAAATGGAAAAGATGTAAGTTGCAAGCCCTTTATACTGAGGGTTAGCCTATTTGTGAGATCCTCCAATTTAGAAATAAATACTTGGTCACATGTTGAAGCCGGGATGAGGATTTTGGTATTTTGATTCCACAGCCAGCCATTTACCTACAGGATAAATTGCCCTCTCTACAGATTTAACTGAAATCACCACATAAATAAGGGTATATGTGAAAATAAGTTCACTATGTAAAAGTCTCCCTTTTCTCTGCATACATTCCCTGATGTATCTCTTCCATTTAAAATGACTATTATATGCCTTCTGATCAAAAGAAAAGTCATTACAAACATATAATGATACATTTATTTTATTAAGAACCTGGATAACATTTGATATTGTATATTTGAATCTTTTTTTTATAACTTTCTTTTACTAAGAATATGAAGAAAATGCGATGTCATTTTATTATTGATTTTTAAATTATTAATGTATTTTAATATTGTGTCACTGAATAATGAGAAAAAAGTGAATTGAACTGAAAATCGGTGCTTACACTTGTTAGGAAAAACATATACTTTAGAGGATTAGACATACGCATGTTTCCTTTTCCACTTCTAATTTACCACAATAGTGAAGCGTATATATTGTATCACTATTTTATAATGGAAAAGAATGTGTAATAAACCTGACTTTTTTTACATAAATACAGGTATCAGTGTTTGGTGGTTATCTATATATGTTGATAAAGACTTTTCTTTTGATCAGAAGGCATATATTAGTCATTTTGAATGGAAGAGATAAGTCAGTGAATGTGTGCAGAGATAAGGGAGACTTTTACATTAGTGAACTTACTTTGTAACCCTGTCCTTTTTCTCTTAGAATAGGGATAGGGTACCTCTCCTTTATGGAAACCTAGCTGCATTTAAAAAATCGATTTCTTTTTCAAACCCACTCAGGTACATGGTGACCTGCTGACCCTTGGAGACTGCGACCAGTGACAGGGGTCACTATTTCCAACCTGACTAATGACTATTAATTAGGCAGGTCTTTCTGCAACCTTCTGTGATTCAGTAGTTTCTGAACTGATCTATTAGTACAAAGGTTGGTTCATAAAAACTATTCTATTCGCAAAAGGTTGCTGCAGAATTTGCGACCACTTTTTGCGAATGAAATAATAGTACATGACACCCTAAATTTCCTCTTCCTAGGCCTGTCCTTACCCTCTTTCATATCACTCCCCATCCGTGAGGCAAACCTCAGAACTATCTGGAAAGTCATTTTTAGACAACTGAATGCACTGGGATGCAGTGTTAGATTGTGTGCTATACAAATGCTAATAACAATCAGACATGATGCGTGCTGGTTATATTGCAAACAAAGCCTGTGTCCTTTGGGACAGAAGCGATTACTGCACTAGTGGGAGCAGGGGATCTGACTGCCACACTTCCAAGCACAACAAAGTCACGAGGATATAAACACAACACGCATGGTAAGAACAGCAAGCAGGTAAATATCAGGATTTGAATGTGTAGCTAATCCCTGAACAAGAGAAATTCACAGGGCACCAAAACAGAAGCTGAGCAACACAGGGCTAAAAATGTACTAGGGTCTGGTTCACCAAGCTATGTGTATACTTAGGGAGGCTAATAGCAGCATTCACAACTGACAATTTGACTTCCTTATTCACAAAATGTGAGTGTGTACCCACATGAAATTATTCTAGTATTATATAGTAATAGTAGGATTCTCAATATTATAGTATTGGGTTTTTTCACGTTTCCGTTTGTATTTATCCATATTTATTTTGTGCTCGTTTTCTCTCTATTTATATTTATTTTTTTGCTCTGAATTTATGTATATATAGTCTTTGCTCATGTATCTGTATTTATCCATATTTATTTTTTGATAATTTAATCTGTATTTATCCATATTTCTTTTTTTGCTCATTTTATCTCAATTTATATTTATTTTGTGCTCATTTTATTTGTTTTGATTTATAATTAATTTTTGCTCATTTTATCTCTCTTCATATTTATTTTTTTGCTCATTTTATCTGTATTTGTCCATATTTATTATGTGTTTAGTGTAAAGATGAAGCTGCAGTGGGTAGACGTCCACATGTATTTAACCAATAAATGTACGCTCGCGTTCGTAGATCCAACAGCTTTTAGTCATTTACAGTACAACATGGTTATCTGAGAACATTTGCATTGTAGACAACTTAAACAGCTGTATACCTGCAGTCATTTAAGCTTCATTAGAGCATCTTTTTTCTTTTTATTGACTTCTCTACATGTCAATCATCACAGCTACTGACCTGGGACTTCATGATTCTCAGCACTGAGAATTATTCAAATAAGACCTATTGTCCATATTTTTCTGTATTTAAGAATGAATATTGGCAAGAGAAGAAATGTTTTTCCGTCTATATTTGTCTGTAAATTTCAGTAAAAATGTAAATTGTGAGCATTAAATATATGGTGTAAGCAAATCTCCTCAGGTCAAGGTTGCTAGCTTTGCAGAGAGACAACCTACAGAGGTTCTCAAACACCTACAAACTTACAAGCCTGGGTATTCACAAAACTTTGCAGGTACATTCCTGGTTCGGACAAGGCAAAAGACTGACCCCTCTTAAGGGCAGGATTAAATTTGACCAAGGCAGGACCGGCTTTAGGGAGGTGCGACTGGTGCGGCCGCACTGGGCGCTGAACTGGAGGGGGGCACAGACCTCAGGGGGTGGGCGCTGTGTTTATCAATAACTTACGATTTAAAAGCACCTGCTGCAGAGTTCTTTGCGTGTCCAGCTACCAGGCAGCAATAAAAATGTCAAGATAGCTCTTGTGATTAATATTGTTGCTAGAGAGATCAGAGTTTTGTCTAGGGGCATTTTTGACTCGCCATAAAGTAGCGCAGAGGGTTAACATGCCTGCTGAAAAGAACTGATCTGTATGTTATGTGGATAGCTGAGTGGAACAGTAAAGCCAGCCTTTACCAGTGCTTTAAAAAGAATGAAATGTATGTGAGAGAGGAGCTATGGAGCGATGAGGGGCACTTTTGCCGGGAGGTAGTCGGGGAATACCAGGAGGAAATAGTGGCGAGGGGGATACCAAAAATGATTGTTACACCAGGTGCCACCAGTGCTAAAGCTGGCCCTGGTCCAGGAAGGCAGGGTGAGTATCTACAAATTTCGTGGGTGATTTAGAAGAAGGCGCTTGTCCGACAGAGAAGGTGGTTTGCCCTTCGGACATAAAAAAGTTATCAAGCACAACATATATTTGGGAATCCGGCGGTGTATGTAGTACTGGTTTGATATTTGGTAATATAACAAACCGAGGAGGCATTATTAAAGTTTTTAAGGGCACAGCCAAAGCTCAGGATCTTTACGAATGTGAAAGCATTGGAGTCATTTGCAAGCCAGGGTCTGCTTCCGGAGCAGGACTGTCATTTGTGAAACATCCTGGGTCCGAATATGGATGGCTGACTGCAGACCTTAATTTGTAAAAGAATAAGTGCCAGGGCTCTCGTCAGGAGGCCACTGTAGCTTGCACCACACATTGCCCCTGCCAGCTGCCAATGACAGTACAAACACAGGTACTATCACACTCTTATAAATGTGACAATTCATACTATTCCAGGGCCCCTTAGCTGTAAGAATGACATGAGAGGCAGGTATTAGTCATTGTAAATGTAAATTGAACTAATAGCCAGCTGCTGTTGTGCTTATATCTAAATAAGCCAGGCAGCGCCACCATGTGGCAGACTGTCATAAGCCCCGGTGCTGGCAATTAGGTGCTGGTGCCAGCATCGGAAAACACTGGCTCAAATTAAGCACTGGCTGGCTGCACCATTATTCCTCTGAACTTTTGGCTTCATTTGCTGCTGTCAACCAGCCCGAAAAGGGGTATCTGGCATATATCCAGGAATGCCGAACCATGCCAATTAGTCAAGATATTGACATAAGATAAATGCACCATGAATCTGAATGGAACTTATTTACATAGTCAATGGTTATCCTGAACATCTGAGATGAATTTGACCTTCCATCATCTATGTTGCATGGTCCTGGTTGTCTCAGGGGCCTGGCCCTCAAATGGTTCCTCAGGGACCCTCCCCATCTGCTGTATTTCTTTACTTGTGCTCCAGCAGCACCTTCCTATGCTTTCGGATTTGCCTCTTATATTCACTGGATGATCCTTAGATCATCCATGAGGTGAGGGGGATGTGATTAAGTCAGCAGCTAATTTAAAGCTCTCTTTTAAATGGCTCAGGTGGGCTTGTCAGATGTTTTTGTGAGGCCAGGGCCAAAAAATGTGCAGGCCCCTCTTTAGTGTCTGAGACAAGGAGCAGCTCTAATTAAGGAAGTGTGTGCTTTAGGGCAAAGGAAAACACAGTCGTTGGCATCACCTTTTGGATTTGCCCTGTTTGCAGCATCACGAAGGAGCTGGCCAAGTCTTCTTTCTATTATGCGAATACCCCTCAATTTCTGTAAGCTCTATGATGTACAGGTCCTAAGATATACTACGCTCTATACTACCGTTTGACTATGTAAAGCGCTCTGATACCCTCACGGGTCAAGTTTGCGCTCTATAAAACCTTAAAATAAAATAAAATAAATAAAACATCTTGTCACAGGAGCGCAGGCCCACAATATATGGGGGGGGGCCCTGGCGTTGTACCACAGTGGTTCTCCCCTTGTTACAGCTCTGACCTCAGGAATAGCTGTCCATGGTGTTATGGGTCTAGGTCCGTTTCAGGATCCCCTCTTTGTGGGCCATTGTGCTTGTCCCCAACCCGGTGCCCGTTGCTTTCGAGGCCCAGCCTGGCCTTCAGGATTGATCCTTAGGTCTCTCTGGTCTCCCTACTCAATTCTGTGCCATAGTCATGAGTTTCTACCTCTTGGCTCCACGGCACCGGACCAGCATGCCTGAACAGCCGACTCAAATTCCACGCACCCCAAAGGACCCTACGATCAGCCCAGCTTTCCTACGCTGTGGTCCCCCGCACCAGAAAGACCAGATCGGGAGGCCGCTCCTTCTCCTTCCTCGCGGCCAAGGCATGGAACGCCCTTCCGCTCCACCTCAGACAGACAACATCGCTCCCCATCTTCGCAAGAAACCTCAAAACCTGGCTCTTCGACAGACCCCCTCCTTGATGGAATGGAACCTGCACCCCCCCAACTCCCCCCCCACCCCTAGCGCCTTGAGACCCTTACGGGTGAGTAGTCGCGCTTTAACAAACTCCTGATTGATTGGCTCTGTTAAGGCACTTTTTTTCTCTTACCCAAGAGCTCTCGTTGATAACTAGTGGAGGCACGTAATTTAGTGATCCATACATTTATCCATCCATTTTACTCATCCGTGTGACTGAATTTACCTATAGCAGGAGCCACACATATATTATCAAACTGTCAACAATGCATTTGCTTGGTCAGGTATGGTATTTGTAAGGCCAACGTTCAACTGTGGCTTCTTGACGCTATCCGACTACTTCAAGAAATATAATCACAAGTGAACAGAACTGTCGCTAGTCTCATCGGTTTCTGGCTCAAGCATGAGATCTCATATCAATCCTCCCCCAGGTATATCCTTAACGTATATCAACAAATTAAAAATACAGCCTCTATAGCAGTTCTCAATCTCAACAAATCAGACAAGATTTGACAACAGATCTGGGACCTTCACCGGCCCCGGCTGCAGCAATGCCTGCGGTCAAGAGTCCTCTGTATCGTCCACTGCACTGGTTATGAGAGTGTTACTCCTATTATTAAAGGAAAACATTACACCTTTCTCACTAACACGCTTGTATCACTAGGTATTAGCATTTATTAGTATTGATATATGTTCACAGCTGTTCGCTAAACTTTGACAAACTTTTTCTTGATCAAAAACAAACCCCCAAAGTGAGAGTCTGTTATTGAAAGACAAAAGACTAATGACCCCACACCCAGGGAGTTTTATCCCTGGCAGTGGGGGTCATTATTTGTTTTTTTCTGTCCGTTGACCAACAGAAAAAGAAGGATATCACAGTGTCCACTTTGGGGGTGTAATGCCGTTGGTTAGGTAGACAGAGTACTCTGTCACTTTTGTGATAGAGGACCCTTTCTGCCAAACTCCAAAGGGCACCCTTAATTCTGTGTCAAGCACAAATTCCTCTATCCAAATGGGGCAGTATCACCAGTGTTTCTACCACATTAATGAGTTTTTATTATTTTATTATTGTCCTCCAAATTATCCGTTCCAGAGTATTAACTATCACTATTTTGTCGAAGTGTATAAATCGATACGTACAGATTTCTTTTCTTAACTCAACATTTATGTACCTTGTCTGTCTATCTATCGATCTATCTATCTATATATCAATATTAAGAACGTTGGAATGTTGGGAGCTCCATTGAAAACAATGGAGTGCTCCGGGCTTTTAATGGCCGCTAGAAGCCCGGAGCTCCAACATTCCAATGTGTGTTCACAGCTCTTGCTGTAGACAAAAGGTCTCATGGAGCCCGAGTGGATTTCAATCCCCTCTGGCTCCATGAGGCCTTTGTTTTACAAATAGAAGATTCTGTCCTTAAGGGCCAAAATGTTCTAATAGCCTTAGGGCCCTCCGTAGCGGGCCCTACCGCCCATTAAAGGCTCGCTCTCTTGTAAAAGGCCCTGGGCCTTAAACGCTGGAGCGGGCCTTTAATAGCAGGTAGAGTCGGGCTCTAAGGCTATAATATATATATATATATATATATATTTAGGACTAGGGTGTATCTGGGAGGATACGGGGTCTATATCAAAATCGAAGGTTCCTCTCCTCAAAAAAAGGTTCTGGGAGTATATGGATTACCAAAGTTTAGAAGGTATTGCACATGGCACTTTAACCACTAGTTTTTTAAATTTTAAAAGAGGGTATGGCTTCGAAATATTTATGGACGACATCGAACCCCCACAGGTAAAAGCTTTGTACAGTCAATTTAGACTTGGGGCTCTACCTCTAAATTCAAGTAGGGCAGCTGTAACACCATTGTGCCCTACATGTCACACCCAATCAGAGACCCTGGATCATTTCTTCTTTTACTGTCCCACTTACGTCGACTACAGGAAAACCTGGATAACTCCAGTCTGTCGTCTACTGTCATTTACATGTCCCAGTGAAGCACTACGTATTTTTAGATCTGACACCAAAATGTGGCTTGTTTTTGCAATATCGAGATTTTTACAGTATGCCTGGTGGAGAAGGTCAAAACTGTCTAAAAGTGTCCTTGAAAATACGACTGGTTGATACATATCAATATAGTTCCTGGGAACGGAATTGTGTATTTTATACATTCTCTTTTAGTGCTGGTATAGTCTGCCTTTTTTATGAAATATTGTTTTTTAACTTTTTATTGGTCTTATACTTATGAATTGTAAATGATCATGTTTCTGGTCGAATAAAGAATATATCTATATATCTATATCTATATATCTATCTATCTATCTATCTATCTATATATATATATATATATATATATATATATGTTCGAAAATTCTTAAGGCACATATACCACAGGAAAGAAACACTCGCACACCAGGGTCTGTGAAAATAAAGTGTTTGTTATTGGCGACGCGTTTCGACCAAAAGGTCTCCATGGCTAGTGAAGAAGACCGTTTGGTCGAAACTCATCGCCAATAACAAACACTTTATTTTCACGGACCCTGGTGTGCGAGTGTTTCTTTCCTGTGGTATATGTGCCTGAATAATTTTCGAACATAATTGGACCGGGTCCCGACACCCGGAACTTGCACCAACCCCGTCAGGAGTGGAGCTGGCAGGTCGGGGAACTTTAGATAGATAGATAGATAGATAGATAGATAGATAGATAGATAGATAGATAGATAGATAGATAGATAGATAGATAGATAGATAGATAGAGAGATAGATAGATAGATAGATAGATAGATAGATAGATAGATAGATAGATAGATAGATAGATAGATAGATAGATAGATAGATAGATAGATAGATATGCATATACAGAATTAAGAATAGTAAATCTGTACATATCAATAAATATTTACCATGACCATGTAGTTGTAGTCGATATTTTTGCAGGACAATATTTGTGTCCTCAATATTGTGGTATACATCTGTGTCACTTAATGTTTAATGCCCTACTCATTCTTGCCCACTCATGTTATCTTTTGAACTTCTTAAACATCGCCTTTTCTCACTAGCTTCTGGAATCTTACACAAGTGTTTTCAGGCTTGCGTCCCTTAAAGTCGTAAGTTACTTGTCTTTGTATTGCTTGCTCTGCTGATCTTAAATGTAAATCGTAGTGTTGTGTTTTTGTTGAAATGTACAAGCCCTACAGCCCACTCTTCGCCTGACCATCAAGTTCTACTTGTGGAGAAAATGGACCAATAGCTGCTTTGCAAACAGGGTAACAGTAGACAGTACTCACAATGAAGGTGGGTCCCACTGACATCTTCTGACAGGTGTCAATCTCCTTCAGGCACAGCTCAGTGGTCATGTGGTCAATGGCAGCATCGTCGCGGACCCCCCAGCGCATGTCCACAACCTAAGAAACAGGGGAGGAAGTTGTGAGATGTCATCTGGGCTTAAACCAAACAGCTTCATTAATAGGATAAGTCAACAAAATATGGAGGGGGGCTGTCTAATGTGCTTTATAATATGAATTCCAAAGTCTACAGTACAGGCCTTTATTTAAGAACTTCAGCCTTAAAACGGATACACAATTAGAACTTGTGGGAGCATGCAGATTTTAATGAGGAAGCATTGGCCTCCTGGGAACTGATTGGTCAAGGGTGGGTCTGCAGTGCAAGTAGTCAGCCTAGTGTTTAGAAGACTGATTTCATTTTGGCTGGATGAAAGGAGGGTATTACACAAATTAGATGCTTCTTTACCTGAGAATACATCTCTCATTCTGATATAACTATTTATTTAGGTGAGATTTGGCATATCTTTGAGATTTGAGTGAATATGCATTTCTTCGAAAACTTCAAAGTATTCGTATCCACTTAATGGGAATTTATGGTTAAAATGTATGGTCGCTTGGTAGCTAATCAGGGAGACTCGTTTGACGCTAGGGACACACGTGTTGTGTTCCAAGCCTCTTCATTTGTTCTGCATCAGTTTGTCACTTCGCCTCTGTGCTCCAAGCCTCTTAACCGGTGTCACATCAGTTTGTCACTTCGCCGGTGTGTTCCAAGCCTCTTAACCGGTGTCACATCACTTCGCCGCTGTGTTCCAAGCCTCTTAACCGGTGTCACATCAGTTTGTGACTTCGCCGCTGTGTTCCAAGCCTCTTAACCGGTGTCACATCAGTTTGTGACTTCGCCGCTGTGTTCCAAGCCTCTTAACCGGTGTCACATCAGTTTGTCACTTCGCCTCTATGCTCCAAGCCTCTTAACCGGTGTCACATCAGTTTGTCACTTCGCCGCTGTGCTCCAAGCCTCTTAACCGGTGTCACATCAGTTTGGCACTTGGCGGCTGTGTACCAATACTCTTGTTTGGCATCAGTTCGGCACTTGGCCACACACCCAGTGAATCTATTCCGGATCCAAGGACTCAGGGCCGTATTGGCCATTCTGCCACTCTGGCATTTTCCTGGTTGGCTGCAGGCTTGGGGTTTGCTTTCAGAGCCCGGTGGGCTGCTGTGACCGAGGCAGGACCCCATTCTAGTCAAATTGAAGTATTAAAAAAAAGTAATTGATGGAATGCTTGAAATAAACTCAGCAATCTGGCAATTACTCAGGAGCATCCCAGGCCTTGTCCTTTGTGAACCAAAAAACAAGCAATGCAAGTCTTATGTCACCCCTATTGGGGCTCATCGGTTGTCTATAGCTTGGATCCGGTGGCACAGTGAACACGGGACCTACGTCTGGGCATACCTCTGCCGCTTAGGGCGGTGCAATGAAGTATACAAAAAAGTGATCGATAGAATGCTTGGATTAATTTCGGCAACTGGCAATTACTCAGGATGCATCCTAGACCATCTTTATTTTGCACACCCTGCCACCTCAGTTTGAACCCAGCCCTGGGCAAATCATTCTTGACCCTGCTCCAATGGGAACAGCCCGGCCCGAACTAACAATCCGGGTCTTCCTGAACTGGAACACAAGCAACCCAGGACTGGTTTGGCCTTTGTCAAGGCTCGTTAGTCGGGTATAGTTTTGTTCCAGTGGCACAGTGTGCACCAGACCCACGTCTGTGTATAAACGTCCGACTCAGGGTGTTAGGTTGAAGTCCACTGGTAATTATTCGGACCGCATCCCAGTCCATAATTATATTGCACACTATGTCACCTCAGTTTGGACCCAGTTTGGAATCAGATTGAAGTGTGGGACCAGAGGCCAGTCAGGTATAGCTTGGTCCAGATTTCACACCAGCCCTAATCGAAGAAGATTTTATTTATTGACGCACCTAGTCGTCCGCTCCGGAGCTTTGCGAAGTGGCTTGTCACTTGGGCAGGAGATAAGCTTATACTCTCTGTAATCTATAAGCATCTCCAACAGGGGTGGGAATGTAACAGACCAGCAGGACAGAAGAGATGGGAGGGGGGGGGGATTGGCATAGACTCTAGCAAAAGTGGCTACTTATTAATTCCATAGGCCTGAAATATTCCATTCATTAATTCCCTCTAAATTAAAGGATTGCTGGCGTGGCTGTGAGAATTCAGGGCCGCTGCCGCAATGGTTTTGGAATTGCCCTAAGCTTACCCGATACTGGGAGGCAGTTTTGAGAGACAGTTTGGATGAAATGTTTAACTGCTCAATCCTGACTCTCTCAGCATATATACGTCTTAGCTGGGGATCTCATTATTGAGCAGTTAAACCCTAATGCATTTGGATTGGACAATGCTTGTCTATTTTTTGATCAGATACTCAGTGGCTCAAAGACCCACACTGTCAAAATGGCTTTGATGCTATGTGACTGGGGAGAGCTGAGAGAATTCCATTGATACCCTTTCAGGCAATAACTGGGTGTTTGTCTTTTTATTCGTCAACACTGCAGTGATCGATGGGAAATCTCAGTGTCGCACCCTTCCCTGTCACCACGATGAGCCCCTGCACTCATCCCTCCGTTTACATCCTAGCATTATCTCCAGCAGGATATGCAGCCCAGGGTTGCTGCAACTTTAAGGCCATTATAGGAAACTGCCTTACTGCACCTCCACAAGAGGCCACAAGAGGGCGCCAGATCACAGATCTCAACACATGGCCTTAAAATATCCTTTTTGCCAGAGTAAGGGGAGATCCCAAATGGCAAATGATCCTTTTGCTGTGGGCATTTGCTGCTCACTTTGGCTTCAGACTCCGCTATTGCGTCATTTGTGGACTCAAGCTTGACTCTGCCCCTGGCTTCTGCTGGGATCAGCCAGCAGGCACAATTGTATTTTGCCTGAGTGCTGAAAATCCTTCCACCTTTCCTGGATGGTGCACACTTGACTGTCCCATGCATTGCATGTGCCCCAACCGGTCGGAGTGGAAAGTGGTGTTTGGAGCCTTCCCCGGGGAGCTGCTTAGGAAAGACAGCGGTGAAACAGCGCCCGCTAGAGGCCAGATAAAGACCTGGCTATTGATGAAGTGTTGGCCTACACACACAGTCTGCTTTCAGGCAGCATGGGCAGTGCTGTGAATCCTGGGGCCATTTGAGGGTTTGGGGATGTTTACAAGGAAGACACTTACTTCAAACACTAGACCGTGCTTCTGGCAGAAGGCTTGCACCTCTGGGTAGGCCTTGTCCAGAAGGGCATCACGTTCCAGTGCCATATCTGCAAGAAAGGTGCATGCAAAAGTGAGTTTAAGGATAGGACACACACAAACATGCTCACACACACATGCACACACACCTCAACCTGAATGATACGTTCCCACAGTGCCTACACCCAAGGATAGGCTTGTAGTGCCTGCCTCTGCCTTTGAAAACACCTGGCTTGGCCTTTCAGGAAATTGGATAGTTTTTCAACAGGGTGGGTGGAGCTCCTAAAAAGCTTGTAGGTTAGGTTACATAAGCTTCCTGGCGAGTTTTTAGTAGTGCCACAGAGCTGTGGGCTTACAAAGGCTCTGGCCTGTCTGGTAATCTCCTACTGTGTCTGATAGGAGAGCCATACACTGCCATTGTAACAGCTGTGGGCTGGAATATGGAATCCAAAGTATCGACTGGTCACAAAATTGTGATCACGATATCAAAAGGTAAGTCTTTATACTTTTTCTATATCTAGCTCCATATATACGTGCCTCGGTGATATATATCTTCAAGGTATGTAGATGTGAAGTCAAGAATAGTAAATCCTTTCCACCCTCTGTGCATTGCGATATATTTTGTCCCTCGATATAGTCATGATGCTGTGACCCGTTGATATTTTGGATTCGATATTCCCGGCTACAATCACTGTGTGACAATACTGCTCTACCAGAAAGAATCCAACATTGGTCCAGGAGGGCCTGCTCTGGACCACGTTAAGAATAACTACAATGTAACTTAGTTATTTTATATCAATGGTATGTAAATGTATCTCCTATGGATATCCTGAAAATCAGGCTTGGATCCAGCCACTGTGGATGATTTTTGTGGACCAGGTAAGTCACTTCGCTGTTGTGCAGTCATTGGTCACGGTGGCCAGAGTTTGGTATTTCCGAGCCCCTAAGTAGCCTCTGACCCATCCAGACTGGTCCTATTACCAGATTCAGGCGCACAGGTGGGATGTGTGCGCTCTTCGGTCAGCCGGTGCTAGGATGACCTCTGCCCTTTGACCAGAAGCACCACTTTCGAGGACCAGATTAAAGAGACCAGAATCGGAACCAGGATATCCTGGTGAATGAGCGCCCCACCCCACAAGTCTACCTCAGGCATAGAACACATCATTCAATGAGGAGGAAGAGCCTCTGCCATGGACATCTGATACCTGGAAGCAAGGGATCTGACCACAAACAGATAAGGTGATGTGCCCAAGATGACACAGCGGTGAAGCACTGAGGCCAGGATTACAAACCAGATCTCCGGGTGCCACACGATGCAACTTACCCTTTATGCCACACAGTGCAAATAGTTGGCCAGTTACTTTTCCCCATTCCTTTTACCATGATTGTTATTATGATTATTGCTAATAAAAATAATAGCAATAATTATATTATGATTATTAATAATAATGGCAATAGTTACGTTTGAGCTTGTGATACCGGTTATCTCATGTGAGAATATTATATCTGACTCTGCGTCCAAGAGTCGAGCTTGGCACAAAATGGAGTCCTCTCAATTGAACCTAGCTCTCTCCAGCTAAAAGCCAAATGTTCCCAAGGATTTACAGGTAGATTCATCAAGCTAAATTGCGCTCGCAAAGGGCCAGATTCTGAGAATCTGGCCCTTTGCGAGTGCAGTTTTTGCATTTGGGATTCATCATCCCAAATGCAAAATTTGCTAATATAGAATTCGCACATTTGCGAGGAATTGCATTTAAGGAATCTCTATTTGAGATTCCTTAAATGCAATTCATGAACCATTTTAAAAGTGCGAAATCGCAATTTTGGGCCGCTATTTACCGCGAGGTCAAACCTCGTGGTAAATTGCGAAAACTTAGAAAAATGCATTTAAATGCGTTTTTCTAAGTTGCATGTTACACCAATGTAGATTACATTTCAGGGGTGCTACAGGGTGTCCTTTGGACACCCTGGCAACCTTGGAATCGCAATCTTATTTGCGATTAGCTAATTGCTAATCGCAAATAAGGAATGAATGGGGAGTTATTCCTTATTTGCGATTAGCAATTAGCTAATCGCAAATAAGGAATCAGTGGGAATCGCAAATTCAATTGCGATTCCTACATGAATCCCGTTTTGCGAGTCCTTAATAGCGAATCCTTAAAATTCGCTATTAAGGACTTGCAATTCCTTACCTTGATGAATCTGGCCGTTAGACTTAGCATTAACACATTATTCTACTTGGCTCGGGTCGTCGATTAATCAAGTTGCTCCAGGAAAAACATCAACTAATCAGAGAACTACTCAGTCTGAACCTTGGTTCTCTGACAAACTGAAAGCCCAGAAACAACTATGCCGCAAACAGGCACGTAAATCGAGAACTGTGAGCCCTTGGAAAGACTCATCTACAAACAAACCATCAGTGATTATAAAACCCTTATCTTAAAGGATAAGAGTGCATACTTCACTCATAAAATGGAACAATCTAAAAACTCATCCAGGGGACTATTCCCCGCAGTTGAGAAACCTGCCAACCTTCCTGATTAAAATATCACCAATGGGGATGAAGCCTTTGGTAACACCCGGGCAGGATTCTTTCAGTCCGAAGTCGAGGATGTCTACAACATCTTTGCCGCTAATTATTAGACAGCCATAGAGGCTCCAGGTAGCGAGCCTCCTCTTAATTGCTCCGATACCTTGTGTTCTTTCTCTCCACTCACTTCTGAGCGGGTATGATGCTTTGTTCCTTCTGTTGAATTGGGCTCCCGCTGGATCCTTGTCCCCCAAAAATCATACAGCTAGCCCCTGAGACCATAAACTCCTATCTTGTCAACATCTTTAATGAAATGTTTAACTCCGGGCATATCCCCTGAGAATGGGGAAAAGAGCTTCCCTTCTCCCACTTATAAACAAGCCTAATCTGAATCTGCAGGCACCAAGCAGCTTTCGACCAATTTCTTATCCTCCACTTCCAGCTACAATAACATACATGCCAATAGACCCGATTCAGGCGGGAGACTACCGATTTTTCAAGCCAAAAATGGCTTTATTTTAGCTGTCGCTCGACTGAAATTGCATTTTCTACAATAGAAGTCAATGGGGAATTTTCATTCTCACTATTTTTTATTTTAAATCTCTCACGCCCCTGTCCTAAAATGTTGGCATGTATGTACAATAAATTGGTTTCCGTCATGAATTATAGCAACTTACTAAATTCTACACAATTTGGTTTTCGGAGGGAGCACAGCACCGAATCTGCTTTGATTGTTGCCTCCGAAGAACCTCGAGCCACCCTGGATTCAGGAGGTGAGGCTGCTCTCATTCCTTTAGCTCTCTCTGCGGCATTTGACACAGTCCATCATGACCTGTTGATCAGCCGTCTCTACAATATTGGAATAAGGAGTGTCTCACTCTATTAAAATCATCTCCAACTGAGCCGGAACAATTTTTTGAACTAATTTGTCTCTGACTCCTTTTCTTTGCCTTTTGGGGTGGCTAAGGGGTCATCCCTGAGTCCCACCCTTTTTAACCTTTCTGTCACCCTCCTGCCAGGCTCATTAAATCCTTTAGCTTTTCAGTAATATCGTATGCGGACAACACTCAAATTGTTGTTTCAGTGTTTGGCAATCCGAAGGATACACCCATTAGCTTTCACAACTGCATGACAGCAGGTAACTGGATGAAAAACACCTGGCTCCAGTTAAACTCAGGAAAAACTGAGCTCCTCCTCTTTGGCAATGATGGCTCCTTTTGGGCCCCATGCTGGGGGCCTCAAGAACTAAGCACCTTCCCAACTCCGGTTATGAAAGTTGAGAATTTGTGGATTCTATTTAACAATAAGTTGTCATTTGAAGGCCAAATCACTGCTGTGACAAGGTCATCCTTTGACACCTTAAAGATCATTAGAACAGCGCTTCCTTTCCGCACCCCTTGATCTTCAAGAAACGGGGGCCCCATTTTCTGGGGAACATCCTTTACAACGCAACTGTTACAACGAAGTACCTTTACGACGCAACCATTACAACGCAACTTTTACAACGACTTGCGCTGGGGGGCGCTCTAGGATAGGGAATAGTTTCCAACACCTTCCCTACTATCCACGGGGTCTGGAGTTGGAATAGTAAATTAAACTATTCACTATCCAGCGCCCCCCAACGCAAGTCGTTGTAACGACTTGCGTTGTAAAACTTGCATCGTAAAGGCATGCGTTGTAATAGCATGCGTTGTAACGTCACATCCCATTCTCTTGTTTTACCCAAATCGGATTCTTGTAATGCCCTCTTGTTGAATATGCAGCAGAGACTTCTCAACAAACTTCAGCTCTTGCAGGCCGCAGCGGCTGGATGACTGCCGGGATTCCTGGCACTAACCAGCCTGACAGGCTTCGGTTGAACGACACTGGCTGCCTATAAGGAAGCGCCTCGAGTTTAAAGCTCTGTGCATTCTGATCTAAATAAGTTGTAAGGGGTAACGAAAGAAGCTCCCTATTAAGTGTTGGTTTACAGGAGGAGGCGAAGGCAACATCAAGTCTATGAAAGTGGCAAAGACTATTCCGCCAGTGTTGTGTAGAAAGATTATTGAGAGATTTCCAATTGAGCTCTGTGCATTGCCCCAGACTCCCTAAAACACAAGTTCACCGGGTGCACTGCACGCCCTCCAGGGCTCTGGCCCCTCTGCAGCCGAGAACCTCACATGCCAAAGGTCACACGGTCTGCCTGCGGCGGCGGGGGCTTCACAACCTGCACCGCCAGATTCTGGAAGACCCCTCCCTCCTGTCTGAAGGACACCTCCAGCCTCCCTTTCTTCCTTCAGAAAAGGATTAAACCAGGGCTATTCAAGGAACCCTTAGAGCTTCTCATACAGCAGCAGCGCCAAGACGCCTCTGCGCATGCCAGCGCTTTCTAAAAATGAATAACATAACATAATAATAATATTAATTGCACTAGTAACGACAACAATATTGATGTAGATAATATCACATCATTAATTAATATAACGTCAGAGTTCCAGAGGCCTGTTTGTCACTAGTATCCCAGGCCTCTGGACTCAGTTATTGACCTCTGAAGAGGGAAGAGCCCGGGCCACCCTGCAAGGAGTGCGGTCTGTGACCTGCAGCTTCCTCACAGACCCTCTGCAGCAGGTACCCGAACCCGACGAGCTGCCTCGCGTCCATTCCAGGGCAGTTCATCCGACTGAGCGGTCAGAGGTCACATCATGGCAGGGTCAGCTCGGCCTTTCATCCACCCGAAGTTGATAAAATGAAAACCAATACTTCAACCGGGTATTAACTGTTTATAAAATGCTCTGTAAAGCGCTGTATAAATACCAGGTGATGCTTACCTGCAAAGGTGGAGCTGATGAAGACGCGGACCACCCTGGAGGACTCTGGGGGGAGCTCCACCGCCTTCCCCCAGAGGAGGGCCCGCCGCACCTCCGCGCTGAGGCCTTCAAAGCGCATCCTGCCTTCAGACTCGAGGCGCTACCGTGAAAACACCCAAGGATCCCCGCCCAGCGCCAACACGCGCTCCTTTCCACGAACAGCGCTGTTGAATTCCGGGGGACACAACGTAAATTTGCGTAGGTCCTGCGCCTTCTCGTGCGTGCGCCCACGACGATTGTCCTCTGCTCCTGTCAGGTGTGAGAGGAAAATGGAAGAAATGCTTCAGTGTTCACCGATTGCAGATTACATATTTGTAAGGGGGTTCGTGATGTGTAGACCCTTCCTTTCTGCCCCGCCCCTAATACACCCCATCAGGCATCAGAGGCTGCAGCTGAGCACCCCGCAGCAGGGGCCTGATCCCATTCTGATATCTCCTGAGGAGGGAGCCTGTTGGGTTACTGGGCCATTCCCGACCTGTCCTGCAAAGACCCCACTCACCCCACCCCTGCTCCCAAGATTCAATTCTGAATTTATAGTTTTCACGACCTCTGCAGCAGGTGCATAAACCCTCTCAGCTGTCTCCACGAGATTGGGCCTCTAGGATTACTCTCTCCACCCCAGCCTGGCCTGCAGTAACCCTATGCAGACTCCCCAGCATCCAAGCCGATAACTTTCAGGATGCAGAACACTCCCTGCAGCAGGTGCGTGAACCCACTCAGCTGTCCCCCGCACAGCCAGGCTCTTGCGTTACCGTGACGTCTCCGGCCTGGCTGCGGGAGCCTCCTGGTGGACGCGGGGGGCTCGTCGGACCCGGTCTGGACCCGGTGAAGGCAGCCGGCTGTGTCTGAGCCTCCCGCCGGCTGTAAAGCGCCTAGCGTGCGGTCCCTGGTGTGTTTGAAGCGCTCCCTGGTGAACCTCGGCATCGCTATAACAACCAGTGTTGTCTGAGAGGCTCCGGTACCACAACGGCCCCCGCCGCAGGCAGAGCCCGGATCCCGCGGTGAAAGGAACGTGGCGGCGCCACGAGGCGCTCAAAGAAAGGCGCTACAGGGATAAAGGGCGCAGCGCCCAGTGACGGCCGGCGATCCAGTCCAGCGGGTTTCCATTCACTGCGGGAGCCTCGGGCGCCGCGTGGGAGGGAGGCACCTCACTCCGAGGAAGGAGGCTTTCAAAGGGCGGGAGGAAGAATCACTCGAGACTGACTCTGCCCCAGCCCCACAGACCTTTCAGAGATGTAAGAAGGACCCGACGTGTGACTGACTCTGCCCCATCCCCACAGACCCTTCAGAGATGTAAGCCAGACCCGACGAGTGACTGACTCTGCCCCAGCGCCACAGACCCTTCAGAGATGTAAGCCGGACCTGACGAGTGACTGACTCTGCCTCAGCGCCACAGACCTTTCAGAGATGTAAGAAGGACCTGACGAGTGACTAACTCTGCCCCAGCGCCACAGACCTTTCAGAGATGTAAGAAGGACCTGACGAGTGACTGACTCTGCCCCAGCGCCACAGACCTTTCAGAGATGTAACAAGAACCTGACGAGTGACTGACTCTGTCCCAGCGCCACAGACCTTTCAGAGATGTAAGAAGGACCTGACGAGCGACTGACTCTGCCCCAGCGCCACGGACCTTTCAGAGATGTAAGAAGGACCTGACGAGTGACTGACTCTGCCCCAGCCCCACAGACCTTTCAGAGATGTAAGAAGGACCTGACGAGTGACTGACTCTGCCCCAGCGCCACGGACCTTTCAGAGATGTAAGAAGGACCTGACGAGTGACTGACTCTGCCCCATCCCCACAGACCTTTCAGAGATGTAAGAAGGACCTGACGAGTGACTGACTCTGCCCCATCCCCACAGACCTTTCAGAGATGTAAGAAGGACCTGATGAGTGACTGACTCTGCCCCAGCGCCACAGACCTTTCAGAGATGTAAGAAGGACCTGACGAGTGACTGACTCTGCCCCAGCGCCACAGACCTTTCAGAGATGTAAGAAGGACCTGACGAGTGACTGACTCTGCCCCATCCCCACAGACCTTTCAGAGATGTAAGAAGGACCTGATGAGTGACTGACTCTGCCCCATCCCCACAGACCTTTCAGAGATGTAAGAAGGACCTGACGAGTGACTGACTCTGCCCCATCCCCACAGACCTTTCAGAGATGTAAGAAGGACCTGATGAGTGACTGACTCTGCCCCATCCCCACAGACCTTTCAGAGATGTAAGAAGGACCTGACGAGTGGCTGACTCTATCCCTCTAGTCTACAGACCTTTCAGAGATGTAAGCCAGACCCGACGAGTGACTGACTCTGCCCCAGCGCCACAGACCCTTCAGAGATGTAAGCCGGACCTGACGAGTGACTGACTCTGCCCCAGCGCCACAGACCTTTCAGAGATGTAAGAAGGACCTGACGAGTGACTGACTCTGCCCCAGCGCCACGGACCTTTCAGAGATGTAAGAAGGACCTGACGAGTGACTGACTCTGCCCCAGTGCCACAGACCTTTCAGAGATGTAAGCCAGACCCGACGAGTGACTGACTCTGCCCCAGCGCCACAGACCTTTCAGAGATGTAAGAAGGACCTGACGAGTGACTGACTCTGCCCCAGCGCCACAGACCTTTCAGAGATGTAACAAGAACCTGACGAGTGACTGACTCTGCCCCAGTGCCACGGACCTTTCAGAGATGTCTGAAGGACCTGACGAGTGACTGACTCTGCCCCATCCCCACAGACCTTTCAGAGATGTAAGAAGGACCTGACGAGTGACTGACTCTGCCCCAGCGCCACAGACCTTTCAGAGATGTAAGAAGGACCTGACGAGTGACTGACTCTGCCCCAGCGCCACAGACCTTTCAGAGATGTAAGAAGGACCTGACGAGTGACTGACTCTGCCCCAGCGCCACGGACCTTTCAGAGATGTAAGAAGGACCTGACGAGTGACTGACTCTGCCCCAGCGCCACAGACCTTTCAGAGATGTAAGCTGGACCTGACGTGTGACTGACTCTGCCCCAGCGCCACAGACCCTTCAGAGATGTAAGCCAGACCCGACGAGTGACTGACTCTGCCCCAGCGCCACAGACCTTTCAGAGATGTAAGCTGGACCTGACGTGTGACTGACTCTGCCCCAGCGCCACAGACCCTTCAGAGATGTAAGCCAGACCCGACGAGTGACTGACTCTGCCCCAGCGCCACAGACCTTTCAGAGATGTAAGCTGGACCTGAAGTGTGACTGACTCTGCCCCATCGCCACAGACCTTTCAGAGATGTAACAAGGACCTGACGAGTGACTGACTCTGTCCCAGCGCCACAGACCTTTCAGAGATGTAAGCTGGACCTGACGAGTGACTGACTCTGCCCCATCGCCACAGGCCTTTTTTATTTTTTTTTATTTATTTAGTTTTATATAGCGCGAACATGACCCACAGGGGTATCAGAGCGCTTTACAGTACACTGTTATCACACAATTTTACACACAATCGGAAATCGCATACAATAAAATAGAGGTAGGCATTGGTGTTTGGATACAATCGGTAGCAAAAAGTCAGAGAGTTAAAGTTTTAAGATGTTAATTTGTTCATTAGAAACATTTGCGATTCTTTTTTGAAGGCGGTAAAGGAGGAGATTTTGCATGTGAGAGTATGAGTGTACAAATCAGTGTGTGTGTGTCACAGTGGAAACGATTATGAAAGTAAATGAAGGGGGATACCAGTTGAGTAAATGAGAAATAGAAGCGAGACTGAGTTAAGTCTAAGAAGTATGAAAAAGGGAAGTAAGTGAATGTCTGTCAATGAGAAGCTGTAGGAGCGTGAATGGGAAGTAGGGTAGATGGGAGGTAAATTAGGAGGGTCTCTGAGGAGATGTTTTGCCTTCAAGTCTTCCTGAATGCATGGCATACGAAAGGCAATACTAGCACTCATGGCAATGCTGGCATACTATAGGTAATACCTAGCCTAAGGGAGGGCAGCAATGGCATATGAAGGGTGAGAAGGCACCAATAAGAATGTTGCACTAAAATTCTAGAACTCACGGATATATCCTATCTACCCAAACTACCTCGCGATTCCCAGCATTAAAAAAAGATCTAGATAAATCAACAAAGCATTATTTTGAGGAAAATACGGCATCAGTGGAATCGCCGATAACTATATGGGAGGCATATAAGACGGTCCTTAGGGGTCAAGCAATAGCCTCCATCACCGGGCATAAACGGACACAATAGACAGAACTGACGGCACTGGAAACGGCTTTACAAACGGCAGAGGCAGCACATGAGGCGGACCCATCTCCAGACAAGGCACACACACTAAACATCCGACAGCAGGAGTATAGGGATTATTTGCGAAGACGGACGGTTGAGAACATCACAGCGAGTAAGCACAAAATTTCTGACATAGGGGACAAAGCTAGCAAAATGCTGGCCTGGCTAGACAGACGAGGGGACGGTATCAAGGGCATACAGCAGCTTCGGACGCGGGCGGGACAACTCCAGACGCACCCGGAGGAAATAGTTCATACGATGGCAGAATATTTTCGGGATGTATACACTCCGGTTTCAGAATTGACAGACAGAGGAGTCTCTGAAACACATCGTGTTGCCGACCCTTGAGTCGGAAAAAGCGATAGAACTAGAAAAAGACCTCACGCTGGAGGAGGTGCAAATAGCAATCCGCTCGATACAATCAGGGAAAGCGGTAGGACCCAACGGCATCCCCATAGAATGGTACAAACAAATGGCTGAGACAGTAAGTACACCTTTATTAGCTATGTATAATGAGAGTTTAGAAAAGGTAGAACTTCCACTAGACCAGCGTATAGCAACGATAGTAACAATCCCTAAACCAGGCAAGGTCCCGACAATACCGCCCAATTTCGCTGCTCAATGCAGAAGCTAAAATTCTGGCTAAACTGTTAGCGACTAGACTGACGGCCCACCTCATGCCCAACAGAAACACGGCCCTAAATCTCATCTCAGACCCCTGCAAGGAGCGCTGGCAATGGCCCCATCTTTGTCAGAGCCAGCGGTGATACTGTCGCTAGACACGACAATGGCATTTGACATGGTATCATGGCAATACCTAGTTGCAGTACTAAAATGTGTGGGATTTGGTCCAGAGTTTAGAGCATGGATAAGACTCCTATACGCTAACGCGCTGGCCCGCGTAACGGCCAATGGCCACATATCAGACGTAATATCCTTAGCAAGAGGGACCCGCCAGGGTTGCCCTTTATCGCCCATACTGTTTGCACTGGTGTTGGAACCTCTGGCGACAGTATTTAGGAAGACCCCGCTGCTGAAGGGAATCTGTTGGAAGGAGGGGTGGGAAGACCGCCTTTCGCTTTATGCGGACGACATGTTAGTCTATCTTACAGACCCTGAGCGCAGCATACCAGCGCTGCTTCATATATGTGATACCCTCAGGAAGGCCTCGGGTTACAAGATTAACTGGTCAAAATCAGTTATTTATGTTCTGCGGGGACCAGAACCGGTACTTCCAGCCAACTGCCCATTAATACTAGCAAAAGACTCCTTTAAATATCTGGGAATCCATATCACTAAAGACCCGGCGGACTTCATAACCAAAAACCTGATGCCCCCCTTAGAGCGTCTGAAGCGCGATATAGCACATTGGGCGTCCCTACCTCTAACACTTTTGGGAAGAGCAGCCTTATACAAAATGAAAGCCCTGCTTCGGTTTCTTTACGTACTGGACAACACACCATATTCAGTTCTGCCCCGCTATTTCACACAAGTAGCAGCACAGGTTTCAATTCTTCTTTGGGGACACCGCCCTGCGCGTACCGCACTGGTGAAATTATACAAAAGCTGGTACGAGAGTTATGTTATGTTAAGAGATTTTTATGCGCGACAGCTGCCCCAGCAAAGAGGCGTCCCGGCGCTACCAGAACAAGAGACAAAACAGAGACTAGCCAGAATTTAACAGGAGAAAACTATAGTGATGGAAACAAAGGTTTTAATGGCCTTCCGAAAGACCAGCATGTTCTGCATGCCACGAATGTGGATCGGTAGGGAGTTACACAATTTGGCCGCCAAAACCCGTAAGGAGCGACCACCCATGCGGCATAGTTTGATACGTGGCATGTTCACCAGATATTGGCCCAACGAGCGCAAACTGCGCCGCGGAATATACCAGGTCAGCAAAGGACGTAGTAAGGCCGGACTCTCGGTTTTAAGAATCTTAAACGCCATAACCAGAGCCTTGAACTGAATCAGAGATGCAATCGGGAGCCAGTGTAGTTTTTCCATAGTTGCTCTGACCGGGCACCAGCGAGGGAGACCGATCAGGGTTCTCACGGCCATGTTTTGAACCCTTTGGAGTCGCAAGATCTCAGCTTTATTAGTGCCCAGGAGCAACACGCTGGCATAGTCCAAACGTGAGATGACCATGGCTTGTATGATGAGCTGACGTACCGTTGGTTCAAAATATTTCAGGATGGTCTAAGGCCTCTCATCAGGCCCACACACGTAGCTGCCACTCTCTTTGTGTGGGTCTGGAAGTTTAGTGAGGAGTCCATCCAGACTCCCAAGTTCTTAACAAGGGCCTTTGGTGTTGGCATTTCCCCCAGCGATGCCGGCCACCAATGCTCAGTCCAAAGGGCGGTGTTCTTCCCTGCCAGAAAAACCTCTGTTTTGCCGGTATTGAGCTGCAGACAGTTATCTGTCATCCACTGGGCGACAGCTGTCATTCCATCTCTAAACCTAGTAGCCGAAGCAGATGGCCCTTCAGCTAGAGTGATGACCAGCTGGGTATCATCGGCATATGATACCAGCGTAAGGCCCCACTTTTTTGCTAGGTGGGATTGCGCTCCCGAATTTACTATTGTACTATTAGGCAACACAACTTAAAGTTATTAATCAGTGGATCCACGCCACGCACCACATGATGACCCAGCATATAGGGCAGATAGAGCGCAAGTGGGAACGAATACCATGTGAGCAGTGCTCTACAACAGAAGGCTATTATTGACACTGAAAGGGCCAACGAAACACACAACCATGTTATGGTACAAGGCACAGGCAAAACTGGGGTGGAAAGGTAAAATAACTAAACTCACCCCACTCTGGGACACTAAGGAACTAGGGCTATTACGGCATAGTAAGGGCTTTACGCAATGGGATAACATAGGCATCTCCAGGGTGGAACACTTATGGGACAAAGGCACAGTGATACCTTTCAGAGATGTAACAAGAACCTGACGAGTGACTGACTCTGCTCCAGCCCCACAGACCTTTCAGAGATGTAACAAGGACCTGACGAGTGACTGACTCTGCCCCAGCGCCACAGACCTTTCAGAGATGTAATAAGGACCTGACGTGTGACTGACTCTGCCCCAGCGCCACAGACCTTTCAGAGATGTAAGAAGGACCTGACGAGTGACTGACTCTGCCCCAGCGCCACAGACCTTTCAGAGATGTAAGAAGAACCTGACGAGTGACTGACTCTGCCCCACCGCCACAGACCTTTCAGAGATGTAAGAAGGACCTGACGAGTGACTGACTCTATCCCTCTAGTCTACAGACCTTTCAGAGATGTAAGAAGGACCTGACGAGTGACTGACTCTGCCCCAACGCCATAGACCTTTCAGAGATGTAACAAGAACCTGACGAGTGACTGACTCTGCCCCAGCGCCACTGACCTTTCAGAGATGTAACAAGAACCTGACGAGTGACTGACTCTGCCCCAGCGCCACGGACCTTTCAGAGATGTAAGAAGGACCTGACGAGTCACTGACTCTGCCCCAGCGCCACAGACCTTTCAGAGATGTAAGAAGGACCTGACAAGTGACTGACTCTGCCCCAGCGCCACAGACCTTTCAGAGATGTAAGAAGGACCTGAAGTGTGACTGACACTGCCACAGACCTTTCAGAGATGTAAGAAGGACCTGACGAGTGACTGACTCTATCCCTCTAGTCTACAGACCTTTCAGAGATGTAAGAAGGACCTGACGAGCGACTGACTCTGCCCTAGCCCCATAGACCTTTCAGAGATGTAAGAAGGACCCGAAGTGTGACTGACTCTGCAACAGACCTTTCAGAGATGTAAGAAGGACCTGACGAGTGACTGTCTCTATCCCTCTAGTCTACAGACCTTTCAGAGATGTAAGAAGGACCGGACGAGTGGCTGACTCTATCCTGCTAGTCTACAGACCTTTCAGAGATGCAAGAAGGACCTGACGAGTGACTGACTCTATCCCTCTAGTCTACAGACCTTTCAGAGATGTAAGAAGGACCGATTGAGTGGCTGACTCTATCCCGCTAGTCTACAGACCTTTCAGAGCTGTAACAAGGACCTGACTAGTGACTGACTCTGCCCCAGCCCCACAGACCTTTCAGAGATGTAAGAAGGACCTGAAGTGTGACTGACTCTGCCCCAGCGCCACAGACCTTTCAGAGATGTAAGCCAGACCCGACATGTGACTGACTCTGTCCCAGCTCCATGGACCTTTCAGAGAAGTAAGAAGGACCTGACGAGTGGCTGACTCTATCCCTCTAGTCTACAGACCTTTCAGAGATGTAAGAAGGACCTGACGAGTGACTGACTCTGCCCCAGCGCCACAGACCTTTCAGAGATGTAACAAGAACCTGACGAGTGACTGACTCTGCCCCAGCGCCACAGACCTTTCAGAGATGTAAGAAGGACCTGACAAGTGACTGACTCTGCCCCAGCGCCACAGACCTTTCAGAGATGTAAGAAGGACCTGAAGTGTGACTGACTCTGCCACAGACCTTTCAGAGATGTAAGAAGGACCTGACGAGTGACTGACTCTATCCCTCTAGTCTACAGACCTTTCAGAGATGTAAGAAGGACCTGACGAGCGACTGACTCTGCCCCAGCCCCACAGACCTTTCAGAGATGTAAGAAGGACCTGAAGTGTGACTGACTCTGCAACAGACCTTTCAGAGATGTAAGAAGGACCTGACGAGTGACTGACTCTATCCCTCTAGTCTACAGACCTTTCAGAGATGTAAGAAGGACCTGACGAGTGGCTGACTCTATCCCGCTAGTCTACAGACCTTTCAGAGATGCAAGAAGGACCTGACGAGTGACTGACTCTGTCCCTCTAGTCTACAGACTTTTCAGATATGTAAGAAGGACCTGACGAGTGGCTGACTCTATCCCGCTAGTCTACAGACCTTTCAGAGATGTAACAAGGACCTGACGAGTGACTGACTCTGCCCCAGCCCCACAGACCTTTCAGAGATGTAAGAAGGACCTGAAGTGTGACTGACTCTGCCCCAGCGCCACAGACCTTTCAGAGATGTAAGCCAGACCCGACATGTGACTGACTCTGTCCCAGCTCCATGGACCTTTCAGAGAAGTAAGAAGGACCTGACGAGTGGCTGACTCTATCCCTCTAGTCTACAGACCTTTCAGAGATGTAAGAAGGACCTGACGAGTGACTGACTCTGCCCCAGCGCCACAGACCTTTCAGAGATGTAACAAGAACCTGACGAGTGACTGACTCTGCCCCAGCGCCACTGACCTTTCAGAGATGTAACAAGAACCTGACGAGTGACTGACTCTGCCCCAGCGCCACAGACGTTTCAGAGATGTGACAAGAACCTGACGAGTGACTGACTCTGCCCCAGCGCCACAGACCTTTCAGAGATGTAAGAAGGACCTGACGAGTCACTGACTCTGCCCCAGCGTCACAGACCTTTCAGAGATGTGACAAGAACCTGACGAGTGACTGACTCTGCCCCAGCGCCATAGACCTTTCAGAGATGTAAGCTGGACCTGACGAGTGTCTGACTCTGCCCCAGCGCCACAGACCTTTCAGAGATGTAAGAAGGACCTGACAAGTGACTGACTCTGCCCCAGCACCACGGACCTTTCAGAGATGTAAGCTGGACCTGACGAGTGTCTGACTCTGCCCCAGCGCCACAGACCTTTCAGAGATGTAAGAAGGACCTGACGAGCGGCTGACTCTGCCCCAGCGCCACAGACCTTTCAGAGATGTTACAAGGACCTGACGAGTGACTGACTCTGCCCCAGCCGCACAGACCTTTCAGAGATGTAAGAAGGACCTGAAGTGTGACTGACTCTGCCCCAGCGCCACAGACCTTTCAGAGATGTAAGCTAGATGCGACATGTGACTGACTCTGTCCCAGCTCCATGAACCTTTCAGAGATGTAAGAAGGACCTGATGAGTGACTGACTCTATCCCTCTAGTCTACAGACCTTTCAGAGATGTAAGAAGGACCTGACGAGTGACTGACTCTGCCCCAGCGCCACAGACCTTTCAGTGATGTAACAAGAACCTGACGAGTGACTGACTCTGCCCCAGCGTCATAGACCTTTCAGAGATGTAAGCTGGACCTGACGAGTGACTGACTCTGCCTCAGCGCCACAGACCTTTCAGAGACGTAAGAAGGACCTGACAAGTGACTGACTCTGCCCAGTGCCACAGACCTTTCAGAGATGTAAGAAGGACCTGACAAGTGACTGACTCTGCCCCAGCGCCATATACCTTTCAGGGATGTAACAAGGACCTGACGAGTGACTGACTCTGCCCCAGCCCCACAGACCTTTCAGAGATGTAAGAAGGACCTGAAGTGTGACTCACTCTGCCCCAGCTCCACAGACCTTTCAGAGATGAAAGCCAGACCCGACATGTGACTGACTCTGTCCCAGCTCCATGGCCCTTTCAGAGATGTAAGAAGGACCTGACGAGTGACTGACTCTATCCCTCTAGTCTACAGACCTTTCAGAGATGTAAGAAGGACCTGACGAGTGACTGACTCTGCCCCAGCGCCACAGACCTTTCAGAGATGTAACAAGAACCTGACGAGTGACTGACTCTGCCCCAGTGCCACAGACCTTTCAGAGATGTAAGAAGGACCTGACGAGTGACTGACTCTGCCCCAGCGCCACAGACCTTTCAGAGATGTAACAAGAACCTGACGAGTGACTGACTCTGCCCCAGTGCCACAGACCTTTCAGAGATGTAAGAAGGACCTGACGAGTGACTGACTCTGGCCCAGCGCCACAGACCTTTCAGAGATGTAACAAGAACCTGACAAGTGACTGACTCTGCCCCAGCGCCACAGACCTTTCAGAGATGTAACAAGGACCTGACGAGTGACTGACTCTGCCCCAGTGCCACAGACCTTTCAGAGATGTAACAAGAACCTGACGAGTGACTGACTCTGCCCCAGCCCCACAGACCTTTCAGAGATGTAAGAAGGACCTGACAAGTGAATGACTCTGCCCCAGCGCCACAGACCTTTCAGAGATGTAAGAAGGACCTGACGAGTGACTGACTCTGCCCCTGCGCCACAGACCTTTCAGAGATGTAACAAGGACCTGACGAGTGACTGACTCTGCCCCAGCCCCACAGACCTTTCAGAGATGTAAGAAGGACCTGAAGTGTGACTGACTCTGCACCAGCGCCACAGACCTTTCAGAGATGTAAGCCAGACCCCACATGTGACTGACTCTGTCCCAGCTCCATGGACCTTTCAGAGATGTAAGAAGGACCTGACGAGTGACTGACTCTATCCCTCTATTCTACAGACCTTTCAGAGATGTAAGAAAGACCAGACGAGTGACTGACTCTATCCCTCTAGTCTACAGACCTTTCAGAGATGTAACGAGGACCTGACGAGTGACTGACTCTGCCCCAGCGCCACGGACCTTTCAGAGATGTAACAAGGACCTGACGAGTGACTGACTCTGCCCCAGCGCCACGGACCTTTCAGAGATGTAATCCGGACCTGACGTGTGACTGACTCTGCCCCAGCGTCACAGACCTTTCAGAGATGTAACAAGAACCTGACGAGTGACTGACTCTGCCCCAGCGCCACGGACCTTTCAGAGATGTAACAAGAACCTGACGAGTGACTGACTCTGCCCCAGCACCACGGACCTTTCAGAGATGTAAGAAGGACCTGACGAGTGACTGACTCTGTCCCAGCTCCATGGACCTTTCAGAGATGTAAGCCGGACCTGACGAGTGACTGACTCTGCCCCAGCGCCACAGACCTTTCAGAGATGTAAGAAGGACCTGATGACTGACTGACTGCCCCAGCGCCACAGACCTTTCAGAGATGTAAGAAGGACCTGACGAGTGACTGACTCTGCCCCAGCGCCACAGACTTTTCAGAGATGTAACAAGAACCTGATGAGTGACTGACTCTGCCCCAGCGCCACAGACCTTTCAGAGATGTAAGAAGGACCTGACGAGTGACTGACTCTGCCCCAGCGCCACAGACCTTTCAGAGATATAAGGAGGACCTGACAAGTGACTAACTCTGCCCCAGCACCACAGACCTTTCAGAGATGTAAGAAGGACCTGATGAGTGACTGACTCTGCCCCAGCGCCACAGACCTTTCAGAGATGTAAGAAGGACCTGACGAGCGACTGACTCTGCCCCAGGGCCACAGACCTTTCAGAGATATAACAAGGACCTGACGAGTGACTGACTCTGCCCCAGCCCCACAGACCTTTTAGAGATGTAAGAAGGACCTGCTGAGTGACTGACTCTGCCCCAGCGCCACAGACCTTTCAGAGATGTAAGAAGGACTGAAGTGTGACTTACTCTGCCCCAGCGCCACAGACCTTTCAGAGATGTAAGAAGGACCTGACGAGCGACTGACTCTGCCCCAGCGCCACGGACCTTTCAGAGATAAAAGAAGGACATGACGAGTGACTGACTCAACCCCAGCCCCACAGACCTTTCAGAGATGTAGAAAGGACCTGATGAGTGACTGACTCTGCCCCAGCGCCACAGACCTTTCAGAGATGTAAGAAGGACTGAAGTGTGACTTACTCTGCTCCAGCGCCACAGACCTTTCAGAGATGTAACAAGGACCTGACGAGTGACTGACTCTGTCCCAGCTCCATGGACCTTTCAGAGATGTAAGAAGGACCTGACGAGTGACTGACTCTATCCCTCTAGTCTACAGACCTTTCAGAGATGTAAGAAGGACCTGACGAGTGGCTGACTCTATCCCTCTAATCTACAGACCTTTCAGAGATGTAAGAAGGACCTGACGAGTGACTGACTCTGCCCCAGCGCCACAGACCTTTCAGAGATGTAAGAAGGACCTGACGGGTGACTGACTCTGCCCCAGCGCCACAGACCT